>NC_070544.1:5457040-6821300 GCF_026873545.1 Fusarium falciforme | reverse complement strand
TGACCCCGACAGCGCTTGACCCCGACAGCGCTTGACCCCCCCGCCCTTCACCTCGACCCAAACCTCAGCCGTTAGCCTTTACTACTCCTCCCTACCCTACTTCCTGCTTCCCCTTCAATAAAGCTTTGCCTTACCCTAGCCCCTACCCTTAACCCCGACAGCGCTTACCTCCCGCCCTGTTTAGCCCCTGACCTCAGTAGCGCTTACTCTTGTCTTACTTACCTAACTAACCACTTATACTAGCGGTTTACCTCCGCCTGCTTTATACCACCCCTTACGTCAGTGGTTAGCCCCTTCCCTCTCTTATAACACTTTTGTCTTTACTCCTTAACTCCTTTTTTACCCTATACCTTGCCTTACTTCTCTCTTACCTATTAGCGGTTAGTTTTACCTTCTTACCTCTTACCTTATACCCTCTATCCTTTTCTCTCCTCACCTACTTAACTAGAACTTACTAGCACTTAGCTTTACTTCTCTAACTCTTCTCTCCTAGATAATAGCGATTACCTTTACTTTCCTAACTCTCTTCTCTTAGACCGTAGTAGTTACCTTTACTTTTCTAACTCTTCTCCCCCGGGTACCAGTAGTTAGCTTTACTTTCTAACTCTTCTCCCCCGGATACTAGTGGTTAGCTTTACTTTTCTAATTCTTCCCTCCCGGATACTAGCGGTTAGCTTTACCCTTTTCTAACTCCTAACCCTAGAGGCTATTGCTCCCTAACTGCCCCTATCCTTATTCCCCCCTTCTTCTTTACCTTTATAAACTAATAAGCCTTACTCTCTAGTAACCTTTATAACCTCCCGCTTACCTCTTAACTTTCTGGGTTAAACGAAAACCTAGGGTTAAGGTTAGGGTTATAGGTAAATACCACTACCTCTACCCCCCTCTACAACCTCTTATAAATACCCGTTTCTCTCTCTACCCCTTTCCGCTCTTAACCCTTTACTTAAACATAACCCTAACCCGATATTAGGTTAGGCTTAGGCTTAGGCTTAGGGTTAGACTTAGGGTAAGACTTAGGGTTAGGGTTAGGCTCTAACTTACTCTTTGGTTCATACTTATACTTACGCCCTGCCCTTACTCCCCGCCTCCCCACCAACCCTAATACTTATACTCACTACTACTAGCTACCCTCTTAACTTTCCTAATTAATCCAAAAATTTACCTTTTAGCTTAGGGTTAGGGTTAGGGTTATAAGTAAACTCTACTTCCTTTATACCTCTCTTGCCTTAATCTAGTTGATCTAGGGCTAATAGTAAGTAGAGGAATAATCTAGCTAAAAGTAATAGCTATTACTAAAAAAAAAAAAAAAAAAAAAAAAAATATTAACTACTTAGCTAGCTATCTCTAGAGCCTAACTCTTATTAAGAACCCTAGAGTTAAGCTTATTTTTTCTTTATTTAGCTAAGTTAACTATAGTTAAAGCTTTTTAATTATTATTATTATTATTATTAATTAATTAAGTTTTTTTTTTATAATAAAATATATTATATTTATCCTATATTCTATTACTTAAATCTTTTTTTGTCTTTATTTTTTTCTTCTTATTTATATTTATATTTTACTAATATAGATATATTCTTATACCTTATCTACTTTATCTTTGCCTTCCCTAGGTAAGCTTCTAGTTCCCTGCCTTTTATATCTTACCTAGACGCCCCGTTGTGGTCTTCTAGATAGCCTTATCTTCCAGTGCGATCTTAAGCTTAATAACTTTAAAAGCCAAAGGCGCTTTAGCTTAGTGGCTAGAGTGATCCCTCTAACTAAGGGATAAACCTGGCTTTGAGTCTCGGAAGCGTCTAGCCAGCCTCAATAAGCTTCTTTTTTGCCTATTATAATATTAATGCTTTTGCCTACCCTAGACCACTATATCCTTCTCCTTTTCTTCTTTCTTTTATTTCTTTTATATTTATTTCCTCTTTATCCTATTTATGCTATCTCCTATAAGCCTTCTAATTATATAGTTAAAGCTAGTAATTATTATTAAGTCTTATTTATATCTATAGTTAGGTACCCTTGGTTGACTATTGCGTGGGTAATATGCCCGCTATAAGAGCCAGCTCCCATAGGCTAATAATGCCCTCTTCTTATTTATCTGCTGCCCTCTCTCTCTCGTACCTTTTTTTTTTTCTTTTTCTTTTTCTTTTTCTTTTTTTTTTTTTTTTTTTTTTTTTTCTTTTTCTATTACTATCATAATATTATATATTAATCATATATAGCCAGTCAAACATATTATACTATGCTAGCATAAAACCTTATATATGCTTAGGCGAGAACATATTATGCGGGGAACAT
Source organism: Fusarium falciforme (assembly GCF_026873545.1). NCBI lineage: Eukaryota > Fungi > Ascomycota > Sordariomycetes > Hypocreales > Nectriaceae > Fusarium > Fusarium falciforme. The sequence goes on along the minus strand of NC_070544.1, from coordinate 6,819,005 downwards.
AATAGTTAAGTAAGTCCTTAGGTTTATCTCCACTTGAGCACTAGATTGAAGACGGCTATAGCATTAGTTATCTCTCGCCTGCATACTAGCTTGCTATGCTTATGGCCTAGCTAGTCCGCATAGTTATCCCTACCCTTAAAATCGCGATTAGTAGTATCCCGGACTTATGATCATATATCTGCCTTCGTTATAGCGGCTAACGCCATAGGGATCATAGTATGCTTCTACTGATATGATGCTCCTTTGGTCTCATAACTGTCTCGATAGAGCTCCTATGATACATAATAATAGAAGTAGCTTAAGAAGCATACCTGTGGATCCTTCTTATAGTTAACTAGGCCCTAAAAGTCCATATAGCTAGAGAAGGATAGATCCTTCTCTATCGTAGTACTATAGGTACCCTACTAATGCCTAGCTTCCTTGACGCCATCGAATATCTAGTAAATGCGGTAGCCTATCTTACTAAGCTTCTCTATCTCCCCTAGGGCGGCCTTAAATCTTTCTAGAGCAAGGGCATTATGCCTCCCATAGGCATATAATACTATGATACCCTACGAGGGTAGCTTACTCTTTCATAATAGCTCATCGCGACGGTAGTTATTGCATCGGACAGTATCGAGATCTTTATAGTCCCATAGGTCATTATCTAAGCATTAGCCTAGGAGGCGGCGGCGGTAACCTTATGTCTAGATTAGCCTATATACCTTACGCGTGCTTAAGTCTAGGTAGCTATCACGGAAGTAATCCTCAACCAGCTAGTCCTTCTCCTCGATAATTATCTCTATGGTAATAGGCTCCCTGGCTCGCCTGCCTTGCCCTGCCTCCTAAGCGTAGTTAATAATGCTAAATAGGGCCTCAAGATGGATGACATAGATAATGCCTATAATATCAATGCCTGTGCCTAGAGCCGCGGTAGCCATGATATAGGGGGTTTCGCTGTTGACCTATGCCTAGAAGCCCTGCTCGCGCCGGGCAATAAACTGCGTATAACTATTATCGCGCTGAGCGTGATAGTAATAGCAGCCAAGCTGCCAGGTAAGCGCCCTATATTTCACGTGGCTGGTATAGTATATGACCCCCTTCTCCCCCGGTGATAGACGCGGGAGCCAGGTATCTACTAGCTTCTTCACCTCTATAATGCCCCGTCCGTTATGGACGCGAAGGACGGAGTACTATACGTTTAGCTGATGGCTCGAAGCCTATATATAGAGTGGAGCCTAGAGCTGTATGGCGTCTTTGAAGTTGCGTTGATGGAGCGGCGGCAGGGTCCCGGTGAGGAATATAAAGGGATACCCTAAGCTCCGCAAGAGAATAAGGCATTGGAGCTTCGTATGGTAGGTTTTGGTAGCTATGAATGATAGATAGCACTCGTTAATGACCACTCGGTCTAGCCTTCCCCTGACACTTAGATCAGCGGCCCACTGCAAGAAGTCATCAATAATAGCCGCCTCGGCCGAGACTAGCGTAACCCTAGGCTAAGATTTACGCGCCTTAGGCCAGGACTTGTAGTCTAGACCGGCGTCGACGTAGCGTATAACTAGCTGCCTCTTCAACTCGGCGAACAAAGCCACTATAATAGTTATGCCTATACCTGCCAGCATAGCCGGGATCATAAAGACTAAGCTCTTCTCGCTACCCATTGGCAGCATAGCAACCAGCGGGCTTTGCTTTGCCGCGGCTAGCCTAATGGCCTCTTCTTACTAGGGCGACCGGAACTAGGCAGCGTTATCACGTAAGATAGCTTAGAGTGCCCATAAGATTATATTATCCTTCTCCTTATCCTCTACTGCTATTATGCCTGCCCTTAGCTTCTTGAGCGAGGCGATCTTAGCCCGCTTTCGGGGAGGGTAGTACTTCTCTTCTCTGCTAGGCTTAACCGTACCCTTCCGCTTCGAGGATAAAGCTAGTAGTAGCGGCTCTAAGGCCGATAGCTACTGCGCGTTATAGCTGAGAAACTTATGCCAATAATAACTTACTTGCCTGAATATCTCCAGAGACTTAGCCATTAAACGCTTTAGCATATTAATCATAACGCCATAGTTGGTGGCTATCTGGCCGGTGTGATAGGCAGCTAGATTGTCTGGCGCCTCGTACTGCTCTGACTTGTTATTATTATCGCCGTCATTAAAGTCTACCCGCGTGGCCCCCTGGTTATAGGCGTGTTTCTTATTAATAGCAATAGTGATATAGCGCTAATCTTAGAGCATAATCCTATGGCCAATATAGTAAGAGGTCTACTTCTTTATAGCCCCGGATATATGATTACTCTCTTATGGCCCCGTCTCGTTATATTAGATAAAGTCGCTTAGTGGTGCTATCTTACTATATAGCTCCTATCTATCTGCCTCCCAGCGATCTATTAGCGGTCGGATATAGACTATATATATCACGAGTAGCTGCCTAATCCTCTCTGGTAGGAAGCGGGGGATTACCTTCGGCGAGTTAAAGTGGGCTAGAGATTTATAGTACTAAGTGATAAGCATAATATCGCTATTAATAATAAAGATATTGCGGTCCCTATTAATACTGTTGACTAGGCATAGGCCTATGATCTCTTCCCCTCGGCTAGGCTAGCTGCTAGTGATATAAGAGAGGAGTAGTAGAAACTCCTTAAACTTTTTCACTAGCTTCAAGTACTTCCTAATACCTGCCTATTTCTACTTGCCCGCTTGGTCTAAGAACTCTGCCTTCTATGAGCCCATAATGAGGTCCTTAAGCATCTCGACCTCCTTGCCTATGAGGTCGTTAATATAGATAAAGGACTAGCCTCGTCTTATCTAGGTGAGATTATCCTTAATGCTAGCTAGAGAAATAATAAAGCGCTTATTATTGCCCTCCTTAAATATTAACTAACCCCATAGTAGGTCCTCGGCGTCTTTTATCATCCTAGCCACTATATAATAAATCTTCTCTATTAGGATCGGCTTACCTATAAAGTACATTATCTCGCCGTGCTTACTCTAGGATACTATTAGCCGGCTACTAGTCTCCTACGTGATCTTCCTTCTATATAACAGCAAGCTAAGCATATAGCCCATAGGAGAGTATATCGCCTTGCAAAGCTAGGCGTCTTAAACCTAGGCGAACTATTACGCGAGGTCTATCATCCCGGCCCGCTCCCGGGTGGGTATAGCCCACTCTCCTAGCAGCGCCCGCCCCGTGAAAACGAGACCTATAAGTATATAGGTAAATAGATAGGTAGGTCAGAGCTGCCCTATCTCGCCGTTGATTCCCAACACGCCGATGAAATGCCATAGTGGGCTCGCAAAAGGGTCCCTGTCGAGCCGCTACATCTAGAAGTCCGCCAGAATCTACAATATCTCTTCCTATAGCCCCTCGCCTGACTATTCCTCATCCTGCAGATACGCCTAGAGCAGCTCGAGGCTGGCCCTCTATGCTTGTATGAAGCAAAAGCCATATTCGGCAAATAGCATATCCTCCTCTAGCGATAGCATATTGAGGCAATAGCATAAGAACCGCTTCATATAGACTAGGTAGCGATCTATACTGGTCTTCTCCTATAGCGGCCCAAACGGTCGGCTATAGGCATCGTGAGGGTAGGGGCTAGCTAGGAGCAGGCGGGTTATTAGGGGCATACTCTTTAACCCGCCGATGCAGCGGTCAAAGAATAGACGATCTAGAGCCGTGGCTATCCGTCGCAGCTCGTCGTCATCATAGCCGGGCATCCTACTATAGGCTTAGATATCCACCAGATTCCTCCCGGCGAAGTGGGCTAACTAGCCGGTCCTCTTCAGCCAGTTTATCGTCTCGTGCCTAAGGATCCCTTCCTCCATGACCTTCTGCATCTTCTCCTACTCCTCCTGCTACAGTGACCACCCTTAGGTGATATCGGCGATCATTATCTGATCTTCCGGGTGCGTCTACTGCCTATCGGCCATCATCGCTCTTCTCCCCCTGCCCACTAGCGTCAGAGGATCTCCTACTGCCGAGATAGCATTATTATTACCACTAGTTGAGATGCTAACGCAGAAGTAGTAAATTGCCCTTTTTGGTCCTATAAAGAAGGTCTATAGATAGACGCTAGTCTAGAGGCCCGCCTGCGCCTTAGCTCCCTTTATGTTGTGCTCCTTATTGAGGTAAACCTATAGGCACTTCCAGCTCAGCGTGAGGTGCCTATAACCTAGCTAGGTGTAAGCGAAGCCCCGGTGAATAATAAGACCCTTGACGGCCTGGGTCGGGTTTAACGCACCGTGCTAGACGAGCTGCTCTAATGCTAGTCCTTATAGCTGTAGACCCTTATGGCGGTGGATAATATCGCTGCGGGCCCGATAGTCGATATCTAGGTGATGGTCCCTCAAGTGACCCTCGAGGCTACAGACCGCATAGCCATAAAAGGCGTAGATCAACGACCGGTATTCGCCATTATATATAAGCCACCCTTCTCCCGGTTTAGTGGCTTCTACATAAACATAGCTAGCGGACTCTCCTGTATCTCCTTGCCGCTCCGGTCTGTTGCCGCCGGGCGAGTCTATAGGACGCCCTCGGGCCATTAGCTGCGATCTAGACTATATCGAGCCCTTCCCTACCTCTCCCTCTGGTTCCTCCTCCTAGGATACTATACATACTATCTTTGTTTCCCTTCTTTCCCTCTTTTCCTAATAGTCTCTCTCTCGAATAATTGCCGCTAGCTGGGAAACTACTTGGTCGTCCTTAGTTACGCTCATTTTATGGACTCATCATAGTCTATGTGAAAAGAATATCGCTTGTTTACCCGGTCGGTCGCGAAAAGGCTGGCCTTAGAGACGCATTCCGTTATATTTCCCTCCTTTGCTTGCTTTTTCCTTAACCCTGAAGTTGCCCTTCCCTTATCCTAATTGGCTGCAGCATGAAATGGTAGTTTAGGACTGGTAGTTTGGCCCCCCTGTCCGCGTCCCAGACCTACCCCCGCGTGCATCCCTGCATGGCCATTGGTCCGTGCCCCTGACCCCGAAATGGTAGTTTGGCCCAAACTACCACTGGCCTCCCGGTTAGGTTTATTTCTATTATAGCTACCTCTATAACCTTAGTAAAAGCCACTATGACTCCTAGGAAGATATTAAGAGAGAAATGCTAGAGGATATTTATATAGAGCTATTTCTCCTTAAGGAAGAGTTATATAAGCTAGAAGATAGGTTATAATATATTACTAAAGTTTTAATAATAGTATATAAGTTATAGAGTATTAATAGAAATAACCTACTCGAATTAGAATATAAACTTATTTACTTATATAGCTGCCTTAACCCTTTATCTCTCTTATGTAAAAGGTATTAATATACTAAGGTTATTAGGTATAAGTCGCCCCCGCACTTAGGCTAATAGCTATTATTACTTATCCTTAAGCCGCGCTATACGCTAAGCCTTTGTCGAGGGAATAATAAAAATAGCTATAGTGAGACCATAGCTGGCTAGTAGGTTATGAGGCCTATAATAAATAGACTATTTTAGGTTAAAATAGCCCTAGAAGAACCTAAATAAAAGCATATTAGTACCTTAGTTCTAATAGCTTATATTTTTCTTTATAATAATAAATAGGTTATTATCTAAGAAGGTAAATAAATAATCTAATATAAAATTACTATATACTAGGTAGAAGCTAAGTAGGTAAAAGGTATAATTACTCTTATAAAACTCCTTAGCTACTTAGTTATAATTAATAAGTAAATATATAAGAGGACTTAGTTTTTTTTTTATATTAGGATACTTATTTACTATAGTATAATAAATATTAATAGCTAGGGCATAGGAGATATAGCTAATATTATTAAGGTTATATTTTACCTTAAGGGCCTTATATAACTATATTAGGCTAAGATTATATAATATATTATATTCTCTTTAGTCCTTTATTACTAGTATTAATATTAATAATAAAGGTAGACTAAGTAGCGAGGTATCTAGTACTTACCTTAGATAGATATTATTATTACTATTAATATCTAGGCTTAATAGCTACTATTAGGAGTTATCTTACTTATTATATTAATGCTCTTAATCTTATAGCTAAGTCTTATTATATTAGCCTATATTAGTATTCTTAGATTTATTTATTTATTTAAGAAATCTCTATTCTTATTTTTTATTATTATTATTATTATTATTATTATTATTATTATTATTATGCCTATTTATATTAGCTTTACTATTAATAATATCTTAATAATTTATATTAATTCGCCTTAGATTAAGGCTAGGTAATATTTAAGAAGTAATATTATTTACCCTCTCTAATATAAATAGGCTATTATTATTTTCTACTTTAATAGTTAATTAATTATATAGCTTATTAAGCTTATCTTTTTATTTTTCTTTTTTAATTTGCTTTTATTTTTATTATATTATTAATAAACTATTATTTTTTTTATTATTATTATTATTATTAGACTTATTAGATTTATTATTTAGATTATTAAAATAGGCTAGCCTAATAATTATCTCTTCTTTAAGGTTTATTATGCCTTTATTAACTTTTATATTAATATTAGTATTATAATTATATATATAGAAGGTAGGCTAATAATTAATCTAGAAAGGATTATTTTCTATAGAGAACCTTTTAAGGAATTCTATCTAGCTATCTATAAATAATATCTAGAATATAACCTACTTATTAAAGGCAATTATTTATATCTCCTTGCCTCTAAGGGCCTACCTTAGCTTAATACCTTTACTAAGGAGCTTATCTTAAAGGAAGATATCCTTAATATATAATATAAGTAATAGAGTATAGCCCTATATAAAGGTAGTCCTTATATATATTATATTATATTATTAGCGGGGGTTATTAGTCTTAGTAGCTCTCTAGCTTAGATATATAATAATAAACTAAGCTTCTTAAGTAGCGCTAGTAATAATATAAAAGGTATAGCTACTTAGGTTAAAATTAATGCCCTATATATGCTTTATAATATATAGGGCACTCTAATAATAAAAGGATATTATAATATTATTAAAGAAGTAGTTAAACTAGTAGATTAGCTAATGCGGTAGACTAATAATACTAATAAAATTAAGCTAAAATATAAGGTAATAATTATTATTCTTACTTACTGCCTTTAAGCCTATTTTCTTATTTCTATAGTCTAATATAACTTAGCGCTAAAGGAGGTTAAGAGTATATATCTTATTAAAGGCTTTATTATTTATCTTATTAATAAGCTTATTAGCTAATATAATATATTAATTAAGATACCTTAGATAATTTAAAAAAAAACTAATAGCGCATTTTAGCTTAAGTTCTAGGTAAAGAAGAGTATAAAAAGGGAAGGGAAAAGACTAAAATAAGTTATTACTTTTATATACTCTTTAAATAATATAATACTATACTATATATCTAGAAATCGCTAGCATAATAATCTACCCTCTAGCCTTTTTAAAACTAGTCTATAATATCTTTTATATTAATTATATTCCCTTAGATACTCATAGGCTCCTTAAGATAATATTTATTAGCTAAGAATAAAGATATAAGCTCTTATGCCTCTTTTTAGTCCTCGCTATTATTAATATTAGAATTATTAAAATAGATATTAAATTTAATCTCTTTTAGAAGCCCTAAGCATAATATAATAAGCTTCTTAGTATTTATTATAATAGTTATATTAACTAATAAGAGATAACCTTAATACTTATAAGATATTAATTAATAATAAAAAGGATATAAATTAATATAAAGAGTAAGGGGAAAATAATAATATTAAGGAATATATATTATTTATTTCTATTAGGAATATTTTATTATTATTACCTATAAAACTACTTACTAATTTATAGGATTTAGCTACTATATAAACTAGTATAGCTAGATGCGAGATATATCGCTTTACTTTATGCTATTATAATTATAATTAAAGCTCTTTATTAAAGGGACTATATCTTTAGTAAGGTTTAAACCTAGCAAGGGGAGTAGCTATTATACTTACTATTAGCTTATTAGCTTTACCCTAAATATATTTATAAATAACCTAGGCTAGTATACCTAGGGTTAGGTATCTAAGTATATATATAGCTAATATTAAAACCTAAAATATATAGTATTATTTTATATATTTTCTTTAAATTATTATATAAAATAATATTAAATCCCTTATAATGCCTTTATATAAAGGGTTAGGGTAAAACCTATAGGAAATAAGATAGCTTATTTATTATAAATACTATAAAACTCTATAAGCTTATTATAGTTTAAAATAATAAGGGTATTTTACCCCTAGTTTAATTCTTTTTAGTCTATTTATATTTTTTTCCTTATATTTTTAATCTAACTAGCTATTAGTTCTAAGAACTTTAAAAATTAAAAATATATAAGCGCCTATAATAATAACAATTTTAGCCTAGCCTAGTTATATTAATAACTTCTTATAAGTTAAAAATAATATATTTAGTTAAAAAGTATAGCTTTATTATTATAATTATTACTATTTATTATTTATTTATTACTATATTATTATTAATAATTTACTAAATTTAAATTATATATCTTTTAATATAAGGTATAGCTTACTTATTATTCTTAATTACTGCCTTGCCTACCCTATAGAAGGATTAATGCTTACTTCTAGATATCGCTATAGGACTATCTATCTAAAATAATTTCTTTTATAGCTATAAGCTAAGGGCTTATTCTTAGTAATACTAGCATTATTATTTTGCCCTAGTTATCTAGGATTAACTAGGGCTTAGCTGCTTATTTAGTAATATTATCTTAGTTACTAGTAATTAATAGACTTAGCTATTTCTAATATCTCCCTTTAGTAGTTTTTATAATAGATAGCTAACTTTAGCTATAATATAAGACTTCTAAGGAGGTAGCTAATAACTATAATCCGCGGCATTCTTTATATATATATTATCTTAGTAGTAGGGGCTTCTTAGTGCTATCTCCTAGGCTAGAGGCAATAAGGATATTATAGTTATAGCATTCCTAGTAAATAGCGATAATAAAAGTAGCTACTATTAAGGATATCTTAATAATAGCTAGCACTATTACCGCCGCTGCTACTATTGCTATATTTAGAGTAATAGGTCTTCTTTTATAGCTATAGCTATTATGCGCCTACTATTATACTATGCCCTATCTGCTATATTAATTAAGATAAACCCCTATAAAGATAGGAGCTATTTTATATAGTAGCTTAATAATATAATACCCTATTATTAATAAAGTATTTTATTTAGGATATAACTAATATACTTATCTAGTAAAAGTAAAGATAATAAGTACTATTATTATTATTACTAATTATTATATTTAGAAATTATAGTAATAAATATTATTCTTACTAAGATCTTCTTATACCCCTAGTATACTACCTAGATCGCTTAGAGTGCTTTGCCTAACTAAAGATATCCTTTATTAGACTTATTACTTTTTACTACTTTGCGGCATTAATTAAAAGCCTATATAAGGATAATATAATTAATATAGGTACTAAGTTTACTTAAGGCATATATGCCTCTTAATATAAGATTCTCTTTTACCTTAGGAATATTTCCTAGCTAACTATAGATAGCTTATATAATAGCTAAAGCTAGTAGTCTATAGTATATCTTAGTCTATAGCTAATAAATCGCATTATTTATACTAATATATTTAGGGATTAAATCCTCCTATATTAAATAAAATATAGGACTAATAGTATATTAGATAATATAAAATAAGCCTATCTAGAGATTATTAATACTAAAGCGTTTTATATATTACTTATAATATTCTTTTAGTATTAAGTCGAGATAATATTTTATTAAGAGATCCCTAAACTTAGTTATATAGCTATAGATATAGTTAAGGACCTGCCTTTCTAGGGTCTATAAATATAAGTTAAGCTAAGATATAATATTATTAGCGCTATTAATATTATTATCTTCTCTAAGCTAAGCCTACTAATTATCTCTATAAATAATTACCTTAAGACTTTTAATCATAGGTATTAAGTCTTTTTATTATAAAGGCTTATTATTCTTATAAAGACTAATAATATTAGTAAGTTAGGTATTAACTTAGCGCACTATATGGTTTATAATCTATGCTATAACCTTACTTTTCTCTTTTTTAATCTATAATAAAGGCTATATATCTAGAAAACAAAGAGTAAAATAATTTTATTAAAGATAATAGTAAAGACTATTATAGGCTTTCTTATTAAGCGAGGTTAGAAATCTAGTTTATTATATTGCCTTTATATTTAGTTTATTAGTAGAAGGAACTAATAAAATAGAATTATTATTATTATTATTATTATCCTTCTTAGGATAAAAGACTTAATATATATCTATAGTATTATAGGTATTATTTTTAAGACTATAGGCTAATATAATTTAATCTAAAATCTAAATAGACTTAGAGGCAGAGATAAGAAATACCCTTAAAGTTTTAAGTATTTAATAAAATATATTAAATTAATATTACTTATATAAAATAATAATATACCTAAGTTAGCTATATATTATTCTAGGTAAGGCTTAATCTAAGATTATCTAAGGTAAAAAAAGTAAATAAATAAATAATAGGTCTATTATAGATATTAAAGGTAAGTTACTTATATTATCTAATCTATACCCTGCGATTTAATATTATTTTAAAATATTAAATATAGTTCTCCCTAGAGAGGTTTAATATTAGCGGGTAATATAAGGTCTTTATTACTTACTTCTTTATAGTATAACAAGATAGCTAATAAAAAAGTAAGCTTTACTTATTAGGCATAGGATATCTAATATTCTTTTCTTAATACTTTTTTTATTAATATTTCTCTTAGTAGAAAATAAAATAAGATCCTAATTATAGGCAGAGATAAGCTATAATTAGATCTAATTATATATATTAAGTAAAGTAAAATCACAATAATTAATATAAAGCTTAATATTAAGTTTAATTAATAAAGTATTTATATATAAGAATAAGTATTATTTATTATTATATATATATATATATATATATAAATAGTATATTAGGTAGAGAAGATCTATAAATTAGGGGTAATTAAGAGGGGTTATATCTTTATTATAAAATTTATAAATCTATTATAAATCACTTAAATTAAAATCTATCTATTTTATATAGTCTTTTAAAGCCTTAATTTAATACTAGCTAGCTATAAGCTTAGGTTTTTTATTACTATTAAAGTTAGCTTAGTTTTTAAATAATAATATATACTAATATTAATCTTAGGTAATGCTCTAGTTAATATCTAAGATAATATTAATTATTTTTTAAATAGCAATAATATTATAAGAGACCTAGATATAATACTACTTAGCTTAATATATAAGGCTATTATTTTAGAAAAAGTAATAAAGATAGGTAATATAATTATAATTAAGGGGCCTATTATTATTATAAGACTAAGTAGAATAAAAGAGATAGATAGGTAGCTTAGCGACGGCGAGGCAATAAGGCTTTATTTATTTCCTTAGGGAATTAACCTCGGTAAAGGAAGGTAAAGGAGGCTTTAGTGACTTAATGGGCTTAGATAGTAATAATAGGGTATTATTAGCGATGGGAAATAAGGAGGGAGAGGTAGATAGATAGGGTTTATAAGAAGGGTAGGTAGGGGTAATTTTAAGCTATTTAGAGGGCTAGGGATTAGGGTTAGATTTAAGAGGTAGATAGTAATTAATTTTAATTATTATTTATAATAATAATTAATAATATTAATAATAATATAATGCTAATTAATAAAGGATTATTAGGATTTATTATTTATTATTATTTTATTTAATATAAGATATAGAATTATAAAAGGGTAAGAAGTAATAGGTAGAAAGAAATAAGGGCTTAGGTTATTATATTAAATAAGAGGGTTAAGGTACAAGGGGTAGGGAAGGTAATTAATTAAAAGAAAAAAAGATAGAGATAGGAGATAAGAGACTTCTAGGCTATTAGTTAAGAATTAGATATAGTTAAGAAGTAGCCAAAGGAGTATAGATAAGAGTTAAGGAGAATAAATTAAAAAGGCAGAGAAGAGATAAAGGCATAGAGGTTTAGGGAGAGGAGGGTATATATAGATACCTAAACCTAGGTTTAGATAGGTCTAGGGTAGAAAAATAGTAAGTTTATTAGTAGGGTTCTAAAATATTTAGGGCTTATAGCATAGATAGCCTAAAGATATATAACTTTTAACCCTAATTAGGACCTATTTAGGGTATTTTTTAATTATAATATCAAGGGGTTAAAATAGATAAGAGGAATAAGTAATATATAAAGCTAGATAATTTTCTTTTCCTTATAATATCTCTTAAATTTAATAGACTAGTAACTTTCATAGCTATTAAGGATTAAGAGATAATAGGAACTAATTAATCGATTAGTTATATATCAATCAAAGTGCTTAAGCTACTCAAGACTAGTCTCATTATCAGTCTAGCCATTTTGGGTTATCGCAATAGCCTAATCGCCCGGGAGGTTGCTTTCTTAGTACTAGTTGGCGAGGTGATATTAGCCTATATTGATAATAAATAGCTAGATCGCCTAGCCTTCCATATTAATCGCCTGAATAACTATAATTTATTCCTAGTTTCTAGGCTATATTGATTTCGGCTTTAAATGCCTTTCTAAGCCTATAATAACTATTCTGCTTATAATTATGCCTATAAGAAAGCTAGTCTTATTAAAATTATAGATATTATTTAATTAGATGCTATACTTTGCGATTATATTTATTATAAGCTAAAACTAATCGCGGATAATAGTTAGATCTTTGCACTTAGCTCTCTAGTAGTCATATTTATAAAAGAAATATATCTTAAGCTCTAAGTATTACCTAACGAAGTTTAAAGCCTAATACACGCTAATTAGTAATACATCGCGGTCAGTAAGTAATTAATTAGCTATATCTTTAATACTATATAGCTAGGGAGGAAATCCTCGCAAATCTAGGTTAAGAATAAATTAAATAAGGATTTATTCCTCTAGATCTAATAGTTTATGTGATTTAGGGATAATATTAAGTTAAGCTTGAATGCTATTTTATCGCCGATATAGCCTATGCTTAGAGACCTAATAGGTCTCTATAGCGCATTAGATACTTAGCTTAAGGTTATTTTAAAGGGCCTAAAGGGTAAGAAGGGTTCTAGCCTTAATATTTAAGTCTAATATATTTAGTGGTTAGGAATTAATTAATTAAATTAAAAGTTAGATATAAGAGGGAAAAGTATGATACTTATTTGTCTGTGATGCTTATTTATTAAGTATATTATATTTCTTATTAAAAAAAAGTATTTATAATAGCCTTTAAACCCCTTTATTACTCCTTCCCTCCTTAAATAACTTTATATCTAAAGCCCTATATTAAAAATCCTCCTCTTTAACCCCCTACTAATCTATATTATCTTATAGTTTATTATAATATAATTTATATTATTATTAACTAAATCTAACTAATAGCAAAACATATAGCTACTAAATAATTACTCTTAGAGTCTCTCCTTAAATAGCTTAACCTCCCTTACTTCGCTTATAGCCCTATTTATTACCTAGCTTTAAATTAGCTATATATTAATTTCCTACTCCCTTATATTTACCTCCTTATCTTCTTTACTTACCTCTAGATCTTCTAGCTTAGCTTCCTTATTAATAGCCTAATATATATTATATTACTTTTCCCTTTCCTTATAGCTATCCTAATTAATACGCCTATCTATCTCTAAGTCTAAGACTATATATCTATATACCCTCTTACTAATAAAGTCTTCTATAGACCTATAACCCTTAAACCCTATTAGTCTCCTTACTTACCCCTTAACTATTACTTATATTATTATTACTTTACTTTACTTATTATCTCTCCTAGCTTATTTACTCTACTATGCATAATTTATTATCTTAAATAATATCTCTATATATATTACTACTTAAATATCTAAGATATTAATTCTTAACCTAAGCATATTAATAGTTATAATTACTTACCCTCTATTATATTACTCTTACTTTATCCTACTTATTTAAGCCTATAGCCTCTTTGCCTTACTATCTTAAGTATTAATATCTTAATAATAAGTATTATAGTTTAGCTTAATTATAAAAGTATTAATTACTATAATTATATTATAATATATAATTATCTTTACTAGCTATAAATACTCCTTAAGTTTTTAATCTAGAATCTCTTAGACCCTTATTATAATTATCTTACTAGCCTCTTTAGGGGTTATTATTACTAATATCTATATATTATATATAATATTTAAGTATATTATACTAGTTTTAATTATAATTATATCCTCTAGTTATATATTAATTAACTTAAAAAACTCTTTTTTTTTACTTAGTAATAATATTATTATTAAATATATTATTTATACCCCTATTAGTACTAGCTATCTAAGCTCTCTTAGCCTTAGTTAAAAGTCCTATATGCCCTCTAAGATAATATAAGCCTTATTAAATATAAATCTATTAAGTTATATTATTACTTAAAGCCCTTTTATATAATTATAAAACTACTTAGTTATTATTAACTTAAATATAATAAAAATAAATAATATTACCCCTAGGGATTAATTACTATGCTACTTAATATATAATATTTTTATCTTTTAATAATATTTTATTAAGTTATCTTATAATAATACTAATAGAACTATAACTATAATTATGCCGCCTAGGTAGCTTATTATTAGTAATATAAACCCTAAGCTCTTCTTATTATTTATTCTTATTATTACTATTATTAGGCTCTTATTTATTATAATTACTTTAATTACCTCTCGCTATATACCCTAAAATATAGCCTACTCTTTATAGAAATAAATAAATTTATAATTAATATTAATCTAATAATATAGCTTTTATCTCTTTAATTATAGCTCTTAAAGTACTTTATAATATATAAATATATTCTTTTACTTATAACTTAGCTTAAAAACCTTACTAAATCCTCCTATTATAAATAAAAATCCTAATAGCTAATATTATTTTTTATTAATATATTAAAAGTTAACTTAGCGCTTATTAATCTTAAAAGCTCCCTTAGTTATAAGTCTTTTATAGATTAAGCCTATAATCTTAGACTTATAATTAGCTTATAAATTATATAAATTATCCTTATTATTATTATTATTACTATTATTATTATCTAAGTTTATTTCCCGTAATAATCTTATATAAATTATAAATATATTCTAGAAGTATTATTATTTAATTATAATTAATATATGCCTCTAGCTATTAATATTAAGCTTTTATTTATATATTATAATATTAAGCCTTTAGATAATATATACTAAGCGCAGTAATATCTAGTACTCCCTAGGTCTTAGCTTCTAAGCGCCTTACCTGCCCTTCTTAGCCTAGCTAGCTTATTCTTAATTAGCCTTTATAGTACTATTAAGTTACTTATTATCCTACGGGCTATTACTCTCTAATATACCTTTAGTAGCCTATAAACTAGCATTAAAGCTAAATTAGTCCTATATATTTACCTAGATATTTTCTTAAAATAGTAAAATAAGCTATAAGAAATATATTAATAAAGTATTAACCTCCTATAATAAAAACTAATAAATAATCTTAAGCCTTTTAGATATTAAGAAGCCTTTATATATACCTATAACTATTATAATAAGCCCTTAATTAATTAAAATATTCTAGATTCCTCTATTAGCTATATTACGATATTAAATTATAAGAAGCTTATATACCCTTAGGGGAAACCTATTACTTAGCTATACTAGAAATAATAATAACTTTAAAGCTTTTTTTACCTAGAGACTATATTAATATATTGCCTTTATATTTAACTTTATATTATTATTACTATTATTTACTAATTTAACCTATATAGCCCTTAAGCTATTATTTTATAATATCTTTTAAATAACCTAGTCTTTATTTATACCTCTATTATATTAGAATAGTTTATTAATAAATAAATAGCTAATTATTTTATTAATAGTATTATCTAAGAGCTTGCCTTATAGGATCTTAGGTAAGCTAAGCTTAGTTAGAGATTAATCTAAAAACTCTTTATAAAATAATAAGTCCTTATATAATATATCTTCTAGCTAGTAAATAGCTATTCTTATTATAGCTTATATATTAAGAATACTAAGCTAGATGCCTTTAAAGATAATATATTTCTTATCTTAGCTTATTAAGCCTTAAGATACTATATTATTATATATAGCTATGCTAAAGTTTTAGAGTTAGATAATAAACTATATTAATATTATTTCTTAACTCTCTCTTCCTCTAATTATAAACTAGCGAGTTATCTTAGATATAAGCATAAAGTTACTTAGATTATTTTTCTTTACCTCTTCTTAGCCTTAGCCCTATTATATCTTTTACTTAATAGCCTTAGCTTACTAATTAATTATATACTTAATAATATAGAGATAAGATATTACTATAATTATAAAAAGCTTTAAGGTAAAATTTATATAGCCCTCCTAAGTATTATCTATATAGATACTTAAAACTATTAAGAAGCTAATAAGAATACTATTATATTTTATATCCTTAGTAAAATAATTAAAAATAAATATATAAAGCTCTAAAATATTATTTTTAAGTAAATTAAGAAGCTTAGATACTTTAAGAGCCTCTAGGTTATTACTATAGTCCTTCTAAGCATTAGTTAAGTTATTTATATACTTTATTATTATATTATATATATTTTATTATCTCTTACTTAGCTTAAATAATAATTAATCTACCTTATTATTAAAAGATATATAATAAATAATATAAGTAAATAATTATTTAACTATAAGTATATATTATCTCTAAGTCTTAGGCTTAAATTAGAAATAAAATAGCTTATTTTTCTCCTTAATAAGTTCCTTATAATTAACCTTAAATAAAATATTCTAAGAGATATTTTTAAAAATAATAATAGCTTTAGCATAATTAACTATTTAATTAAAAGCAATATATATAAACTAAAGCTAAGTATTATCTAATTTATCTAAGTTATTTAAATTAACTTTATATTTTATAGAGATTAAGTCCCTTAGAAAGTCCTTTTTCTTATTAAATTCCTTTAAATAAAAAGTAAAACTAAGCTAGTAAAGCTATAGATTTAGCGCTATAAAGTTATTCTTCTTATTAATATACCTTACCTCTTAGCTCTAGATATTATTACTTTTTCTCTAAAATATATTAATAATTACTTAAAGTCTAGCCTATAAGCCATAGTCTTAAGACCTTAACTAATTAAGATTTAAACCTCTTACTACTTTAAATAGCTTATTACCTAGGCCTTATAAGAATAACTATTAATAATATACCTTAGTCCTCTATAGGCTATTATTTCTTTCCTCTTTAGTTATAATAGCTAAGTAATATTTACCCTTAAGATCTAGATCTTATTAATACTTAATCTTAAGATACTCTTAAATCTATTATAATTCTATACCTATATATTAATAATCTAATAGGGATATATTCTACTCTTTAATAAACTTATATTAAATACCTCTTATCCTTAATAGACTTAATCTTATAATTAGCGGTATATTATTAAGCCTTAGTAGTAGATTATTATAGGCTTCTTATTAGTTTTAAAAGATTTTATACTTAGATACCTACTTTTATATATCCTTAATTATCTTAGTACTAAGATAATATAAAGCACTATAAAGATATACCTTAACTTACTTTTATATAATTATGATTTAATATATTTAATAATAGAGAAGCTAGAGTTCTAGGTTATATATAAAGTATTTTATTATAAATAATTTTAAGAAAATAAAGATTTAAATTCCCTCTTTAAATTTTATTAGCTATTATATAGTATTAATATTAATCTAAAACCCTTTTATTTCATATTAGTAATTTAAGCTAAGTATAATAAACCTAATAGTTAATAGCTATTACTATGCTTTATAAGTTAAGAAGCTCTATTATTAGCTATAGCGGCTAAACCTATGCTTATTAACCTTATTGCCTAATAATTATTAAAGAAAATAATCTTAATATAAGTTTACCGCTAAAGTATAAAACTTATAAATATATATATTAATATTAATATTAATTAATTTATAAATATTTATTTTATATTCTTTTCTATTTTTAACTTACTATAACTATTATAAGAGCTATTTTACTAATTATTAGCTAATACTTATTTTAATTATTAGTATATCTATATTATATAAGCGCTAAAGAATTTCCTATATAAAATTAATTATTAATTGCTAGCTAATATAAGCTATAATTATTAGGGCAACCTTAGTAGCTTACCTAGATAACCTCTATATTCTTAATAAGGCTCTATAAGGCACCCTAAAGGCAGCTAAGGAGGTCTTAGAAGGCTCTCCTTTTAGCCTTAACCTAGCAAAAAGCAAGGAAAAGGCTATAGAAGACCTTAAGCTAGAAGGCTTATATGCCTTGGGTACCTATATAGGCCCTATCCGGCCTAGAAGAGCCTTCTTAGAAGATAAGCTAGCTACCCTATAGGAAGCCCTAGAGGCCCTATAAGACCTACCTAAGTAGCACTCTTTGCTTCTTCTTAGAGGCAGTATCTAGCTTCTTCTAAGGCACCTTCAGAGGCAGCTCGACCCAATTGGGCTAGAAGACCTTTGGGAAGAAGCTAATTCCCTTATAAGGGAAGCTATTCTGGCCCTAGTGGCTAGAAGCCCTAGTGAGTGCCCTAAGGAGCCTAACCCAAGCCTTATAGCCCTTCCAGTTAGAGAGGGAGGCCTAGGAATACCCTTATACAAAGACCTAGCCCACGAGCTATTCCTAGCAGCTAGGGAGGCCTCGCAGCCTACCCTAGACCTCATCCGAAAGCCCCTAGCCCCGTAGCCTATCCCCGCCCCGCAGCCTACCCTAGACCCAGGCCAGCCTAGGCTAGGAAAAACAGCACAACAGGTGCTAAAAGAAGCAAATAAGGCTAGGCTAGCAGGCTTCCTAGAGGGCCTCCCCTCTAGTTATAGGTATGCTAGGCTAGAAAATGCTAGCTATCTTAGCCATAAGTAGCTAGGAGTCTTGCCTACCTAAAAAGCCCTATCTTTTATAGACTCTGAGATTACTAAAGCCCTCTGAAGCTGGCTTTTCTACCTAATCAAGCCTATTAGCCTACCCTATAGCTCTTATGGAGCTATAGCTGCCTTAGGCCATTAGGATACCTGCAAAGGTGCTAATAGAAGGTGGATTGCAAGGCATGACGCGATAACTAGGGCCTTTTTTAAAGCCCTAAGTAGCCAGCCTACCCTAGAGGTCGAGAAAGAACCCCTAGTCCACCCGGAAGGCAGCCTAAGGGCCGACTTCGCAGTCACCCTAGGAAATAGCCGCTATTACTATGATATTTAAATCGTAGCTATTTCAAAGGATTCTGCCAAGGAAGACCCTTATAGCACCTTAAGAGAGGCTACAGAGGAAAAACACAGAAAATATAAGTCTCTCGGGGCCTTCTTTTAGCCTCTTATTATCTCAGCAGGTGGCCTTATAGACCTAGAGACCGCTAAGACCTATTAGAAGCTCTAGGACCTTATTGGCCCCTTTGCGGCTAACCAGCTAGACTCCTCTATTAGCCTTGCCCTAATGAGGACTAGGGCGACCTCTGCGGCTTCTATAGCCCGAGATACCCCTAGTAACCTAGCTAGGTCGATCTGGAATACTTCTAGGGCCTCTTAAGGCTATTTTGCCTTTATCTCTTATCTCTTATCTCTTATCTCTTATCTCTTATCTCTTATCTCTTATCTCTTATCTCTTATCTCTTATCTCTTATCTCTTATCTCTTATCTCTTACCTCTTATCTCTTATTTCTTATTTCTTACTTTTTTATCTTTTATATCTCTTATATCTCTTATATCTCTTTTCTAGCTATATCTCTTTCCTTTAGTTATATTCCTCTCTTCTAGCTATATCTCTCTTATTTTAGCTATATCTCTCTCTTTCTAGTTATATCTTTTTACTCTTATATCTCTCTTACTTTCTTTCCTTAGAAAAATCTCCTCTCTTTACCTTATAAGCTATATCTTTAGCTAGAAGAAACCTCCCGGGCAGACTAGCTTAGATAGTAAATACTAACCCCAACCATAACCCTAAGGTTCCTAGAATTAGACTTATACCTATTAGCAAGGCAGCTTAAATAGCATAATAAAGCTAGGCTTAGACTTATACTAACCTAGCCTAAGAATAATATTATTAATAACTTTATCTATAAAAACCCTAAGGCCTTAGATCTCTACTAACTAAAGTATAAATCCCCGGAAGGATTTAATTAATTACCTAAGGAGGTTATATATAAGGACTAAGATATCCTAGATAGTTAAACTCGCTGCCTAGGACCTCTATTAATATAATATTAATTAATAAAGACCCTATACTAATTAATTAAGTAAAGGCGCCTTAGATACTTATTATTATAATTATTATTATTAATACTAATATAAAAAAGAGAGTATATATTAAAGATATCTTAGAGAAATAAGAGGCTACTTAATTAATTAGAAGATTATCCTTAGTTAAGAAGCTAATTATTATAAATAAAGAAAAAACCTAGAGATTTTAAACTCTTAAGGAAAAGTAAGCTTTAATCTTATAAGAGCTAAGAGATAAGTATTAGACTAAGAAGATTTTAATTTTAATTAATAAGCTATTTATCTTATTGCCTTAGTTAAGTAGAGAAATAAGGGAAAATTATTAAGATATTATTAATAATATAAAATAGATTATATATATTAAACCTATGCCTTATATTATAAGAGAGGGGCATAGATTATTTAATTAAAAGGCTTATAATACTAATGCGATCTAAGTCAGCGAATAGGACTAAGGGGAGGCCTATTAGGCTAAAGTTTATAAAAAAGTAAGTATAAATATAATCTTTATTAATAAAAGAAACTAAGCTAACTAAATAGATAATAATATAAAGGACCTTTTACTTAGAGACTATATTATTATAATTAATATAGGTATTATAAATAAAGAAATAATAATAATTAAAGTTTATTAAGAGAAAATAAAGGGCTTAAGAAAAATTATACTTAAAATTAAAAAAGGAGGATTAATTAATTAGAAGGTTAATAATATTAAGTTAATAATTAAGGACTAAGGTAAGTAGGTTATTTAATCTTAAGAGCTACCTTATATCCTTATAAGATTTAATAACCTAGAAGGTAAGGTAATTAAAGCTATAGTTAATATAGGCTCTAAAGGAAATATTATTTTATAAGAGCTTATAAAAGCCTATAGCATTAAGGTTACCCCTGCCTATACCTTAATAATATTTTTTTCCTAAGACTATATTATAATATTAGGCTAGACTATTATTTAGCTATACCTTAGTAATATATAGATCTAATAGAGAATATATATAGCGCCTTTTAATAAAATCTTAATTTTTTTTATTTTTAATATATTATTTATTTACTTAGTAAGGGTATTATTTAATTATTTAATAAGAGATAGTTTTATACTTCTTTAATACTAATTAGGCAATACTTATATTATTACCTTAGCTATAAGATCTATTAAGTAGAAAGCCCTAACTTATAGTATAGATAATAATATACTATTAAAATAAATATTAATTTTTTTTTTAAACCTAAGGTTAATTAAGAAAGTAATTTAAAACTAAATAATATATTAATATTATTATAATAGCTAAGCTAAGAGTTAAGAGAAGAAGTAATTAATATTATTAAAGTAAAAATAATTAAGTAATACTATATAGCCCTTAAGGATATAAATTATTTAATTAGAAAATAAATAAAAAAAAAATATAAAATATAAAAAAGAAAAAATTTACTTAACTAAGGTAAATTAAAGGAAATTTTAATTAATACCCTTTATAAAAAGAAAAGTATTAAGATCTACCTAAGAAATAATATCCTATTAGATAGATCTATCTTAGAAAGTAATTTAGAATAAAAGGCTAAAAAATAAGAAAAGGTAAAAGAGAAGTTATAAGAAGATTTAAAATACTAGGATTAAATTATACCGAAATTCTTAGATATTAAGCGAGGAGCCTAGATCTATAAAGAGTAACTTTAAGGACTAATTAATTAAGTAAATAATACCCTTATACGCAAAGAATTAAATATATTTCTTGAGATTATATATAATAAAGAAATAGCGCTTATATAGGAATTTTTAAAATATAGAAAACTTAACTTATTAGTTATACTGCTATAAGTTATTAAGGTAGTTAAGCATAGAGCCTAGTAAGCAAAAGGTATACCTATTCCTAAAGGGTATAAAAAGAAGGTTATTAAGCTATTAAGAACCTAGATAAAAAGAGGGATCCTTAAGGAAGGTTATAGCCCCTATAGAAACCTATTCTTTTTTATTTAAAAAAAAAATAATTAGTTTTAATTAATTAATTTAGCTATATTAATAAATAAGTATATAATATAAGATAGCCTTATCTCTCTAGGCTATAATGAGTTTTTTATAGATTTTACTATATATAAGATATTATTACTCTTAGATTTCTTCTTAAGATATAACTAGATAGAGCTAATAGAGGTTAATAAAGACTTAACTAGTTTTATAATACTAATTAGATTACTAAGAATATATATATTACTATAAAGAGCTATAAACTTAGTTACTTAGTTTACCTAAAATATCCTTTAAATCTTAAGAGATTTAATCCTTAATATTTATTAGTCTTTTCTAAATAATATTTATATTAAAGGACCTATAATAGATTATAATAGGGAGAAAGTAATATTAAGGATATATTACTTTATTTTAAAGTATTTAATTAATCTTAATAAAGTATTAATAAATATTAAGCTATTAAGCTATATAATTATAGGTTAGAAGTCTTAATTTTATAGAAAAATAGTAATAATTATTAATTACCTCTATGGGACTTATAAGAGGAAACTAAAAGAGAGGAAAATTATAAAAATCTTAGAGTAGGAAGTTTACCTTAATATAAGAGAAATAAGGTCTTTCCTTAGTATTATAAGATATTACTATTAATAGATTAAATAGTTTGCCTAGATTATAAAGGCCTTAATAGACCTATTAAAAAAAGACGCTAAGTTTATCTAAGAATTAGACTAAAAAGAAGCTATAGAAATATTAAAGAAAAAAGTTATAGCTCTATTAATCTTTATTACTCTTAATTATTCTAAGGAAGCTAAAGAGGTAATCCTTATAGTTAATATAAGCCTATTAGGCTAGGGGTATATTTTAATATAAATAATTAAAGGGAAATAAAAACTAATCTGGTTTAAATCTAAATTATAAAACCTAGCTAAAACTAAATATAATATAATAAAAAAAGAGTATAGGGTAGTTTTTTATACCTTTTATTACCTTAAGGGTATAATTTATAATATTTCTTTTATTTTTAAGACTAATTTATAAATATTAGTTTATTAAATTAATAGCAAAGTAGATAATATACTTAGTTTTCTTATCTTAAGATAGATTAATTATATTTTTCTCTTTAATTTTATAATTAGATATATACCTAAAAAGAAAAACTATATAGCTAATAGATTATTATAGAAGTATATAGGATTATTTAATTAATTAGATATATAAGTTAAAAGGGATATTAAGGACTTTATTAACCTCTACCTTAATATAGTTTATATTAATAGGGAACCTAATATCCTAAATAGTATTTACTCTTAGGAGTATAAGAATATAGCTAAATACCTATATACCTTTAAGAAGCCTAAGGGTTTAACTTATTTATAATAATAATAGTTTAAAAAAAAAGTACTTTTTTTTTTATTTAAGGATAATATCTATAAAAGCAGCTAAAATAAGAATATAACTCGCCCTTATTAGTAATAAATAACTTAGAGATATAAAAGAAATTAATTAAATTATATTATTTTAATAATAGCTATAAAAGCAAGGAAGTAACTTATAACCTTATAAAGAGGAGATACTTTTAGAATAATATATAAAACTAAGTCTTTAAGGCAGTATAGTACTATTCTACTTACTAAGCCTATGCTCCCTAGAGGCTATTAGAGGCCATCTAGTATATTAAACTATTTAATCCTATAGTTAAGGTCTATTTTAACTATTAGTATATACTATTAGACTAAGGGTTTAAGTACCTCGCGGAGGTAAGATATAATATAATAAGATAAGTAAAAGTAATTCCTTTAAAGAAAATTATAGCTAAAGTGCTAAGGCGCTTTATAGTTAATTTTATCTACTAATTTAATATAATTTTAGTAATAGTTATAAATAGTAGACCTAAATTTAAAAAGGAATTTTTATTTTTACTTAAGGAATTAAGAATTCTATATATTATTATATCCCTATATAACCCTAAAGCTAATAGTATTAATAAAAGAGAATATTACTTAATTTCTATAGCCTTAAGGAAGCTAAAGAAGGAAGAAAAGCTAAGATAATATAATAACCGAGAAAGAGCGCTATTTATTAATAAAATAGCTATGAAAGCGCTATATAGATATTCTCCCTTCTATCTTATCTATAAGTAAGAGCTAATATACCCTTTAGAAGTTAATTTTCCTACTTAGCGATTAATTAATTAAGATAAAGTATTAATAGCTAAAGACTTAATCCTTATAAGGGTTAGGATCCTTAAAAGGAAAAGTAAAGATATAAAAGTAGTATAGTAAAAAATTAATATATTTAGGGTAAAAATTATAAAGAGATAAAATAAGAAAAATATCTATAGGTTAAGAAAGACCTCTCTAAAGGTTAGGGATTTAATATTAAGATTTAATATTCCCTAATTAAATAATATATTAATAAAAATAAAGATAATATATAAATAATATAACTTATTTTATATTTTTAAGTATTATAATAAGGCAAATTATTATAAACTTAAGATACTTAATAGCTATAAGATTACTAAATCTATCTATAGGAATTACCTAAAGAAATTTATAAAGAATAAAAATAGCTAATAGAAAGGGGAATTAAATAAAAAGGAAGTCCTTAAGAAGCTTAAAAAAGAAAAGAAAAAATTAAAAGGTAATAAAAATAAAGAAAGTATATAAGTAATAAAAAATAAGAAATTAATAATTAATTAAATAATTAGCTAAGAAAGTAATAATAAAAATAATAAAATAAATAATAAAGAAAAGAATCTTAGTAAAAAGAGTAAAATACTATATTTAAAGAGAAATACTTTAATATATATAAAAGTATAACTCCTTAGCCTTATTACTAAGTAAGCTATTTAATATAAAAGCCTTTAAAATAAAATAAAAAGGAAAAAAAGTAATATTAGAAACCTATAAGAACTCTTAGGTTTTTAATAAGAGAAAAAGAAATAAAAAAGAAAGTTTTAATATTATAATATAATTATTAGAATTTTTAATAAATTTAGGTATTTATTTTATAAGGAATATATAGATTATTTAATTAGATACTAGGGATATTACCTAAGATATTAGAGATATTATCTAAGATAAGTAGGATATATTAAAAAATAGCGGTAATACTATTTATAATAATTTAGATATAATACCTAAATTCCTTATTTTATAAGAAATAAATTTAATATATAGCTTATATAAGAGAATAAAAGCTAAATAATAAAATTAATAAGAAGATTAATAAAAAATAAGGAATAAATAATTAATTAAAAGTAATTATAAATATAAAGCTAGACCTTATTATTAGTTAAATAAAAATAATATTACCTTATTATATTTAAAATTTATTTCTTAGTAAAAAAGCTTCTAAGACTTAAAATCTACCCCCTTTTAAAACCTAAAGGAATTAGCCTTCTTATTAAGAGCTAATTAGTATATTCCCTAGAGAAGCTAATAGTTTTACTTTTAATTTCTATCCTTAAAAGGGTATAAATAAGAAATATAAGAATAAAATACTTAGTTTAATTAATTAATTCTAACCTTATTAGGTAGATCCTTTAGAGTATCTTTCCCCTATAGAGGCTAATCTAAAGGACCTTTAGTAGTAGATTTTAGCTAATACCTAAGTAAAAACTCTTACTTATAAGGCTTTTAATACTAAATATAATTAATATATTTTTTACCTATAAAACCCTTAATTAAGATATAAGATAAAAAAGAGTAAAAGATATATTTTTTATTTTAATTAATATTAATTAAATAGGACTAATAGTAATATTAATAAAAGATAGGGTTATAAAACCTAAGAAAGGTAATCTTAAGAGCTTTTTAATACTTTAAGTAAGTAATTAATTACTTAAAGAACTATTTATAAAGATAAATAAAGTTAATAAGGATATAAATAATCTAGAGGGAATAATTTAATATTAATAAAATAAGCTCTCTTATAATTATATTAAGAGTGCTATAATACTTAAAGAAATATTTTATAATAGCCTTTAGGTTCTTATGGCCTATATTATTAAAGGTAAGCTTAATATATAAAGGGAAATTATCTTAATTAAGGGCAAAGCGAGAATAGATCTAGACCTTAAGGCACTTATAGACTTATTTAATTATTTAGTTAAAAAGGCTATTAAGAGTAAAGAGGATATAAGAACTAGCCCTAGGGAGGTTAATTATCTAGGCCTTTATAGGAGTTACCTTAAACCTACTATAGTTATTTTATTAAAAAGAAATACCCCTCTAGAAGTTAATATAAGAAAGCTAAGGTTAAATAAGAGTTTAAATATTAAGGAGGATATTTTATTACTTATTAGTAAGGATCTTATAAGGAATCTATATAGATATAGTAAATTAATTAATTAAAAGCATAGATAAAAATAATAAAGTTAAAAGAAAAAAGAATAAAAAAAAGAAGAATATATAAAAGTTATATATATATAGGGTTAAAATATATAAAGAAAGAGAAGTAGTATATTTAGGTAATCTTTATATAGGGAGCTATGATTTATAGTTACCCTTTGCGTATATTAAAAGAGCTAAATAGTCTCTTAAGATAAGAATAATATATTAACCTTTTTTTATACTTTATATATAAACTAGCCTATTATTTATTTTCTTTAAGGCATAAAGATATAAACCCCTTCTTATTTATAATTACTTATACTAATTATTTAATTAAAATATAAAGCCCTTTTTTACCTATTTAAAAATATATATTTACCTCCCTTTAATAAAATAAAATTCTTTATTTAATAATAATAAAATTAATATAAATTAGTAATTAACCTTAAGATTAATCTCTTTATATTTTAAAACTAATAAAGTTTAAAAAACTAAGTAATTTTTTTTTATTTAATTATATAAAATATAATTATATAATAATTATATATTATATATATTATATATAAATTAATAAAAAGACTTTCTAAGAATAATAACTTTATATCCCTAAGTATACTTTAAACCTTTAAGATAACTCTATTTATATAATTAATTATTTTTTTTACCCTTATTAATTACTTATAGTTTATAAAGAAAAAAAAAATAGCCTACTTAGTAGCTTAAGTTAAATACTTTAAAGAAGTAGGAAGCTTTCTTAAGAAGAATAAAACTAGCCTTAATATAATTAAAGAGCTATATAACTCTAAGTAATTACTTTTCTTTTAGCTATAATAAGAATAGGATTATTAAGACCTTATTACCTTTAAATACCTTAGTATATTAAATAATTATTAATTAATTAAATTAAAGCTTAGGAAAGATAAGTTCTAGTAATATTACTATAATAACCCTACTTATAATATATTATAGAGGGAGTATATATTAGCTCTATAGCGCTTATACTAAGACCTAGAGAAAGATAAAAAGATATTTCTTAATAATTTAATTTTATTAGTATTATAAATACTTAGGAATAGCCTTAAGAAGGTTATTATAGCTATATAATATAAAATTAATATCTAAGAGAAGAAATTAAAATATAACTCTAATTAGAAAGAGCCTTTATTTTTTTTCCTTAATAATTATAAGAGAGTCTTAATAAACTATAATATAGGTTTTAAAGGGATTTAAAGGTAATATAAGGCCTATAAAAAAAGAAAATTCTTTATAAGATTCTTTAGGTTTAGGTATAATAAATACTTTATTATATTTATATAAGATAAGATTAAAAATAACTTTTATTACTTTAATATAATATTAATTAATTAAAAGCTTTATATAAAGCTTACCTTTATTACCTAGTAAGAATACCTTATAAGCGCTAATTAATTATATTACTTTAACTTCTATTTAATCTCTTTAACTCTATAGTAAAGAAAATAAAAATATAGTCTCCTTAATATATTTTACCTCTTTTAAACCCTTAGAGGACTTATAGGAATAACTTTAAGTAAATTAGCTATAATTTGCCCTCTTATAGCCTTAAATATTAATAGGAGTAAAAAAGTATTTTTATAACTATTTAATCTATTAATCTATAATTAGCTATTAAACTTATAGATTAAGGGAGAAAAGCCTAGGGATATCTTATATAATAATAACCTAGAGAGGATCTAAGGTATTTACTAAATTATAATCTTTAATAAGCTAGGAATTAAAAATAATTACTTTTAGCATAAGAATACTTATAATAAGGTTATAATAAAATAATAATCCCTTTATATAGATTTAATTAACTATAATTTAATTAGATTTACTTAGAAGGTACCCTAAGACTAGCTTTATATTAACTAGGGAGGATATATACTAATAGATATAAGAGATATTAGCTATATTAGTAATTAATAATCCCACTACTTAATCCTAATTCCCTAGGGTAATCTAAGTAATATAATAGAATTTCCTTAGGGACTAAGGCTATTTATAGTCCTTAACTCTAGGGTTATATTTCTTAATCTCCTTATATAATTAATTAAATAATATATTAACTAAGGCATAGAAATTATAAATAACTTCCTTATTTATTAAAAAAGAATAATTATCTTAGCTAATAATAATAAGCTTAACTTAAAAGCAAAAAAATTAATAATAAAACTAGCTAGCCTAAGGCCTAAAGCTTAGAAGTAAACTAATAAATCCTTAACTCTTATACCTTCTAATTAAAAGGATTAGCCTTAGACCTTAAGTAAACCTTTTAAGAATCTATCCCTAGGAACCCCAAAGTAGCTATAACCTTTATTAAATAATAGCTCTAAGTATTAGCAAAATAGAAGCCTTTTCTTATCTAAGGGTATAGAAGATATAACTATAGGGCAGAAGCTATTAGGTTTACCTAATTAAATAATAACTAATTATAAATAGGATTAAACTAGAAATAGGCATCCCTATATTATTAAAGAAGGGCCTTATATCTATAGCGCTAAAGATTTTATTTACTTAGATTATAAGACTAATAAGGGATTTATATTAAAGTAAAAGGTAATTAGGGCAGGGATAAAGATTATATTAGTTAACCTAGGGGAAAGGAATTAGCTTAGTATAGTGCGCGGCTAGCCTATATAGTGATTATTAATTAGTAATTATATTATTTACCTCCCTAATGAGATAGTAAGACCTTTATAGTGGGATAAGCTTCTAGCCGCTACTGCTTAGCCTTAGATATTTATTATAGTATTAAAAAAGAGCTAAGACGAGAAAATAAAGAAGCGATAGAAAAATAGGGATACTTAATTAATTAATCTATAGTGGCTATAAGCCTAGTATAGTACTAGGTAAGGCGCGATAGAAATAATATATAAAGAAGGGGGATAGGTTTAATAAGGCTTTTTAGGAACTATAAGGATAGATATTAAAGCCTCGTGGGGAGCTATGAGTTAGGGGAAATGGGTACTAAGCCGTTTTGGGCTATTAGGTAATTTCTTATATATAGAAAAAGAGTTAGGCCTAAGACCTTTAATTACTATTATCTTCTTTACTAATTAGGTTAAGAAAGGGGAGCTTTAGGGCTTTCTTTTTTAGCGTAATTATTATTACTATTAATTAATTAGTTACCCTTATTATTTTCTATAATATTAAGATTATAGAAAAGTATATAAAATCCCTCTTTAAAAAGTTATTAAAAGAAAGATATATTAGAAGATTTTTAGCTATGTGGTTAGTATGTTTTATTTTTTCTAATAAAGGATAAAGTTAGTTAACTATATTAGCTATAACTATAAAGTAGGCTTTAGCCTCTATCCCTTATATAGTCCTAGGGAGATAGAAGTTAAAAGTAGCTAATTTTATAATATTTATAACCTTACCTATCCCGCTAAGTATTTTTAGCTCTTAATCTTTCTAGATTACCTTTTTCTTATACTCTATAAGCTATCTTTTATTAATTATAATTATTAATACTCTAATATTATAATATATTTAGTAAATTTTAGTATTTTTAATTCCTTTAAAAGTAAAGGGGATCTAAAAGTAAGTTAATACCTTTAATTTAAATTAGCGATTAATATTAGGTCTACTTATTATATAAATAACTTAATTATTATTTATTATAAGATTAGCATAACTTATTTATTTTATATTTATTATAATATAGGATTCCTTTTTATAGTTAGTAATCTTAGCGTAATATATTATACTTTTATTACTTTCTTTAAATTCCTCCTTACTTAAGGTATTTTCCTCTATATAATATACCCTCTTAGGCCTATCTTAGTTTTATACTTTATAGTTTTAATATTATCTATCTTAGCTAATACTTTAAGGCTATTAATAGTTTATAAGGTATTTCTTTTTATTAGTTTTTCCTTACTTTTAGTTTTACCTCTCTTATAATAAAGTCTCTTTTTATTATTTTAACTTTATCTTAATAAATTCTTTATTATATTCCCTTAGGAATCCTTAATTATCCCTTTACCTTTTATCTTTTTATTAATTCTATACTCTTAGTTACTAAGTTATATTATTTAGCTATTAAGGGCAAAGTTAATTATTATAAGTATTATTACTAATTTTATATAGCCTTTAGCTATATAATAAGCGGTTTTAGTCCTTATAGCTCTAGTTCTATAAGCGGTTATTACCCTATAGCGCTAAGTCTTCTTAATTTAACTCTTTTTCTACTCTTTCTTTAATAATATAAGTATATTTTTTATTACTTTAAGGCTTCTTTCCCTTAGTTTTACTTTTATTAATATATAATACCTTTAATCTTTTATATAAGGTCTTTTTTTTTTTATTTATTATATTAATATATTTTAATTACTTATTAGTTATTATTAATATTCTATAGAGTTAATATAATTTAAGGTATAACTTAATATAGAAATAAGTAAATAGCTTAAGATTAGTTACCTTTCTTATTACTTTAAATATATTAAATATCCTTATAGAGAAATCTTATAATAGCTTATCGCTTTTAATATTATTAAGGTTAAAATAGGCCTAATCTAGCTATTTTAGTGCTTCTTAGAGCTCTATCCTAAATTTAGTTTTTATTATATTAAGAAAAGCATTAATAACTAAGATATAGCCTTATCTTTCCTTATTATTAAGTAGCCTTTGCTATTATATTAATATATTACCTCTAAGGAGTCTCTAGGTATTCTCCTTAATAGATATAACCTATTAGGTATTACTTCCTTTTATATAAGATTAGACTAAGTCGACTTATAGATAGGTATTAATAAAAATAGTAGTAATCTTATTATAAAAGATTTCTACTAAGGGGTCTTTAGATTTATTTTTTAAGGGTATATCTAGCTAGAATAGGCTAATATCTATTAGCTTAAAGCTAATATTATTATTTCTTTTACTTATCTAAGTTTTTTACTTTAATTATATAGTTTTTAATAGATTTAGTCTAATTATAAATAAAGTAAGCTATTCTCGGGGTAGTTTTACTATTTAGTATTATCCTATTAGGTTTAGCTATAGCGAGGGATAACTCTCTTGCGGTGGCATTTAGTAAGGGGGTATGATAGTTATCGCAATATATAAAAGGTATTATTACTTAGTAGGATATACTATCAGGAAGGCTAAATATAGTATCTATAGATATAATTTATTCTACCTTTAGTATTACCCTCTTATATAAGACTATAGCGGTATTTTTAATAAAGGTACTAAAAATTATTCTCTTTCTAGTAAGTTTAATTACTATAACTAGGGCTATGGGCCTTATATTAGTTAGGGAGGTGCTAGTTTTAATAGTCCTAGAGCTATATTTGCCTATAACCTAGTAGGTTCTAAGTCCTTAAGCTTAAGTCTATACCTCTTTTTAATAAGTTTTAATATCTATTAGGTAATTAAGAAGCATTAGCGCATATCTTTTATTTCTTATTTTATTTTATTTAAAATTAGTATTTACCTTACTATACTATAAGACCTTTATAACCTTATTTTAATTTAGTTAGTTACCCCTAGCTAGGATTAAGGTATATAATTACTAGCGGCTAAATCTAATAGGTTTATAGCTAAATCTTAGTGCTATTATATCTCTAGTTACTTATATAGTTAATAGATTATAGGATAGTTTTATCTTCTTAGTATTAAGTTAGGTAAAAGCTAGTAAATAATAGTGCCCCTAGCGGTAAGGTATTTAGCGTTAAGAGTATTAGGACTAAAGCTTTATATAGGGTTTAATAATATTAGTTATTTTAGGGTCTTTTATTTCCTTAGTACTAATACTAATAGTATTAGTTCCCTAGGTTTTTCTAGTTATTAAAAAGGGGCTACCTTTAGCGATCTAGCTGCTATATCTATTAACTTAAGAGTTATATCTATTAATAAGTTATAAATTAAGAGTTTATTATCTAATAATAATACTCCCTCTTATCTAGCCCTCTTAATAATCTTTTTAGTAATTCCCTAGGCTTCTCTAATAAGATAGGGATTTATTATATTTTAGTAATATAATAGCGATTTTATAATTAGGGCTATTTCTCTATAAAAGGTATTAGATTTATTAGTTTT
This sequence comes from Fusarium falciforme, assembly GCF_026873545.1. Taxonomy (NCBI): domain Eukaryota; kingdom Fungi; phylum Ascomycota; class Sordariomycetes; order Hypocreales; family Nectriaceae; genus Fusarium; species Fusarium falciforme. Next base: position 6,786,362 of record NC_070544.1, on the reverse strand, counting down.
TTAGTAAGAAAGCTTTATAAGGTCTTTAAGTATTATTAGTTTAATAAGAGCGTATTTTTTATATTAGAAAGTTAGGTTTTATAAGAGGAAAATCTAAATTTATTATAGGTAGCTAAAATCTACCTCTATAAGCTTTATTTTTACTAATAATCTTATAATTATTTTATATAATAATTACTTAAATAAGTCTTACCTCAATAAGCTTAGGGTTATTATAAGGCTAGTTAGTTTTATTTAGCCTAATACTAGGGATATATATATAATAGGTATTATTAAAAGAAAGGGTTAAGGCTTTTTTTTAGTGCTTTACTTATTTTTAACTTTAGGTCTATTAAATAAAGCATAGGTTAAGTTAAAAGAAGCATTAACTATTACTAATTATTATAGATCCCTTAGCTCTAATAAGGGGTTAAAGTATTACTAAAAGCAGAGGGTAGATAGCTAACTCTAGCAGCTATCTCATTAAAAGAAATATAAGTTATAATGCAAAAGAGGCATATAAAGGTAATCTAAAGTCTAAGTTACTAATTCTATCTAATAGCTACTGGATCTAACTATTAGAGAGCCAGACTCGTCACGTGGGGTACCCTTGTGGCTAGATTATATAACACTTGGGTCTCCATCTTCTGATCACTTACTCTATTATAATACGGGCACGCGTGTCTGACGCAACTGTCTAACCGCTGAAAGCATTAAACTCCTACCAGCCGGTAGGTACTAACTCCCGGTGCTTTTTCAGGGGGCCAGAGAGATCCCATGTGAATCTTGCCTTAAAGGTAAGAAGCGCGATTAGGTGGCCAAGCAATGCCCTCTACTGGCAAACTGCTAACAACTGTGGGGAAGAAAGATTTTTTTTTAAGGGAAGGGTTGTTCAGTCGGCAGTCTGAGATCTTCGACAGTTTCAATCAGCAGCTGTTACATAAGCCCGCGCCCTCTGATCGGTCGAGCACAGGCCAGCCTGTGGTCCGCGCGGTCATATTTATAACCGGCTTTGTGCCACTTCCCTTTGTAGAAATCAAGGCTCTTTATTATCCTCTTTCGTATGCTCGGTCGGTGCAACAATAGCTGTTAGTCACAGCAGCCCATAATTCGCCGCGTGTATAACCAAAGATTCTCCCCGAGATAGCTTCAAATTTTTCGGGCGGCCCAAATGCTCCGGGGAGGGCGCTACCCTAAGCCACAGATCGAGGGGCTGAACAAGTTACTGGCGTGTCTTAAGCATCACCTGGGTTAGCAGAGGGAGCGAGTCATTCACACCAGCGCTGCTAAGCCCATACCCCCCACGAGTAAGAAATGAAGCTCCTATTTTTAGAACTGTACAACCTTGCAATTACCTCCGAACTACTCCGTAGATTAGCTTGTTAATCGGGTTTAATACTTGGCAAGTCGGTGTTATTCCCCATCCTTTTAGTTTCATCTCGGGGCCTTAGACCGGTTCCCCGATGTATGACTCAGATACAAATAATCTATCAGCTTGTATGATTCGGAAACTGGAACGTTTGGCCCGGCGGTTTGCAGATTATGGAGGTGGACACAGTTCAGGGCAGGGTTCAACGTGGCGCAATACTGTAACGGCTCATAAAACCGAAAAAGCCTCGTGGACCCCGATTCTCTAACAAACTGAAAGAGTCTAATCTCTTTATAGTTAGAGGCCGCTGTGCTCGCGCTCACCTACCAAATATGAAGAACAGATCTGTTCGTTACAGGAGCGCTCGCACCTACGAGGCTTTTTGGGTTTTGTGAGTTGTTGAGGGATAGGGATTACAGGATGACAGGAACATAAACTCACATAGCAGACTTCTATTATGCGGGGTCTTCAAACCTAGGCCAGTATTGAATTAGGGTAAGCAGCAACTCGATCTTGAGCGTGACAGCAGACGCAGAGTGCGAAATGAGATTGCAGTATAGTTGCAAAACACTGACTGGGCCGTAAGATCGACTACCAGGATGAAGAGGGTAGGGATTCTGGGCCCGGCTTAACCCGCTCAGTCCACATGGCAAAGTGTATAGTGCGTGCCGTGTGTGTTAGCAAGCGAGCGGTGACATAGCCAAGACAGGGGAGTGACAGGGAAGAGTCTACTAGGCATAGATTTTTTCTGACTACTAACTCTAGCAGGTTAGGGAATCATACGACAGCAGAGGAAATCTATCCCCATCGCTGTATTCATAGAACTCTTGAACGATATCAAAACACTTAGTTGCGTTAGCTTGATATTAGCATAGTTGCCTTAATATCTAGCTTCCCGTTCTTTTATTCCAGGCTTCTAGTGCTAGGTAATGTCTTTTTACTCGGGCACAGTCGTGTAAGGAGTTCGCAGTTGGTCTAGGTAGCTACTGGAGCAATGAGAATCGTTCTAAACCCGTATCAAAGTTTCAGCATGGGGAATGTAAGAGGGGTATTCTTTGCTAAAGCGGACAGAGAGGTACGCTCTATAAACATGTAGGCGATTATCATACGCATATTCATTCCAAGCGTATCGCGTAGCCGAGGTAAGAGGAAGTTCAAGTCTTTTTTCATAGAATCATTCTATAAAACTAAACCCCATCTAGGTATAACAAGGTCCCTTTTCCCTTGAATCAGGATATTGTTTACCACCTAACGGTCGGGAGGGCTAGAGTCCGAGAGGAGAGTCACCCTTTATTAGACCTCTAGAGGGTTAATTTAGTTATCTTTAGTTACCTCTTGCTTATTACTAAATAAGCATTTAGTAATAATACTAAGAGGTATTTTATTAAGGTATAAGGAAAAAAGCTTAAGCGCTTAGTAATATAAATTAAATATAATAGATTATAAGCCTAAGATAGAGTATTTCTTAGTTAGTTATAGTAAAAAAAGATATAATTATAAGAATTTCTTTATTGCTTAGAGTAGGTCTAGATAGTAAGTTAGTAAATAAGAAAGAGGATTTATAAGCTCCTTAATAAATAAGCTATAGGATAAAGATAAAATAAAGTTAAGGTTTAATAAAAAGTTTATTAATATAATTTTAAATAAAGTTTTAAGATATAAAGATAGTAAATATAACATATAAATATAATAAGTAACCTAGTTAAATTACTAGAAATTATTAAATAATATATTATAATTATAAGCTAATTTATTATCTTATATTCCTATTTATATATTATAATATAAAATCATACTACTTTATATATTATAATAAGTATATATATATTTAATACTATTATTTTATATATCTTTATTATTATCTTAGTATATAGTATAAATTTAATTAACCTAGACCTTTTATTAGTTTATACTTAGTCTATAAGAAGCTATAATTAACTATTTTCTTTATATAGGAAATTATTATCTCTAGCCTTTATATCTAGGAAACCCTAAAACTCCTAAAAGCTAGATAGGATTTAAGAGGGAAGACTAGGCTAATGTTACGACCCCCGTGGCTACATCACGTGGTCTCCACAAATCCCCAGGGCTTATAGACCTACCAGGCATAGACTAATACTATACTAAAATGACATCGGTCCAGGACCAACGCGAGCTAGGAACGATATCATTCTAATTTATGATTAGTCTAAATAAAACTATACTAATATATAAAACACACTTATTACACTCTCTTATATAATAGTTACCTTAGCTATTAATATAACTTAGTTATACTTAATACCTTTAAGTATATTACTAGATGTAATACCCCTAGTATTTAAGCATAGCGTAATTAATCTTTCTGCTAATATAAACCCAGCACGACTAGTTTATCCCTTGGGAATATATATAATTATTATAGCTAAGATATATTATAAATTATCTAGTCTATATTAATATTATTATTATTCTTTTTAATATTACTATTATAGCGCTTAAGTTTACTAACCTTTATAATATGCGAATAATATATAAACCACTAGTATAGAGCATTAAGTTAAAGATCGAGTTTAGTATCCTAGGCCGGTTAGTAGAGCTGACGCAGAGTTTGATATACGGTAGCTCATATACACGCAGTGGGACGGCTGCCATGGCGTTAGACGCTTTCGCGGCTGACAGCGCAGGCGGCTCAAGAAGGATAGGCTTGGAAGGGACAGGCGAGACACACGTCAGCGGTAAAAGGAACGACAGAAATCTAGAACCGATTGCCACGACTATAGTACGGACCACTGAGATCACCGTGCAGAGTGACCCGCATTGGCGTAGTCGCGATCAAGATGTGGAAAGTCTTGATGGAAAGTCGGGCATAACGACGAAGTCTATTGTGGACGAAGAGGGGCCTTCCTCCTCGGCATCCTCTAAGAGGCATTTCGCCAGGTCTGGATTTTGATGGGTGGACTCGAATATTATGGGTTTATTTAAATAGGTATTAACGTTCACGCCTGCCTTCCAACCTGGCTGTGTTTTCTACCTCAAAGATCAAATGAAAGAAAGTCCCGTTCCGTAGAGGGAACAAGAAAAAATAATAATGTTTTTTTTAAAACAAAATAAGCAAACAAGATGAACCCGCACATAAGATGTAAGAAGCTCTTTTGGTCGTGTTATGCCAAGGACTGTGCAAATCCAAAGATTATGTGTTATGTCCTAAACTTGAGTGGTTGATAGCGACAAGGGTTTGGTTGGCTTGACTCAATGGCTGATCAATCAGGGTCTGCACAGGCATCGAGAGAAGGTAGGATGTTGAACGCTGATGAAACTCGCCCGCAAGCAGGCTTGCCAAGCAAAGCAAAGCGAGATGGGACCAACTACAGGCTCAGTGGTGAAATATGGGGCTTTCTAGTAGTCTCGAGTGAGCGATGGAATCATAAAGGGCTTAGTGTGTCCATCGGTTTCTCGGGTTTGTTCTTCCGGGAGGCAGAAATTTGTCTCATCCATTCCCATGGTTTTGAGCCAGGTGGGTCTTAGCTTGTGTCCGCAGTATTTCCTATCCAATCTTTGCGTTTTCCTTGGGGCTTGGGCTTGCGCCAAATTAAGTCCAGACCAATTAGTCAAAAGCCATAACAGAGCAGAGTCAGGGGCCGAAACAAGTGGATATAAACATGACACGATGAGGCGTTGAGTAAGCAGGCATAGCATCAGGTATGGCAACAGAGGGGCAAACTGTACCAAGCTTCCCAAACTTTAAATCTGGCCATATTATATCACACACAACCACGAAGGAAACGAAGAGTATCTACTGTTTGCCACTATTTCAAAGCAGCGATTCGGCAGCGTTTACCTACATCTATCGTTTGCGGAGCCGGGGGGTTTCACATTTCAACCTCAGGCTCCGCTCGACCTGCGCTTTCGCTGTGGATGTAATTTCAAGGACGTTGGGGGGGACTCTGGTTTGGTAAAAACACAGGATGGTACGTGGATGGAGGCTAGGGATTAAGTGTTAAGGTGGACCACATATTTGCAACGACACAAGGGCATGTATGGGTATTAGTGGGCGAGGCACCCACCACCTTGTAGAGTGGCAATGCGAGGTCCCTTGTTGAGACCGCGTGGCTCCAGGTATGGTGCCCAACCTTGCCACTAGCCCTACGCTCGATAAGGCGGGGGCCAAGGTGTTGGGGTCGCACAAGACCCTACAAACAATGAGGTTAGTTACAGAGGTTTTTTATCTCAAAAGATGTAGCTGCATCTCTCATTTAAACCATCCTGTAACCGTCCCTAACACAATCTTCTACTACTCCTTGCTCCTCATCATCGGAACAATCCACTGTTGCTCCTTCAGCCGAGGGTGCCGTTCCGCCCACTCCCACCCATGTTACTAGACGTCCCCACGGTCACCGTTATCCTATTTCTGTGTTTATACTTATTTAGCGTTCGTCCGTCGAGCGGCATTCCCGCTTTGACCGCGGCCTCCCTCGATCATACCCAAAAGGCCATTGCTGCCCATCTCACGGTGCCCTCTCGAGACTTTCAGTGCTCACCCGCTCCAGACCCTCGTCGGAGCCCTGTAGCCTGGGCAAGTACCACCGTTTGAGCAACACACCAAGCCAGCCTCTTCCGTCGAGCGTAATTCATACAGAAAAGCAAGCTCGTTCTTCTCAGTAGTGCTAGCAAATCACCCGCTTCCATCAACTCTCCTTGCGCTATTAAGATGCATCAGACATCGTCGCGCTTACTACGCATAGCGGACGATAGCCGACCGTTCAGCAAGGTATATACCATGGCTTCTCAAAACCTCATTCCTCGCTATAATACTAACCATTGGCTGACTTGGCCACCCAAAAGGACTTTAAGGATATCTTCTCTACCCTCGTCATCAGTCTGCTTCCCCTCTCGGCCCACCGCGTCCGGTTGGTCAAGGTCGAGCACACCTTCCTCTCGGAAGAAGCTATCAACAACCTGATGCGTCTCAAATCCTCCCAATCCAACCGTCTACCCGACCCCAAGAATCCCTGTCGCATTATCACCACCACCACTACTACCACATTCTCAATGACCAAGGATATGGCTCACTCTATCTGCCAACGCTTTATTGAAGCCCGGCTTATTGAATCGGCGGATGGTAAACACCAGCAGGTATATACCATAAAGGGATCCGTTTGGCAATTAACACCAAAGGGAATCACTATATTAAGCCGTTTCTGCGCGAGAAATGGCATTCGGCAGAAGCAGGTTTCAGAGCTTGCTAACCTCAGAGCGACGCGACTTATTCTCCTTGAACGAGACTCGCAAACTGACAAGCTTCACTATGACCAAGGCACCATCGAGATCATCTTTCACCGGCTCGTCGGTGCCGATAGCCGCAAAGCTGTGTCGAGCGTGACCGCTGCTGATTCAAGCTCGATGCACGAATACAGGGATAACATCACTAGGGTTAAGATTATTGCTGAGCTTAAGCTTAACGGGAAGACCTACCGCGATACTTTCACCGGCAAGGCTATATTCGACTGGTTAATGAATTATTCAACCATAATGGAAGAGCGCGAAGCCGTTGCGGTTGCCACTCTTTTCGCGGACTACGATCTAATAGAGTATGTTGCTGAGGACGGGGCATACACTTCCCAGAACCCCGACCCCGGGAACAATATCTTCCAGCCCAGCAAGTGTTCTATCTACCAATTAACGCAGCGAGGTAAGGACCTCATTAATGGCCCAACAACACGAAGACAGTCTTCAGAGAGGGAAGGCAGTACCGGTTCCCAGTGGAACGGTATCGCCAAGGATTCCAACACGCAACGACTCGATAAGATCCTTAATGATCCTTCCGTGCGACTCCTCTTTCGCGAGCAATCCCGAGACACACATTGCGAGGAGAACCTATCCTTCTACCAAGACGTGGATGAGTTTATACGGAATTGTAAGGTGGCCACGCGCGCTGCCCAGAAGGAGCCTAATATGGCCGCGACGGACGGCATTAGTGAGAGCATAGCTCAGGCGTATAGAATCTATAATGCCTTCCTTGCTGTTGGCTCGCCTTGCGAGCTTAATATTGACCACCAACTGCGGAACAGCCTTACCACCCAGATGACCAAGGGTGTAAGTCAGGACACTACCATGATCGACACTCTTCAAGAAGTGATATCTCTATTCGAAGACGCCCAAAATGCCGTGTTTAAGTTGATGGCGAGTGTAAGTTTGGTTTAATACCCACCTCAATCCCAAAATGGCCGCTCTCGAGATCTCTGGCCACGCGCTAACAGGAACAGGACTCGGTGCCAAAATTCCTGAGCAACCCCAAGTATGAGCAGCAATTGCGAAGCTACGAGTTCGACCTAGTTGGAAACGGTCCCGGGCAGGGTTAGGGTTAGAACCCAACCAACTGCCACTGAGGCGGCGATGCCAGTCCCGGACGCCGACCATCGCTAGCGACACAGACCATAACGGAACGCTGGCGGGCGAAGGGGTCAGCAACGCAAATCACCTCTACGCACCATATTCCTCATTATACAAATCGCTAGAATACTGAAGCGATAACCGGCTTCAATGGCCAATGGCAGGTCAGGATAGGTGGGTGGGAGGAATGATGATTGATTCAACGGGCGGCCGGCCAGGAGATCTCATCAGACTTAAGGGAATGTCACTACCGCAGGCGAATACGAACCTATCAAAGATGAAAAAAAAAAAAAAAACCGAACAACCCCCTCAATCATTTAGAAGGAATCAAGTGCTTCATTGCACAGTCAAAAATCCCCCGTTGAGTGTGACACCATTCTTTGACGTTATCAATCATGGAGTGAGTGACTGGTTTCGTCGGTTCTCTCGCTGGATGCCAACCAAGCTCTCCGCCTACCATGTTCTCTGCAAAAGCCTCGAATTCCTTTGCATTAATTCTTTGGAGCGCCGCAATCTGTATGATATTACGGACGATCTGAGAGAGGTCAAAAGCGACAGGGGTTCGAAGAAGAGAGGAGAAGTCGGAGGATTGAAAAGCCCGGCACGAGACTCGACCTTTCGACTGTTATACTCCCTTCTCTTGGTGCCGTCAAGTTAGATGCGAGGGACAGCAACATGGCATACAATGTAGCCTTGTTTGCCGTCTCTCGTCGCGGATTTTGCGGGCAAAGAACCCGGTAAATGGTCCAAGAGGCATTCGAGGAGCGGTTTTTTTATTTCGGACAAGCAGTTAACTAACTAAAGGGACTTATTAAGTGGGCTATTAATAACTCTGCCTCAGAAGGGTTGGCGGAAGAGGATGTGGCTACTGAAGCAGAGGACATGGAATTTGGCTCAGGCTGGTTCCTCTGAGGCACTCAATAATATTGTTCCTGACCGCAGTGCTCTGGTTGGACTAGATAACAACGCTCGGTTTAGGCCTGAAGATTCTGTTTTATATCAACCACCTTGAGTATCGAATGGAGGTTCATGATCCCCTGCGGCATCTTTCCCCCAGACACAAAAGACTTTGCTGACTTGAGGCTCATTGCCACGCCATAGCACCTGGCGACAGGGTTATCAAGAACCGGAATCCCTCGAGGGCCCCTCAAAGGAGGAAACAGACTAGCCGTAATGTTATCACCCCCATGCACCTATAAGCAAATGTATAACATACCTCAACCTCAGTAAGCATGTGAACGGAGACTATAGGAAAGACTGAGCCGAAATCTGTTGTTCAAAGAGCTTAAAAACCTTGGCTATTATTGAAATTTCTCTACGGGGTTCAAATCAAACGTTGTCCTGTCGTTCAAATGGAGAATGATAAAAATGCCAATTACGGCCAATACGTAATCTAGATTTTCAGTGAGCAGATTGGCCCCAGCTACGAAGAACTCTGGAAGCGTACTCAGTGAACTCAATGTCTCAGGCAAGATAGGAGGGAATTAGAAAAACGAAATCGTAGAGGTTAATGAATTCTATCCGGAAGACTCTGGGCCACCAAGACATAAAGAACTGCGATGGCCACTGTGTTAGCATTGGGATATAATGCTATGATGTGTTGAAAATGTGTTCTTCATTATAGTTGAAGCCCGGCCCTTGATGGGATGACTGAGCCACAAGACCGTGGTGTTGCTTGCTAGGCGACATTAATCGTCAGATTCTGTTCCCTTACGGATACAGTTTACTATCTTCTGGCTCAGTTAACCCATCGAGGGCCGGGCTTCAACTATAATAAAGAACACATTTTCAACACATCATAGCATCATATCCCAATGCTAACACAGTGGCCTTTTTTTTTTAACCTTCTGCTGTCTGCAGTAGAAGAGTCATACCTAGCTGCATCATCATGAAAGGTTAAACCTCTCATGGGGTATTTAACTGCTCTAACCTCCGTACGAGACATAAGAGAATTATCCCTTTCCACCTTCTCAAGACAGATATAGTTTACAGACGGAGCACTCCACCGCGGCATGGAACCTATCTATCGGCCGACGTTATTAGCGATTAGATGTGCTCCACTACCATAGTAAACGTCATGAGCAAGATAGGCTAAGGGACTGGGACAGAGGAGTATTGCGCACAGGTAGCAAGGCTGACTGGGATGCCGTGCCATAACCTGGTTCGAGTTTAGAAAAGCTGCAGCACAGCCACGGCCACCATCACAAAATGGAAAAACCCGCGGAAGAAAAAACTATACTGAAAGCTTGGAGGGCTGACTTGACTCTTTATTGTTCCCCGTCGTCGACGCTAAAGGACCAATGGAATGCCGCATCAGACTACTATCCAAGATGATATCTGCAGACACCGTTACCAGCCTATCGCAGCTTCCGAATAGCGCATCATACATCTTCTTCCCGGTACCTTTTCTGATGAGATCCAGTGCATCTTGGAAACTCGGTCTCCTTTTGTTATGACTAGCCACGAGGCAGTCCCTTACCAATGGGGCGACGAGTCAAACACCAAGCCGATTTCTGTGGCAGCCGTGGAATCCCGATCTCCAACGACATGGCCGTGGCTTCAAAGGATGACCGAAGCTTCGGGAAAGCTACCTAGGGCCTTCCGGTCAGCAGTGAAGCCGTATCTTGTCCCTCTGTGGATCCTCGCCTGGGGTGTGGCAACCGGATTTTTCTGGCACCTCTCCTCACTCCATATATTCGAACCACCATCTTGGGTCACATCGTTTATCCCCCGAGATGTTTACGTGGCCATAATTAGTGCAGTGTACGGAGCAGCCTTTCCAGTGGTTCATTCGGCTACAGCTATCGCGCTCTATATCTAACATCATTTTTATCTTGTTCAGAAAAACTTTTGTTCTCTGAACACCCCGTCATCCCTGGCCCCAATATCGCCATATGAAATGATCCGGGGTCCGATGCCTCTTGGCGGAGCTAGCGGTTTGCGGCATGCACAGCCTCAGCGAGGTGGCTGTGTCCGGCATGCGCGACAGTCCGTGAGATTGCGTGTTCAGCACTGCCCGTGATGTGGAATCTAGTATACTAGGACTATTATGTGGATGGAATCACACATGAAAACGTATAAATACAGGTTGGGTCTTTGGTAACCTCAACGTCATCTTCGAGCCTTTGCCCTGTCACCAAATTCATTTTCCAACAACTCACTTTCCCCGCCTTAAAACGAAATGACACCGACAGGATCCAATTACGAAGTCAAGCAAATGAACCAAGATGACGACTCGGCTGTGGTCCGCCAAGTTACACCCGAAATTACCACCATCTCCATTCCTTTTGCGCAGTTCGGCGTATTAAAGACAGGTGGACGCACGACTGTCGGTAAGTCTACCGACTTCACGTAACAGTGAAGAAACAATGCTGATGCAACTCCAGTTCGCCTCCGATCCGGGGCTCTTGTAGTCGTTTCTCCAGTGGCACTGACAGCAACTTCACGCGAAGCAATCTCATCCGCCGGCGGTGACGTCAAGTACATCGTTGCCCCCAACCTAGAGCATTATCTCCACGTCGCCGCTTGGAAGGCGGAATTCCCCAATGCCTCCCTGATTGTTCCGCAAGGGCTGCCAGAGAAGTGTGAGAAGAAGCCCGCTCTACGCGATACCCAGTTCGATGTTGTCATCGCCAGCTCTACAAGCGAGCCCACCGTCTCCCAAGAGTTCGACGACGAGTTCTTCGTTGAGTACGTTGAGGCAATCGCTTCGCATGACATTGTTCTGTTGCACAAGCCGACATATACTCTTATCGAAGCAGACCTGCTTTTTAACGTGCCAGCGAAGGAGCAATTCTCCAAGTCAGAGGACTCGCCCACGTCTGGCTTTTTCAATGGTCTTGTCGGTCGTGTGTTCTCGGCAGAAGCCCCAGCGACATGGCAGAAGAGACTGGGATGGTACGTGCTGGGTGCCAGCGACCGATCCAAATTTCGCCAGTCGCTAGGAAGAATCCATGCGTGGGACTTTGACCGTATCGTCCCTTGCCACGGCGATGTGATAGAGAACGGGGCAAAGGAAGTGTTCGAGACTGTCTTTGAGTGGTATCTTTTTGGAAAAAATTAGCTTGGCTGAATTCGTTGCGGGCGAAAAACTTACACCTTGGCCTTATTTCCCACAACGAGCTAGGCGGTACTAGGGGTATACTTAAACTAAGAGCCTTAAACTAGAATTACCTGCTATCTATATCTTAAAGCTATTAGTCTTAGATATCTATCTTCTGCTGAAGCTTATATTATGCCTTGCTTAATTAAAATATAAGTAGATACTTAGCTGTCATTGTTATGACATGGACCGGGCAGAGAAACACGGCAGAAACACCCTGACTAAGCTCAGGACCGAGTTTCGAAAACATCAGTCCTACCCTGGACCAAATGATAAAAGCATCGGTCTTAATAACTCGACCATAAGTATATAAAACACACTTATTGCACTTTCTTATGTAATAGCTACCTCAGCTATCAATACAACTTAGTTATACTTAATACCCTTAAGCATATTACTATACGTGATACATAGTATCTAAGACCCACGCAACTATCCCCTATGCCAATATAAACCCAGCACGACCGGTTTCTCCCTTGGGAACTTATACAATCGTCACACGCAAGTAGAGCGCGGTATACTTAATAAGGCATGTCTAGTAGGGAAATATAAAAGGCCGCTTGCTCTTATATTATTTTAACTTGAATTAGGCGTAAAAAGGCTGGAAGATAGGAATTGAAGTTCCATAAATCAATCTGCTCTGTAGTATAAAGCTATTCCGTATCCCGTTGCGCTTTCCAGAAGTCAATACCCTCAGGATGTTCGTTACGTTGACGCCAGGCCCTTCACATAAGAGTGGCCGATATCGGAGAAGTTCTGCTCCCATATGGTCCAAACACACCAAATTCCAAGGGCTACACTAGCGACCGATTCAGAACTCGTACCGATTTCGAAGCCCTTGTTGGTTATCGGAAGCCAATCAGCCCCCTGGCGTCGTACAACAGCAACTTCTGCCTGATTAATAACGCACCCTCCATCCCTGTTGGTGTCAGTAGTCACGGCATCAGGCGCTGAGTTCAGACATCACTTCAAACCCAGCATAGCGGTCCGCGCCTGACACAGGATGACAAGCAACCGGGGCGGATCAGCCTACTCCGGAGCTATCCATGTCACCCGGATGCAGCGTGAGGGCTACCGAAGGTGACGGTTCCCAGATCCTTGTGGAGCAGATTAGGGCTTCTTTTGTCAAGGATCTGGTCGCCGGCCAAGCCAACTGTCCCTTGATTCTCGGGGACCAGCTCCGGACTCCGCATCAAGTAGGCAGGGCCTTCGTAGATTGATGTGGATCACGAACCGCCAACAGAGCAGCCCTACGGATCCGACTGGGCCATTGTCGATCCGAATATGAAGTGTCCCATGTTTGCAGTAGATTGCTTTGGTGATTGAAGAGGCAAGGTGGGCTGACTTTACAGCATGGCATAAGACAATGAAGACTAGTATTCGTGCTTACACCGCCTGCTTGCTCCAGCTGAATCTTCTCGAGTTTGTACAGAATACCTGACTGAAGAAGGGGGCGTGAATGCTTCAGTTGAAGAAATTGATTCCACATCGGTGCTGTGTCGTGCATGGCTCAGCCACTCTGAGACAGGTCAGTAATATTCGTACCCGCTGTCGGACTTGGCCGAAACAACTGTCCGGCGCAATGGCTTAAAGGCATGGTATTAACAAGCTGCAGTGGGGCTAGATTTAGCATCGCAATTGTCCTTCATTTCTCCCCGAAGCGCAACGTATTAGGGCCAATATTAGTCTCCGTAGGGGCTGCATCTGCTTGAATAGTAATCATGCAGGTCTCGTGGCTGACTATTTCTTTTTTTTTAGAACCTCTGGGTACTTTCTCTAGTACGAGACGGTCTGGGGGAAGCTCGAGTGGCCATTTCCCCACGCGGTTACAAGTCAGGAATTTACTTCGTCACTGCTGTTCATATCGCATTCACCTACAATACGTTCTATCTTAAAACGCTATAAACTATCTCCTTAATAATTAATGACGTTAGAGAAGATAGCAAGCGTTATTACTCCGAAACGTTATCGCTGGATGCAAATTATAGAACCAGGAAAACTAGTTATTCGAGCACCCTGCAAGAAGTTTGTCTCCACCAATACTCAAGTCGCAGGGTTGACTCAAGTATTCCTTTGCGAAGGCGTGGAACTCAGACCAATTGGGAGGTTTGTTTAGAGCAGCGTCCAAATCCATCCCCAGAAGGCTAAAGAGACTATCACGTCGAATGAACAATATCGGCGCCCATTTGGAAGTGAGATGCTGCGAATAGGTTGTTGGTGATGCAAAGAAGGCCAGAAACTCATCCAAACTCGGCACATCACTCCCGAGCGTCCTTTGCGGTCCAAAGACCTGGGCCCCATGGACCATGGTGAGAGCATCATCCAGAACCATATAACCACAGTTCAACAGGCCATCGGCAGCTTCAAATTCGCCTTGCAACAGCTCGTAGATGACAAGCAGCACAGTCATGGAGAGGATCCATTTGTGTGGTACTTTGGAAGATGTCTGAATGCGATCGCGGAACCTGGTGAGGGCGGAAGCGTGATATCCAAGGGAGGCTTGGTAGTGCTGATTAGAGAGAGCCTTGTAACTTTTAAGTTGGGCATGACCGAGGCTGCCATGCTGGAGTGAGTCGGCAGTCTTCGAGATTGAGCACGTGAGTGCGCCGATTGCCATGATGGACTGACGAATGCACTCGTTCTGAAGCGAGTCCTCCAGCAGGATGCGGGAAAAGAAACCCGAGAAGTAGAAGCACCATTGACCTTGTGTGATATGCCGAAGAAACACGCTGAAGTAGGAGGCACTTCCATCCGTGGAATCGAACCTCTTGATCGAGTTGGGTGACCTACCCACGCCCCCACAGCCCCATGTGTGTTGTTCCTCGCTACCACTTGTAGTGTATAACTCCAAGCACCCTGATCCTTGCAGGAAGACACTTTTTTCCCGGCTCAGGTCAACGACATTGATGCTGTGGAGGCTCGGACTGCTAGTAGAGTCACTGCCGTAGCCAACACAATCAAAGTTCGCATTGATGCAACGAGCGCAAATCGGCTTCTCCTCGTCACCTGTACAGTGTTAGTAACAGGAGATGAATTCTCGAGGGGCCAACTTGCATTTGACTTGTCGAGCCTTGCAGGCCAAACAACCATAGCGAGACTTGCATTTTCCCGCACGTTCCCAGCACCGGAAGGCCCGCTTCGGCTTTGCGGGAAAGATTTTGTCTGCGTTCTTCGGGGCTCGTCGCCGTGATTCATGCAGAACGGGGTCTAACAGATGTGTGTAAGGGACAAGGGGGCTCATGATCGTGGTGGAGAGGTAACGCCACAAACACGTAGTCTTGAATGTCCAAGTCTCAGTAAAAGCAGAGCACGGCATCAAAAGTTTCCCTTAAAAATATACTTCGCAACCCAATCATTAAATCCGGCTCTAATGTTCTGCAGATGGGCGGCCGCTCGACCTGGCGTCTCGATTGATATGACTCCATCTGGGCAAAGTTAGCCTAGGCCTCGTTTATTAGAGCATATTATTGGTTTAGGCCTAATCCCTGAAATCCTCGGCTTGCAGATTGCTTCGTCTCCTAGCACTGACGCGGCCATTCCGGGACTCTACCTAAGAAGCATAAAGGTATCCGTAATATTCAGTCCAATCAGATCTTCGACCTCTTAGGGCTGAGCTACTCCTCGTTCCCCGCTGTTGAGGGGAAGCCGTCGTGCATCTGAGCCCTGTCATACCTGTCTGACTTGTCATCAATGTTTCTGCACCGAGAGCCTCTTTACAGCTAGGCCAAGCTTTAGCGTTCAGCCCGCAGCCCCGTGCCAAGCCACTTCATGTCAACCGAGCATTGGATCATCTACCTGAAGGCCGTTTTCTCCGGCCCTTCCGCTCGAACTAGTCCTGTAAGTGGTCATCTTTTAAAGGTAAAGTCCTTACCTGCGGCAACGCTTCTTACCGCTCCACTCATCCGACTACCATCTCACTCACCTGCTTGATCAGTCAAAAGTTCCATTGCGCTAGCGGCAAAACCCATAACAAAACCAATGTCTTCGGGCCCTAGCTTCTCACCACTCGACTACCCAGCCAATTAATAGCTTTCGCTCGAAAATGCATGGGGTGGTAGGCTTGGGGGATTCGTGGCCCTTTGCTTGCTCAAGGCAAGGCAGGGCGGCCTCTAGCCTAGCTCATTAGCCGCATTCCCTCAGACATGCATGTCGTAGCCCTGCCGGTAATAATCTCGCACCACCATCCTTGTTAACGCAAAGCCTTTGCCTCCGCTAGCTCGACGCCTTGGTGAATCCGCGGCTTGCTGAAGACCTGTGTGGCTGGCACGAAACACCCGTTCTCCCTATCCATGAGTCGCGTGGAGCACAGGACATTGACTGAATCCATCTCAAAACGGCGGCAGCAGTATCATGTTTTACCCTATAGCTATCTTATCGGCTTGTTGGCATGGAACGGGTTCAAATCTCGTAAAGAAATAAAAACACCCTTGCCATGCACCGTTAGTAACGTGAGTGCAAGAGATTCTTCGTAGGCTAACCCAAACACGCTTTTGCCTTGTCAAGGCCTCAACAGGCATAGGGAATCGACAAGGAAGACGAAATCCATGCTCGAACTCTGGATTCTTTGCTCACTTGTCGCGAGTTCTACAGGATAAGGAAAAAAAAAAAAACGCTTCGCTGTTCTATAGATGAGCGATTTCTACCCAGCCTTGCATCTGCAAGGTCGAGAGTATGGACCCATGGCTACCCAAAAGCTGGCTCAGATATCCATTTACCCAAGTGACCACCCCAGAAACTTCAAGTCCAATTGCTTGGGATTGTCGAAGGCACCGCAAAACAATCTTTATTGGTGCAAGCAGAACCTCGGGCTGCAGGATATCGACGGCCGAATTCAGGCAATAGCACACTTCCATGATCAGCGAGTGGCTTTGATGCCGCGCAGGCGTATCGCCTGTGCTAGGCTGTAAAGTCGGATTCTCCCACAGCAAGCAGCGAAGGTTCTCAAACTCGAAATAAAGGATGAGCTGGACCAGCCGAAAATACACGAATGCAATACCACAGCGACTGCTGGTAAACAGATAACGACTTGAAAAGATATTGGCGCCGTAAGTGGATGTTGACGGAGCTGCCTGAGAAGGAATTCCTTCTTGCGACCAAACCTCCTGTTGCCAGGATGCAAGACCCTTTTGAATAACTGCAAAGTCATTCCAGAGTATTGTTGCCCAATTCTCTCGATGAGAAACCGTGCTCAGAGAGTCAAATCTGTCGATCTGATCCAGGAGTGACGGCACCGCAGATATCGTGTCCATTAGTCGATCGAGGCAATCTTTTGGATGAAACTGCCAAGGGGAATTACTCCACTCAGGTTCAGACATCAATGTGATGCGCCGGTGAAGAAGGGCATTTCCGACCTAATCCTGTAGTCAGATAGCGGATCACATTGACGGAAGAAGCAAAGGATGCTTACTGCTAAAGGCCGGAATACACCACTGAAAAATTGATGATACAGGAAGTGGCTGAAAATGGCGGGGCCAAATGACCGGATCAAGCTTTCGGGTTTGTCCACGGAATCACCAATAAACCTGTGCTGTGTCCACGTCAACGGTGGCGCCCGATGTTGTAGCTGGAATATGACAAACCTCAAAATATAGAAGGTCATTGTTTCTGGCCGGCCCGTCTCTTCCGTTGGTACTTGGGACCCGTGTCAGGCAACGCACACCCAAATGGGCGTATTGATGCGCTGTGGAGGGACCCCAGGCCGAGCCGGCATTTCTCAGCAGTCCTTTCTCCATCTCCACTGAGAGGACTCTTAGGGTTGTCTCGGCACTGGGCCGCTTCTCCGCAGAAAGAGCGTGTCTTTCTGCCGAGGCCAGCATCGAACACTCGACATGAGGTGATTGAGAGCCTGGTGCATTGTGCGTTCTTGACACTTTTCGTACTGCAGCCTGTTTTCTGGGACGGAAGGCAACCTTGCCCCGGCTCTCCACCGTCCCTGTGATAAAGATTCTAGCCCTATCGTAACCTTCACATTGGCCTCCGCGGGCGATGCATTTTTGGCAAAATGGCCGCTCATTGCCGCACTACTTGTTGGTCAGTTCTGCAAAGCCATGATGCCTCCTGACATGAACTCCCCTTACGAACCTTTCTCCGTTTTCGCCGACACGTCTCGCAACCCTTGAATTTGCCAGGTACACCAACCATGCTGAGAAAGTGATATCGCGATCTAGGAGACTTGAAGCAGCGGGGGTCCGTTCTTTTCAAGCTGACTGACTAATTCGCAATCTGATATCAACACCCTGACGCTGACGACAGTGAGGCCTCGTCGCTCCAAACAAAAGCCGATCCACCCGGTCGGTGATCCAGTGAATCAGCAATCAAGGCATCGAGGTTTGTAGTACTCTCGTCTTGCCGATGGCGTTGGGAGTTTGATTGAGCCGCCCGATTCGGAGATAGACTTCCCCACAAGCAAAGCCACCCCCCTGCTAATGCAATGACGATGTGGGCACTGTGAGACGCGGTCTTTGGAATCAATTGCAGCTGAGGACCCCACTTGGCGAGGATAAGGACGTCTGACTTTTTCGTCACATTTGGTGCGAGCGCATCCTGACTTGCGGCTAATATAAAGTGCCACCAGCTAACCCAATGCCTTTAGCTCCATGCCACACACAACCCTTGCCTTGCCATGGCGGCCAATGACGAGCACCGACAAATTCGCACCGCACTGACGACTTCGATGCTTCCTGCAGCCGCCCCGACATCACTGTCGTTCCCATACCCAGTCCCAATTCGCGCAGGGCCGGTGAAGACAAGCCGTCTGTCCACCGAAAGGCGTACCCGTGCCAGTAAACCCAAGGTTCGCAGCGGCTGTTTCACTTGCAAAGTGCGGCGGGTCAAATGCGATGAGAGGAGACCGTTCTGTGCTCGGTGCATCCGGGGCGAATTCGTTTG
Source organism: Fusarium falciforme (assembly GCF_026873545.1). Lineage (NCBI taxonomy): Eukaryota > Fungi > Ascomycota > Sordariomycetes > Hypocreales > Nectriaceae > Fusarium > Fusarium falciforme. Next base: position 6,767,652 of record NC_070544.1, on the reverse strand, counting down.
CGACGGGTATGCAGATCAATCCTCAAAACCCCAGGCAAGATCAAACACCGGCAATGAGAGCCATCGAGAGACAGAGAACAGGGGCCTTTTGTCAACTCACCACCAAAAAAGAACCATTAGTGTCCAGGGTTTAGTCCCTTGCGCAATACCTCCAATGCCAGGCATGACGCGGCAGAGCGTCCCGTATCTAGACGCGTTCCGTCACCAACTGGCTCCTGACCTTGCCGGGTACTTGTACTCCGACTTCTGTCTGGGCACAATATTAGTGGAGAGTCTCCGAGACGAATCCATCTGTCAGTCTGTACTAGCTCTTGGCGCTCTCACGCTGGCTATTTCAGATGTAGCCCGCTCCACCAACCAGCACATCAGCCGTGTCCGACCTTCAGGATTCAACCCTTGGAGGCACACACACGTAATGAATAAGAATCATCTCGCTTCGTTAAGGCATCACCTGAACGCCCTACGTAGCTTTCAGGACCGACTCCGGGCGGACTCTTCTCGCGTGCCTTTACGTACGACGCTCATCATGACCATACTCTTGGCTCTGTATGAGACCTTGCAAGGCAACTTGAAGTCGGTTGATGCCCTGCTAAACTGTGGTGTGAATCTTCTACAGAATTCGCCAGTAACTGGCAGGGAGATAGCTCATGGCGGATGTGGAACGGTAGTCGACGACGACATGACCGCCATCGAAAACGTGTTTTCTTCTTTCGCCTTGCTGAGCCAGTGGTCGCGTCAGTTGACCTCAAGTTGGACCCATCGCATGCGAATCAGCGTCAAGTCTATCATTGACTTCCCTGTCTTTGGCGTCGATCCGACGTCTCAAGTTTTCTATCGCTGGAGACTTTTCAGCAGCTCCGCCATGGTCTTCATAGGACAAGCTTGTGCCATCGCAATGGCCGACGACGACGCGCTCCATTCCATTTTTGGTGCACAGAAATCCCTCTTGAGCACACAGCTCGAACAATGGCAAAGTGTCATCACCACCTATCTTCAACGCAGTAAGCCAGGGAGCGCAGATGCACAGGGTTTGCGCCTGCTGCGGATGCACTCTCTCGGCCTGCAGATGAGGATTCAATGTTGTTTTGATATGAGTGAAGTGTCTTACGACAGATTTGAGGCCGATTTTGAAGCGCTGCTCGATCTTTGCATCAAGTGGTTGAGAGAAGTTATAGCATCCCGGACACCGCGTCACATGATCCTAGGCGAGGGCATACTCATCCCTCTCCTCACGATCATACGCGTGTGTCGACAGCATGACATTCGTATGACGGCAGTGCACCTCATCGCCAGGATTCCCTGGCGGGAGGGCGCTTGGGACCCGCAGTTTCTCGCACTCGGCGAGTTAGGTACAATTTTATTAGAGGAGAAGGGGAGAGATGAGTTCGGTTTCATTCCAGCGAGCTCCCGGTGGCTCTGGCTAGGCATGGCGGAGGAAGGGCGTAACGGCCCGCGTCCGGTGGCGCTGTATTTGCGTCGAATGTTGGACGCTGACAGGCAGTCGGTGGTCCAGAGGCAGCACTTGACGAGCAGGTGGTGGCAGGATATTTGTAGCGTCACTAACTGCCATGCTGATCATGGTCGCCAGGCGAGGGACTTATTTGGTGACAATGGTTGCGTGATTGTCGGGAAGATGGGTGACTGTGATAGCGTGGCTGTTGGAAAGGACTCGCGAGGTCGCTTAAAATGAGCCAGATCGTGTGCAAGAGTAATTCTAATCATGAGAAGGAGAGCATAATATAGGCTCATTAAATGCGTATAACGAGAGGCCTCTTCTACTGATTTTGGTGCAGATATGTAGAATATGGGGCTCGAGGTTGGCGGGTGACGCGTTAGTATGTCTGAGTAACCCGAGGGTAAGGCCCTTTTAGCCGATTTAGAGCCTCTACCTCGTAAACCCATAATACCTGATGTCTCTACTTAACTTTGCGATTTTATGGACCGCTAGGGTGGCTCGCTCCTTTCTCTGACCATGATAGGTGATAGGTTGATGAATATAGGCCGCTCCATAGCTATGATGAAAACGTCTGCCGCGAAGTGGCTGTGATTGTGTCATTTTCGGATCCCTCTATGTTGTTTTGGAATAACTGAGAGTTCCCCCTTAACTTTAGGGTTAAGATTAAAGTTTAAAGTCTTATGATTAAGGGTTAAAGTCCTAGATGAGAATATTTAAAGATATAAGGCCCTAAAGGGCCTCTTATTAAGATTATAAAAAATTCAACTAAGAATACTTATAATCACGACAATAAGAACTACCTATTGTTAAGCCCACTCAGCATCCCTGCGTGACATAACAACATGTTGTCCTAGGGTAAACTGGATGGGGCGAAAAGCACCAAGCATTGATTCGTAATACTAATACCCGGAAAAAGATGGAAACATGCTACAAGTAGTACTGTATAGTAGATGGGCCGAGAATTGAGGAATATGTCTCAATAGAACGAATTTAATTAATGGAGTATTCTCACAGAACTTATGGCGTAGTGAGAGCAGAGGGCGGCCCATCCCGGTAGCTCAGCCGGGCAGTCTTTGACTTGGAGTTCCAGAGAACTGTGATTCCAAACAGTCTAATTCCAAACACGTAAGTGAGCATCTCTCGTGATCTTTCGGTAACTCCTCTCACGGCCTTTTTCTCCTGACGTCAATCCTGATGTCGTCCTGGTAATTCTCCTATAAAACACGACGTATCGCGTAACGGTCGGAAAATGCATACCCCTTAACCAACCCCCAACTATCATTCCTGTCCAAGCATTTCTTGTTAAATATTCAGCCAAGATGCATCAATTTACAGCGGCTGCTACGCTAATTATTGGAGCCTTCTTGTCATGGCCGAAAGTGAACGCGCACCAGCCAGGCGTCAGACGAATTGATCTCCAACGCCATGACATCAGCATCCCCGGGCACGAAGCCGTCCAGGTCCGAGTCGATTTTGGCGCGAGAGCATTTGCCCCCAAGCATAGACATTATGGGGAAGAAGTTATCTACGTCCTCGAAGGTGCACTTGAATAGGAGGTTGATGGAGAGCCACCAGTGACCATCTACGCCGGCGAGGTACTCTTTATTTTAGCTGGGGCACCTCACTCAGCGCGAAATACCAGTGATTCTCTCAGCAGTGAACTTGCTACCTATGTTGTTGAAAAGGGAAAACCCCTATTTCAGCCAGTCAACTGAAGGTACGTTTGACGATTCAATTAGGCACAGAGAAGCGAGTGAAAGACTAAGGCACTCCAATGGCGCGGAATTCATTCTCGCATTCCAGGTCTCTCCTGACATGAGATAAACAAATTAGGAGAATGGAACATTTGCGTGAGACTAGTAGTCAGGCCCTCGAGTGTTCTCACAGTAGGCTAGGTCTGCGGTGGCTTATTTTGGGCGGCTTGGTACAATGCGTGGGATGATTCAGTAGGTATACTTGGCAGCGAGAATCCCAGCGCTATCAATAATGTTGCTACGAATTATAATCTAAGAACGTCCAGCCTTGATAAGATAGTTGTTCTGGTTATCGTGGAGATATGACAGGCTGCAATGCACATTCATGCACATTGCTGCGCAGATGCTTTGACGAACCACTAGCTTCATAGCGAGGAGTAATAAAACAGACTCGGCCTCCTTTAGAAAAAGGAAGTGAGCATACGAATAGACCCTGTCTGTGCGTAGCAGTTGTAAAATAAATCCTACTAAGGGAGGAAACTCGACAATAGTTGGTGGCCATTGAGGCGTAAAGCGAGGATCAATTGACTGTTAAGTGAGGCGAGGCAGAACACTCCTGGCTTGGCGGATGGTCGTGGTACCTGTCGAAGTTCCAATCACGCGGGACCTTGGCCACGCCCACTGGCGCGTACTACCCTTACCGGAACTAACCACGTACCTAAAACAGTGTAGCGATAGTGGCCGCGGCCCGATACCTCGGCTAGGGCCTTCTCGAGAGCTCAATTCAATCATCTCTCCTCCCTACACCCTTCGTTCCCACCTCCTCTCCCGAGACGATGTATACTTTCAAGCACCGGCAGCCCTGTACATCTAGGCAGGTTACGAGCAGAAGGACCTCATTGGTGGACGAATGTGGCGCAGCCAACGGATAAGGGGCTAGCTCTTGATAGCTATCTGCAGACCCTGTGAGCAGATCAAGGCTGACGTGAGACTTCCATCCTCTTGCCGCAGATTCACAGTGTTAAAAATGATTCCACATCAAGATGCTTCTCATTATAATCGTACTTGGCGGCGAACCCCGAAACATCGTTCCGCGCGTAGAAGGAAGTCGTCGGGACATAGCCCACGAACCTCCACCATGTTTGATTCGCAATCAAGGCAAATATCCATGTTCGTGCGCTTTGATGGGCTGTGCCTCTTCCCTGACGTTGCTGGCTTGCCAAACAGGCTAAAGAAAACAAGGCCGGCACGACCATACAAATTCTATGATGTGAGTGGCCTAGTATTCAAAGCTTTACCCACGGCTGTGCCCCAGGTTACACAACTACCCTTACTACAACCGGTAACATCATTCGACTGCAGTCAGCCACCCTTGAGCAGCAAGCAGATGACAGCATAGCCTTGATTGGCGTATCATCTACTTCAGCATCGCGGAGATACTTACACGGCTTGGTGCGACAGTTGACAAACTGTGAAAACATGAGGATGATATAAAGGCACCCAAGTCGCCACTTCTTTAAGGCCACAGCACCCCATCATTCATCATTGCCACCATGCCCATGACTTCACTTCTCTTCGCATTAGCCCTCACACTCAGTGCGCTTCCAGCAGAGGCCGCTCCGAGCTCTTGGACATCTTGTCGCGACATACCCTCCCCAAAAGTCCCTGGAGCTATCGTCAAGTCGATCACCAGCCGTGTCTATCGTGAACATTCAGTCGCCGCCTATCCTCCAACTTTGCTGCAGGATATTTCTCACCTGAATATTTGTGAGGTTAACGTAACTCTCTCGCACGACGGCGAAGACGACCTGGTTCATGTTCAGACTTGGCTTCCTCTTGAGAGCTGGAATTCCCGCTTTCTTGCAGTTGGCGGAGGAGCTTGGGCAGCTGGATTGGGCAGTACCGACCTTGCACTCCCCGCGTCCCAGGGCTATGCGGTCTCATCGACTGACGCTGGTCTAACTGGAACCCCGTTGGACCCCGAGCCATGGGCGTTGAAAGCGGATGGGACGGTGAATACCAATCTGCTGGCCAACTTTGCCTCCCGATCTGTTCATGACATGGCTGTCATCGGCAAATCAGTCACAGCAGCTTTCTACAACAAGCCGGCAAAGCACAGTTTTTTCAACGGGTGCTCGACTGGTGGCCGGCAGGGACTAGCGGCGGCGCAACGCTATCCCGAGGATTTTGATGGCATCCTTTCTGGAGCGCCCGCACTCTACTGGACCGAATACGTTGTGGCCGAATTGTGGCCGCAAGTTGTGATGAAAGAGGCAGGCTACTACCTATCAGCTTGTGAGCGAGATGCGTTCGTCGAAGCCTCTATTCAGGCATGCGATAAAGCCGATCATGTGAGAGACAGTGTTATAACTGAGCCTCTTAAGTGTCGGTTTGATCCTTTTACGCTTGTAGGGCGCAAGACTCGATGCCATAAAGGGTCGGTCACTATCAACCGGAAAGCCGCTGCTGTTGTGAGCAGCATCTGGACTGGGCCTCGAACATCGACAGGCAGGAAGCTCTGGTATGGAATGCTAAGGGGCGCATCTCTCTCCGACTTGGCTCGCACAAAGGAGGTCAACGGAACAACACGGGGAGATCCATTCTTTGTCGCAGATACCTGGGTACGGGACTTCGTCAAAGCAGACCCTAGCTTTGATACATCGCAGATTGATACAGCCAGCTTTGAGTCGATCTTCTACGAATCTCAGAAGAAGTTTTCCTATATCATGGACTCCGCCAGCCCGGATCTTCGGCCATTCCAGCAGGCAGATGGTAAACTTCTTATCTGGCACGGCTTGGCGGATCAGTTGATTTATCCTCAGAACAGCATCCGATATGTGGAAGAGGTTAAGTTAGCGTTGAAAGACTCGGGGTCGACTTGCACGATCGATGATTTCCTTCGCCTCTTCCTTGCTCCTGGCGTTGATCACTGCGGCTACGGCCAGAGCACTGGGGCTGTTCCGACGGATCCTTTTGGGGCTTTGGTGGCTTGGGTTGAGAAAGGGAAAGCTCCAAAGGCACTGCTTGCCCACACCAAGCCGGATGCTTCGACCCAATTCTCTCGCAAAATTTGCCCTTACCCTTCAGTTGCTGAGTATGATGGAAAGGGAGATCCGGCATCTGCTAATAGTTACCACTGTGCCTCGAAGCATCATTGAGAATACTCTGTAGTATTCGGAGTATCCATATCAGAGGTGCTGGTACTTTTCTGGTTTTGCAAATATCAGTGTATACAAGTCTTACGGGATGGAGGATTCATCTAGTGAAGAGAAGAGTAGTAGATATACGCTATCTTGAGAATAATGCCACTTGATTGGGTGCTTGTAGCGTTGGTCGCTTCATAGTTCATCTATTATTACCCGGGGGGCGTTGGTCCAGGCGCTTAGGATTTACGTTCCAGGACACCTGGATATGCACCCTAAAGACAACTTCCTTGCGAAGTCAGGCTGGATAGCCACGCTCTCAAAAAACATTTTCATCCACTGCAGCTTTCCACGGGCTGTGAAGGAAAACCCTCTGTCCAGCATGGAATGACGTCGTTAACAGCAGTGGCGCCCGCCAGCAGGGCCCCAACGGTTGTTGCAATCAACAAGGTTGGGGAGTCGGCCTTCTTGTTCGACGATCTTTGGCTTGGTTTGCCAGCCTGGCAGAGAAAGATAAGAAACCTCTCGTTCTCTCTAGGAGGAAAGGCAGCGTCTGGTGGTCAAACTGACATCTAACTGATGGGGTGGTGCCAGGGATGGTGAAGTGAGGCGAGACCGCTAAACGTAAGAGGAGACGTGTGGGCCGGGCGATCCTACCTAAAATGCAAGAAGCGTAGATAGTTTAGCTTGCAGGCGCCTTGAGGTGCGTCATCTCGGTGTGAGAAATTTCATTTATCCATCATTTTGTTTCAATTATTATCTGCGAGTCTCATTCGACGAAAGTGGAGCTTCATCTCATACTAGATGTCTTTTCAGCCCCACGTTGGCTAGCCTTCTCGACGCCAAGCCACTCCGTCGGTTTAAGCATCCAATCATCAGCCCCGGCTCGTATATGCACGGGACACCCCAGTTCGCCTTGGAGCCAAGCGTTAAATAATTATCATGGCCTGTGGTACATCGAACAACCCGGTACTCTCACACAGAGATAATGTATTTGCCTATTACAGACTTATTTTTCTACCGAAGCTGGCTTCAGAAGTCCCATTTCCGTTTTTCTGCAGGATAAGATTGTAGTGCTGAGTAAGAAAGAGAAAGCCTCGACCTGCATTGTCAAGGTTTTCGAAGAGCCAACCCTGGGCCTCAGGCATCCATCCAGGGTATTCTGAGAACGACAATTAAGATTTCCTTTTCATTACTTTCACTATAAAAACAGCAGACACGCTGAGACTCTGCTTTTCTCAGCTTCGACCAAACCAGTAATCGATCAGGACGAATCCCTTCTTACCCACAAACAATCTCGTATCTACAAAGATGCGGCCTTTTACTCAACTCGCGATTATGGCGCAAGCAGCCAGCCTCGTTGTTGCCGACTTCCATCTCATGACACGCTATTCTAATGTTTGCGAAATCGAGGGAGGTGGTGGCAAGAAGGATTACAGTCCTCTATATCCGAAGCACGTCGTCACATGGAGTATCGGCGCTGTTCCCTCCAACCAGTGGAACTGCGATGGTTTCACCAGCCCCTCGAACTTTCCCATAGTGCTTCCTCAGAATGGCGAAGGTTTTGGGTGGAATGGCTATAATTATCCCGATATTTGCGGGTCTGGACCCGTTGACTTTTGGGAGGTAAACGGAACTCTCGAGGTCTGGATTCACAACGCCAATCCCGGGCAGAAAGTGGCCACTTGCTACAGACAGAACGGGGATACAATCCACTGCGGCGGCACTTGCAACATCCAGAACATCAGCGATGTCTGGGTTTGCGTCGATACCAACCTCTGCTCTTGATCGAATGTCAGCACATTTGGACGATGCTGGGATGGCCACCGGATAGGCAAGGGTACTGAAGACCTCAGGTAGTTGATTGTCAGCTTTGAAGGAGAAGGTGGATGGACAGAGGCGGTTTTGCTTGGTTATACCTGTTGAGATCCGTTGTTTTGACAGATCAATGACTATTCCGATCCATTGGTGGCTGGGATGTGGATGTCTTCTTGTCTATAGCTTCCGCTGGTTAGCGCTAGTCTTTCTTCTTCTTCAATCAACACAACATGCTCATTTCAACAAGTCAAGTTTAGAAACGACCAGATGCACGACGGAAGTAGTTCATCCAACTGGGTGGCATTCAACTCATTGTAGAGAGCGGAAGTAGACTAACTCGCTCCTCTGATGCCCTCATGTAGCTTCTTCTCCATTCACATAAGTCCCATAGCCTATAATAAATAGCATATTATTTTATAAGTTAGTTAAGTCTACTTTAGAAAAGTCAAGAGGTATGTTATTATAAACTACGCAGACTCTACTATTAAGACCAATATCTTATTGCTTATAAAAATTATTAATTAAGCTTTTAATATTTTTTTTATAAAAGAATCTTTTTATATTAATAAATTATAAAATAAGAAATTTTTTCTTTTAATTAATTAATAATTTTTAAAAAATAAACCTTAAGTAAAATTAAGATTTAATAAAAAAATAAATATAATTTTAAATTATAAAGATTTTAAAATATAATAATTATTTATAATAGTTTTTTTAAAATTAATTATAAAATATTAAAAATAATTAAAAATATGATTTAATTAAATAATATATTTATTATTTTATACTTTTAAGGTCTCTATAAAAAGCCATCGCAATTATTAATATATTATTAATTAGTTAATTAGTTATAGATTAGTTAACTAGTTAGTTAACTAGTTAGTTATAGTTATTATTAGTTATAGTTAAACCTCTTCTCACGAGGATAATAAAAGTATAATCCTTTAAGATTTTAACCTCTTCGAGTGGTTAAGAATTGCAAGGGCGATTAGAAGGTTAGCATTAGAGGGGAGAGCTACTACGTAAAGGGGTTAGATTTTAACCTCTTCAGTTAGTCAAGATATAAGCTATTTATTATAAATAGAGCTAGCTTTAGTGTATTATTAAAGCTATTAATAATTACATCGATAAACCTTATTACGAAAGTAAAGAGAGGCCCTAATTATAACGATCGTGTGTTTCCCAAGGGATAAACCAGTCGTGCTAGGTTTATATTAGCAGAGGATTAAGTAATATATTCTAATGCAGAGGGTATAAGTTACATCTAGTAATATACTCAAAGGTATTAAGTATAACTAAGTTATATTAATAGCTAAGGTAGCTACTATATAAGAAAGTACAATAAGTATGCCCTATATATTCTTATGCTATAAGGCGGATTATAATAGATTATACTCTATAGGGCTTAAGCTATTATAATCTTACTTACTAGATTAAAGGGGATTATAGCCTATAGGGCATAATCCGCACTAATCTATTCGTGGTTAATAAGATAATATAGGTCCCTCTTATTATATAACCTAGGGGTCCCTTAGGCTATAATATAATATCTCCCCTCTATTAGTCTTATCCTTAAGGCTATATCTACGACCTTAGTTATTTTATATATATATATTAATCTTTAATCTATAAAAATCTTTTACTAATATATCTAATTATTTTATCCTTTTTAAAAAAATAATTAGTTATTATTAAACTAGGCGATATTATTAACTATTTTAGATTTAAAATTATGCCTTATTTATTTTATTATTCCTATAGCCTTTATTATATAGCCTTACCTAAGAAATTAAATTACTATAAAGAATATACTTATTATAGTCTTTTTTATAATATATTAATAAATATTTTTAGTACTTATTTATATATTCTTACTTATAGGGTTTTTTTATTATTAATAATTCTTAAGTAAATTATATTTACTAGGAGTTTAATTATTTAGATTCTAAGGAAGAGTATACTAAGGAGGACTTTTTATATTTATAGCAGAAAGTATAAGAGGCTTAAGCGAGGGTAAATAAGATTTTAGCTTATCTAACCTAACTTTGTTATTAAAAACGCTAATTATATACTAAGGGTATTAAGATAGCTATCTATAGGCTTTATTTACTAGATAAGTTAGAGGCAACTAAGAAGGTAAAATCAAAGGCTATAATTATTATATAATCTATAAGTACTATAGATATTATTAATTAGAGTGCTATTAGCCTTAAGTTTATATATCCTTTTAATATTATTAATAGAAGTCCTTTAGAAGGTATTATATATTAATAAGGTATTCTAGGGGTTTTTATATATTTTCTAAGTCTAAGTAGTCTTTTTATTTAATAAAATATATTATTTTATTATTAGTTTTATTTATATTAAGGATACTTTTTATAATATATTTTATTAATCTATTAACTTTAGTTTCTAGTTTATTTCTTATTTTAACTTAGATAATATTTTTTATTAATTTAAGTAATAAAATATAAATAATTAGATAAAGTTTAACTTTTAATAATAAGTTAAGTTTATAATTATTTTCTAAAATTATTTATTTAATTTTATAAGATTTAATATATTTATAATTAAGTTTTTTATTTTATTATTTTATTTTAATATTTTTTATTATAAAATATATTATATTTCCCTCTAAGAAAATTAATCCCTTAATTCTTTTCTTATTAATATAATTTATTATTTTATTTCTAATATACTTAAGTTTTATTTTTATTTTTTTAAATAAATTCTTTAGTTAATTATTAATAAGGATTACTTTAAGATTAATAATAATATTTTATATTTATTAATATATATCTAATATAAATCTAAAATTAATATAGGTTAATATAATCTTTATGCTTTTATTAATTACTATATTATAAGCTAATTAGGCAATTAATAGCTTCTTAACCTAATTAATTTATTTATAATTAATATAATATTAAAGGTATTATTTTAGTATTTAGTTTATATATTTTATTTATTTATTTATTTCCTTATAATATAAAATAAAGAGTTTATAATTAATTCCTAAGTATTCTATAAGGCTTTATTAAAATTTTAAAGTAAATAATAATCTTTAATTTATAATAATCTTAAGTAATATATTATATATCTTAGTAATATAAAAATAAAAAAAAAAAATAAATTCTTTAATTATTATTAATTCTCTATAAGGTATAAAATAAGAAAATTTTATAAGTCTATTTATAATAATAAAAATATTATTATAAAAGTTTCTAATAGCTAGTTCTTCTAATAGGGGTAATTTAATAATAAAATCTATAATAATTAAGTCCTATAGTTATTATATAATTAAGAGTAATTATAATTTACTATAAGGTTTATAGTATTATGCCTTAGTTTTTATATAGAGGTTATATTAATTAATAATTATTAAAATAATTTTCTTTATCTTAGGAAATATAAAGATTATTTTAACTTATTTTAGGGTTTTATTAATTTCTTAGTATTTATATAATAAGTATTTATATATTTTATATATAAGATTATATTATACTTTATCTAAGACTTATTACTTATTTATTTTCTTATTATCTAAGAGTTATTTATTATATTCCTAGATTTACTTTAAAAGTAAAATATATTATTTTATAATATAAGTTATACTAATAATTTAATAAGGTATTCCTATAACTCTATCTTATTTATAGGCAATAAGTTTAATATTAGGGTTATAATTTATATAGTTTTATACCTATTATTTAATTTTATATTTAAATTAGTAATTATTATAAATATAGTTTATTTATTTAAATATTAATTAATAATTTATATTATAAGGAAATAAGTTATAATAATATTTAAAGATTTCTTTAAATACTTAGTTAGGGGTAATAATTCCTTTATAAAATATAAGAAGTCTATCTTCCCTCTTATTATATCCCTATATATAATCTATAAAATTAATATTTTATTTTTTATAATTTCTAATAAGCTAAAAATACTCTAATAAGAGTATTAATTTATTATCTTACTTAGCGCTAATAATCTTTTATGGCATCTTTTATATTAATATATCTTCCCTTTTATTTAGCTTCTAAGATTATAATTATTATAATATTATTATATAACTTAGGTTATTTCTTCTAAGTTACTATAATATATAACTTAATAATAGTAATAATTAAAGATAGTTTAGAGTATTTTATTAAGGATAAAGATCTTTCTTTTATAAATCTAAATTCTATTATATTATTATTAATATTTTTATATATATTTAATAAAATCTATAACTAATTATTTATATTTTTAAATAAATATAAGGTACTCTAATAAGGGCACTAATTTCTATATTTGCCTAATAAACTTTTATTTAAAATATCGTTTTAATATAAAATATAAAAGTTATTTTTTTACTTTAATCTTTCTTATATCTAAGTTAGGTTATTAGCTAATAATATTAGCTTTATTATTCTTTATTCCTTTAATATAAATAATAATATAATTAAATTTAAAAAGATATTTAATATATTATAGTTATTATTTACTTAGTTCTTAGGTCTTCGCGAAGTAAATAATATTTTTATAATCTATATATACCTTAATTTAATATTTACTTCTAAGGAAGTAATATTAAAACTCCTTAAAAGTATTAATAATTATAAGGAATTCCTTATTAAAATAAAGTAATTAAGTTCTACCTTATATAACTTATAAAAGTAAAATATAATAAGGTATAAAAGTCCTTTATTATCTTATTATCTAATCTAGGCTCTTAGCGCGAAATTTAAGGTATTTATTTTAAGTTTAATCTATTAAGATAAGTTAAAATATCTTAAGTATTAGTCTACTTAGGATAAATTCCTTAATTATATTAAAGGCTTTCTTTACCTTATCTTTAAATATAAATATTTTTTTTATAAGATTAATTAATAATATAATAGTCTTTTTAAATTTCCTTAGAAACTTATAGTAATAATTAGTAAAACTAAGGAAGGCTTATATCTCTTTAATATTAATTAATTCCTTTTATTCTTTAATTATTATAATTTTCTTAAGGTTTATATATATCTTATTATAAGAGATAATATATCTAAGGAATTCTACCTCTAAGGCATAGAATTTATTTTTCTTAAGTTCTATTAATAACTTAGCGTTTTATAATATTTATAATACCTTATAGATATATTCTATATATTTTTTTTTATTTAAGAAAAAATAAAAATATTATCTAGGTAATATATAATAAATATATTTAAATATTTTTATAGTATATTATTAATTATTTATTAAAATATAATAAGTATATTTATAAGCCTAAAAGGCATAATAAGGTACTTAAATAATTTATATTTTATATAAAAAGTAGTTTTTTATTTATATCTTTTTTTAATTTAAATAAGGTTATAAGCTTTCTTAAGGTTAAATATAATAAAATACTTTATATTAAAAAGCTAATCCTTTAACTTATTAATAAGAAGTAATAATATTTAATCCTTAATTATAATAATATTAAATATCCTAAAGTTAATATAAAATTAGAGCTTTTTATTTTTTTTTAAAATAAATATAATAAAATATCTAATAAATACCTTACTTTTCTTAATATATCTCTTTTATAATATATTTTTAATATATTTCTTTAATATTAATAACTATATTTTATTAAGTAAGTAAAGTTTATTAAAGTTAGGTTATTTCTTATTAATAAACTTAATTTTAAGGTTATAATATATATATTTTAATAATCTTATTTTAAGTTCTTTTATAAAGAGCTTTTTATAAATATAATATTATAATAAAATATTTTTAAGTTATTTTTTTTTTAATATTTTCTTAATTTATTTTAAGCTTTTTTTTAACTTATAAAATTATTTTATAATATATATAATTATTTACTAATTTTATTATTTCTATTTATTATAGTATTTATATTATATCTCTTTAGGTAAAAAGGTATTTTATATTTACCTTTACTTAGTTTCTTTATTATTTTTAATAAAAGTTTAAAATCTTATATTATTTCCTAAGTTATTACTTATCTTAGAAGATATTTTATTATTAAAGAAAAGTACTTAATTAATTCTTTAATTAAAATATAAATTAAATTAATATAATTATAAATACTTAAGCATAAGATTATAATACTTATTAGATATAATATTAAATAATATCTCTTAGTTTTTTCTTTTAATAAAAACCTTAAAGTAATTAATCTTATAATTAATGACTCTATTATTATAATTAAAAGGGATTCTTTTTAGGTTAATATTTAAATAAGGCATTTATTTATACCTCTATAGTAACTTAAGCTTATTTATTATTATTAGGTTAAAGTAATTTTACTTAGCTCTATTATTTACTAAAGTATTTAATTATTTTCCCTTAACTTATATTTTTAATTCTAGGTATTATTACTTATATACTTTATTTATAAAATAGAGGGCTCTTTATAATAGTTTTTTCCTTTATTTATGTATTTATTACCCTATATTAAATAAGATATTTAGTTTTTTAATATTATATAGCTATAATAATTAAATTTATATTTATTATTTATATAAGCTTTATAGTTATAGTTATCTTTTAAGCTATCTTATTATTATTAATAGCTTTCTTTTATTATTTTATCTTTTTTATATTATATATTACTTAGTTTTAAGTAAACCTTATTAAGGTCTTTATATTAGATATAATTAATATATTCTTATAAGACTTTATTAATTAGTCCTTAGTTCTTCTTAAGATATAATTAAATTCCTTTATATTATCTTTTATTTTCTAAGTTTTTTTAATAAATTAAGAAATTAAATCTTTTTTTTATTATTTATTTTATTTATTTATAGGTTATAAAGACCTATTATCTATATCATAGATATATTTCTTTATAATATAATATTACTTTTATATTAAGGTAATTCTTATTTAATTTTTATTCTTATTTTATTATAATTTACTATATTATAATAATAAATTATTATTCTAAGCTAATAGCTCTTTCTTTATTTAGGTAAAACTATAAGGTAGTAATATTAATCCCTTTATATTATCCTTAGATCTTATATTAAAAGGTTTTATAGGCTAAGTAAGGTCTAATATTAAGTTATTATAATTAAATTAAGAAATAACTATTTTTTCTTCTATTTATAATATATATACTATATTAGTAATCCTTATATAATACCTATAAGATTTCTTTATATTAAGAATATATTAATATAATATAAGAGTTATCTTATAAGTTAAGCTATAATTTAGGTTATTAAAAGTTTATAATAGTTTTTTTATAATAGGCTTAGATATAAATATCTTTTATATTATCTATATTTTATTATTCCCTAGCTAGCTAAATATATTAAGTATTTAAACTTAGCTAATAATATTTATTAATTTCTTTTTTAATAAATATCTTATAATTATCTTCTTAGAGTATTATATAGGGGTTATATTATTATTATTAGGTTCTAATAGTATTAAATTCTTATTATACCTATACTCCTTTAGAGTATTAATTATAATTAATAGGTTTATAGTACTTATTTAATTATATAGTAATAATATCTTATAATATATCTAGAAATCCTAGGGGTAATTTAGCGCATCTAAGTATAATAATTATTTATTATCTTATTTTAATATTTTTAGTATTTTTATTATTTAACTTTAGTAAAGGTTTTTATTAATATATATCTATAAGATATAATTATTATGCCTTTAAGGGTTTAATAGGTTTATAATAATATTTCTTTATAATATTATTAATTATATAATTACTTTTTATTTATTTCTTTATTAAATAAATAATATAATATAATATAATAATTTCTCCTTGCTAAGTATTAGTCTTATTATATCCCTTCTAGGCTATTCTTAGAGTCCTAATAATATAAATAGCTATTTAGGGGCTATTATTTTAATTAATTATATTTAAGTATTTCTTACCTTCTAAAAATAATTCTTACTCCTTAGGCTTATAATATCCTTCTTAGATATTATATTACTTTTTCTTATATTTATTAGCCTTATAGCCCTTCTTATAGCAATAATAATACTTAATGCCCTTAGGTCCCTATTAGGCTACTCTTAGTTCTATAGCTCTAATATATATCCTATAAGAGGTTCCTCTATACTATAGGTATATATTCCTCTTTTATTATTAATACTAATTTAAAAAGTAAGGGTTAAAGTTTATCTCTCTTAGTTTATTCTTTTTTATAGCCTTTTCCCTATATTTTTTATATTATTATTTATTAATCTTAATAAATATAATAATATATTTATTAAGGTTATTAAGTTAATTAGCCTTATAGAGCTTATCCTTAACCTCTAATTTAAGTCCTTAATAAAAAATTTCTATAAGGGATTTATTATTAAATTTTATCTTTAAGGCTAATTATTTAAATTATATAATATAGGTAATATAAGATTTAGTTTATATAAAGATAAATAATTATATAGCGGCCTAATATTCCTTATTTATTAGTCTAAAAGTATCCTTAAGTATAACTTTAAAGTTTTCTTAATCCGCGAAAATATTAATAATATCTTAATCTTATTTAATTTTCTTATATAATAAGAAGTCCTTAATAATAAGTTTTATTTATATTATTATAATTCTTTCTATAAGTTATCTTATAAATAAAGCTTAGGCTTTACTACTTATAAGCTTAATTAAGAAGAATTTAAAATATCTCTTATAATAAGTTAAAAATAAAATAATATCCCTTATATCTTTATTAAATAATATTAGCTTAGGTAGCTTAATTACTTATCTAATATCCCTAATAAATATAAGGTTAATTATAAATAATAATAATAATATAGCCTACTATTATATCTATCCCTTAAGTTAATTAATTATAATATAGAATTAATAGATTTTAGTAATTATTTCTATAATACTTAGGAGTATATTATATATAAATAGCTAGCTTTAGCTAATACTTAGGGTACTAAAAGTATTATTATTAAATATATTTGCGATAATATAGTATTACTTAGAGTAATATTAAGTAATCTACTAAATAAGAGCTATTAATATATAATAATTATATATTTCCTAAGGGATAAACTAATCATACTAGGTTTATATTAATAAAGGATTAAGTAATATACTTTAATATAAAAGGTATAAGTTATATCTAGTAATATACTTAAAGGTATTAAATATAACTAAGTTATATTAATAGCTAAGGTAACTACTATATAAGAAAATATAATAAGCATGCCTTATATACTCTTATGCTATAAGGCGGATTATAATAGATCATGCTCTGCAGGGCTTAAGCTGTCATAATCCTACTTGCTGGATCAGAGGGGATCATAGCCTGCAGGGCATGATCCGCATTGATCCATTCGTGGTTAATAGGATAATGTGGGTCCCTCTTGTCACGTGACCTAGGGGTCCCTTGGGCCGTGACACTAATACCTCGACCCTTAGCTAGCTAGGCTAAAAGGTCCGCCACGCCCGTCTTAATTAACAGATCACAGCTTAATTAGGCCCTATAGGGCATAGAGGCCTTAGCTAGGGGCCTAACAAACCTTATTAATTTAAGCCTATAAAGACCTCTAGCTTTAGGTATAGAGCTCTTATTATTAAAATTACTAAGATATAAATTACAATACTTTAATTTATATTTTAGGTAATATAAAGTTAAGTTATAATTATTATAAAAATCTTTTATATATAATAAATTTTTAATTTTATTTTTTTTATAATTTAATATAACTATATTATATTTTTTTATTCTTAAAGCTTTTACTTTTATATATATTTCTTATAAATATAAGCTAATATTATTATTATATCTAAATATATTATAGTTTTCTTAGGTTTTTAGCTATATATTATTATTATTATTTTAAGACTTAGTTTTACCTTAATTTCTTTTCTTAGTATTAATACCTAAGCAATAGTATTAATTAGTTATAGTTTTTATTAATATTAATTTTTTAATTTTTTAAGACTTAAGATATAATTATAATAAGTATTTAATATTATTATATAAATAATATTTAAAAAGATTTTTAATTCTATTTCTTAGATTTTTTTTATTAAGATATTATCTTAGTATTTATTTAAAAGAGGTTTAATAAGAAATTATTAGGTTTTTATTTTTTTTATTATAATTTATTATTAATATTATTTTTATATTTATTTTATTATATTATTATATTTTAATAATATATAATAAAAATAATTATTTTATCTTAAGATTATAATAAATTTAAAGAATTTAGGCTAATATAATTATATAATATATATTATAATTTAAAAAAATAAAAAAATACCTTGTATTTTTTAATATATTTTAAGAAGTATTTTTCTAAGAAATTAAAATATAAATAAAAACCTTATAATATTTAGCCCTCTTTTTTTTTAGCTTTTTTTAGTTATAATATTAAAAATATATCTTAATTTTTTATATTTTTAATTAAATATAATATCTATTTTTTAAATACCTTTTAATTTTTCTTAAGTTTATATTAATATATCTCTTTATATTTCTTAAGGTATTAATCTTATGTTATTTTTTCTTTATTTTTTATAAATTAAATATAAATAAGATCTTTTTATATTCTTTATAATATTAATAGTAAGCCTTACTAAATACTTAATAAAGATTATATAGTTAATTATTATATTTATAGATAATTATAAGAAAAATTAATTTAATAATATTTTTACTTTTTTCTTTAATTAAAAATAAAAAATCCCTAAGCTCTTATTTATAATTTAATAAAATTTTATTTAATAATAATTCTAATAATTTTAATAATACTTATTTTTTATTTTATAATACTTTTAACTTTTTTAATTATTTAATATATATCTTAACTTAGGCTTATTACTTTTTAATTATTATAATTTTATTAAATTTATTATTAAGTTAAGGTTATAGGGGTATAATATTATTAATTCCTATTAACCCAAATAAGAGAAAATTCTTAGCGCCCTTATAGGTTAGCTTTAAGAAAACTATTTTCTTAGGTAATTTATAAAAAAAGCTTTAAAATTATTATAATTATAATTTCTTAGGTTATATATAGCTAGGTAGGTAAAATAGTTATATTATACTAAAGCTTATTAGAATTAAGATAATAATATTAATAGTAAAATATAAAGGATTACTTTATATTACTTAGTTAAAAAGACTAGGATATATAAACCTGTTGTTTCACGGGCTTATATAAAGCTATATAATAAGAAAACTATTATTTATATTTCTTAGGTAATTCTTATTTAGTCTTATATCTTACTAAAAGGTTTATTTTTTTAACTTAATAAAAGATATTAAATTAATACTAAAACAAATATATAAGGTAGTATTATAAAGCTATGATTTTTTTATTAAGTTATTAGTTCTTTTTAGGCTAATAATAATATTTTTATAATTATTAATTAATATTTAGTTTATTTTAAAATAAAAAAAAGTCTTTTATTAAAATAACTTATAGGTTTTTAAGCCTTAATATATCTTTAAAGATATATAGTATTACCTTAAAGTTAAGTAATATGTTATTTCTGAAAAAGTAATACTTAATAATTAATAAAACTACCTCTTAATTATAAGAATTAATAAATTATTATAATAGTGCTATCACGGCTAAGTAACAGACCAGGCGGTCTAATATGGTAAAACCCCGCCACGTAACTAGACCACTGCAAGAGTAAGCAAGACCCACTATGGTATAAGTAAGCACTTCTATATGACGCTTACTTATAATAACCTTATCTAAGTAAGCAAATAAGCACCATAGGCTTCCTACTAATAAATACTTTAAGTATTTAAGGATATATTTATTATACTTTCTTATATAAAAGCTACCTTAGCTATTAATATAACTTAGTTATACTTAATACCCTTAAGTATATTACTAGATATAATAACCCCCGTATTTAAGCATAGCGCGACTAATCTCTCTATTAATATAAACCTAGTATGACTAATTTATCCCTTAGGAATATATATAATTATTATATATTAATAGCTCTTATTTAGTAGATTACTTATATTACCTTAAATAATATTAAATGCAATAGCTACCTAGGTAATTCCTATAAATAACTACTAGTAGGTTCTACCTACCTACTATCTTACTATGCCCGCCGCACTTATCCCAGCTAATGCTAAAGATAAGGATATAGACGACGCGGATAGCTCTAATAATAAGGAAATTAAGTAACTCTAAGCCTAGATTACTGCCATAAGCGCTAAAATAAATAATATATGCGACCTTATTGAAAAAATAAATAATACTTAGTATACCTAGAATATATAATACCTAAATAGTATCTAAGACCTTAATAATATAGCTATTAATACTATAAGAGGTAAGGATATAAGAGAAATCTTAAAGTTGGACCCCCTAGAGAAATTTAATAAGACTGCCTATAAGCTACCTACCTTCCTTATATAGCTATAAGCTTTTATAACCTACTACCTGATATAGTTTACCCTAGCGTTAAGTAAGGTCTAGTATGCTATAAGATAACTTACTAAGTATATAGTAGCCTAGTTTAAACCTATTATAAAGGAATACCTTATTACCTTATTTACTAAACTCTTACTATAAACTATTAATCTCTACTTAAACTTTAAAGCCTTTAAAGCTATTCTCTAATAAGCTTTTAAAATAATAAATAAAAAAGCATAAGCTAAGAGGGAAATTAAGGCACTTAGATAGACTCGGTCTATATCTAAGTATAGAATGAAATACCTCTAACTCGCATCGAAGCTTAACTAAGACTAAGAACCCCTAATATTATTTTTCTTCGATAGACTTAAGAAAGAGGTCTAGGCGGAACTCTATAAGGAAAACTAACCTAATAACCTTATTAACTATATCAGTAGGGTAATTAAAATTAATAACTAATAGTTCTTATAGAAGAAACTATAAAACCCTAAATTTAGCGATAATAAAGCTAATAACCCCTATTTTAATACTAACTAAGATAAGAAATAATAGAATAATACCTTATATAGCCCTAACCTAGGACTAATAGAACTTAGAGCTACTTAGTAAGGACCTAAGGATATAAAATATTACTATTATTATAAGAAGGGTTATAAGGTAAATAAATACCGCAAGAAGTAATAAGATATTAAGAAAGGGTAGTATTAACTAAAGCTATAATAAAACCTCTTAGAAGGTAAAAAATACCTAAATATAACTAACTAAGAATATAAGCCTTAGATAGTTATCTATACTACTAAGACCCTTAGAATAGCATAATAAGGATATAATAAGATAAGCATTTAGCTAGATAAGTTAGATATGCTATATAGCTAGGCCTACCTCTTAAAGGAAGAGGCTAAATATAATATAAATACTAATAATAATATAGGAGAATAACTCTATAAAGCAATATAACCCCATAAGGCTAATTACTTATATATTATAAACTATAGAGGATAAAAGCTACTCTTAGAGCCTAAACCTACTATAGATATTAGCCTAGAGTAAAACCTATAGCGAACTATTATTATAATTAGATATATTAAACCTAAGCAAGAAAACCCTATAGCATTAGCTTTAAGCTAATAATCGCCACTAATAACAGATAAATAAGCCGAGTTCTAAGAGGCTACTATAGATAGGTTTAATTATAAGAAATAGATTATAGGATATAATAGAAATAAATAATTCTAGATACCCGCTATAGTCTATCATAGGGACTACTAATAAGACGACCCTATATAATATAACTATATCTTATGCCCCTGGCACTAAGTAGAAGTATTATAAGAATATAATAAGATCTATAAATAATAAAAAGTAGATTAATATAATAAACTACTATATAATAACTAGATAATTAGAGTAAATAATATTAGTATTAATTAAACTAAGTTTAAATAAAATATTAAGAAACTATAAAAAGAGATATATTAGAAATGCTCTAAATAATAAAAGCTATAGAAGAGTAATAAAGAACTATAGAAAGAAGAATATTACCTTTAACTCTATAATAAAAACAATAATCGCTACTAAAATAGCCTATAAGAAAGGTATATCTAAATAGCATAAAAATATATAGAAATAGTAAATAAATAAGAAATCTATATCTAGGCTTATTATAAGAAATTAGCTAAAAATCCTAAATACCTAGAATTACCCTTTAATCTATAGGATAATATAAGAATATACCTAATATATAAAGAGTATATTAGTATCTCTTAGATATTATATTAATACTATTAGTATAAAACTCACTAAATAGAAAAATAAAAGTAAGATTATTTCTTTATTATATTACTATACTAGCTAAATAATAAGCCCTATCTATAGTATAAGATAGAAGGTTATAAGGTTATTTATTAGTATGAGTCTATTAGCATTATAAATACTAAATACTTTATTAAATAATATTATACTATTTAGGAAAAAAAGCAAATTACTTATAAGATTAAAGACTAATAAAAGTAAGTTAGCTAAGAAGAGTAAGAAACTCTTAGTAATACCTAATTAGATAAAACTAATAAAATTATAAAATAAAGTTATTAGGATTAGATTAATAGCTAGGCAGATAATTATAACTATAAAGCCTATATAAATAGTAAATGCGAGTTTAATTATTTTAGCTATATAATATTAAAAAACTAGATACCTCGTCTAATATAAGGCAATAAATAAATAAATATGGGAAATAACTACCCTAAAATGCCCTCTACTCTATAAATAAAGCACATAGGCGATAATGCCTAGAATTAAAAATATAAGTTAAGGGAGAATAATTAAACGCTTTAGTAAATAGTAGAGCTAAGTAAAATTACTTTAACCTAATAATAATAAATAGGCTTAAGCTACTATAGAGGTATAAATAGGCGCCCTATATAATTACTAACTTAAAAGGAACCCCTTTTAACTATAATAATAGAATTATTAACTATAAAATTAATTACCTTAAGGTTTTTATTAAAAGAAAGAACTAAGGAATTTTATTTAATATAATACTAAACTAGTACTATAATCTTATATTTAAGTACCTATATTTATAACGCTATAACTTATATTTTAACTAGAGAACTAACTAAGTACTCTCTTTTAATAATAAGATACCCTCTATAATAAATAATAACTTAGGCTATAATATAAGATCTTAAACTTTTATTAAAGGAATAAGAAAAGTTAGGCAGAGGTAAATATAAGATACCTCTCTATCTATAGGGATAAAATATAAATACTATAATAGATAGAAGTAATAAAGGCAGCAAATAATTATTAGTATTATAAAATAGTTTTATAAACTTAAAAAAAACCTTAAAGTATTATAAAGTCTATAAGATAGACCAAAAGAGAATAACTAACTTAAGAATATATTATATTAATATAAGAGATATAAGTAATTCTTCGCGAAAGAACTTAAAATAGGCCTACTAGAATATACCTACTATAACCTAGAAATTAAGTTTATAAATAAGAAGTAACCTAGCTTTAGTAAACTCTACCTACTTAATAAAGCATAATTACTAATATTAAAGGAATATATTAAAGATATATTATAAAAAAGATATATTAGGGAAAGTAAGTTACTTATTAAATACCTTATTATATTTATCCTAAAGAAAAATAAAAAACTCTAATTTTATATTAATTTTAGAATACTTAATACTATTATAATTAAGAATTAAATATTATTACTTATTATTAGTAAGTTAAAAGAACTAACTTTTTAGAATAAAATATTTTAGAGCACTTAACCTTAAAGGAGCCTATAACCTTATTTAGATTAAAGAAGGATATAAATAAAAAACTACTTTTTATACTAAGTATAGACTATTTAAGTACCTTATTATGCCCTTTGGACTTATTAATATACCTATAGTATTTTAATAAATAATTAATAATGCGCTATAAAAATATTTAAATATATTTATTATATATTACCTAAATAATATCTTTATTTTCTCTAAGATAAAAAAGAATATATAGAATATATCTATAAGGTATTATAAATATTATAAGACGCTAAGTTATTAATAAAACCTAAGAAAAGTAAATTCTATGCCTTAGAAGTAGAATTCCTTAGATATATTATTTCTTATAATAAGATATATATAAACCCTAAGAAGGTCTTAGCGGTTAAAGATTAAAAAAAATTAACTAATATTAAAGAAGTATAAGCCTTTCTTAGGTTTACTAATTACTACTATAAATTCCTTAAAGCTTTTAGAAAAATAGCTATACCCTTAATAGAACTTATAAAAAAAGATAAGAACTTTATAATAGGGATATAAGCTAAATAAGCCTTTAAATAAATTAAGGAACTTATCCTAAGTAAACTAATACTTAAGATATTTAACCTAGCTTAATAGATTAAACTTAAAATAAATACCTTAGACTTTGCCCTAAGTGCCTAAATTAGATAATAAGATAATAAAGAACTCTTATATCTAATTATATTTTACTCCTATAAGCTATATAGAGTAAAACTTAACTATTTTATCTATAATAAAGAATTCTTTATAATTATTAATGCTTTTAAAGAATTCTAATATTACCTCTTAGGAAGCCACTATTAGATTAAGGTCTATATAGACTATAAGAATATCTCTTACTTCGTAACCATATAATAACTTAGTAAAAGGCAACTTTATTATACTAAATACCTCTTAGAATTTAACTATATTATTATCTATATATAGGGGAAAAAAATAGATAGGCTGATATAATTAGTAGATGACCTAATTTAAATACTAGAAAGATTAAAGAAATAAAGTAACTATTATACTTTATGCTAGAAGGATACCTTAAGTAGAAGTATATTAGATAAGCAAGAAAACTAATACCTCTTTCGGAATATCTCGCATTTATTAGAAACTATAGGAAATAAATTATTAACTTTATTAACTATATATAAAAATATGCCTACTAAAGAGATAGACTCCTTATATTTAAAGGAAAGATTATAATCCCTAATAAAGTTTTTAGGAAGATATTTAATTATTATTATAATTAATTCTCTTATAATAGAGATTATTAATTAATATTTAATACTATAAACTAAATTTATAATAATTACTTATTTAAAGAGGAAATCTAAGGCGCGATATAATACTATAAAAAATATAACTAAAATACTAAACCTATTATCTATAAATAGGATAGGGTTATAAGAATACCGCACTAAACTATTAGAATTACCTATATAATAAAATAGGGTAATTTACTTTTAGAATAAATTAAGTAATATAATAAGTAATTCCTAGATAATAAAAAAATAAATAAATAATAAATACTAAATAAGTTATAATATGACCTTATACGTAAAATATATAGCTACTAATTATATAGATATTAAGGAATTAATAAAACCCTAAAATAAATTAAGATAATATTTATTTTTCTTAACCTAAAGAAAATTATTTTAATTATTATTAATTAATATAACCTTTACGTAAAAACTAAGGCATAATACTATAAACCTTATAGAAAATTATAATTACTCCTAGTTATATAATAACTATAGGACTTAATTATTATAGACTTTATTATAAATTACCCCTATTAGAAAAACTAATCACTAGAAACTTCTATAATAGTATTCTTATTATTATAAATAAACTTATAAAAATTTTTTATTTTATACCCTATAGAGAAATAATAATAGCTAAAGAATTCACTTATCTCTTTTATTTTTATATCGCTAAGATATATAATATATTACTTAAAGTTATTATAGATTAAGGACTACTATTTGCCTTAAAATTCTAATAAAGCCTTATAAGATACTTAGGAATTAACTATAAACTCTCTATAATATATTATAAAGAAATAAATAGATAAACTAAATATATAAATTAGATATTAAAATAATACCTTTAATATTATATTAATTATAAATAAACTAACTAGGTTAAGAAGTTATTAGTTATATAGCTAGCCTATAATATAGCTATAAATAAAAGCATAAAGATTATACTAGCTTATACTAACTTTAGATTTATACTAAATATATATTAATAAATATAAGATATTATTATTAATCTTAAAGTAATTCTTATTAATAATTAGCTAAAAAACCTATATAAAGAAATAAAAATAAAACTTAAGTTTATTAAAAATAAAATAATAAAATATATTAATAAAAAAAGAATTAAGGGATTAACCTTCTTAGAGAGAGATATAATCTTACTCGTAATAAAAAATATTAAAATAAAATAATAAAATAAAAAACTTAATTATAAATATACTAGACTATATAAAATTAAATAAAAAATTTTAAAATATAATTATAAACTAGACTTACCCCCTAAGGTTAAGCTCTACCTAATCTTTTATATTTTATTACTTAAATTAATAAATACTATTATTACTAAAACTAGTAATAAACCTAAAGCTAAAGTTAATAGACTAAAAGAATATATTATAAAAGCTATCCTTAATATAAATAAAATTAATAGTAAAATAATATATTTTATTAAATAGAAAGGCTACTTAGACTTAGAAAATATATAAGAACCCTTAGAATATCTTATTAATACATAGCGCCTCCTAAAGAACTTCTATTAGTAACTTTAAAAGAAGGCAAAGAAAAATCCCTTAGATCTAAGGAGCTCTAATTAATAAGATTAATATATACTAAAGACTATATATCTAGCATAGCCTTAGACTCTATTACTTCTAGTTTATCTAGATTATCTATTAACTCTAAGTTATAATAAATTATCTTTATCCCTTTTAAAATTAAAAAATAATACTAGGTATATAACTTAGATAAATAAGCTAAGGACTCCTTTAGTTCTTATTAATAAATTACTAACTCTTTTTATATTTACGCTAAAGATATATACTAAGCTTATAAAAGCTCTTCCGCTATAAGCTCCTTAGCGTTAATTTACTTCGCCTTAGAAATAATTTATAATACTAGAAATAAATTAATTATAAATACCTATGCTATAATTATAAGAAAGAACTTATAGGAATATAAAGAAATCCCTATTATATTACAAGGGCGACCTAAATAGGTATATAAACTATATTTCTTACTACTATTAACTATCTTACAAATAGCCCTATAAGCTTAATAATAAATATATAGCATTATAATAAAACTAATATACTTAATAAATTCTATAGAAATATAATATTAATAAGTAGAATTAGCGGTCTTAGAATTATTAGATTTCTTTTATTTCTTAGAAATACGACTAGATATTATATTAAAATATATTAATAGAAATTTAAGAAGTAAGATAAGGGAACTAACTAGGTTAGGGATAATAGCTATTTATATAGCCTTAAGGATAAGACTAATAGAGAGGAGGTATTATATTATAGCTAAGTAATAGATTAGGCGGTCTAATATAGTAAAACCCCGCTATATAATTAAACTACTATAAGAGTAAGTAAAACCTACTATAATATAAGTAAGTACTTCTATATAATACTTACTTATAATAACCTTATCTAAGTAAGTAAATAAGCACTATAGGCTTCCTACCGGTAAGCACTTTAAGTATTTAAGGATATATTTATTATACTTTTTTATATAGAAGCTACCTTAGCTATTAATACAACTTAGTTACACTTAATACCCTTAAGCATATTACTAGACATAATAACCCCCATGTTTAAGCATAGCGCAACTAGTCTCTCTACCAATATAAACCCAGCACGACTGGTTTATCCCTTGGGAATATATACGATCGTCATAGGTGCACCTTAGCGGTTACGCCACAGGGCAAAAGATTGGGCTATAATTACTAATGTAGCAATCATAGTAGTGCTTCAGCTGCCTATATAGAGGCTTACAGCGCCGTTACGGGTACCAAGCCATAACAATTATAATTAAGTTAATCTTTTTAGCTTAATTCTTTATATTTAATTACTTAAGTTATTTATATTAAAAAAGGTTTTCTTTTTATTTTTTTATTTTTAATAAATATTTAACTTATATTTCTTATATCTCTTTTTAAGAAATATATTATAATAATTAATTAAAAGATATAAAAGGTTATATATTAGGTATCTTAATTATTTATACTTATCCCTGGCCTCTTAGCTTTTTTTTTCTCTATTAAAGTAGCTCTTAAGTAGCCTTTTTATTATTTAGGCTTATTAGCTTTTTCTAAGTTATTTTTATTACCTATTATAAAGGCTTTAAATATTACTTTTTTTTTTAAAAGATTTCCTAAGATTACTAAGAGCTTATTTAATATTTATAATTATATAAATAATTATAAGTTTATTTTCTTTTTTTTATTATATTATAAATAAGGATTTATAACTTAAGAAGTAATAAATATAAAGATTTAAAGAGGTATAAGAATTATTAATTTATTTCTTTAATTTATTAAAAGTTTATATCTTTTATCTTATTAATTATATTATATTACTTTATAATTTACTTATTAATAACTTAATAATAGGTTAAATAGCTTTAATAAGGCTTTATTAAGTAATATTTATAGACCTTTTAAGCCTTTTATTTATTTATTATTATTAAAAAATTCTATATGTAAGGATTTTATTTAATTTATAAATATAATATTAGCTTAATAATAATAATAAGCTAATAGCTTATTAATTCTTATAAGGACTTAATTTTAAACCTTTATAACCTTTTTTTATACTTTTTATATTTAAATATAAAGATATTTATATAAGGTTTATAAGTAGTTATAAGTTTAAAAATTAATTACTAATAGATTTATAATTTTATTAGCTCTTTAATTATTATTTATATTAGCCCCTAAGAAAAGAATTTCTTTTTATAAGGTATTAAAATCTTATATTAATAAGGTTTTTCTAGTAATTATAAACCTAGTTTTTAGGCCTTTGTTTTTATATATATATTATATATTTAGCTTTATAAAAAGGTTTAATAAAACGCTAGGCTTATTCTTAGTATAAGAGTTAATATAAACTTATAGCTCTTATTTTTTTTTTTTTATCTTAAAGATATTAAATTAAATAATGTAATTATTATTAGAGACTAATTTTATATTTATATTTATTATTATTACTTTATAAAAGTCCTTATTATATAAAGGTCCTTTATAAATAAAATTCTAGAAAAATAAGCTTATAAGATATAAGCCTAGGCTTTTATAACCCTATAGTATATTCTATATACTTATTAATAGCCTACTTACCTAAGCTATATATACTTAGATAAGTAAGATATTAAGAAGTTCTAATATTACTTTTTTTAAGCTTTATTTCCCTTTTAGAAAGGGTTATATAAGTTTAGACTTAGGACTTTATTAAGAGCCTAATAATACTATTAAGGCTGTCTTTTCCTATAAGGTATTTTCTATCTAGTTTTATATATCCTAGTTTAAAACCCTTAGGGTTTTAATTTCTTTATATTATAACTTAGCTTCTAGTTATTTATTCTTAGTAAAACTAATAGGGTTTTAAAGCCTAGAATTAGAGCTATTTAATAGTATAACTTTTATTTAAATTAAGCTAATATATATAATAAGTAAGTATTATAATTATATAAGTTTTATAAAAATCTTAACCTTAGGGATAAAGATTAAAATACTATAAATTATTTAATTAATTAAAATTAATTATTATATTTTCTCTTAAATATCTGAATTATTATATAATATATCCTTATATTATAATTAAGCTTATTATAAATATTATAATATTAAACCCTTAGTTATATTAATTTCTCTTAGTTATTATTTCTTAATAATTTAATTATTACTTATATATTAATCTTTATTTAATAAATTATTTATTTTTTTTATTATTATTATTATCCCTCTTTTTTATAGCTAAGTCTTTTTTATTTTTTAGCGCTAATTAAGTATTTTATTTACCTCTTAAAAGTCTTTATTCTTAGTAATTAATAAAGTAATTTAAGATATAATTATTTTTATTTTTTTCTTAAGAGACCTTAGGGCTTTAAGGATTAATTTTAAAAACCTATTTTAATACCTTTTAATTTATCTTTTAAGGTATTTAGACTAAGATCTAGCCTTAAGTATTATCCTTAAGGTCTTTAAGACCTAAGAGGTTAAAAACTTAGCTCCCTTTTTTATAGGTATTAAAGTCTATAGCTATATATTAAGCTTTAAAACTATAGCTTTTAAGTTAAGGGAAATAAAGCTAATTTTTTAAAAGCCTTTTTAATATTTCTTTTTATTATAATAACTTTATATATAATATAAAAAACTAAAACAAACCTAGTTTTTAAAATATAAGTTATAAAATATTTAATTAAATATTTTATTTCTTAATTATAAGCCTTTTTAAGTAACTTAAAGTATTTAATATTAAATAATTAAAGTAAATAAAAGAAATAAATTAATATATAAAGCTAAATATTTTTTTTTTATAATATTTCTTAAAATTAATAAATTAATAATTTTTATAAGTATTAAGAATTAAGAAATAATAAAAATTAATTAATTAATTAATTATATATTAATTTAAATATTTAAGTTATTTAAAATTAATATTATTATTAATTTAATTATTTTAGGTTAATATAATTACTTAATTACCTAAGAGGTTATTTATTTTGTATTAATTAATAAAATAATATTACTTTATATTAATAATAAATAGCTAAATTACTTAGCTTTTTATCTTAATTACTTAAATAATTATATTTTATTCTTAGTTTTAAAGTTATATTAATTTTAGCTTTAAATACCTTTTTAAGCTTATAATAATTATTTTACTTATAATTATACCTATAAGAAAGCTAATTTTATTAAAATTATAAATATTATTTAATTAAATATTATATTTTATAATTATATTTATTATAAGCTTAAATTAATTATAAATAATAGCTAGATCTTTATACTTAGCTCTTTAATAATTATATTTATAAAAAAATATATCTTAAGCGCTACGTATTACTTAATAAAATTTAAAGCCTAATATATATTAATTAATACTATATTATAATTAATAAGTAATTAATTAGCTATTTCTTTAATACTATAAAGCTAGGGAGGAAATTCTTATAAATCTAAGTTAAAAATAAAATTAATAAATATTTATTTCTTTAGATTAAATAGCTAATATAATTTCTAGATAATATTATATTAATATTAAATACTATACTATTAATAATATAAAGTATAGTAATAAACCTTATAGCTAGTTATAGCTTATTAGATACTTAACTTAGGGTTATTTTATATAGCCTAAAGGGTAAGAAGTATCCTAGACTTAATAAAAGCCTATAATATATTAGGTAGTTAAGAAATAATTAATTAAATATAAAAGATATAAGTTAAGGGATTTTTATAATACTTATATAACTATAATACTTGCTTATTATATATATTAATAGATTTTAATTTATTTGCTATATAAGCTATAAACCCTCTCTTAGAAATAGCTCCTTAGATTTTTAATTAATTTAAGTAATAAGAATACTAATTAAAAGCTAGTTTTTTATATTTTAACCTTATTTATTTATTTCCTTTCTTTTATTTCTTTATAATATCTTATTTAGCTAATTAGCTTTTTATAAGGACTAATTCTACTACTTATTTACCTCTTATCTTAATTACCTACCCTATAGTCTTTAAAGACTTTATATCTTCTATTTTTTTTAGTTATTTATATACTTAAAAAGTAATTAATAAGCGCTTTTTAACTTAATACTTTAATTAATAATTTATTAATTAATATATAAAATTCTTAATTATTATAAATTAGGGCTGTTTATATAGATTACCTTAAATTATATATATTGCCTATATTATTATTTTTTATAATAGTTTCCTTTTTTCTTTTTAAGCTACGATGTAGCCTTTATAATTTAGCCTAGTCCGCCGCGGAGCCAGAGATCTCCCGGCCGGCATTGAATGCACGTGACTACCTTCCGAGCTATTATACAGGTCCCAATCCAATAAATATTACTATAGTAGGGCTCTCTGCTATTACCCTCCATTCGCATTCACTTCCCCATGGGGATGGTTTGGGGGTGGTTCTGTCGGAAAGTTACCACTGAGCCAAAAAGCGTAGCGCGCCACTTTAGTTAGTGGTGCTTCCCTTATTGCCTACTATGCCGCCAATTCAACAGGTTTAAAGGGTTGTTAATCGCGGGGGCAACCTCGCGGAACCCGAATATTACCCCATTGGGGATAACCCCGGATTTGCCCTAAACTTTAAGGCAAGCGTCATAGTGTGAGTATCCGGGCAATCATTGTGTCGGGCCGACATTGAGGCGTTTTTAGGCGTGTCTACTGTTTGCAAGTTAGGTCTAACCCGTCGGCTCATGATACATCACCTGATCTCAACCTAGGCAAAGTGAGGGGGGCCCATTGGGGAGGGCAGGTGATCCAATTGATATTTCGCCGCTTTTTGCGGAGAACCAGGCGCCCAGCAGAGCCGCAGTAATCCGCCGGACTTCATCTCCTCCCAATTGACAATCACTCCCAACTCAATTCCCCATGCAACTCCACCCCAACATGGCCGGCAAGCGGGAGAAGCCTCGCCAGGCGTGCGACAGCTGCCGGTTCCGCAAGGTCAAATGCGACCGCGGGCAGCCATGCAAGAACTGCCACGCCGGGGACCTGCTGTGCCAGTACCTGTACAGCATCCGCCGCAAGGGCCCCAAGGAGGGCCAGGGACGCAGGCAGTCGCAGCTACGGCGGAGGCTGGTCGATTTTGGCAAGAGTTCCTTTCAGACCATGACCCAGGATGCGGCGCCGCTCTGGTTCGGGGGGAGCAGCAGCCGCAGTCCGGAGAGTCCTACGCCAACATCGACACAGGTCATCACTCAGCATGACGCCTTCAACACGGCGTTGCCTTTAATTAATCAACTGCCGGAGAGACCGGGTCAAAGCAGGTTGCTATCCGTCTCACTCATCGCCCACATCCAGCTCTTCCTCAAAGTCCTATTCCCCATCATGCCCGTTATCGACGGCGACGAGCTCCTCGCTGACGCAGCCCGGCTCGAAGAGCTGCCCCCCTCACGATACGCACTCATACTTGCGCTCTGCGCCGCCACTAGGATGCAGTTCGGGATGGATAATGCCCCAATTGGCGAAGGACCAGAGGTAGATATACCGCTGGAGCCGCAGCTGACGGGCGAGATGCTCATCCGCCTTGCCGAGACGTCGCTCCGCCAGTACAATGTCATAGACGACACGACCCTTGACTCCATGCTGGCTTCCTTTTTCCTCTTTGCAAGCTACGGAAACCTCAATAATCCTCGGCATGCGTGGTTCTATCTCAACCAGAGCATTTCGCTTGCTCAGTCGCTAGATATTACCCGCGAGACAGGGTACCACGATCTACCCGATATCGAAAGGGAAAAGAGGCGGCGCGTCTTCTGGCTGCTTTTTGTCACAGAACGGTAAGGCCCCTGGTATGCAAGGCTTATGCAACAGCTGACCAATAGAACCTTTGCCCTCCAACACCGCCGCTCAGTCATGCTCCGCAGTTCCATCACAAAGCCCCGGACCATCGATTCGGACTGCCCCGTCGTCATGAACGACTTCATCAACCACATCCGCCTCTTCGAGTCCCTCCCCTGGTCGCTCTACGAGTGGCAGAGCCCCAGCGACAGCAACCAGCTAGAGGACCTGTCGCTCGTGCACACCATCAACGACAAGCTGTGCACCATCCAGGCCGACCAGAGCGTAATCCCGAGCCAGCGCTTCGACACGCTCATCACGCAGCAGTGGCTGAGGGTGTCCATGTGGCGCCTCGCGGTCGGGAAGAAGCCGTCGTCGGCGGCGTACAACTTTGGGGTGCTGCTGCCGCCGAGTCTGCCGATCGATGCGGGCAAGATTATCATGTCGGCGCTGGGATCTGTGGGCCCAAAATCAAAGGATTGTCATGGAATTGGAATGGTGAGTAAGAGGTCGTCAATATTGAGTTAACCTAGGTGACACATTCTAGGAACAAAAACTCTTTGACGTTGGCGTCAGCCTTGCGGATAGCGCCATGCTACCGAGCTGGAGCTGCTCATCCTTCGAAACCGGCCCTCGGGACCTGCTCTGCGCAGTCATAGAGTCCCTATTTACCATCCGGGGATGTCAATCCCATCTCTTGCCTACACTGCTGAAATACTCTGAAAGTGTCCTGGGACTCACAGACCCAACCCCCCATATCGACTTCCGGCTGGAAGTGCCACAGGAGACAGAAACAGCCACCCCAACTGCTGTTGTCGAGGATATATCAGCACAGGTTGAAGAGCCAGTCGACCCGTTAACCTGGCTGTCTGGAGATGAATTAGGCATGTTGGACATGAGCACACCGTCGCCAACTTGGGACGATGCAGGACTATCGGGCGAACAAGTTGATATAAGTATTGGACTATCACTTGGATAATGAGTATTCCTTCCAATGTCCGTCTTTGCGTTTCTTCGATGCTTGTAATTAAAAAAAAGAGAAAGAAAAAAATATCATGCCTAGTGCATCAAGCAGTGATACCCAGAACTCTATCTATACCCTCTCCAGCAGCACAACCTTGCTATCATAGTCCGTCCCAAACCGGAACTGGATCCCCCCATTCATCAGCGTCGCGCCCGAAATCGTCCTCCCGCCATCAAGCCTGTACGTCGCCCGCGGATCCAACCCTTGCAGCCTCAGCAGCGGGAAGTTATGCACCGTCGTCGCCCTGATCTGGAACGCAAATAGCACCGCCTGGCTCCCGTCCTCGGATATGAATAGCGCAGACGGGTAGTTCGACGACTCGGGCAGGTTTAGCCGCCAGATGTCTCCTCCTATAACGATGGGGTTGATCTTCTCCGCCAGGCGGATCAGGTCCGGGATCTGCGCCTTGTCCTCGGCGGGCATGTGCGCCGGGTCGAGCTCCAGCCCGAAAGAGCCGCCCATCATGGCGACGTGGGCGCGGAAGCGGATGGGTGTGGTCCGGCCGGTGACTTCGTTGGGGACGGCAGAGACGTGCGCGCCCATAGACGACGGGGGGTAGACGAGGGATGTGCCGAACTGGATGTGGATGCGGTCGAGGGCATCAGTGTTGTCGGACGTCCAGACCTGGGGGAAGTACTGGAGGATGCCGGCGTCGAAGCGACCACCGCCGGAGGCACAGCCTTCCCAGAGGACGTTAGGGAACCGGGTGGTTAGCTCCTCGAAGACGCGGTATATGCCTAGCATGTAGGCGTGGTGGTTATCAGGGGCAGGACTCTCATGCATGCCCCTATTATTATCCCACTTGACATATGCCACCGGCACTGTCTCCAGGATATTGGCCACTGAATCGATGATAAAGTCCTGAACCTCGGGGATAGCCGCATTTAGCACCAGCTGCTGCCGTGTCTCGCTACGCGGGTATTCACCCGCATGCAGCACCCACTCGGGATGCTCCTCGTAAAGCGTCGAGCTCTTATTAATCATCTCTGGCTCGAACCACAGCCCAAACTGCAGCGTCTCATCCGACCCCGCTGCCTTCAGCTTATTAATCTTATCCGCTAGCGGCTTCAGCCCGTTGGGGAACCGCCTCGGGTTAACGACCCAGTCGCCCAGCCCAGCGTGGTCGTCCACGCGAGGGTACTTATCGCCGAACCACCCATCATCCAGAACGAAGAGCTTAGCTCCTAGTTCTGCCGACTCTTGAGCAAGCTTATAGATAGTATCCTCATCAAAGTTAAAATATAGGCCTTCCCAGCTATTAAGTAGGACGGGGCGCGTCTCGTGGACGAACTTGCTCTTGATGAGGTTCTGGCGGTAGAGCCGGTGGAACTTGCGAGACATGTCGCCTATGCCAGCGGAGGAGAAGATGGACACGCACTCTGGGGAGACGAGGGTATCGCCGGGCTTGAGGGGCCAGGAGAGCTGGCAGGGGTTCATGCCGACGAGGGTGCGGGTGAGGCCCTGGGGAGACTTTTCGACCTCGATCTGGAACGAGCCCGTGTAGACTAGGGAGAAGCCCCAGGCGTCGCCTTGGGACTCTGTGGTTGTGGGGGATACGAGGGAGAGGAAGGGGTTATGGTAGTGAGAGGAGTAGCCGGTGTTGCTCCCGAATCTGCAATCATCAGCAATAGATCTTCCACTCTTGGACTCTATACTTACCCCTGAAGTCCATAGTCGACTTTTCTCCGCGTCCTCGTGCACTCCCTAGTCCACTCCCCCTGCAAATGCAGCATCTCATACTCATCATGCGGAAAATCCACACTAAAACTCGCCAACTTCTCAACGCTAATCGCATTGCTCCCCTTATTCGTGATCCTCACGCTCCGCACAATAGCATCGTGCTTCGGAAACACAGAGTAGTACAGATCCGCCGCGACAGAGCTGCAGCTATCCCACAGGTGCAGCACCAACGTCTCGACCTCGTCGTCGCGGCCAAACGTGCTAGGCAGACCGGGCAAAGAGGGCTTTCCCTTGATCACATCGTGCGACTTGTACTTGAAGTCGCTCAGCGCATAGCCCTTGCTATGCTTGATGTGCACGGCGGGCGTGCGAAAGTCCCCCCTGCCCAGGTCAGGGAACTCGCGGCGGAGGTGCAGCTGCGTGGACCAGCCGCCGCCGTTGGGGCCGGCGTCCTCGGCGGGGTCCTCGGTTACCGGCCCGCCAAAGTGGTTGAGGATGAGGTCGCCGGTGGGGGCATCGATGTGGAAGCGGTACGAGACGTTTTTGCCGTTGAGGGCGAATGAAGTCCCGTCGACCACGATGGCTGCAAATTGTTAGATGATGAGGAGTGGCTTGAGGGGGGAGGGCTGACGGCTGGGTGAGGAGGAGCCGACGACTTCGTGGATCATGGTTCGTGTCATGGCAGGACGAGAACAACTACAAAGATCGATTTGACGCGTGTCAAAGGATCGGCTTTGAAGAAGAGAAGAGGCTTGATATTCGCAATTGAATTGAATGCTCTAGGCTTAAATAACCTGCGTCTGCACGATCATCCTCCAACGCAAAGTCTGAATCGCCGAATGTGCTGTCCGACGAGGGAAATCCGAACATTTCCCCACTGGGCCAGCCGAGACCCTCACCTCCTTGCCTTAATCCCCGCTGCTTCGCGCATCGATTCTTCCTCACCGCCGACTCTCCCATTGCCCACAACAAAGAAAATCAACAATGCCTATTAGAACAGTTCTCGTCACTAAATACGCCACAATCCCCCTCCCTGACACAAGCCTGCCCCCACCTAACAGTGCGGCACAGCGAGCCAATCTACTGTTCTTATTATAATTAGTAAATTAGAAGGAATATATAAGTTAAATAAAATTTTAAAAAATAAGTATATAAGTATTTTATAATAATTATTTAACGTTTTTATTTTATTTTATTTTATATCTCTTAGTTATTTAATTAAAAAGTAATAAAAATAAAAGGTTAATAATAAAAATAAATATATTAAGGAATATAATATAAATAATATTATATATCCTTTATAAGACTATTAAAAGAGAATTTTTTTAATTATAAATTAAATACTTAGAAATAAAGCTATAATAATTTTAAAAACTTTAAAAATTTAATTTAATAAACTTAAAAAATAAATTTATATAAAATTATTTTATAACGTATATGTATAGTAAGTAAACTACTCAAGCAAGTATGCCACTTTGAAATTTCTTAGTATTTATACCTAATTTAAAAACTATTTAAAATAATTCTAAAAAAATCATACTAACCTTATAATAGCTAAAACTAAAAAGTTAAATTAATAACTTTTTACTTATTTTTTAAGAATTTTATATAGTCTCTAGGGTAAGTGCTTTATAGATATCTATAAAATATCATTATTCATATTATATAAATAGCTATATCTCTATAAAGAAATGATTTAAAAAATCTAAAAAAATATATATATAATGTATTTACTAGTTAAAAAGCTATTTTAAACTTTTTTAAGTTCCTAGCTATTTTTATGCGGATTTTATTAAACTTATAAATATTAGGTTTTAGTACACAGTATAGGTAGTTTACTTACTTGAGTGGTTTACTTACTATATATATATATTAATCTTTTTTAATATTTTATTATTAATCTTAAATTTTAGTATTAAAATTATTATTAAAATTATTATTATTTCTATACTTATATAAGCTAAGATATATATATTATATATTTAGTTAAATAAGTTTTATTAATTAAATCTATAGGCTTTTATTTATTACTAAGTCTAGTATTAAGCCCTAGCGCTAACTCTTTTTAAGTTTGTAATAAAACTTTAATACTAACTCTAAGAATTAATTCTTTTAAAACTTATAATACTAATAATACCTATTTCTTAATATAAGTATACTTATAGCTATATAGCTAAATCTTAGCTAGCTATAATAAGATTTTTTTAATCCTTTTATTTAATACTATAAAAGGTTTTAATATTTAGTATAAGTATTATAACTTATAACTTATACTAATTATTATCTTATAAGCTCTTAAGAAATCTAATATTTTAATTTATATAATTTTTCTTTTTTTTTTTTAGCTTTTTTTAAGAGCTTTTAATAAAAAAAGGTTTTTTTTAATAAAATTAAATCTTTTATTAGTATTATAATTAAAATAAAAAAAGACTAAGTAAAAGAAAAATAATATAACTAAAATTATAAATTTAATTAAGATTAAATTATTAAATTATATATTAATTTTAATATTTTTAAGGCTTTTATTTAATATTATTACTTATAGCTTCTTATAAGTTTTTTTTTTTTAGATTTTTATAAAGCTTATAAATTTTTTAATAAGATTATTTTAATTATATTAAAGGATATATTAATAAGAATTAATTATATTACTTTACTTATTTAATTAAAGGTTTATATAAAAATAGTTAGTATAGTCTTATTAATATATTATTAATTAATTAATTAGTTTTAATAATCATTATTATTTTATAACTTTATACTACTTAAAATAGAAATTAAACTATTATAATTAATATTTTAATAATTTTAATAATAAAAGCTTTATACCTAAACCCTAAGGTCTTAATAAGCTAAATTTATAAGGTTTATCTATATAATTATTTTTAGCTTTAATAATATACTAAAATTAGCTCTCCTTATAATAAATAAATTATATCTTAACTAACTAAAGAGGTTAAAATCCCCTTTATATAATAGCTCTCCTCTTTAATATTAACCTTATAATTGTAATTCTTAACTACTTAAAGAGATTAAAATTACTTTTATTATTCTTATAAGAGGGGATTTAATTATAACTAATAATAACTATTATAATTAACTAATTAACTAATTAATAACTAATTAATTAATTAATAATATATTAAGAGAATTATAATAGTTTTTTATAGAGACTATTAATTAAATAATTAAAATAATATAGCTAATACCTATTAATATACCTTTAAATATAATTAAAATAACTTTCTTAAGAAAGTCTATAAGCTTTATAAGGGTATAAAAAATATATATAATAAACTATAAGTAATAATATTAAATAATAGCCTTAAGAGTATTAAAATAAATATATAATATAATAAACTAATATTAATTAAATTTATAATCTTTAATTATAATATCTTTTTTTTATTTAGCCTTTTTTTACTTAGTTATAATATTAATAAAAGGTTTAATTTTATTAAAAAGAGCTTGTTTTATTAAAAGCTCTTAAAAAAAAATATAAAAAAAGAGAAAATCTTATTAGTAAAGATATAAAATTTCTTAAAGACTTATAAGATAATAAGCAGCATAGGGTATAAGTTATAATGCATATAATAACTATAAAGACCTTTTATACCGCTAAATAAGAGGATTAAAGAAGTCTTGCTATTTAAAGGGATTAGTTCCTAGAATTAGCGTCGGAGTTCTGCCCGGATGTAAGGGAACAATATTAGTAATACTTATTTATCCCTCACTGGGCCTCTTAGAAGTCACGGGTCCTTAGAGAAGGCACGGATTTCCAA
Source organism: Fusarium falciforme (assembly GCF_026873545.1). NCBI lineage: Eukaryota > Fungi > Ascomycota > Sordariomycetes > Hypocreales > Nectriaceae > Fusarium > Fusarium falciforme. The sequence continues at coordinate 6,727,817 of NC_070544.1, read as the reverse complement.
AAGGGATAATGGTGAGGTAAGAATTCGATGGCAAATTATCTAGTCTACTTAGGGGTTCTTATAGGAGATTTCCCTAGGAATTCCCTTAGGTTTCCCCTGAGGATCCTTTAGGGAATTCCCAGGGAATTCCCGGGGATTTCTCTGGGAAGTCTCTGGGAAAGTGGGTCCAAATTCCGGGGAATTCCCGGGGATTTCCCAGGGATTTCCCGGTCACGTGGTTCCCGGGGATTTCCCTAACACCGGAGGCAGATAGAGGTTAATAGGTTTAATTAATTAAACGTATTTAGTTAAATATATAATATATGCATCTTAGGTTGTATGAATATATAAATAATAGTAATTTTAATAGTAATTTAAATAATAAATATTATAAAGATATATATATAATATAAGTCTTAATAACTTATATAAGTATTTTTTATAAATAATATATATATTATATAAATTATAATTATAATACTTTATATATTAAAAAGTCTTTTATAACTTTTAAAAAAGGTATTAAAAGTAATATTACTTTTAATATATAATAATTATTAAGCTCTTATAACTTATAGCCTTATAAGGGTTAATTATATTATTATTTCATAACTAGGATAGGTATAAAGAAACTTTTAACTTAAAATAACTTAATAACATTATTAAAAAGCTATTATTAAGCTAAAAAGTATAATATATTATTTTAATAAATACTGTTTTTTTTATTATAACTTATAGCTATTTTAAAAAGTATAAATTATTAAAGCCTATATTTCTTTGTATAATAATAGCTTTTTATTAATAGTTTGTACTTTAATTATTTTTTATTTCATTAAAATATAAGGTATTTATAATATATAAAGTAATTATAATACTAATAAAATTATTAATTATAATACTTTTTTTATTTAAAAAATAAATAACCTAGTATTAATTAGCCCCCTAGGTAGCCTCTAAGCTTAAATTATACTTTTATTTTAAAATTAAGTTAAGTAGGTTTTTTTTATATTTTTTTTAATTAATATTAAATACAGAATAAGTTTATAAAATTTAACTAAGTATTTTCTTTTATTACTAATATATAATATATATAATAAGTAAGTATTATAATTAAATAAGTATAATTTCTTTCTCTTTAATATTTTACTTTTTACTTAATTAATTAATTCCTAATAACCTAAGATATTTATTATTATTATTAAAGCTAAAATCTTTTTTATCCTTTAGGCCCTTTAAAACAACCTAAAGCTAAGTATTTAATATATTATAAAGACTTACATAGTCTTTAAATATTAGTTATATTATTAATAAAAAGGTATTTAATCTTAATATACTATTATTTAGAAATTATTTATAACTTAACTTTATATTACTTAAAATAGGGATTAAAGTATCTTAATTTATATCTTAGTAATTTTAATAGTAAGAGCTCTATACCTAAAGCTAGAGGTCTTAATAGGCTTAAATTAATAAGGTTTATTTATATAATTATTAATAGCTTTAATAATACGCTAAAGCTAGCTCTATTTATAATAAATAGCTTATATTTTAACTAACTAAAGAGGTTAAAATCTAACCCCTTTATATAGTAGCTCTCTCCTCTAATATTAACCTTTTAATTATAATTCTTAATTACTTAAAGACGTTAAAATCTTAAAGGATTATGTTTTTATTATTCTTATAAGAGGAGATTTAATTATAACTAACTAGTTAATTAATAACTAATTAACTAATAAATACTATATTAAGAAGATTATAATAGCTTTTTATAGAGACCTTTATTAGATAATTAAAGTAATATAGCTAATAATTATTAATATATCTTTTAATATAACTAAAATAACCTTAGTAAGAAGGTTTATAAGCTTTATAAGGATATAAAAAATACTTATAATAGGCTATAAGTAATAATATTAAATAAAGGCCTTAAGAGTATTAATATAAGTATATAATATAATAATTTATTATTAAAACTTATAATCTTTAGTTATATTTTTTCTTTTTACTTAGCTTTTTTTTACTTAATTATAATATTAATAAAAGGTTTAGGTTTCTTAGAAAAAAGTTTTTTTTATTAAAGGCTTTTAAAAAAAAGCTATAAAAAAAGAAATATCTTATTAATAAAGATATTAAATTCCTTAAGAACTTAAAAGATAATACCTAATATAAAGTATAGGCTATAATACTAATACTAATTATAAAGACCTTTTATATTACTAAATAAGAGGATTAAAGAAATCTTATTATAGCTAGCTAGGATCTAGCTATATAGCTATAGGCGTAATTATATTAGGAAATAGAGGTTATTAGCATTATAGGTTCCAGAGGGATTAGTTCTTAGAGTCGGCGTCAAAGTTTAAACCTAAAAAGAGTTAGCGCGAGGGCTTAGCGCTAGACTTAGAGGTAGATAGAGGTCTATAGGTTTAATTAATTAAACCTATCTAATTAAATATATAATATATATATCTTAGCTTATATAAATATATAAATAATAGTAATTTTAATAGTAATTTTAATAATAGATTTAGAAATTATATTAGCTATTTAATCTAGAGAAATGGATATTTATTTTATTTTATTTTTAATATAGATTTTTAAAGATTTCTCTCTTAGTTCTATAATATAAAAGAAGTAATTAATTAATTACCTATTAATTATAATATATTACTTATTAATATATATAAAGCTTTAAATTTTATTAAGTAATACTTAAAGCTTAAAATATATTTTTTTTATAAATATAATTATTAAAAAGTAAAATATAAGAATTTAATTATTATTTATAATTAATATAAGCTTATAATAAATATAATTATAAAATATAATATTTAATTAAATAATATTTATAATTTTAATAAAATTAGCTTTATTATAGGTATAATTATAAATAAAATACTTATTATTAGCTTAAAAAGGTATTTAAAGCTAAAATTAATATAGCTTAAAAACTAAGAATAAATTATAATAATTTAAATAATCAATATAAAAAGCTAAGTAATTTAATTATTTATTATTAATACAAATTAATATTATTTTATTGATTAATATTAAAAAAGTAATCTCTTAAGTAATTAAATTATTATAGTAACTTAAAATAATTAAATTAATTATAAAATGAATTTTAAATAATTAAAATATTTTAATTAATATATAATTAATTAATTAATTAATTTTTATTATTTTTTAATACTAAATAATTATATGAATAAATAATTAATTAAATTTAAAAAATATTATAAAAAAAGTTATTTAATTTTATATATTATTTTTTTTTTATTTTTTTTTAAGTTCTTAATATTAAGTATTTTAATATATTAAAATAAGCTTATAAGTAAGAAATAAAATAATTAATTAAATATTTTTTAATTTATATTTTAAAATTAATTTTTTTTAATCTTTTATATAATATATAAGGCTATTATAATAAAAAGAAATATTAAGAGGGCTTTTAAGAAATCTAGCTTTATGTCTTTTAATTTAGAAATTATAATCTTAAAGCTTAATATATAATTATAGATTTTAATATTTATTAAAAAAGGAATTAAGCTCTTAATTCCTTAGATCTTAAGGACTTTAAAGATTATATTTAAGGCTAAATCTTAATTTAATTACCTTAAAAGAAAAATTAAAAGATATTAAAGTAGCTCCTTAGAATTAATCCTTAAAGCCCTAAGGTCTCTTAAAAAAATAAAAGTAATTATATATTAAATTACCTTATTAATTATTAAAAATAAAAACCTTTAAAAAATAAATATAATACTTAATAGATATTAAAAAATAAAAAAAATCTAATTATAAAAAAAAGAAGTTATAATAATAAAAAAAAAAGGTAAATAATTAATTAAATAAATATTAAAATATAAATAATAGCTAAATTATTAAAAATTAATAATTAAGAGAGATTAATATAATTAGATATTTAATATTATAATATTTATAATAAGCCTAGTTATAATATAAAGGCTTATTAAGTAATAATTAAAATATCTAAGGAAAAATATAATAACTAATTTTAATTAATTAATTAACTTATAGTATTTATATTATAATTTTTACTTAAAAGACTAAGAAAAATATAAGACTTACTTAATTATAATACTTATTTATTATATATATTATATTATTAAATATCTTATTATTATTATATTTTAATATAATAAAATACTTGTATTAATTACTTATATAAATTTTATTAAGTCTTAAGGCTAAGAAGAACTTAATTTATATACTATATATTAGGGCTTTCCTAAAAATAAGCTAAGCTCTATTACTTTAAAACTACTTATACTTTAAAATTACGTATTTTTTTCTTATTAATATATTAATCTTTATTTCTTTTTAAATTATTATTTCTTATGTAATATTAAAGCTATTATAATAATTTTAATATTTTTAAAATCTACATATTAAAATATATTAAAATTAATATTTAAAATATATTTTAAGAAGTTTATAAGAATATACCTATATAAAATACTACTAGGTAATATATTATATTTATCTTAACCCTTTATAATTATATTTCTAAGGCTTAATATTATAATTTAAGTTATAAATACTTTTAAAAGCTCTTAGTAAAATAAAAAAAGTATTTTATTACTTAAATTATAGCCTAAGATAACCTAGGCTTTATATTAAATTATATATATATTATTAATTTTATAAAGTATATTATTTAATTTAATAATAATAAAAATCATTTTATGGTTTATTAAATAAATAGTTTTTTATAGTATAATAAAAATATAAAGGTCTTATTAGGTTAGAGACTTAATTTAACTTAACTTAATAAACTATTTATTTAAAATATTCAAAGTTTTTTATTTATCTTATTATATTAAATATTAAAAAGATTAAATAAGAAAATTATTATAAAATAAATAAAATAACTATTCTAAAAAGATTTAAATATAATAGCCTTATCTTAGGAAGGGCTAAGAAGTCTTATATAATTATTTAAAATCCTAGCTTAATAAATTAAATATTAATTATTAATTATATCTTAATTATGGAAAATGTCTTAATACTATTAATTATATATAAATGTTTAATGATTTAATAATCTTAGGTTTTAAAAGACTTTTATTTCCTTAATTTCTCAAAGTATTAAAACTTTATATATAACTAAAAGTACTTAATTAATAATTAAATTATAATATTATAGCTTAAGATGATTTTTATATTATAAATAAAGTTAATTAAAAAGAACAATAAGAGATTACATATTATTTATAGCTATAATAATTTAATTAATAATAAGTTTATATTTAAATATTTCTAGAATAATATATATATTTCTTTACTTATATTATATTCTTAATATTTTTTTTAACCTATTAGCCTTATAATCTATAACTCTATTAAATAATATTATTATTATCTTATATTTTTTTACTTTTTTTAATCTAAGTATATATCCTTATTAATAAATATCTATTTTTATAATATTATTCTAAATTAAAAAAAATAAAAAATAATACTTAAAAATATTTTATAAATTAAAAAGCCTTTAAATTTTAGCTAGTATTAATAATAAAGCCTTTAATAAACCTTATAATAATTATATTACAAAAGACCTTAAAAACTTTATAAAAAATCGCTTATTTATTATTCTTTAATTTCTTTATGCTTTTTATATTATTATAAGAGCTTTAAGCTTTATTTATAAATATCTTATTAATATTAAAGCTTAATAATATAATATAACTCTTTATAAGAAAAATTTTAAAACATATAAATTATAAGAATGTTATATTACTAAATTAAAAAAAAACTTAGGAAATTTTTTCAAGTTAAAAAACATATTTAAAAAAATTAAAAAAAAAGAAAAAACTTTTTATAAGTAATAATTAGTGGTTATAAGAATACTAGGTTTAATACTCTTATAATATTATTATATTATTAAAATTAGAATTATTTGTAATGCTTTAAAGAAGTAATATTTATACTACTACGTGGTTTCTAGGTGTGCGCGGTTTCTGGGTGGTGGGGCTTAGACTTCGGACTAGAAGCACCGGACGCCCCGAAGGCAGAAGACTTATCTAAAAGGGGTAATACTCGGACTCTGCGAGTCAAAGGCCCGGTGGCGTCGACTGTCCCCGTGCTTCCCCAGAAAATCGGTGCAGAGACTGCTGAGTCTCCCCGTGGGGAACACGAGCTACTGTACCAGCCGTGAACCAGCTCCCGCCTCTCACAACCTGGACGATCGTTGTTCTTCATTGTCTCAGCCGATCAGCTGCTTTGTCGATGCTTGGCGAGGGGACATGTCGGTCCGACAAACTTAATTCCTCCAGGTGCTCGCGTAACATCGCTCTTGCAGTCCAGACCAAGAACTGGTTTACCTCAATTTCCTCGATGCCTCTGTCCGAATAATTCCCCTTCGGTTCTGTGGCGAGACTATCTTCCCATCAGTCGACTGGGCCAAACAGCGTCGTTTGGAGTCGGCAGTCATCCCAAAGCCAGCAACACCACATTGATCGCCTTCACTTTCATTGACCACCAATTCGTATATATATGTTCCCCAGATCATCGAAAATAGTTTTCTCCAGATCGACACCACCCACCTCGATTCGGATTCGAACCTTCTTCAACATTGAATTGCCCGACACCACTCCCTACACGATGGAGAAGCACGATTCGCCCTCGGTCAACCAAGTTGAACTCGAGGCGACCTTGACCGAAGTTGCCAAGGTAGCGACAATCCATAACACCAAGCTCCAAAAGGCTGCTTTGGAAGGCACCGCCGATGAACACGAACTCAGCATTCGTGATGCCATCCGAGCCTATCCCCAGGCCATCATGTGGGCGCTTGTGTCGTCTACCTGTGTCATCATGGAAGGCTACGACACGAACCTCCTTTCCAATTTCTTTGCCTATCGTAAGTCCTGTCTCAAACGTGAAGATGCAAACTGGTTGCTGACTGCGAACGCTAGCGTCGTTCTTGATCAGGTACGGCCGATACGTGGGAGTTACTCCAGAGACCCCCACGGGATACCAGTTGACCCCGGCTTGGCAAGCCGGACTATCTCAGGGCGGAGGAGTCGGCTCTGTGTTTGGCTGCCTGATGTGCGGCTACTTGGTGTCCAAGTATGGCTCTCGACGGGTGCAGCTAGCAGCTCTGGCTGCCCTCACTGCCTTTATCTTTGTCGTCTTCTTTGCCCCCAACTTGCCCACGTTGGTTGTTGGCGAGATTCTCTGCGGTATCCCATGGGGTATTCTCGCCACAACAGCCCCGGCCTACGCTTCGGAAGTTCTACCACCAGTTCTCCGGACCTACATGACGTCGTATACGAATATGTGCTTCATCATTGGCCAGCTGATTTCTGCTGGTGTTCTCAAAGGACTCTCCACACGCACCGATGCATTGGGCTACAAAATTCCCTTTGCCTTGCAATGGGTCTGGCCCGTGTTTCTCATTCCTCTCATCTGGATGTCGCCCGAATCTCCCTGGTATCTGGTCAGAATGGGGAAGCTGCACGAAGCCGAAGAGTCTCTGCGCCGCCTACAGTCGCCAAAGGCCACCAACGTCGATCCTCAGAAGACACTTTCCACAATCATTTACACCAACAACCTCGAGCAGCAGTTGCAGGTCGGAACCAGCTACTGGGATTGCTTCAAGGGCTTTGAGCTCCGCCGTACCGAGATCGCTTGCGTCGTCTTTGCTGGTCAGATCCTGTGTGGAATCTGCTTCGCCTACAACAGCTCCTACTTTTTCTCCCAAGTTGGTCTCGGAACGAGCACGACCTACTCTCTTGCGCTTGGAGGAACCGGCTTGGCATTCTTTGGCTGTCTGGTCAACTGGTTCGTCCTCATGCCAAACTTTGGCCGACGCACGATTTACGTCTGGGGCATGGGCGGCATGTGTTTTGTGCTCATTCTCATCGGTATTCTCAACGTCTGGACTCACATCTCGGCCGTCGCCATGACACAGGCCTGCCTCACCCTCCTTTGGACTTTCATCTTTCAGCTGTCTGCCGGCCAGCTTGGCTGGGCGCTCCCTGCCGAAATGGGCTCGACTCGTCTTCGACAAAAGACCATTTGTCTCGCTCGCGACTCGTCCAACATTATGGGCACCATTGGCGGCACTCTGCAGCAGTACTTTATGAACCCGCAGGCGTGGAACCTCAAGGGTTATACTGGGTTCGTCTGGGGCGGTACTTGCTTTTGCATGTTTGTCTGGAGCTACTTCCGTCTGCCTGAGACCTGGAACCGCTCGTACCACGAGCTCGATATTCTGTTTGCGAAGAAGGTCCCGGCGCGCCAGTTTGCGACTACCGTTGTCGATCCTTTTGATACAACTGTCATTGATGGCATCACTGGCAAAATCAACAACGAGGCCGTCTAATTACTCGGTGTACATGCTAGGGCATGGGTTGATAGGAGCTGAGCGTGGATATCTTTGAGGAGAGGTGGGGGTAAGCTACCATAGTATAGCAAAGAATAAACCTTTTATTACTAGCTAATTGGCAAGCTTAATTATTTATTAATTTATTCCGGGTATTACTAAAGGTAAGCTCGTGACTTTAAATCTAAATATTAAACTATGATATGAATTTTATAGCTTTTAGTTATATTTAATATTGCTTTATATATAATCTGGTTAATTATTAACTATACATATACCCACTTAATTATATACTTATCTTAGACTTACTTTTTAATTATAAAGCTAAAAGTAAGTTAATTATATACTTATCTTAGGCTAATTAATTAATTAAAGACTAATAAGTAAGTTAATTATATATTTAGTTTATTAATTATATAATAATTATATATTTCCTAAGGCATAAACTAGTTATATTAGGTTTGTATTAATAAAGAGTTATTAATATTACCTTAAATAAAGGTTATTAGTTATATCTAATAATATACTTAAAGCTGTATTAAGGAATTTGCCGCGGAGCTGGAAACAAGGCACCAGAGTTTCATGATTACAGAAGCGCTGGAAATGGCAAAAGTGGTCAAGAACTGAGGATGGGCTGCTACCGATACGGTAGAACAGAGCTAACATCTTCCAAGAACCCAACGACATTCAACTAGGCATATCTAGCTCTGCCTAATCGACGAACTAGTTATATGGCAGCCGTCTGTCGCTCTTTCCCCTAACATAATCCTTGCTTCCCCAAACATGACGCCACTCCTCCCCATGTCAAACCGCGTGTTTCACGAGCACCGTGTTATAGGCGAGCTGTTGTCGTGCCTGAGGACCGGTCGATCGCCTGAATGGCTGCTTGTAGAGCCTCGTTGGCCTGTCATCTCATTAGCTCCGGTTCATCAACGTAGAAAATCTCCATGGACGCTCTTACTTCGTGATAGTACATCCAGTTATGCTTGGGGGCCCACAGGCTGCTGATGCGGGACTCAATCTCGGCGTCTGGCTCGAGCGTGGCCTTGATGTCCCCAAGTTCGCGCTCTGAGCGGGCGAAGCCATCCAGAACGGCATACAGCTCGGCGTAGTGGCGAGATCTCACGCGGTCAAATAATGCGAGCGCCGGGCCTAGGCCCCGGCCGAACCCATGAGCCCATTCGACGGCGCCCGCGAGGACCACAGCGTCCTCCAGCGCAAATCCTGCGCCGGCACCAAAGGCCCCCGAGAGAGGGTGCGAGGCGTCCCCGATCAGCACGACGTTGTTCCGAGAGATAACCGTCTCCAGTTTAGGCCCGGCAAAGAAGTCAAACTGCTGCACGAACGTGACATGGTCGAGCAGCTGCTGCACGGGCTGCACGAACTCGGTGAAGCTGTCAACGAAATGGCGCACGCTGGCCTCCTTACCCCACGACGAGCGGCCCTCGAAGTCGGCCTCGCTAATCTTCGTGGTGATCTCAAAGTCGTCACCGCCTAGTGGACAGGTATACACCCACTTGCCGTCGGTGCCATGCCAGAAGGTCACGGCGTTGGGGACTCCGTTAATCGCCAGCGCATCAGACTTACGAATCACGGTGCGGTACGATGTCGCCCCGGTGTATGCTATGCCATGGGACGGGAACGCAAATTGACGCACGACCTTGGAAACCGTCAGCCATATGTTACCTCGGTACCGTTACTTGACGTACCGAGCGAATGCCATCGGCGCCGACCAGGAGATGGACCTGGTCCCTTGAGCCGTCGGCGAACGTCAGCTCGATCTTCCCGGATGGGAGACGCTCAATGGTTGTGAGCTTTTTCCCGATATGGATTATGCCAGCTGGGACCTCTTTCAGGAGAGCCTGCTGCAGGACCGATCGCTGGGCGCGGCAAGGCTCCTGGTGTGGCGCAATATCGGCGGGCGAGAAGGCCTGGTCCACGAGCTGCCCCGTTCGGCCGTTCCTTTGGCTATTAGTTGGATATATTCCCGCCAAGGACGAATAGATAAGCAAGTACCTGTGCTGCACGACATGGCCATCACGGGGCCGGAACACGTCGTTGGCGGCGATGTGTCTTGACGCGCCGAGCCTCTCCAGTATCCTCCATGTGTTGCGCTGGATGGACAACCCGTTGCCGATCTCGCTGATCTCGGGCTTCTTTTCGTAAAGAACCACGTCTACAAAGGGGTGCTTGCTCAGTGCGATGGCGGCGCCGAGGCCTGCTGGGCCTCCGCCGACGATGGCCACTCGCAGAGGCTTGGCTATAGAAGAGTCGGCCATGGTGTTTTTAGGGGTCAGGGACTACTAGATGCCGATATCTGTGTCTTGATTGAGCCAGCCGTTTTATTCTGCAATAAATGGCTACCGGAGAAGACGGCGATTTCATAAGAGTGCCTATCCGATCACGGCAGAGAAGTGCCATGTCCTTATCGCCTGTCACCCACCGCGATGATGCCATCGCCAACCCTTGCGACAACTATCATCACGCAAGCAGACACGCTGCACTTGCAGGGCCTAGCAGCCGTGTAAAGGATCGCCAAGGCCCCGGGAATAGGCGGGACATGTTCGCTTTATCGTGCTGACGACTTTTCGGTGAATCATGACACAATCGCTAATTGACTTCTCTCCCCCCCTCTCTACTGGTGCCCGTTGGGCTCGAATGCTAGCTCCATGATAACTTTTTGCGCCTCCAGCTCGACGTCGTGTTCGCTTAACCACAGGTTGAGCAGATTTCTTTCCAGGTACCTGCGGGCCCATTCCTCCCCGTCGGCCTCGCCCACGTACCGGGCGTTCCTGGCGTCCAGCCCCATCTGTTGCTCGACACGGGCGAGGAACGGCCGCCGGATCTTCTCGTAGAGGTTGAGAGCCTTGTGGACATTGTACTGGTATGAGCCCCGGGGGGCTAGCCGGGACGCCTCGAGCGCGCGTGCGAGGGCCCAGCCGTCGCCAAAGCCCATTGCTGCGCCTGCGCCGTACGCGCCGGCGGTCGGATGCGCTGCGTCCCCTGCGAAGGCCACACAGCCCTCCCTGCTGAGATGTTCCAGCCAGGGGCCCGAGTCGAGCGGGTATGCCTGGATGTCCTCGAGCACGGCCAGAACCTCGACGACGATAGGGTCCCATGCCGCGTAGCCCTGCCGAAGCTCGTCCAAGCCCTCCCTCCCGATGGAGCGTTCCCACATCAAGCCAGCCGCGCGCTTCGATTCCTCAGCCTGGATGATAACCACACCATACATGCCCAATCCCAACTCGGAGAGGAACACCATCTGGCCCCTGTTATTGGTCCACAGCGATGAGTCGTCGTGCAGGCGGGTCCTGATCGCGGCAAGCCTTGATGTGGGGAAGATGGCGCGATATGCCACTGCACCTTTGTACCCGACTTGGTGGTCCGGGAAGAATTGTCTTCGTATCCCCGAGTAAATTCCATCCGCGGCCACCACAAGGTCGAAAGTCTCCGAGGGCTGGCTTCGTTCACGTGTTGCCTGGTCCTCCTCAAATGTAAGGGCGGCCCTGGCTGACTCGACATGCACACCAGTCACCTTGCGGCCGTAGTGGATGATGCCATCGGGGACATGCTTCAGGATCAACTTGAGAAGAGGCTCCCGATGCGTCCTGGCTTGGATGTGCTCATCCTTCAGGTCCTCCGAGGAGTACCGCCTGATGATGGCCTCGCCCGTCTTCCAGTGCCTCGTCACGTAGACGCCTCGGTCTGGGGGCCGGTACGCGATGGTGCTGACTTCGGATGCAGGGATCAGCTTCGTCAATACCTTGAGGCCAGTCACCGACAGACTAATCCAAGCACCGGCTGCGTGGGGCTTTGACGCTTTTTCAAAGGAGACCACCTTCACGCCTGGCAGCCTCGAGAGCGCGGCCGTAGTGAATGCGCCGACCAGGCCTGCGCCGATCACCCTGGTCTTGTCAATTTCCACATCCAACGCCGGTGTCTGGGGTGCAGGAGACGTACGCGATACGGAGCGAAATCTCCTGCGACGGATCGCTCTCGAGACTAGGGGAGTTGGACGCAGCTGTGGGCATCTTGGCTGTTGCTCTTGCCTGTCTTGTTTGGTGTATTTCTGATCGAAATGTGCTGGACAGTCCGTCACAAGTTACACAGCTTTTGTACTGGCTTGTCTGGCCTCTATGCGTGTGTCTTGCAACGAGCTTTCCATTGCTGGATATCGTTGCCTAGTGGAGGCCATGATAGATCAATTTTCCCCACAAGTCGAGTCATTACAAGGGATCCCACGGGTTATCTATGAGTCGCAGATTGCGTGACAGACTAGCATTCCCACCCTCCCGGTTCTCGCCTAGATGGCGATTAAGTTGAATGAGGGGACTATCGTCTGTTGGCCCCCTTTGGATAGCAAGACGGGTCTAACCCCAGAATATCCGAGGGTGCAGTACCGCGTATACTATCGCCATAGAGGCTTAAATCGCGAGCTAACTTGAAGAAGCCCCCGTGTATTCGAGGCACGGCATGGTATCGTAATACCACCGGCGCCTTATTGCTTGTATACAGGCCCTGGATAAGGCTGGGCACAGTACGGAGCTCTTACATAAAATGCCCGTTGCACAATACAGCCGCAACCACAGTATCCATCTGGGGCATGGTCAGGTTAACCACAAAGGTCAAGGACAGCATTGTATCATCTCGACACCTCATTGTTGAGCCAAGTATATAAGAATGTCGGCAGAATCTCTCGGTCTGGGATCGACGCTCAAGTGTGTCTTGTCAGTCCCCCTCTCCTCTAGTGCCCCGCTCGAGTTCCCTGTCCATCTCCTTGCCTTGAATAGTTCGCCCGCCCGCCATGTCTCTCGACATTGAGACGCACCCGGTCACTTGGTACCGCTCGAGCATCTTCGCCGCCTTCATCGTCGCAGCCACGGCCTTTACGCTGCCTGGCGTCTTTGGCGCTCTCAATGGCATGGGTGCGGGAGGTGGTGCAAAGCCGGAAATCTCCAACGCAGCCAACGCCATCGTCTTCGGTGTCCTCGCCGTCGGCTCTATTTTTGTCGGGGCCATCTGCAACACCATTACACCAAAGTGGACTTTAGTCGTGAGTCTCCCCAGATAGCCGCCTTGATTGATATGAACACAATGGCCTGACGTGGTATTCTGGCAAGGCCGGTACGCTTGGATATGTTCCATATGCGGCTGGATTCTATGTTGTCGACAGGTACCAGAAGGACTGGCTACTCCTCTTCGGCTCTGTCACCTGCGGACTGTCAGCTTGCTTCCTCTGGGTTGCGAGTGGCGCCATCCTGCTCGGATACCCCGAAGAGAACCGCAAGGGCATTGCCAGTAAGTGATCCCTGTTTGTCGCATCCTGTGCCAGCACCATGCTCACCACAGCATCTAGTCTCCATCAAGTTTGCCCTCCAGAACCTCGGTGCCTCCATCGGTGGCATCATCTCCTTCGCCCTCAATATCCGCCGCGCGTACCGCGGCTCCATCAGTAACGCTACGTACGTCGTTCTCATCGTCATCATGTGTCTCGGGCTCCCCTTCGCGCTCTTTCTGCCCAAGGCATCGCGTGTTGAGCGCACTGATGGGCGAAAGGTCATCATACGAAAGTCGCCCTCTTTCCTGAAGGAGTTCCATCTCCTCGCCAAGCTCATCCGGATCCCCACCGTGCTGGCCATTGTACCACTCATGCTGTACGCGCAGTGGTTCCTCAGCTACCAGTGGCAGTTCAACTTTGCCTACTTTACTGTGAGGCACCGCGCCCTCAACTCGATGCTATTCTACATCACGGGCCTGATTGCCGCTCTCCTATTTGGATGGCTTCTTGACTGGGAGCGCTTCACTCGGAAAACCAGGGCAAGAATCGGTTTCATCATCCTGCTTGTCACCACAGGTTCGTCGTGGATCCTCGGACAGGCAGTTCAGGTGCACTGTTCCAAGACGACACCCACTCTCGACTGGGCCGAGGGTGGCAGCGCCGGGCTGGGAACTTTCACCTTCCTTTGGTGGGGGGCTGTTGATCCTCTGTACGTCTAGACAGGCCCCTCTTCAAGACAATTGCATGCTGACCACAGTGTAGGGTCATGACTTACATGTACTGGCTGGCGGGAAGTCTCACGAACAACGTGAATGAAGCAACCTTTCTCACGGCCCTCATAAACTCAGTTGGTTGTGTTGGCTCGACTATGGGCTTCGTTATCTCTACCATGAAGTTCAGCTACAACGGGTCATGCGCCATTAACTTGGCACTCTTCGTGCTATCAATGCCGTCGCTGAGCTGGGTGGCCTTCACCAAAGTCTCAGACACGTCGCATGGAGGTAGTCTTACCGGCCTGGCTGACGCAGACGCAGCTGCTTATACGAGCGAGGTTAATATTGTTGACACTAAAACCGCTGGGATTGTTAGTGAGAAAACACTGTGTTAGCATTGCGATATGATGCTATGATGTGTTGACAATGTGTTCTTTATTATAGGTAAAGCCCGGCCCTTGATGGGTTAACTAAGCCAGAAGATCGTTAGTGAGGAAAGTATTTCTACAAGATAAATAAGGGCATCTCTTGTCAGAAGGATGGCCAATGCTTGTAGATCACTTTAATCTATGTGTATTTTTCCTTGTTATAATATCTCGAGGTCCTATATATATAGATACATCCTTACCCCTCAATTAGTGCTTGTGCTATATGCTCCTAGAATAGTAGTTATACTTCTAGATAGTGGTCTCTATCCCTTATCGTGGGTATCAGGACATTAGGTACCTCTACTACATCACCGTACAAGCAGCTACCGATACTGCTACCCACATTAGCATGCATACCCTTCAGCTTCCGAAAGCACATGTTGGAGCTCTTACCGATACCGATAACACCTGACGCTACCCCCGCGGCAACTCCATTCATTGTCCCGTTCCAGAGATTGTCTGTCTGGCCGTGGAACCTCTCGTACGCGTCCTGGCTCTTGAGAAGCCTCCTTTTCAATTCTTCGATCTCCTTCATGTCGCTGATCAGTCTATCCCTGTCTTCGCCTTCTCCAGTCTTGCTTCGTACCGGCCGGTGCGAGTTGAATAGCTGTTGACCTCGTGCCCCTGTTTGGTCTTTGTGTTGCCATTCTGGTTGCTTCTGCTTTTCCTGTCTTTGCCCTTGTCGGGGGGCCTCTCGGTGCCCTTGAGCTTCGTCCTTCCATGTCTCCTCTCTCTGCTCCAGCAGAAACTTCTCTATGTTCCTTATCCTCTTCTCCTTCTCAGAAATCTGGGCGCGGAGACTCCTATCCACATTTTCAACCCGCTGTCTCACAGCCCTCTCCTCCTGCTTGTGCAAGTCTCGCATCCACTTCTTGAGCGCTTGCCTGCTGTGGTCCACCACCTTGAGTCTCTTGTCAATGTCCGATCTCTGTTCCTGTAGCTGGGCAGCATATGCCACGTTGACCCCAGCCAGCCGGCTCTTGATGCTCGCCTCGAGTTCTATCATTTCTTTTTTGCACGCTGATCGTGCCTTTTCGAGATCCTCGGCGACCGCGTTGCCCGCGGCTGTCTCACCCAGCCATTTCTTCTCGTCGACCATCTCCCGTTGCAGCCGGAGAACTTCAGGCGCACGTCTCTCCAGCCGGACCACGAGATGGCTGGTAACGTCCTGGGCAGAGGCTAGCCTCTTAGACGGGCTCCTGCACTCTGTTTGACCATGGCGAAACATAGTTGCGCCCTCGGCGACCAAGTCACCAAAGTACCTATCGTTGGTCATCATGTCATTTTCCCGATCCTCAAGACTCTTTGCTTCCACATATGAAGTCTCCTCGGGCCACATGGTGGTCACGATGGCGAGGTTCTCGTAGGATGAGAATCCACACACGGCCTTGATCATGTTAATGTTTCGCAACGCTGACCCTGCCATTCGGTTATCTGAAATAGGATGTAAAAAAAACCAGGCCGTGTATGCGGACACCATTTACATACGAGGCACTGAGGTAAGTAGCCAAGATACGAAGAGTGTCGATGTCGGGGCGATTAGTGTCATTGAAACCGGGGGTGTCGACCAGGTAGACCCGCCGTCCATTCTGCGTGAAGTGGAAGACATCTATGGACCTGGTGCCTGGGCGACTGTTAGGAAACTTCAGTCGCTATCAACTCCAAGGATAATCTTGCATGAGTTTAATCCGTGGCCGACGGTGGCATCTTTGCCTGTACATCGGGAGATGAAGGTGCTTTTGCCGGAGCCTGTTCTCCCCAGAACAAGAATAAAGACATCCCTCGGGTCAGGCTTGGTAAGACCTAGGAAAGCCGAGAAACGTCGGAATTCGTCGGCCAGTGTTCCTGTGTCTACTTCTGTATCCTCCATAGCTGACTGGAAGCTCTCTTGGCTGAGGCAACAGAATGAAGGCGAATGTCGATGGAAAATGAGACTGGACCCCCGTGACGTCTGTATACGTAGTGATGGTTTCTGTGAGAACAAGGGTCTGTCTGTGATGCGACGTAATGAATGGATCAGAGAAATGAGAAAGGTGGGCTAAATTGGAAGAACGACGGGAAAAACATGACACTACGCCAAAGACTACATGAAAACGAACGTGTAAGTTTTGAAGATGACGAAAACTCGAATATTAGGAGAGAAAGCCAAGAACTGTTCCGGGGAGTTCTTTTCTTCCCAATGAGAGGGGTTGTTCGCCAACGATCCGCCTGGGCATAAGCACAGCCTTCAAGGCGTTCATTCAGGCGAACGGCGCGGCGTTTTTCAAGCCCAGGGGCAGGGAACTCTGTGGAGAAGTTTGTGGTGTCTTCCAGTTCATTGGGTAGATATCAACTGGAGGGTGGCCAGATGGATGCACCTGCAGGTAGTACAGTAGATGCCCGACCATGAAAGCCTCCAGTGCTTGAAGCCCAACGAGAAACCGTTGCATGTGAGGGATCTTACCAAGAGATGTCGGCACATTCTTTCAAGGAATTCCGTTATTGCTCAAGTATCCATCGAATGGAATGGTCTAGTCGGCATCATTGATGGCCTTATGAGGTACATGTGCCCTTGATAATAGGGCCAATGCTCGCTGCATCCTTGTCTCCCCCCCTGGGTTGATTAACCAACTTGCAGAAATTCGACCCAATCGAGCACCGTTTGACTGCAGATGCTCTGATGCGCCTTATGATAGCATATGGCGACTCATTATGCCTTGCGGCCTGCGGCTGACCTTGTGACGTGTCCAGTGGGATTTGCACTTTCAAATGAGTCAAATTCGACGCCAGTTCCGGAGCCGAGCCTTCAATTCACAGTCAAGGAACTATAAGATCGAGGCATTCTCTCAGTAGCTGCTCAATCAAGTCAACTCGTGGTCGACGCCAAGATGACACCCAGTGAGCTGCATCGTTCCAATACTAGGAAATTCACGCTGAACTATGACCAGGTATTACCTACTCTACCTTCAACGTACCAGAATATAAAAGATTGCCGCCTCCCGAGTCTGCGGGCCCTCTGCGGACATCTGCCACATCTACCACCTACGAGCCACCAAGAGTCGAAATAGAAGAGTCAGATGACGATTCAGGAGGATCCGAATCTGATGCAAGTTTTTCGGATTCCGAATTGGAGGAGCATTCAAGTTCACCGCTACCAAAGTCAAAAGGCTTTCGCAATGGCCGGACTCCCAAGTGAGCGACACTGAATTCCTCTGCACCGAGGGCTTTTGTAACTTTGGAGACAGGCCGAGCGATGTCTTCATCGCTGTAATGGGCGTCACAGGGTCGGGCAAGAGCTCCTTCATCTCGATGTGCTCTGGGAAACGCGTCAAAATTGGCCATCGCCTCGAAGCTTGTGAGTCACTGGAAGCCATGAACTAGGGCAAGAGAAGCAGCAGGCGAGGATCTGACAATAACCAGGCACAACAACCGTTGATGTTTATCCATGCAACTTCTTTGAGGACCGCACCGTTTATCTCATCGATACTCCCGGGTTTGACGACACGGATAAGAGTGATAATGAGGTCCTCAGAGAAATCGCTGCGTGGCTCGCGGACTCATACTAAAACAAAATCTTGCTTCATGGCATCATATACCTACATCTCATTACCGACGTCCGGATGCAGGGCTCAGCCAAGAGAAATCTGGTCCTGTTCAGAGAGCTGTGCGGAGAAGACGCCCTCCAGAAGGTGATCCTTGCCACCACCATGTGGGACAAGGTCTCGGAGAAGAGAGGCTACCGAAGAGAGGCCGAGTTGATGAACACTCAGGAGTTCTGGGGGTGGATGGTTGATAAAGGAAGCGCGGTTCACCGACATTACAATACGCGAGAGTCGGCAAAGAAGATCATCGACCAGCTGGCCAACCACGACAAGAAGTTCGTCACAGATCTGCAGAGACAGCTCGTCGACGAGGGCCTCACGCTAGATCAGACATCGGCCGGCAAGGAGCTACAGAGCGAGCTGCTGAAGGAGAGGGAGCGATGGGCCGAGCAGCTCAGGCTGGTGCAGGCGGATATGGAGGCGGCCATGGAGAAAAACGACGAGGAGATGGAAAAGATCATGCGCGAGGAGCGCGACAGATACACGCGCATGATCGAGCAGGCGGAGAACAAGACGGCCGCCCTCCGTGTAACTATGGAGAGTCTCATTGCCCGGCGCGACGAGAGGGTCGCCCGCATGGAAAAGACGCTGCGGGAGCAGCAGGAGAAACATGCTGCGCACGGCAATCTGCCCAAGAGAGCAGCTGATGGCGGAGCCGTGCGTGGAAAAGCCAAGGAACTAAAAGAGGTCCCACCGGTTTCAGTCTCGTGGTTTGGAAGCGAGTTTAGTTTGACAAGCGGCAGAAGTTCCAACAGGTAAGTCATATTGATGACAGAGCCAAGCAAGTACTGACAGGTCTGGGCAAGCAATGTTCTTGTTACCGATCGACGCGCGCCTCCAGGAATCAAGGCAAGCGCCACAATAGTCGGGGAACGATTAGACGACAAAACCTCGTGGGTTGCGCGCTACTCAGACGAGTCCTGGGGTAAGCTCGAAACAAGCAACCTATGGTAACTGAAAGGTAGCTCCAAGAGCCGTCTGTCCACCGAGCATAATATTGCTCATCGGCGCCGAGGGCACAAACTGCGAGGTGTTCGCCCCCGTTGCCCCTGAACTTGCCGTCCAAGTGAGGATAGAACCGCTCAAAAAACTTGCTTCGTCCTGTCATGCCAGTTCAGCTGCTACGCGTACGACACGACCGTCACCGTGCTCAAGGAGGTGGTCAAGAAGTCCAAGAAGAAAGCCGACTGTGACATAAAGGCCGTCGCACTGGGGTATGGGACCAGTTACCTCATCTCGTACGGGTCAAGCAGGAAGCTGAGGTACAGGTGTGATCTGAAGAACTACTACCCACAGCTCCAGCAGTTTCTGGAAGCCAAGAAGCCGCTGAACGTACTTGTAAGCTTCCCCAGACGGTGGTGCCGTGAGCACAGCATCTTACGTTCCATCAGGCCGTTGCGCTCAACCCGCGCAGTAAAACCGACTACATCCTCGTATTTTCGAAACGCGATGGGGAGGCGGCGATTTCGTGGATCTGCTCAAGCAAGGTCGTCAATAAAGAGATACGGGCGTGGGCCAACGAAACAGGGGGCCAGGGAGGGGAATAGAGGATGGATGGATGGGTCACGGATTTCTATTTCATGCTGAAGGATGCTGCTTTGTTTAGGAAGAATATACATAAAAAGAGAATATTAAGGAAGATAGATACGTCTCGAGGATCTTATTAATATTGCATTCTAGGCTCGGGTTAGTACATATATAAATAACTAAAGTATACAAATACTCTGCTCACTATAAGGAGTAACCCAAAACTGCTAAGACTACAAAGTTCAGCAACCGAAATGAAGATTGGGATCTGGGAAAAAGTACATTGAGCCACCCCTACTTTAGGCGGCTCTTTGTGGCTCCCCTGCCGACAAAAAGCTCTTGGCAGGGCCAAATCATCGGTTCAAACGTGGCTCTGAAGCAGATTTCATCGAGTTGGTACGGAGTGTCTTTGTGCCCAACCCTGGAGGCGAGTGGGTCACTCACTCAATCCTTGTTCTAGGCAGCAGACGTTCGCTCTCTGACCAGCCAGAGTTGTCGAAACAGGGTAACAATCATGTAATTTTAAATTGGTCCCTCGCTTAGAGGGAGAGCCAATACCCTCTCCAGCCTACTTAATACAGCTCATAAATAGACAATGCCTCAACTTTGCATTGCCTCCTTCTCTTCATATCACCCTTCATCCCTTCATTGCTACCAGCAACATTCTACCCTCCATGTTCGGCTACATCCGCTACTCTTGGCGATGGCTCAAGAGTAAGCTCATGCTGTGCATGCTCCTTGTACTCATATGCTCGGCTTGCACCATCGTTCTTGGACTTGTCGAAGGTGTCTTCCTTGGTCAGTGGTTCCTACAGAGATCTCATGACACTGCCAAGTTTCTCGTACAAGATGCCGTATCAGCCAAGGCGTACAGCTGGCTCTCGGTCCCAGGCCGGGCTAGTTTCCTCGACGCCATTATTCGACCGTATTACATACAGCAACTACGGAACCCGACCAATTGGGTTGAAAAGTTAGGGCTCAAGAGGCCTACCAATTGGGATGCTGATCGGTTGGAGCAATTGGCCAGTCTCAGTGATCTTTACCGCAGACAACGTCGTCATTCATTCACACCAACATGGCACCACTGGATCTACGCTTCAGCTCAGTCCAAGCCTATGGAGGGAGATATCGACGAGTGGGACAAGGCCTTCAACGAGCTTCTTCAGTATCGAGACAAGTATGAGTTTTTCGGACGGTCCAACTTCCACTATATTACTTGCCCTAGGAACTTTCTTTGCAGTGCGTGGCGAATCACTGGCCCGGCGTTGCTTCATTTTACTACGGAGGTACCACCACAAGCAGAGCTGGCAGACAAGTCCGAGGCAAAGAAAACAAAGGTGGGGATTATGCCGAACCATGATCCTGTTGTTGTTCGCTTGTTTGAGCTACCCTTGCGAGATCCGGTCCTCCCTGGCGTGTTTCCCAGTCGTTTCGAGCAGATGCGATCCGTCACCGGCAACTTGTCTTTCTGGACCTCTCAGGAGCCATATTCTGAGGCTCTACAGTTCTTTCGACAGACCAAGAGGTTGTACAGCAGCATGGCCACTTTGCATCCTCGAACATACGGCACACTTGTCAAGATTGAGAAGTATTATCTCGAACTGCTCGGCCTCAGCGAGTCACAGGCACTCGGGTGCATTCAGTTGATTTCGACTGGCGTCTCGGCACTCTCGACGATAGCCGCAGCGCGAGCATGGAAGCTAGTTCATACAATTTGGGGGGCGCTTCTCGGAGACAAGGCCAAAAAAGGGTCTAAAGTGGTGGCCGATGGCTCCCGGCTTGTGACAGAGCCTGCCAGCATGGATCCTGTGGCTGGGATGTTGCAAGAATTCCTCGACAAGCTCACAGAGGAACAAGAGAAGAGTCTCATGGAGGACCCAACAGGCTCGCACATTTTGAGGAAGATCCGGACTGCCCTTGACGAAAAAAACTTTAATAGCAAGGACGAGGTGCTGGGCGGGATAATGAATGCACTGGGGAAGGACCCTGACGGGAAGGCCATGCATTCTAAGTAATGGGTGTCTGGTCTGTCCTTGTCTTGCTGACGATTGCCGAAGAGTCCTCACCTCTTGGACTGGGTTCCAACGAGAGTAGCTAGGTAAGGAGATATGGGTGTGAGTGATACACATGGTTGAATACCGACAGTGCAATGCGACACCTGGAGCCAACCATACCGGCAACGTATAATCGACATTCCCTTTGCGTTCGCACGTCAAAGGCGAGGTGACCAAGTATAGGGTTCGACGCAGCCCAGCGCGTGCTCACCCCGCTCTCCTCGATAAAGCTCAACTTCAAGCTAAACCAACTTGAGCACTTCTCGTCTGACAGGCAGGCAGGCTGTATTTAGTACTAGAGAGACCGCCTTTTGCGATAAGAAAGCCACAAAAAGGGGCGGTTATAAGAACCAATTATCATCGACCAAAGCCCCTATAGTGGAACCTACCCCGCCAATGACACTGGATCCAATGGGAGGATGACCCGCGCCGTGCTCACCAGCTCTTCTGTCTCCTCACGTCCTCTTAATATCATTTCCTCCTCATCCTCACGCCCGCAGTCATTCAGTATGAGCGAATCACCAACTGCCATTCCGCAAGGTTCATGGGTCCTTGTTACTGGGGCCAATGGCTACTCCGGTAGCCATGTGGTTATGGAGCTGCTCAAGCATGGCTTCAATGTGCGCGGTACAGTTCGGAACCTTGAATATAGCCAATGGCTTCTCGACCATCCCTCTGTAAAGCCGTTTGTTGATCAAGGGCGGGTAGAGCTGGTTCTCGCCGACACATCAAAGCCCGACGATTTCGACGAAGCCGTGAAGGGTGTTGCGGCTGTGATCCATCTTGCAATCGTCAGTGATATTTCGCCAGATCCCGATACGACCATTCCCGCAACTGTTGAGGCTGCCTTGACGGTATGCCGTGCTGCTGCCAAGGCCCCTTCTGTCAAGCGGTTCGTCTTCTCATCGACATTTTGGGCGGCCGTCATGCCGGTACCTGACGATTCGTCGACAATCACCAACTTGGAGACGTGGAATGAAGATATGGTAAAGGCAGCGAGGGCACCACCTCCGTATGAGTGGAGTCGTATGCTTCCCGTGTTTTTAGCTGCTAAAGTTGAAGCTGAGAAGGCAGTGTGGAAGTATGTGGAGGAGAATGAGCTGCCATGGGTAGTCAACTCAGTCAGTCCTTGCTGGATCCTGGGTGACCCGTTGCATGAAAGGCATCTTTTGCCTTTGCCGATGCAGCTCCTACAGCAGTTGTACCTTGGGAAAACAGATGCAATGCTAGACACCTCAGCTGGTGAGTCGGTCCGATGCCTCGCTGTTGAAGTTACTAAACTGATCACGACAGTGTCTACAGTATACTACGCACACGTCTCTGACGTGGCTAGCATTTACGTCGCGGCAACCATCGACCCAGATGTCAAAGGTTCACGCATTCAGGTCCTGGCTGGATCCTTAAACTGGAACGATTGCTTGGCCATCATGCGCACTGCATATCCTACTGTCGAGTTCCCCGATGACTTTGTACCCGGTAACCCTACTTTGACCTATAAGATTGAACAAGATATTGCGCTTGGGCTGCTTCGGAAATGGGCTGGGCGGGATTGGATTAGTCCGGAAAGAAGCATCACTGAGATCATTGACTTTTGTAAACAACAAGGAATTTTGGATTGATGAGGGATGAGGGCGAAGGGCCGTATACTGGAATGGCCCCCAGAGTTACGTGCAAGGTACCAGTATATCTGTTTTGTTTCTTATCAAGGCACCACTATTGCCTTTTATCGTGGGTTTTTATGACATTTTTTCTCAATAACACTCAATGCCCTTTGCCGAGGTAGTTGTCTTTTCTCCGTCTTTGTAGTAATTCCATGGAGAGCTTCTACAAGATATCCAGGATTTGTCACACATGCAAGTCTTGAGAACTTATTGTGATTTATAAAAGAAAACACCGCGAACGTCGGTGGTTAATGGACGGAAACCGCGTGTATGACAAGGAAATAAGATGTGAAAGCCTGATCGAGATTACGTTTATCATGCACCGCACGCAAGCCAAACTCGGTGGCTGGGTCACATCAAAGCTCGTTCATTAACGTATAGGCACTCGGCGGCTATTAACGAGAAACCATAGAAACACTCTCTAAGGTGTTATACGGTATTGTGCTTTGATACCATCATGTATTAATGACTGTGTTTTTTGCTGTTGTGGCTGATAGCTTCTTGTCATCATTGCGGACAATAATAAAGAAACACGCTCGGGCTGGCAAGTAGCACAAATCACAACCCTACTTCGTCCTCCTCCCAGAATGATCTGGGCGCCGAAGTTTCACGAAACCTGTTCACCGCCAATGCAGCTCTGCTGCTCAGATCGAAGCATGCTGAAAACATCATTCTGAGCGATCCATCACCAAACTCGCCGAGCCTCTGCTCTACCGTCTTGAGGGTGTTCTCTATCCTCTCAGCATCGGCCTCGATCTGGTCATGCAGCTCGTGCTTGGAGATGGCCAAGTTGTTTGCTGCGAGGATGATGACTGCAGCTTGGCAAGTGCAACTTGCGCTCCTTTCTCACATTAGTCTGTAGTCATGGGCTGTAGCATTTGAAGTACCGGACCTACCATCGTAACGCAGAATCATGAACCTCAATAAGATCCAATAATGCCAGAAATGACCTCGCGGCTTCCACCAGGGTTGGCCAATATGGTGGTAGTAACGAAGGGCCTGCCTCCGAGTCATCTATGTCATCTCGTTCAAGACCATCACTAAAGTCTGTCAAGCGTTGCACCCACATCATGTTGGGGGCATGAACCCGGTGAGCTGAGAAAAGACACTGATAATAGGCAATGTGCAGTGAGATGCAATGCCTTCGTGGGACACGTTCCAGCAGAGCAGCTTTTCCAAATGTGAAGTGGTCAGGGATCTTGCTGTACCACTCTTCAAGCATTCGATGCAGACGGTCAGTGGCCCCCCGCCTTCGGCCTGCAAAGAACCTCGAGGCTTGAACAGAATGAACGAGTTCGTATACCTTGCCTTGTGTGTGAGCCAATTGGATTCGAAGCTGGAGAAAGTTGATGCCAAGTCCCTCGTTGCCTGCGAATAGATATCCGGCCGTATCGTTCGAATCTGTACATCCGTCGACATCAACATCAATGTCATGATCCTGCAACAGGTATGGTTCAGTAGTATGCGCCGAGATATCCCGATCAATTATGTAGGCAATCCAGAATAGGCGATCCCTCTCTGCGGAATTGCGAGGATTTATGTCGCTCTTCCGATGAAGCCTTAGTCGATGGACTAGCTTCACAGCGGTCGCGGTCAAGACACAGGTAGGGTGAGGATGGGCGGTGCCCCGGAAAAGGAAGACCAAACCCAGGAGAACCTGCAATCCTTTCAGATCTTGATGACGATACACGAGACTTTCGATGGTGGACTGGGCGTTACTCAGGCAGGTGGAAGCCATACTATCCCTATCGCCTCTGGAGATGGTGTCTTCAGATGCGGCATATCGCAGAGACAAAGCGATGACCACATTTATTGCGGACCATGATGCTTGGTCTCGTTGATTTGGACGCTGGTACCACTCTTGGAACATTTCCATGAAGCTTTCTTGGCTAAACAAGGGCAACGCCTGGTTGAAACCTTTGAAGTAGTCCGAGATGAGTGGCTCGATTTCATGCCGAGGAGGAAGAGGGAAATCTTCAACCTCGTGCGAGTCAAAGCCTTGCAAAGCGTTGTTATGGTCGGGGCTGACGACAGCGATGATTGACGGCGAGGGAGAGTATTCATTCAATGCATCTGCCATATGCTGCCCACCGGTACCTGACTCTGGGGTTGAAGCAGTCCGCCATAGATGGGCTTCGATCGCTCGTAGACGGTCTTCGATGTTCATGAAACGGTCATCATTCGCAGCACTTTAAATATCAGCCATGTCGATTCAACCGTTGAAGAGCTTTAACGAATTAAAATCGTACCTATCCTGCCTGCTAGATCTGGGCTGAGTCTTCCCCACAGGCAGACCTGGTGTCCATACACAGGCAACGTTGCGCATAGAGCATCCAGAGCATTTAGGTTTCTTTGCATCACATCGCATCTTTCTGCGACAGCAAAAGTCGCAGGCCTGAGGTCGCTGTTAGAGCGTAATGAAGCTACCAGCCGCGGCGGGTGGGGAAGTTCACCTTTCTGCGCCCAAGGCCCCTCCGTTGTCTGGCGTTCTCCATGACAGCAGCGGGGATCCTGGCGTTCCGCTTAGGAAGACTGTGAGCGCGTTGTTGAGGGTGCTGATTAATGAAAGAATTGTCCGTAGGAATTGGCCAAAGCCTGCGGAGTAGGCATTGGGATTAATGTCTTCTTTAATAAGCGGCACGTAGTTTTGTTGCTGACGGAGTTCATCGGACTCCGCGGACTTTGGACTGAGTAATGGAACAGCGGTGGGTAAGTCTTGGATCTTCATCCTTGCACGTCGTTGGTCCACATGTACGGACCAAATCTCCGGCCCAAGTCTTGCTAACATGGAAGATTTTGATTGTATCACGGTTGAATATTACTATCGACGGATGAGTTTCGTCCGATCGGAATCCGGTCGACGACATGACAAAAGTTGGATACATTTTAAGCAGATCGTGCCAGTATAAATACGATTTCATTTGGAGAACCAGAATACAAACCATTTCTAGACAAGAGCAATTGGATCGACAAGATGATTGCACTCGGACTCCAGCCACTTCTTGCTAGCCAGTTCGCAGCCCTTGTTGTTGCAAACCACGTCCACTCCACGCATGGCTTGAACTTTGACGCCGAATTCGGCAACAAGCCTCAGCCATTCACCATCCATGTCGACCAGACATTTATCAACGAAACGAAGGCGAAGGCAGAGAAGACGCGCCTCGTAGTCGACATGGACCAACCCGACTACATCGACGGAGTCCCTTCACATGCCGTGGGCAACTGGTCTCGATATTGGGCAAAAGAATACGATTGGGGAAGGGTAGAAAGGTCTCTCAACAAGAACTTTCAGCATTTCACAACGACGGTCAGAGCTGGGGAGAACTACACGCATCCCATCCCACTTCACTTCGTCCATCACAAATCTGACCGAATCGATGCGATCCCCCTCCTTTTCCTCCACGGCTGGCCAGGTACCTTTCATGAAGTGGCTGGCATTATCGATTTGCTCACCAATCCCCCAAACGACACTCTTCCGGCGTTTCATGTGGTGGCGCCAGACTTGCCAGGGTTCGGCTTTTCACCTGCGCCCAGTCACCCGGGATTGGGTTCCCGGGAGATGGGCCAAGCATTCAACGGCTTGATGGCTCAGCTTGGATACACCAAGTATGTCGGCCAGGGAGGAGACTTTGGAAGTCATATTCTGAGGACCATGTCGCCTGACTTTCCCGAGTCATTGGTCTCGATCCTCTCCAACCTTTTCAACGTGTCGCCAAACTCCACAGATCTGGAACGTTTTGCCAATAACCAGACCACCCCAGAGGAGACGGCCCTTATCAGCATGTTGACAAACCCAAGCTTTTCTTGGACCGCAGCATACTGGGATATTGAGAAATCTGTCCCGCTCCAGGTCGCCATCAGCCTTACTGACAGTCCTGTGGCTTGGCTTGCTTGGCAGTACATAGGCATGCGGATGCTGACTCCAGGTTATGAGTGGGAAACAGAAGAGCTGATTACATGGTCTATGTTGAACTATATCCAAGGACCCTATGGTGGATTTAGGCTTTACAAGGAAGCTGACCGCGTATGGACCCCAACCCGTCTGTCATCATGCTTTAATTGCTAATCATGCTCCACGCAATAGGAAGGAATATTGGATGGCGTATTCCCCTACGTTAAGCAGCCTGTTGGTGTCGTCAAGTATTATGGCGACGCAGGATACAATGTGGTGCGTGGTTTCATCGTTCCCTCGTGCTTAAGATGTAACTAGCTAACATGAATCTGTGCCTAGCCTCTGGAGTGGGCTCAACGCCAAGGGAACATCACTTTCTTTCGCAAGAAGACAGCGGACATCCTTGGAGGGCATTTCCCTGCTTTCGTCAACCCTCGGGGTCTGGTTGAGGACTGCTGGGCCTTTTGGGGAGACAAAGAGGCTTCTGGAACGCACATTTTCTACTGATACCAAACACCCACAAACACCGCTCGAGATTCGAGGATGGTTGGTCCTTGGCATGTCCCATGTAATCTCAAATGTACATAGATCTCCTTCATTAGCTGCACCTCACTTTTCACTGCCTGTTGGCGAGAAAATGGGCCCAGTCGATTGTGGCTTTTTTTAGCTGCTAAAATACTTTTTCTAAAAGCTTAAATCAGCCAAGCCTTCTTCTAGAATGAGAGGTGACATTCTTGTCGGCTCAATGGGGTCATGGAGTGTGGTTACATCTCGAAAGGACAGGGCTAAATTCTTACCTTTCTTTATTTACGGGGCCAAGAGGGTTCCTACAATACATTGGGAATAGCTTGGACCAGAATCCTGGCTTGGAATCTGCAAGAAAGAAACTCAAAAATGGTTAAAAAGCGCGTATGAAAACGCAGAAAAGGTCCGTGGGACTCTTATTTTGACGTCTTCACCGTTACCCTGAACCAAGTCAAGGCAGACAGCCGAAATTAGCAGCAAATCATCATCAAAGTCCCTTCCAAGCCCCATTCCTTGGCCCCCAATGGCCCCCATTAGCTCGGACTCAAGCATGGCCCCGTTAAAACATTATTGGTCTGCTCGGACTAATCCCTGCATGTCCCACTTTCGGCACTTGGATTCAAACTCTCCTTGGTTTCCGATTGTCATAAGTAGGTTTGCTCATCGCATCGTGACTTCAATCCTCGCTGAGACCGATGCCTATTGTATCAAGCCTTACCAGCCCTACAGCCCTACAGCCTTATCTGTCTCGCGTAGAGAGCTTGTTTATGGAAACTGACACACCCATTTCGTGACCGGACTACTTGGATCCTCTGTCTGTAGACGTTAGACTTTCGACGTCTCGCGCCGTCATGGCCAGAAAGGGTAGTCCGAAAGTCAGAACGGGATGTATTACCTGCAAGTGAGTTTGGTGTGCGCCTAAAAGTGAGAATGTGTGACAGACATCCCTGAATCTGACAAATGATAAATAGAGCCCGCAAAGTCAAGTGCGACGAGGCTAAGCCTGAATGCAATCGTTGTGTGTCAACGGGCCGTAAGTGTGATGGCTATCTACCACAGAAACAAGACAAGCAGCGGCTATGGCCGAAGAACCAACAGCTCTTGGCAAACCCTACTCGCACATTCCCGGGAATTGAGACCCGAAACGAAGGTAGAGCGTTGCAATACTTCTGTGACGTTGCTGGGCCGTTCTTATCGGGGCCTGCAGACCGATACTTTTGGACGCATCTAGTCATGCAGTTCGCCAACTTCGAACCTGCAGTACGCCACTCGATTGTCGCCATTAGCTCCCTTTACGAGCAGCTCCCATCTGGCTCACCTCAAGGTACCGGGGCCCAGGATCAGCGGTTAATACTCACCCACTACAACGCCGCCATACATGAGCTGAAGACGATGACTGCCCCAGAGAAGCAACCATTGGTTCTCCTTGTCTGCATCCTCTTTATCTGTATCGAATTCTTGCAATCAAATGATGAAGCGGCCCTCAAACACTGCAAACACGGCATCACCATGCTCGCGCAGTGCGGCGTTGGATACGAGTGGACACGACAATTCCTCGGGCCGATTTTTCGACGACTGAGTCTGTTTCCTTTCTTCTTTGGCAGAGAGCACTCTCATTATCCGAGTCTCCATGCCCTATCTGGTTCCGTGCCGAAAAGTTTTCAGTCATTTACCGACGCGCGATCTATGATGGACGAACTCTTTACTCGGTCGGTTCGTATTATGCGCCTGGGTGATGACTACCGAGTCGGACAATTGAGACATCACCCATTTCCCGACAGCTTGTACGACGAAGGGATAGCCGTGAACTTCCTTCTGGATACTTGGGACACACTTTTCACCACCCTTTTATCTACTGATTCAGGGTGCAACACTGCAATCGCTGAGCGACCGAGTGTAATAGCGCAACAGTCCTTGCTCATTCAGTTTGATGTATGCCGAATCATGGCCGATATGGCTGTGGAGAGGGAGGAGGGACCCTATGACCGTCATTTAGAGAGATTCAAGAGTCTGGCTGAGCGCCTCGAGAGTCTGGCGTCGAGCGTACCAATAGTGGTCAAGGGTGGAGATGCCCGCTCTGTAAAGTTCACGTTCGACATGGGATTCATGCCCATCATGAGTTTCTGCACCCTCAAGTGTCGGGATCTCAAGACTCGGCTGCGATTCTGGCGCCTTATGCCAACCCTCGCCTGTGCACGCGAGAGTCTGTGGAACCTGAACCTGATGACAGGGTTGGCCCGACGCGTGATCGAGATAGAGCACAATATCCGGGTTCATGATGATGGCCAGCACACAATTCCTGACACTTCAGAGCCCCTGACCGAGCGTATGAGGATACGACACTTGTGGGCGGATTCGATGCCGACATGCCGGGTTATACACGGGCAGACTATCGTTGGCAGGATTGCGGGATTCTTTCTATTAGACGAAGATGGTAACATCCACTGTCAGACGGAATTCTTTGATGACATGGATTACAACAATGGTTAAGTAACCAGGTCGACTTTCAAACACAACATGCATTCCCGAACAGAGAGCAGCGATTATTCTCATTGGCAGTAACCTATATTGAATCATGGTTCTTCTACATAACTTTTTACCGTGGCATTTATTTGGCATTATTGTTCGACAACCTGGCGCAATAGCCGGTGTATATATAATGTGGCTATCGACGACTTATGGAAAAGTCCCATTGACATTGTGGGCCGTAAATGTAGTCTTGGATCAGCCCCATCGTAGCCCATAGTTATATCATGATCGGTTAACAATAAGAGGGAAGTGGTCTGCTCGGAGAATAGAGTTTAGCCCCAGTTGGGCGTCAGGTGTTGCCAACGGATATGCAATTAAGCCAGTTCTACGTCATGTCACGTCAAGGTGCACAAGACCGCAACTCTTGCTTTCACACCGTACATCACATCGGCTGAACCATGGCTTCTCAATCCTTCGAGGACATCCCGTCCGTGATATCTTCATCTATTCATTCGCACTACGAGTCCATCAAGGCTCTCAATTACGAGGTTGATGTCCCTTCAATATCCTTGACTGACCGTCAGCTCATACGTACAGATCCACTCCAACCCGGAGCTCGCCTATCACGAGCATGGAGCTCACTCAACCTTCACCTCGTTCCTCACCTCCCCCCCTTTTGCTGAACTGGGAATTATCGTTACTCCCCATGCGTACGGTCTAGAAACCTCCTTCTCTGCCGACTTTGGTTCCGGTGGCCGTCTTGTTGTATTCAACGCTGAGTATGATGCTCTCCCCGGAATAGGCCATGCTTGCGGGCATAACCTCATCGCCTCCTCCGCTCTCACTGCTTTCATCGGTGCTGTCCATGCACTCAAAGCCTCTGGGAAGCCAGGGCGGGTGCGTCTTCTGGGAACCCCTGCAGAAGAAGGAGGTGGCGGAAAGATTCCGCTTATCGAGGCTGGAGCATACAATGATGCGGCGGCATGCTTGATGACGCACCCTGGGCCCCAGTACCTTCTTAGCGGGAACGTCACGGGAGTTGCTGCAGCAAAAATGCTGGCGAACGTGAAATGGCGAGTCAGTTTCCAGGGAAAGACAGCACATGCATCAATGGAGCCGTGGAATGGAGTCAACGCTCTCGACGCCGTGTGCCTCTCCTATAATGCCGTTTCTATGCTTCGTCAACAGATCCGACCGCATGAGAGGATTCATGGAGTCTTCAACGAAGCAGGAGATCGACCAAGCGTCATCCCCGGCACGACAAGCGTTTCATACTACGGTACATACGCCAAGGAATCTTGACAAGAGATATTGCTGACATTGAGTAGTCCGTAGCGATACACTCGCAGCGACAGAGCGGCTTTGGGCACGTGTAAAGGCCTGCTTTGATGGTGCTGCATTAGCAACAGGCTGCACCGTCTCATACGAGCCCATCAATACGTACGCCGACCTTCGATCTTCGCTCCCACTTTGTAAAGCCTTCATTCAGGCTATGGATACAGCCGCTGCTGGCAACACACCCTGGCTCGATTCTGGTGCTAGAAAAGTTGAAACCATTTCTCTCTTTGAACCGTCAGACTTCATCGGAGGTTCCACTGACATGGGCAATGTCACCTACGTGTGCCCAGGTATCCACGTCGCCTTTGGCATTGACACGGCCCATGGCCAAGGAAACCATACCAGCGGTTTTGCCGACGCGGCAGCACTGGAAAAGTCTTTTAGTAGAGCGGTAGGATGGGGGCAAGGTATGGCTATTGTGGGATGGCGTGTACTTAACGAGGACGCGTTTGCCGAAGAGGTGAGAAGGGAGTGGGAAGATGACATAAAGAGGGCTAGCCAGTGAGCTACGAACAACTATAAAGCGCAGATATCTCAGCTCAATCCTCATAATCATGAATACTCGCTGGCGGGTGATGGATATTCCTTGATCGCAACTCTAATTACAGGAACTACGGTGAAGGTGCTGATCTAAGGCCCAGACAGCTTTAGTTCACAACTGTCGCTTATCCAGGTTCTCGCCTATACTCCTCAAGTAACAGTTCTCGGTACCTCTGAAGGCTCGCCCCCATAACATTTATAAACCGCCATTGAGTGTTACTTTTGAAGAAGTGTGCCCAAATCTTGAGTACAGCCAGACCCAAGCCCCGTGGATCTAACTGCACATCAACTTCCTCCTCTTCAAAGTCCACAACCGAAAAGGCTTCTTCTACAATGCATCGCACCCAGTGAAGCATGCGATCTTCGCTTGCTGGGGAAATATGTCAGCCATTCACTCATGGACTTACAATAAGCCTAGTAACACGTACCATTTAGGGAGACAGCATTCACCGAACGCTGTAGAGATGCCAACCACTTGCTCAGCAGAACAGCGCACTCTAGGGCTGAGAGAGAATGACGAACGCTCCAGAAAAAGGCTTGGCTCCGAGCTACACGATCAACTCCGAGTCTCACGGGGATGCTCAGCGCATGAGCAGCATACAACAGAGCCGATATGACACCATCGCTCCTCTCCACGTCGGGGCATTTCATCAAAGCCTGGGCGATTTGCTCAGGATCTCGGGTTTCAAGTAGACGATGAGGACCGATATTGAGATAGATGCGGACATAAGCGAGGCCTAGTAGGGAGCTCGATGTGAAGGGGATCGGCCCGTTTTCGTTGTTTGGGTCGAGGCTGGACTCGGGAGCCTGCTGCCAGCTGGTAGTCCAGGAGCGAAGGGCACGACTAAAGGAGTAGCACGTGTTAGTGACTGGCTAACGGATGCGTATGAGATACTCTTAGATAAGGGAATATGAAGCGAAAAATAGGGAATTCCGGTCGAGGTGCGGAAACTTACTCGAGCTTGTCCACTTCGTCGGGCGGAAGAGACGCAGACTGATCCATGATGGGCAATGACAAGTCACGGACAACGTATATCCTCTGTAATAAGCCGTGGAGCAATATATAGTTTCCTATCGGCGTGGGGGTGGGATTGAGTTCGCATTCGCTGTTACGGAGCAGAAGCGAGAGTGTTTCCTGGAATGAAAGCTGCTGCTTCTTGACCTCGCTATGAGCTGCCTGCCAAGCCGCCGCCGTGGGAGCTAACCATTCTTTGGTATGACACGGTAGCCGCAGGTGTATCTCATTGGTTCGAAGAGGTGGATATACGTTGTATGCAATGCTGTGAGTATGAGTGAAGGTGAAAGCTATGAACTTTGACCTTCGGACAGATTCCTGATGCACCCATGCGAGCCATCTTGCTTGTAGCGGAATTTGATCCGAACCGCTGTTCACATGTTGTTCCTCCTCCTCTTCTAACCCGAGGTCCCGAAGAACCTGAATTAGTAAACCTTGGAGGGAGAATGCTTCTTGGATGAGGGATTGCTTCATCTCCCAGGTCGCATAGCCCATGATGTTAATTAGGGCGCGAACGGTATCAATGGGCTCCCATTTGCCACATATAAACCGTTCATGTTCCGAATTACCATCTGGTCGCTTTCTCGGGGTCCTTCCTTGCATGCACAAGAGACTGGCCGTCTTTGGACCGAACTGATGAGCTTCCTGCAAAAGTCGCTCAAAAGTTACGGCTTTGGCTGCATGGAATAGGCGTTCTGCGATCCGGTGCTCAAAACAATACTGTGCCCCAATTGTCGCAATGGACAAGACAAGTTCGAGCGGGCTGTCTAAGACGGACCAGGTCTGCACATGCATAAAGACCATATGAGAATGGAAGCCATCAATGTAGCTGGTAATATATCGAGCTAAAGCGTGGCGTGAAGGCAGTCGGAAGTCAGGATCCAAGACATCTCGGAAGTTGTCTAATGAGTGGCTCAAGCGAGCTCGTTGTTCATCGGTGACCTTGAGCACAGAAGGGGCCGCTCCATGAGCTCGGGAATCTATAACCGGCAAATTGCAAGTTAGCATCCGCTCTACTAACTGAGGGAGCTTGAGGCTGGAACCTACCTTGATCGAAATGTGTATCCGGGGCTCTGTCACCTGCAGGCACTGAAGGCAACCAAGAGTTGAAGGGGGTGCCGAGACGAGCTCCACGAGCGGGGGGATTGCCCTTGGGGGCTTCACCTGACGTCGTTTCATGTGCATCAGGCCCATGGAAGTAAGGACTCCATTCTGCTGGTAGACCTATACCGTCAAGAAACCCGGCGAATTCCCAGAACTGATCGAAGTTGTAATCCAGAGTCTGACCTGTTCCGAGTAAATAGGAGTGCTGCAAGCCCGTCTGGGGAATCGGTTGCCTACATTGGTCAAAAGTCTCCTGTGTAACCATCAGGTCCTGCTGAGCATCAGGGTCCAGGTAGGCCTGTGGATCAGCCGGGAGCTGCTGTTGTTCTGCCCATGATGAGGCATTGTCCAACTCAAGCGACGAGTCAGTGGTAGCCGTTACCACATCCGGCGTCGGACTTGGTCGGGGGTTCTGGGCTTCACCGGTATGCAGCGAAATGCGTTGATGTCTCGTGAGCAGGTCTCGACGAGCAAATGCAGCCCCACAAGTGCATACGAATGGCTTCTCTTTGGTATCTACAGTGTCATACGTCAGACAGCAATGACGTGTGAGGGGGAGGAGACTGACGAGTACGGACGTGACGACCCAAATGCTCAGAGCGTTTGAAGACCCTTGTGCAATGGGGGCAGATGTGAGGATCACCCCGACGTCGACGACGAGGTCGAATGGCGCCGTCCCCGTGGGTCGTCATAATGGGGATGTTGGAGGCGTTTGGTGGAAAAAGAGGGAGAGTTGGAGAGCAGCAGTTGGAGGCTTTCTCAGTGTTGGTTTGTTAGTGGGTACGCTAGGCCTTATCGACAAGGGGGGCGAAACCTTGGGGCCATGTTGGGGCCATTACTAACTGCTCCAAAGATAACGAGTCATGAGATGGATTGGATTGGCAGTATACAAGTCAGAGCGATTACTTGAGAGGTGAGGGGACTGATCCGATCGTCGCCGAATCGTCTCTACCAGTCAAAGCTCACAATGTCTTCAACAATTCTCAAGTTGCCAGGCGTAGCGCTCATCACTGGTGCTGGAGGGACTGGTAAGTTCCTAGACGGCATGTTCATGTGGCCAGTCGCTTACTGTGTGTTTTTTCCTCAGGAATTGGAGCTGCAGTAGCAAGAGCTTTTGCTCGGTCAGGATGCACACGTTTTGCCAT
Organism: Fusarium falciforme; assembly: GCF_026873545.1. Lineage (NCBI taxonomy): Eukaryota > Fungi > Ascomycota > Sordariomycetes > Hypocreales > Nectriaceae > Fusarium > Fusarium falciforme. Next base: position 6,692,224 of record NC_070544.1, on the reverse strand, counting down.
TACAGACCTAAACAAAGACACCCTGGCTCAAACTCGAGGTCAAATCCTCAGCATCAACCCAGATGCAGACGTTCTCGCTGAACCTGGAGATATCTCTGAAAAATCGCACGTCGAGTCGCTCATTACCCAGGCTGTGAAACGCTTTGAACGACTGGACTATGCCGTCAACTGTGCCGGCATTCTCGGTTCGGCGGTACGGTCGACTGAAATGGACACGGCAGCCTTTGATAAGATTACAAACGTGAATTATCGGGGGACCTGGTTGTCGTCCAGAGCAGCCTTGAGAGTCATGTTGCAACAGAAACCCTTGCAAGAGCACCCCGAACAAAGGGGAGCAGTTGTCAACATTGCCAGCCAGCTCGGCATTGTAGCACGTCCTGAAGCCGGTAAGTTCCTTCAAATTTGCCTCTAAGACTTATTGCTAATTGGTGTAGCTGCATATTGCGCTTCCAAGGCGGCCATCATACACATGACCCGCTCGGATGCGATTGACTACTCCAAGGACAACATTCGCATCAACTGCGTATGCCCTGGGGTTATTGAATCGCCCATGACCACGGGCACAAAGGAAGTAATAGAGAGGCTACGCCCGGCAATAGAAATTGCGCCGATGCGAAGAATGGGGAGGCCGGATGAAGTTGCAAATGCTGTCATGTTTTTGTGTTCTAGTCAGGCGTCCTTCATACAAGGGCATGCCTTGGTCGTTGACGGGGGATATACCATAAACTAGGTATAAAGATACAAATTGCACATCAAGTTTTTCGACACCGCTTCGGCTGTGGCGTTTCTACAATGACTAGCTCAGTGATGATTTAGGCGCAGGCAGCCTAGACACAGAAACGTGGAGAGTAGTCATGACCTCTTTTAAAGTCACTATCGAGATTAAGGAGAAGAGTAGCCATGTTAAGTTTGTTGTTAAGATACCAGCCAACATTTAGTTTATTACCATCTATCCGCCTACTTTTCTAATCTTGTTCATGATTCGACAGCAAGAGCATTCTTACTCGTCACACTCGCTCCATTCACCTTTACCCAAGCGTCCATCTTCAACGTCTCACCCATGTTTCCCTTTTCAGCTGCTGAACGCGGCGCCCTCCAGTCAAATACCTTCTCCCATGCGTTTCCCACCTTCAGGATCTTCTTCTCCTGCCACAATCCACCAACAATCTGCAGCCCTACAGGAAGTTGTACTGTGGGATCTTCCGTAGCCGGTGCGAATCCGACAGGGATTGACATGGCTGGATGGCCTGTGACGTTGAAAACAGCCGTATTGGATGTAAGTCCTATACTTGGCTCAAAGCACTCTCGGGGTGTTCCCTTTGAATCCCCGTGCTTGGGAGCCACATATGGGGTAGTAGGCATAACCACCACGTCAAAGTCCTGAAAGACTTTCTCGTAATCGTCGCTTATCTTGCGGCTCAAGTTCAAAGTCTTGCCATACAAGCCCGGAAAGCGGTCTGCAAGGTAAAGACCATTGATGACGGTATTCTTTGTTGAGGGAAATAACTTGGCAAAGTTCTCGGAGGTCCAAGGAAGACGAGCATGTTCAAACTCGGTGAGGTAAAGTCCCCTTCGTCCGTGTGCCTGGCCGATAATGTTCATAGCGCCGGCGATGCGTTGTTGGATAGTCCATATCGAAGGGCCTTCGAGATGTGAGGGGATCGACACTTCTTGAACAGTAGCGCCGAGCTTTTCGAACTTTTTCACCGCCGACATGACGACATCTCGTACACTTGACTGTACGATGGGCTGGTCGAAGCCCTCTCGAAGGACGCCAATCTTGACACCGGAAAGACTTGGTTCCGGGCTCAAAGAATTAGCATAACCATGGGAGCCATGTGCGCCAGCGCCCAGGGCTCGATCATCGATTCCGTCATAACCGGCCATGGCATCGAGGAAGATGGCAGCATCAAGAACAGATCGTGTCAAGGGACCCGCGTGGTCGTCGATTGCATCACCACTGGTAATTCCTGTCCACGGGACGAGGCCGTGTGTAGGCTTTAGTCCGACGCCTACGATGAGGTTAGTCAATACGAGAGTTTTGCAAACGTAAATGGAAAGAACATCAACTTACATCCACAAAGTGCTGAGGGAACACGGATGCTTCCACCCTGGTCAGACCCAATCGCGCAGTCAACGCGACCTGATGATACCAGCGCTGCACCTCCTGATGTGCTTCCACCAGCCGAGTAACCTCGACTATGCGGATTCTCGACGATTCCTTGAGCACTTGTGAAGGAGGATGTCGAGTTACAGAAATTTTCGCACACGCTAGTGCCGACAATATCCGCTCCCTGGTCCAACACCCTTGTGACAACAGTGGCATCTGTTTTGGGTGTCCATGCAGGGAAAGCATCGCTTCCAAAGAATTGCGGTACACCCGCTACAGCGATGCAGTCTTTTAGGCAGACCGTCTTACCTTTGAGGGTGCCGGCGCCATCAGGTTTGCCTTGGATGAGAAACTTGTGCGCCCATTCGCTACCAAACTCTTGCTCCTCAGGAGTTGCTCGGTGAAGGTTCAGACGAGGGTATAGTTTCTCATCTGGAACAGGCTGATAGTCAGGAAGAGCAGAGATATGCTCAGCACAGTCATGAACTGCGGCAAGGAGCAGGTCAAAGTCAGCTGAGTCTTTGGCGTCTATGCCCACTCCAAGACGCTTCTGAAGAAGCTTTTCGGCATCGCCCTTCTTGACCGGATTATCCCTAGGAGTTGTCTGTTAGTTGTGAATGGCTAGAGATAAGATTGGCAAATGGATCATACGGCGAAACATCCTTAAAGAAGACAGACATGATGAATCACGCCTTTCTCTATCTCAAGAGCCAAGATACCGTCGGACGAGTGGCGTCACTTTGGGATTCAGTTATCTTGTGTGCCAACAGAACTAAAACGCTCTTTCGCTCCCAGCTTTTCAAGGATGATAGAAACTACCAGCGTTATCAGTTGCCTAGGTTATTGTTCCTAATTGACCCCAAGGGCCTGGAGGTTGGGGTCATGTCTAAGATGGGGGTCGGGGACCAGTCATCATCCCTCTGATTGGTTGGTTTTACCCCAAATTCCTGTCTCCCCAAGGTGGAAAGATCAGCATCACGAGGGCACTCTCTGGTGGATACAGGACATTCGCCTAGATCCAAGGACGCGCCGGTCGAGTCGAGGTTGAAACTGCGCGCTGTCACAATATTGGCACAAGATGTCAAGGAACACAGGTGCACCATAGCATTTTGTTATTGGTCTGGTTCAGGGTAGGTTCGTCTGAGAACTTGGTCGGAAAGCTGTCTTCATCCATTGGACAGATAGGGTAAAAAGTGACCAATGGGACATTGTCTATTCTTGGAGTTGTTCGAGGCTATCCATTTCCACATCTGTTTGTTTGACCTGGTCTTATCATGCAAACTCAACTACCATCCTCCCCTTGAAGTCCCTTTTCTCATATCTCTCAACTATCTTGGGGGCATCTTCAAACGCGACCCGTGTAATCTGAGACCTAATTCTACTTCTTCCCACTGCCTCTATCATTCTTGCTGTGCTCTCTGCGCTGGCAACGTAACTCCCCTTAATCGTCAATTCTCGAAATACAAGGATACTGGAATCGAATTGCCAGTTCTCTGGAGGAAGACCCAGAACCACCACAGTGCCGCCAATCCGAAGCAGTGAAAGTGTCCAAGCTGTGACCTTAATCGAGTCTGTGCACACAACTGCAGCTGCAACGCCCTCCTTCTCTGTAAACTCAAAGATCTCTCCAGCAGCGTTAGGTTGACTTGAATCAACTACGAGATCTGGTGATAGGTCTGGCTTGGGAACATCGGTTGCTAGAGTGCGACCTGCTTTGTGATTATCGATGGCAATCGTGCGAAAGCCCATAGCCTTGGCGAATTGAAGTCCTAGGTAGCCAAGGCCGCCGATTCCGATGATGGCAACAGTGGCATTGGGTTCCAGGTCTTTTGTCGCCTTCTCGAGAGCACCCCAGACAGTTGCCTGAGACACTATTAGCTTGTTGACCTAGAGAGCGAAGAAGATGAAGCCTTACGCCTGCGCACATCAATGGGGCTGCCTGATCAAATGAAACTTCATCTGGCAGCAATATGGTTGTCGTCGGGTCGGCCACCATGTATTCAGCCAGACAGCCATCGTCCTTGAAACCCGCCATCTCACGCTTCTCACAGTACCGAGGATCAAATGTGCCATAACGTTTCTTGGATAGTACGCAGCCGGTGCATTGAGTGCACGCCTTCTTGAAGTTGAGCACACCCACACGGTCGCCTACTTTCCAAGAGCCGCCGCATCTATCACCCACTTGCACGATGACTCCAGCAGGCTCGTGAGATGGAATTATGGGAAGCTTGGACTTGAATTGGCCGTGATAAACTTGGAGATCAGAGTGACAGAAGCCTGCCGCATGGACCTTGACGAGGAGCTCATCGTTTTTGATTTGGGGTGTCCTGGTGGTAACTAATGCGTATGGCTCATTGTACTAAATTGCCAATGCCTGGTCAGTCAAACAACTACTTATGACAGGCAAGCTGGGGTTGAACTGACGCTGAGGAGCTGAGCCGCTTTCATCTGCGAAGGCAAATCATTGAAAGACATCTTGGTATCAGACAGTGGTTTGAAGGTCTAAGATGAAGAGTTGATTATCTTTCGCCTATAACCGCGGCTGTGATGTCGCCCCAACTTGCATCTCAACTAACCCCGACGTCGGTGATAGTAATCTCTTCGCTTACACGGCTACGCTGATCCTTGAACTCATCGGCCCCATAATTTACCCCATCAGACTCCATTCCCAAAAGACCCCAACACCAACAATCAGGTGAGTCTTATCTTGATGCCTCCAACGCTTATCTTATCATGGATGGATCCATCGACCAGGTTTGTGCAGATAATTACCCTGGACTAAGGCCCCCTCTTCCCCAGAATTATCTTCATTAATGTTTCACTTGTCACGAACCCTCATTCGTTTGTGAGAATTACCTTCAACTTCAATATCATCACATTTTTCAGCATGGGCAAGAAGCGCGTTCTCATCAGTTATGGTGTTGACGTTGACGCTGTTGCCGGATGGCTGGGCTCGTATGGCGGCGAGGACTCAAGCAACGATATCAGCAGGGGTAAGTGCATTGTTTCACCCAACCTATGAGACAAGACGCTGACCCTCTGGGCACAGGCCTTTTCGCCGGCACCGTTGGTGTACGGCGAGTTCTCAAGTTCTTTGAGAAATACAACATCAAATCAACCTGGTTCATCCCAGGTCACAGTTTGGAGACCTTTCCCGAGGAGATGGCCCTTGTCCGCGATGCAGGCCATGAGATTGGCCTTCACGGATACTCACATGAGAACCCAACAGACATGAGCTTGGAGCAGCAGCGCGATGTTTTGGATAAGACATACAAGATGCTGACTGAGTTCTGCGGCAAGCCCCCACGTGGCAGCGTTGCCCCCTGGTGGGAAACCAGCATGGAGGGGGCGCAGCTACTCCTCGATTATGGTATTGAGTACGACCACAGCATGTCTCACCACGACTGTCAGGCGTATTATCTACCCACAGGAGAATCCTGGACCAAGATTGACTACAAAAAGAAGGCGGCTGACTGGATGCATCCGCTCAAGAAGGGCATTGACACTGGTCTTGTAGAGATACCATCCAACTGGTATCTTGACGACCTGCCACCCATGATGTTTATCAAATCAGCTCCTAACAGCCACGGTTTTGTGAATGCTCGGGATGTTGAGGACATTTGGCGAGATCATTTCGACTACTTTTATCGGGAATATGACGAGTTCATCTTTCCCATGACGATCCACCCAGATGTGTCGGGGCGACCGCATGTATTGCTGATGCATGAAAGGTAAGCTGACTGAACTTGATACTTGAGATTGTCACTAATTGAATGGCCTGTAGATTGATTGAGCATTTTATGAAGCACGAGGGTGTTGAATTTGTTACTATGGCGGAGATTGCGGATGACTTCAAGGCGAAAAACAAACCTGCGCCGGGAGCCATTATGCCAGCTGCCGCCGGATCTATTTTGAAGAATTAGATGTCACATAGTTCAACGTTATTATAAAATTCGTTGAAGGCGTTTCTGTGAAGTGCAAAACGATTTCAACGTTCTCGTTCGAGATGCATTGCAGAACAAATCAACAACTGACCTGTCGGCCATTGCTGTACCGAATGATATGCTTCGCATTGAATTGAAATGCTAAGTCAAGTACTGACATGGTGAACCAATCAAACACTGAACCATTGAAGGGTTTCTTCTGTTCTGATTTGTTCTTGATAGAGTGCTCCCAATATCCATCCAAGTCCCTTGATCCGTATATCCGTATCTCTATTGACGTGTCACACCAGTTACAACCTCGTGCTACCACTCCAGGAGTTCAGCTCGAGGCTCCATTCTCCCGTCAAGGGTCATATCGCTATCTTCCGAGGATAATATCACTATCAACGGTAGGATTTCTAGAGCCAACACTGACATATCGTGTTGGGTCTTGCTACCCCAACGCAATCTGGCCCCGCTCAGAAACACCTCCAACTCACAATATGACCCCAACTACGCGATTCATGTTATCAACATCACACACGATCCACATAGGCCATGAAACATTATCTATGCCCCATGGGGCTACTGACCGGGCATCCTTACCCCAGATGGCTTATCTCGAGTCTTGGGATTGCGGGGGTAGGATTGGAGCTTTTCACCAACCGGACCAGCCCCCATATCAGCAGACCGTGAGCCTGTCGCCTTCGATATATATGGATCGTCTCCTCTGAGACGAGAACTCGGAATAGAACCTCATCACAGTCACATTTTGGTTCCTTGAGAAGCATTTTGAACAACAATCTGACAGACTACGATGGCTTCGTCAAAGAAGTCTGGCGATGTCATCGCCCCAGCCGACAACAACAGCATTGGCAGCATCGAGCCCGGAAAGTTGGAGAACTCCGATGACTCCTTTGAGGTGTTCAAGAGCGGCGATGGAAACGTTGAGTTCCGGACCGTTGGTTGGATTCACGCCTCGGTCATCTTTCTCAAGAGTAGGTTACCGCACTTCGTCCGATTTTCGGAGACATGACTGATCAATGTTTCAATTATAGTCATTTTCGCGACTGGAGTCCTTACTATTCCTTCGGCCATGTTTGTCCTTGGTGCTCTTCCCGGTGCCATCAACGTCATCGGCTGGCAAGCCCTGAACACATACTGCGCGATTGTGCAGGGAAACTTTCGCAACTCGCACGCCGGCTGCCACTCGATTGCCGACATGGCTGAGAAGGTTGGAGGTGTTTGGCTGCGAGAAGTTGTGGGCGTCGTTTTCCTCGTCACGTTCGCCATCGTCGGCGCGTCTGGAATCTTTGGTTCCTCGGTTGCACTGAATGCGCTCTCGAACCATGCCATTTGCACAAACTACTTTATGCTTGTGGCTACCATCGCTGTCTTCATTCTTGCCAGTGTCCGCAAGTTTGAGAAGATTGCCTGGCTGACCTGGGTTGGCTTCTTGTCTGTCTTTATTGCCGTCTTTATCGTCGTGTAAGTTGACTTCCTATTTACAACCCCCGTTCCTACTATCAATCCTCATATTGACTCGGTCTTTACAGTGTCGGAGTCACAACCCTCGACCGACCGGCTGCTGCCCCCCAGACGGGTGACTACGAGTTTGGATACCACGTGATTGGCAACCCAACCTTTGTCGCCGGTATCACCTCTGCCGCTACCATCTTCTGCTCAGGAGCCGGAACTTCGGCTTTCCTACCCGTCATCTCGGAGATGAGGAAGCCCCGAGACTACAACAAGGCTGTGTACCTCTGCATGGGTATCGTCAGCGCCTCGTACCTCTCTTTCAGTCTGGTTGTTTACCGCTGGTGTGGTAAATGGGTTGCCTCGCCATCGCTGGGCAGCGCCGGAGGCACCATCAAGAAGGTCTCTTACGGAATTGGTCTTATCGGACTGCTCGTGAGCGCCTGTCTCTACATCCACGTCGCCGCCAAGTACATGTTCGTTCGCCTTCTCCGAGACTCGCCTCATCTGCAAAAGAATTCCGTTGTGCACTGGTCTGTCTGGTTCGCCTGCACACTCAGCATGAGCATCGTGTCTTTTCTGCTCGCATCTGGTATTCCCATCTTTAACTATCTGCTTGCGTTGGCAGGAAGCTTGACGTTTGCACCTCTGGCTCTTGGCCTGCCAGGATACCTATGGATCTTCGACCACCAGCACTACCGCACGGCTTCAGCCTGGAAGATGATTGTGTACTATCTGCACTGGGTCTTGATTGGCATCGCAACTTTCATGACTGTTGGTGGTACCTACGGAGTGATTCAGCAGGTTATTGATGCGTACGCCAATGGCGAGATCAGCTCGGCCTTCTCCTGTGGCGACAACAGTGGCTCGTCATGATTGCTACATCTGGTGGTTACACAGCATGACATGGGGTCTAGATCGGTCGGTTATCGGTTCTTGTCTTGTGAAAACAGGATATCAAGTGTACACTGGTTAAACGATACAAGTTCTGTTATTATTAATATAGTCACAATTGCACCTGCACCTGCTCTACCTGTGTGGTTGAGAAGCTGGGCGTGCTGAAGATGACGTCAGAAGACGACCTGATCACTTGTTCTTGCCCGTCTCTTCCTGTTACAACAATTCAAAGTCTTATTTACCACGCGGATCATCCTCTTTACCTGCACACCTCGAACGACTAAGATGTGACCAACTTTCCCCTCCTTTCATCACATGCGTCAAGGTGTTAGCTGGCTCGGGGTGCATGCATGCAATAGACTTGAACACTTGCAGGGGTTCGTGCCGTGTCTCAGAAACACGATAAGGGCCCAGACCCTCTTGGCATCTTCGACCCCATTCCTCCATGCAACGCAGCGCCAAAAACAGGCACACTCACACTCATCAGCCAGCCTCGGACAGGTAGAACGTTCAAGCCACTAAAGATAGTACGTAATAGTCCCTATGCAGTCAGCCTCGGGTTGGATTAAGTGCCGCGTGGTCACATACTGATTCACCTCAGCTCATCCCAATTTCACGTTCCAGTTCTTGATGTGATGTACTGGAGACTGACCGTTGGTAATGGCCATTCAAAATCAATATCACAACTAGATACGATATCCGAGCACACTTGTGCACAGCCGACACCGGGTCGACGTAGGCTACTCCGTAGAAGCTGAGAATGACAAGCCATTTGTGTCCATCAATTCATGCGTGACAGGCCTTTCCCAGTCCGTTCCGCTGCAGATTTCTCCATGTTCTGAGATCTAAAGAGAATGGGCGCAGATATTCATGGTGGTCTATAAGGGTGCGTGTCTAAGAAAGGCACGCGGCAAAGATAAATAGTCAAGCTTCGCCGTCTCATTCCCACAAACCCATCCATCCATCACAGTTCAAACAATCCATCTATCCTTCTTGAATATCCTCCCTCCTTTTCACCATGGCCGACCCCTCCAAGCCTGGTGTCTCTTTTGGCATAACTGGCATCCCTGCTGAAAATGTCGAGCATCGAACCAAAGACATCCCCTATGCGCCGGGAATGCCCCTTCGTCGGGAAATCAGCAAGCTAGCCAAATCGAAGGAGCCGAAAGACCAGAGGCAATGGACTCTCTATGTCCTGGCACTTGAAAGGTTCAAGAATCTTCCCGTGGATGAGAAGCTGTCTTACTTCCAGGTCGCTGGGATCCACGCCTATCCCCAGCTGACCTGGGATGAGGGCGAACCTTCAAAGAAGGGCGGATTCTACTGCACCCATGGCCAGTTGACCTTCTCCACCTGGCACAGGGTGTACATGCTTCTCTTTGAGGTGATTAGCTCCCCTTAAATGGCAACAACCTGGGCTACATGCTAATGTCTCACTAGCAACTCGTCTGGAAGCACATGAAGGCTATCATCCAGGAGTGGAAGCTTGAGGAAGATGAGGATTCTATATGGAGGGAGGCAGCTGACACGTGGCGTCTGCCTTACTGGGACTGGGCTCGTCACCAGGTCTATGCTGAGACCTTTGCTCTCCCAGAAGTGCTGACCATGGCAGCCGTCAAGATCTTCCCCCCTGAGAGCAAGGCAGAGCTGTACGAGGAGAAGGACGCATACCCCAATCCACTCTATGGGTTTGACAACCCAGAGAAGGATGGACAGACTGGGGATCCCCTGCCCTTTGGCAAGATGCCAAAGGGAAAGGAGAAGTACAACATCAACGACAGCCAAGAGGACGATGACCACCCTGTTCCCACCAAGCCCGCCTCTGACAGGGTCCTCCCTGTAGGTGACTCCTTACCCCTACATCAACAGCTTCTCATTTCTTTTAGTGGTCCCTCACCAACAGCACCGGACGCTGGGCTATCCAGATCAAGCCTGGAAAGATGTACACTGGCCTCGACGGTGTCAACAACTTCATGGCCGCCAACCGATTCTTTGGAGCAAGCGTTATTGGGAGAGTGGCGCCCCGGTGGGTAGGCCATAACCCTGGTAACCTATCTGAAAAGGTCAATCGCATGATGAAAGATTACACATGGGGTCTATTTGCATCGACGAAGTGGACAAGGGAACATCGCAAAGACTCGAACAACTTCTCATCCCTCGAAGCAATCCACAATACTGTTCATGTGAGTCACTGGACGTTTCCCAATAAGGCAAATACTAAACAGACATGATAGGGAGTTACTGGTGGAAATGACTTCGACACGGGCGTGGGACACATGTCAGATGTCCCCGTGGCCGCCTTTGATCCCATCTTCTGGCTCCATCACTGGTTCGTACTCTTCGGGGTCATCATGGCGATTTACACCATTAACTAACCGCATCAGCCAAATTGACCGCCTGCTGGCCATGTGGCAGTCATTGAACTGGAAACGCTGGTGGGATGAGAGCGCCGACAAACATCCCGTTGACCCGTCACTGCCCGGCAAACCAGCCCCCCCGAGGCGTGACATCACGCCAAAGGAGGATCTCAAGCCTTTCCACAGATATGACGGAAAGCCCGAGTACTGGAATTCAGACGACTGTCGAGACTGGACCAAGCTTGGTTACCAGTACGATGACCTTGTTCCCCACCCTGACGCGGTCAAGGACGGTTATCTTGACGAGGAGCACTATAAGACAGACCTTCTGGCATACATCAACAGCACTTACCCTGGAGCCGCACTAGCTGTAAGCAAGATCAGAGGACCAGGTATCGAGACCCCTGAGGGCCTTTCGAATAAGAAGGGCGCACCTTTCCCAGACTACGTCATCAACGTTGTCTATGACCGCTACGCATTGGGTGGGACTTCGTACTCGATCAAGTTCTGGCTTGGCGGCCCTAGTAACGAACCCCAAACGAACGAGGTGGAGGAGAACTACATCGGCGAAGTCTTTACTTTCACGGGAAGCTTCTCGAGTGCGGGAGGCTGCGAGAACTGCAAGCGCCAAGCCGAGGAGGGGGTCCTTTCCTTTGACCAGGTGCCCATCACCATCCCGCTGCTGAGCCACATCTTCGACAAGGCCAAGGACCATCCCATCGAGAATCTCACCGACAAGGAGGTCGAAGAGTATCTCAAACTCCATCTAGGCTGGACCTTCGTTCAACACGGAGGCCGCAAGCTCAACCCAGAGAAGTTCCCAAACACCGAGATCTCTGTAATGAAGGGCCAAGGAGTTCCCCAATACACCGAGCCCGAGCAGAAGCTGGAAGCTGAGCTGGTTTCCATCGCTACCATGTCGGTTGCCTCTCTGGACGCTCTGCCAGTCAACCCTGTGGCCAACCTGTCCCAGGCAACAATCGACGAGCCCAAGTCGCGTGCTCTGCCTCCTACCTACTCCGAGTACGAGCCCATCTATGATGCTACCGATGGAAAGACAGGAGGCCTCAGCCGCCCGTCTTGATCACCTCAAGGTTGCCCTCTGTCACCTCCTCTGGACTTTCTCTTCTTTGAGCCCAGTGCTTGTATTGTTGAAGAAACTCGATTTCTTAGCTATTCCTTCTTTAGTAACGAGAGAATCTTGGGTGTGCTCTTCAACACTCAACTCCGGTCCTTACCTAGGTAGTCTAGTTGAATTTAATTGTACTGTGATTCCATTGCTCATCTGCTTCTATCCTTCGAATGTCAACTGGCAGACCTTGGACACGGTGCACCAAAGTGTCCGTAATGTCGTATCCCCGTGTGCTGTTAGATTCTTGGCAAGGAAGTACGACAGGACATTCACTGTGATATGTCAAACCAAACTAAGAAAGCAGGTCGTCCAATAGCTTTCACTAGAGACAAAGCAAAGGCAATATCTATCCGTCTTTGGCAACGCCTAGGATTGGGGCTGGCTGACCGTTGACGAAACGAGTGGAAGCGTTCGTATCGACCACGCGGCACAGCACGGCGCGTGGCCTGCTAGCCTGGAACCAGCTTCGATGAGGCCAAGCCCATGCCTCTTTCGGACCTGCCTGCTTGCATTTTTGCATCGAAGAGGGGAGGGAGGGGGAAAGTGGCTGATGCTAGAGCCCGTTTCGGTGCGGCTGACGACCGGGGTTACGATCTACTGTCGTCAATGGCTGCAATAGACTCAATAGCTCCAGCATAGCTCAAACAAGCTCCACTAGATGGCTGAAGTCCATGTATCAGATTTGCCGCATATGCTTTAGACAGACATACTAGGCAGTTGACAGGTATGTGCATCACGTTTGGCTTGCGCTATGTGGCTTATCACATCTTCACATCGCAGGTGAACTCGAAGAATAAGCGAGCGGGGAATTTGGCCTTGAGGACATGTATGGAAAGAGAAGGATTCACAGGAGGCTTTTCCGAGCTAGACACTCTTGTACAATAGGGTTCTCATTTATCACTACTTCTCTGGGCGTAACTCAACTATACCTGACAACAATGGCTGTTGGCTACCACCCACGTGTAGGGAGCCCACGTTGTTAGGTGCCACCTCATATCCCGTGGCCAACTTCTCGACCTCTTGGCCAGCCTGAATTATCCCGGATTGTGAGAGATAGAAATGCTGTCCCATCCAGGACGTCACCTTGGGAGGGCCGACCCAGACCCTGACACCACAGGTGGCAACGGCTGCGACACCGATCACGAGGAAGACGATGGCGGCAACCTTGTACAAGCCCGTCCCCCGGCGGGAACCGACGAAGAAGGGATACTCCAAATTATCACGGTCGAGTTCGTCGATACGCACGGTACCAATCCTCTCCTCTTGCCCGAATGGCCGGGCTGACCGCTTTAGATGGGCGAGTAGATCCGTGTCACCAGCCTGAGATGCCCACGCCGCCATGGCACCCCTCACAAAGGCGCTGACGCCCTGTTGTGGTGTTGTCCCTGACGAAGACAGCATCGCGTTGACCCAGTACTGGAATTCAGGCATGCGATCGAAGACGACCTCGGCACTGACAGACATTTCGTCCCACTTGAGCACTGTCACGCCGCCTGTCCCCGTGTCGTTCAGGAATCCGCAGCCCCGGCTGGACACGCGCCTCTGCACCTCAACGACAAGGTAGTTCAGCTCCCACATGCTGCGCTGTTCCACGAGCACCTCGCCTTCCGATCTCGCCTTGGAGGTTCCGAGATCTGCCCGTTGTATCTTCATCAACCCGTTACGTAGGAGGCGATACTCGATAGTGGCCTGCGCACCATCGTTTGTGGTCGAGGGCAGCCACTCCTTGTTCGTTGCCTTGATCCGCGTCCAATTCTTATTCTCGCTCGTCGACATGTAGAATCGGTCCTCGGGCTCGTTCGGCCGCCACGTCCCGGTCATGATGATCTCTTTGGTCACAAGCTCTCCATTGTCTTCCGCGCTGAAGATGTCGCCACAGTCAGGTCAACCGACCATGAAAATTCCCCTGGGGATCGCGATCTGGTTGCCGAGGATCATGTGGTGAAAGGCCTGGTTGTCCCCGCCGCCAGGCGTGTCGCTGAACCAGGGGCTGAGGGTGCCGTTCTGGAACCCGTCGACGGGAGGGAGTCGCAGAACAATGTCCTCAGGCGCAAGGGCCATAATGGTCGAGATGGACACCTCCGAGATGCCGAACTTATATCCTATCGACGTGATGACGGTAAGCAGCGCGACAACGTACCGTCCGAAGACGAGGCGTGGGAGCCCGCGAAAGCCGATGTTCGTCGGGGCCCTGGGTTGCGAGTTCAGGTAGCGAGCGTAGTCGAGGCCTTGCTGCGCCGTGGCCTGTCGGGAGCACCACCAGTCGAAGAAGTGGGTGTATGCATCGCCCGTTCCGTAGGAGATGGCACCGAAGCAAATACCGAGTAACGCGACCCAAGTCTGCACGCTGAGGCCACTGCCGATGCGGAAGTTGGCCTACCAGGGGTCCGTAGCGAATTCGCGCTGGCGTCCGCCGAAATTGACGATCGCGTTGAGTGATAAGAGGATGAGCACTACGCCGCCGAGAGAGAGCGCCGCCAGGGACAGCAGGCCCAGGCGTTGGAGCCTTGCGAGAGGCGAAGACGGAGTCACGTCCATGGCGTGCGTGCGACGAGCTTGAGAGAGCTGGAGTTGAGGAATTGGATCTCGGGGCCATGATCAGATTTTCAGTCCCTGAAGCCGACGCCACCTCGCTTGTTGGCGTTCAGCTGAGGCGTTGCCAAGATATTAACCTGCACGTTGTCGGTTGTCAGTTGGACCTGGGTGTGGTGGACGCCTTGCCAAGAACGCCTCATTCCCTTTATAGCCTGGGATGCGACTTATGTGAGATCGCCATGATTCGTATGAACCAAGAAAAGTGTAGGAGAATAGACATTAACTATCTCGCCATAACCCTATATGAAATGGGGGAGGCAGCGAAAAGTCAGCGCCTAGTAGTCGTAGTTCTGGGTAGAGCATTGGAGGAGCTACTGAAAGAGAGTCTAGGATGATAAGCACACGGGCATTCAAGAAAACAGCTTGTTTCATTTGGGACCCAAGGAATGTCTCAATTTAGTGATTAGATTCATGATCTAGCAAGCGTCATCTATAAGGACAGCTCCTTTGCAACAGCTACTTACTCGTCTATCTCACCCTCTCCTATCGTAATGCGTGGTCCCTCATAATTCTTCCTTCCGTCAACAATCCACTGCACAAGAGAGATGACAATGATAACAGCGAAAGCCACCACGCAATAATTCATGGTGGTTCCGTCTACAGGCAGCGCGGGAGGGAAGAGGAAGAGCACACTAGTAACAACAGTGTAAATAAGTCCGATGATATTGGCCGTCCATCCAAGCCAGTTTGGTAGCGTAAACGCCCGCTCAGGCAACTTCGATCGTCCTTGTAGGACAAGAAGCCCAACTGGCATTCCATAGCTGATGCCCAGTGCGACGACTGAGGAGGCAATTATGGCATTGAAAGCGACGGTTGATCCAAGATAGATGCATCCAAACACGAGAGTGATTGCGACATTCAGGTAAAGGGCATTGAGCGGCACTCCCAGTTTTGGGTGAACCTTCCACCAGATACGCGAAGTCGGAAGACCACCGTCTCTAGCGAAAGCGAACACCATGCGGGAAGAGGTTGTCATGACTGCAATGGCTGCAAAGATAAGGCATAGTAGAGGGAACATCAGGAGGCACACAGCGCCAACCTTGCTGTTCGTCGCGAGATAGAAAATCTCCAGGAGAGGGCCAGCAGTCGAGCTGATGATAGTCGATGTATTAACCATCCCTCCGGATACAAACAGTACCACGACCAAGAACAGGAATCCAGTTGTGATACCGATGTACTGGCAGTACAACATGATCTTGGGTCCTTCAATGGCGGCGTTGGGGATTTCCTCAATCATGTGTGCCACGGCGTCAAATCCGGTGAGGCCTAGACCCCCCTGCAAGAGGCCGAGAAGCCAAGCAATTCCGTCTGGCCACCCTGTGGTGTTGATAAAGGTTGCGAATACATAGTCTGCCGTAGCGTAGTCAGGGGCTGCGCAGGCCAGAAGAGTGATGGAGATGATAAAGAATCCAGCGATGCTCCATGTAAACGCAACGCCATTGATTCGAGGGAGGACGGAATGAAGAAAGGCGTTGGTGGCGAAGGCGACGCAAGCGATGCCCATGTAGATCAGAAACTGGTGCCACCTCTGAAACTCATAGTCAGGCTTTTGAAGCGAAATGATATTGATGATCAGAGTGCTTGAAAGAGAACAGTTGGTGGCAACCAGGCTGACCCAGCCGCTCATGTTGATCCACCCAGTCACCCATGAGAGTGGGATCTTGAGTGACGGGGGAGCAATTGTCGCAACCCAGTGGTATTGGCCTGTGTTACTTGTTAGTGATGAAGAGACCATATTGTGAGGTTGTGATACTGACCTCCAGCGGTGGGCAGAGCGGAGAGAAACTCTGCAAGACTGGCAGCAAGAGACAAATTGCAGATGCCAGCGGTGACCAGTCCCCAGATGACGGCAACAGGGCCACCTGAGGGTAGAGCAAGGGAAAGAGACGCTGCCAGGGCTGTCCATGAGTTCAGGATAGCAAAAGCTAACCCTAGCATGGTCCAGCGACTGAAGTTGCGTTGGAATGACTGGGAATGACCCAGCTGAGCCAGCTGGAAATCATCTATATTGGTGCTTTGTTTGATACTCATCGTGCATTGGAAAGAGGGTGAGTTGTGTTGAAAGAGATATTTGGCTTGCACGAGCGAGGAGGCTACATTTCTATGGCCAAAGATGCCATCTGCAAGTGCCAGGTACGTCTTATCGAATAACTAATGACCTCGTTTGCTACCCTTGCTACCCTCCTTCCCAAAAGGTGCAATAAAGGGAGACGGATGCCGATATCACCTCACCGAATCGTGGGGAAGCAAGTTTACTGGCTGATTCGCCGGTTGGTAATATGACAACCGATGTCATGCGAGCAAGGTCATCTGCATCTTCGAACTAGGCGGCCGCCAAGCAGGGAAAGGTCGGTCATCATCCACCCTTATCTTGAAGATGCGGGGAAACCCTGTCAAGACGGAGAGATATGCGCGTTCTCAACGCAAATCCGATCCTTTTTGATACATTGCAATCTATTGTCCCAACTCGGTAAGCGTAGCTCGTGATAGTCCGGTGTCCCACAGCACGGATGTCGAACATAGATTAGGTGATTAATCCGAATTGCTTCAGTGACAGAGACCATGCTAAAGTCACAGTCGACTTTTATGTGCCTTTTGGCCTTGGTATTCTAAAAAAAAAAAATTTGCTGCATAATTCCTTCAAAGAATAATGAAGATGAATACAGCCAGCGCCCTCTGAATACATAGGGTACCTCCAGCCTCGACACCTTCACCTCATTTCAACCCCAGGAACCCATGTGGAGACGCGTCATCCCAGCCCTTGCTTGAAAGCTGGGGTAACTCTTTCAAAGGTCCCCAAAAATTGCTAGTCAACTGCCCAAATAGGCAACAAAATGGGCCAGCACTGAGTCCTGAGCACAATCACGATAGCTACCTATCTAAGATGCGCCGGGTAAGCGCGAAGAATAATTTGCCTGGTAGTCGTGCAGCAGGTTGGAGAAAGCTAATATCTATACCTTCCGGATAAGACATGGGATACGCACAGGACAACGGCAAGTCTACTATGTTCACGATCTCTCTATTTATACCATCGCCATGTTCCTTCAAATCATGATGAATCGTCTCACCCTCTCACACCTCGTCGATTCAAGCTTACTTGTAAGCCTCTTTGAGCCACACTTTCTTTTGGTCTTTGTTCAGTATGCGGCCTCTGTCTTCACAACTCCTTGCGTTGTCCTATGGCATTCTCCTAGGCACAGCAGAAGCAGCAGTGATACCTCGCGAATCCGGCAAGACATGCAAGAAGACCAAGGTCGCTGTTCTCGGCGCCGGTATTGCTGGAATAACGGCTGCTCAGACCCTGCACAATGCCTCAATTCATGACTTTCTCATTGTTGAACACAACGACTACATTGGCGGCCGAGTCCAGCACACTTCTTTCGGAAAGTCCTCCGACGGCAAGCCCTTGACCGTGGAACTCGGCGCCAACTGGGTTGAAGGACTTGGGTCAAACCCTGTCTGGCGTCTGGCTCAAAAACACAAGGTCAAGAACGTCTATTCCGACTATGACTCCCTCCTCACCTACGACCAAGACGGACCAGCCGACTATGCAGAGGCCTTTGAAGAGTTTGACGAGAAATTCGACAAGGCGACAAAAGATGCCGGATACATCCAGACCGAGAACCTCCAAGACACTTCGGTGCGCGCAGGTCTCAGTCTCGCAGGGTGGAAGCCTAGGCAGGATCCCTACAAGCAACTCGCCGACTGGTGGGGATGGGATTTTGAAACCGCTTATCCCCCTGAACAATCCGGTTTTCAATTTGGAATTGCTGGAAACAATGCAACGTTCAAGCATTTCAGCGATGAGACCAACCTTGTTATCGACCAACGCGGCCATAACGCTTGGATCATCGGAGAGGCTATGGAGTTTCTGTCGGAAAACGACCCGAGGCTACTTCTTAACACGACCGTCAAGAAGATTCATTACGGCAAAGAAGGCGTGGTCATTCGAAACGACGATGACACCTGCATCGAGGCCGAGTTTGCAATTTGCACATTCTCTGTTGGCGTGTTGCAAAATGATGCTGTCACATTCGACCCCGTCCTGCCCCGCTGGAAGAGGGAAGCTGTTGAGCAATTCCAAATGGGCACGTACACCAAGATCTTCATGCAGTTCAATGAGTCGTTTTGGTCAGACGAGGCTCAATACTTTCTCTATGCCGATCCCGAGCGAGGTTATTACCCGCTTTTCCAGTCGCTCAACGCGAAAGGGTTTCTCGAAGGCTCCAACGTTCTCTTCGCTACCGTGGTGGCTTCGCAGGCGTACAAGGTAGAGTCGCAGTCTGACGAAGAAACTAAGAATCAAATCCTCGAGGTTCTCCGGTCTATGTTTCCCGATAAGCATATCCCCGAGCCAACTGACTTTATGTATCCTCGATGGACCACAACAGAGTAAGTTTCCTTTCCGTGACGCATGTGTTACAGCGACTAACCAGATTCTTTAGGTGGGCGTATGGCTCGTACAGCAACTGGCCAGTTGGCATGACCCTCGAGAAGCATCAAAACCTTCGTGCCAACGTCAACCGACTGTGGTTCGCGGGTGAGGCCAACTCTGCAGAGTTCTTTGGATATATGCATGGGGCATGGTTCGAGGGTCAGGAGGTAGGAGAGAGAATTGCCAGAATTATTAGTGGGAACGATACCGAAAAGTCGCAGCAGATGAAGAAGTATAAGGTCCTTCATGGAACGACAACGTTGGATGAATATGATGATTCCAACGGCTGGTCGACGCCTTTGGACGACTGAGGAAGAATAGCATAGTCCAGGGACTTGGCGAAGAGGAAGAGATCATTTAAGACAGGCCTTGAAAAACTAGACATAAGACCCCGCCGTTATGTTAGCCCATTCCCCTAGCCCAACCGATGCATCGTGCTTGTCGTGATCATAAGTGACTCTTGGCCTAAAGAGAGCAGACAGGAAACTGGAAGTGATCATAAAAGGAACCATAATGAAGAGAAAGACTATTAAGAGGCATAGAAGCCCCTTTGAATCTGTGAAGAGAGGGCGGAGAGACTGTAACAGCCAGGAAATCGAGTGGTAGAGCAAAAACATGAATACCGAGACCGGCACCCTTATCCAGACGCGTTCATCCGTCCTTGGAGAGTGGCACTTCCCCCAGATCTCTTGGTATTGTTCGGATCTAGTTGGAGAAGCCCGCTTCCTCGGCGTCTCCAGAATCTTATCAGCTAATGCGGCCAGGATACGGCTGTGATTGTGGCTCGCCAATGTCGTCTTGAGGCCACTGAGGGCCCCCTGCGACCGCGGTCGTGCTGCCTTTCGCTCTGAACATGATTGTCACGTAGGAAAAGAGAAGAAAACGCTGAAACGGCTCAGACCGACTGGGACACCTCGGCCTCCATTGGACAAACATCGAAGACCCCCCAAAAGGCACTTTCCAGGAGTGGCGGAAGAAAACTTTCCTTGCGGCTGCAATCCAGGCCGGGTTGTCGATGTACGTCAAGGACCGCCTTCGACAGAACCCTTCAGAACTTCAGCAAAAGGATGGCCGCCCTCTACTTGATTATGCACTCCGACCAACGATGGTTACACCACGGAGAATAATCGATCAAGAACAAGGCCCCGTGTTGTCTATAGTCAGGCTTCTTCTGGAGATCGGGGCGGATCCAAACGCCCCCATTTACATCTGCGATCAAAGGACCCCGTGGAAGCTCTCCTGTGGACCTGCTTCTAACACGTCGAAGCTAGCCAGGGCTCCAAGAGTATTGTCGAGGACCTTGGAGCCACTATTCAGCTCATGATCTCTCATGGTGCAAGGGCTAACTGCTCTGTTCAGGTTGGAGATCATGCGTCCGCTAGTGTCATGGACGTCGTGAATAAAATTGGCCTGCCACCACATCAGCTTAATCAGATCCAAGAACTCATCCAAAAGCATAGCCAAATTCAGTCTCTCTTTTCGCGCTTCATGCCAAGGGCATTTTGAAAGAGTGTTAGTTCTTGGCGAGTGGTGTCTCTCACAGTTCGCCGGATACCGGGAATCCAGTTGGGAAAACCTGCTTCCTCATCGTCTCGAGAATCCTCGTCGAGATTCGGCGCTCAGAATCACTTAGCACGCTTTCCCCCAACTCAGTGTTTTTTACTATTATAGCCAGTGACCTTTTCTGAGTTTACTATTGTTATTATTCATTAAAAAAAAAGAAAAGAAATGAACAATCAAAGCGGAGCCTGGCGGTTCAATCATGCACTTAAGGCAACGCCTAGGAACACCGCCCCCACGCTGATCTCCCTTGGCGGCAGGGTCATCTCTCCCACCATTGATTATTGCAAAATCAGACTGTGGAAGTACGCATTCCATCACTGAGCCGTCCCAGGTAGCATTAATAACTCTCAAGTCCTGGTCATTGGAAGAGCCAGTGTTGGAAAGTCTGTCTTCCATATATAGCCGGGTCTTTCGCCTCTTCCTCAGAGACTTCCACGGATAAGACTCAAGGCTTGGAGAAGATTCAATTCCTCAGGATCTAACGATAAAGACAACTACCCAGTCCGGATGACCAAGTACATTGCACATGTTCCTGCACCAGCTGTGGGCTTTGTGGATGGATGTTTCATTTTTTTCAGCTTTCAACTGTAATTAAATGGACCTATGGGAGGGCTCAAAACAGTACAAGCCTGTGGTGGCTTCCTTGGCATGCTTCAGCAATAGCCAACTCTATAGGTCAATGAGACGGCAAGACGACAACTGCTGCATGGAGGCGGGACTTTGAGGCCGTTGTCTCTACTAGTCTGTCCATTGATGGCTGATCTTCGTTGCACATGTCTTGCAATTGCTGCAACCTTTCAAGCATCCTGTTATATTTAGCAACAAGCCGGCGCACTGGTATACAAATACCTGCGGTGCTTTTCCTAGTAGACTTGCCCTTTCACACCTGTCTGCTTCTTCTCATTTCATTCAGCTCTCACTTTCTCAACATGTCCTCCACACGCAAAGATTCTGCGGAGAATGACTTCGCGGAGCTATCAGCGCGCCAACCGTCTCCATCAAGCTCTGAGACGACTCTAATTAGTCGTTGTCTCTCATATATTCGCTCTTCCTGGTTGGTCCAGACATTCAGGACTCTTCTTCGAACGCTTGGCCTCAAAGTGGTGATCTTCCTTGGGGGCAACGACCCTGAACCGCCCAAAGTCCTAATTGACTCGTCAAGACGGCTCGCAATCGCCCGCTGCGCAATTCACATTATTCCTGCATTTTTGTCCATCGCTCTTATAACGCCCAACTGCATAGGATTCTTCACTGGCAATGAGCTCCAAGGCCTCAAGGGTCAAGATGAGCTAAAGCTCGGTTTACTCCGGTAGCGGCTAAGCTTCAGGAGCTTCTCATTGTCGCAAGCATGGGTTCTGTCGTTTTCCACCTTATTCGCTCCGAACTTGTCTTTGGTGACGGTATGACCCTTGGACTACTCGTTTCGGGACTACTCGTTTCGGGGTTCTCTTTCTCTCAACCTAGGTGAGAAGCCCGGACTGGCCAGAATATCAGTATCCGCTGACAGAGTCCATTCCCAGCTACTTCTGGTCCCCCGAGTTCCTGGGGAATCTCGGCTGGGGTCGGGGCCGTGGCGAAAATGTGCCTCACGGACAGCGATGGGGACAGCGACTGGAACGCTGTGGTTTCATTCTCCTCATATTCATCGGCGGTGCTCTGGCTCTCCTGGCTGGGCCCGCGACAGCAGTGCTTATGATACCCAGGAAAATGGACTGGCCTGTCGGTGGTGGCATCTATTGGCTCAATGGTAAATACCCGACAGCATCTCCCGTAATATCTCATGGCTGATCTGGCTCTCTAGGAAGCGATCACCAGTTATGGCCCAAGTTTCTCGACGCAGCTTATTACTCCGAAATCAATTGCACGCTCGAGACCGGCCAATTCACAGACAATATGTGCCCTTCACATAGCTTCCTTCCCATGTACCAGCACTTCATCTCGTGGTGGAACGGCTACAACACGGGATATGGCTTTGAGCTAAACGATGGGTGGCAGCGAAAGATGATATACGCGAGGCCTGCCTTGCTCTCTGACGCCAGTACCTGGGCCTATTCCGCTCATGCCGCAACTGCGGTGCTGCAGGACGCGTTGAGAGGTTATCACTTCAAGGCTTTAGAATATCTGGCTCACAAGCATCCTGACACGAAGCCGTTCCCAAGGCGTCTAGATTTGGCGAAGCCGAAGCGCTACGAGGTTGAAACCAAGGTACCAGCTGCGAGGGTCTACTGTGAGCTGCAGGGCATCATGGATCTCTATGGCAAAATTTGACAGTCAAATTCCCCAATTTGAAAGGCCCCGACGAGTATTGGAAAGACAAGGGTATTCAGCCAGAAATGGAAATGCATGGCGCCAAGGTATTAGATGAGGTTGACGTCCTTAGTGACGTGCAACGAGCCCTGGCAGCTCGAGGGATTCTTCGAGATGAAAAGTCGGCTCTGAATGAGTCCATCTTTGACGACAGACGCGAGAAGCTCATTGTCGCTACAGACATTTGGGACGCCACAAAGAACTCTCTGGGCCTGGTCATACTGTTTAAAGACTTATTCAACCGCACAAATGTCATCGCAGACATCTCTCCGCCATCAAACGTTGTCGCCTGGTCCGTTGACGCCCATTGGGCAAAAGGGAAGACGATCAGTCAGACGACAGACGACTATACTATCTATCACGAATATTACACGGGCAAAGTTCTCAACTTGATTCAGACGGAACTCGACTTCACAGATCACATGGGCTATGTCCGCGCGAGACCTTCGCCCTACCCGGAAATGGAAGACATCAGATTCAGTCCGGACTGGTACGACATGCTATCGCCCACACTGCCCGACAAAGCGCCTGATCATTTGCCCCGGATGCCAATTCACGGGTTAAAGCGGACTACTCTTGAGAAGCTACTCATCAGCGTCTACAAGCAGGATTTCAGGCAAACGGAGCTTGAGAATCTGATCGCGACCGTATTCGTGGATGGCTTATCTCGCAGCGGTCTCATACCCAACTACAATGCATCTCGCTTCCTCGAGGCATGGTCATTTGGCCACTTTGGCGTCGAGAACGACGAGCTGGCTCGAAAGTTGCTGCACAAGGGCGACCCAGAAGAGATCTTCCCTGAGCCAGCGATCCTCAAGTCTGGGAACTCGACGCGCAGGGAGATGAAAGCGATATATAATGGGTATGTCATGACTGCCAAAGACTGGTTTGACTACCTTTGCATGGTCTGCCTTGGCCTGCACGCTGTGATTGCCATTGTACACACCATTTTTGTTGTCTTCATCAAGCACAAAACAAGCGGGGCGTGGGACTCAATTCTGGAACTGATCGCCTTGACGCAAAGATCTACTCCACCTGAGAGGCCTTTGCTTTCCAATGCATCTGCTGGTGTGCAATCCCCGAGAACGGTCAAGTTGATTGCCTGGGTAGAAGCGCCGGAGACTGGGGAGACGACTGCGTTGGAGGACAAGGAGGTTCCAAGAGGGGAGTTGCAGATGAGGTTCGGTCATCGCTGGTGGCGGCGAGAAAAAGAGTTGAAACCAGTGATAGATAAGGTATATGGGGCACCACAGCGGGGATATCAGCTACTACGGAGTAGCAATGCTGTGAAGGGAATGATCTTGGAGCTATGGTAGTGAACTCTACGCGACACCTTGAGGTCGAATCTCGTTGGAAAAGCCTGCTGGCTTAGAGCGTCAAGAATCCTTGTGAGTCCTTCGTGCCAAGGCAGCGAGAATTTGGCTACACCTTCCCGTTGCCTTGCCGCCGAGAGCTGCCCGCAACTCTGGCCGTGCTGCTTGTCACACCGAACACGACTGTCAAGAAGTCGAAAATGAGAAGGGGCCTGAAGAGGGTCGAAGCCGTTCTCAAGATTGATTTGGGTATGCTATGAGGCTAAATTACTCTTCAATGCTGGCCGTGGAGGGGTTCGTTGAAGAGCACGTGCCAGACAGTTGTCCGAAGAGGAGCTAACGGTCCTACGGCGCGAGAATACCCTTTCCGGCCGACGGGATAACGTATGCTCTGATTTGGACAACTTCCCCTTCAACTGTCGGCATCGCAATAAGATATAGTCCAGTGGCAATACCGGCCTGAATTGGGGCGAGAATGATTGTGTGGTCTGGTCAGACCCCGACTCTCGACCCCACCCTTAAGAGTGTACCTCTCTACTTGCCTAGCTGCCGTCTACTGACGCTTTGTGGAGCTACCGGTAATTCATGAGAGGTGGAAATAGATTAACAGGATGGGATCACGTCAACACGCCCATGGGGCTCGGCCTTCAAGTATGAATCTGGCAACCCTCCGAAAGCATGGATAGACACCACTGGCAAGGTCAAGTGGTACCGATCGCATGCCAAGGGACGCAAACTGTAAAATTATCTTGACAGGATATTGCTAATCTTGTAGGGTGATCACTTTGCGGCTTTGGGCCGATCGACGATACTTTGGAGTGATGTGGTTGACTGGATAGAATCTATGGATATGTTTTCTCACTGACAGAGGTAATGCGAAACAACAACACAGGTATGGAACCTAGGCATACGATACCTACAATGGGCCATGATTGAATTTTCGCCCTTAGGGTCAAATTATCTCATAAGGAGATAATTCTTGGCAAGTTCGGACGTCAGGACGAAATTGTCTATCGGCAGGACTGATCCCGTTCCCTCGGGCGTGTGAGCATTCTCTTTAGGCTGCTTAATATGAAAATAAAGTCATCTGATCACAAGAATTTTGTGTATATAGCCTTTTCTATAATTTGCCGGGGCGTATTGAACCGCTTCCCCTCGGAGCCGGCGGGCCGGCCCGTGTTGGCGGGGAACCGTCAATTCCGTTCCGAATCTGGACGTTCCGGAGTGTCCAACTCCGGCATCGCCAGATGGATTAACTTCCTCGCCTCATAGGCATGTGTAAGTGAGGGGAATGTGACTTAGAGGAAAGAGATGCTGGCATTGAAATGGTTATAAAAGGTCTGATATAGCCGTCTTCTAAGACCTGTCCCGAGTCTCAGCAGGACTTGGATAGCCTTGAACTCAACCTCAACTCTCTGGCCTGACGATATTCAATCATGAAGTGCACTTCCATCGCAGCCATTGGAGCTGCACTCGCAGGCACTCTTGTGTCCGCAGTGCCTGCTGGTTTCGTTACCACCAATGGTGAAAAGTTCTCTCTCGACGGTGAGGACTTCTTCTTTGCCGGTAGCAACGCCTACTACTTCCCCTTCAACGTTGTATGTCTGACATTTATCTATCTTTACTATTCGGTCTAACCTTCGCAGTGGGGAAAGGATCACTACCAGGACGTCAAGGTTGGCATGGTCGCCGCCAAGGACGCTGGTCTGAAGGTCATCCGAACTTGGGCGTTCCATGAAAACAACAGGACTTTTGTGTCAGGTGGACTTCCTAAGTATAACACGGGTGGCGAAGAGACCGTTATGCAGTTTTTCAACGCGGACGGGACTGTCGATATCGACCTCGGCGTTCTCGACATCGTCATTGAGGCTGCTGAGGCTACAGGCATCAAACTCATCTTGGCATTGACCAACAACTGGGCTGATTACGGAGGTATGGATGTGTACACAGTCAACCTCGGTGGAAAATACCACGACGATGTAAGTTGGAACGCCTGTCCCCGGTTGTCAGTACCTAACACTGAACAACGTAGTTCTACCGGCTTCCAGCTATTAAGAAGGCGTACAAGAACTACGTCTCGACTGTCGTGAACAGATACAAGGACTCCCCTGCCGTTTTTGCCTGGGAGCTCGCCAACGAGCCCCGCTGCGGCGCCGACGGCAGCCGCAACCTCCCACGTGGTCCTGACTGCGGTCCTAAACTGCTAACGTCGTGGATGGATGAGATGAGCACCTTTATCAAGTCGATCGATGCCGATCACTTGGTCACCACTGGAAGCGAGGGTGGCTTCAACCGGGTGTCTAGCGACTGGGCATACAACGGTGCGGACGGTGCTGACTTTGACGCCGAGCTCAAGCTTCCTAACATCGACTTCAACACATTTCACTCTTATCCTCAGGCATGGAGCAAGACGACACAGTGGGTTGAACAGTGGATCGTCGACCACGCTGAGGCGGCCAACGGAAAGCCTGTCGTCCATGAAGAATACGGCTGGACTGACAAGTCAACCCGTGTCAGTGTTTTGAGCAAGTGGCAGGAAGTTTCGCTGAAGCACGAGGTGAGCGATATGTACTGGCAGTTTGGTTACTCGGGATACTCGTATGGCAAGAACCACGACGACGGAAACACCATCTACCTCGAGGATGATGAGGCACAGCCGTTGGTTTATCAGCACGCCGCTGCCGTCAACGGCGGCGAAGTGCCACCACCAAGTTCGACCACTACCGGAACCACTCCCGGGCCTACCCAGACTGGTGGCCCACGACAGGTTAAATATGGACAGTGCGGCGGTTCTGGATGGACTGGACCAACCCTGTGTGAGTCTGGATCGACTTGCCAGGTACAGAACCAGTGGTACTCCCAGTGCTTGTAGAATAGTCATTGCTTAGTGTAGCGATGTGACGTGGGGGTTTAGGTATTTGTTGGGAATCGGCATGGTTCCATTTGTGGGAAAAGGAAAAAATAAAGCTAATTAATCTAATTATTTAGTTTCATTTAGAGCATTCGCCCTTCCCGCCAAACTGTACATAGTAATCCGGCGCCTCGGCCAGTCATCAATCCCATTCAAGATCACGAACGGCATGCCCCCCTCTGAGTGCGTCAGAATGTGACAATGCAACAGCCACGGCCCGGGGTTAACAACGTGGTACCTCACTGCTACCCACACGGGCTTGTCTAATGCATTCGGCGACGAAAACGCGTCTCTCCTTGGTGGATCAACCAAGTTGAACGCCTCGGGCATAGCAGCAGCGGCCTCGGCGACGGAGTGCCACGTCCACTTGCCAGTTCCCTTACCGAGGAGGCGTAGTTTGTTGCCGTGCTTGTGCAATGGGTGCGGGGGCATGGGGAACACCTTGGACGTGAAGACAAGGTCTACCCACTGACCAGATTTGGTGGTGACGGTAACGTTACTCAGAGCTTGGGCGGCGTGCATATCAAAGAGAATGCTCCAACCTCGCAACATCCCGCACGCAACATTATGCACATATTGACCTAGAAACTCTGCTAGCAACATGCTACGCCCCTTAACCGCCCCTCGGAGCGCTCGGAACGGTGATTGCATCGTCAGGCGCATCTTGCCCTAGGAATGACTACCGGGCGTTTCGGCTAACAAGGCCGTGAAGCGTCACTGTCACTGGTTGGGGGAAGAGAGGACTCCAACTGGGTCGCATTAAGGCGGAACAGATCCTAATATCCCTACCAAATCTATCCACAAGCAATATGCCGGAGTCGGGCTGGTCCCATTGTCCGTTCCACCATCCCATCATTACCTATTTTGCGAAATGTGGCAGTGACCATGTATTAATGTGCTACATGCCATCTTCATTTGGTCTCACGAACTCTTATGCATTGTTATCTTTCCAGAGTAAACCAGAAGTATTTACAAATCACGACATTATTCATCCCTCATTCTTTTTTCTCTGGCGTCACACACAATGCAGCCGTCATGCCAGAGTATTCTTCTGAATACAAAACCGGCCGTGGCTGTACCGACTCTGCTTCTACTAAGCGTGAGTGTCGAGATGCCTCAGGATTGGTCGCTTCTTTGAATCACAGCACTGACAGACCGCAAACTTTAGCTTTTCGGGTACTTATTATGGAGCACCATTTACAACCTTTGCATCCATCCGCTCAAGCGTTTCCCCGGACCAAAGTCTTGGGCGACCAGCCGTATCCCATACACGAGAAGCTATCTTTCTGGAAGCGCTCATAAGAATTTCCACAAACTTCACCAAAAGTACGGCCCTGTTGTCCGCGTGGCGCCGGACGAGCTGTCCTTCACCTCGACAGAAGCATGGAAAGAAATCATGGGTCACCGCAAGGACTCCAGTGATGAGAATGCTAAAGACGTCGTCTTTTCGGCAGGGTGGGAGAATACCATTTTAGGGGCCAATCGCGATGACCACAGGCGCTATCGTCGAATCCTCTCCAATGGCTTCTCGGCCAAGGCCATGATGATGAAATATGTTGACCTGCTGTTACAGCGACTGCACGAGCACTGCAACGATGGGAAAAAGGCGCTCGATTTGGTTTCTTGGTACAACTTTACAACTTTCGACATCATTGGCGATCTCGCCTTTGGAGAATCTTTCGGCTGTCTCGACAACTCTGACTACCATCCGTGGGTATCCTTGATTTTCCAGTCGGTCAAGGCAGGCTCCTTCATGACGTCGATGAGACGACTAGGACGTGGTTTGAATATTCTGAACTGGCTCATTCCCCGTCAGCTGCTTCAAACGAGGGAACAGCATATGCGGCTGGTGCAAGAAAATGTGGCTCAGCGACTGGCCACCAACATTGATCGACCCGACTTCATGGACACCATGGTCCGCAAGGAAGGCGCCCTGGTTCGTCTAACTCTCACACGAGGCTGTCCTTCCCTTTCGCCCTAGCTAACATTGAGCTTACAGAAAATGTCCCTGGATGAAATACAGGCCCATGCCAACGTTCTCATCTTGGCCGGATCCGAAACAACTGCCACCACGCTATCTGGTACGACATATCTTTTATGCACGCATTCCGCCGTTCTTAGCAAGCTCGCGACAGAGGTTCGCACTACCTTCAAGAGCGAGAAAGATATCGACCTTTTCAGCGTCCAGAAATTGCCGTACATGCTGGCGATGCTAGACGAGGCGATGCGAATATATCCACCAGTGCCAAGCGTCATTCCGCGCACAACGCCCCCCCGCGGCAATGTGGTACTAGACGAGTATCTGCCCGGCAATGTAAGCAACACCCTTGCGGACTCATGTTCAGAACCATCCTCTGCCAGTGGTGGCGGTGTGCCTAGCAATCTTTAGAGTTGGCAGACTGACAATATGTAGGTCAAGTTGGGAATCTGGCAGTGGGCCTTGAACCGTGACCCCAACAACTTCACCGACCCCGAGACTTTTATCCCAGAACGTTGGCTTGGTGACCCGAGATTCGCCAACGACAAGACCGATGCCCTACAGCCGTTCTCCTATGGTCCACGTAACTGCATAGGGAAGAAGTAAGCTTGCGGCCCAGCCTACAAACCCTCCCGGCCATTCTATACAAACGCTAATGGATATACGCGTCTTTCACTTGCGGCCTTGCTTATGCCGAAAGTAGATTGATTCTAGCACGGATGATTTGGAACTTTGATCTTACGATCGCAGACGACAGCAAGAGATGGATCGAGGATAGCGAGATGTACATGATTTGGCAGAAAAAGCCTCTCCACGTCTACCTTTCTCCAAGGAAGTTTGAAGGAAGTAAGTAAGTTTCCAGGGAGGGAAATGAGACCCAAATTGGGAAGGTATGGATATCGGGGTTGGGAGCGATGTGGCAGAGCTCAAGCGATTTGTCTCTGTGGTCGAGCGGCGACGTTCCATCACGCAACTGCCACATCTTTAGAGGGCCTCTGCTTCCAGATAAAGTAGATTCTCATCCTTCGTGAGAAGTTGTATTTGATTAAGTTACACGCAACCCTCATTAGAGTAGTATGGTTCATCGGGCGGCTGCTGCCACGTCAATGTCAAACTCTGCGATCCCAGGACCGTGAATCGTCTCACTGCGCCCATCGGGCAGGCTGACGTAGATAGGCAACTTGATATCGCCATCCAGACCCGCTCCGGGCAAGAACTCTACGGATAGGGTCACCTTCACTTTGGCATCTCCATCGTATGTGGTCCATTGCACCCGGGCGACTCTGGACCCCGGCGTTCCTCCTAATGGCACCTTGACGTCTAGTGTTCGGAATAGGTTGAGCCGAGGCTTGAATGAGATGGCTGCCCAGCCAGGCGCGGTGGGCTTAACTCCAGCAACTTCGGCAATAAACTCGTACAGCGGCAGACTGCCCCAGGCGTGGCAATCGGAACGTTGTGATACGTTGTCTTCGACCCAGGTGGTGACATTCTGCGCTAGTTGAGCTCGCCACGGGTCCCAAAGACGACTGAAATGCGCCTCGTAAACGCCTCTTCCAACCTGTGATAAAGCCCGAAAGGTGTAGAATGACATTGCAGTGGACGTGGGAGTGAGGATCCGGTTCCGTAAGCTCAATTGCGTTCCTGGTGGGTCAGAATCTGAGCGTAGGTTTGTTTGCGTGTCTGCGGTGGCTAGTGACCGAGTCAGAAGATTCGCACCTCTCTCATCAGAGACTGCTCCACATAGAACTGCCCACACTTGGTTGTGCTGGCTATAGTCTGTCGACTCAGCTTGCCTTGCAAGGCCGTCCGTAAAATAATGACCATCAAAGCAGTGATCTTGAATAGCTCGTACGATGATATCTGCTTGCGCGTTGTATGCACCCGCCAGATTTTCTCGGCCCATGTCACTCAACATCGCAGCCAGACGCTTGAGAGTATAGGCATACAGAGAATTAGTGAACGTCTGAAAGCTAGTTCTTCGCGCAGCTGGTGGGATCCCGAAGGGTTTCCATGCGTCAACCCAGTCGACGAAATCCCACTGATCCAAGGCCTCAACGCTACGTACTAGGCCGAGTTTGGCGTCGATACGGCTGTTGAATGTCTCCAAGACCGCATAACTCATTGACAGGAACTTATTGACAAATTTTGCATCCCCGAAATAGTCGTAGTGGTCCACGACCATGCAGACCCAAAACAGTGAAAAATGAGGGATAATCTGGAGATGATGCGCCGGTGCACGACTGGCCGTCAGACCAATTGCCGGCTGGAAGGAATTATGTAACTGCATGATAGCCTGTCGGGCGAGGCGGTCATCCCCAGAAATACAATAAGTGAAAAGTGCAGAGCTTCGCGTGTCCATTGCGTACTGTAGTTGTTCGTAGAAAGGGCAGTCTTCGTAGCAATCGTGCATGCAGTTGATAAGGGTCCGGAGGCTGACGGTCCATAAATCCCTAGCCCACTGAGCGTCGGGTGGCGGATTAACGTCAGCAACTACTTGTAGAGGGTAGTTTGTCTTGGTGATGTCGATTCGCTGTAGGACAAGGTCCGCACCGCTTGCAACTTGGATGTCCAAGGCCATGAATCGAAATGTACGGAAGTGAAAGGGAGCAAAATACTCCTCATTCTCTTCCGCTTCGTAGTGCTGCGTAGCTGCCCCAGGTTCAAGAGGGCCGGCAAAGACGTAGCGGTCCCTGGGCCCGAACAGGCGCATGGAGGTGTCACGACGATCACCTTTAACGCGAACATATGGTAATTGAACCGGCTCGTCCTCGTAGCATTCAGAGTACGTGACGACCAAGCTACTTCCGCCAGCCACAGGTCTCAAAAACCGGAAGGCTATATAAGCAGTCATGTGATGTTCGACTTCGAGCTCGACGTGATGTACAGTGCCAGCGGGAAGCAAGACACTCATATCGGGTTTCCCTCCCTCCGGCTGCAGAAGCATACTTTCCCATGATGAGCGAGTCTCGGAACTTCGTATGTTGTGTACAGCTTTGAAAGCAGTTGGTTCTAGTTGCGGATATGGAATCAACCGCGGCGACAGCCTCCATGGCGTAGCAAGCCCAAACGAAGTTAGGAACTTCTGGATGGTGGCGGGCACCCATATCGGATACTGGCGGCGTCGACTGTCTATATCCTCGAACACGTGAAGGAAATCATCATCTTTCATATCATTGGGCAACCGAGCTGATACGTCGATAGTTGTCTCCCAAGACTCGTTGGTGTGGATGTCAATGTTGCGTACATCAACGTCGTCGCGTGGAACCTGCCTGATGAGAAGGCCAGGAAAGGGGGTTCTTGGGAAGCTTGACGCGAACCGGCTGGCGTAGTAGAATCGCAGCACGCGTATGGCGACATGGTTCGTGCCAGGCTGCAGGTGTGGCTGGATGTCTAACTCGTCGAAAAACCAGGCCTGCTGGTCACCCTTGACGGGGCCGGCGTGGATGAAGCGAGAGTTGATGTAGAGCTTATACCTAGTGTCGGCCGAGATCTGTACTCTGACAGGATTTTGGGGGATATGATCGAGAACGAACTCCCTTCTGAAGTTGACGAAGCCACCCGCAGACGACGAGGTTGGATCTTCAACCCAGTCCGGATGCCATATCCAGGTTGAATCAAAGTTTATGGAAGACATGAGGCAGAGAGTGAGAGGGTCAGGTGCAAGTTACTGCGAGGCAGACCACTTAAGGAGGAGGATCAAAACGATTATATATGAGGCCGGGTGACATGCGTCCACATTCCCAAGAATGGTCCAGTTGACAAGCAGGCCACTTCCCATAATTCGGCGAATGACACCAGCACAGCCCGGTCAAGGTGCGGACAACACAACACACACGGTGGTCAGCTCTTTCTCTGGAATCATAACTGCCGCCCCAGCATGTCGAACCACCCCCCACATCGGGGCTGGGCCCCGAGGGCGGTTCGGCCTTATTCCTCCCGAGATTCTAGACCGTGCCCCCCCCCGCACCCCGGATCACCCCCCGCATTCACGTTGGACTAGCCGTCACAAGATTCTCGGCAAGACTTCGGGTCTTATGGAAAAGCTTCAGGTCTTCATGGATCTTTGTCTCAGGAGACCTTAGTCATGTCACGGAATCCCCGCTTTTCTCAAGGAGTTTCTGCTCACCAAGTTCCATCCCACACTCACCCGAGCTGATCATGGCCCGATTTCTAGACGAGGCCGGCCTTCACTCACGCGGCAAGAGCGGATTAAGAAGATTTGTTTATAACTGGTATATCCGAGGCTTCGGGCTTCGGGTCAATTGGGTGCCAGGCACAACATGTTAAAATGCTAGGGGTTGACTCGCGTCCTTCGACACTGATTACATGTAGTCCAGCTCACACAACATCAAATCACGTTGTGCTTTCCTGTGCTGAAGCAATATTTCTTTGTCCTGAGAATCCCTTCT
This sequence comes from Fusarium falciforme, assembly GCF_026873545.1. Classification (NCBI taxonomy): domain Eukaryota; kingdom Fungi; phylum Ascomycota; class Sordariomycetes; order Hypocreales; family Nectriaceae; genus Fusarium; species Fusarium falciforme. The sequence continues at coordinate 6,658,818 of NC_070544.1, read as the reverse complement.
TTATCAGTATGAAGTCCATCAAGCCCGTTCCGGTCAACGGTGGGACAGACGCGCGTGAGGCCGCGGCCCTCGCCATACCACAGAGCTCCATCGATACCAAGCATTGGTGGCGGTATAAGAACTTGCGCAACCTAAATCTTCTCATTATCTTCCCGTTGGTGTCAATTTTTACGCTTGGGTATGTGCTATTTCGCTGTTTCACTCAATCCAAACAACATCACCGCCAGGCTGCGTGGAGTGGTTGATCCACCCCTTTCCCTTGAGAACGCGTCCCAGGATCTCTACACCTGAACGTTTGAACAATGCTGATGATCTATTATCAATGTAGCTTTGATGGGTCCCTAATGAATGGTCTCCAAGCTGTGCAACAATGGCGAGCATATTTCGGCGAACCCACGGGAGCGACTCTAGGGCTCTTTAACGGAGCCTACCCTATCGGCGGGCTGATTGTCATCCCGTTGATTTCCTCCGTCAGCGATCGCTTCGGCCGCCGCGCTGGTATTGCGACTGGGGCCTTCATATGTTGTATAGGAGCAGCTCTGCAGGGCGCCGCTAAGAACGTCGCCATGTTTGTGGTCGGTCGCGGTATTATCGGTGCGGGAAGTGTCTTGATCAACGCGTCAGGAGCGCCTCTTATCACCGAAATAGCCCATCCAAACCATAGAACGACTGCGACGGCTCTCTTCCAGACTTCCTATGCGCTTGGCTCGATCGTTGCCGCCTGGACGACATTTGGCACGTTCAGAATCCACAGCAGTGCCTCGTGGCGTGTCCCTTGTGCCCTGCAGGGCTTGCCGTCGGTTATTCAACTTATCGGTCTCTGGTTTGTCCCAGAGAGCCCACGATGGCTAGTCTCAAGAGGACGTGATGAAGATGCTCTGAAAATGTTGGCGAAATATCACGCCGAAGGGGACGAGAGCGACGCTCTAGTCCAGTTCGAATTCAACGAGATTAGGGAGGCGCTGGCTCTGGATGAAGCCAATGATTGGGGCAACATCTTCCTCAACTACTGGGAATTCATGCGCACACCCGGCAATCGCCTACGTTTTTTTATCTTGACCTGGTGTGCGTGCATCAGCCAGATGTCCGGTAACGCCTTTATCTCTTACTATCTATCACCCATCTTGACGGCGGCTGGCCTGACCAGTAGCCTCCAACAAACGCTTATCAATGCAACCTCTCAGATGCTTTCATGGTTTTCTGCCCTATATTTTGCTACCCTTCCTGGCAAGGTGGGCAGACGCAAACTCTTTCTGTGGGCGCTTGCTTCTGTCTTTGTCTGCTTGATTGCCATCACGACCGGAAGCGCTATCTTCGCCGAGAACCCCTCAAATAAGTCTGCGGGCTACGCCGTCGTCGCCTTTATCTACTTGTTTTCTCCGGCCTATAACCTCGGTCTGAACGGAAACTTGGGCCTCTACATCACGGAGATTTTGCCTTATAATCTCCGTTTGAGAGGAATGGCTGTTTTCCAGTTCTGGACGTTGGGCTTTATCGCTCTCTCGACATTTGCTATTCCCGTAGGCCTTGAAGATATGGCTTGGAAATTCTATACCATCTTCATTGGATGGGTCATGGTTGAATTTGCTATGGTATGGTGGCTGTATCCGGAGACCAAGGGTCCTTCCCTTGAAGAGATTTGCCATATCTTTGATGGAGTTCCGGAACAGGATGCTATTGATATGGAAAAAGCTGGTGAAAAGAGGAGGAACCAACTGGAGACTGTTGAGCATATTAACTGAGTAGTTGTGGATATATGCTAAATTGGTTATCATTGGTGCGTTTCAGGTCAAGGTTAGCACAAATATGCAGCGGTGGCCGTGGGTCTTAGTGACAATGAATGGAGGAGTTGATGAAGAACGAACACATATTATCAAGATGCAGGGTTAACCGAAAATGCTCCCCACAAAAGTCTCAGGCGACCTTATTTTCGTTGCCGTCGGTGGGCGGCTCAAGTGCAACAGCCAACTGTCCTGCCCTTACTGCCAGTGGGCACGCCGAAAGGATCAGGCTCAAAACCCCTAGGGCGATTACAACCCAGACGGTGCACTAACTTACAGGATCCCTCCTATCCCGCCACATCCTCCTTAGGGTCTCTGAGACTCGTTGTAGCGCTGGATCAGACACAGCCTGCTCCCGAAAACATGGGAGTCAATCCACGGGGCGCAGAAATCCTGATTTGTCAACGTACCCTTCGGGGTGACGACCAGTTTCTCCCAGTATTTGACGAGGGTGGGCTCCGTGCGGGACATTGGGTCAAGATCCAGATCAGATGGCTGCAGCAAACAAACTCAAGGCGAAACTATGTCATCATTAGTGATGGCGGAAGTTGTCAGCATCACTTATATTCAGTTGGTGTCAAAAGATCTCCAGCTAATGCCACTGGAAAAAAGAATTGTGCACCTCCCGAGGACCAGTCACTTACATGTCTCAGCTCCCAAAACATGGATATTACCGGGTGCGTAGAACTGTGACTCAAAGACCACTCTGGTCGGAAGTGATGGAACAAGTTGAGGTTTACTTGTCCCTCTAGCGCTTCACTCCATGTAAAAACGGCGTTGGTGAAACACAGCTCCGAGAGGGTTCGTGATTGTGAGCGTCAGATGTAGGTGTGTTGTGTTCCCCTCCTTCCGCTTCCTTCCTGCCCCACGGTGGCCAACCCGACCATGATCTCCTCCAAGCTCCGACGAAGGGCCTCTTTCAAATCCTCATCCTCCAAATACTGTCATTTCTCGCTTGCGTCTCTGGTCTCCGTAGCCAGAACCCGATGGCACGGCTCAAGATCAATCTCGCCGGTGGGCCCAACACTCAGCGGGCCCTGCTCGTGGCCACGGCCCAAGATCTTCAGCAGCTTCTAGGCAATGGTTCCCTCACGAGCGAGGCGCTGATCGACCTTTCCCTGCGACAGATCGAACAGTTTGACCAAAAAGGGTCAGCTCTGCACGCTATGATCAAGGTTGCTCCTCGCGAAAAGCTCCTGGAACAAGCACGAGGATTGGATCAAGAGAGACAGCGAGGCCAAGTGAGTGGCCCATTACATAGCGTTCCCATCATTCTCAAGGTGCGTTGAGCCAACAGTGCAATCTCTTGCCGCGTATTGCGCATGAGGTCCTCCCAACACTGACCGAGAGTAGGACATTATCAATGCCCATCCATATTGGGAACTTCCCACGACGCAGGGTGCCAAAGTCCTGGACCACACCGAGAACGCTGGTGAATCTCAACTTGTTGAGCAGGTACGCACGCAAATGCAAATCCTACCAGTGTCCCCAACCTTGCGGGCCATTCTAACAACGTGCTGCAGCTCTCCAAGGCAGGCTTGGTTGTCATTGGGAAGGCGAACCTTTCCGTAAGTTCTTGACACCTGTCGAATAACGTTGAAAGTTGGTTCTAACTATTCTGGTAGGAGTTTGGAGCTGGCAAGTAGGTTATCCCTGTGCTGGCATTAGATCAATGCATGCCTGACGTTCAGAAAGAGGCGAGGGCGGCGTCGGCGGCCTGTCAGCTCTCGGGGGTCAAGCAAGGTCTGCCTACGTCTTTGAGAAGGTCAAGAAACAAGAAGAAGATCTCGCAAACCCGGTATGAGTGCCCCGCTTCCCTTTGCTCGCCGTTTACTAGCCATCCAATACCTAGAATCCTGGAGGCTCATCGACTGGGTCTGCCCTGGCTGTTGCCGCAGGATACAGTCCTGTCTCGATCGGCGGCGAGGCGAACGGCTCGTTGACTACACCAGCCAGTAGAGCCGCACTGTATGCTCTCAAGTGTACACCCCAAACCATCTCTACAGATAGAATCTTTCAAGCTGTGCCGACGTTCGAAACAGTTGGCGGCATGGCCAAGTCTGTCAGAGACCTAGCCGACATCACAAATGTCATCCTCCAAGCGGCCAAGGAGCCAAGGTCCATTAAGGTTCAGTTCAGGAGCGACTGGCAGGGAATTCGTCTAGGCTTTGTTGATCCGCCAAAGTTCAAGTTGCCAGGTTTTCTTTTCGACTCAGATGAGGCATATCTGGCACAGGTTGTAAGTGCCCCTCGGCTAACCGTACCTTTGCAGCTAATACATATTTTCCGTAGAAAGGAGCGATCGAGAAGGCCATCGACATCATCAGACGAGGCGAGGGAGCCGTTGAGTATCCCATCGATCTCACTCATCCTGGGGAGATTAAGTTCAAAGATGAGCCAGGATTCTTGAAGGTCCACTGTGAGTTCACCGAGCTCAGGCCTGCCTTGAGGGCTCCTGTATCTCTTCAAAGATTCGTTGTTCTTGGCTGACCACATGACCATTGCAATAGGTCAATACGCATCACGCCAACACTGATGAGAATTTGGCCCCACGCTGCATCGAATTCTGATTGAATATGTTGGTGCGAACCGGTCTCTCTTTACTGGTGTTGATGTCCATAAGCTGTTGCGGCCCGACTTGCACTTGGAGATTGAGGTGGAAGCATTTCTCCCCAAGGTTGAATGACGAGCCGGAGCACGGCAACGATTAACTAGCCTGGCCTGCTTCCGATCCTCTGGCTAGTAGTCCGCTTGTGAAAGAAGTCTCTACTCGATTTATAGCTACCTGTCTTATAGAATTCTATTGCATCAGCGACCATCACATGAATAACAATAAATGCGGCTCGTCTAATTTAGATGCTATACTCTGCATAAGAAACCCAAATTTTTTGAGCCGCATAAATGACCCAAAATGCCTCTACAATAGCAGAAGGTATCTTCTACTTTTGCCGTATGGCATAGTGGTCATTGTGTTCCACAAAATGCTACTCCTAGATATGAGGGTTTTGTCTTAAGAACTCTTTAATAGTCGCCCCCGAGACTGTGAGTTGGTCGTTGTCTAGCTTGTGAAAGTTGAGGGCCCCGTTGCTAGTATGAAGCTAGTAGAATAGTCCAGTGTAGAGATAGCATTTCCTCTTATCCCCTTTACTCCTCGCATCCAGTGCCTTGGCCTCAAGCTTGTCGATAGAGCCCTGGATATTGAGTCACTTTGACGTCACGCTCGCGTTCGTAAATCTCTGCGATTTGCCAAAGAGATCAGGCACTAGAGCATACGTTCTAAAAACCGCCCTTTGCGTTGTCGTCCCGTTGAATGACCCCAGCGGTGAACTCGGCCGTATCCGTCTCAGTAGTCCAAAACTAAGTCGTGTGGCTGGTTTCCCAAATTTTCATGGCCTTAGTTCTTGTATCCCAAACCAAGGGCATTTTAGGCCCGACGTGACCGTGGCCAAACATGGAGAATATAGTTTCGGCAAAGATTCTAATGGATATGTAGGTAGGCTTGATCGGAGAAGTTATCTCGACGTGGTGTCTGAAGGATACATAGGCATCGTAGGCCTCATGCTTGCCTAGCTATAACTTGCTCTAGTCACCATTCTAGCTGGCAGTAATGTAGATTTTGACTCCAGCCCTCTTGGTGGCCCGGAGAAGAAGCAGCTGTCTATCAAGCTGCAAGCGAGGATCTAAGCCACAGGCACAAACAACCGCATCGACACTAGTGCAGGTGCTATCCAACGCTGTGATGTCGTCGTAGCTAGAGCAAACTTCGAATCGCTCCAGAGCGGCTAGAGTCTCAGGGGATAGCTTTGAGGGGCTGTGCGTAAGGCCGCAGACTTGATGACTATGTTTGCTGAGCGACCGGACAAGCTTCTGGCCGACATTGCCAGTGATACCCCTTGGCTTGTACGGCATAAAATTAAAAAGACAGTTGTGTGACGTTTCTTGGAGACCTCTTAGGTGGGAGGGACCAATGGTAGGCAAGACTGACAGAGACTCCCGATATCCACTAGCTCTATATCATAAAACTTCGCACGAAACCGGCCAAATTGAAGGGCTCTTTTGGGTTGGGGGGGGGGGGTTGAAGATTACGCCAGCTATGAGAAAGTTGACCGGGGTGATGTTTTTGACTCAAGTGACGACAAATTCTAACAAATTGGTTCCACAGATGGTAAATAGTAGACTCCGCTGGACGTAGGATAGACAAGAAAAGGCTTGAAGAGTAAGAGGAGTAACCAGTGCTCAAGATTGAGCATACGAATGTGGCGATCGCAAAGTCTTCGGCCAGGAAAACGGCTCTAGAAGGCTCTCTTGCCCCGCAAACGGGCAGCACCAAGTCCCCGACCCGAGACGATCAAGTTACAGGCAGCGGGTACTTGCATATGCACGGCGGGAAGCCGGCATACAACTGAAACTATATCAAGGTTTATAGACAGGGAAGGACGACGTAAACCATGGACATGATTCGTATTGACGCGGCTGGCTGCGGGGACGGAACATTTCCCGAATGCATGCTTCCTATTCTACACCCGACGAGATCAAGAAGATGCAAGAATGATTCGATCTATCAACATGTGAAACAAAATAGTTATCGGGGTCTCGGGGTGTAAGTGACGGTAATGCGAATCAAGATGGGACAGATGACGAGTTGATTGCCGAAAGATCTGGCTTCCGTGACGGGCAAAGCAGATTAGAGGAATATAAAAATGCTTTTTTACCGTTCTTTTGTTGTTCTTTATGTCCTCACTCATGCTCATATCCCTCTTACTATCACGATTCAATACGCCAGAATGCCTGCCCTTTCTCACTACTTTCAACGAATGGACAATGCCCCACCCCTAGGGGTAGCAATTTTGGTTGCTGCTCTGGCGGTAAGGTACCTTTGTCTTGAACCTGAAAGGGATGCTAACATGTCTACCTAGGTTTTGTATTTCTTTGCAAGTGGAATCTACTACGCCTTCTTCCATCCTCTTGCAAAAGTACCAGGCCCACGCCTTTACTCCTTTACTCAGCTGCCCTTTTTCTACTACTGGATTCAGGGCAACTGGGAGAGGAGACTGAAAGAGCTCCATGACCAATACGGACCCGTTGTGCGATTCACCCACAATGATGTCTCCTTCATCACGGCAGATGCCATGAAGAAGATCTACGGCCACAAAACCAGCATGGCACAGACGTTTGAGAAAGATGCACTCTTTTACAAGCCTGTTCGCGACCAAACCGACATTATCAATGCCAACACCGAGGATCATCGTCGGTTCCGCCGACTTCTCGCCCACGCCTTCTCGGATCGAGCTTTACGTGGACAAGAAGAGATCATGCAACACTATGTTGACAAGTTCATCTTGCGCCTCATTGAGCTTGCACACCAAGGTACAGCCATTGACATTGTTCGATGGTACAACTTCACCACCTTTGACATCATCGGTGATCTGGCATTCGGCCAGTCATTTGGATGCCTCGACAGCGGCGGATACCACCCATGGGTGGCCATGATCTTTTCGTCTGTCAAGACAGGGCCGCTACGAGCCGCCATGCAACGTCTCGGACTCGGCAGGTTTGTTTCACTCTTGATGCCGGCTCACCTCAAGCGCAGCCTGGAAGAGCACTTCCAGCTGTCCAAGTCCACGGCCATGAAGCGGATTGAGAGTCGTGACACGAACCGTGAGGATTTCATGTCGTACATTCTCCGTCATAATGATGAAAAGGGAATGACTCGATCTGAAATTGCCGAGAATGCCAAGATTCTCATCATTGCCGGGAGCGAGACGACTGCGACGCTGCTTAGTGGTGTGACCTTTCAGCTCTTGACCAACCAGGACAAGTATGAGAGCTTGGTGAAAGAGATTCGCACTTCATTTACGAGCGAGCAGGAGATTACTATCGCCAGGGTCAATCAGCTTCGGTACATGATCGCGGCTTTTAGTGAAGGATCACGCATGTGTAAGTCGGTTGAACTGTCTTGAAAGACCATACTGATGAGGAAGCAGATCCACCGGTGCCTATTGGCCTCCCCAGAGAGACACCCAAAGGTGGTGAGGAGATCGAGGGCTATCAGATCCCTGAAGATGTGAGTTGATACGCAAGTACTTTTTCACTAAATCTGACCCAGCCGTAGACCAAAGTGTCAGTCTCACATTGGTCAGCCTACCAGAGCGAGATCAACTTCCGCGACCCCAAGATATTTGTTCCTGAACGCTGGCTCGGCGACCCTCGATATGACGGTGACGCAAAGGAAGTGCTGCAGCCCTTTTCTATTGGCCCGCGCAACTGCCTTGGGAAGAAGTGAGTATTGATGTATTCAAAATCGCGCATTGAGAGGCAGTGACTAATCTTGGTCCGTATTCAGTCTCGCCTATGCTGAAATGAGGCTTATTCTTGCACACCTGTTGTGGAAGTTTGACCTCGAATTGGTTTCGGAGAGTAAGAACTGGAATGACCAAAAGGTTTTTAATCTTTGGGAAAAGGGCGATCTGAAGGTGAAGCTGACCCCGGTGGGAGAAGGAGGCGAGGATTAGTGGTGTGGTTGCCTTGGGCCTTGCTTAGAGAGATTGAGGCCCTGATGCCGATGTGCATTCTAGCAGTCTGGTAAAGGACTGAACACGTTTATCAGCAGCCCAATTGGCTCATCTGAAAAGCGTCCCACGAAGCTGCCATGTTTAGAGGGCATCTTGCAAGATGTGAAAGGAAGCGGGAAGGAGATGGGAAACGGCCACACAACCTCCCCTCACTCCGAAACTGGGCAGTCCTACTACGGCAGGAGCCCAAGCGGAATGACAACAAGGGCTAAATGGTTCGTATATATATACGAGAACACATAAGGCCCTGGTTCGCGTCGCACTCACTGGTGAAGTAACCTTTGATTCTAACCTCGGCATCACAGACCTAGGCAGGTTACTGCTCAGAGACCTAAATAGGCTCTAGCCAGCCAATCTAGGCCCTCCGATGAAGCATGATGGCTGCCGCAAAGAATGGAGGTTCCCCGAGTGTTTTGTAGTAGTCATCCAGCTTCTTCCACCCGTTGTTAATCGATGCTCGGATATAGGCTCGATGGTCTGCTCGTCATGTGCTCTTTTGCGACATCTCAGACGCCAACTGTTTCTAGCGTCAAAAGTCCAAGCCGAGAATGCAGCGGTAGGGCAGATCCTGCGAATCTCGGGGTTAGCTTACTATGGTAGCGTCCCCGACAAAGCGGGCAGGGAGACGGCACACTCTTGGCTGATCGCTGGGCTCTCGGCGTCCGCGGCGTCCAGACGAACCTCATCCATTGTCCCCGCCGTAACCTCAACTGCAGAAGATATTCTCGTCTTCAAAGTACTCCAACAGACACTCTCTTCCTATCGACACCTCTCAATCATCATGTAGTGGAATTTCATCGCGTTTCGTTGTCCATGGCTCGAGGCTCGAGCTCGACCGTAGATTCCTCGCGAAGCTGATATGGATCCCATGAAAAACTAGCAGCTCAAAGGAAGCAGGTCTGACATTCCTTTTTTTCAACCCCCACCGTACTAGGTTAAGGTGTTGCCCCATCTGGCAGGTGGTATTCTAATGACCCAGGCCCAGGTTTCTATATCCACCCGGAACGAGATTTACTGTACACTCATGCAAATGACACCACTGATAAAGAATGCCAACAGGTCTGAGACTCGAATCATGTTATCATGTCAAAAGATCGAGACAAATTTCGTCATTCTTCCTTGCGAGAACGATTCGATTTTGCCTTGCGTGTCAAGATTTCCCAAACTCCTATACAGCGCGAGGTGAAAATGTCAGCGAGCGCCAAGACACTATACGGGATCCTGCGATTGCGCCATCGCAGGTCTGCGGTGAGCAATTCGTCTTACTACTGTAGGTGATCCTTTATATCTTCTTCCTTTCTTTCCTTCTGTCATACAATTTAAGCTTATTATACTACTACATGCATGAGCCCAGATCCGTGCAGATTTTCTCCATCGGGCTGCTTTTCCTGTTCTTATTTTCCTTAAGAACACATCGTATTCTCGGACATAGAGAGCAACCATGTCGTTCCGAAGGAGTGTTTTAGCCCAGATGATCATCTGCGGTATCATTGCGCTGCTGGGTCCTGGATTATGGGTAAGCAATCAGCTTTTTTCTCTTGTTGGATACATTTTGCTAACATTCTCCTCCAGAACGCGAACAACTCGCTGGGCGCAGGTGGTGCACTTGAGCCGTATCTAGTACGTTCATAATATTGCTTCCTGTGACATCAACTGACATTGCGTGGGTCAACGCTGGAAACTCGCTGGTCTTTGGACTGATGGGCTTGTTCTGTATTCTCTCCCCTATTTTCGTCAACTGGATCGGGGTCAAGAACACCTTGATTGCTGGTACTCTGGGCTGGTCCGTCTACAGCGCCGCTCTTTATCAGAACAATCGCTTTGGCACTGAGTACGTTCCCTCTTTCATAATTCATCCATACTCGTGTATTTAACTTATTTATCAAGATGGTTTGTTATCTTCGGTGCTGCCATATGCGGTGTCAGTGCAGGCCTGTATTGGGCCGCCGAGGGCGCCATCATCCTCTCATATCCTGAGCATGCAAAGCGAGGACGCTATCTCGCTCTTTGGCTTGGCTTCAAGAATAGTGGACAGCTCATCGGTGGTGCCATCAACCTCGGCCTCAATGCCAATCGCTCAACAGGCGGCAAAGTGTCCTATGTGACTATCCTTGTCTTTGTCTGCCTGCAAGTCCTCTCTTTTCCTGTGGCATTTTTACTTGCCCCTCCGAATAAGACACAGCGACCGGATGGCACGCATATCATCGTCGAGGCCAAAACCCCAGCCAAGGAGCAGCTGCGAATGTTGTGGAGGACAGTTACAACACGTAAAATTGGACTCTTGCTACCGATTTTCTTTTCCAGTTGGTTTTATTGGGTAGGAATGCGTCCGTGAACAACCAATACTGTCAATATTGCTGATGATTTATAGGGCTATGCGTCGACATACCTGACCTTGTACTTTACTGTTCGGGCTCGAGCTCTGGCTTCGTTCTTGTCTGCTATCACTGGCACCCTTGCATGCATCCTCTTCGGCATCTTCCTCGACTCTAGCAAGATCACGGTCAAGGTAAATCAACACTGTATCTTTCTTTACTACTACAACATCTAACATTCCCAGTCCCGTATCCGCTACGGCTTCATCTTTTCTGCTGGCCTTTTTACTTCTCTTTGGATCTGGGTGCTCATCGTTCAGCATGGTTTCGAGCAGAAGCGCCCTGACTACCTCGACTGGACCTCGCCAGGTTTCGGTCGGGCATTTGGCATCTACATTATGCTTCAGACGAGCGGAAATATGGTCCAGAACTACTTGTACTTCCTCATTGGTACGATTGGTGATGGCACACTGGAGCTGAGCCGGTCGACGGGCTTGTTGCGCGGTGTGGAGAGTTGGGGACAGTGCGCAGCATTTGGTATTAACAGCAGGTAAGTTAATTGAATCAAGGGCGTGTGAGGGTTATTAATTTGGCTAGCAAATTCTCGCCTTTTTATACAACAGTTATCAACGTTCTCTTCTGGACGGCCAGCTTGTTTCCGGCCGTCTTGACCATTTGGAAGGTTGAGGACCGTGTTAGTTACGAGAGTGAGGCCGACGGCTTACCAGAGCATGCGACTGAGAAAGGTGATGCTACAGAGGAGTCTGCAAATAAGGCAACCGTTTGATACATGTCGCCGAGAAGAATAGTAGTCAATGCGTAATAACATGAGCCAACGGGTAGCTATAGCCTGGTTTAACTTAGTTCCGGATCTACTTAGGCATAAGGAATATAAGATGGAAATGCACTGTGTTTCCCCTTTATAACCAATTACTACTTAATGTCTCTACCTTCCATTAACCCACACCGCGCTCTCACCGTTAGTTGTGCATTTTAGGTTAAGGTTAGCCTATAATAAGCTGTGGAAGTCAGGGTGACAAGGGGCATGCACCTAGACGATGATCGTAAGGCAAACCGGGCCACCATTAATCCGATATTAGTTTCAGCTCCAGGCTACAACCAACAACCAACTTCGTCTTACTTTTTCCAATCATTCCACATCACACCTCATTTCCGGCATGTTTCCAGCAAGGCTTTAACTGGAATCATGTCGAGTCTTTTGGTGAATTTGACCTCTTTATTACAGAATGCGGGGCATCATGTCGTTGCCCTCCTCTCTCGTCTCTATGAACTTCTGCCTTCGTGGATCAGCCGAGGTTACTATAACGAACAGCAGTTGTCAATCATAGCGACCACGACTATTCAACTCCTTCAAGATGGTCGCTGGAGTTACTTGCGCAACCAGTTTGCTTTGCCTTTGCGATTTTTCCTCACCGAGACTGTGTTGGAAAAAGGCTGGCAAATGATCACTGCAACCACGGGACCGATCCAGCGAATTGGACAACCGGTTATCTCTGGCGGCTGGTTTCTCTCTGCCAAGGTACCAGTTCATTTCTCCAGAGCAAATCTTGCCTTGATCATCCAAATGCGATCCTCGGGTAAACTTATAGGCCTTCGCGTCAGTCCGCTTTTTGCTGCTGGGCTGGGTCAAGAGTGGAAGCCTCCTCCCTACACTGAGCTTGGTGCTGAGCGGGAGGTAGAACTTAAACTTGGGTCGAAACTGGAAGTACCAGGGATTCTCTGTCTTCCAAAGGAACCGGGTGTTTTCCCTTGCGTCATCTTTCTCTCTGGTTCTGGGCCTTGCGATATGGACTCGACCGTTGGTTCAGTGAAGCCTCTCAAAGACATTGCTTTAGGCCTCGCTCAACATGGCATTGCTTCTATCCGGTTCGATAAGGTGACCCTCAGGCATGCGCAAAAGTTCAAAAACAGTGCAACCATCACAGTCGGTGATGAGTACCTTGATCAGGCCAACGATGCCATCACCCATGCAAGGCAACACTCTGAAATTGATCCTAACAGGATCTTTATCATCGGGCATAGTCTCGGCGCGACTGTCGCCCCTCATCTGGCCCAAACCGATGACCGGATACGTGGGGTTGTCTTACTTGCTGCGCCGAGCCAGCCTCTGCACAGGGCTTATGTTCGGCAACTTCGTTACTTTGCCTCTTTGGATAGTGAGCCAGTGGAAGCCATGCAGGAGCTCATTGCGGAGGCAGAACAAAAAGCCGATGCAGCAGATTCTGGTGCTACATTATCGAAAGATCTTCCATTTGGTCTTCCCGCTTCTTACTGGAACAGCGTCCGTGAACTTGATCCTGTTGGTACCGCGCAGAAGTTGGAGAAGCCGATGCTGTTGCTTCAAGGCTCGCGCGATTATCAAGTCACGGTAGAGGATGATTGGGTTGAATGGGAGCGTGTGCTCGGCAACAAGAACAATACTCGTTTACGTGATTATGAAGGACTTGATCATTGTTTCATCAAAGGAGAAGGGAAATCTACGCCAGCTGATTATGATGTACCGGGGAATGTGGACCTAGAGGTTGTTCGTGACATCAGTCGTTGGATTTTGGATACAGAGACAGGCGGAAGCGCTGGGTGTTAAGTAAGAACAAGTGTTGACTTTACTATGTAGCAATACTGTCACGATTCAAGAATCTCAACCTAGTCTCCATTCTTTTCTTTAACGACCGACAAGGCTGAAACCCGAAAGCATCGCCCAACTCTTAAACGATAACCCCAGGGTTTGCGACGGCTTCATCATACAGCTCGGCCGGAGTCCGGAATTTCATGCCCTTGAAGAACTTCTCTCGGTGTCGCTCTACCTTGCCGTCCGGAAACGCGAGGGCGTCGCTGTGACCCATCACCTCGTACATAGCTGCAGCCACCTCTTCCTTGCTCCTCTTTGCGATGAACTGTTTGATGCTCTGGGCCAGTGACTTCTTCTGGAGCGTATACTCGGGTTCCCGTGCTTTAACGAACTCCCAGAGCTCTCGCCAGGTCATCTGTTGGCCTGAGACACAAGTAAACTGTTCCCAAGTTTCGGGGTCATGGTTCAGGAGCACACCGACAGCACGGGTCGTGTCTCTGGCCGACGTAAAGTCGACCTTCTGGGCACCATTTCCATAGAGGGTGAAGACCTTGGTGTCGTAGTTTTGAACCCATCGTTTGCCGAAATCAGCGAGATGTCGTTGATCGGAAGGGAGAATGTAATCCGCCATCCATCCCTGGCAGAAGAAAGTCCAGTAAACATCTTTCTGCACCCGGAGGGCCTCGAGGATGGGTAGTAGATCCTCACCAGCGTAGAGCGGCTGGTCATTGACCTCTTCATAGTTTCCAGCCCAAACAGAGGGGAGGAACCGCTTGCACTTTGGAGACTCCTTGCAAGCCTTAAGAAGTGCCAGGTGGATGGAGGAAAACTCTGGGGCGTGGATGGTGATTGCAGAAACGACGGCGTCGCAATCGGCAAGATGCTTCTTGAGGTTCGAGACAGAGTAGTCGGTCACTCGCTGCTCGACCGTCATGATGTGCGGCTTGAGGCTTTGAGTGAGGGCGACAAGGTCATGACCTTCCTTTGGAAGCTCTTCCAGGAGATACTTGGAGACGTCTCCGAGTCCTCCAATTGCGACCTTCATGACGAGAACTTAACAGAGATGAGGATAGAAGGAGAAGTGGAATGAGATTGAGAGTTGGCGATGATGACGGAAAACTTGATGCGGGTTTGGGTGTTGGTGGAGAATATCGAGGTTGACGTAGGAGAGAAGGTAAAATTTATAGGACTTGGAGAAGAGAAAGAAACCACGAGAAAAGGGGGAAATAAATGCATCAGATCACGCTTAGAAATTAAAAAGCGAGAAATTTTGAATTCGTTAATGTCGGCAGCACTGTTGAGCCGACTCTTTGTTGGTGCGATCGGGGAGCCTTCGATCTTAGGCTCTCCAATGTAAACCAGCAACTGCCGAGATGGAGTTGGCAATATGCGGCCAGGGTTCTCTTTGAAGGGGAGTGTAAAATGGACAACTTTAAGCCTTCTTTTGCCTGTATTTAAGAAGAAAAAAAAACGAAATACCATGTTCCCCTTTCCTCCTAAAAGCCAACTCGTGTGGTTGTCTGTTGAGATTTCTCATCTCTTCCTTCGTGGTGTTGAGAGGTTGTCCAACCCACGATTCTGTGAAGCCTCCGTCCCCACTTCTTCTTAACCCTTGTGTTGCACCGCCCATCTTCCTCACGGTCCCCCGCCAAGACACTGTCTTGAATCAGTCATAGCTAGCTAGTGACTCATTTTCTATTTTGGGCTACCTGTTCCAAATACCAGCCTCTCGAAATACACCTTGGTCCCCTTCTCTCGTGGTTTTTGGAGGCTACATGGTTAGGTACGAGGCATTTGGCCGGAAATAATGAAGGCACATTACTTTGGCTCTTAGGAGCAACATTGCCACCCGACATATGCAGCTCCTACAGCTAATATGTATATCACGTCTCTATCTCTTCAACTGCCATGGTTGAAATAAAAGTTTGAAATAAAAGTAATCTCAAGTACATTCGGAATAAGGTCTTCCAGCTCTATCTTGTTTTGTTGATAGTCAGACTGACTTGGTAGAGAGTGACATCAGCTTTGTGGCCTACAAGGGTGACTGTGCAGGCTTCTAATTGCCCTATCAACATGTAGCAGGTCTATTAACCTAGAAACAGGCTTTGGGATGGGCTTTGTGGCGTCAGAAACAGCCTATGGTGTAGTAGAGGGACTTGTGCGGCATTCGGTCACGGACTTGCTCGGACTTCCGCTTGTGCGAGAATGCCGAGATTGGCGATCTTGAAGCATATCAACGAATCGTGTAGGTTGATCTCTCTGGGCAGGACCTGAGGTGATCGGAACAGCCTGTCTGGTTTAGGCCGTCGCATCTCCGAGTTTGACGAGGCTCAGCATTTAAAAAGAACTGACTGCTTCATGTCTCAGCCGAGCACAACCACAATCCCTTCTATTCAAGCCTTGGTACTCATGACAATCAAAATGGCCGCGAAATTCAGTCTTTCAAACCCGACTAGACCCATTCGTGTTGGAGTTGTCTTGATGAATGGGTCAGTAATTCTACTTTATCACTAGATTACCACCCTGGGTTGAAGTCTGCTTGCTGCTTGCTTACTGACGAACATTTAGAGTGACCGAGCTCCTCGACATTGCACCTGTTGGCATGCTCCATGGATTAAGCAAAGACTTTGTAGAAAGCTTCCCAGATGAATTGCTAGCTCCAAGTCTCAAGGCTCAAGCAGTCGACTTCAAGTTTCATTGGGTCTCCGAGGCCGGTGAGGCAGCTCACAGTCGCCTCTCAGGCGGCATGTCAATCCTGCCGATGGTATATACACGCGAAACAACTCATGACCATGATGGACACGCACTGACGGCGTGATGCAGGACTCGTTCCAGTCATGCCCATCCTTAGATGTTGTTCTTATTGGCGCCCACAATTTTGGGTACACGCCCAATGCTGCGGAGCTCGCCTTTATTCGCAAATGCTGGGATGAGTGTTCTGCCTTCCTGACCGTCTGCGGAGGCATTCAGGTACCTTTGCTGGCTGGGCTGCTCGAGGGCAAAACAGCGACAGGTCCACGCTCCATGTTGGGTATGTTGCGCCGGGAGGCCCCTGGAACCAATTGGGTCGAGAGGCGCTGGGCAAGGGACGGCAGGCTCTGGACAAGTGGTGCATTGTTGAATGGGGCCGACCTGTTGAATGCGTTTGCGCATGAGTATTGGGGAAAGGGTGAAGTTGGCTCTCTAGTTGGTGTTTTATCAAGGATGGGCGCATGGCCAAGCAGGGAGGTCGAATACCAGGATGTGCTGTGGAAGGTATAAAGCCTTTGCCTCCAATGAGGCAGCCCAATATTGGCATCACGCAGAATAGTCACTTGTAAAGTCATTCGATGGTAACCCCTTCAAGACTCTAAGACTGTCTATATTTCCTACCGAATTCTCTTTCATCTTCAACCCTTAATACCGAACAGCTTCCACTCAAAGCAAATTACAAAAGCCAAGCACTTTCCATTAACAAAAACACCCCAATCCTAAGAATAAGAAATAATGACCACACAATGTTAGAAACCATTTGTTATGAGTTCTCCACCGTAGTACCTTCAAATCTCATTATTATCTGCAATGACGACAAGAAGCCATCAGCCACCATAGCAAAAACACAGTCATTAATATATGCCGGTATCAAAACCAAATAACGTACAATACCGTAACCTATAGGGTTTCTTCTTGTAAGATTATATTTATCACTTCAACACAGAAGCAGAAAATTATTTATAAAACTTCACATCGTGACATATACCACGCATGATAGAACAGATATAGCTCCGAGTAGGTAAGTACCTCCTAGTAGATCAAACTCGGATCTACATGATATCCCCAAGCTAGACAAGCTTGAGCTTAAGAAACAGCAACGCAAGCATGCGTCTCCTTCCATAGCCCACTGCAATCTTTACCTACTGCGGGATTCCACTTCGCAAACTGCTCCATTGTGATCTTATTGTAACTCAAAACACCTTGGCACGTGGTCGTGGGACTGATGTAACGAAACTTGATGCAGTTCTTGACCATCCCTGCCTGTATGGGTGTAGACGTCGTCAAGCCGTTGCCAGCGGTGGTGGTAGGCGAAGGTTTGTCTCCCACCACGCCAACGCAGGCGTTGGTGCCCGCCCACAGTCCACCGCAGTCCTTGCCAACCGCGGGATTCCACTTGACAAAGTCGGCCAGGGAGATTTTGTGATAGTTCAAGACACCTTCACAGGTGGCCGTAGGACTAGTCAAGTGGAACTTGTTGCAGTTGGATACCATGCCCTCCTGGATGGGGCTTGGAGTTTCGATGCCATTCCCGGGCTCCTGAGTAGGAGAGGGCTTCACAGTGACAGTGGGCTTCACAGTGGTGTAGATACACGCGTCGTGCTCGAAGGAACGATGGTTGTAGGCTCCTCATCATTGACAGCGCCGACTAGGCAGTACAGCCCGTCTGTGTCGATATCGGGGCAGCTGATACCGGGGTTTAACGACTTGAGCTCGTCCACAGTCCCCACTCGTCGGCGAAGCTCGAGCACGTCGCACCACTGTCGGCAGAGGTTGCAAATCCGCAATCCACAGCTCGACGTGACGGGATATGAAGAGCGGAGAGCAACTGTGGAAGAAGCCCCACGGCCAAAAGACATGAAAGATGCATCTCGTTAATCCGAGGGATGAATCGCAGAGAAGAAGAAGGGGGAGAGATGAATTTCGTTGGTGGCTGGATGGGTTGGAGTAGATAGATCACAGCCTGGGCAGCTCAGTCTTATACTTTTCCATCATCTTGCGGTTTGTAGCGGGCGTGAACCAAGCCCGTGAATGTCAAGCATAGTTAGCATACGATGTTGGTTGTTCGAAATGTGTGCCTGGAGCATCGGGAGACCTTCCGGGTATCTCGATAAATCCTTGTTGGCGGGGGTTAGACTGTCATCCGGATCGATCTGACCAGCATAATTAAGGATAACCTTCCGTCGCATGCTGCGGGACGAATCAGGGTTGGTAGAGTTGACGGTGATGATGGTCTTGGCAGCGGAGCAGAGCTGGTTCCCGTCCCTTTACTGTGTCGACATTTGCTTCAGGGGCTAATCGCATCCCTACCAGGACCCGCTGCTACTCTGGCGGACAGGACCAGCATCTGTCAACCAACAACTACCAAGCCGGCAACACGGCGCATGCGGGTACTCAGACGAATGCAGACCAGCGTCTCCCACCCATCCCACTACAAGAACCCGCTCAGGTCCTTGCAAGAGCTTCGACTGCGATCTGCTTCTGCGCACTTTCTCAATACCCTCATTCCCAACATGCGATTTCCCCTACCCCACCTCGCCTCCTTGGCGTGTTGGTTCCTCCTGTTCTCTAGCGGGGCTACCGAGGGGCAAAATAATTCCACTGGTCTCGTGGAAATCGACTTGGTCTTCCCGCGCAATGAGACATACAATCCGTCACCATTGATGCCCATCGTTTTCTCTTACCGAAACACTGGGCTCATGCCACTCCTCAGGCCTACAATCACCTATGAGATCTGGAGGTACAGCAATTTTGGTGGTCCCAACATTAGCGGCCGGCAAGAAGTTCCCTTGGTCAATCACTCCAGCAGCGACCCTTATCTGAAGCATAGCTTCTACATGTTTGACTTCGACACCGAGGACACATGGCTCTTGGCATTCCATGTCTGCTGGACCAATTGTGTTGAGGACGGCGAGGGATCCCCTGGGTTTGACCCTTACACCGTCCTTCGGACCAACCTGACCAATGTCGCCATTGTTTTCACCACAAAGGGTCCCTCGAAGCAGATCGACCTGGTTGCTGCAACCAGCAACCAGACTTGCGCGGCCCCTGCTGGAGTCGCCATCGACATCGCAAGCACAGACGACACGTTTTTGTCGACCGACGAGTATGAAGAAGATCGCTGCCCGGTGGTTACATCTCCGCCAACCGAGGCAGAGAGCTGCGCCGTCACGATAGGTACTGCAGCTGCTTCAAGCATTTCCGCCTCCATGACTTCTGACGTATGCAAGTGGCGGGCCGCCACTGACGTTCCCGATGGAGTTGACTGTTCATCTTTTAAAAAAAAGAGCGCAGCGGTGCGAATCGTTCCAGGGGGGCAACTTGTTTGGCATTCATGTTGGGAGCTTTCGGCTTCATTCTATAATCTTGTGCGGCCATCTTCCCTCTAGTTCATAGCTTGCATAGTTATTTAACAATTAGACCTTTTATCTGCACTGTTAATACAATCAAGTGCCTCAACTGGGGGCTTTCCAAAGCTCGCTTCGTCGCTATGTTCTGACCATCTTGTCTGGCACGAGTTGCTCCAGACTTTTCTTGATCTGATAATTACCGAGATGAGCCTCGGGCTCTTCGCCAGCGAATCCGCATGAACTTGAGCCATGACCATGTCAAATGATCCATCACCAACAGCCTCGTAAGGTGGAGTCAACATACCATGCCAAGCATCTCTATACCCGCAGCATGCCCTGACCGCCCCCACTGCAGTCTCGGAACATTCAAGGGCTCTTTTGTTAACCGTATCGGCTCGAACCGATGCGGGACTCCCGCTCCGAACTAGAGCCCTTGTACCCTGTTAGACTCTAAAGTCCCAGTCACCTTGATATGCATAAATGATGGAACCAACAACCAACAACCAACAACCAACACACTAAACCAGCATGGAAAGGAGTGGCCAAGCCGGACAAACGGCGTTGAAATTCTTGCAAATATCCACCATCATGGGTTGCGGTCTTGGCTTGACTCGTCTGTCTGCTCATATCATTATGCTGTAACGCAGCAAGGAGGATGGAGTAATCTCTCAAGACGCCCGGCCACTGCCTGACTTGACAAAATAGGAAATCGCCAATTTGTCAAGATTTTGGCGGCTGAACCGGAGTGAATGTCTTGTTGTTCCGGGCAAAGAGCAGGGTCAGGGAGAGATGGGCTTCTCGAGAGACCTTCCAGTTTCAGAGAGACCTTCTGTTGGTATAAGAGGTAATCCGCCGTCAACCTTTCTTTCACCCAGGAGTAGCAATACACGTACATTACATTCATTAATACAACTCCAGTCATTCATTACCTCGTCATTCGCTCCTATTCCTTCATTATCTCGTCATTCGTTCCTATTCCTTCTCTTTACCATACAACACAACCTTTACATTTATTTTGTCTTCCTGACATTCTCTTTGTCCTATTCAACCTCGTTGGTTGCTTTGACCATGTTGACTTCAACATGGCTTGCAACAACACTCCAGGTTGTGGGCATCTTGACGTCTGTTAGCCTGGCCGTGGCAAACCCAGGAAACAGACTCGGAGCTAGTCCATATTACCTCAACACTGATGCTTGTCCGGAGCGGTGCAGCATTTCCGGGCCCGAACCGGGGAACTGGTCTGTCTACCCGGATCTGAAGCAGCTCAAGCAATGTCAGGAAACCATGTTTTATGCGTTTTCTCTGTATGATCCGGTTGATGATGGCTCAACAGGCCATCGCATTCATGCCTGCACATCATTCGGTCCAGACTTTTCTCAACTGCCAAACTCGACCGCCGTGGCCCTTTCTTTTGCCCCCGTCAACGCCAGTTATGAGATTGGTTGATGGGACGAAGATTTCGGCCTAGCTGCTTCTGGAATCCGTTCCATCACCAAGCAGGCTCGCCGCTACCTCGCTCATGGACACGGGGCCACGGACAAACCCACCATCATGTTTGCCCAGTCTGGCCAAGCCACTATCGGCCTCTACGTTGGCCAAGGCCTCCAGAGTCAAGTGATTGGCTCTTCTGCCCTCAAGCTCCTCGAGGATAACCTTGCCAACTTGAATGTCACAACGCCCACATTGGCCATGCAATTCTGTGGTCCGGACCTTGGCGGCGCCCATTCGTTTGGCCTGATGGTAACAAGCAACGCCACTTTTGGTTCCCTCCAGAACGCTGTTCAGTCCTGGGCGAATGGAACTTGCCTGTCCTTTTCACAGTCCACCAACATGACGGGCCAGGTCTTGTACACAACGCCACTTGACAAGTTGGCTGATGCCAAAAACTCTACCAAGCCATCCAAGCTCGCCATCACGAACAATCGGCATTCCAGACGTCATCAGCATCTTCATGTCCGTGCCGAGTGCAAGACTATCCAGGTCAACTCCGGCGATAGCTGCGCCAAGTTGGCAAGCAGATGCGGCATCTCGGCCAGCGACTTTACCAAGTACAACCCGGGATCCAAGTTCTGTTCCGAGCTGATGCCCAAGCAGCATATTTGCTGCTCCAAGGGAGACCTCCCTGACCTCCGACCCCCCAAGAACTCTGACGGATCTTGCCATGCCTACAAGGTTCAGGAGAACGATAACTGCGCCAGCATTGCTATCGAGAACGGTCTCAAAATGGAAGATCTTGAAAAGTTCAACAAGAAGACCTGGGGCTGGGCTGGGTGCGAGCGCCTATTCTACAAGACTGTCATGTGCTTGAGCGAGGGTGACCCCCCCTTCCCCGACCCCATTTCCAACGCTCAGTGCGGTCCGCAGAAGCCAGGTACCGAGAAATCCAAGGACGCCACTGATATCTCTGATCTCAACCCCTGCCCCCTGAATGCCTGCTGCAACATCTGGGGCCAGTGCGGTATCACCAAGGACTTTTGCACTGATACTAATACTGGTGCGCCTGGAACTGCCAAGGAAAACACCAACGGCTGCATCTCCAACTGTGGTACCAAGATTGTCAAGGGCAGCGGCGATGGTTCAGTGCGTGTTGGATACTTTCAAGGCTACGGAATTGGCCGTGACTGTCTCTATCAGGATGCTTCTCAGATCGACGCGTCAAAGTATACGCATTTGCACTTTGCATTTGGCACTCTGACCCAGGACTTTGATGTTGAGGTAGGCGACAAGCTCTCCCAATATCAGTTTCAAGAGTTCAAGCGCGTCAAGAATGTCAAAAAGATTTTGTCTTTCGGTGGTTGGGACTTTTCGACCAACCCCGCCACCTATGCCATCTTTCGCGAGGGCGTCAAGCCTGCCAACCGCCTCACTATGGCTACCAAGATTGCCAATTTCATCATCAAGAATGACTTGGAAGGTGTTGATATCGACTGGGAATACCCTGGAGCGCCTGATATCCCCGGCATCCCGCCAGCTGAGAAGGATGAGGGGAAGAACTATCTCGCCTTCCTCGCCGTCTTGAGGAACCTGCTGAAGGGCAGGTCTTTGTCTATCGCTGCTCCTTCTTCCTACTGGTACTTGAAGCAGTTCCCAATCAAGGACATTGCCAAGGTTTTGGACTATATCGTCTACATGACGTATGATCTCCATGGCCAGTGGGACACAGAGAATGCCTTCTCGCAGGAAGGGTGCGACTTTGGTAACTGCCTCCGCAGCCAGGTGAACCTCACTGAGACTCAATACTCGTTGGCGATGATCACCAAGGCAGGTGTCCCAAGCAACAAGGTCATCGTAGGCGTCACCAGCTTTGGTCGATCTTTCAAGATGGCCGAGGCGGGTTGCTACGGACCGGAGTGTCTCTATACTGGCGACAGGTTGAACTCGGGTGCAAAGAAGGGGAAATGCACCGATACCGCCGGTTATATTGCTGATGCTGAGATCGGCGATATTCTCAAGGATACAAGCCGTGTTGTCAAGCATTTTGTCGACTCGACCAGCAACAGCGACATTCTCATCTACGATGACACCGAGTGGGTCTCCTACATGAGCAGCAGCACCAAGAAGGTTCGAGAGAATCTCTACAAGTCATGGGGCATGGGCGGAACTACTGATTGGGCTGTTGATTTGCAGACTTATCACGACGTTCCCAAGCCAGCAAAGAGCTGGGCCCTGTTCAAGGAAGCTGTCAGCCAAGGGAAGAACCCCAAGGAAGATTTCACTCGAACCGGCAACTGGACAGACTATTACTGCACTGACCCTTTCGTCAGTCGCTCAAAGGAGTACACTGTGATCGAGCGGTGGAGAGGGCTGCAAGCTGATGATGCATGGAAAGATGTCATCAGAACTTACAAAGACACGGACAAAGACGGTGGCCTCATTTTCTCGGATTCGGTTGCCCAGACTCTCAATACTGGAAATGGTGTGGACTGCGGATCGATATCGGGGGCCGGCTGCAACACTAAAAGCACCTGCTTGAATGGAATGGACGCGGAAGATTCCGGACCTGCTGCAGAGATGATCTGGGATTCGTTTGTCTATCTCCATGAGATGTTTGCGGCCTTTGACTTTGCGCTGTACAAGGCAGCGACCGGCATCAGCTTCTCCCTCGACGACTTTGGGAACAAGTTTGCTCCAATCCCTGAGGAGGAGGACAACACATGGCTTCTGGTCCTGATCGATCTTGTCACTATCGGAACCGCCACCGCTGCTGGGCCCTTTTTCAACTCGTTCCTTAAGAAGCTCCCATACTTTGCCGCCAACGCCGCCACCCACGACAATATCAAGGATACAACCATGACGCTGATTGGCCAGAGTACAACTCTGGCCAAGGACTTGCTGTCATCTAAAGAGTGAGTCGTCCCATATTCTGACATGACCATGTTACATGCTGACCTTTCACGTAATCATCAGCTCTGACTGGACACCGGAGAAGCAGGCTTCATTTAACAGTTATATGGGCCAAATAATCAAATATTGGTCCGGTGCTAACGTTAACGCACTACGCTGGATTTTCGACGGCACAGATGAGGCAATTGATACACTATGGAACCTCATCTCTGACGGGAAGCTGGTCGGGGGCCCCTTGTATAATGGGGAAAGCACCCTAAAGCAGGAAGATGATCTCCAAGCCAACATTGAGAAGTCCTTCTACGGGCTCAACATCCCTACCCTCTGGCGACTTTCCGGGACGTATGCCTTTGTTCTCGACTCAGGTTATAACTGCAATGAGGAATACCCTGTCAAAGACTATCTCGACGAAGACACCATGGACGCCACCAGCGTGTGCTACGAAGGGAGACGTTACTATTTGGTATATCCCAAGGGTGACTCCGAAGAATGCTCTTGTTCTTATATCCATACCCACTGTGAGAGGACTTGTAAGAACAACAAGTTCAGTGCGCCGCCCGGCCTGGACTCGTTGGACGGCACGTTGTTTGGAGGCATCACGAAAGAGGACCTGATCAAAGGGTGAGTCATTCGCAAGCCAGTTTTGCAGGCCCTCCAACAGCCGAGACATTTTGCAACCCGAGGGTTTTCTTTCCTTTCCTTTTCCTCCCCTACCGCAATACAGTGGCTAACTGAATGGTTTACCCAGATCCGTCCGCACTTATAACAAGAATGGGAAAAAGAACGTGGCGGGTGATTGGGACCCTACCGGCGATGACAGTACCTTCCGGGACCTTCTTGATGTCGACATCACGACCCCAGGCCTCGTGCGTCTCCCTGTATGTAGCCCTGAGCGCGCATTTCAATCATGGGATACGGCCTCCAAGGGCTCCAGCCCCTCCTATCCGTGCGACATCCCCCCCGGCAAGAATGAGTGCGGAGACTCGACCTTTGTGAACGAGACGAGCGACAAATCCCCATTGGTGAAGGATTGTGAGTCCATCATCAAGAACATTGAAGGAGACGGCGGCACCAAGTGGACGACGCAAGTTGCGGGCAAGAATCAGCGCAAGATTGCGGCCGCTGGCACATGCGCGTTTGGAGTCGAGGCTACCAAGGTCGATGGAAACGTGAATTTTGCTTTCGGTGGACAGGATCTCATCGACATCAACACTTCCGTTGAGAAGTATAGCAAGGACGGCAAGATCGGTGCCACGGGTGATTTGCACTGCAGCGGTAATGTGAAGCAACAGCCTGTTCACTGGGCTATCTATCATACCTGAACAGGTCACTAGATATTATATTAGTACTATTATAAAGCTAATTTTTTATAGTAAGAAAACCTTTATTAAGGCCCATAGCCGCACCTATATGTAAGTATTAACCCTGACCTGAAATGCACCTCTGATCTAAATATATATCTGAACCTGAACCTGAAACACACCCTGGGGCCCTACCCCTACATGAGCTAACGGGTAGTTATGCTAATTTCCCTCTCTGCCCCTCTCTGCCTGACGTTCTCATCTGCGTGTTAACACTTTCCTTCTACCTCTTACGACACTGGCAAACTGCATTTTAAGACGCGCAGTGAGGCGAAACGACGCAAATATGGAGGCTGAACGTCTCGAATCAAAACAGGTGATGCCTCCAGTGGCCGGGGTTGCCAACCCTGCGTGCCCTCCATCATTACCATCCTGCGCCGTGCCTGAGTACTGCTATTCTGCATTGCAAGATGGCCATATCCGCCTACTTCGACTGATGCCAAATCAAGACGAACATGCCCCGATACAATGCCAACTGTTTCACTACCATCTCCTTGACTCAGTGAAAGGGACTCACCTTTACGAGGCTCTATCATACGTATGGGGTTCTCCAAAAAAGCCACGGTTTATTATCACAAATAAAGGTCACCTACGGATCACGGAAAACTTATACGCGGCATTATCACGTCTCCGAGATTACTCTCTTCAGCGAGTCATATGGATTGATGCTATCTGCATCAATCAAGGTGATATGAAAGAGCGGGAGCGCCAAGTCCAATCTATGGCAAAGATCTACGCTGGTGCTAGCCGTGTAATCGTTTGGCTTGAAGAAGCGACAACAGGCTGCGGTCCAGTGGACAAAGAAACCATAACCAATAGTTATCAAGCACTAGAAGAATTGGGTGCTGCTGCCTGTGGCGTGCCTACGAAGCCCTCTGGCGACGAAACAAAGCATCAAGCAGTCCTCGCGCTGCTGCAGCATTCTTGGTTTCGGCGCATCTGGGTAAGATGCTGGATGATCGGTGGTGTTGATAGACGTTGCTGACAAAATTCTTTCAGGTGCTGCAGGAGGTTGCCGCAGCTAGGCATGTTTTGATCATGTGTCATTCTACTGAGATAGACGGATACGCGTTCTGCTCTGGTTTACAAGCACTCAATCTCGTCTCTGAAGATGAACACCTGCAAAGTCGAATACGTTCCGCGATCTACCTCATAAAGGGTGCAATCTTCCGGCCCAAAACCACGGTTGGCCATCCAGACAGGTTCTCTCTCCATATACGCCCTCTCGGAGAGCTGGTGGATATGTATCACAATCGAGATGCTACCGACCGCCGGGACAAAATCTATGCCTTATTAGGCATGAGCTCTGATATCCCAGTTGGTCTATCGCCTGACTACACGAAATCGTGGAAAGACATCTTTCATCAGCTTATCAAGTCTTTCATGGGCGAACAAGCATCTGTAGAAACCTGCGACGAAGACGAAATTGCGGTGATCAAGACCAAGGCTTGTGTTCTTGGAGAGATCTCGATGCCAGGCAATAGTACTTGGGATGAGAGACAGAATGTGGATGTCGCTCTGAAAAGGATATCTGGCTGCTTCCCAGAATGGAGTGGCCGCTGGATTCTCCAATCTTCGGCGAAGCCCATCCAGGAGGGTGATTTCGTTTGTCTTCTGCAAGGAGCACCAAAGCCTACTATCATCAGGCTATGTGAGGATTATTGTGTTATTGTTGCAATTGCCGTTACCCCTACGGATGACGAACGCGCTGAAGGAGCAGCTATGGACTGGCCAAACCTCTTACAACGAATAACGACTTTTCCCCGAGAGGTGTTGCTTGTCTGGGACTGGGAAACGTCGCAAGAGAGGCTACCAAGTAGAGGAGATTATAAATGCTTTTTGAGCAGCCGGGGATCGAGGCATGCGAAACCAGATACATGTTTAGACGGGGCGTCTAGGCTAGCGAACATGGGGCTTCTACTGAGAGATGTGGGAAAGTATGAGGAGGCAAGCCAGAAACTTCACGAAGCGATAGGAGTCTACGAAAAAACGTCAGGAAGAGACGACCCCCACACGATCGCAGTTATGGACGAGCTAGCGTTGACGTACAGATGTCAGGAAGGTAGAAAAGGCACAAGGAAGGCTGAGAAGACGAAGGCAATGGCTGATCTGCTTGGTCGAAGAGTGAGGATTACGGCAAACAGGATGATCTGGGTTGCAAGTTCGTTCGATCAGGAAGTCATGGCTCTGCTTCTCAACCATTTGGAAGATGAGATCACCATTACCGAAGAGGTGATAAAGGCTGCAGCGGGAAATGAAAGGGATGGGAAGGGAATGATAATGCTACTTCTTGATCGACGGGAAGATAGAATTACTATCAGCGAGGAGGCAGTCTGCGCCATTGCCAAACGATTTGACGGAGAAGTAATGACACTACTTCTTGACCGATGGGAATACAACGTCACCATCAACGAAGAGGTGGTGAAGGCCGCAGCAGGAAACCATTGGGGTGGGAAGGAAGTTATGGCTTTACTTCTCGATCGACGGGGAGACGAGATCACCATCAGCGAGGAGGTGGTGAAGGTCGCAGCAGGAAATAATTGGAGTGGGAAGGAAGTTATGGCTTTACTGCTCGATCGACGGGGAGATAGGATCACCATCAGCGAGGAGGTGGTGAAGGCCGCAGCAGGAAATAATTGGAGTGGGAAGGGAGTTATGGCTTTACTGCTCGATCGACGGGGAGATAGGATCACCATCAGCGAGGAGGTAGTAAAGACTGCACTGAGAAATGAAAGGAGTGGGAAGGAAGTAATAGTATTACTTGACCGATGGAGAGACAAGATCACTATTCGCGAGGAGGCAGCCGTACTACTTGGGAATGTAGAGTGGAAACGGCGCCCGTTTCCAACTATCAAATATTAACTAGTTTTGAATAGACGCCAGATTAATATATACCAATGTTACAGCATGGCCCGTATCCAGCATTATTCATCATGCACACCCGCAGTCGTTTCAGTACTAATTTGTAACTGTCTATCGGCTCATTTATCCCAAAAGGCCAGACTTTAACTATAATAAGGAACACTACATAGACACCTCGGACGATGTTAATAACATCGCTTTAAGCTTAGCTATTGTAATTTTATCCCTCTTACCTAGGAAAAGCATCGGCTAAGCTACTAATGTTTTTTTTACTATAAGTTAGGTCTTATATATTTGAGCTAGTCTTTTTAATGTCCTTTAAAGCTGATTTTTTAAAATAAGAAAAATTGTACATAACCGGCGACCTTAGCTATATATACGTGCTAACCCAAGCCCGGAATAGACCACTGATTTGAAGATAATACCTTACTCAATAGTAACTTCTTGCAACTTACCATCCTTAAATAATCCCGCCCATTTATCTCTCGTATAGCCTTCCTCCCGCTCCATGACCACCTGACTAACGATTATCCACCGGTCCGAGTCCGCCATCTGCGATCGCCTCAACACCAAGCGATGGAAGCAGCCAGGCACAAACAGCAGCCGGTCTCCCTTATCAACATCACCACGTTTCAGACACCCCGTCCCTTGCGCCATTGCATCATTCGTGTACACCATTATTGTATCCTCTAACCTTATCTGCTCTAATCCAAAATTGAGAGATGTATTGAATAAGGCAAGCATCAACAGAATCAGCCACTTGTCGGCTCTTCCAAGCTTGCATGAGGAGTCGGGGGATGTGGCCATGAAAATGAATCCTAACAACGAGAGCATCGCAACCCTCGCTTGTTTTGGGAGAGCTATGATCTTTTTGAAAGCGTCCTGCCACGGCGATGCCTGGAGTGGGTGCAAGTCAGCCGGACATGCAACATTCACGATTGTGCTGCACTGCCCGATAACCTGGAGCGTCTTGCCGCAGTTGGCAATCTTGAATGTATCTGGAGCTTGATCCTTGTTGACGCAGATAGCCAAGTCGTAAGCCAGTTTGCTGACCTCCCTCGACCAATTGGGTACCCACGACGGCATGTCCTCGTCTGGATCCTCCCCACAGGTTGCTGCGTCGAGGAAGCACAGACTGCCTGTTTCCTTGGCGAGATAACCAGCCAAAACAGTGAAGAATTAGACCCTGCTAGGTCGTCCACCCGTCAGAGCATCAATAACCCTCTTGCACCCCGAGATGGCATAGTCAGGCCGGCTGATTGTCTAGTGCCTTGCCCTCGGATCGTAAAATGCTCCCCATGTCGATAAGGCGAGTGAAAATATGATGCCAGCTTCGGTGACTATCCAACTCTGGCTGGCCAGTCATTACCAGCAATGTTCAGGGAGCATAAGCACACATAACTCCAACTAAAGGCCTAGTACAGTAGGAAATACATGTCGATGAATTTACAAAATGACGTGTCCATCTCCAAGTGGTCAGGCAACACTGTTGGTCTCTACCTTTCAGGTTTAGTGCCAAAACCCTTCGCCAGTTATATCAATGTGCCAGCAGCCACCTCCAATCATCGACAACCAGAGTCAAGTGAAAGAGCATGTGGCCGATTCCGTGTGACAGCCGCAATGTGCAAAGTACGCCTTGCAAGGACCAAGGGCACAAAGATAAGAAGCACAATGTTTTGCACATAAGATGCATCCCCGCCACATTTCTCTCAAGTTCTGCTCATGCTTATCCTCTATTCCTTCATTTTACCTCCTGAGAACATCACGACTCATTAACATTCAGCCCCTTACCATTAAGTCATCAGTTTACAAGGACACGCTCCAGTGATCAGTTCTTCTAACTACTCACAAGCCCCAAGGGCCGCATCAATCCTCAAAGCCGAAAATGTATTCGTACCAGTATTCCTCTGCCTACCAGCAACCTACATCTCCCACCACTGAACCAACTCAGCCCACGGATGGGACAACCATGTATTCGTACCAGTATTCTTCGTCCTCTGCCATGGAAACACCACAGTGGCCGAGCTCCTCTACCTACCAGGACCCTCCGTCTTTCTCTGAAGAAACACCTCGATCTGTAGAAGTGCCGAGCGCGTATTCGTACCCGGATTCTTCATCCCAGATCTTGACAGAGCCGAGTCAAAACACGAGTCTATCTGACAACTCGAGGTGCAACGGCCCCCGCCAATTTCTCTCACTTCACGATCTAACACGCGATAGTTTTCACTGCCTTCATGCTGGCTGTACCTCCAGGCCCTTCAGACGGGCCGCCGACCTCCAGCGCCACTACAAGCACACTCATCAGCCTGAATCGAACGAGGCAAATTACTGCGACTACCCACGATGCACACGCTCCCGCGAGCCTTTCCGACGCCGCGATCACTTCCGCGACCATCTCCGTGAATACCATCGCGAGGATATCCAGAAGCGTGGCGAAGTCGTCAACGAAGAGTGGCTAGATGATCGTCACTCGGTTTCGAGCTGGTGGCGTTGTGCACGATGTCTCATTCGTGTCTATGTCTCTCAGAATAACTTTGAATGCCCCCAATGCAAGGGGTCGTGTGAGCCCAAGCGCAAGGAGAGGCGCCGCGGGCATTGATATGTTTAGGGAAAGACTCTTCAGTAGCTTCGTCGTCTCCCACAGGCCAGCCTATCTCTATTCTTAGACATCGGGTTCCTTTCTCTATCCTACTTGAGATTTTCTTATTCGTCTACCTTTTCTTTCATCTCTTTTTTTTTTCATCGTCTTTGCTATCTATTTTTATGAAGACTACTGAGATTCATTCTTCTTCCCCAGATTGCTTGTTCCTTACCTTGCAAATAATCAAGAAGGCCTGCTTGCTGCGGGATAGCTTTGATAGCTACATCTACTAAAGGAGACTTACATTGATATCCGAAGAACGCGTTTAGCTTTTGCCACGTTGTCTGTGATACGAGACACAAAGGCCGACCGTATTGTCTTGGTGCTTGTCACTTGCTGAGAGCTATACCCGACCGTACTTCCGCGTATCGCGCGCCAATGAAATAATTTTCGCTCGGATAACCATGACCCCCAGAGCCGAACACGCAGCCTGTCACGTCGGATGATAAAGCCCCAGGATGTGGGCAAATCACTCGATAAAGAGAAGACAAGCATTCTGAGCTAAATGATGGAATCCTTGAGGTCAGCCAGAGCTTCTGATTCGACGGCGGTGCCCTCGGGAGCGGTTGCATAATTCTCGTATCCCGGAATACGAAATTCTCATGTCAGATCCGATGCTTCCTGTTCCGCATGTTCCGGTCGCCAAGATGCAATGTTCGATTGCGTGCGTGTCACTGTGGCTCATTATCTATTTGGCAGCATCTCGACGCTCATGAACGATGGCTCTTTCATCTACTTTTATCTGAACATCTTGAATGCATCAAAGTTACTCCAAGACATTGCCTGCAATAGCCCTTGTTCATCGGCCGCTAAGCAAGCAAGCGACAATGCAGCCCACCTCCAACTCGGCACTCGGCCGTCAGCACCGACGACCTCATCGCAAGTCCCGAAATGGCTGTCTCAACTGTAAGAAGCGCAAAGTAAAGGTAATCTTCACATCTCGTCATTCCCCTCCCAGTCACTAAACAAGGCAGTGCGACGAGACAAAGCCCATGTGCTTCAACTGCATGCGCTTCAACGTCCCCTGTAGCTTCGACCCTCACTCTCCTCCCACCTACGGCCCAATACCAAAGGCCCTGTCCGATGAGCTGGAGGCAAGCCAGAAGAGTTCACCTCATCGGGGCCCCGGTCGTCCGCGCAAAGACTGGGCTGCCCTCGGCAACGCTCTCAGAGAGGCAACAGCCCCAGGATCGCCAACTTCAAATGCTTCAACCACTTCCTCGGCTTCCCCTCCGGCCGACTCGGAAGCCTGCTCGCTGAATATTGTCGATGCTGATTTGATGGTACACTTTGTTCATCACACCGCGGGCACGCTCTCCAGGCCCAATGACAGCATAGGTCTCTTCTGGAGGAATAATGTCCCCAGAATAGGCTTTTCTCACCACTTCGTGCTGCATCTCATCTATGCCCTTTCTGGGTTCCACCTCGCCTATTTGGAGCCAGCCGGGTCCGATACTCGGGCTCGACATCGCTCAATAGCTACCCAGCACTCAGAAGTAGGCCTCAAAAAGCTCAACGAGACGCTCTCAAACATCACAGAGGAAAACTGTGGCGCCCTTTACGTTGCAGCAACGCTTGTATCATACTGCGCCTTTGCTGCCGGTCCGACATCGTCCAAGGATCTGCTAGTCTGCAAGGTTGGAGACGAAACCACGCTTCACCAACTACCATTGATACACGGTGTGCGGTTGATCAGACAGACTGTAGACCCTGCCACGCTCTTCTCAGGACTCTTGAAGCCTCTTGCAGAGTCCGGGCCAGACGAAGAGGTCGAGAGCTCTACGCATCCGCACATGGACTGGGTCGAACCCTTTGCCAGGTTGCGAGAGTGGCTGACGACCAACGCAAGTATCAACATGACCATCTACGATCACGCTCTCTCATCTCTTTCTTCCATATACGAGGCCAACTACGGCAGCGAAAAGGGCGTGTGCAAAACCCCTTCAACCAACCAGCTCATACTTGGCTGGCTGTATCGTCTACAAGAGACATTCATAGCAGCTCTCAAGCGACAAGAACCACCAGCCTTGCTCATCTTTGCATACTATGCCCCTTTGATAGCAATACTTGAGGAGTGCTGGTTTCTAGAGGGGTGGTCAGAGCATCTCGTCGATTCAATCAAGGCAATGCTGAGTGACGAGTTGTCTACGTTTATAGAATGGCCGGCAAGCGTGGTTGGAAAGGTATCAAAAATCCATGCTCGCATCTAGTTAAAGTATACGTAAGGCCTAGAGAACATATCACAAGTCTATGAAATACGAAGATGTTTATACAAGAAAAGTCTACAGGTGCTTGTTTACCCTGGCACAACCTTGGTAGGTTTCGAGTTCCGCAAGGTCTCAAAGTCAGCAACAGCGCAACGAGTTTCCTCTTCAGACATTGGCTTCCTCTTAAGAAGCCAATCTCCCTCAATACGCATAGCCGCCTCGATCGCCTTGGGCGTTGAAGTCACGACTGCAGCCCGGATGCTTCGGTGTATGCCCTGGGCCGGATACGCAACGAGTCCGATGGTAGCAGCAGTTGTCTTGGTCACCAAGCTCAATGCGCCCTTGCCCAGGCCTTTTGCAGCCCCCAATGCATTTTCTTGACGCTTGCCGTGGTATGTGTACACGGCAATGTCTGTCAGAGCCTCAAAGATTCCGTGGTAAAAGTTCTTACCAGCGACCACCGCACCACTCCTGAAGCCAGTGATATGATCCCGAGGCCTCACATCCTCCCCATAAAGATTCGGTACAGCTCGCAGCCCATCCGTAACCGCGATGGGAATATCAACGAATATGCCCTTTGCAGATGTAACGGCCAGCTTCCCAAGACTCTTGGTCGATGTTCCAACCGCTTTCCTCGCGACCGATTCGCTAACGCTTGCGGAATCGCTTTGCGATAGAGCCTGACTTGATCCGCTCTCTAGTGATGCTTTCGTTCGCGTTTGGTGTTCCTTGATAGTCTCGTAGGGTTTCACGAAAACTCCTGCTGTCGCATCCGCCATCGACGCAGCAACCTCCATAGATGCTGATCCAACGGCCGTGAACGGATCCCAACGTCTACTTGCAATAAAGATTGGCTTTGGCTTGTGACTACCGAGCAAGGTGTCAGTACCGCCAACTTGAAAGGCTAAGCCTACTTACAACTTCAACTTGTTCCGCTCGAGTTTATTCGCTCCAGTCAAGATTCGCTCTGCCTTCTTCGACAACAAGACTTGGTGTCTTTTTCCTTTGTAAGACCAAGATGCCGGAAGCTCTGGGAAGAGATCACAACGCTGTGGCTCAACAGGCAAGTTGGAGTGAAAATGTTGGACCGCAGCCTGGACTCCCGACTCGGCTTTCATGCTCTCAGACATTTTCTGCGCCGCGATCGCAACTTCTGGAGTTAAAGCATGTACTATAGCGTCGGTGAGATTTCTGGATGTCAAAGATGAGTAAGGAATTGGCTGTGGACCAGCACCGGCGTTGGCTACCATCTGACCCCAGAAAGGTTGACTATCGATAGTTGTCATGTCAGCTATGGACCATGAATCAAACAAGCCCAGTTTTCTTACTCTCCAAAGAACGGAACGATCACGGTCGGTACCCCGTAAAACAAACCGCAGGCCGTTGTTCCAGCGCCGCCATGGTGAACAACAGCCGAGACCTGCTGGAACAGGTATTCATGGGGACAATCACCGACGTAAAAGATGTTGGGGTCCTCATCCCCCTCGAGCTTGCTCCACCCCTGGGATATTATGGCCCGAACTCCGGCTGTTTTGATTGCCTTGAGGACCATGATCATCAGGCGGGCTGGGTCATCGGCAACAATGCTTCCGAATCCAACGTATATCGGCTTCGGTCCGCTTTTGAGGAAGCCTTCCAGGTCTTCAGGGGGTTGGTAGGAGGGGGGTTGTCGAAAAAAGAAGCCAGAGATACCTAGATCATATTTTAGAACCGCCGTATACCACATTTCTGGCTGTACGATACCTACTTATGTTGTGGCCCCATTCTCTCGGTTTAGGAATCAGAGCTGGGGACCAGCAGTATGTGAATGGCACTTCCAGAGACTTGAGAAGTCTGGGGCCCTCGTTCATAGGAACATGCTCGAGGCCGAGCTTGGCCTCTCGCCAGTGGTTGACCAGGTCCCCGAGTCTATACTCTTCGGTTAGTCCTCAATTCCAGCAGAATACTATTGATCAGTAAGTTACCCTTGCCACGTCAGAAACTCAACCACGCTATACGACAAGTAATTTGCAACTTCACGTTCTTTCCTAGTACTCGGGTCATTGATATTCGCCAAGGGGTGAGGAAAAGCTCCTGTACTAGTCCAAGGCATAGTGAACATCATGTGTAGAGGAACACCCAAT
Organism: Fusarium falciforme; assembly: GCF_026873545.1. Taxonomy (NCBI): domain Eukaryota; kingdom Fungi; phylum Ascomycota; class Sordariomycetes; order Hypocreales; family Nectriaceae; genus Fusarium; species Fusarium falciforme. Next base: position 6,623,921 of record NC_070544.1, on the reverse strand, counting down.
GCCTCGGCGCAATGAACATGTGCAAAGCTAGGCGGGTTCGCAATAATAGCATCTGCCACGAATGGGTCGCCTGTCTTAGGATCAGGCATTATGCACGAGTCCCAGAACCCGTCGAGCATCTGAGCAATCATCTTCCTCTTGGTGTTGATATCTCCGGCTCGAAGACTGTCGATGCTTGGGATGAGCCCTGGGTTCTTGACCATATATGCCATGAGCTGAGAGGGATCGCCTCCGACAGGGTAGAACTCGATATCGGACGACTGGACGAAGGTCTCGAATACGTCGTGGGTGGCCAGTCGAATTCTGTGGCCGTGTTTCTGTAACTCATGCGCCAGCGCGATGAAGGGTTGGACATCGCCACGACTTCCAATGACCTGGATGACGATGTTGAGGGCGATAACAGAATGATCTCTATTCTCATATTGTTGGTATGCGGGCGAAGCCAGTCCGGGAGTCGTATCGAGTTCCTCGAAATTTGGAAGTTTGGACAGTCGTCGGCTCAGGGTCGTGGGTATGTCGATATCGATTCGGCCGTCATCTGGGATCCCTGGTCAGTATTAAACACCATGAAACTCAGTTTTGCACTGCTACCTCTAGTAGATGCATCAATTCCAGCTGTTCTCGTCTCGCCGAGCTGATCGATATCATCGTTCGTGGATGCCATCTCTGACTTTGTCATGGAGGTGAGCCGTCTAGACAACAAAGATGACCTCAGAAAAGCAGATCAAATTGACTTCTTCGGCATGGAGCAATCCGTCCCGACGTCATCCAAGTCATATAGAAACATTATAGGGTCGAAAGCGGTGCGACCAGGATAGGCACTACCGCCGAAATGGCCGAAGTAATTGCACGATTCTGAATCATGGTCCCCTGTTAGATCGACTATTAGCTTGGCTCTAAACATGGGTGACTCGGAAAGAAAGCGAAAATTCCAGCATTGGCCAAACACCATCCCTTCTACCCACAAGTCCACTTTTCATGGCGCTCACATCCGAGTTTATGATAGAAATAGCCATGGCTGAGACGTGGGCCACGTAATGAATCATGTTGCGTACCTTCAGTGTCTCCCAATGAGATCTCAAGGAGTTTTCGTATTGTAAGTTGCAACCCCTGTCCCCGAGGCGGCATCCCAGACGCCGCTGGTCATAGCCTTGCGGGTCCTCGGCCACGAACAGAATGACTTCGTGAGCCCGGCTGTGCCGAGTAGACTTGGCGGAACTTCTCATTTGAGACCAAAGAAGCTTTGGGTCGACGTAATGATGTGGAGAGCCAGAATTAAAAGGAGTGGGGAGTAGACAGAGGAGCAAAGCCAGACAGCAAACCCTTCTTCTCAATCACATCCATCTGTTTCGTTCTTCTTTCTTACGGCGAGCCTTCCTCCCCCTGTACTTTCCCCAGAAACCGCTCTTTCGATATCGATGCAGTCTCCAAAAATCGCCGACTATTGGGAGAATGTGGGCTTGACTGGTGTCATCTCCCGCGCCCTCCTCCGGGCCCTCCAATCTCTCTTCGCCGTCGTCATCGCAATACTCTACGGACTCGACCTACGAAAAGCGACCTCAAAACACCTGGAAGCAGATTCCAGATGGATCTATGCAGAATTCGTCGCCGGTGTCTCCATGATCGTCTGCATCATACACCTCTTTTTCACAGCCACAAGTTGCGGCTGGACGGTGCTGGATGGCATGCTGTCGGTTCTGTGGCTAGCGCAGTTCAGTGTCTTTGCGTCCCAGTTCCTAAGCGACGACACTCCCTTGTACGAAGCAAAGCTTTATGCGTCAGAGAGCAGGATGAAGGCTGCGGTTTGGATAAACTTGATCAGTATGCTCCTTTGGTTCGCGACCACGGTACTGGGGACCATGAGATGCTGTGCTCGCCGGAAGAAAGCAAAGATATTGACCCGAGGCGAGACAGTTGATATGGAAAGACTAGAGAGTCAACAATGAGGGAGGGTTGCGGTTACCGTCAACGTCGGGTTCATAAACAGCAGGGATAGATAGGCATTCCCATAATGACGAGTCTTTTATTGTCTCGTTTGTTGCCTGACCCGTTTACCTCTTCACGCACCACGGTTGCTTCGTCCTCGAGGCTGGTAAATTTGACAATTTGCTTAGCGTAATTGTATTCTCTAGGTATATGAAGATAGAGCTTTCTAGACATCCTAACCTTGCCAGATTTTCTGAAATCTCTTGCCAACCTGACCAGAACCAACCTCAGAACACAACTCGGTCAATGGTCTTGGTGTTTTCGCTTTATAGTGATCATATCCAATGGCTACATGAGCTTCAGAGAGGATTCTTTGCATTGCATTTGAAGTTAAGAAGCATCCAGAGGTAAGGACAACGTTCTTGCAAGTCGTTCTTGTTGCACCACTCTCTGAACACCCCTTTTGACTCGGTGAGGGCTCACACTAGGATCAACACGGCTGTGCGTTCCCGACATCCAACTTTCCTGGTCACTCCTGTTTATCGAAATGGCTCAAGCTTGGCTGGCTATCGAACTGCGCCATCGCACCTTTCTCTATGCAAACTCTTTGTGCTTGCCCCTTACATCTGAACATTTTTAATAGTCAGAAATACCAGCTTTTCCACCATCAACTTCAAAACAGTCATCAAGTTTCTCAGTTGGAGGGACAGTTGCATCAGTTATTCCCTCATCCAAGCTCTCGTTCAGAGTTGAACCTCATTCTATCATCCCCTCGAGGCTTCCATACATGTCACCAACTCCTCCGCACTTGAATTCCACCACCACATGCTGGAAACCATCGATCAACCACCTGTTTCATCTGCCCATCGCTCATGAGCTCAGCTCCCTCAGAAGTTATGCCGGCGCAGCCAGCAAGCAAATCCATGGCGTTTTCAGATAGAACGGGGTACGTGGCTATCACGTGGCACCCGAGATGATACTCTTCTCAACACGTCTCTCAAGTTTATCCTCACCCCAACGTGATCCCCTACAACATCACATCGAACTGAAAGTACTTTGCCCTTTCATCACTATTACCCACAGTACAACCTCAAGCATCTCATTGCCCCCACGAGACTGATACGAAGCGACACGCAAATATTCCCCTCCACCGCTCCCGGCGTAAATAACCGTCAATATAGTACCAAGGACACCAAGCCACTATTACCAGCCGCCGAACCAGAGTCTACGCGTGAGGTACTGGTTAATCTGGAGCGGAAACACCGCAAGGATTGGAAAACATGGCTAAAAGGGACGCCTATGGAACATTGTATGCTACTCTTGTTATACTCACGCACGCGATGAATTGTTCATCGTCACTCAAAGGCCTGTGCATTCAGTCCATTCCGACGCAGCCATGAGAGCGCTGGACGAGTATTATAAGGAAATACGTGAATGGAATAAGGCTGAGGAAGATGTCATCGAGGTCAACGAGGTCAACAGGGACAATGAGAAGGAAGACGAGAGTAACAGAAAAGATGACAGGCAAGATTCAAAACTGCAGTAGATGGGTTGAGGTTTAATAACCCCTGGCCCACACGAATACACTATCTTCTGAGCCCCAAGCCGTCTCATCCCCAGCAAGTCCTGATGCACACATTCTTCTTGCCATCAATGACGTCCAAAAAGAGGCTATCAGCTATAACAGCAGAAGACACGGTTGTCAATACATGGCGCCATCGAAACTCTCCCACGTAGCTTAGGCCATATGTACAGAGAAACTCACTGGATGACAACAGAGGAAGGCCCTTTCAATATGCGAGACGAAGCGTTCCAGAGTGATGAGGGCAGCAACATGAGCAGTAAGTGTAAAATTATAAGTGTAGGCTTCCTTGGCTAGAATGACTGCTAAGTTGTCATCCTGGTTATAGCAGTTGGCGTAGTCGTAGACACATCGTTGCAGGAGGCGTTGTGGGAGGCACCCACATCGTAAAAAGTATCATCATCCACTGTCAGGCTGATTCATCGAACCAGTTCTCTCTTGTCGGGGTGTTCATCTTAATGGCAGTAACACAATTTCTCTGTTGCCTTGTTGCTAGAACAAATTCAAAACAGGCTGCCCAAGTTGGACGAAGAGTCTGTCTCATTTCCGAACCAGGGGCCTCTTTGCCAGATGTTTCTTATATCCATGGACGCACAAGTACAATACTGTGCCACCATCAGGCTCCCTATAGGAGGTCCTATTCCCATCGCCGCCTCGTATGTTCAGAGCTAAGTACCTCGCCTCAGCCACTATCATCCCGATCAAGGTCAGGGGAGAAATAAAATACGAGGATGTTGATATATTAACCCACCCATCTACAAGGTTAGTGATAGGGAAACAAGAAACCTACAAGGCAGAGAATACACAAGACCTTCCAGACACCAAACCTCATGAGGGAGTAACCATCCATCCAACTACCCATATATTTCAAATACATTCCCTTCTTATGAATATCATAGTATTTACACACATACAGGATTATCTACTATCCAGGTGCTCCGTTTGTTTCTTGGTCCTCGTAGGTCGTTAATAAGTCAATACTCCAGGAGTACCCCGTGTTTAAGAATTGCATGTGATCCGCCAAGGCAAGCTTCGGTATATTTGTGAACAGCATAACGGTAATGTGAGCGCGCCTTTTCACTACCTCTCACGGTGAACTTAGAGTCTTAGTGATGCTGATGTATCAGCGAGCCCTTTGTCTTGATATCCGACCCCTCAGATGGGCATGGCCTCCTTTCAGTCCAATGCTCGTCCCTCGAAGTGATACCACGAGGAGGGACGAAAACAACGCAGCGCTTTTCAAATTAGAAAGCCTACCAGGCGTTCAGTATGACTTAAAGATATGAATAAGGCTTTATCATTAAATATTTTACTTGTTCGGGAGTTTCGGAGTTTCGGAGGTTTGGGTATTCTATTGCTCGCTTGAAGTAACATACCCTAGACCATGCTTACACCATGTCGAGGCTTTGGCAGTGGGTAGGTACTTCAATCACTGCAATCTATTAAGGGCGAGAACGTAGGATTCAAGGCTATATATCATGAGCTTCAATCTCGACATATATAATATTTCCTTAGCCCTTCCGGAAGAATGCGGCTAGAGGGTCATGCACAAGATCAAAATCACCACTTAGCAGGTCAATGAAAGGTGGCTTACACTCCCTTGCGTCAGTAGTCAAGAATCATCATTTGACCATTAATAAATATATGCTAAAAATAAAAGATAATTATTATTCTAGGCCATCATGGTGTCCTTGTTTCCGTTCGCACTCGGTCTTTTGCTGTCCTGGTCAGACGCGGACACGGAAATCGGGGCAATGGACCCCGCGCCACGACAAAAGTCGCCGAGAAGCAGCCAAAGCTGAAGGGATAAGACGCTTGGCTTGAGTATGTGTATCTATAAAGCCTCATTCATGACCTTGATGTTTATGGACGAATATTCTCGCATCTAAAAGGAAAGCGAGCTAATCTCGATCATAAACCTGAGTTCCAACGTTTTCGCATGATACCCGCCCACTCAACATGGCTCGCACGACCACACGTGATTGGGATAACATCTTCGTCCCGTTTGGAGGCATCGACTTTGGCCCCAAATCATCCACATCAACTGTCGTCACCATCGTCTTCCGGACGGGTGATGACATCCCTGGCACGGGTCTGCACTGGCATGAGACACACACCGAGTATCTGCAAATCGTGGAAGGTTATGCGCTTGTGACACTCGGTGATTGCACAGCTGTATTCACAAAGGATGACGGTGTTATCACGATACCCCGGTATACAGTCCACCAGTACATGCGCGCAGACAACACAGAGCAAGGCAAAGCAGGCAAGGACATTGACCTTGTTGTTCGAGAATGGACAGAGCCAGCAGATGGTGACAAGGAGATCTTCTTTCGCAACATACTGAGCCTGCTCAAGGACAAGAAGGATACTGTAACGGGGACAGTGGGAATGCTGTTTTCTATCATGGTCGTGGCCTGGGCACACGATAACTATCCCGTGTTTTGGAAGGGACCCGGCTTTCTGGGAAAACATGTTCAAGGAACAGTTCAGAGGGCCGTGACATACGCATTGATGGGATGTCTTGTCTTCATGGGTCGGCTGGCAGGATGCCAGTCGCATTATGCCGAGTATACGCCATGAAGAATTGCCGATGGCCATGTGACGAGTATCTATGGAATAGCAGGACATATGAGCTGGGATGGAACGATTGGGGCTCACCGATCTTTCTCATTTATGCCTAACCGGCCACTCTTATCGCTGGCTTGTGGCCAAGGTGCCAGGCGCAAACAGGCTCCTTAGTGGTCACGGCACATGAATATGTAAGGTACCAAGTCATGGCGGCACTCGGCCGAGTTGTCGCCCGTGAGTCAAGATTCACGCTTTGTTCGAGAAGTTGAGACAACTCTGGTCCGGGTCCTCTGAGTCAACAACACGGACTCGATCTGACGATCCCCCCCATTGACCATCAAGAACCACCTAAACACAGTACATTGACACATCCATGAACCAACATTCCCTCGGCAATGACTCCTAGCCTCCAGCTTAACTGGAAATGCGCCCGCAAGTACGTAACGTGAAACCCATAAGGCTGGGACGCGATGCGATGGACCACCAAAGTGTGGATGCGCATCTCCGACACCAAGGAAAGCCAGCATCCTCGACCCAAGAGTTGAATTAGTTTGCCGAACGGAAGCATTTCCCAATCAAGGTCTGCTCTGCGCCCATGCCGCGTCTCTGGTTCGCCTCTGCCGGAGTTGGGATGGCACCTTGTCTCACGATCGACGCCCCGTTGAGTCAAAACCATGACATTGAGATGCTCCTCAACTTTGACCCTCAAGGCCAAGCCATCACGTCGTCAGAGCTGCAGCGGCAAGAATACGAGCTGTAGGCAGGCTGCTTATCGAGCTCAAGAGTTCGAGAGTTGCACAGCATGACGGGCGATGGCCGATACGACGCAGGAGATTTGCAGGTCCCCTGCTCAAGGTCAGGTCCAGCACTTCGCTTCCCGGGCATTGACAAGCATTGAGACGCTGCGGATCCTTTACGATGTCTGGCCTAGTACTGCGGGTAATTCCCCGAAGCGATGGATGGGAAGCGGAGAACTGGGATTGAAGATCATCGATGCGTGTGAAGCCTGCAGCCGAGGCATTCACCCAAAGCAAGGAACGCGGCATTTCTTTTTCGTCCAGAGTTGCGTTTTTTCCTTTGTATGCGTGTTTCAGCTTGAGGCCGTCTCAAAGGGGGTTGAAAGAGATCGATCACTCGGCACCCGGGACGGACCTCTCTCTCTTACCAGCATGACGGTACTGCGTCTTCTTTGTTCAGCTTTCATGAAAAGACCATGTCTTGAAGACGCGATTCACAAACCTTGTGCGATTTGATGCGGCCTGTGCATGGAACCGGGTGTTTCAGAGTGCATTTACACACAAGGATGCTCTCCTCCCGTTGCAACCTCTGCGGTATCTAGCCCCGAAGGAACGGATGGGCAATTTCCATCACAGAGAGAGAGGCAGACCCAACAGAGAAAAGAGCCGGTCGCTGCAATCGAAGGTTCCATGAAACCTTCTCTGGGGGCTAGCGAGCGCCTCCCCTACCCCCTGAGCCTTGGAGATTGAGCTCTTGAGAGATGATGTCAGGGGAGGGGGAGAGCTAGCAGGAGATTGGATCGCCGGGATGCTTTGGAGAAGAGGCTTGATTGAGGACTAGGCTATTCGTGTCGTAGCGGCGTTCAACGTGCTGATAACCCATCAAAGGGGTCTTTTCTCCATTTCCGCGGTCGCACAGAGGAAGGCTGAGGATGGCGATAAGAGAATTGTCCATACCGAGCAGGTGCGTTTACTCAATCGATGATCTGAGGTGAATCCTGGGCTGAGGAGAAAAAAAAAAGCCACATCTTTCCATCAACCCATCTGATATGGCCTGGGCGTTGATGATTGGGCGCTCCGTTCGCAGCGTGGAGGGGCGTTAGCCGCCACGACGACGCGATGAGCGCAGGGTTGGACGGGATATTGAGCTCAGACGAGAGGCCCTCGCATGCTTGTCGTCTTGAAGAAACGCAGCTGCACCGAGCCTCTTCATGGAGCCTGTCAAAGCCAGTCTCGCGGCCTGTCAAGCCATTCTCTTCATGCAGCCTCTCATGCAGCCTGCCTCTTTGCCCATAAATCTCTCTCTGTCCCCGCCAGATGCTTGCTTTCCCATGCCCGTCTTGCGCTGCACATTCATGCGCGCCCTTCTGGAACGTCTCGTCCTGGGTGGGATGGGGGGGCCCAAAAGGAACGAATCGACGGACATCGAAACAAGAACCACACCACCCGCTCCGACGGATTCAGGGGCTATCCGTGTCAAGGGTCCCCCCCCTCGTCTTTTTTCCCCTCCTTGGGCGTCAACTTGTCGGTGCTCTTCAAGAACCCCTCTGTATCCTTGTGATGGTGCTCCGTTGTGGCAGCAGATAGAGGACGGTGTGCAAGCGCCTCGCCGGACGGGCTCAAGCTTGGAGACCCGCCAGCCGTATCGACCGGCTGTTGTTTTGTTGTTCCCCGTGCAGACGGCTCAGTGATTATTGAACGACTATTTGGGAGCCAAGCATTGAAGAGCAGACAGAGTTCAGGTGACGTATCAGTCGTCTCAAACGAGTGGGAACGAATATCAGAAGAGGAAAAAGGAAACAAAATGTACCCTTTTCATCCGCCCGCCCGTTGATGTTGAAACCATCCCCTCCTGCCTTGATGCAAGCCATTAAAGCACGAGCGACCGTCTTGTGTCGTCGGCTTTGGCCTTGGGCACCCCTGTAGATCCCTGAATCGCGACGAGCATGGATGGGGGAGTTCTTGACCAGTGAGTGTTTGCTGCGTTGAATCATGGGCTTGCACCGGTATAATTGTAAAAGAGAGTTTGCAAAATGTTCGTTGGTATGAATCTACCATGATTCAAGTGTTATAGCATCTGAGTCCATGGTAGGAAGCTCCTCGTCATGAGCAAGTCATCACAACAACAGGTACCTCCCCAAGTACATCCATCCATTACAATGTCCCATTCAACGGGGATCCACCGGGAACCACGGGGAGTGGTTCCAGGATCCAATGCTAACGTTAGTCCTTTTGGGGATGGCGAAGGCTCGGGCTAATTTGAAACAGAGACTGGGACTCTGCCAAAAGACAGACAGACTCACTCAAAGAGAGAGAGGTACGTACCGCGACGCGGGAGTGCCATGCCCGGCCGGGCTCAATGCCCAAAGGACCCCAAAAGGAAAAGAAGAGGAAATGCACGTCCCTCGGACTCGTCGCACGGACCACATGCACCAAGGTTACGCCTTGTGGTACCGTGTCGACTCAGCGCCGTGTCGCACAGTACGGAGTCTGATCCCCTTTTCCCCTCCAAATCCATCCACCAGCCATCAGGACGGGTACGGAAGAGGTGTGAGTGTGTCTTTTGTCTGTATGCTTCTCTTTGTATCAACTGTCGCCAACCAAAGTGTCATCTGCTGCGTTCTTTCTTCTCACGCAGAGACGGATTTAGCATCATCCACTCTACACCAACCAGAGCACATCTGCCATCGCCAGCGCCTAATAAAGAAGCCCCAGAGGCCCAGTATCACCTAGACAGAGGCCCTCCACTGGCTCCTGCGCCAGCCTCTCAGGATCCCCCCCGCCGCCAACCGCTAAATTGCAACCGCCAACCGCCCGCCCGCGCCCGCCTCCGCCTCCGCCTCCCTCCCACTCCCCTACCTACCTTGCCTTGCCTGCGAATCCATTGCTCTGCTCCTCCTTAAACGACTGTCGCCCAACAACCTCGACGCCTGCGCCCAGCCTTGTCACCTTGGAGCAACGCGGCTAGACCTGGACGATTCTTCCCACAGTCAAACACACTACACTTCCGACTCCCTGGTCCGTCTGCCAGATCCTTCTCAACCTTCCTCGCACCGTAACCGCATCGTCGATCATCCGCCTTCTCGCCCCCTTCGATCGCTCCACCGCCTGACCCGAGACCTCCTCCTCCCGACCAGCCATCGCCGAAGCCACCGTCAGCAGCAGAACCCAGGACAAGGACAGACAGAGACGGCGATAGACTCCAACATCCGTCATCGCTCGTGCCCAACCTTCCTGACACATCGACAAGCAGCAGAACCTTCACCCCGCTCGTGACTCGCTGCCAGACTACACATCTCCCGCTTCGATTCACCGCCGAATGACGTCGGACGCCTCTTTGAAACGTTCCTGAGTCGACGCCAAGGGAGATCTCCAGACATTCTCGTCAAGCCATTCGCAACCCCTCGTTCGCGCTCCCCTCGGCTCCCTCGACAACCTCGTCCGCTTCATCCTCCCTGTTGTCGCCCTCTGCCCGCATCATCGTCGCCTCACACGCTCGACGGATGGAGTAGAAGGCTATGGCCCATGCCCCGCTGCTCCGAACAAACACCACTCCGGTCTTCCCCAACTCGAACGGATTTGGTGGTCTACCACAGAACAGCATGAACCATGCGCCGCGCGCCAGCCAACTCTCTGGCTCGACAGCCTTTGCCGGCTCCTCGGCTTCTCTAAGCTCCCTCGCGAGCGCCGCCACCATCACTCCCCAGAACGGCGGCCCCGTTCTCGCAACCGCCAACATCATCAACCAAAAGGCCGATGCCTCCCGATCCCTCTACCAGATCTGCATCTCGCTCAAGCAGCGCCTAGCCCAAGTTCCCGGCTTCGACCCCTATCTCGAGACCCTCGACCCCAACGACCCCGTCGATCCGCTATGGAACCTCTTCCGAACAGGATACCCTCTCCTCCTCATCTACAATGCCTTGCAACCTGAGGAAGAGCTCAAGGTCGAGGACTCTAGCGCTAACGAGGCTAAGAAGTCCAAGATCGCCATCTTCAAATTCGTCCAGGCTTGCATGAAGGAGCTACAGATTCCTTCATCCCATAGCTTCGTGATTACTGACTTGATGGGTAATGATACTAGTGGTTTTGTCAAGGTGGGTGAGCGATAGCTGGGCTTGACCCGGCTCAGTCTCTATGCCTCGGGCTTTGTTAACTCTGTTTAGGTGACCCAAGTCGTTAATTATGTTCTCGATTGTGCCGAAAAGCGCGGCACCCTCCTCCAAGTTCAGCCCTACCCCGAAGATGAAGTTGCTGGTGGTCCTACCCCAGGATCGCAGATGACCTACCGAGATCACATTGTCCGAGAGCTGGTCGATACGGAGCGAAAATACGTTCAAGATCTCGAAAACCTGCACGATCTCAAAAAGACGCTGGAACAGCAGGGTGCGATTCCAGGAGACATTCTTCACCAGATCTTCCTCAACATCAATGCCATTCTCGATTTCCAGCGTCGCTTCCTGATCCGTGTGGAAACTACGAATTCGATGCCTGCTGCCAACCAGCGATGGGGATCTCCCTTTGTCCTGCACGAGGATGCCTTTGATATCTACCAACCCTTCATCGCGAACCAGCGCAAGGCTGCCCAGATCGCCAACCAGGTCTTTGACAAGATTCAACAATCCGAACACCCCGTGGCGACCGACTTCAACACACTTGACGGTTTCTTGCTAAAGCCCATGCAACGATTGGTGAAATATCCTCTGTTGCTCAAGGTGGGTTTCACATATCGCTTGGCTCCAACAACTTGACTGACACAACTTAGGACTTGAACAAGAAGACTGAGGACGAAGAAACCAAGGCCGACTTGGTTAATGGTTGCGAGGCGGCCGAACGAGTCCTGCACAAGGCCAACGATGCCGTCAACCGGGACCTCTTGGATGAGGCCCTGGAGGATCTGACCAACCGAGTGGAAGATTGGAAGAGTCATAAGGTGGAACAGTTTGGCAATCTTCTCCTACACGGCGTGTACGGTGTCATTACTGGCAAGACCGACCAGGAGAAGGACGTACGTCTCTCATACAGCTTTGGTTGATCACTACTAACTGCTATTAGTACGAGATTTATCTCTTTGAGTGCATTCTCCTGTGCTGCAAGGAAATCTCACCAAACAAGAGCAAGGACAAGAAGGACAAGTCGAGGTCATCAGGACCTAAGGTCCGGAACAAGAACGCCAAGCTTCAGCTCAAGGGCAGAATTTTCATGACTAACGTGACTGATGTCGTGTCCTTCTCGAAGCCAGGTGAGTTGTGCTTCCCTTGCTTCATTATTGCGCACTACTAACTCGAATCAGGCAATCACAGCGTGCAGATCTGGTGGAAGGGAGACCCTGGCGTTGAGAACTTCACCATCAAGTTCCTAAATGAGGAAACACTTAAGAAGTGGGTGGTTGCTCTTGAAAGCCAGAGAAAGAATAACGCTCCCCGGGCCTCAACAAACTCCGACTCTGCTACTGCCGACTTTGCTTGGACCAGAGACCAGGCCGGTGGCCTTGAGAACCCATATCTACAGCAGGATGATGACGAGGATGATGACTACGGACCAGCCACAGCGCCAGCCGGTCTCCCAATGCCCCCGCACCCCATGGGTGTCATGCCTCGAACCGCCTCGAGCAGCAACTTGCGTGCTCGTGCAGGCACAGGAGAGAGCTCCGGGTCCCTTGCGGGTATGGTGAGGGCGCCTCCGCCTCGATTTCCTCTGCCTGTACCACCTGCTCCGCTCAGCCTTCAAACTCAAGGAAGTGGTGCACCTTCGCCTGGTGCCTGGGGCGGCGACAGCTACTTCTCACCAGTGGCCGAGTCACCAGCATCGTCGCGCACAAGCACAGCGAGCGGCATGTTTACCACGCCTCACTATGGCTTCCCCAAGACTGGAACGCCTCAACCCCCGTGGGAGGATAGCAACCGATATACCGCTCCTGCTATGCCGCGTGCTCCCTCTCGCGATGGTCCTTCGCCAAACCCTCATGGCCGCAATCCTCGTGGTCCTTCGCTTCCTGCAATGGCCTCGAACAGCCAGGCTGCTGCGCAACAGAGGAACCGCTCTTACAGCACTCCCGACATCAACGGGCCCGGAATGCCCAGGACCCGACAGCCCAGCCAAGGCAACATCCCGGCTGTACCCGGAATCCCGCAGCACTTGCACCCGGGTCATGATCCTAATATTCCCAGAACCCAGACTGGCTCGCCCAGAAACGAGATGCCCATCCGAGCTCAAACGAACAGCCCCGGAGCTCAACGGGAGCGGATGCACCAGCACACGGGAAGTCTTGGCGGCAGCATGGCTCAGTTCCCTACGCAGCCAGTGTACCCACGACAAGGGACTCCCGCTGCTGGCGGTAACCCACTGCGTGTTGATGCCGCCGCTGCAAACTCACGAACTGTCTCTCCAGCCCTCGGCACAGCTACTCTTCCTCCGTCGGCAAACCCTCTAGCCAGCCCCGAGTTGCCTCTGCCGACACAGCTCAAGGTTCGGGTCAACACTGAGTCTGGAAACTACGTGACGCTTGTTGTGGCCTTCAACATCACTTACCAGTCTCTGGTTGACCGAATCGACGCCAAGCTGGCACGGTTCACCAGCAGCAGCATCAGCAAAGGCCTACTCAAGCTGCGGTATCGCGACGAGGATGGCGATTTCGTGGCTATCGAAGGAGACGACGATATCCAGATCGCCTTTATGGAGTGGCGCGAGGGAGTCAGGAACATGTACGCTGGAGGCGTTGGAGAGATAGAGCTCTTTTGCGTCGGCGACACTTCCTAGACACCACACCTGCTCAGCGCGCACACCCAAACCAGATCGACACCCACCCAGAGAGGAGGTAGACATGGTGCATTGTGCTTGGGATACCCACGGATCGTTACCGCATTTTCGGCGCACGGAAAACCTCGTATTTATTTTGTTCGGATCATGATGTTAAGGCATGGATGACGACCAATGAATGACAAGGGGCGTCTGTCATGGAGGACAAGGCATCAACCATATAGACACGGCACGCCACTCGACGCGGAGCATCTCTTATCACGGTCACACATCTTGTAGTGCGACACCGCACCGCCTACCGGAGCCGCTCTTTAGCGACGTACACGGTCGCACGTTTTCTTGAGTCTGGGCTGAATGCCTTTGAGTTCTGACGGCTCTTTTGCATAGACATGCGAAACAGTTGCGTGAAGGAAGGCTTCGACTTCGCCTCACGCTTCAAGATCTACTCTTCCCTCCTTCTACGGAAAGCCGTCTTGACACTTCCCCACGGAGCATTTGTTCTTTTGTCCTTGGGATTACACATCATCAACCTTATCAGTCACTTCATGGGGTCCGGCGCTGTTTCTAAGAACGGGGGCGTTTTGTCTTTCTTTTCATTCTTTGACATTTATTTCACCCTTCTCTTATTTTGTCTGTTCTGGGTTCGTTCCTTTTCTTTTTTAGTCTTTGACGTGGACACACCCTCTGTGCGCCTCGAGGAGAGAGGTGTGGATGATGGGGGAGATTTGGGTTTGGGTGTGCGCTGATGATGGGATGGGATAGAGCAGTGAATGGGCGCGTGGGTGTCTTGCAGAGTGAGGAGTAGTGAAATGCAAGCGCTTTGAACGAATTGTGCCATGTGGCTTGTGATATCGTGATTGTTGCAACCGTGAAGCCACCAAGACTTGATAATGTTCGAGCAACCGAGATTCAGCAGCATCACGAGAGATGAGATTCGATGTAAGAAAGATTAGCATCACAAAGCAGATATTGCGTGACATCCATTGTTGACATGTTAAACATGTTTGTATTGTACAGTAGCTAAATGTACATCATCCACCTCTTGTTTTTCGTTGCCCATCATGAACGGGGGGTAAAATGTTGTACAATCCATCCCAAGCAGACGCTTTCTTTCTACCAACGCCCAAAATGCATACCCTTCTACCAAATCCCTCACCATCAAAACTACTTTTGCTTCCTCGGCCCCGTCATGTGCTTTTGCATTCGTGAGAGGTGGTAGTTGATTGTGTTCGTGGGCGCGGGGGGAGGTGCGGGACCGTCCATGCACTTGCGGAGCTGCGTCTCGACGGCGGCGCAGCCTGTGGCATTGTATCCGGCAGAAGCCCAGCATGCTGTCTTTCGTTAGTATACCGAATCTTCAAGGTGGAGGGAGAGGGGAAACGTACCGAGGACGCTCGACATGATGGCGATGCACGGGTTCTCGACCTTGCGCTTAGGATCGTGGACGCGCAGGGTCTTGAGGGGGGGAAGACGGATAGCCTTGTGACGGCCCGACATGATTGCTCAGTAGGTATCCTCTGGAGATCCAATTGACGACGTGGGGAGTCGGGACTCGGAGGTTCAGATGCCGTTCGTCGTGATGAGCTCGCTGCGATGGTGGATTGAAACCTTTGGAGTTGAGGGTCACGTGTGGGCGGTGAGCGGGAAATGTCCGGTGGGTGTGATAAGATAAGTGGTTGATGATAAGTTTCCGATAAGATGGTGAAGTCATGCCATGGAGACAGCCCAGGGAGCTGCTGGCTGTGACCCAGTGTACACAGCCGCTCAGTTCCCAAGTGGCAAGGCCTTCTCCAAACTATCAGTGACACTTAGTAATATCATGAACAAAAGAGCAATACAGCTACCGTGGGGAAATTCTCACTGATTCACCCAGAACCTCCTCCAGCTCTCGCCACAACGCAGATCACCAGCCACAGCCACCTCCACAGCCACATCTCAACCGCCAACACACCAAGCCCGTGGCATGGAAGCCGACCACTCACATCCAACTTCCAACCTCAACCCATGTTGATCTTCTTTATGCGACACTGCCAGGTTTTCACTGTGACTGGCAGAACCTGTTGCGTAACATGACGTAGAATTCAAAAGCCCTGTCCATGACCGTTGATCCTCCGAGGCGCAGTCTCTCAAAGTGGAAAATACCGTTGTCAGACGTAAACTGAATGTTTGAAACCATCGGCTCCTTCTCACCACCCACCTCGCCACTACCCAATAGACTCTTAAACCAATGACTTTTTACCCTCTATGGTGGTCAGGAAGCTTCTAAAAACAGCCTGTATGACCCGGGACGACAACCAAACATGTGAATATCTGACCGATCATGGTGTCAAGGCAGACTTGGTAGGGCAGACCGTTTCATCATGGATCATCGCATCGCCCCATTGCTGTGACTTCATATCTACTCTTGGCCGTGTTTCTTAAGACCTCTGGCGCTCCAAAACACCAAACCTGGAAGTCTCAAGCATCAAACACACATCCACTCCATCTACAGTTGCCAACGATGGAGAAGCCAAGTATGTCCTTCATCAACCTACACAAGTATCATCACTAACTCTTCAAGCCCCCCCTCAGAACCAACAACACCCCGCCTTCACCGCAAACCAAGCGGTCAACCAAGACCAACCGCCGACCTACAACAACCGGGACTTTTCCTCCCCTCTTGCTCAGCCGCCTCTCACGAACCCGGGCTCTCCCCCTCCAGCCCATATCCACAACCCGAATGATTTCCCACCGCAGTCTCAAGGCCAACCGCCACAGTCTCATGGCCAGCCGCCGCAGCAGAACCTCAACAGCGTGCCGCTCCAGAGCCTGCAGAGCCAGAGCGCGCCAGTCGTGTGTCCGAGCTGCGGCGTGAGGGACTTTACCGTCACCGCAGCCGAGGCTGGTGGCTTTACACAGTGAGTTTCTTTAAAAAAGGTTGAAAGATGGAAGTTGACCATGTTAGTGCCGCTGCGGCGTTGGTATGTTTCGTGAGTTGCCTGGGATGTATCCCGTATTGCATCTCGTCACTTAAGGATGTGCACCATCGCTGTGCCAATGTAAGTCCAAAATATCTTCTATATAAACACAGCGCTGACATTACAAGTGCGGCGTTCCGCTCGCAGATTACCACCGTAGCGGTCGTACTGAGGTACGCTGCTGGCAGAAGTAAAGGCATTGTAGCAATGCTAGATTGAAACAGAAATGAAGGCCTAAACTGTTTGGGTGGATTTGTTAATTGTCTCTTGTTCCGTTATGATACCATCAACTGCCTTCACCAGGCACAAATCCCTGTCCTTCTCGTCTTTCCTCTGTCATTAGAAAAGACCTACATCAGATGCTCAAACACACGTTACATCTGTCAACCTCGATCGCAACGCCAAATGTGTAACATGTTCATGGAGGACGATGCCTCTTCCTAATGTATGTCATACATCGTGCCTGACCCGACCGTATCTATCATGTCAGTGATACCGTACTGTACAACCCGACTCCTCCTCTAGACAACGTCAAACTTCTCCTCATCTAGGTCCATGCTCTCGGAAGCTCGAGGAACGCTTCTGAGGGCTGCCCAGCCTGTTTTCACAGGAACTTGTGCTGCGGACTTCTTAGCAGGTGACGGTGCAGCGACCTCGGGCTCTGGCTCCTCCTCCTCTTCAGCTGCCTCCTCTTCTCCCTCTCCTTCTCCTTCGCCCTCCTCTTCCTCTTCCTCCTCCTCATCTTCGTCATCATCATCGTCGTCGTCATCGCTCGAATCTCCCGACCCGTCACTGTCGGCATCGCTACCAGGATCATAGTCCTCTTCGTCCTCATCCTCTTCATCCTGCAGCTCCTGCTCAGCCTCGAGCTGCGCCTTTTGGAGCTCAGACATGCCCTCCTGACCAGCTTCTCCTTCTGCAGCTGCACCATTCTCCTCGGCATTCTTCTTAGGTCCTCGGTTCTCAGCCAACTCTAGCTTCGCCTTTCTCTGCTCAGCCATGCTGCGATCCTGTAGACGGTTGCGCTTGATGTACTCGTCGATACCACCGTAGTCCTCCTGGTCCAGCATGGAGAACTCGAGCTCCTCGGTCGCGTCGCCTTCACCCGCAAAGACTTCTGTGACGATATTAAACGTCCTCTGCAGAATGTTTGTGTAGCTGGTCGCAGCGATGCGGTTCAGTGGGATGAACATTAGAGGCTTCTTGAAGCCCCAGAAAATGCCGTTCTCGAGGAAAAAGAGGTATCCATCCTTGGAGCCTCTAAAGGCCTTGACATGCACGGCCTTCTCGTTTGGTCGATGGGGCTGTCGGACCATGCTCTGGAACTTGTTTGGGTCGGCGGAGGTGATGTCGACATTGTTGCCTGCGGGCTTGAGGTACCGTCCAAAGGCCCAGTGAAAGAGGGACTTGTAGTTGTCCGACACAGCAGCTGCGGCTCCGGCCTCGGGGCCTCCGATGGTGCCCTGCTTCGGGGCTGTCGCGGGTACTGTGAAGACGAGCGGCTCTATCGTAGGAGGATTCGTCTTGGAAGGGAGGCATGTTCCTCTGGGGAACAGGACGTAGTTGTGCTGAACTTGAGCCTTCTCAGGCACGGGAAGGTAAAAGGCGTATTCTACCTCGTGTTAGCAGAAAGATAAGGCTGAGAAACCATCAATCACGCACCAATGTCGGACCAGGCATGTGTTATGGCCGGAATTGGAGCCGTCGTGCCAGGAGCGCGAGCATAGAAATGATTCGCCGTAAAGCACAGCTCAAACTTTTTTCTCTGCGGCACCGAAACCGAAATCTCCTTGATCTCCAAGAGCACGGGCTCGTCCGCGGCGTTGGTCTCTGGCTTCACGCTGGCCTTTGTTCCATTCGCGGTCCCGTTGGTCTGTTGAACATCGACTCTTCTCTTCTTGTGCGCGGGTTCGCAACTTCCCTGAAGTTGATCGTAGACATGGTTCGCGATTTCGTTGAACAGAGCGATCCGTCCTGGAGAATCTGGCGAAAAAAGTCAGTAACAAGTTGTCACAGCCTGCTCAGGGGTATTGTTTACCTGCTGCCCTCTGGATTCCTTGCAGAATGTCTGGGCGGGCCTGAAAGAGGGAGCCCAGCTTCTCTGTATCAAGAGATACACCCATGGCTGCTCCAATCGCCTACGCTGTGAACAATAACACAGCTGTTTTGGTGAGATTGGGTGTTGATGCAGGTGAAAAGAATTGTTGCAGGTTTGTTGGTGGTGAAAGGACGGGCGCATCGTCATGGTCAATTTCCAAAAGAGTGCGATAAGATAACGATCCAATCCAATCCATTCATTCATGACGCCGGGCGCTTATTAGTCAGGTTCCCCAGCGCTTAACCTGAGGCCCCCTATAACTTTGGTGGCTTGCAGGTGATTTCAGGGGGCTTTCAGCGCCTGACGTCAGGGGCTTCCCCGCGACGGGCATCAATTCACTGAAGGTGAAGCGTATCTGTCGGTCAAAGGAAAGGGTCCATCGTTCATATTTCAAAGAGTTGTTCACTCCATGCAAAGGGATATATCATCATGACGACCCCATTCCCCAATCTCTACACACATCGCAAGGTCGCCGACACGGCAGCCAAGGCCTGCGACATCTGCTACAAGTCCAGCACGTCGGTGCTGATCACGCCAGACCAAAAGGTAAACGAGTAGCGGGGAGCGGCATGATGGAACATGAGGCTTATGCAGTCGCCCCGGTAGGACTTTTTCTTTGTGTGCCCCGTCCATCTCAAGGACCGCTACTTTTGCACGCCCAAGGTTGATGAGGAGGCCGAGAAAGCCAAGCGTGAGAAGGAGTTAGAGGAGGAAAAGGAGAGGGTCAAGAAGGAGTACGAGGAGAAGCAGCGCAAGAAGAAGGAGAAGGAGGAGAAGGACAAGAAGGACAAGGATAAGAAGAAGGGCAAAGATGATGATAAAGACAAGGACAAGGACAAGGATGAGAAGGAAAAAGATGACGAGACCAAGGTGTGTTTCCTTCGACTCTGGCGATATCTGCATCAGACTGACGCTTTTCAGGACAAAGAAGAGGACAAGCCGACGCCTGAACCAGAAGAACCCCGTGTGTTTGAGCTAAAGAGGTATCGCCCCTCTTCTTCTCCCTGCATGATTGACGCTCTCTGACAATTACAGCTCGTTTTACCAGCAAAGGTTGATGAAGAAGCGACAAGCCGAGGCGGCAAAACTCCAACGGGAACGAATGTCAAAGCCCGGTTACTTCCCATCCGTTCCCACGGATGCCCCCAGTAGGGGATGAGTTGTTTCTAGGTCTCCCATAGATTTTGAGCGACAGCCTCCCTTGTTTGTGTGACGGCGTACAAGCTGCATTCAGCCCAGTGGCATCACGTTGACCCCTATTCAGATAAACCTGAGAGGCACCTGTTTCGACCGAGGCATAGGGATGATAATAAGAGCCATTCATTGCAAAGAATTATTCTCGTTTTTGCTGTTCTCATCTTGGGTATCTCTCCTTGCCTTTGCCGCCTCACTCTCCAAGTTCAATGGTCCCCTGGTTCACCTCTGCTTGAGCTCATCAACCCTGAGACTCAGTTGTTCAATAGAACCCTTTCTGTGCCATATTCATCTCCTTGATATACACAGCATGCACATCTAAACGCTACTTTCAGGTATTCTCTCAGTCAACACTTGCACTCGTGGTGCTGTAACGCGTGGGTTAAGAGGTAGTAAAGGTCTAAGCGCTCTCAAGGTTTAAGACAGTATCTATACAAAGATATCTCAAGATAGTAATGTTTTAGATGTGTTTTATTGATCAATTTATTAAACATCTTCAGTCGAGGATGTGCTAATGCCCTAATAATTGGATGAAGCGCCTACCCTTCATTGCCAGGATCGACTGGCCTGCAATCTGATAGTTGGAAGGAGCCTCGCTCATGTGATTCCAACAGATCCCTCATCCACTCAGGTCAACATCGATATTTCTCTATCTCATCATCATCAAACTACATTCCGCCGGTAGTCTTTCGCAATGAGTTCTTGCCCCTTGCTTCCATTGCCACCTCGTTTTGGGCCTGAACCGAGGTCGATGCTGGCCACGGTACGAAGAGCCGCATCTAGTGTCCAGTCCATCCAACAATGCTTTGACCTACACCATCTTCACGTCAACATCAACTGCGGCATCTGTAACAAAGAATTGTCAGAGGGATCCCACTGCATGATCAGTAAGTCCAAGCCGCACGTCTCTGTGTCTCCTAGGCTAACAAGCACAACAGTATACTCCAAGACCTTCCCACGAGGGCCATGGAAGTCGGTCTCGGCACGTGTTGGACTTCATCCAGGTCATATCTTTTGGCAAGGCGACGGCCTCTGCTTCTGCAGTATCGGATGCGACAGGAGCTTGGCCCCAGGTGCCGCCCTCACACACCTTCCATGCTTCTATCTGTTCTTCGTACGGAGCCCTCCGCCGCGTGTAGTCTTCCACCACAGACGCGATCGTCTTGCCACGGCAATGACCTTCCGCGGGTTTGACAAGGCGCCTTTCAACCGTCACTACACCATCCGTTTTCCACGGGAAGCCTCCGTTGACGCCTTTATCCAAACAGCCGCGCAGTTTGGCTTAGGTCGGCTTGAGAGTCTGCCGAACGAGGTCCTTTCCATGATCATCAGGTTCTACGTGGGCTCTCCTTTCTTGGACGCAGTGCGAGTCATGGCCACTTCCCTTGGGCTCTGCGCCTTCACTCCCCATTGTGTCTGGTTCGCTCTCAAAGAAGTGGTGTCCTGGAAACGTGGAGACGCTGTTCCAGTGCTTGCTAGCCCTCAACGCCCTCAACCGGGGCCAGTCAGGATCACTCTCGATCCCCGTGGCATATTTTGTGTTGATCGTGAGGCTGGAGGGAGTCCGTCACATACGCAGCATTTCGTTCACATTCAAGATGGCAAAGGAGTGAAGCTGTACTTCAAGGTATGGATGAAGGCCTCGCTTATACACCGTCAGGCACATCAACTTACTGATTCAGGACGGTCTGGCATATTTGAAGCGCCCTGAAGGGCATCCCTGGTTTCAGATCAATGAGCCTTCTTTTACGCGGCGCACCCATTTGAGTACCATGGGCCACCATCTTCCATCTCTCGTGGACAGTGACGATCAGCTTGTTGTTCCAACGCAAGCACCACCACCATCACCACCAGAGTCACCAACACAGTGATTAGAGGCAGATTTGAACAGAGCTTAAGGAGACATTATCATTAACTTTTGAGGGATCCATTCAAGTTTACTGTTGTATCAGCTACTTCAATACACATAATAATACACAACCTTAGGCACATGGCCTCACGTACATAGCCCAAAGGGCTTCTCATACCCTTGATTCCAGGTCGAGAATAATCTAAGTTTACTCTTATATTAGCTACTTCTGTATATAGGACTGTAGGAATTTATTCTTAGATCATCAATAAGAGTAAGTGACATGAGGCTCCTCTAGTACTCCTTTCTTCCGTAAAGGGGATAACATGAGTTTACTATAACACTACCTATTTCCATACCGGGGATAATACAAGTTTACTCTTAAATCACCTAACTATTTCTAGCAGAGAACGACACACAGCCTTCGGCACAGTTGTTCAAACAGCATCCATCTCGATACATGTCCAAGGCAACGACAACAATGATTGGATCACTTAAAAACTCTCCATAAACTCTCCGAGCTTGACAAACCGGACTTTGCAAAACGCGATCCCCATAACCCCGAACCCTGCCAAAGCAAACATCCCATCCATCCTTGCAGTAGATTGTGTGTCCCTCGTCATCCCTGTTTTCTCAACATCCAGACCTTCCTTTCCCGCTTAAAACACGCAAAATGCTACATCCGACGGACCAGAAACAAAAAACAAGACATGGGATTCTCTCAAATCTCGCATGAGGGGTCGAAGGTGTGGGATGCGACGCTCAGGGTACGCGGATCTGGGAAGTCATGCGAGGTGGTCTGCTTAGTGCTTACCCGCGTCGCCGGGGAATGGGTCATCACAGGGAACGAGAACGACAGACTACTTGTTGGCTCGGTCTTGGCGCGAATAGCGAGAGCGAGAGTATCGAGACACTCTAGTTGAGGAGTTGCTGCTGCATGCGGGAGACGAGATATGCTCGAGTTCCATTGCAGCCAACAACACAGAAAAGCCAAGCATACATACATACATGTCCAAACCCTCATCCCCCCACAACATTAGGCGTGCTCGTAAGAAAAGAACAAGTCAAAAACCTTTTTCTCTCTTTCTGTGTGTGGCCAAAAGTAGACACATCCATCGGCGATGGGCAACACATTCGGATCCGAAACACACAAATCGCAACAACCATGACACACAAGAGCGATCTTGACGTCTGACCTCCCTCCCCCCCTCACCTGATGACCGCAGGACGCATCACCAAAAGACAATAACCCCCGCCGGTGAGCGGTGGTTGTCGCTTGGACCTTGCTTGACCAAAGTGCCTGATCAGGGTGGAAGATGCCGTTTGGCGAGCGGACCAAAAAGCAAGCATCGTGAGATTCTTGATTCCAAACCCCTTCATTGTAATTCTCCACAATAAGTCCATTATAGGGCTGACATGAGGATACAGTAGCAACATGTCACTCTACTCTAGCGATATTACCCATCGTCTCTCTTGTACCGGCGGACTTTGTGTGCTGTGTTCCATGTCGGCCGACGGTGGTCGGGGGATGGGATGGGATGTGACTGCAACCCGGGCGTCAGCGGGCTTGTCTTGACGCAGGCCAATGTTGCAAGTCTCTCTGCAATAACACATAGCACCACCTTTTTTCATGCTGATGCAGGTCAACTGCAGTGATCGTCTCCGAGTCCGGTATATCTCTCACTTGCGTCATTTCTCCCTTAGAGGGTCGAGCATCAAGACGTCACTTCAACCCATAAGCAAGGGGGAGTGTGAACTTCTCAGTCCCGTAGAAACCCATGATTCACCGAACAAACCAAATCTCGACATCTCACCGAGAAAAAGAAAAGCACACACACACCGCCCGTAGAGTAGCGTCTCTCCCCCAGTAAGCCCGGTCGGTGGGTTGGGGTTACAACAATGGATCATACCGCGCACCTTTCCGCACCCACGGCACTCTCACACACACCGATGGCGTGCTGAGGGCACAAAGGGTGTAGAGACAAGAGGTACATGAGCTCTGTCAGACACCAAGTACCTCTCAAAGAGTAAGGAGGGCGTGGGAGACCTGTCAGCCCGGACCCACGGTTCGAAGGAATACCCTCCCACCCTCATCGCCTTCTAGGGCTTTGCTGGAACAACCTTGTCCAGAGCGAAAAGGCTCTCTTGATCTGGAGGAAAGCCGCGCGGTGCGTTATTGAATCCCGATCAGCCATCTTTCTCCACCAGGGCGTAGTAAGAGACGTAGGGCTGACAAGGCGCTCGGCACGTCGGGAGTTCCAGGGGGTGCAGACCAACGACGATCATTGAGGCTATACGGAGCGCCAAAAGTAAGTATTGTGAATATTTGTCCCAACGGCATCTGCAATTCCCGTCTCTGCCGCAGAGAGGGTGGGCGATGCCGTCCTGGCTTGCATAGCACTATCGCGGGTTTAGTCTCTACTCGGCATAGAGTGACCATGCAGTCAGATGGATAAAAAGGGCCTTGTTCGATGAGGCACGCAACGGGTAGATAGGGTGTGGTTCGACGACGCTAGATCAAAAGTGTAAACAAGCAAAAGCAGGTTGGTTCTGCAACACAAAAAACGCGGAGAGCCTCGTGATCCGTGTCCCGCATTGTTGTTTTGCTGCGTCCTCCAAAGAAGGTATCAAGACTCGAGGGAGGTGGGTATCCTAGAACCATGTCAGTGACAGCTTTGGGAACAACGCTCGTCAAGACGTCATCACCTTCTTTGTCAGTTGAAGCTATGGCCACCGCATGACAAGACTTCTCCCCATCAAGAGAAGCTCTCCTCTCCCGTGGCATCCCATGGTTGCGAGCTCTTGGCACTGGTAGTGGAGTTGATAGTCTAAGGCCACTAACACTTCCGCAGCCTATCGCACACACAAGGCCCATAGCAAAAAGGCGCAAAATCAGCCCAAAACAGGACGACGAGATTCCAATAAATGCCCCATAAGGCAACCGCCGAGAAGCGAGGGGAACTCCACAGGGGAGAATCCACAGTCGTAAGCAGGCAAGTACTGTTTTTGCTAGGTTAGCCAGCCACTTGTCAGAAGCTTGATACAATCATAGATCGCAAAACAATAACAAAATCCACTCAGATCATTGATCGAGAGCTGAAAAGAGTCATCCAATCGAGTGTGTTCCCGCCAATGTGGCTGGCTGCCTTGCTGACACTCACTTCTCTCTTTCAGCCCCATCTAGGCAAAACCACCAACACCACCTTTTTGACCAGGGTCTTGGCAAAGCCCACGATATCCGGGCATTGCTTCTTGTACTGTAGGCAGTCTTTGTAATGTTGTGAATCTCTCATTGGTCCTGGAACCGATCGGGCGTTCAGCCTTACGGTGGCGGAGTCCGAGTCCGAGGGGTGTTTTCCCCCCTCCCCTCTCCATTTTTCGAAACAGTAAGACGGTGATTCTAAATCGTGCTGATCCTTCCAAGGCTGCTACTGCTACTAGTAAGAAAAAAAAAAAAAAAAAAAAACAAGCAAAAAAAACAACCCGGGCGAACTATACCATAGCGCACCGCCGCCGCCCCAGGCAGAGTGAGCGGGGATCTCTTCTTTCGGATCATGCCTGTCCGAGATGGATATCGCTGACCACAGAATAGGCATCGCCCGACAAGGGGCCATGACATTCGAGAACACATCCGTCCACCCCATGTCATGTCGTGTGTGCCCGAGAGGGGCCCATCTCTTCACTTGGCAGCCCGTCATCAGCCTCGTTAGGCGGGTCATCATGTTGTCCCAGTGTGTCCTCTTCTTTCTTCTTTCTGCCTGGTTGAGATCGCAAATCCAAGACACCATGTCTGACAGGTATGATCGGCCGGGGGACCCTAGTGCTGATGTCAAAAGACCAAGACGGGCCATTATTGAAACTCGTCGGATGCTTCTGCCTCGCAATCTTATTTCCCAATGCCGTCTGGCGTGCCCTCTTCCCATCTCCAGGAACCATCCGATCCTCCCGTCTTTTGCCTCTGATGATCCCTCCGAGTATGAATACCCTTCTATACCCTCCGAACCTCCCGGCTCTGCTGCCTGCCCCTCTATGACACCTCATGCATGGTCTGGCCTGCCTTCACACACGCACGTTTTTTCCACGACACGCCCTGTAAGCCCTAACTGTCTGCCTCCCGCCTGTGTGAGAATGCACATACCCCACTGCGCATTCGCCCACTCTCTCAGTGGCCGGCTCGCTACTCATACCTTCTTTTGACAAGGCGATGCAAGGATCGAGGACGGAATCTTCCTTGTTAGACAGAGGAGAAGATATCGTATGTGTAGACATCCAGTCTGTCCCCGGTTCTGCAGCCGAGTTCGGGGCCCGGTGGGTCCCCGGCCATCCTCTCGGCGACGGAGCCTGGTATCGGACATTTGGGACTTCGGGTCGGCGACCTCGCGGGGGTTTCTGCCACCTGCAGTGGAATCACACTTGCTTCTCACAAATTTCCGCTTCGCGTAGCTGCTGCGCCGGGCGGCATCCGGATACCCATGCTCTGGCTGGCGCCCAGCCCTACCGGCCGCTTCACCACATCATCCACCCTCGCCCTCTGCAGCGAGAACGCCGGTGTCACCCATCCCCCACAAGAGCACCGGAATCCCTTCCAGTCGTACCGACCCACGCCCGCGCCGCACTTGGCGTTGGGGCATAGCAGCCGTCCGTTGAGCTCGCCCTTCCCCAGCACGCTTCGCATCCAGCTCAGCGGCTCGACAAAGAAGTGCTGGCAGGGAGTCGCAGGCGAGTTCTTGTCAGGCTGACGGTGATCGATGATGAAGGGGGCTGTGACCAGGGTGCGACGACACTTCTTACATCGTAGACTGACGCCCGATTCGTCACGAGGCTGAGCTTCCTCGTCCTCGAAACGGAGCCTCGAAGGTGCCTGGCCGACGGCAAGGTTCTCCTCCACCTCGCGCTTGTAAGCCCACCGCTGGTAGACTGGGTGAGCCTCGACGTCATCGGGACATCCCATCTCCCACCACAGGGCGAGTTGATCCATGAATCCAGGGTTGGGTTCGGCCATGGGGCGGGTGCGTCGAACAAAGGTAAGAGCGGCGTGGACCGCCTCCTGGGCCGTGGCTTTTCGCGAGCGATTCACCTCAGGCTGTGGGATGGCGTGGGTCGGGTCCGAGATGGCCGTAGGCGTGATATTGGGGTCGAACCGGTTCGGATAGCGCCAGAGCAGGTAAGCAATAACCGCAGAGACCGACCTCGACTTTCCGACGGCGCAATGAACAAAGACGCCTCCCTTCTCCTTCTTGCCATTATTGTCGTCAATATTCAGATCCTCGACTCCCTTCTCTAATGAGACACCCCCATCGTCTGCGTCCTCCACCTTGACTCCATCCTCGCGTCGGCTCGCCCTCAGACCTTCCTCGATGAATCTGACAGCCTTGGGGAGCTCGATCAGCAGGTCAGCGTCATCCACATCGTCAATGTCGATGACGAGGTGACGAAAGTCCTTTCCGTAGTCGATCCAGGGTTCGTCTTTGAAGTTCTTGAGTGCCGACGGGTTGAACGGGACAAGGGACAGGACGTGCGTGATGCGACGGTCGGTCAACGAGTCGGAACGGCGCAGAGCCCAGAGCCTATGCAGCATGAGCATAACCTAGTCACGCATGAAGCGTCACATGGGGCTTATTCGAGGGTATCAGTTTACTCACCCACCAACAAACAACTCGTCCTGCCC
This sequence comes from Fusarium falciforme, assembly GCF_026873545.1. Classification (NCBI taxonomy): domain Eukaryota; kingdom Fungi; phylum Ascomycota; class Sordariomycetes; order Hypocreales; family Nectriaceae; genus Fusarium; species Fusarium falciforme. The sequence continues at coordinate 6,596,583 of NC_070544.1, read as the reverse complement.
GTCGATGCGACTCAACGCCATCTGTGCGATGCTCCGCTTGAGGAGCTCTAGTTCTCCGACTTCAAACTGGTGCCCAAGGTCCTCCCACTGCTGCAGACGCGTGTCTTCCTTTTCGTCTTGCTGCGCTGCCAGGTCGCTGACTGCGTAGTGGTCGCCTCGGTTGATATTTTCGTCCGCCAGGATGCAGGTCGAATTGGGTCGTGATTCGGGTCTCTCGTGGCGTGTCGAGGAGTCGCAAGTAAGTCTATGCGTGACGTTTATCGTCTATCGCAGAAATATATCGTGCTCGAAGAAAGGGCCAGAAATATATCAACAAAATCAGCAGTCATCGACAAAGTTCAATGTATAGATCTCGGTGTGATTCACAACCGTGACAACTTTTTCCACCATTGCCCCTCCTTCACGCGCCACGACCGCATTTACCCCGCCATCCACACGAGCCACACTTTGAAATTCCCATTCACCAGCCACAAAAAAGGACCGTCAAAAAGGACCCTTTTTTCCATCCAATGTCTCAGTCTTTTTTAATCCCCAAGCCACGCCCGACGCCAAATCTTAGCAAACCTCGAAAACCCTGGGACATTTTGTTTTCCCTCGTCACGCTGCTAGCCCAAACAGGGCATGCACTTCGTAACATGTTCATCTCTCTTCCCACGCTATTGGATTTTTAAACTCAAAAAAAGGGCCTCCAGCCTCACTGCCAGGACCCTTATCCCTGACCCCAAGCCTTACAGGGCGATCTTCATTATCGTGTCCACCACGTGACCTGGACCCTGCTCCGTCTCCGCCAAGAATCACTGTTGGATCCTCCCGTATTCTCACCGAATTAAATACACAGCTTCGTAAAAGGGGAGCAAGAGCGATAATTATCCATGAGCAAGAAGAGTGCATTAGCTCTAGGCTCAGCTTCTTTCTGCCCAAGCTGAAGAGAATGAAAAAACTCAACATGAGAAATGACGACTGCACACCCTCTTTTTTGCCAAGAGACACGAATTTCCCAAAGAGGCAGCTGGTGTCTTCAACTCGCAGCTTGGTTATATCTGTAATTCCGCTCAGGACCCCATCATGAACTTGGTTGCTTGTTTAAACAGCCTTGCCAAGCAACCGTTGAATTTCTACCTCGTCTAGGCTGAAACCATGGGTGCATGCACTGCAGATTAACCACGAGGCCTTTATCATGGAAATTTCCATCCTCAACAATTAGACCCTGCAACGCCTCTCTGCACAACCCCCATCTGCCTTGAGAGCCCTGCGTTTCACCATGGATCGTTGCATCACAAGGGTAACCGGGTACTTGGGACAGGACAGGACGGGCGGGACGGGACACGGGCGGGAGGACGCGAGCTTGGTTTGCTTTGCTTTGCTTTCACATTTTTTATTCTTGTTCATTGACTGCTACATTGTATGGATCGCTTCACACTCACTACCTTGCTAAATCTTCTCGTCTGCTCTGCTCTGCTGCTGTGTATTGATTGCCCAGGAACCCAAACATGAAATCAAAGTGCCATCCGTCCCAATGCCGTTTCCGTTTCCGTGTCCGTTGCCATGATAGAACCTTTTTGTGCCGTTACCCATGAGATGATGCATGCGACATCAGCATCAAGCTGTGTCAGCTAATATGTATACGAAGTAAAGCCCATTTCCTCCCCTCTTTGTCTTGCGAGTTGTACATGAGCGACAACCCCAAATAATAAACTGTAGTGTAAACCCAGATCATGTCAATAACGCCCGGTTCCTTTCGTCATAACCTTCTTTCGTGTAGCTGGCACCGGCAGTCGTCAAGGTTGCTCAACCGTGCCCAGGCTGCCAGCAGGGATCTTCAGCCCAGTCAGCAAGTAGCGCCTCCACCAACGCATGGCCAGAGGCCACCGTCTCGCCATCTGCCATCCACAGTGGTGCTGTTCCATCGCCAAAACTCATTTCACCAGACGCAACTGAGGCTGTCAGACCGGGCGAACCTTTCGCCATTCGAGACTCAGCCCAAAGACGCCATGTGGTCGTGATGCAGACGTCTCCGCTAGGAACGCCTAGCTATCCAGCCAAGGTTGAGTCGAGTCGAGCCGTCGTCCAAATGCCGCACTGCTTTGCTTGTCGGTGCGAAAGGGCGGTCCATGATCCACGGCAGCATCATTTCCTGTCCCTCCCTCTCGAAAGCACTGCCACAATGGCCGGTCGGTTCAGCCCTCCACTGACCCCAGCAGTTGGGTACGGTCAAGCACGCCCTGTGCACGTTCGCTGCGCGCGGAATATCCCGATGGGACTCGGGAGATCAGCGCCCGTCGCCTAGCCGCTCGCTGATTCGCCTTGTAGTCTTGCCGCATCTGCATCCTGCGACAGTCCGTCAACGCGAAACAGTTTCTTCTCCACAATTTGTCGTTTAACTCGTTCGCTAAGCATGGGATGCTTGGGTGGCCGCGCATCCCATGGGTGGATGGAAAGTTGTGCAACTGTGCTGTGCGCGCGTCTTGTCTTGACTTGTCGTCGTCCTAAACCTTTTGAAGACGCCGTCTGGGCTGGATGATTGTCGATCCGTATCATCGGTCTTTGAGTCGTCGGCCGCGTTTTGGCCCGTCTCGTCTCGTTTGGCAGTCCAGGCTCCCCCTGTGCTGTTTTGTGACCCACTGACATCTCCTAGCGGCGACGGCTCGTTTTGTACCCCGCCTTCATCAACCCCATCCTCCACTCATCTTGAATTTCCAACATACCACCCCAGAATCGTCGTCATCTGGCGGCCGACCTCTCATTCAACTCCAGTGCCCCTTTGTTGTGTGCGCGGCCGAACCTGGGTTATGGTTGATCGTTCCATTTCTTATCCAGTATTTACCGGGGGGTTGGGTCCTCGTCCATCATACAGGCGTTCTCGAGCATGTTGGTCCACTTGCCGCTCGTGCCTGCGTGGCTGTGCTTCAGATGCTGTCTGAAGTGGTCCGCACGGTAAAACTTCTTAGACGAGTTGCACTCTCTAAACTTGTGCACCTCTTGCAGGTGCTTGATCCGCTCGTCCCAATCCTGGTCTGTGGCGTGTCGAGGCGCATTACCACCGCTGAGCACTCCTGTGCCAGGCCCGCGTCCAGACCGCGGGAATTCGTCGCCGCAGTAGCCACAGGTGTCAGCTTCTCCAGGCCGGTTGGTCGAGTCGTGGAAGGCCCGGTCATATCCAGAGAGCGCAGAGCATGACCACGAATGGCGACGCACATGGAGCGAGTTTTGGTGGCGCTCAGCCTCGTTCTTGTTCTTGAAGCGGTTTCCGCAAAAGCTGCACTCGTATTGCTTCTCAGCTTCGTGGGCGCTAGTTTTTTTTTGTCAGCAACCATGTTCCACATACAATCGTGTAAAACCATCATCTGACACAACTTCACGTAAGATGGCTGATGTCGTAATTAAATCTGACTTACTTGAGTTCCTCGAGCGTCTCGAATCGCTTTGGCTTCTTGGGGCAGCACTCGCACATGAAGAAACCTTGCATCTTGGATCCGCCAGGCTTTTGTACTTCAGTGATCTTGCGCGTGCTAGCTCCCGAGACGGTCCTAGAGTGGACGGAGCCGCGACCCGAGATGGAGGTTCGAGGGCTGGGGTTGAGGGAGACGGGCGCCGTGTAAGGCGAGTTGCACGAAGTGGGGGAAATGCCACCAGGTGACAATCCTACAGGTGAACGTCGACCATAAGAATTGGCAGTAGTGATACTCGTTGTGGGGATGGACATTGTCGAGATGTATGAGTTGGATCGAGACGTCGACACCGAAGGCATTGTAGCTCCTCGAGCCAGAGAAGCAAGCCGTGTAGGGGAGCCACGAGAGCTCAGGTCACGTCGACGCGAGAAATCGGCCGTCATGGCGAGAAGGTGATCGTTGGGGTCATTCGGACTGGCTGCCCTCCGCTTCTGGCCACCTGGCATGTAGGCATCATCGATGTGAAGTCTCTTTAGCGATTGTCCATCTTCCATCTCCATGTCTTCCCCATTGAAATCGTAGCTCGAGTGTGTTGACGTAGCATCATCGCTGTTGTTCCTCTTGGTTCGTGTTCGAGGGGAGCGATCGATATCAGAGCTATCGTTAGGTGACCGATCTCCGTAGTGGAAGGGGGTGCTTCGTGGGGAGATGGCAGTGTGAATTGGCGTCTCAGTCAGCCTTGCTGGGGAGCCCAGGATACTGTTGCGGGTGTGGATGGGAAGCTGGACGGGTAAGCTGAGCGCGGGAGGGAATCGCCCCTCTGCTGAAGGCCTCCGGGAGAAGGGCTCGGCGGCTGAGGCACTGAGAAGTGATCGCGGCGGTGACCTTTCGGAGAGTCTGATTGGGCCAAGCTTCTTCTTAAGGCTGTCACCGTCAATATCGGCAGGGGATCGGAACTGAAAGTGGTCGTGGAGACGACCAAAGCTTGTAGGAATAGACTCGCGAGACCTGTTCATGTCAGCGTTAGTTGATGTCCCTGAACAATGAGTCGACACCAGAATTCCTGGGAGGCCATTGGCAGGGCCAGCCGCTGGTGGCATTGTAAATCCCATACCTGTCGGTTGATGAGTAACTGGCATAACCCTCGTCTCGGTCACCAGTGTCCCTTCGCTGGTAGATGGGATGTTCATCGTGATATGACGAGGTCATGCTTCCGTAACCGCTAGCAAAGGAACCATGTGTAGTATACTCGCGCTTGATACCCATATCTTCGGGAGGAGCAGGTTGATCAGCTCCTGGGAAATATCGAGGAGGAGGCAAAGGAGGAGGGACGTCGTTGGGGGTCTGGATTCCTGGTATTGACATGGCAGGACTCCGACCAAAAGGCAATTCGTGATGACTCGCGTGTGATCGGAACCGGTCGCCTGGGGGAGGGGCAATGATGCTCGGGAGAGGCGGCGCGGCGTCTCTATATTGTGGTGGGAAGGCCATGGTGTTGAGCTTGGCGGTTGACCTGTCGAGCTGAGGATGGAGCACGAGGCAAGACAATGACAGCTGAAGTTCGGGGAGGCTTGAGCTAGGATGACGAAGGGCCGATCCCTGACGTGAACGACCCTTTCTTTCGGTACCCTATGAATTGGGTTTGCCAGCGGCCTCCTTTTTTTTCTCGCCTGCCCTTTCCCGGCGACTCGTTGCGCAGGGTGAGACGGAGTGGTTCTGCAGTGGCGATGTTATGGACTCGGAGCAGCCGCTAGGTCCAAGACACCACAAGAGATCCAGCTGGGGCCGCCGGTGCCGTAAAGAAGCGACGAATGACAGAGCGCGCTGGGGGTGTTGCTCTGAAAGTGGCCTGGTCTAGTAGGGGGAGTATGAGTATGGCGGATGGAGAGGGAGAGGGGGAAAGGAGAGGCGAGAAAGTAGATGAAATAGAAGGGGGAGGGAAGGGAATGAAACGAATTAAGAATAAAAAAAAAAGAGTTTTGAAGAGCGGGATGTGGTGTTGAAGAATGGAAAGGTGGGAGAAGGTCGGGCGGCGGTTAAGATTGTTGACGTTGCTGTTCCTGGAGCTGGCAGGCGCTCTCTAGACTGGCACCCATGTACCGCAGTAAAGAGCAAAAGGGAAAGAGGTCCACGACTAGCCCGCTCCAGAGGGTAGCCTCACCACGAGGAGAATGTGGCGGAATTAGGCGTGACGACAACAGCGGGGAGGCGGACGCAAGCATGTACGCACACGCCGAGAGTTGGTGGACTGGGCAAGGTATTTTTTGTTTTTTTGTTTGTTTTTTTGTTTTTCCCTCTTTTTTTCCTTTTCTGTTCAAAATTCCTCGGGAACAGACTGAAAAACAAGAAGATGAGGGCACAAAAAAAGCTGAAAGAGAACAAGCACGGGGAGAGAAAAAGATGTGGGAGATGTCCCCAAGAAGAGGTGCAATGGGGGGGCGTGTGGAAGGGCGTGCGCATAATAATTGAAAGAGTGAAAAGTTGCGAGGTGCCCTATTACTTGTCCATCCTCCCAAGGGTCGCCTCTAGATGCAGTTTGCACATCCGTGCCTTGTAGCATCAGTGCGTGCCTACCTGCGCATTTAGGGGGCGTGTGTGGTGGCATCCACCAGGCAAAAGGATCCCATCCATGGAAGGGAAGGGTGCCTCGCAGCACATGTGTTACTACGTACAACTGTCAGTTGGGCCTGTCAGTCTATCCTTATCCCGTCCATGGATGTCTCTGTGGCCAACTGCGGCGCACGCATATAGTGCTCCGTCGGCGGGCATTCATTTGGACAGAGCTCCATGATGGGTCCGTTTGTGCTGTACCGTACAGTACTCGTAGCCAACGCCCGCTTGTATGTCATGTCGCCCAAAGATCGTGATGTGGGAGAGATCCATCGTCTCCCTCTTCCTCTGTGAGCCCTGCGCTCGCTCTCGTTCAATGTCATCCTCGGACTTGATGACTTGATCTCCATTCATCGTTCAACCCCCCTGACCTCGCTCGCACTCGTTGCTTACATTAGAGCACCTACATACATCCATCGCACTGGAGCTCCAGGCTGAGATGCAGAATCTCCCCAAGGGGGTGCGGCTTCGAATCTGGCTTGCGTTCCGCCTTTGAGCATGCCCGTGGCCCACCACCTGAACCAACCCCCCGCCCCGGGCTGCCTGAGCCTGAGGAGCCCTGTGAACTGCCCGCCTTACGGGCTCTTGAGCCCTGTCTCTCGAGTGGGCATCTCCCAGCCGGGGAGGAAGGGCCCTATAGCCCTGTGCCCTGGAGGGCTGCACTTGGGGGAGGGAGTGGAGGGGAGTGTGAGAGGGTGTGTGCGGGATAGCTTCGCGGGGGAGGGGTGGGTAGGCTGTAGGGCCGACAATTGTGGGCGTGGTCTCCAAAGGTACAAGTCCTCTGCTCTAGGTCAAGTACCATGGATTGGATTGAGCAAGCCCTCGTCAGCCTCTGTCAGCCCTTGCTCACCTTCTACCCCGACCGAATCGGCACTGCGCAGCGAGCACCCTTTTCGGATCGCCGTTGGCGCAACGCACCCTTCATGTCTGTCAGTCCCCATTGCGTTGGGCGGGCGGGTGATTTTTTCCACATTTTTTTGCCTTTTTCTGTCTGTCTGTGTTTCTATTTTCCTGGATGTTGACGGTTGGTGACAAGGCCGAGGGTGCGAGGGGGTTGCATGAGAGATGCTGCATCTTGCTGCTCTCGATACAACCAACGCCCAACAACAAGCTTCTTCCCTGATCCTGGATGGATGCTTTTGGTCGCTTCCATCCTCCTTCTTTTCGCCTGCAAACCTCACTGGCCCTCATGCGCCGCCTCCCGCTGCTATTCCTGGGTTTGCCCAGCAGCCCACAGTGGTTGACTCCGACTCCATCAGCAGGGCGGATCCTGTAAGGCTCCGGGGAAGAGCCTTGGATGAAGCCCTACGGGCCATCCATGATAGTACGTATGTCCGTTGCTGTAGTGCGCATGTATGCGCGACGCAACACGGGAGTTGGTGATGCCCGCTACCCGCCCATGTTTGCCTGCCCAATGCCTCGTGGCTTTCAGAAACTGTCAAGTTCGCCTTGCTTTCGACCCGCTTCCATTCTTGGCCCAAGTCGGCAACTTTTTGAATGCCGCCTTCGTCATGCCCCTCGTGGCCGTGGCCGTAGCCTGACTCTCCTCCCTTCCCTTACCCACGGCGCCACAAGTCAAGTCAAAGGGATGGGGGAGCTCTGGAGCCCGAACCCAGCCCAGTTCGCTCACCCTCCAGGTTCATCGGGCACCTCGGGCAACAGGCAACGGCGCTGACAAAATAAACCTTGCCTTGCTCTTGGCGAATGGAATGGAATTCAGCTCCCCCAACGCCTCTCGCCATGCCAAGAAGCTTTGGCTTCTCAACTCAGCTTGCTTCGACGCCTGGTCAGAAACACGCAAAGGCGAGGCTCAGCGGACAACATTTCACGCACCATTCCTTGTCCAACGGCAATTACCATCCCATCATCATCATCATCATGATCATCATCATGACTGACCTACACTACACTACAAGACTCGGCGCTTCTGGAGATGATGTTCCTGGGTTTCGCCCCATAACTCCTGCGACCTGCCAAACATAGAATAGAGAGGTACATAGTAGGGCAGAGCAGGCTTGACTAGTATTGGATGTCGCTGTTTCGGTTTCACTGGGCATCATCCCACGCCAAGTTGACAATGCGTCTCTTGCATTTGTCACCACCGCACAAAACAGACTCGGACCGTATTCACGCACTCGAATGCAAAAGGCGTCGCGTCCGGAGGGTTATGGAGGAACCCCGCGTGCCGATGGGGATGGGAGATCTACCAGGATCTCCAGGGATACAAGGCGGGACCCCCTGGATCGTATCTCTGATGAGGGATCGCCTGACGACATGCGACAAGTCAAAGTGAGGTGAGGTTGCAAAAGAGGATGCGAGGATTCCAAAAGGTTCTGTTTCTTCTGGTTGGTAGGCTTACGGACGGGTTCAGAAATCCTGCCTCGCCAGTCAAGGAACACTAGGCGGTTCACCTTGATCCTTCAAGATATGTTGAATCCTCTCACCGATTTTAGAGAGACGAGTTCGACCTCGCAAGAGCCTCCATCCAATATCCGGTTGTGCCGGATGTAGGATGCAAGAATCCGGCCATATTAACCGGCTCAGTGCCGGAGATAGAGTGCAAATTCGGCTGCCTAGAGTCCGGCCGGTCCAATTCTAACCCAAGCGTCATTCTCCCGCTTGAACCAACCCAGCGCCGAGCAGCAAGAGGGCATCTCCCACCACTCCATCCCCCACTGACCTGGTGTTAGTCGTTATGGCCTGATCCCTGCACCCGGCCGGCTCGGGCTAACGAGCGGAAAGCGCATCGACACTTGTGACACTAAAAGATGAACCGACTTCGGCTTGGTTCCTCCTGATCTTGGTCATGACTACGAGGGCGAAACCAGTCCGTCGGGTGCAGCAGAGACCCGAAGAGGCAGGCGGTTATGGTAGCCCTTCAAGGCTGGGCTAACGGTCTGTCACTGCTGCAGGATGGCGGCTCTTCCGACTCAGCTGAGGTGGTGTTGAGGATGGAGCCATGTCCTTCAATCTGCGGCGCTGGTCCGATTCCTCGAGGGAGGGCATCGTCATGGCAGACGAATTGTCTGAATGCCAGCTGCGGGTTCTGGGCCAGTTCCCGCTCGATGGTGTTCCTAGTGCCTAGTGCTGGGTCCGGTTCGTCTGTTCTCAAAAATGACGCTATCCCTAGACTTGGGTCAGTCGCGCGCAGGCGAATCGCATTCGATGGATTGTAAAGAGGGTTCGAAACATGTGGATCAGAATGACCATCCTGCATAAGTTGTCAGATTCTTGCTTGGAATCTCGTGTGTCCAGGTCAAGCCGAGTCGCATCGTTTGCCGACGCCGACGCCGACGCCGACTTACAGACTTCAACTGTTTCTTTGTTTAGCACGGCATTAGGAGATGATGACCAAGCCAACATCACGATCAACGGCATACGGCAAACTCCGCTGGGCGCCTCCTTAACTGAACCCGCCAGCTAAGCCCTATCGCTCACCATTCCACCCAAGCGCCGCGTTAGCAACGCCAGCTCCGCAGGGGGTCTCTGCGCTGAGTCGTGTCTTGGCCAAGCACAGCTGGAGACATTCCCATCCTAGTGACCTCGGGAGGTGGGGAGCCCTGAGTACCGCGTCACCTTATACACGGGTGCGCCACATCCCACCGGACGCGCGCCACACCCACCACGGGGCCTCGGGCCTCGGGGTCTCAGCGCAGAGATGGCGCGAAATTGGCTCAGCCCTACCATCCCATCCAATCCATCCAATGCAGCGCAGGCGGGACGGACCCCTTCTTTTGAGTGTTAGGGCTGGCCTGGTGCGCCGACTGGTTGGTCCAGGCCGGTAGCCACACGTGCGGCGACGTGATTTTTCTCTCGGGGGAGGCGGCGCCGCTGGAGAAGCCGATAACACGGCATGCAGGTGGTTTCTGGGAACGGCCGCATCACGAGCACAGAAGGGGAAGTTGTCCGACATTGATGGATGAAGCTGAAGCAAGGGCATTCAAGATTGCCTGACAACGCTTGGCTTTACCGGGGCATGGAGAAACGCTCGGCTCTTGGCCCAACCCGGATCCGGTGGTGATCGTCTCCGGGGGCCAGCATGCCAAGTGCTCCAAGCCCCTCCCAAGAGCTGGACTCGAGCACAAGACACAGGAAATGAAAGACCTCCGGCGAGCATTAGCGGAGTTGAACAACCATCCATCGCGGAATAAGATGACGAGCCATGGTGTAAGTTCAACGACTCCCGGCAATTTGGAAGACCGGGACCCCGAAGGAGGGGGGTGTCGCAACGGGACACAAGGCTGCTGCGCCACACCTGCTCTTTTGGTGTGCGCTCAGGGCAGCCGGGATAAGCACTCGGCAGTTCGTACCTGCTTCTGCTTCTTTGATGCTTCCACGGAATCATCCATCCATCAATCTCCCTGCCGACTGGTGATGATGACCTATTCTCTGCCAAACATTACAAACCATGACTATTTTGGTTCCCAAGGGATGCTCAAGCGTCGTCAGCATACTCAGCCATTTCCCTTGACGCGGCCAATTGCCCCCTTCCCCGACTCCCATCCACATCCCGAGCGAGTACGTCAACACCTCCCTCGAGATATTCCCCCCCTCGCTGAACGAGCATCCTGCACCCAGAGTTCGCCGGCGGGTGGCTACTAACCTCCAGGACCCCACGGACTCGAGTACGAATCCAGTAGGCACTTCGCCGTTTGGTGCCCGCTGGTGATGGATCTAGCCGTAGCCACGGGCTCAGACTCAGACTTGGCTTGACACTGACGCGCGGGCGCCAGAGAAACTCAACCGCCAGATTCGGAGCTTCGTCGAGAATCCACTGCCCAAGACCTCATGCGTACGGCAGTTGCGCGACTCCAACAACATGAGTGGCCGCCAAGGGTGGGGTGGCTGTTGGCCATGCTGGTTGATGACTCGGTTTCGACAAGGAGCGACAGACCAAGGTTTCTTGGATTGTCGGTCTCGGTCTCAACAATCCCATCCCATAAAGTGATTTTTGATGACGGAGAATGCCGGATGTCGTGACATGATTCAATCTTGTTTGTCTCACTGGGGACCCCCCAGAGCTACTGCTACCGTTACTTTGGCCAACGTCTTTGAACCCTTTGAAACTGCACCGTTGCTGCTCTAGCATGATCGGGACATGGCAGGCAGGTGGAGCCACTGAAGCGTGGGAGAGAATGGGATCAATCAAACACACCCTCATCCTTCAGCCCTGTGCTCTGCCGGCCACTGGTCAACTGAGGCCCTGCCCTGCGGTGTGAGCTGCCGTCGACGGTCACCTTGCAGAGTCGTTTCGAATACAAGGCTCGACACTTTCGCACGTATCAGAATCAAGTTGGCGATCCTGCATCCCGGCAAGATTGACCCACGCAGCTCTCGTGTCGGTGGACTCTAGCCAACTACCGAGCTGTGGCTTAATGCGAGGCGTCAGCACCTTGGTTCAACGCTGGTACTTGGCATTTCTGATGCGCAAGGTAGCACCGAGAGGCCCAAACCAAGTTTCAAGAAGATGCGCGGGACTGGATGAATCAGGTTGTTGTGTGCGGCCGCCCTATCCACTCGAAACACCCGCCAACGCTGCAACCGTCGAGGCCTGAGCTACGATGCACGGCACATTGCGCCCTCATTGAGCATCCCTGAAACCTGATGACGACTGGCGAGGCGCAGCAACACCTTATTTCTCTAACCGGCCCTCCGTGTCGATCTCCCATAGCACTACGGCCCTGTACCAGGGATGGGATGCTTGCGAGGCGAGGCCAAAAGAGGGTTTGACAGATGCAAGATCCCAATCCTTCAAGAGCCCCCCGGACCAGACCCTTTTTGCATTTCGACAAATGTCTGTCTAATATCCGAGCATCTCTCAAAAGATCCAATACTCATGCTAGCTGGCTCGGCGCAGTCAGTTCGCCCGGTTTCACCTCTCGGTTGTGGCCCCCCCCCCCCGATATCCGGGATTGTTGACATCTCATCAAGGCCTCACTGGCAATCAGGTTCGGTCTGGTTTCCTGGAACGGCGAGTGGCATTAGCTCTTTGTCCTGGCCCATACAGCCGGTTCCCTGATGGATAGTAGACGGGATATTGACTCCTTTGAGCCAAGTCTAGTGGCAATCATGGAAATTGGGTGGTGGGGTTGCCGAGGTTCAGACACAGGCTGACGAGGGGCCCTGTCATTCCCATGCCCTCAGAGGCTGCAGAGGCTCCCGGAGCCGCTGGGACTCTTTGCAAACACGGGGACTGAGGAGCCGCTAGGTCTCCTGGAGGCCACCAAGGGGTCGTGATCTCAACTCCATGACGGTCTGTGAGCATCACGAGCAACCGAAGCGCTTCGGCCCCGTACCTGGTCTGGAGCCTCGTTCGCCTCCCTGGAACACAGCCTTCTAGGGCTGCCCAATTCCAACCAGTCGGCACGCACCACGGGCTAGCAGTTGCGGGATACGGGAGAGGCGCGCCACCATCATCAGGAGGCACAGACAGACACAAGGGCGCGTGCATGTTCCAAGGCAAAAACATGAAGCCCAGCGATATGGGATTGGATATGAGAGGGCTTGAAAAATCAGATCTCCGAGCTGCTCACAGAACGTAACGTCGTCCCGGATATTCCGTGGCAATGCAACGTCGAGTGGATCGGGAAAGCTTGACAGGTTGTGGCCGACGGCTGAAGGCCTAGAACAGCAAAGATCATCGCTTAACCCCGTCTGCCACTGTCGGCGCATTGTCTGTCTCTCCAACCAACCTCGACTGCAAGTTGTTTCTATTCTGAACGAGTAGCCAACTCAACTTCCCTGGCAAGCTCTCGAATACGACTGCGAGATTGCGTGTTTCTTCCGTCAAGATCTGGCCCTCCATTACCTCCGATGTCACTCAGCCACCAGATCGACAAGGCAATGGCTTCAGGGGTAGCCATGGTCATACCACTGACATGCTTCTCGTTGGAGGAATGTCGACAATCACTATTGAGGGAAAAGTGGGCTTGGAGATTTGAAATGCCGTCGGTGACCAATCTTGGGCTCGAGACGGGATGTGGCCAAGCGTTGGCTGGTCCGGGCTCAACAAGCATTTCGAACCACGCGTCTGCGGACGCCCTAATCGATAGTCGTTGAAAGTCTGCTCAAGTTGGCGCTGGGTCATCTGGTTGTGACTGGACGCCTTGAGGGCAACTCGACGACATCACGGGAGGTGGGCGGACACATGGAACTTGCCGGAGCAGCTGAGACATCAAGAGAGGTCGACGTCGGGCTGGACCGTTCTTGCTTGACCATGAGGCTTGGGACATGCGCTGATTCAAGCTTACTGGATGGTTTACTATGCGCAGGAGCAAGCTTGGTCAACAGTGGCTGAGGCTCCAGGTTACGACTATGCTTCGCGGCCTACCAAGAGTTGGGCACGCCCCTAGGACTTGGCCTATTTCGACTGGGTCTGAGATAATATCTTACCGCCATTTGTTTACACGGGGCGATTGATTGCACATCTTGACTCTCATGGAATCCACAACAGATCTGCAACTGGGTATCACCGCCCTACTATCCGAAGAGTCTATCCGAGAGCGAGTCAATGCGACGGATATCACGGGGTTGCGAATCGAGATTGCCTCTGGGAAACAAAAAGGCATATCCATGCCACCAGAGAGGCGATTTGCCAGTCAGCCGTCGTGGCCTGTGTGGCACAGTAAATGCGGAATAGCGGTACAGCCAAGCTCCCGCTATCGACTACTTTAGCATACTTACGAGGGACTCACGCTGGGGAGCCTGTGCGTGATGCTTGGCTGGAGCGTACCGTACCGCACTCCGTACAGTAAGCGGACCTGTCCCTGCCTGCCCTGCCCTGTAGCCAGGTTGCAAAAGGGAGACAGTGGAGCGTGAGTGGAGAGAATACGGCCAAGGCCTGGGCCCCCTTTGGCATTCTTCCTGGGCCCGTATCGAGGAGGTTTCGGCGGGGGGCACTACAGCCCTATGTCTCGCGATAGACTAGATGCAAGATCCCCGTCGACAAAGACCTCTGATAAACTCCACAAGCCTCGGCAGCATCTCGCACCCCTGCGTTTGATGGTGGGACATGACAGAGGCTCCAGCTGGGGCTGTAGGAGGCCTACGCAACCCTTGACAGCCGGCCGGGGACAGCAAAAAGGTAATTGCCCAGGTCTTGTCCGGCAGTCTGGGCATGGCGCAAGGCCTCCCGCCAAGAGCCCCCTTTTTGACGGAAAGAGATGGACAAGAGACACAAAAGAATGGGAAAAACACAGACAGGAAGAAAAGCAGATGTCTGCACAACGGCCCTAGACGTCACACGAGCCCACCACATGGTTCGCCTAGGATGATCTAGCGAATCATCTCGACCCAATCAGCCAAGCGAGGTGTCTCGAGCTGAGCTGAAAAGCTGGTGGCTTGCAGAAGCTTGGGGAGTTTTGTGGGGTTGATGCCATCGTCGACTTGTCAGTGAACCAAGGTGACATTGTTGTTTTTTGGGTATTAATTCCGCACTGGAGAAGAGCTGAACTTGATCAATTTTACCGACAGTAGGGTCAGCATTCACCTGATCAACGCCACCCGTGATTGATTGATCAGTCGTCAACCTTGGCGAGCTGGATCTTGAAGATGTGAGGTAAAGGGCTGACAGCGTGGCTTGCTCGCCTCACCTGAACAATACCGTGCAATGGGGGAGGCATTTCTTCTTTGGACTTGAAAGCGTCCTGTCACAGAGGAGAAGGGAATGGCGACGGGTACGGCTGGGGCGCTCGGCTCGCACAAAAGCAAAGAGCTGGGATGTTGCCTGTCTAGCCAACCAGCGACGTCGGCTTTGGCGAAGTGCAGGGCGGGCATGTCTCACAGAGATTGAAGCTGTCCAACGCTGTGGTCGCTGAGCGGTATAACAGAGACCGAAAGCGAGAGGAGGGGGAAAGGCAAAAAGTTGTTGGGCTTGTTCTGTTGGCTGCCGCACCCAAGTTGTGCGATTCGTGGACAAACCACCAGTGTCATGTCTCGTATGGCATCAGAGAAATTGGGCTGCAGCGAGATATCGTATTTTGAAACACGGATCTTCCTTGAGGAATCAAGACCAACAGCAGCACAACATCAGCGACAGACAAACACAACAAGGTCAACAACACCAACACCAACACCAACACAGGGCTGTGTACATACTGTGCCGCGTTGCTGCCCTCCCTTGTTCACCTTTTGTTTCCTGTTAACCGATGCTGCCCACTCACCGTTGTCCAACCCAACCAACCCCCACGACGACGCAGAAGGATCTCAAGCGAGAGAGGCTAGGAGGTATTAAGCTTTGCCAGCCCTCCTCCAACGTGGCTCACTGACAAGTTTGACAGGGCCGAGCACCCAGAGCCTGTGCCGCAGGTCTGCGTCGCAGATTAATTAGAAACCCCGCGTGAGCGACAAGAAAGGTCATGTTACGAAAGCGAAGTAAAAAAGAGTTTGACGCCTAGAATGACTCGATCCATCTCGGCAGAGGATGGCCGTCCATCGTAGGGCTGTCGCAATTCCTGTCCTGTCCTGCAAAGTGCCGACCATTCCATTCCATTTTTGCCCTGCGGTGGTCGGGAGGGACAGACACACAAGAACCTTGGGTCTGAAACGGCGTTAAGGCCAAGATCGGCCGAGAGATGCCTCGTAAGTGTCTCTTGTTGGACGCACACAGACATCATGTACTCCGTATAGAGTGCTACGGTGCCTACATTTGCATACCTTTTCTGTTTCTCGGCCGCGGTTATTTATCGTCGACCGTCGTGGTATTGAAAACTTGACCGCCGTTGTATCGACTATAACCCAAGTCGGCCGCCCATTTCAGTTACCCATAGACAGAAGGATGCTGCCATGGAAGGGATCCTGATTCCTGATGGCAGGCTGGCCAGGCTCCATTTTAACAGGGAGAGGGGGGCGCAGCAAAGAAACAAACACACGCCCTACCCCCTATTCCGGTAAGCTTCCAGAAAGATTCCCGAAGGATTCCTCTTAAGGCAAGAAATAGAAGACCAGGGGGTGGCGTGTGTGGTTCAGCCCTGGACACGCAATCCCATCCATCTCAATCCCTGCAGGGAGGGAGAGAGCGATACCGAGCGGTTTTTCTCTTTTTGGAGACCTTTTTTGGTTTTCTTTCTCCAAATTCCCTCTGGTTTTTCTCGCTCTCGCATGAAACTCATGAGGGCGTCACCTCGGTGCTTATGCGGATCACTCACCGAGCATCCTTGCCCTCTCTCCATTACAATGACGGCTTTTTCATCTCATCAACTGCTCGGCATTACAATGTCTGGGCGATCACATGCAAAGAGCCGCGGCTTGTGTTTGATTCAGCTATTGTACCGGGTCTTCCTTGGCACCGGTACTGGTCTGAGTGTCTCCCGGCCCCAATTCCGCTCTGGTCCTTGTTTTCCGCGTATGGCGTTTTTCTTCCTCTGGATGCCAATGCCAATAGTGTCAAGTACCTTACAAGGGGCGGGTTGTGGGCAAGAAGGTTTTCATATCGTCGTCGTCACTGGCCTTGACCAAAATATTGGATTTAGGGGAACTTGACGGTCCACTCGATTGCAGTTGAGAAAAAATAATGGGACGAACATGCCATGTTCCGTTCGTTCGCTCGTTCCGTCCCCCGTTCCCGTACCCGTCGCAGCCGTGCCAGACGAAGGCTGCTTGCTAGCGGGATGCACCCACAAGGCCCAGGCCTCGATCTAGCGGTTCCCGGCCTCTTGGGGAGGACGAAGCTAGAATGTTGCTAGTAAAGGTGAAAGTGACAGCTCAAGTTATGTCTCTTCAGTTGGTGTAATGTTGCTCCGTGTCCGTACGGAATACGGAGGAGTGACATCCTTGGCATCATCCAACTTGTTGCTTATACGTCTTACTCCGTCCTCCGTGTCGACTTCTCTCTCATATTCTCGACAGAGGTAAAAACCCCGCAGCGTACCGTATTGGGGCTCAATAAATGATTGGGGAGGGACCTTTTGAATGGGGCCCGAGATTCAATAGCCCAGGTTCTGGTGACCACACACACACACGCAAGCACAAGGCACGCACGGCACCGTCAGATGATGCCCCTGTCGAAATCGACACAGAACTACGCAATTAACGCCCGTTTGAACTGTGGTCTACGAGTCGACCAACGGGCGAGCATGGCTCGTGAGACTGAGCTCCATCATGCCACGGAAACCTTCTAGAACGGAGCAACCTGCCAAAGTAGTTGATGCATCCCGAGTCGGGCCTCATTACGTCGTCAACTCCGACCTTGACGTTTCGCTCGGGCTCCTCTTTTATTGAGTTTCCCAGGGGTTTGCGAAAAGGTTCCGCTCTCGGTTCCTGGACTAGCGTTGGGTCCCCATCGTGTGTCTCCATGAAGTGCCGTCTCCCGCAACCGCGCGGCATTCGGGAATGAAGAGAGACCCAAGAAGCTCCACCTTGTCTCCTACCCATGATACGTAGCAGAGGGTTTGACCTTTAACCAGATATGTGTGCGTACGCGGTCCATTGCTTCACCGTTGGAATAATCTCCGACCGTGTTTCCCTCTGGGCTGGATAGAGCAATGCAACCCTGCGTTGGGGAGGGGGCTTGTGAATCTCGCACCCCACTACTCGTTCCGGAAACCGAAGCCGTGACCAGGGACAGGAGACTCCAACCTGCGGAGGGCAGCATCGATCATGGGAGTTTCAGACGAGGGGCGGTAAAGAAAAGCACGGGGCAAGGAAGGGGGGGACGTCATACCTGGAGAGTATCATGCCGAGGCATGAAAGAGCTTGATCAGAGCTGTTTGATGAGATACTTCCCAATCAAGACTTCAGACCGAGAAGAACAATGTCAAAGGCAAGCAACATCCATATGGCAGTCCGCCAGGAGTAGTATCCGGAAGGCCCGGGTAGGAGATAGGGCCGCTGCAGAGACCGATGCAGCCGGTAGGGCTGTGGTTCTCGAGCATCTAGCCGCGGGATGGAACAATCTTGACAAGTGTGTAGCCGAAGTAGTAGTGGAAGTCATGATGTGCTGCAGAAGTTGCAGCACACCCTCTGTGAAAGCGACCATGCACGTTTCACTGTGCTTCGGGGCAACGAGCAGAATTAGGGCATTACTTTCAATACTCAGAGGGAGCATCCCAGAAATGGAACCTGCAGGAAGAAAATTGTATACGTGGTAAACGGCCCGTTTGTTCCATACTGTCGGTACCGCGGTGGACTGATGGGGGGTGGGTTACGCAACTCTTCCAAGATTCTCATATGCGGTGTATTACACACCGTTCTAGTATCAGGCTTTTTGCGGCAGACCAAATGCCGATCTGGATGGCACATTCCTTGCTTGGTGATGGGCTGTGTTATGCTGGTGGGTTGAGGTTAGCAAGGCTGGTCGGCAGTTGTTACAACACAGAGAGTTGGAGCACGAGGAGTTACATACCTGCCTCTGGTATGACGTTGCCAGGGTTGCCACTGCCTATATCGTACGGGAGAAGTTGTGTTCTGGTGATGGTGAAACCAATACTCTGTTTCGGTGTTGGACTTGAGGGGAGAGGCGGGCAACTTCCTGTCGGCGAACTACTATGTCACCGGATTCACTAGAATTCCATCGATTTAGCCGACCATACATAGCATTCCTATCATAACTGTCTGCTGGCGGGGATTCGCACTTGCTAAGCTCGATATGAGGATGGTTATAGACCTAGGGTAGCTGGGGTTCCAGGATCTAGATGTGTGAGGGCTTCGTGCTTGACATATGTTCGGCTGGAACTCCCCGATTGCCCTCTCAGATCCGCCCTTGTACTATTGCATTAGTCCTAGGACGTGTCTCTGAAATGTGTAGAATGTCCTGGACTTGTCTAGGGGCAGCTAGAAACACACCTGTCCTCTCGAGCTATCCAGAGCCGGGTTGATGACGACGCCGTTGCAAAAAGGCATGCCCACATACCGAGAGAGGATAACGGTTGAACACCGAAATACCGATTTCTCAATATTTCTCAATCTCCAATTACCGGGGACCCGGGAGCTAAGCAAACCATAACACATTCCTTTCCTTCTCTTATCCCATGTGGTGGGTTCCCGCGAGCTTGGTATGCAGCTTCACTCTTAATATTTGGACACATGACTTCTCACGAGCTAACTTTGAATTCCCCAGAACAAGCGAGGAATGGCCGTGGGAGACTTCAGCTCCCCACATGATAAAAACAAAGGGATATATTTACCGTGCGGCAGAGGAACGTAGATAACATTAGCATGGCATGTTGAGCATGGGGAACTTCAAGGCTGTCGATGCTAACAAGATCCAAAACACGCTTCATCCTAGCCCCAACTTTAATATGTGAATGTGAAAAACAAAGGGTCAAGTTCGCGACTGAGCTGAGACTGAAAATGTGGAACTCAAGGGATAGAACTGGAGCCGTGAGTTAGCTAGACTGACTAGTTTACACCGGCAGTTATCCTCGCTTCGCGCATGATGGAGACCACTTGGGCATGTGCCGGTGTCTACCATAGCTATAGCCCTGACATCGAGTGCCGGTAGAGTTGGGGGAAGCGTCGACCAAGAAACGCATCTCCCTTGATGGCTCAAGGGCTGAGGACACTTGTGGGTTGTGGTACTGATGGCCTCTTTTGGAGACGCTACTGATGTCAAGGGGAATAATGGGTTATGGCAGTGGTCAATAGCACAAGGTAGTTGTTTTTTACTGCCACCTCAGCTCGAATTCGCTCTCATGAAAAGGAGTGGCAAAGTTGATCCAGTTTTCCTCCATAGTCCACCTGCCCATGGACATGATCGTGTAGTCCAACACCCAGGCATCCATCATGCCATAGTCTCGTAAATTCAGAAGACGCTCTCCTCAGCGTATCCGGCATATCCAGAAAAGAAAACCGCTCCAGCCAAAACAACAACAATAGAAGTCTTCCAAGGAAATCAGCCCCCCTTCTTCTTTGCCTGAGCCTTCTGCTGCGCACTCATCATCTTGCCAAGTTCCTCCCTCAATATGTCAAGCTCGCCACGCAGCGCAGTCTGATCTCCAGCCTTGTTGCTGGCAGATTCCTCAACGAGGGACTCGAGCTCCTGGACGCGGTCCTTGTACTCGGCCATCTGGGAGGCCGTCTCGTCGAGGCGGGCCTCGTAGGCGTCGAGCTGCCACTGTTGAACGTTGCGGGGGTTCAACATGACGACGTTTCCGCCTGTGCCGCGGGGGGCGAAGCGGACGGGAGTTGCGGTGGTGTAGAGGCGCTCGTTGGGGGAGGACTCCTTGTTAGGAGTGTTGGTTTGGGGGGTTGTGTCGGGCATGGTGAAGAGTGGTGATGGCTTAAGAAGTGATGCCTGATGGGGTATGTCCTCAAGATGGCGACAGAAGGTGATCGGCGCTCGCTCGTAGGAGTAAGAAGGAAATAAACATGTCAATGGAACACCCTCATATTTATATATTCCCAGAACAACCATAACCTCTTGCTGCAATGCGACTTTCATCTCCTTTCATAACAGCTTGGCCTCAACCTGAAGCTCTCCTTGTTCCTTTGTCCAGGGCTTCACCGCAAAGGAGACGCAGAAGCTTTCACGGAACTATCCATGCAAGTCGAACAAGTTTGGGCGAGAGCCAAGGCTGAGGAAACAGCATTAAAGTGTCTAGAACTGCTAGGCAGCCCGCAACAACAAAGAACTGTGCAGGACGTTTGAAGTGTCCAACAAGCAGAGTGATGGGACAGCTCCATAGGAACGACAGGGCATATGTGAGAAATGATAGACTGTTTGTCGTCATGCTGTTTGCGTTGTGGTTGTCATAAAACTTGGGTAGTCCCATCATGGTTTCTTGGGGAGGCTGGCTGATGCTCTTTGTTCATCAACAACGCAGAAAATCGACCAGTTATCGGAGCGGGTTGCGCGATCCTGCTTCAAGCAGTTTCGTTCGAAATGCCTGCTGGTAGCCTGAGCCGGCTGCATAATCCCCAAGCAACAGGAGCCTTGCAGCTGGTCTTTGTTGTTCAGAGCAGCTGACGTATCTACCGGTGTCCTTCCGGTATCCTTGTCCAGGAATTGCGGGCGACCGCATGAAGCGCACAGCAAGGTCTGCTTTGGCTCCTTTGACGTGGTATTGGGCTGTTTGCCGTCATCGACCGGCGACGCTGTAGAGATGAAGGCTTTCAAGGGGGGACGTAAAGCCAACACACGTTTGGACACTTCTTTGTCTCCTTTGGCGTCGATAGATGACATGTCCCATCATAAGCCCAGATGTTGCGTATTCACAGCACACGTCCCGCCCGAGTAGCCTCAAAAGCCTCGCTCCCAGCAAGATCGTGAATAATGTCAATCCACATAACCTCCTTGACGCGCTTCCGAACCTGGGACCAAGTCTGCCGACCCGTCAGGCTCTGGATCGACTGCGCCAGCCAGGGCGCCTTGCTATCAAAGATGATCATGGAACCAATTAGGAGGAGCCACAGCTTGACGTTGGCGATGGCTTCTCCTTCGACGGGAATGGCTTCGATGGCTTCGCGTAGTTGTGAGGTGAACAAGTCTGACTTGAGCTTGACGCCTTGGATTTGTAGAAAGATGGTGGACTCGTAAGCCAAGAGACCCAGACGGATAGCCTCTCGGAGGGGATGTTCGTCCAGGGAGTATTCGAGGACGAGTAATCGATACTGAACCGACAGCATAATCTCTTGGAATATTTCAGGCTCCAGCTTTCGACGAGCGGGGATGTGCTGGTTGGCCAAGGCGGAAAAGTCTCGAAGATCCTTGAAAGCGCTCTTAAGCTTGTAGTCCCAGGAATCCATCATGCTCAGAAGTGCCACGGTCGTCGTCTGAAGGTGGGCCGGCGCAGTGATGCCGTGAATCGTCTCGAGTCGTGGATGCCAAGTCGGTGTACCTCTGTAGAGTTCGGGTTTGCAGCCATTCCTGATGGACCAGCCGAGGTCGACCCTATCGTCGTGAGTACTTGTCAAGTATAATGCCAAATTTCACTTACCGGCACAACTTTATCTGCAACTGGCGGTTGCCGTTGAATGCTTCAAGTCCACCTCTCAACCTGACGATATTCCGCAGGCCGTTGGAGTGAGCTTCAAACGCATCCACATCCTCCATGGCGTCCGCCATGACAGCCAGCTGAATCACCACAGCCGCAGTGACATCCTCGACCTGTTTGTCCTTGTCGTCAATCTTGTCCTGAAGCAGTTGGATGGTCTGCCGAAGACGACTCCTTGTTTGTGGGGAGAACGAGATGCCCCAGCCATTCTCGTAACTCTTGCGTCCTTTTGTCGATCGCATTTCAAAGAGGTCCTGGAACGCGCTGACCATGAAGAGCACCGAGTGGAGATAGGTAGCATCTTGAAGAAGCCAGCGGAACCAGCAGACCTTTGTGCGGTCGGTTTCGAAACACCATTCTACTGGATAGAGGGTGTCTTTGATGGTGGTAAGGACTGGGAAGTGTTAGGTGACTTGCAATGTGTGAGTATGATAAGCTTACATCTGTATACTAGATACAGCGAATTCCTATCAAGTGGAGTCGCAAAGTTGAAAAGAGTCAAGTCCGGAGGTGACAACATGCGAGCAATCAGAGACGGTGACTCAACCCACGCTCTGTACTGAAGGTGATCTCGGTAGTAGTCTGGAAGTCGGGACACATCCATGCTTATATCCGGACGACCGGACTTGTCATCTCCCCGAGCCTCATCCTGCTGAACCTCAGAGTTCACCAGCACGACATCTCTGGAAGCCCCGCGACGCTTGGTGTTCTTGCCGCGCATGACATGGCTGCGGATGAACTTGCGGGTCTCGGGGGCAGGTTTGCCCGCGGGATCAGAGGAGATGAACTCGAACTTTTTAGCTACAGCGTATCAGAGGGTGTCAAAAAGAGCTCAGGTGAGATTAGGTTAAGCATACGCGCCGTCTTCCTAGCCCGTGGTTTCTGCCGGACGGGGAGCTGAGGGTCCGGAGTGGTAAAGAGGGGTTCAAGCATATTGGCCAGCGCGTCGTCGGTCCTAAATTGGTTTGTATTCTGACGTATGATGATCTCGGAGACGGCGTGAAGAGGTATGAGAGGGAGAGAAAAGGAACTTGAGATTGTTAACTCCAAACGGACAACAGTTGATTCAAGGTGGAGCTGCGTTGGTGACGATCTCCGGAGTTCCCCACGGGTGCCAAGACACGATTGTTTTCCTATTCGGGTTAGATCCTTGATGGTGCCCAGCAGGGCTGAAGGATTGATACCATGTAGTCGAAATAAGGCCTGCAACCTTTGCTCAATTTCATGACTGTAGCGTCCCCTTTATTTTGGTTCGGTGTTTCACTCTTTTCCCGACCACAGCCTCTCACATCAAGCCCAACCTACACATCAATCCTGTGGTTCGGAGATAAGGCAGTCCCTTCTCCCAACCGAAAATACACATCATAACCCCTTGATTCCTAGCCTCAACTCCATGTCTCGGTATTCATTGATTTCCCGAAAGGGCTGTCAGTCGAAGCAGCTGAGCAATCGTCACACTTACCCGAGCAGGCTGCACCGCCAAAATGGATGGCGTCAACAGGTCTCGATTGCTTTCCATTTTGGACTTGGACCTGTTTCGCTGCGTAATTGATCAAGCATCTGATGTTTGTAACGTGTTATAAAAGGGAGTGCAAGTGTATTCGTTTTGAAGACGAACAGACACATCATTCTACAGTCATCAGTCAAGAGACGCCTCTTCTAGCATTTCAGCTCCAAGAACACAGAAAAATCATCACAATGCCTCCCAAGTCCCTCGAACTCAAGCCAGACTCCTACCGCTTCTTCCAATCTCAGTTCACCAAGCCTGTCTGGCCCCCCAAGGAAACCTCTCTCGCCAACGGTACTGGCATCATCACCGGTGCCAATGTCGGTCTTGGATTCGCTGCAGCCAAGGCTGTACTGGCCCTCAACCTCAGTCACCTTGTAATCGGAGTCCGCACAGTCTCCAAGGGTGAAGCTGCAGCAGCCAAGCTCCGAAGCAATTTCCCCAAGGCCAAGATCGACGTATGGCAGGTCGATATGCTCTCACACGAGAGCGTCCAGGCGTTTGCCAAAAAATGCGAAACTCTAGATAGAATCGACTTTGCCATTCTCAACGCAGGCACTCAAAACATGGCCTTCACCAGGAGCCCCGAGGGCCACGAGTCCACGTTCCAGGTCAACTACCTCTCAACCGTCCTCCTCGCCACTCTCCTCCTGCCCACCCTCAAGAAAAAGGCACCGGCGGGAAAGCCAGGCCGTCTCACCATCGTCAACTCTGGAACATCGCTGATGGTCAAGGTGCCGGACCCAAAAGACGAGCCGGCGCTAGCATGGTACGATGACGAGTCCAAGTTCTCACCTACGAGCACGTACTGGTACTCCAAAGCCCTCGCGCACTTCTGGATCCTCAAGCTGGCAGAGCGTGTCAATCCAGATGACGTTATCGTCAACCTCGTGGATCCAGGGTTGGTCAGGAGCACGGATCTACAGCGAAACGCCAACGTTATTGTACGCACTATCGCCTGGTTTGCCAAGTGGATCATTGCGCGGTCCCTCCAGCAGGGCGCGAGCACGTTTGTAGATGCGGCTATTGTGAAGGGAAAGGAAACTCATGGTTCCTATGTCATGGACTGGAAGATCTTTCAGTAAGTGTTCTTCAGCTCTGGTTGGATGGTAGACACTAACGATCACAGTTACACCAAGGCAGTGTATGAGGAATACGGTCAAGAACTTGCCAGTCGGATATGGGACGAGACCCTTGAGATGCTTTCATTTGTTGATATTAATGGCATTCTGAACTCATTGTCGGAGAAGAAGTGAAGAGTGGAGCGATTTGACGAGTAGGACTGTTGATGCTGAGGGATAGGTCGTGTAAATGGGAGCTGTAATATACTTAATTAATTCCACTTTTTACATATTTCACCTCGAACATCCGACTATATACTGCCAAGAATTCGTATTCCTAACTGCCAATGAAGATCAACAGATTGACAGGATGAATAGTCGTCGAGGCATGTTCTTGTAGGGTAGGCGTAAGCTGACATGAATCCTTGCCCGATGCCCTCTATTGCCCGTTTGGGAAGGCGACCCTAAAGACGCCCTAAGGCTCAGCGAAAGCAATTCAACGATGAATCATACCAACAAAACACGGAACAGACATTCTAACATCGACAAAAAGACAAACCACGACGTTTCAACACAAAAAGAAATGCGTCCGTACGGCAAAAGAATAGGATGCGATGGATTGCGACCATCGGGAATCGAACCCGACTCTAGCGCTTGGAAGGCGCTAATGCTAACCACTACACCATGATCGCTTGTTGTTTGTTGAAGGTGATATTGTAAGTCAAGCTTATATTTGCAGCAGACAACATTGGACGAGTTGCTGAGGTGGGTCTCCGTGCTGTCTCCGTTCATCCCTCAAGATCTGTCCAGTTGCTTACGGCTTGCCCTAGTGAGGCACTGTGGCACTTTGTGTGCCAAGTACTCCTGGCAACACGGCACACTCACGACACAAGTGACGACAGCGGCGGTCTGCATCATTCTACGCTTACACACAACTGTCATCGAGTTTGAGGTTCACAGAAGGCCAATGCCGTTCGCTACTCCACGGGCCAAGACAAACCCTTAGCTTGTCACCTTTGCTTGGCAACTTGGCTGCTTGACACTGGTGCACGGAGGGGGAGCCTGGGCAGGGGAATGAAGCATTGGTGTGCGTTGATGTGGTGGATTAGTGCGAATAGCTTCAAAGGCGGCCGACATTGCGTTTCGCAAATGCTACAGTACGAGTCGATGGGCTGACGTGGACGGCATCTTGAACAAGTCCGATATGCCGGTAAACCGCGCAAGGCTGGGTTTGAACTTCTAGAAGGAGGAGCCATGATGATTCAGCATCCACGCAATCATCGTATTGGACATGATGGATGCTGCATCCGGTCAGGTCAAGCCGGGTATTCGGCCATGCCCGTGGGATTTCGCTATGGAACAGAAAAGGTTCTGCCCTCAGCTCCAATCTCACCACCAGATGAGATTGGATCGTGAACAGCGCAGCGCCGAGACGATCACGCCGTTATCCGTGCCGTTTGTTCCGAGTAGGGGTACGTACCTTTTTTTGTGATGCTACCTGAGTTCAGATGGTGAAGCTGCTGAGTTGATGTTGATTCACGACAAAAGAGATGAATATTTCGAGACGTTATCAATCTTTGAATTGACGCTTTTGCAACAAGATACAACTGGCTTAGAAATATCTCCCCCAATGTTGAGGCGCAGTCGAATTGCCTTGCTTCCACCTTCTGTAGTAGGCCATCACGGAGTGGCCGGCCCCATCGCATCCCCCTTCCATCAACCCAAATCCAAATCCATCCCGCCCCCCGTCCCACCAGTCCCCGTCTTTCAAGGGCCAAGGAAAACTTGCGAGGCCAACCAGGAGCAGTGACTGATTCCTACCGCCTCATTCGCAGCCATTGACACACGTACCTCCTTCTCCCGCGTCGCATGGAACCTGAAAGTCTCAGGTTTTGACGAGAGAGATACGTACCCTGTCGCTGGCTGGGCTCTCTTGCCGAGTGCCGTCCTGGTGTGTCGCACACTGCCAAGGCTTCTCTCTCTCTGAGGGGATGCGTACGCCGCCTGTTGCACGACAAGAAAAGATACGAATCAATTCATCAATCCAATTTGGACTCGATTAGAGTAAAACTCAGGCACATGCCAGCTTGAAACTTTGAACCTGATCTTCCAGATTTTGAACCAGATTTGGAGGGGACCCGGGGGAACAAGCCACCCCTCAGCACCAAGACCAAGCCTCGTAAGAAGCCGTCTTTGCCGCTCCTTCCCTCTGACGCTGCGCTCACTCGCTCGCAAAAGAGGCAGCTACGGCTCCCTAGTTCCGAGCCTGCACTTTCCCTCCAGCGTCTTTCCCCCAAAGAACCAGTGAACCCCCCCAAAGGCCCTGCTCTCAGCCACTCAAGGCGTGTCCCCCGTCTCCACCGAAAATCTCCTCCTGGCCGCCGCCGCCACTTCTTGTTCTTCTCCAAGACCGAACAGACCAGACCAGGCTCTCTCACTCACTCTCCACCCTTCCATCGCTCCCCCAGTCTCAGTCTAGCCAGCCAGCCAGCCAGCCTACGTACTACGTACCAGGCCAGCCAGTGCGTGAGATACCTGCAGCCAGCGAAACTGGGCCCCTGGTCGCTTCCACGCGCGCTCTCTTGCCGGGTTCCTTGCGCATCCCGTCATTTCTCCCTCAACCGGCCGACCTCCAACTCCTCCAGTCCAGTACCAAGACTCCATCTCTTTGCCGGGCTCCGATTCCTCCCAACGACTCGACTCGACCCGACTCGTCTTGCCTTGCTCTGCTTGCCCGCCTGCATACGCACGCATTCCCATCACCACGCGAGCACGGCAGCCAGCATCCGCGATACATACACATACACGACACCGCACAGGAACCCAGCGCCACGAGTGCCGCGAGCCGACCAAGATCCGCCTGTCGGCCGCCTGTCCTTTCGTGGACACTCTAGACCCGACGAGACTCACGCTACAACCTGTCTGGACGCAGCAACTCAAAGACGCCTGTTTCCCCCCCATCACCGGCATTCGTGCTGTTTCATTCTTTTCCCATCAACAGCATCGACATTGTCGCCGGCTCATCTCGACGATACTCCTCTTTGCCACTCTGAAGCCATCGCGACGTTGCAGTTCGCAAGCACTCGCTCCACCAACCCGAGTCTCATCCACAGATAACCTCGCTCGTATCTGTCGCGAATTTCCATCGATTCGCTAGTCATTTGGCCATCATCAACCTCTCTAGTTGACTTTATAGGCCGACCCTATTCCCTCGATTGAAGCGTCCCGAATCGTCATCGCCGCCCTTGCATGGCCGGCTCCACGCGTCACACCCCTCGAGAGATATAGAGTGACAGCGCAAACTGCGGTTTCGTAACCCTGGAGGACTAGACCTAGAACCTTTCATCCGGCCCTTGGCCATGGCGGACAACGAGAAGAGGGTTTCCACCGGTGGGGTGTCAGAGGTCCCCGACGACCGCAATCCCCAGCAGCAGTACCAAGAACAATATCAAGAACAGGTTATTACCGATTCATCCTCCGAGTACAATGAGGTAATGAACCCCGACCTAAACTTTCTGGATCGCCTGACCCCTGCTGCTTCGGCGCTCCTCATACCTCTCGCTACCGCAGATCAGTTGAATTAACCCGTGCATTTGAACAGTCCTTCTCCTATGACCAAGATGACATGCGCGACTACCATGCTGCCGAGCAGGACCTTCACGTCACCGAGGATGACCTGCTCGAGGCTCGCGAGCTCGCTTCCAAGTACACCCTCGAAGATGTCCGCGACATCATGGGCCGGGTCTACCGCATCCACGAAAAGGATCCCAACTTTCCTCTGACAGTTATCCAAAAGATCAAGGCCTTCCTCGAGAACGACGAACTCTTTACGCAACCCGAAAAGCACGAGAACCTGGTACAAGAGATGAAGCTGGAGGCTGCCCTCATCACCAACAACAGCCCGTATGCCGAAGTCCGAGCTGTGGTTGAGAACAAGGATGACACCTCTATTCCCTGCTCTACGATCCGCAGCTGGGCCATCGGTCTCACATTTTCGGTGCTCCTCGCATTCACCAACCAGCTCTTCGATATTCGTCAACCTGCGATCCGTATCATGGCCAACGTTGCCCAGCTTCTGTCGTATCCCATTGGCAAGGGCTGTGAGAGGTGGCTCCCTGATCTTGGATTTACGTTCCTTGGTGTCCGTCATTCTCTCAACCCAGGCCCCTTCTCCAAGAAGGAGCACATGCTCATCACCATCATGGCCAACGTCGCATACAACACCCCGTATACCAACCTCATCATCTGGGTGCAGTATCTGCCACAATACTTTAACCAGCCATACGCCTCCCACTTCGCCTATCAGATCCTGATCGCACTCAGCACCAACTTCATTGGCTACGGAATGGCTGGCGTCTGCCGTCGGTTCCTGGTGTACCCCTCTTATTGCGTGTGGCCCGCGTCGCTGGTTACTATTGCGCTGAACTCGGCCTTCCACACTGATAACAACAGCCCGGTCCAAGGCCCCTTTGCCAAGATCTGGCGAGTCTCGCGAATCAAGTTCTTCTATGTCATGTTTGGCGCCATGTTCATCTGGTTCTGGTTGCCCAACTACCTCTGGACGTCGCTCTCCAACTTCAGCTGGATGACCTGGATCGACCCCACCAACCGCGATCTCAGCACCATCACTGGTTTCAACAATGGCCTTGGCATCAACCCTTTCCCCACTTGGGACTGGAATGTCCTGTTGTGGGACTCGGCCGATCCTTTAATGGTTCCCTTCTTCAGCACATTCAACCGGTTCGTTGGAGCCTTCATCTCCATGTGGGTTGTGTTGGGTTTGTGGTACAGCAACATCTACAACACTGGCTTCCTCCCCATCAACAGCAACCGTGTTTACGATCGCTTTGGTGACTTGTACAATGTCACCCGTGCCATCAATGACCGTGGTCTGTTTGATGCTGAAAAGTATGAGGACTACTCGCCCCCGTTTTTGGGTGCCGGCAACGTGGTCATCTACATCTTCTTCTTTGGCATCTACACTTCGACGCTGACCTATGCCATCCTCTTTCACCGTCGTGAGATTGTCACTGGATTCAAGGGTCTCTTCAACAGCATGAGGAAGAAGAAGTCGACCGGAAACGACGAAATCCACGACCTCGATGTGCACACTCGTCTCATGAAGGCCTACCGTGAGGTACCTGAATGGTGGTATATGGTGTGCCTTGTCTGCGCCATGGCCTTTGGTATTTCGGGCATCGCTGGCTGGGATACTCACACGTCGCCTGGTGTCATCTTCTACGGTCTTGCTCTTTGCCTCGTCTTTGTCATTCCTGTCGGCATCATCAAGGCCATGACCGGTATCGAGGTGACACTGACTGTGCTCGCCGAGTTCATTGGAGGTTCCTTTGTCGAAGGAAATGCTCTGGCCATGAACTACTTCAAGTCGTTCGGCTACGTCACATGCGCCCACGCCGTCATGTTCTCCAACGATCTCAAGCTCGCTCACTATGTCAAGATCCCTCCACGACACACCTTCTTTGCCCAGATCGTGGCCACCTTTATCAGCACTTTCGTGTGCGTTGGTGTACTCAACTTCCAGATGACCCAGATCCCAGATGTCTGTACCGAGGACGCCCGCTGGAAGATGTCTTGCCCCAGCGTGAACACCTTCTTTACCGCCTCAGTCCTCTGGGGTACTGTTGGTCCTAAGAAGATCTTTGGCGAGAACGGTCTGTACACGGAGGTGCTTATCGGTTTCCCTCTGGGAGTCGTCGTCGTGTTGGCTGTGTGGCTGTTGAACAAGAAGTTCCCCAACTGGACTTGGACTCGACAGATCCACCCCGTGGCCATCATGTACGGAGGCATTGTGTGGGCTCCGTACAACATGTCGTATGTCTGGCCTTCGGTGCCTATTGCGTATTTTTCCTGGATTTACCTCAAGTCACGATACCTCGGCTTGTGGTCCAAAGTAAGTAGTCAAACTCTCTACTTTCACACTGAACTATGCTAACCTTTTAGTACAACTTTGTGCTCTCTGCAGCATGGTCCTGCGGCATCGCCATTGCCGGAATCGTCATCTTCTTCGCCCTTCAGCTCGAGGGCACTGAGCTGAAGTGGTGGGGCAACACCATCAACTACGTGGGATGCGAGGACGATGCTTGCCCTCTTCAGCAGCTGAAGCCGGGCGAGTACTTTGGTCCTCGGGTGGGAGACTTTCACTAGACTCTCACTTCCAGACTCTCACGGGGTCTTGACATGATTTGATGATTTTTGGGCAAAATGGTTTTGATGTTTTTGAGCGTGCTTTTTTGTTGTATTATGGGCATTTTTTCGGATCTCCTGGTTAAACTCGTATACCCCAGTTGCGCTGAGTGACAGATATAGACTGTCTTATTATGACATTATAGAGGAGCCTTTGGGTCAGAATGAAATGATGAATTCAATTTGCTGTACATGTATGTATGTGACCGTTTTGTGGTTTGTGACTATTTGTATAATAATAATGCATGGTTCATGGGGTATCATTACTATGTCTATCTTGTCGTGATATAATTACAGAAATATTGAAAACATGGGCGTCATATCCAACTGTGCCTTTCATAGGCCGGGATGATAATGAATAGGTGACACATTTTGTCTTGTGTATGAGATTGGCTCTTCACCTCAAGAAACGAGGAGTTATTGACCGACGTGGTAGATCCAACACAGATCCCCAGATGGACTTGCGCTTATCAGCGTGAAAAGGACCGACCGGGCTAACTTCGACGACTTCTTCGATGGACCTCCAGGATGAATCTGCGTCTTCAACTGACCTCCACGATGAGTCCCCGATACTGCTTCGGTCAACCGGACTGCCTCGACCGCCCGAGTCATCGTAGCTGAGGACAGTGCCCTCGAGCTCAGCGACATGCTTCTCGTCCTCGGAAAGGAGACTACCGAGTCTTGGGGCAGGGGCAGATTGTGCAGGAAGTTCGGCGACGGTTTTGCCGCGTGAGGCGCCGTCTAGTTCATGAACGCCATTAGAAGGCAGCGAGGTCTCGCTGGTGGATTTCTTGGACTTTATCCACTCGCTTGCCTTTTGGCTTAGATCCTTCATGCTGCTGCGGCCTCTCAGACCGAGAAAGCTCTTGCGCCATGAGACGGTGCGCTCAGATTGGGGGCCGGATCTTGACTTGGGTCGTCGGAGGGTTGAGGATGCCTCTGATTTAGGGGCGGGAGGAACAGGGAGGGCGAGTGTCCCGGCGGTGCGGAGGAGGTGGGTGATGTGCTCGAGCTGAGACAGGCTGCTCGGGTTGGAAAGGATATCTTCCACTCTGAGGGTGATGGTGTCGAGGTTGGGGATGTTGAGGGACCTCAGAGCCTGGTTAAGGTGTGTCGTGAGGGAGTGGGCAGAGAGGATGGACCTAGAAATGGCGTAGAAAGGGATGGTCTCGAGTTGACGCTGCGGGATGCTAGATGATGGCTTGATAACCTCGTTCCAAGCTCCGGCGATGGCCTTGTCCAGATCCTTTCGCTGGGCTGGCTGTAGAACAACATCAACCGGTACATGCAAGGTGCTGGACTCCTTGGGAGGGAACGGGATCTGCTTCACTGAGCGGCTGATCTCTTCGGCAGACTGAACCATTGGCTGGTGAATCGTGTCTGCGTGCGTAAGAGTCTCCCAAGCAGCGACAAGAAGGCTGAGGCAAGACTGCACAAACGAAGTAGACAGACGCTCTTCAGAGTATTTGATCTCAAGCGTGACACGATCAGCGCCCTCAACAGTTGAGCGGACAAACAAATGAGGAAAGTCCTGCGCTGGAGGGTCGACCGTCTTGTAAGTAAAAGTCATTCCATCAATGTTGAGCGTAGACGATCCATCAAGAGGCGACTTGACATCGTGCTGGACAATGGTGCTAAACTGAGTACACGCCCGCCAGTTGGTACACTCATTGACAAGTTCCTGGAAGCCAAACATGTCAAAGCGGGCGTTTGACTGTCGCTGTTTCTGAACGCAGGCCATGAGATCGAGAGGCGTGCTATGGATGGCAGGAAACTGCACACGCACGGGGATGACGTTGGTCAAGGGGCCGACCATACTGCTGAGATCCATGGCAAACGGGGGAGGTACGTTTTGCGTATGAATGACCTCGCCAAAGAGCACGTCGTTGACGCCCGAGAGGGTTGCGAGTACAATAGCCCAGGCAGCTTTGAGGGCGGTGTCGGGGGTCATGCCGTAGTCGACAAGACGACCTTGGGATGTGGTATGTTGAAGAGACTTGATCTCAGCCACGGGTGTTGGAGGTGTAGGTTTAATGTCATTGATAACGTTGGTCATGGAAATGTTTTCGAGCTGGCACCTCCAAAACTCCAAGCCCTGCTCGCGGTTGATGCGTGAAGCACGGGTGTATTCGAGAAAGCTCGATCTGGGAGTCGTGCTGGCGGTTCCCTCGTAAAGGGAAACAAGGTCCTGGACAATGAGATGCGACGAGGTGCTGTCTATCTGCGTCTTGCTCAGACGCATAATGAGCGTGCCTTGCTTGTTGGAGTCGAGAAACGTGAATTGCGTGGCGGGAGTCCTTGGGTCAAAAGCGAAACTCTGCTCTTCATTGACAATGGTCTCGGTCATCTTGTCGAGCTTGGATTCGCAAGGATATGTCCTGAAGGGAGCCGGTGAAGCAAGATGGACTTGATAAACCCGATGCTCATGCGCGACAAATGCCGTTCTGAGGGCGGGATGCATCGCCGTGAGATCATCGCAAGCTCCTTCAAGCTTGGACAACTTGAGCGGTCCATTGAACTTGATAACCAGACAGACAATGTCAGCACGGGATCTAAACATGCCCAGCTCGAGGCTTCGGATCTGCTGAGACGACGCCTCGGTCACATCGAGGATATTCCGAGGCGAGCAGTTGAGCTGAGGCGCAATAACATCCTTGACAAGCGCGTTGTCGAACTTGTCCGTCGAAAAGGCCAGATGTGACGGGGAAAACATGTCCAGAGTCTTCTTTGTGGGCTTGTTGGATGACTCTGCAGCTCGACACATGTCGGTGAGGGAGGCCTCGTTCAAGATGTCGAGAAGAGAAACATGAAGCCCGTACTTTCGGCACGCAATGACGACTTCGGTAGCGAGGAGCTTGTTTCCACCGACAGAGAAGAAGCTGTCAGAGCCCTTGATCTCGCCAGGTGGGATGCGTAGCACGCCAGCCCAGATGGACCTCATGACCTGCTCCGGGCGCGTTAGAGGGAGAGGCTTCTGGGCAAGGACAAGGCGTTGGATCTCTGTTGGGTTGGGGACCGTGGACATGGCGAGGAGTTCTTGCCCGGACACCTGTGACACAATGCGCTGTAGCTTGCGGCGGTTGACCTTGAGGGATGTAGACACAGGGAGTTCCTTGACAGGAATGAAGATTGATGGGATGCAGTGTCGAGGAATTTTGGGTGTATGAGGACCTGGGTTCTCAATCGACTCGTCAAACATCTTCTTGGCGAGAAAGGTTCTTTCCTTGACACGCTCGTTGACGTCGCAAAAGTTCTCTTGTCCATGAAAGAGCGTCGGGTCGAGTTCGAGAAAGGCAGCAAGAAAAGGAGCCGAATCTCTAGTCCTGATGGAGTCTACAACGACATCGATGCCCTTGCCGAGACATCGACGGATGTGCTGCTCTACCTCTGTCACGTCGATTGTTGAGCCATCCACCACAATGTCGTCGCGGATGCTGGAGAGGAACTGGATGTTGCCGTTGTCCAGAAACCTCACCCGGTGGCCCGTCTTGAGATATCGAGCCTTCTGCTTCTCCCCTTGATAGGGAAGACTTGGAGCGACCAGTGGCCTGTCAAGGGCGAACCGATGAGGTGTGACGAGGGGACTGTCAATGGCCAGTTCACCAATGGCACCAACAGGCATGAGCTTCTTTGGATCCTCAGGGTTGAGGACCCAGAAGCGACCCGTAACGGGCGGAGTGATGACGTTCAACGGGTTGTCTCTTGTGATCTCAGTGATGGAGATGCCGAGGGGGCAAATGTCCGGGGCTCCATAAGCAAGCAGAACATTGCGGCTCTCCAACCAAGGCCCGTACGTGTCAGGGTCCAGTTTACGAGTTCGGAAGCAAAGTGTCTGAAGCGACGGGACAGAAGCCGGAGCGATTCTCCGAGCGAGGATGCCTGTCATATACGACCACGTAACTCCCATACGTGCCATGGCACCAGTGAGATCCTGCGCACGATCCTTCGCCGAAGGGATACAGACGCAACCGCCGTGAACCATGGTGCCGAGAATCTCAACCAGCGAGATGTCGACGTTGAAGGCCGAGAGCTGTAGGACTCTGCTGAAACTGTCCATCTTGAGGGCTTGGCCCTGGCTCACAAAGATGGAGCACAGCGAAGAGTGGGTGAAGAAGATGCTTCTTGAGGCACGAGGGCTGATGAAGACACAGGCGGCTTGTTCAGGGCTGGCTTCACGCGCGAGCGACGACATGTGAGGAGGGAGATTGGCAAAGAGGGTGTCGTTGACGATGACCAGGTTGAGTACCATGGCGCTGAGGTCGCGCCACGCTGTCTCGGCCGCGAGAACAATGTGAGGTCTTAGGTGATCGATGGTCGACTTGACCGTGGCGGGATCATGGCAATCGAGGGCCACGAAGCTGGCACCGGCCTGCATCACGGCGAGGAGCATGACAGGAGCCCAGTGGTTCTTGTCCAGCACAACAGGCACGGCCATGCCAGGGCCAACGCCAAGGTTCACCAGATACGTCCGTAACCTAGTGACTAGCGTTGACAACAGAGCATAAGACATGTCTCCATCCCAGGAGCAGACGGCCAGAGCATCAGGACGCGTGAGGCTGTGTTGCAGGATAACATCGTGGACGCAGGCCGAGATCTTGCGAGACCTCTGAGTCGACTCCCAGTCGTTAACAACAAGCTGGGCGTAGTGACGATCCGTAAATAGGTCGATTTCATCAACAGAACTATCCGGGTGCTCGAGGATGCGTTTCATGGCCGCCTCAAAGCTGCTAATGATACTTTGGGTCTGGTTATGCGAGAGGTGTCGGGAGGTGAAGCTGACTTGGAGACGGCCGTTGGCAAAGATTGCTGTGAGGGAGAGGTCGCAGTCTGTTCTGCGTCCGGATGTCACAGGAGAAAGGACAAGGTCTGCTGCTCTGCGGTTCTCCAGCGGGCTGTTCTCAAATGGGTCAGAGTCTTGAAAGAATAAGCATGTGTTGAAGAGCTTTTCCTTGAGCCGCAGAGCATGCTGGATCTTGGCCATTGTGACATTATCATGCTTGCGAGAGGTAATGAATGATTCACCCACAGACGCAAGACAAGCCCCGATCAAGAAGTCAGGGCTAACCTCAATGGAGCACGGCAGAATAGTAGCAAAGCTGCCCACGACCTGGTTGATACCGCCAAGGAGCAGCTCATCTCGCCCACTAAACTGATAGCCAAAGGTGACATGGTCCGCGCCCACAAAAGAACGGAGGACCAACGCCCAGGCAAGCTGCACGACAGCGTGGGGCTCGACGTGCTGTTGCGCGCAAAAGGCTTGGAGTTGAGGCCGTGTGACGTCGAGGGTATATGACTGAGATTGGAACGTGTCCCCTGAAGAAGGCGAGAGGCGAGGGAACAGGCACGGTCTCGCGTGGGATAACCCAATCTTCCAGACTTCCATGCTGTATGCCGTGTCGGTGGAGGAGACGTGGTACAGATACTTGCAGTGAAGAGCTTCGTTGTGTGTCGGTTCTTCGCCTGAGTAGACTCTGCTCAACTCAGCCACTAATAAGTCGAGACTCGCCAACTGTGGCCGTTAGCATCTATTTCATCACACGAATAACATGGTTTAACAAACATCGCAGATTGCCTGACTGGTATCCAGCCTCACCAACGTCCTATCGGGGTTATGACACACCGAGAGACGATGACGCGGTTCCGTTAATGGCATGTTCAACTCTGGCAAAGTCGAGACGGCCTCATCAGGGTCTATCGATTCGATAAAGAGCATACTCGGCGATGCCTTTTTCAAAATGACCTGATCAAACAGTCCCTCTCGAGACACGCCATCAATGAAGATGCTCCGTAGAGCAGGCTTGTTGGTCACAATGGCCTCCCACGCAGTACACAGCCGCGCCGTATCGATCGAACGCCCCTTCCGTGCTCTCAGTTCGTAAACGGCGTGTACGTTAAACGTGTCGATGTTTTGCGTCTGGGCGATAAGAACCTCTTGCTGAGCTGGCGTTACGGGGTAGATGGTCTCGATGTCCCGCACATTCGGAATAGGAACGCCTGCGAGTTGATCGGAAGTAAGTCTAGCGAGAGCTTTATAAGATGATCTGAGCAACGGTGCATCAGCCAGGGTGAGCTCGGGTTCGTGATTCTGAAGTTTCCCAATGGCTTCCAGCACAAGACGCTCAAAGACCTGCACCCAAGTCTCGATCTTGTCCTGGTACTTGGCCATCTTGTTATATGTAAAATCCACCTGGGCCCCCGAGGCGTCCATCAAGACAGAAACTTCGAAGAGAGCTATCCTGCCCACTTCAGAGCCTGCTTCAGATGTGAGAGAAGCCGTCTTCTGACCTGGCGCTATCACCGGCTCCAGGAGGCCGTTCTTTCGCTGGAGCTGCTCTGCCGTATCCGCACAATTAAAGATGACTTCCACCGGGAGACTTGCTGCCGCGCCTTTCGAGGTGGAAAACTCGGCTGCAAAGTAGGGAATGCCTTCTCTAGGAACGGTTCGACGCGTGTCCTTGATAAGCTTGATGGCCTGGATTAGATTGATCGTCGAGTCCAGGAGGACGCCAATGGGACAAAGCGAAGCAAACCACCCGGCCGTGTCCATGATGTCGAGATCTCCATCAACGGCGCCACGGCCGTGTTCCTGCTTCCATAACGTCGGGAGGGCTCTGTCGGGGAACATGTGAGAGAAAGAGAGCAGTAGTGCTGCGAGGAGAACATCGGCCGGCTCTGTCCGCAAGACGTCTGCGGATGCATTCTTCAGGATGTAGACTAGTTCGGGTGTTAGGGAGAACGAGGATTGTTGTGTGTTGCCGTAGGTGTTGACTTCTTGAGTCAGATTCCAGTATTCGAGGTCGGCGGATAATACCTCGAAGGGAAGGGTCGGTTCAAATAATCGTTGGCTCATTTCGTAATTCTGGTATTCGATCCAACGGGGGAAAGATGTTGATGGTTTGGACAGCGGACTGCCTCGTTGTAGCAGCTGGTCTAAGTCGTGGATAATGATGCGCCATGAGAGAGGATCGACGATCAAATGATGAGCCGTAAGATGTAGTACCTGCTTGTTCTCGTTTTGAATGTGTTCGACAGCAAAGACGGGTCCTTTGGTAGGGTTAATAGCAGCCTGCGCTCCCTCCAGCAGACCCCGTATCTCATCATCGTCAACATCAGTATGGTGGGCGAAACGGTATGAACTTGAAGCCACAGGAACGATAACCTGAAGCCACTCCTGAAGAACCGGTCTGAAGCGAGCTCGAAGCATCTCATGCCTAGCGACCAACGCCTCAACAGCCTTCTCGACATGCGACGGCTTAGCTCCACCTCTTACTCTGAGCATGACGCTCCGCGTGTACCGACACTCTGGCTCAGCAATCGACTCGCCCTTCGGCTTCAAGGCCTGAAAGTAAAGCTGCTGCATCGGTGAGAGGGGAAAACAGACCGTCTCACCCAGCTCCTCAGCATCGTGGACCACCAGCATCGACTTTCGCGACTCAGCCCACGACTGCACCTTCTTCCGCCACTTGCCCGGGCTGATGTCCCTCCGCCGCCGGGGCTCAGCGACCTGTATCCTCATGACCTCGTCGTATGTGGAATTACTGATATCCTGAGCCCAAGCCTGAAGTCGCCGGGCGTCTGGCTCTTGACTATCGATGAAGGGCATGTACGCGAGAGGAATCCAAATCTGCGGCCGTCGCGCGTCAGCAGCCCACTCCTGAACCGCCATCCGTAACGACCGCATCTCTTTCCTCTGCGCCTCCATCTCCCTCCTTGGCGGCAACGTGATCTCGTCAACTTCGGCTTCTGCTGTGCTGCTACTGGTGGAGATGCTGAGAAAGGCCACCAGCTGGCCGTCAAAGGGCCCCGCCTTGGGCGTCGCGAGGCACACATTCTTGACCCTGGGAAAGGACCTGAGGAGACCGTCGAGGCTGGACCTGATGGGTTTTATCGAGTCGTCGTCAGTGGACACGGAGTCGTAGCTGGACATGGAATCTGCCCACTTGCGACTCTTTGGCGAGAATACGTCATCATCCTCAGCGGCAGGGCTGCGAATCGAATCTTCCGAGCTCAACGTCGAATTGGTGGTAGAATCAAGAGGCAGAGGGTCAGGAAACGCCGTTATCCGCGTCTGCAGCTCAGCGAGCGTAGGACAATTCAAAACATCCTCGCTCTTGACGTCGATGCCCCTCCTCCTGCAGGCCAACCGCAGAGCTTCAGCCTTTGTCTCGTCGCCGCCCAGTTCGCTAAAGGAGTCGTAGAGGAGGATGTCGTCTCTCGAGATGCCGAGGGTTTGGGCGACGGCCTGGATGAGGCGCTCTGGAGGGGGTTGGCTTTGCTGTGAGAGTGGCTGCTGCTTCCCGAGAGACATTTTGGAGAGGATCCAATGGAATGAAAGTAGAATTGACAGTAGTTGTCGCGGGTCGGGTTCCAGGCGTTACGGCATGTCTCTCGAATCCGACGCGACAGAGACAACGTCAGATCCAATTCAGTAAAATATGTCGCCAAACAGTTAAAAATCAATTAAAAGTGAATACATCAAATCGCCGGGACCGGCGTTGGTTCACGGGCGCTGCCAGACCAGACCCTTAAGTAGGTACTGTAGGTACCACGCTCTCAGTTGCTGATGGATCACGGCGCGGCATGGACCCCCCTTGCGGGTCCCTTTGACAGCGCCTCGTCTTCTCCCCCCCAGGAAGGATTGGGGGCTAAAAGAGCCAGGGGAATTATCGCTCAGCCTTTGTTTGGTCTGTTCGGGTCGGGTACTTGATCCGCCTCGATTTAGACGCTGTTCTTGTTCTTTAATCTCAAGTCCGAGGTGGCGTGCGTGAGTGCGAGGTAAGGAGACGTTTTGTTTACACCGCCAACATGTATCTATTATCATGTACAGCTGTTGCTTTGTTCAATGTCACTGCGAGTAATATAAGGACACGCATGAAATAGGGACTCAATGACGAATTCAGAGATTATATGGCTGATCACCTTCTAACCACGTTGGGCGAGATGAATCGTGAAACCAGGCCCAACACCGGACACTAGCAGATGCTGTCAAGATGCGAAAGCGGTCGTGATTTTGCGAGCTCTCGCGCCACTAGACAACCCGTACATCCGGACTATGACTATTGAGGAATACTCTTGATGCCTCACAATAAGATCGACAGCTGCGTAGTCACAGCAAATTATTATCAACGGATGCCAGAATGGCCTCTCTTGTAGGAGGGGATCCACGACTTGGATTGTAGCATCCATCCCTGCCCATCGTATCACCCCATGCCTTACAATTCTCTCACAATAACAAGAAAAATCCTCCACGTCAATTGTTTCCTTTCCTTTCCAATCTGAATCATGCTCATCTCCCCCCCTGCCGAGCTATTCCAGGAACTTTGGTGTCCCCTAACGTTACTCCACACACGGTAGTGACTTTTACGAACAGCCCTATGCCCATCTCTTAAAATTACGCGCCTGCAACAGCAATTTTTTAACGTTCTGACGCTTTAATTCCGTTTTGCTTACCGGATTGCATGGTATGTCAGCTTTCCCCCTGCTTCTAGGTTCCCTCATCCGGATACATCTTTCATCCCCTGCATTAAGAACGAAATCCTCCCTTCCTTTGTTCTTCCTCCTTCACTCCCAAATCACCAGATAACAACATCATGCCAATCATCTCGTATTCATATGAATAAACTTTAAACCTCAAACACATCCCACTGCTCGCTTTCTCAATCACCGACAAGGCATCGTCTCAAGTTGGGTTGATCCCCTCCTCCTACAGGGATGCCCTCTCGGCTACAAGCGAAATGGGACTGGGCCGCACACGTGCCTGCTAGTGCTCACCTCGAACAAAATGAAATTCCCCATCCTGTGCTTACTGTAGAACATGATTCGCAAGCCCTGCGTCAGCTCAACAGGCAGGTAGGGCAACAGTGTGTGCGCTGTCAGAGAACAACCGCTCACTTATGGAGACGGGAACGAACGGAAACGTTTGCGGTGAGATTTTAGATCTGCCGGGCGCTTAGCTTAATGATCCGTCACTTCTCTAGGCGACTGTTTAAATTAAATTTCACTCTTACGCGTTTATACGGATGCTGCGCGGTTGTGAATCTCGCGTGCCTGGGGCTGAGTCTCTCCAGACGTCAGATGCAGCCATCTTGACTTGCGGGGGATAAGACAGGGATAGCCTCGTTGGAATACCACGTCTATAGCGAGGTTGGTAAGCCAGGCCTCATCTCTCACAGGGATCAACATGCATCAACGCTTTCACCTTCAGCCAACTCGGCCGTCAGATTCACCAGCAACAGCCTCACGTCTCTCAATGCATCAATTCTACGTACAGCGTATCCCTACCCAGAACATCCCCATGTAA
Organism: Fusarium falciforme; assembly: GCF_026873545.1. Taxonomy (NCBI): domain Eukaryota; kingdom Fungi; phylum Ascomycota; class Sordariomycetes; order Hypocreales; family Nectriaceae; genus Fusarium; species Fusarium falciforme. The sequence goes on along the minus strand of NC_070544.1, from coordinate 6,555,583 downwards.
TCGTACAGCAGCTCCCATCATTATGACCCTCGGATTCTTGAACCAGAAACCCTACCTACAATCCCGTCCCGTCCGTGTCTATGCCCTTCCTCCCGCGTAATCTGGTATCGTAGTCCTTCCTTGCCTAAACCACAACCTCGTCGTCATCGTCGGGGTCCTCGATGCTCGTCCTTCGCTTAGCTTCCTTGACTTCCACTGCCTTGCTCACACCCTCACCCGTCTTGTCATCGCCATTGTCGTCATCGTCGTTGGCTGCTGACTTGCTTCCCTCCTTCTCCTTCTCTGCCTTGGAGAGCCCAAACGGCCAGAGACCGCTGAGCCCCCTCGTTGAGCCCTCCTTTGCCGGGTTCACAGCCAGCGGCCTAAAGACCATCCTCTTCTCGTTGTCCTCGCCAGTCCGGTCGTCTTCTGCCATGGCAAAGTCTCCAAACTCATCGTCATCGTCGTCGTCGCGCTCATCGTCAGATTCGTTACCATCAAGTTTGCCTCCCCGGTCTCTCACAACGTCCCGCCACCATGCTCCCTTTCCTAGGGCCTGCTGGTCGTCATCGTCGAAATCCTCTTCCGTATCCGCAAAGGGATCCGTGGGGTTGTCGTCGTCATCATCGTCATCGTTACTTAGGTTGCCCGATGATTGTGCCTGGCTGTTCTTCTGGTGCATCGCCAACCGCGCTGCCAGTTGCAGCCGAGCTCGAGAAGGGGGGATGTTCAGCGGCGGAGGAGGTGGAGGAGGAGGAGGGATCGATGGCGGCTCCATCGATCCAGCCGAGTTGTTCAGGGGGTCCGTATAGGCTCGGAACTATGAGTCTTGGTCAGTATAACGCCCTTTAGTTATCAACGACACTAGAGAAGGTGAGCCTGGCATCGGCATGGGCATCCGTGAAAACTCTGACATCGCAGCATCATCCCCCATTCCATTTCTTTCCTCTCCTTAGCAACATGCAAATCCTAACACTTGTCTCCGTTGCCAATAACTCTATACATAACCCAGCTTCTGCAATCCCTTACATGACAGCTCTGCCTTCTCCACCCGTCCACCTAGTCTAGTAACCCACAACGCCTGGTATCATATCTCAAAATCTTGCCGTCGTCAACAGTCTCATGAGCTCCTCAACTTCAATGTCCTCGAGTGTCTCGAGGTCGTCGAGAGTTGGCTCGTCATGATTGTGCATGCCTTGCGAAGGCACTCGAGTCCTTGTGCGTGGCCGATTGAGTGTCCCCCAACAGGATGGGCCCTCCTAGGGGTTTCCTGCTGGCTTTGAAACATGCTCAACCTGCTCAGCATGCGGATCTTCTGAGTCGTGCCCTCCATCCCCGTGTAACGGAGCCCCAGAGTTACTCCAATCCGCAGGTGAAGTCATTGTAACGTCCAGTCGGTCATCATCGTCCGGAGAATCCGCTCGCATAGGCTCAGGAGAACCCATGATCACATCTTCAGGGGAGTCCACTATGCCAGGATATCCAGGGATGCCCCCTTCGCCAAAGCCTTCAGCAGAAACACCACTCACCTCAGAATTGACATCTTCCTCGTCTCCATCTCCGTCTTCGTCTTCCTCGTCACTACTGCTGCCAAAGCCAGACATCAACGTGCCGGCGCTGATGGTAAAGGGTCCGATCCCGTTCCCACTGTCCTGGCTCAGCTCGATACCGCCGTTGAGACCGGCCTCGGCCAGGGCACTGGAGCCGGCGCCCGAGTTTCCACCCAGACCGGACAGTCCCACGCCACCAAGGTTGCCGCCCATGGCCCGGTTGCCCATAGCGACCTCTGGCCGGACGCCGCCGAGGATGGCATTATCCCTCTCGCGGGTTTCGGCGAGCGCCCCCTCCACATAGTTGATCCATTCCTGGCTCATAACTCGGTCAAGGACCGTTTCCGAGAGCAGTTCCGGAGGGTGCCGCTCAGTGAACTTAACAACCTCCTCGGCAATCAGCGTGAGGTGACCCATGTAGCCCATTCGGGTCTTGGTCTTGGCCTGAGACTCGTCACTAGCCTGCTGGCCGTTGATGATGGCACTTGTAATATCGGCCGCCTCAAACAGAGACACGGCCAGGTTGGGGTTGAACCCACGGTCCATGGGACCGTTAAAGACCTGCTGGACAATATCGTACACAACGTTGTGCAGGAAGTTGTTCCAGGGGTATGCAAAGAAGAAAGACTATATGGGTCAGTACAAGCTCAGAGATAGAACGAGTAAGGCTTACAAGAATAGTTGGTACAACGCGATACTCGACAAACTGCATCTTCAAAAAGTCTCCAACAACGGGGTCAATGCCAGCATCCTGCTCAGCGGGCTGCTCCCCAGCTGTATCGTCCCCAGTTTGCTCCTTCTTGGCCTCAGTAATGGATTCATCCGCTAGGGCGCGTTGAGACTGAGCTTCAGCCACCTGAGGGGGTCGGTCAGCGCCAGACTCAGGCGCGGGAGGAGCCGAGAAGAGGGGCGCGGGGAGATCCTCAGGGTGAGGCGAGAAGCTCCGGGGTTTGGGCTCGTCCTTTGCCGACGCATCAGTCGGCTCAGGCTTGGTATCGGGCTCAGAGGGAGCCGGGGTGAGCATCACCGAAGAGTCAGAAGCTTCGTCCTTGGCAGCTGCGTCGGTATCTTGCGTCTTTGGATCCTCTGACTTTCCACTTGCTTCCTTTGTTTCGGGCTTCTCAGTCGACTCAGCCTCGGCCGGCTCTTCAGTTGCAGGCTCAGGAGCTTTGGGCTTTGTAGGTGACAAGGGCGCAACAACCAGATCAGGCTCGTCGAAACGAGTATCCTTGGTCTTGTCTGTTTCGGCGCCTGGTCGAGTAGGGCTGAGTGGCTCGTCCACGAAATCGTCCTCATCCTTACCAGAGAACGAGGTGGTGGAAACAGGGGGAATGTCAACCTCAGCCTTGACGAACTCATGAGAAGTATCCTCGCTCATCTCCTTACTGGGCTCAACCTCCTCAAAGCCATCATCATCTGCGTTCGTAACCTCCAGGCGTCTGCCTTCCTCGGGTGCGGCTCGTCGCATAGTCAAGTCGTCGGTAGAAGGGTCCTCCTCCTTCAACGGGCCAAGCTTGCCCTCGGACCGTAGACGTTGTCGCTCAGTATCGCGGGTAGCAATCAACTCCTCCGAGCCCGGCTCGTTGAGCAGACCCATGTTACTACAATGCAATAACTCGGCCATGAGTTCGCACGTCTTGAAGCGGTCGAAGCCGAGCGGTTCCAGCTTGGCACCAAACGTAGAGTTAATCTTGTCCTTCTGTGAAGGAACGTCCATGATCAAGCTCATGAACTTGGGCACGTTCTCGGCAAACAAGCGGAGAAGTGTGCCCAGATAGATTGGGTCACGACTAGAGGGCACAGCACTAGCCTCAGTGCCCATGTCCGGATCATAGTCAGAGTTGTTCTTTCGAATCACCTCGATTATGATGCCAACACCGACGGTAAGAGGGTTGCCACCGCCGAGCATGTAGCCGATGAGCTGCTCGATGCATGGTTTGGACACGAGCTGACGAGTAAGCTCGTTGGGTCCGATGCACTGCTGCTCGTTCTGGGAAGCATTCGCCGAGATGGTGATGATGGCCTTGATGAAGTCACCAGCAGCCGTCTGGACAACCCAGTTGTTCTCGGGGCTTAGGCAGGAGAGGAGGGTCGGGATGATGTCTTTGGAGTACAGCCACTATGTGTGAGAATAAAAGTTAGCGCAGTTCATTCAGAGAATCGGTCCTATCAAAGTGGGTGCGCATACCTCAACAACACCCTGGCCACCCTCATTACGGTCCAAGGCAATAATCTTGAGCAAGAGGTCCATGATCATGGGGCACTCGACATGCCTCAGCAGGTTGGGGACGGCATCTGACAGGCTCATCAAGAGCTCCATCATGTCCTCGGTCTTCTTCTCAAACAGAGACTCATTGACCTTGGTGAAGTAGCTGGCCTGGAGGGGGTCGAGCGGGGCAGGGCGGGACAAGAACTTCCAGAAATCGCGTATCAATTGGCGGTTCTCGGCCAGGGCCTCATAGATGGACCAGGTATCGGAGCTGAGAATCTCGCAGGCCACAAAGGCGTAGCGGTTGCGCTTCTTTTCCTGCTCCTCCTCGTCATCGTTGCCGGGGTCGGTGGCGCGGGAGGATGCGCGCGATCGCGAGAAGGGCAGCAGGCGGTTCTTGGCCTTGTCTTCCTCGTCGGCGGGCTCCTCGGGGGTCTCGACCGTCTCCAGCTTGGGAGCGACGACGTACTCGAGGAGGTTCTCGAGGACATTGTCGCCGCGCAGGTATTCGATGAGCTTGGAGTTGTGCTGCTTGAGCTCCTGGATCAGGTCGCTCTCGTCGAGCAGCTCCTCGAGGGTAAAGTCGGGCTTGTCGAGGATGGTGTCGATGGTGGATATGTTGGCGTAACCGCCAAACCTCCAAAACATGGTGACGAAGGTATGCCGCGGCGCCGGACTCGCAGCACCGGGGCGTTGGGCGTGAGGGTTGAAAGATGGATGTGGAGGTGAGGATCGAAATGGATCATGTAATCAGGACGAAGTCGGGCATGCGGGCTCGCGGTGGTGTTGAGCGGGAGCGGGTCGGCGGGTGGAGGGCCAGTCAGAGTCCTAGATAGACAGGATACCTAGCCAAACAGCGGCGGCGGGCGGAGGATTTAGGGGCGGAATCGAAGGTTATGCGATGGATGGACGAGAGGCGCTGCTTCAGTGGCATTCCCGGAATGCGTAGAGGCGCAAGGAGAGGACGTCGGTATCGCTCAAGGAGAGAGAGAGGCCGTGTCGCACCAAGAATCAGATGGCAATAGGCGACCAGCCAGAGCGGAGGGAGGGTAGAAGAGAAGGTGGTGGTGGTGGTGCGGTGATGTCAGGCTCTCACGGCGAGAGAGAGGAGCTGGCTGCTGACTCTGACTGACCTGAGGGGGAGGATGAGAGAGGGTTAGCGAGCGGCAGCGGCAGCGCGCCAACGACCTAACATCCACTGTGTGGCAGCAGCGCAGGACACGCACACCCGACGCACGCACACACACAAGGCAGAAACAAGAAAATCAACGGGTTCAATCCTAACCCAGAAGAGAGAAGGGTTCACACGCACGCGACACTGCGGCTGAGGGAAATTGGCACAGGACAGCTCAAGGACGGGGAGTTTGCGGCGGCTGCAGCGGTTGGCTGGCTGGTAGATGGCTGCAGCAGAGCTGACGCCTCGTCTGAGCTTTGGCGGCCTCAGGCTGGTATTCTGATGAGCCGGGGAAACAATTATCTCTGTCGAAGGGCTCTGCTATCTTAGAATCATTCAGCTCCCTCATCACTCAGGCAGGCCGCTTGCGTGGACGAAACATCCAGCGTTTCCAAAAGCGTACACCGAAAACAGTAGCCGCCTTGTGCGCATCAGCCCAAACGCATGTGCGCCAGTGGGGGGAACGCTCGACTCGAGCAACTTATGGAGCCCTTGGGGCAAAAAGGGGGAACGACGACGACGCGAACGGCAAAGGCTGTAATTAACAGCTGCAGGTTTGAATTACAGACCAGCCGATAAACCCTAGATCGATCCTTTACCTGTGCATAACCGATGAACGAGGGTTTGTTTACAAGCTGTTGTTGTCGGTCGGGTCACACAAGTTGCCATGCCAGCTAAACACCAGAGCTGAAGCCGGTTCACGTGGTTGCGTCTTATCAACTGAGACAACCCAGGTTAGATGTCAGCTTGAACAATAACGAATGTCAGCAGGGTCCAGATAACAAAAGCTTTACTCGACGACATCACTAGAGAATAGTCACACTCAGCCATGGCCCAAGATCTAGCCAGATCTACTCCTGCACAACTCATCACACCAAACATCTATCCATCTACTCCCAGAAACGCCCCGTGTGCCCTCCATCTTCCCCGGTCCCGGCCATCTCATCACGGACCGCCTCGTTTCTCGTTCCATGCCCCCCCCAACCCTGGACTGCCACGTTTTTTCCCGTGTCCGCGCCTTCGCTGCAATCGACAGTGCTGAGTGGGCGCACGCGACAACCTGGATCTCGCATGGCGCCGTGCGTGTCTTACTCGAGAGTGATACTGTACCTCGGCACGGGTGATTTCTGCGACAGGATGGCGTTGGTGATTAAAGAATCATTCATCGGTTCTTTTAATAATGCTCTTCTGTTACCTTCAGCTAGTCAAGTCGCTTACCCTAGTCCCTGAAACACACCCAGCTCGACCAGCGGATCAGCCCTGAAGTTATCATGATCAGTATTACATGTTGGTTCAGGGTAAAAGCAAGAAAAGAGGCAACCATTCATCATGGTCGTCACTGTTTCACAGCATAATGCCATCCACATGTAGGGTTGTTGACCGTGCACTATATCATGCATTTCATCCTAGTAGGAAACTTCAATCCGATAGGACAACAAGCAGTTCTCAACATTCTAAAGAATACAGGTATAGAAATGTTTCTCTAAGAAGTAGAAGCCAAAGGTCCAACAAGCCCAACTTCAGCATCGTGTACCTACCAACACCTTTATCCAACTCCCCTGTCTAGCCTAACCAGCTTTGGACAGCTTACTTTCCGGAACTCCATTGAAAGCCAGCAAGTTGGGGCTTCCAGTTCCCCTATTAGCCACAACGTTCTTCGTACCCAGACTCTTGATCCTCTTGGTCACATCAGCCGGCGTCGGCAGCTTCTCCAGGGCCATCAGATACAGAGCCAGACCCGCGACATGAGGACAAGCCATGCTCGTCCCGCTGATGGTCTCTACCGCGGTGTCGCTCCCGATCCACGTGCTCACCACATCAACCCCCGCAGCAAAGATATCAACCACAGCGCCGTAATTGGACCAGCTGGCACGCACGTTGTTCCTGTCGACAGCAGCTACGGTGATGGCGTTGGGAGCCGAGGCTGGGGAGACGTCCCGGGCGTCTTTCTCTTCGTTGCCTGCTGCTACAACTGTGAGGATACCTGCGCGGTAGGCATTCTCGATGGCCGCGTTGAAAGCTGGGGAGCGTCCACCACCGAGGGACATGGAGACGACTGAGTTTTGGGCACGGCCGGGGGTGTTGGTGATGTTAGTGACGGCCCACTCGAAGCCGTCGAGGATCACATCCGTTGTCGACTGCTGACCTTAGCAAGGGGTCAAGATATGCCGAGGAGTAAGAAAACTTACCCCACTGTTGTGAAAGACCTTGACGGCAATCACACTGGCGTTCTTGGCGACACCAAACTCCCTGCTGGCGATGGTCCCCGCGCAGTGCGTTCCATGACCATTCGCGTCGACAAAATCAGTGTGAGGAAGAGCGTTGTATCCAAGATGAGCTCGCCCCTCAAACTGGGTATGGTTGCAGTTGACGCCAGTATCGAGAACGTACGCCCACGTGCCATTCCCGGAAGAGTTGTCGTAGCGATACTCGTGCCAGTTGGGAGTGCGATGCGAGATGGATCCAAGTCCCCAAGGTGCTGGCCTCTGAGTGACAATTTGCTGGTAGAGCTCAAACTTGCGGACTGGCTCGACGGCGATGACCTATTGATGTGAGACTACTACTGATCAAGCACCTCAAAGTGTGAAAACTTACATCATCACTGGCCTTGATCTCCTTGATAGTCTCCTTATCAAATTCACCAGAGTACCCCTTAAAGTTGTCGCTCCAGATCTTTTCGACACCATTCTCATCGCGGCGGTGCAGACTGCGCTTGTGAACGTGTTCGACCCACGAGAGATGGTTCTCGATCTGGACCTCGACGATCTTGGGCTTCAGGGTGATGATGTACTTGCCCTCGACGACATCAGGGTCTTTGGAACGGGGGCTTGGGGCGGCGAGGACCGCGGGGAGGAGGGCCAAGAGGAACTTGAGGGAGAGCATGTTGCTGATGTGAGAGAATGTGGTTGTTGTGATGCTGTTGGGAACTAATGATGATACTTGCTAGAAGAGACGAGGAACACACCCTTCTTATAGGATTATTGCCTTCATCATGAAATCTATCGAGGTCGAATATCTTGCAAGTTGACAGCATGAAGACTCCTTGTTAGAGGCCTCTTTCTCAAGCATCGTGTACACAAAATCTCCTCATGTCTCCGTTCAACTCGCACACCCGCGACGATCTCAATTACCCTCACCTACCAAAACAACACACGGCGACTCCGTCGTGGTATCTAAAACCTCACAGTTCGCGAATACTTCCATCATCTCATCAATGTTACACCCGCCTCAACATCACCTCTGAGTCTCCGGACCCGAACGACACGTTTTTCACGTCAGACGACAATTTCCACATGTGCATTTCCAATGCTGGATCTTGAGCAACAGAGAGAAAAACGAGACATGGATGTCAGAGTTGAGCTTGCACAGAGTTTCTATTCCTGCAGGTGTAGTTGACGCCACTCTTCTGAATATCGACAGCGCCAGTGTTGGACCAAAAAGCCACTGGCGTCGATCAGATTCGCTTATGAGAGTGACCGAGATGGGAAAGTTGAACAAGACAATGAGAAAGCAGAAATTTCCATGGAAGTTGGAGTTGAATCTGTCAGCTCTTGTTTACGCCATGTCTTGAGAGGCGTTGGTAAAGGGGCTTGTGGAAGCTGATGGCGAAGAACCCCTATTCCGCACCAACTCCTCGGACCAACCTCGTGTGTTGCCCCAATGTATCAGACAACAGGAGGCAAAGACTCGGACAAGTCGTTCTACGGAAATGCCGAAGCTGAGCAGAGTCAAGGCGTTGGCACTGAGACAGGAGACGAACAGCTGCGTGGATGATCAACCAGGCCCTCTCGGAGAACCCCTATTCCATATTCTATGACTTGGGCATAGTTCTACCAACATGATTGATACCACCGAGACAATGTTCCCATGTCCTCCTCGGCCCTGAAGCTAACGATGAGGACCGTCTATTATGCTCCTGCAACCGCCTTGGCCATCACCCGTAGTCCCTTGTCAAACTCGGACTTTACGGATCTCATCTCGGCGACCTCCTGGGGCAAAACACCCCTCCACCATCCATACCACTCGGCCACCTCGCTCAAGTCAGCCTCGTCGAGGGCGAGCCACTCCGTCAACTTCTTGTGCCACATGGGGAACAAGTGTTGCATGAGCACCTCGGCGATGACCCGTCTACCCAGCATGGGCGTCCACTTGAGGATTCCCGTCAGCACCGGCAGGTAAGGTTCCTGATCGGCAGGGTCCACGCGGAAATTCCGACGTAGGTACTTGCCCATGGACGGCAGGACGTGCGACATGACAAGCGGACGCCACTGGTCTCCAAGAACACCCTCCCAGTCAGTGAGCCCTGGGAAGAGGCCTCGCTCAAACTCCCATACATCGATGAGTTGTCTGAACTTTCTTCTGACATCGGCCACAAGGCCAGTGCCCTTGGGATCCAGATGATATGATGGCAAGTACTGAAGCCAGGGGAACAACCAAATATGCGGGAGATGGCTTTGACGCCTCTTCTTTGGGTTCCAATCCGACACTGCCGTCTCCAACTTTCGAGCGATGTTGTCGATGAACTGCGCGCGGATAAAGGGAGGTAGAAGATCATCCCAAGCCTCCAAGATGCTGAGCATGGGTGTTGGGTCAAGGACATCCCAAGAACGAACCGCAGCGAGGGCTTTGGGAAGCCAGTTCTTGTACATCATACTCTCGTATGGAGTTGTAGACTTGTGATGGCGGCGATAAACATCGTCTTCATTCACCGCCGATGACTGCCACTTGCCCAGAGATTGGTGGTCTGATTTTGTCGGCATAAATAGGGGTAGTAGGCCTTTGAGCTCTGAAGCGAACCGGGTAGGTTCCTTCAGAGGATCCCAATCTGCCTCCCGAAGGAACGGATGGATGGCTGCAACTGCGATGTCGGTGATCTCGGCGGTTGCGGCCTTGAGTTCGAGGGCTTTCTGTAGACAACTGATGACCTGGCCCCAGTCGGCTGTTGCAAGCTCTCCGTTGACAAGTTGTGAGAATACCTGCAACCTCTCAAAGTCTGACCGTAGATCGTCCATCTCTTGTTCCTTCTCCTTCAGCTCCAAGTCGATCCATGTCTTTCTCTCCTGCAAGCTCTTCCACTCGTCGGAAAAGGCTAAGAGATCGGCCTGAGCTCTCCTGACTAGCTTTTTTGCCTCGATAACCTCCGAAGACTCTGGTGTCGCCGTACCCGTAGTTGGTGTCATGATGCCGCTCGTTGATGTCAGCATCTTGCTACCCGGCCCTGTCATGTCGAGGATTGGGGCGAATGCATCTGGGATATGAAGGCCAGGGGCAGCGGCCTTGAGCTCTTCTGCAGTAAGGTACTTTGGTTTCTGACGTCGCGGCGTACTAGCTGCGCTGTCGAACGCAGCCCCAAGTGACTTGGCCTTTGCCTTCTTCCGTCTCTTCTTCTTTTCCTCCTCATCGGAATCAACCACAACTTCGCCCCGTAGCTGCGCTTGTCGCTTCTCCTCCTGACGCTCCTGTTCCGACTTTTCTTTGACAGCACCTAGACCTCTGCCTTGTGGACGAAGGTGTGCCTCGATGATGATATTTCGTCCCTGGCCCTCTTTACCCAGACCTTGCCCCTCCTTGTAACCCATCTTTGCCATCATTCGAGCACCAAAAGACTTGGGATTGACCTTTCCCTTGGCACCGAAGGCGCTCGGTTGAGGCTTGTTACGTGGCGTTGGAGAGCCATCGTTCTGTGGGTTTTTGAGCACCGGCTCGTTTGCAGAGGATGGAACAAAGCCCATGCCGAGGGGATTCTTTCCATCGAAACGGGTTCGAAAGGTCGGGAATGATGGCGCGTCGGCGCTCCCACTTCGACTCGAGTTCTGCGTATCGTCGTTGCGCCCGAAAGCTCTTGCTGCTCCAAATCCAAGTCCTACACCGCGCGCTTCTTCCTCGTCCTCGTCGTCATCTTCGTCCATGGCATTGCCTCCTAAAACTGGTCGGTTGTCTTCGGAATCTTCGTCTTGGGCATCTTCTTCTTTGTCGCTGCCCGCGCCCGTTGAAACAAAATTCATGCCTTTGTTCCTCAGGGTCGTCTTCTTCCATTTCCTAGCGGGGCCATCGTCCTCGCTGTCGGAGCCGAAGATACCCAGCGCTGCCTTTTCCTTGTTGTTGCCTCCAACGCGCCGCCGTTTTCGAGGGTTGAAGTCTCCAAAGTCGTTGTCGGCGTCGAGTCCAGGCGCGAGGTACTCATCTTCGGATTCAGACGCGGAGGAGGAGTATTCTGCGGCGGCGGCTTTGGTGAGTCGCGAGGGATCAAATGACGATCGCGCAGACCCGTCCATGGTGGGAATTTCGAAACAGAACGCCCGCGATGCTGGTGATATGTGTGTCTAGCGCGAAAGCGCACAATTAGTAGTGTTGAAGAAGGACCCGCGACGCGAAAGGCAGAAGCATCGGCCAAGCTTGAAGCTCAGACATGACGATGCTTGCCAGAAAATTCTTATCTTATCAATGCGCACGTGACTGCTGCCTGCCAGGTATCATCTCCATCACCAGCTTGAAGAGTACAATATTGGCTGATGACCAGTCATTACATGTTTTTCTCAATGCAGTATGAGAACTTCAATACTTGATAATCATATTTTTGCTTTGAAATACTGTTTCTCCATTTGCTTGTGCTTAGCATAACAGTCTTTGTGATATCCGTCAGCAGTGTGGCAATCACCAACATGGGCTGTCTGACAGCCAAGGGTCCCTGGTATTCGGATATGGGGCCTCATCAGCCACGTCAACACTCAGATGAATATCTTTGCCACGCAACTGAAAGCAGGGCGAGATGTAAGTATGAAACTTGCGGAATACTTGATTTGGTACAAATTGTAGACGTCATCCAAATCGTTCCTCGAAGCGTTCCGAAAGCTTTGTTGGTGTATGTGCAGCGTGGAGGAATGTTACACATGGGCAAAGTCGGTAATTGTGGCTGAGATTGAAGCGTTCAAGCTTTCACGTCTGCGGACATAAAATCATGTACTAGCAAGAGGATAAATGTCCAAGGCCGATGTTTCCTTGTTCTAGTCATGATCTCCTGTTCACATACGGACAGCATATCTCAAACATGATCAACTTGACATGAAGATTGTTGATGTTCGCTGACCCTTGCAACGGTGAGTGTGGCTGCGTCTGTTTCTGGGGCAATGGGCTAGATTGGGCGTCAATAAATGGTGTGCAACCGGAGGACAACACAACAGCCCCAATGGAGGGCAGCGATTTCGGGTCAGTGGCACCGCATTTTACTCGATTTAATATCTGATAGAACCCCTCCTTTCCCGAAACGAAACCTGCCATTGACTGTCACAACTCTTTTTGTTTTTCTCCGACAGCTTACTACGCATTTGCTGTCCATCCATCACAGTAGGTCCCCTTGACTCCCCATAATCTCCCGCTCCAAGCCCCTCAACCCCTGTTCATCAGGTGACAGGCGCTTGTTGACTTCCACTTCCTTCCCCTCCACTCCAACAAACGAAACAAGAGCCTCGCTCGTCCGTCTCGACAACAAGGATCCAATTCTGGCGATAGCTACAGTACCTGCTTGGTGCCCAGTAGTGTCAGACTGATCTGTTGCTCTTGGACCCTCTGTTTCTAGACTTGGACTTTTTCAAGTTCTTGGGTTCTTCTTGTGGCACCTTCCCGCATTCACTAACCGTCGCTGCCTCCTGCAGAAAGAACAAGGCAGTCGCTTTGTTTCCTCCTTTATCCACGCGACCACCACCGAACGCCTCTCCTCCAGTTGATACCCGCCACTCTACCCATCGCTTTGATTCTTTGGTATGTTCATTCTTCGTACAAAAGGAGCCTCTGGCTTCTGCCCGCTACGGCTCCTTGAATCCCTAAACCAATATGGACGCCCCGAAGCGTTCCCGTTTATTCCAGAAGCTAATCGCATGGATAGTCCAGGCCTTAAAACCCAAGAAGAAACGAAACACTCCTCCCGAAAGATACCCCCTCTCGAGCTCCGCGCAGTACCAATTCTCCGACAACCACATAATCATGGCCGACGAAGATGACTATAGCTCCATCCCTTTGCAGGACCGCTTCCCCCACAAGGTACGCGCTTCAAACCCCTCCCCCACGAAGCTCCCGACTGACGAGATGCATGAATAGGTCTGGAAGGTGAGAAAAGGAGCATACGAAGAAGCCGCCAAGCTATTCGAGAAGTCCCCCGACGAAGCCGATCCGTGTTTCCGACCGTTTCTGAACGACCCTGGCTTGTGGAATAAGGCCGTCCTCGATTCGAACGTCGCCGCCCAACAAGAAGCTATCATTGCCTTGTGCGCATTCCTTAAGTTTGGTGGACGAGACTGCTGTTTGAGGACGCGAAACCAAACCATTACTCCTATTGTCGAGAAGTGTCTCTCATCAACCCGAGCCGCTACTAAGCAGAATGCTATCGAAGCTCTGCTCCTCTACATCGAACTCGATGTCGCTGGGCCTGTCATCGAGGACATGCTACCAGGCTTGTCAAACAAGGTCCCCAAAAACGTCGCCGCGACCCTTCACGCCCTCACACAAATCTTCCACAACTACGGATGCAAGATCGTTGATCCTAAGCCTGTTCTCAAGGCTCTCCCTAAAGCTTTCGGTGCTGCCGACAAGAATGTCCGTGCTGAAGCCACGAACCTCACGGTAGAGCTCTACAGATGGCTGCGGGAGGCTATGAAGCCCATGTTCTGGGGTGACCTGAAGCCCACCCAACAAACAGACCTGGAGGCGCAGTTCGAGAAGATCAAGGCTGAGGGCCCCCCTAAGCAAGAACGTCTGCTCCGATCGCAACAAGAAGCCATCGATGCTGCACCCGAAGGTGGCGAAGAGGGCGTGGAAGGCGAGGAGGAGGGTGAGGATGTCGGTGAGATGGACGCCTTCGATCTGGCAGAGCCTCAAGACATTACCAAGAAGATCCCGCCCAACTTTAGCGACCTGCTCGCTTCCTCGAAATGGAAGGATCGAAAGGAAGCTGTCGACGGCCTTCACCAGGCCCTCAATGTTCCTCGAATCAAGGAGACGGATTTCAGCGAGATTACTCGAGGACTGGCCAAGTGCATGAAGGACGCCAATGTTGCGGTTGTTACTCAAGCTGCGTTCTGTATCGAAGCTTTGGCCAAGGGTTTGCGCAAGGGTTTCGCCAAGTACCGCACCACCGTCATGCAGCCCATCATGGACCGCCTGAAGGAGAAGAAGGCCACAGTTGCCGACGCTCTGGGTGCCGCCCTTGATAGCGTCTTTGCTTCTACTGACCTGACTGAGTGTCTTGAGGACATCACCGCTTACCTGAGCAACAAGAACCCTCAAGTCAAGGAGGGCACCATGAAGTTCTTGATCCGATGCTTGCGAACAACGCGCGATGTGCCTAGCAAGCCAGAGCAAGCCACCATTTGCGAGTCCGGCAAGAAGCTGTTATCCGAGTCGAGTCCTGCGCTTCGAGATGGTGGTGCTGAGATTCTCGGTACCGTCATGAAGATTATTGGCGAACGTGCCATGACGCCGCAGCTTGAAGGCCTGGACGACATCCGCAAGAACAAGGTCAAGGAGTTCTTCGAGACAGCTGAGGTCAAGGCCAAGGAGAAGCCGAAGCCTAAGCCTGCTGCTGCACCTAAGGCGGCTCCGCCCAAGAAGGTAATGGGTGGTGGTAAGAGGCCGATGGCCAAAAAGGCTCCTGCCGCTGCTGTGATGCCTCCTGAGGACCCTCCTCTTGCCCCTCAGCCTACCTCTCGACCAGGCGGACCAGCTAGACTTGGAAAGCCTGGTCTTGCTGGACTCAAAGGCCCTCAGAAGAGGACTCTGGGCGGACCTGGCTCCCCTCGTCGAGCCCCTGCAGCCCCTGTCATGCCCGCCGAGGATGAGCCAGCACCGGTACCTCAACCTCGTCTTGGCCTCTCCCGTGGACTGGCTGGCCGCTCTCTTGCGAAGCCTGCTGCAGCGCCACGCCCAGTTACACCAGCCTCACCCCCGCCTCTTACTGGCATGTCCGCCGTGGACCGTGCCGAACTCGAAGAGCTGCGAACAGCCAATGAGCGACTTCTCCGCCAGGTTGACGAGATGCGCCAAGAGAGAAGCAAGTTCATGTCCGAGATTCAAGAGCTCAAGAACCAGAACGCTGGTCTCATCGAGGACCACACACGAGATGTGCTAAGCATCAAGGCCAAGGAGACACAACTCGTGCGAGCGAGGAGTGATGCGGAGGCTACCGAGCAGGTTAACGATCGACTGAGGCGTGAACTTGAACGACTCAAGAGGGCTTTGAGCCGCGCCGAGGCCGAAGGAATGCACAGCCCCGGCCTTGCTTCGCCCACGCACGATGATGTCTACCGAGACAATGGACCTGGGTCTGCGAGCCGCCATAGAATGAGCATGACCAGCACCATGTCCGAAGAAAAGGAGAATGGCGAGCCCATGGTTCCTCGTAACAAGTTGAGTCCCGAGATGCGATATGCTGGCAGCTCGGCATCATCAGGCCGCGGCTCTCCGGCTAGAGGCTTCAGAAACGTTGCATCCTATCGCGATGACGACCACTCATCTGGCATTGCCCAACGACCAATGTCTTCACTGCCCCAGCCAACAGGTGGCAATGGTGTTGAGAGCTGGAGAAGAGCAGCCGAGGTGACGAGCCAATTGAAGGCCCGAATTGAACAGATGAAGGTGAATCCACTCTCTGACGAGACATTGCCTCCAGACACTGACATTTCCCTAGGCTAAGCAAGGGCTCGCTCGACCCTGATAGACTAACAAGCTCAAAGTACGAATCCGTTTGCTGTAAGACTTTGTAATGATGATGATATTTTGGGTGGTTCATCGCGGAAAAAGCTGGGGTGGTATGGATCTGGGACAGACAAGGTCTTGGTTCTGGGTTGCATTTTACTACGGCGTTGGAACTCAATACCACCATCTGCTTTACTTCGAGGGGGTCTGATAGAGTTTTTATACACAAGGCCCATGGCTGCTTTGGGATTCTGCGAAGCAATACCCGCGGCGGGTCAGAGATACCTAGTTGATTAATGCATCATATTGATGAACCTGCACTGTCTATATAATGTTGAACCTGTCTACTAATGGAGAGTCACCTCTTGAACATCTAGTGCCTGTTGAAAGATGGTGGTCAAAGTCTTGATGAATCGAATATTCTTGTCATTCTCGCATTATCTGAGAACAAAAAGCACTAAGAAATCAGGCAACTCCGCTGATCGCTACTTGTTATACATGGCTGTTCCGCCGTCATCCAGTCGTGGTGTTGAGATGCAAATTATTCCTTCTTCCCGCCCTTGGACTTGGTGTCTTTGGGCTTGTCGTTGTCGTCCTGCTCCTTGGAACCCTCATCCTTGTCCTTGGACTTCTTCTCTTCGTTCTCCTCATTCTTCTCGTTCTCCTCATTCTTCTCGTTCTCCTCATTCTTCTCGTTCTCCTCGTCCTTGCTCTCATCGCTGCCCTTGCCCTTATCATTGCTCTTCTCACTCTCCTTCTCCTGGTCCTCGGATTCCTTCTTATCCTGACCGTCCTCCTTCTCATCACTCTTCTCGCTCTGCTCCTCACCCTTGTTACTGTCCTCGGCCTCTGTCTTGGCCTGGTCATGGCCCTTTTCGCTCCTCATCTTCTCTTGCATCTCTTCCTGCTTCTTCTTCTCATCCTCCTTGGCCTTCTTCTTCTTTTCTCTCTTCACACGCTCCTTCTCCTCCTCCTCCAATTTGGTCCAGTTGGTCTTGGTATCAGCGATGCCAGGTCTTGAAAAGTTGTCGCTCAGACCGTGACCGCTGAGGGAGTCTCCCTGGCGGATCTTGGCCCTGCCCACCAAAGAAATGAAGATGGCGAGGCCGACCATGGCAGTCAGGAGGAAGCGGTAGGTGCCGTACCATTGAGGTGCCCAGCCACGGGTGGCGGCTCTAGAGTCAGCAAAGTAGAGGGCAACAAAAGCCATGAACTGGGTTGTGAGGGCATATTCGACGGGCAGGAAGAGAGTCGGCCAGGCGATGATGGAGGCGGCCAAACCCATGCCGTAGCGGAAACGAGTGCGTTCGCGGAGAGGCTGCTTCTCAGCATACTCAAGACCCTAATGGACGTTCTCGTTAGCTCATGCGGTATGGACAATTTCCGCACCAAGATACGCACCCAGTGGATCGCACCCAGGAAGGAGATGATCACAGCGCCATATCCAAGTTGAAGGGGTTCGATGATGCTCAACAAGTATTTGGCTGTCTCGTGGTCCACAAAGATGGTATCGTAGAAAGCGTTTCCACTAGGCCACTGTTTATTGAGATCCCAGGCAAGGAAGACGGTGGTGAGAGATGTTCCCATATATGGCAGTGTGCCAGCAAGACCAAGGATGTGCGACTCGCGGGGAACGCTTTTGAATCGAAATGCGTCTTTGACAATGTCCTGTGATTCGAGTCAGTAATATTAAAGGAGAAAGGTTTGATCATCTTACTATGTCATGCTTCAGCTCGCCGGCCATGTCATGTTCGTCGGTTGCAGGTGTTTGAGGTTCCTCGATAACATGGCGCACTGAGCTCTGGGACGAGACTTTGCTTGGATCTGACTTTAGCAGTTCTTGTCCGCGCTTACGTTCGGCCTCGCGATCGATAGTTCGATAAGAAGGAGGAGGGTCTTTGTTATCTTTGTCGGATTTGCTGGAGAAGGCAATACGAGCTGGTTGACGGAGGAGAGGAGCAATTGCGAATCGAGGAGATGTTTGAGTTGCGAGCTTGACTGTACTAGGAGACGCTCCAGAGGCAAGATGCCATATAGAGCGAGAGTAGGTACGGAACATGGCGAATGCGTGGAGAAGCTACTTTGATGAGCTCTCTTGTGATGGTGGTGGTGATAGTACGAACGGTGAACTTAGGGCACGCGAGCAATGGACGAGGAGGTAATGGAGCTGACGACTAAACAGATAGCCTGAGAGCTGAACCAAACGACTAGTAAGACAAGCTTGACGCAAAGAGAGCGAGGTGTTTGAAAGAGGGAGATGTCAAAGTTGAAGATGGTTGCGCTAAGAGCTGTCTGATGGAGAAAGGCAGGCACAAGAGCTCAACCAAGCTTCTCCAAACGGCCAAGATGGGTATCTACGTAATGGCCATGACCCCCGTGCTTGCTTTTTCGACAATTGAATTCTGTCACACGCGTGCCTCTCCCGCCCGGGACCCGCCAAAGCCTGTGTTCCTGCTCCTGTCACACAAAGCCATGATCGCGATGTGATGATTGCAGCTGCTTATCGTGACGTCATGAGAGTTCGTTCTGGGGAAAGCTTTTAAGTGGGCTTGATGAACACCAAGGAACTCGACTGCAGATGGGCCACCTGCAGGTTGAGATGGAATGCAGCTGTTGAAATGAATATATACACAAAATAGTATAGAGATGATCCAATTTCTATCAAAGTAGTGAATGCCTTCATTCCTCCTGAGCTCATCACTCATGAATCGCCCGTCATCAACGAGAAACCGATGCCCCACCTTTACCTATTAAAGTGCTGGCTTCCGCTTCCTCCCCCCAGGTCTGTTTAGCGCCTGAAACGCTGGCCAAAGCTCCCTAACAGCCAGGCTCGACAGCACTGAATTCGAGGCCCACCACAGACCAGTCCGGTACCTGGATCCCCACTCTGGCACTGCGCGGTACCAAGTACCTTCTTGGCTGTTGGGCGCTTGAAATGGTAACAGCGTCATACACGCCACACCATTCCCTCCCCAGCCCAAGGCCGAGGTGCTGCTTCCCACTTTTGCTCCGGCCAGAGTCTGTGTGCTGCGTCACTCTCTCACGCTCGCAGAGGCAACACGCACACGCAACCATATCCATCCATCCTTGATCCTTCACACGACGCGAGAGGGACAATCCGCGATACCTTCATACCGTTTACCCCTAGAACCCTCCCGTTATTCGAAACCGTCTCCGACCCTACCCCCGCTTCATCTTCCCCGCCGAGCTTCGAATTGCCAGAGTCCACCGAGACCTCGGATGGCACCCCGTGTCCACGATACGCATGCTCAGCGACAGATGACGCTCCGATAAAATACCTCGTACGAATCCTACCTTTACTTCCCCGGCCCGGGTTACGGCCGAACCGCCGCCAGAATGTTGGAAGGCCTCGTCGCCGGCCTGCTCAACCGCTTTCTGGGCATGTACGTCAAGAACTTTGATCCTGCCCAGCTCAAAGTCGGTATCTGGTCGGGAGATGTCAAACTACGAAACCTAGAGCTGCGCCGTGAGGCTCTCGACCAGCTCAAGCTTCCCATCAATGTCATGGAAGGCCACCTCGGCGAGCTCACCCTCATCATCCCCTGGTCCAACCTGCGCGGCGCCCCCGTCAAGGTCTTTATCGAAGACGTTTTTCTTTTGGCCAGCCCTAAGGAGGAGGCTGAATACGATGAAGAGGAGGAGGAGCGCAGAAAACAGCGACTCAAGATGGAGAAGCTGGACAGCGCTGAGTTGCTCAAGGAGAGAAACCAGGAAGGCATGAGCCAGGAGGAACAAAAGAAGAGCCAGAGCTTCACGCAGAGCCTTGTTACAAAGATCGTCGACAACCTCCAGGTCACGGTCAAGAATATCCACATTCGATATGAGGACTCCATCTCAGCACCAGGACACCCATTCGCCCTGGGCGTTACCCTCGAGGAGTTCAGCGCCGTCAGCACAGACGGCCAGTGGAAGCCCACCTTTATCCAGGACTCGAGTTCCGTCACCCACAAGCTGGCTACTTTGGGCGCACTTGCTGTGTACTGGAATACCGATTCAACACTACTCGGAACTGGCCGTGAGGCCGCAACACCCTCCTCAGAGATGCTCCCACACGATGAGATCGTTGAAAAATTCAGGGAGATGATTGGAAAGGGCGCCGAGAAGAATACCAGTCACCAATTCATTCTGAAGCCTGTCAATGGACAAGCCAAGATTGAGCTCGACAAATCAGGCGACATCAAGGTGCCCAAATTCAAGGCGAACTTATTGTTCGAAGAGATTGGTCTTGTCCTAGATGATGACCAGTATCGAGACGCCTTGATGATGGTAGACCTTTTCCACTACTTCATTCGTCACCAAGAGTACAAGAAATTGCAACCAAAGGGGGTCAGGCCCAAGGAAGACCCCCGTGCATGGCTACAGTTTGCCGGCAATGCGGTGTTATCCAAGATTCATGAGCGCAACCGAAAGTGGTCTTGGGATTATTTCCGGGAGCGTCGTGATGACAGGAAAAAATACATCGAGCTATTCAAGAAGAGGAAACAAGGGCAACAGATGTCTCCCGAGGACACTGATGCAATAAACTCCCTTGAGTGGAAACTGGGCTATGAAGATCTGCGATTCTGGCGATCTCTGGCCCGCAACCAGCTCAAAAAGGAAAATGCTGAGGCTCTCAAGAAGCAACCACAACAACAGGAGCAACACCAACAAGGCTGGCTCTCGTGGGTGTGGGGCTCCAAACCCCGAGAGACGATCGAGCAGAATGAGGAGAACACACAGATGACTGAGGAACAGCGACAGGAGCTTTATGAGGCCATCGATTGGGACGAGAAGAATGCTCTCGCAGATGAGGTGGACGTACCGCGAGAAGCTATCAAGATGTGCATTGAGACCTCCCTTAGCACTGGAAGTTTCACTCTCAAGAGAAACCCCCACGACAACGCATCGGACTTGCTTAGTCTACACTTTGACGTATTCAAGGCCAAGGCTCTTCAGCGAAAGGACTCTCTCCTTGCCAACGTCAGCCTTGGTGGCTTGCGTGTCAACGATGGCACCACTCCTGACACACTCTACCCCGAGATTGTGAGGGTCAAGGATGCTCCTGATGTCAAGCAGCGGCGAAGACTCTCGCTGGCCGAGCTCGAGAATGCAGAGGAAGACCCTTTCTTCCAGTTCGAGGTCGAACAGAACCCGCTCGAACGCGAGGGCGACATTGCTGTTGTTGGAAAGATGAAGCCTCTCGAGGTCATCTGGAACCCTAACTTTGTGGTCGGCATTGCCGACTTTTTTAGACCCCCTGAGCGTCATATGGAGTCTATCACCGCCCTCATGGAGAGTGCTGGTGCCACTGTTGAGAGCATTCGGGAACAGACTCGAGCTGGTCTTGAGTTTGCTCTTGAGGAACACAAGACCATCAACGCCGAGCTGGATCTTCAAGCACCCCTGATTATAGTGCCTGTCAGCATTACTACAGAGGACTCGACTTGTCTGATCGTTGATGCTGGTCACATTCATGTCAACAGTCAGCTTGTCGACCAGGACACCATGAAAGAGATCCAGTCCAAACAAAAACAGTCGTACAGCGACGAAGATCTCAAGCGGCTCGAATCGGTCATGTATGACAAGTTCATTGTCAAACTGACATCGACTCAAGTTCTCATTGGACCATCCATTGAGGAAACCAAAGCGCAGCTTGTTGACAAGGACGATGAGGCCCGGCTTCACGTTGTCGAGCAGATCAATGTCGATTTCACCGTCGAAACCTCGATCCTCCCGAAGGCCCCCAACCTGACCAAGTTCAAGGTCTCAGGTCACTTGCCGATGCTTCACGCCACTGTTTCGGACTCCAAGTATAAGAACCTCATGAGAATCATTGATGTGGCGATTCCCAAGTTTGGTGAACCATCGCTACCTGAACCACAGTCGGAGGGACAAAAGGAGCAGTCTCGACCTCGACTCAAGAGCACGGCGTCTAATCGTTCCCGAAGAAAGTCTCATCGTGAAAGGCGGCAATCCACGCCGTTCCCGTTCATGGCCCAAACTGCTGTCGTGCTTGACGATATGGACGAAGATGACGACAACTTTGAGGACGCGGACGATGGAGGCGGTGTTGAGCAGCTTCGCATTCAGCAAAGGATCTTCGAGTTCAAGTTCAAGGTTGACACCCTGAAGGGTTCACTTTATCGGAGTGACCCTGACCAACGAAAGCCCGATTCTCTCCTGGTTGAACTGGTCGCTGAGCGGTTTGGCTTGGAGTTTTACACAAGACCTTACGACATGGCAGCCGAGGTTTCACTTGGCTCAGTCACAGTGGATGACTTTGTGGATAACCCCCCTGACGAATTCAAATCCATCATCTCGTCGGGCGATAGCGATGATCTCAAGGCAGGTCGAAGCCTGGTTCACGTCAAGTTTATCAAGGTCAATCCACTGTCGCCCGAGTTCATGCCTGTCTATGAGGGCGTCGAGACCAACGTAACCGCCAAGGTCTCGACAATCAACCTGATCGTCACCCGAAAGACTTTGTTGACGCTTCTGGATTTCATCCTCGTTACTTTCACCAATAACGATAGTCAGCAAGCTGGCCAACCAGGCGGCCCGCAGTCCCTCCTGGACAACTACGATGATGATACAGCAAGCGTCGATGTCTCTTTCAACACCACCCCTCCACCAAACTCTGGTTCTATCCGGGTAAAGGTCGACCTCAAGAGTATCAGGCTGATCTTGAACAACGATGGTATTCGACTCGCCACGTTATCATTCAACAAGGCAGACGCTGGCATCTTCCTCCGGGCCAACACGATGCGCATTTCTGCCCGACTCGGCGACCTCTCCCTTGTTGATGACGTGAATCTCGGCGTCTCGGAGGACTCCCATCTTCGCCAGCTCGTGACTATTCAGGGAGATGACTTGGCCGACTTCCGTTATGAAACTTTTGACGCCAACAATTCCAAGACATACCCAGGATACGATAGTTCCGTGTTCCTTCGCGCTGGTTCCGTCAAGCTCAACTTTGTGGAGGAGCCATTCCGCAAGATCATTGACTTCTTGGTTAAGTTTGGCAAGATGCAGGCCCTGTACAATGCCGCACGCCAGGCTGCCATGAACCAGGCCAACCAAATGCAGCAAAGTCCCAGCCGCTTCAAGTTTGATGTTGTGGTCAACACCCCCATTGTTGTCTTCCCCCGCGTCGTGAAGCCGGGTCGACCTGAGAGAGACCTGATCACAGCATACCTGGGTGAGATCTACGCCCAGAACAAGTTCGCACCTCTGGATGACAGCGAGGACTCCGAAATTGCGATGAAGCTCTCGGCTGGTATCCGCAATATCAGGCTCACCTCGGACTTCCATTACGCGGATGATGTTTCCGAGGAGCTTGAGATGATCGACCACGTCGATCTTGGGTTCAACATCACCTATGCTGAGCACAAGTCTGGAGTCAAGAGACCTGAGACAGAGATTGAGGGAACCATGTCTGATTTCAATCTGCGGCTTACCCAATACCAAGTCAAGTTCCTCATGGAAATCTCCAAATCAGTACCCGCAGCATTTGCTGGCGAGGGCAACGATAATGAGGAAGAGGCGGCCAAGGCGGTGGACGAAGGGACCCTGCAGCGCGCCCGGACACTCAACACGGAAATCGACTCTGGCGACGATCAAACGCTGGTCGATCTCGGTCCTGAACTCAGCTCCATTGACCAGGCCTGGACGAAACTCGACCTCGTTTTCCGCATTAACACGATCGGACTGGAGCTGATAATGGCCGAAGAAGATGCACCCGTCCACGACATTGCAAAGTCAAGTCTGTCACGGTTCTCGCTCGACGAGACCAAGGTCAAGACGAGGATGCTCTCAGATGGCTCACTTGAAGCGGAGCTGCTCATCCGGTCATTTACCATCTACGACAGCCGACCCCGAGAGACAAACAAATTCCGTCGCATCATGTCATCGATGAATAAGGAAGTGCAGCAGCTAATGGCGAGTGTGACCATGTCGGGTGGCAAGGAAAAGAGCCTGATTGCTATGGCCACCATTGACAGCCCTCGAGTCATCTTTGCACTCGACTATCTGTTTGCTATCCAAAAGTTTGCCGTGGAGGGTTTGACTGTCGAGGAGAGCAGCCCGATGGATTATGAGAGCATGGCTGAGACTACCCCCGAAGAGTCAGACACCGACTCTCTGCAAGTCACATTTTCGGGAGATAATGCTTCACGGCCTCGATCACAGCTTTCACGGCAGCAAAGCACCGACGTCGCTCAAGTCGAGGAAAAGAAGGAAGAGCCGTCGATGAGCATCGCTTTCCGAGTCAATTTGGTCGATGCGCAAGTCATCCTCATCGCGAACCCTCTGACCTCGAGCTCCGAGGCGATTGTGCTTTCGATCAGACAAATGCTTCTTTCTCAGCAGCATGTCCTGACCTTCCAGGTGTCTCAAATTGGAATGTTCTTGTGTCGGATGGACAGATTCGAGACGTCTCGTCTTCGAATCATCGATGACTTCTCGATCCAGCTCAGCATGGACAGCTCCAAGCCTCTGTCCACCAGCATCCATGTGGATGTTGAGCCTCTTGTGCTGCGACTATCGCTCCGCGATATTCTTCTCGTGCTTCAAATCGTCAGCAAAGCAGGAGAGCTATCCGGAAATGAACCAAAGCAGGCCAAGGAAACCCCTGCTGAACAGAAGGCCCGGGAGTTGCGCAACGCTGGCATGAAGCAACGATCTGCCAGTGGACGTGGACAGTCTACCATCGCTGGTCGAACAAAGGCGACTGCAGCCAGCCATGCTCCTAGCCACGCTGTTGATTCCAAGGCAAAGCAGCAAGCTCAGCAAGTTGCCCAGCGAAGATATGAGGAGTTGTCGGCTACAGTAGAAGGCATTCGTGTCGTTTTGATTGGCGATGTGCACGAACTTCCCATTCTTGATCTTGGCATCAAGAAGTTCAGTGCGGCTGCTGAGAACTGGTCTTCGAACCTGAAAGCCGAAACTGCCATGGACCTTTACTCCAACGTGTACAACTTTTCCAAGTCCAGCTGGGAGCCGCTCCTGGAGCCATGGCAGGTGGGCTTTGGCGTGGCCAAGGATACTGTCTCCGGTCTTCTTTCAGTCGATGTTGCCTCCAAAAAGGTCTTCGACGTGACCATCACCACGGCCACGATTGCATTGGCATCCAAGTCGTTTGACTTCCTGACGACTGAGCAGGATGTGCTGGACAAGCCCCGCGGAGTTGAAGCACCCTACCGCATCCGAAACTACACTGGCTTTGATGTCGTTGTCCACTCCAAGAGCCCAATCAGCGATGAGCCCATCAACCTTCGCCTGGAGGACGGCAAGGAAGCACCGTGGAGCTTTGAGCATTGGGAGAAGATGCGAGAGAATCTTCTCACTGAGTCAAACCAGAACTATGTCAACATCCAGCTCGAGGGCAGTGGGTTCGACCCTGTTAAGAACGTCCGACTCAATCGGGAGGGTGAGTATCTTTACAGCCTACGTCCCAAGACGGATAACGTTCTGCATCGACTGTGTGTTGAGGTGGAGCTGGGAACCGAGGACAACATCAAATACGTCACCTTCAGATCTCCCCTACACGTTGAGAACGCAACACAGATCCCGGTAGAATTGGGTATCTACGATGCGCAGGAAGGCCATCTGCTCAAGATTGAGAAGATTGCGCCTGGTGACTCTCGACCGGCCCCAGTTGGCGCTGTGTTTGAGAAGAGGGTTCTTGTTCGACCTGACGGTGGCTTTGGCTACCAGTGGAGCAACGACCAGCTGTTCTGGAGGGATCTGCTCAAGCGACCTACGAAGCAGGTTGTGTGCAAGGGAGAGAATGGAGATCCGTTCTACTTCCAGGTCCATGCACGCTTCGACAAGGCTAACCCGCTGACCAAGTAAGTATTTCCCTTGATGGTGACGCGCCGATTCTAATGTGACTAGGCAATACCCGTACATGAAGATCAAGCTATCAGCGCCGGTGACACTTGAGAACCTCTTGCCGTACGATTTCAAGTACCGCATCTACGACAAGAACACCAGAAAGGACTGGACCAACTTCCTGCGAAAGGGTGGTGTCAGCCCTGTTCATGTTGTTGAGCTCTCCCACTTGCTGCTCCTCAGCATCGACATGCAGGACACAGTTTTCAAGGCGAGCGACTTTTCGATCATCAACCCTGGAAATAATGAGGACTTCCGCAAGGAAGGCAAGCTTGTTGTAAAGGATGATCAAGGACTACCTTTGAACCTGTCTCTGCACTACTTCAAGATTCCCAACAGCGGTGGTGCGTTCAAGGTCACAGTCTACAGTCCCTATGTTGTTCTGAACAAGACTGGCGTGGATGTTCGAGTGCGCGCCAAGGGATTCCTCCAGCAAGCAAAGCCGGCGGCGGGACAATTCCCTCTCATGGACACATCGGATCAGGAACGTCCCAAGGCGTTGCCCTTCATGTTCTCTTATGGAAGCGATGATCACCGCAACCGAGCACTCCTCAAGGTCGCGGATTCTGAGTGGAGTAAGCCCCAGAGTTTTGACGCCATTGGCAGTACTTCTGAAGTTGTCCTCAACTCGCCAAACAAGAACAAGGAGATCCACGTGGGAATCACGGTCAAGTCGGGTGAGGGCAAGTATAAGTTGACCAAGGTTGTCACCCTCGCGCCACGATTCGTGCTGCACAACAAGCTGGGCGAGGAGATTCTTGTCAGGGAGTCGAGCTCGTCTGGATACCTCACTCTTGGACAAGGAGCTCTCCAGCCCCTTCATTTCATGCAAAAGTCCAAGGTGAAGCAGCTGTGCCTCTGCTACCCTGGTGTCAACAACCACTGGACTTCGCCCTTCAATATTGCCGACATTGGTACGACTCATGTCAAGATTGCGAAGGCTGGACAGCGGCAATTCCTGGTCAGAGTGGAAATTCTTATGGAGGATTCTACCGTCTTCTTGAACCTTAGCATGGAGACCAAGAGCTGGCCATTCTCTATGCGCAACGAGAGTGACACCGAGTTCATGTTCTGGCAAGCCAACCCCAACGTGGACGAAGAGGGTGTTGAGGATCGCAGTGGTTGGAGACAGATCCGGTACCGTCTACCGCCCAGGAGCATCATGCCCTACGCCTGGGACTTCCCCGCAGCCAAGTTCCGTGAGATTATCATTTCAATCAACGGTAAGGAGCGACATGTCAAGCTGGCCGAGATTGGAAACCAGATTCCCATGAAGTTTACGACTTCTACAGGGCAGCAGAAGATCATCGACATCAATGTTGCTGCAGATGGACCGAAGCAGACCTTGATCTTGAGCAACTTCCGCGCCAGCAAGAGCATGTACAAGCCGAAGACGTTGTCTAGGACCAACACCGGCCCAGAAGCCTTCGAAGTCAAAGATCAGGACACGGGGGCTACTTTCCGTGCTCAGCTCAAGCTTGCGGGTATCGGTGTGTCTCTGGTAAACGCTCAGATGAAAGAGCTCGCCTACTTGACCCTTCGAGATGTCCAACTGCGCTACAGCGAGTCTCCACTGATCCAAACCGTTTCGATGGCGATCAAGTGGATTCAGATCGACAATCAGCTCTACGGTGGTCTCTTCCCGATGATCCTCTATCCCAGTGTCGTACCCAAGAAGGCGCAAGAGGTGGAAGCTCATCCATCGCTGCACGCCATGATCAGCCGTGTCAAGGATGACTCGTACGGTGTGCTATACATCAAGTACGCAACTATTTTGCTTCAGCAGATGACGGTTGATCTAGACGAGGATTTCGTCTTTGCTCTTCTTGACTTTACAAACGTTCCCGGTGCCAGCTGGACGATGGTGGACGATGAAGGCAAGCTGTGCGACGAGGATCTTGACATTCCCGAGCCGACACAACTGCAGGCTGGTCAAGACATTTACTTTGAGGTGCTCAACATCCAGCCGATGCAACTTGACCTCAGCTTCATGCGCACAGAACGAGTGAATGCTGAGGACAAGGGTTCATCGCGCAACCCTATCATGTTCTTCCTCAACGTCATGACCATGGCCATCGGTAACGTCAACGATGCGCCAATCCGCTTCAATGCCCTCATCTTGGACAATGTGCGGGTAACAACTGCAGTGCTCATTCAGAATTGCTCCAGTCACTACAGCCAAGAGGTCATGTACCAGATTCACAAGATCTTGGGATCTGCCGACTTTTTGGGCAACCCAGTGGGCCTCTTCAACAGCATCTCATCAGGTGTGACGGATGTCTTCTACGAGCCGTACCAGGGCCTGATCCTGTCGGATAAACCAGAGGAGTTCGGGCTGGGCATTGCAAAGGGCGCCGCTTCATTCGCAAAGAAGACGGTGTTTGGCTTCAGTGACAGCTTCTCCAAGTTCACAGGCAGTCTAAGCAAGGGTCTTGCAGCGGCATCGCTGGACAAGCAGTTCCAAGACCGGCGACGTATCACAAGAGCGCGCAACAGGCCAAAGCACGCCTTGTACGGTGTTGCTGCGGGTGCTAACAGCTTCATCACAAGCGTCGCATCAGGCGTGGGCGGACTTGCGCGCAAGCCTCTGGAGGGTGCTGAGCAAGAGGGTGCGCTGGGCTTCTTCAAGGGTGTCGGCAAGGGCGTGATCGGGTTGGCAACCAAGCCTGCTGTTGGCGTACTGGACATGGCCAGCAACGTCAGCGAAGGCATCCGCAACACAACAACAGTGTTTGACGGGCAAGAGTTGGATCGCACGCGATTCCCGCGCTTCATCCCACAAGACGGCATCGTGCGGCCGTACAACCCGCGGGAAGCTCTCGGGCAGTACTGGCTGAAGCAGGTGGACAACGGAAGATACTTTGACGAGCAGTACATTGGACACCTGGAGCTGCCCAAGGAGGACATGGTGGTGATGGTGACATATGCTCGGATCCTATTGATCCGATCCCGACGATTGACTAGCGAGTGGGACGTGCCGCTCAAGGACATCCAGACGATCGCCAAGGAGCGGACGGGAGTGAGCCTTGCGCTGAGGGGAGGGGCTAATGGACCGTTTATCCCAATCGGCGAAGGCAGCGAGAGAGGGTTCCTATACAAGATGGTTGGAGTGGCGGTGGAAGAGTTCAACAGAAGATTCAGGAGCGGAGAGTAAACACAGGGTAAACGAAGACACGGGACATTCGCACGGCGATGGTAGTTTGTTACAGTAGGGCATGGGCATGAGTGCGACGGAGTTTGGAGTTATTGTTAGATTGCTGCGGTGAATACGACGAGTGTGTTGCAATAATGTGCTGGGTATTGGCGCGTACAGGGCGTTGTGTGAAGCGTGATACGTGTAAATGGCCGACGCGGGCTTCAATGTCTCGGTCTAGAACTTGTTGCAATACAGTCCAAAGATAATAGTGTCTGGACTATCTGATCTTTGTCGGAAGAGGGCGAAGTCCTAACCGGAGATGACCGATGGAGGACAAGAGATGTTGGCTTGGCTATATCTCCAAGGGAAGGAGATTTTAACTGTAAAGGGTGCTGTTTATCTCGGAGAAGATGTCTTGGCCGGGGCAGCCAGAGATTGGCAAGCAGTGTAGCCTCGGCACATGCTAGGTTTCTGTAGCTACTGTAGCTGGCTCAGCTAGGTAGATGACCTGCCTACCTAGTCGCGTGTAACCCGGGGGCGGGGGTGGGAGGGCTATCAAGGGGTGGCAAGATCGGGGAGGGAGGGATGGAGGGAGCAGGGGATGGAGATATGGGGGCGGCGGCGGCGGCGACGTTTATCTCGGGGCATGTTTGTTTGGACTGGGGAAGAGATATGAGATATGGGGAAGGGACGGAAGTTGATCGAGAGTAGGGCTCTTGTGTGGATGGTGCCGGTAAGCCACTTACAAAAGGGACCTTTAAGGACCTACCCAAAGGGGACACAGGTGAGGGATGTGTAGACAAGGGTGTCTATTTTGGGGATAGGTGCCGAGAGGGATGAGGTGAGAGGCGGGATACCGCGACTTGGTGGTGATGGCGTCGAGGTGAGGGCGCAAGACAAAGAGATTGAATGAAGTTGAGATTGAAGACATCACGACAATCAAGATACACTGTCAAGCTGAAATTGCTGAGTTGTTCTAATCAAGATAGTCGGGTAGCAGCAGAATTGGAGTTTACCAGGTAAACGGACATGACCTAGAGCCGGACGGTCGGGAAGGATCCAAGGTGGTGACCGAAGACCGACGAAGGAGCTACACAAGTCCCCCGCTGCCTGCAAGCTGCAAGCAGTGAGCAAGCAATGAGTGAAGGGGTTTATCAGGTGTCTCTGATTGGTCGGAGCTGACAATTGAAGGATTACCAGTCGCGTGTCATTGATATCCAGTTGATCCAGCTGGAGGAGCTGTTGCCTCTCACGGACCAAGGCCCTTTTGCTGAAACCCACCATTAGTTACAGGGGAGCTAAACCCGCTACAGGCCTTCTCCGTAGTGGGGTACAGGACGTCAGTGGACCATTGGCGCGCCGCGGGTAGCGTGCATTGGCAGCAGCGGGACCCGGCTGGGGCGCTCTCAGCTCAGAGGGTGGTGATTGGTGGGAGGGGGGTTGTAGGGCTCCAGCATGGGGTCAAACGTTCCAGCAACCTTCCAGAATAGGAATCGAGGGGTTGAGGTGCGGCCGAGTAGACGCCGGGGGGAGTGGCGATGGTTTTCTTGGTGTTTTTTTTTTGTGAGTGAAGTGTTGGTTGTGGGAGCCAAGAGTGTCGATCATTGATAGATTGGAGGAGGCGGATGGAAGTTGCCAGTGTAGAGGTAGTCAGCTGACCTGGAACACTGTGCCGTACCAGAGGAAGGAGCAAAGATGAAGCAGAGTTGAGCATCTCCAACAACTACCTACAGTACCTGGTCATGATAACCTCGCCGCAAAGCAACCTCCCATCGTTCGAGTCAAGCAACCACATGGTCAATCAATGGATGGACGGATGGCCCACCAGATTGCAGAATTTGTCGACCGACGCACCGGCCTGGGGTGTACGCAGTGCGTGCCACAGACGGAGGAGGCGACCAGCCGTTGGCACTGCGATAAGCTTCGACATGGATGTGCCGTGCAAGGTTTAGATCCCATGCCGCGATAGATTTTTTTTTCTTCTGTCTCTGTCTGTGTATCTGCTCGCGTGAGACCAGACCAACAAGGGATCGTCCATTGATTCGGGGTCCGGGGTTGCGTTGCGTTGCTTCCTCCGGTGTCACCCTCTCCAATCTCTACAGGTACGCCTCCCACTCCTCCCAGTATTAAACAAGCCTCCATCCCCACCGTCGGTCAAGATGATCCTCTCTGTCGCCGCTGATCTGACTGTCCTCTCTTCTCAAGGGCCCGGGTCGCCTTCCTCTTACTAGGCCAAGCCTAATCGCAACCCTTCAACTCGAGCAGCACGTCGCGAGCTTCAACACCACGCGCTCGCACACCTAAACAGTCCAATTGACCTCGTCGTCGTCATGGCTGAAGCTACTCCCCCCGCCGCTGCCAATGCGCCCCGTCTCAGCTCGGATCCCGCCCTCGAGGCCGAGAACCAGCACCGCCATGAGCATCACAACCACTCGCCGCGCGTCGACGCCGACGGCGGTCACCAGGACCCCGTCTACTACACCGAGGGGACCACTGGCCAAGATGCGACCGCCGTGCCTCATCAGGGTCATCTCCACAAGCATGGAGTAGACGCTGTTCCTGTTACTTCGATGGAGAAGACTGGTCATGGAACTCCCCCAGACTATAGTGACCATGAAAAGGCGGAGGCCGGTGTTGTTGCCTCGACTGGTGATGACAGCGAGCGACACCACTCTGGAATCCTGGGTTGGTTGATCCGACATAAGCGACCCATCATTCACCTCTTCCTCTTCATGCTCTTCACTGGCTGGTGGATCGCGTCTCTAGTCGTCCACCGACACGACAAGAACTGGATCATTCCCTTTCTCCTCTGGCTCGCCATCACTCTTCGTCTGATCTTCTTCCACGTCCCGATCCGCTACGTCTCTGGCCCTATCCGCTGGACATGGCAACACACGGCCGTTGTCATCTATGACATGATCCCGGCCAAGTTCCGCACCCTCGCCGGTGCCTTTGTCGCCATCGCCACCATCCTCGTGGGCTCGTTTGCGTCCGAAGAAGTTGCCGACAACACTCGCGAGAACAGAGCTGTGAGCTTGTTCGGCATGGCCGTTTTCATCTTTGTGCTCTGGGTCACCAGCAAGGACCGCAGGCGCATCAACTGGCGCACTGTCATCGGCGGCATGCTCGGACAGTATATCATCGGTCTGTTTGTGCTCCGCACCGGCGCCGGTTATAGCATCTTCCGCTTCATCGCCGACCGTGCTGCCGATCTTCTCGGATTCGCAAAGGATGGTGTTATCTTCCTCACAAACCCTGACGTTGCGGCGACCCCAGGCTTCTTCTTCGGCGTCATCCCGGCCATCATCTTCTTCATCTCCCTGGTTCAGGTTCTGTACTACATTGGCTTTGTCCAGTGGTTCATCATGAAGTTTGCCACATTTGTGTTCTGGGCCCTTGGTGTCTCTGGAGCTGAGGCCGTCGTCGCTGCTGCTACCCCCTTCATCGGTCAGGGAGAGTCCGCTATGCTGGTGCGTCCGTTTGTCCCTCACATGACAAAGGCCGAGCTTCACCAGATCATGACTTGCGGTTTTGCCACCATCTCGGGTTCCGTCCTCGTCGGCTACACTTCCCTCGGTCTCAACGCGGAGGCCCTCGTGTCGTCGTGCATCATGTCCATCCCAGCCTCGCTCGCCATCTCCAAGATGCGATACCCCGAGACCGAGGAGACCCTGACGGCCGGTCGCGTTGTGATTCCTGAGGACGATGAGCAGAAGGCTGAAAACGCCCTTCAGGCCTTTGCCAACGGCGCCTGGCTTGGTATCAAGATTGCGGGAACCATTGTCGCGTCTCTTCTTTGCATCATCGCCCTTGTCGCCTTGATCAACGGTCTCCTCACCTGGTGGGGATACTATATCGATATCAACGACCCCAAGCTCACTCTGCAGACGATTCTGGGTTACTGCCTGTATCCCGTCTCGTTCCTGCTGGGCGTCTCTCGTGAGAGGAATGACATCCTCAAGGTTGCCAAGCTCATTGCTGAAAAGATCATCACCGTAAGTTTCCCTCGAGTCTCTTTGAAGAAATTGTGACGAATGACACGCTGCCATAGAACGAGTACAATGCATTCAACGCCTTGGCCACGAGCTCAGAGTACGACGACCTTTCCCCTCGATCCCAGCTCATCGCCACCTATGCTCTCTGCGGATTCGGCAACATTGGCTCTCTGGGTATTCAGATTGGTATCCTCGGTCAGCTCGCGCCCTCTAGAGGTGGAGATGTTTCCAGCCTGGCCTTTTCTGCGCTGTGCTCTGGTGTTCTTGCTACCCTCACGTCTGCCAGTGTCGCTGGTCTGGTCGTGACGACCCAGATTTCGGATTTCACTCGCGCGGCCAGTTCATAAGGGACTGGGCCATATTATATGATAATAGCTGTGGTTATGGCGTAGGATTGGGCATGAGTGACCACTTGTATATCCGTATATGTCCTATAGTACCTTGCATGCATTTTACGTTTGGCCGCGATAGATTGGCCTTGATTTTCGCAGACCAACATGTCTCCTCTCCTCGCGTGATCTTGCATGTACGTACATACATATAGATTGGGTCCTGTACGTAGATTCCCACTCAGACGCAACGTTGCAGACCCTGAGGATTCTTCTCCACACTCGTCTCGTCTCGTCCCATGCGAGCGAAACAGGGTCCACGGCATCGTACCACCGGCTGTTGACCCAGCACAGGGCACTGAGGGGCCAGCCTTGCGGTACAGAGGAAGTGGGTTGACGATAAATAATATGGAGTAACAAGCGGAGAGGGAACTAACAACTTCAAAGTACATAGAGTGAACCTCAATACATCGGTGGATATACCCATTTGACACCGAACTCATGCCGACAGAGCTCCCGAGCACATGAGCGGCGTCAGAGATCTCCTATTAACCTTTCTAGTAAGCTGTTCCAACCTCCCCACTCAAATCGACAAACACACTCCTCAGGATCCTTGAGGTCCTCAAACCTGGTGTCCCGTCCAAAGCAGGCGGCGACGTTGATTCCGGTGAGCATCCTGTGACCCACGATGCCGATCTTGTCCTTGAGCGCGCCTACCTGGCCCTCGACTTGTGTGTAGAACTCCTCCTCGGCCTTGAGGGTCCAGTAGATAGACTCGGTATCGTAGTCGTCTTTGCTTAGACAGCGCTTTAACGGGGCTGCTCGCCGAGATGCCCACATCTTGCCGTCCTAGCTGGATCGAGGTGGTGTGCCGCACTCTTCAATGTGCAGATCGCATGGTAGGTCAAGGGCTTCGCAGGAAAAGTAGCAAGAGTACTTGGATCAGATCTTGCAGTCAAAGAACTCGCCGACACTATCCAAGCATGAAATCGTTGAGAGCCGAACCCGATTCGCCCACGACGTAGTCCGCATACACCTCAAGCTGCCAAGATAGGGGATACGCTCACACAGTGCCAGAAATGGATAGGCAAATAAGTATTTGGTGAGATTTACGAGTCCTGAATTGAGTCTGTTGTCGATGAGAGAATAACATGTGAATGATTGTGCCTCTGTGATAGTGGTGGATACCATATATGTTTGAGGTAGAGAGGAGAGGAGGTTTGTGTAGATGGTTTGCCTGCTCTGTTGCAAAAATGCTGACATAAATAACCGCACACTGTTTGCATACATAATACTATACAAGGTTGTATATTATTTTGGATCTCTACCTGACCCCACCCCCACATCTTCACCAGTCACCAACAAGACCATGACCACCTTTCACCCCTTCCCTCGGCTCCCCCAAGAGATACGCGACCTCATCTGGGAAGAAGCCGCCAAATTTCGAACCGAGGAGCGCATGGTTCACTTCTTTACCGTCTTCAACAGCAGAAACGGGGAAGAATCCGCCGCCCTCGCAGAGTACAAGCTCAAGGGACCCAGCGGATCATGTCTCGGCGCGGCGAGACGTAAAGATGGAGAAGGGTTTTCGTGGACAGAGGGGAATGCGTCCATGTATCTTTTGGATCGTGGGCTTTGGACGGCATGCAGTGATTCGAGGGCTGCGATTATGAAGGCTTCGGTGATGACCATGTGCTCCAAATCGTGCACTGGTTGTCGAGCATGCGACTACATCAGCTCGGATAACACCGCCGACATGGCCAAGCTGCATGACGGACCGCGGACAGCAAAGTTCGTGCTGGACGGGCACGAGCAGGAGATGATAGTCTGGCCCGAGAACGACCTGTTTTGTCTTCAGCCTTACAACTGGAACACCCTCAGCAAGATTACGCTCCAGCACACGGCCTATTCCCCCGATATGGCAAACTGGATCTCAGGCACGTCGCGTTTGAACTGCCGCGCGACGAGATAATCAACCTCTCCTGCGAATACTACTCTCAAAACGACGAGTATGCCCCCCAGCCATCATCCCACCCCATGGTACACCGCATCGGGTACCTCCTCGGCTGCGGACGTCTCCAGCACATTAAAAACCTCTGGTTGATAGACTACGAACTCAAGAGAGCGAACCCGCGACCCGCCGCGCGACAGTTCTGCGCAAACGGGCTGAGCTTCATCGAGGTTACGGAGCAGGATGACGATGAGTGGACTGACCGTCGGGGGGACGGTAGGGATGCGCTAGAGTTTGTCGACTGGCTGAAGTACATGAACACCTGGCAAGATGAGAATATTTTTCCTGAAATTGGGTTTTTGGCGTGTGAGGAATTCTGAGGGGGATGGTGGGAGTGTAGAGCCTCAAGCTGATAGGGGCTTACAACAGAGACTTCTCATGCTGCCGTGATTGTTGCATGGAGGAGCATGGACACAGATGCCATTCCAGCATATCCCGTCACCTAGTATATCAGCGTCACAATATAATATTCTCGCAGTTGTGACATAACCATTGTCACGGACATATCAGTCACACACTCCTTGTACACATGTTACTGTATTCATTAGGAATTATACTAAACCGTCATCATCATATCCACATGTATCCTCATGTATCATCCATCCCCCTTTTCGTCTGTGTACTCCTTCTTCAGCTCGGCAACTTGACCAGCCTTCTAAGCTCCCTCGAAGTCCTCCCGCTAGACTCATCCTTGTCCGACGACCTGCTCCCCCTCTCCTCCTTCTCTTGTTCCTTCTTCTTCTTCTCCTCCATGTGCTTTATGGCGTCTTCAGTCAGCTCCTGTCGGTTGAGGAGCTCCCATACGTCCTTCTTTCGAGTCTTACGGTCGCCTCTGCTGATGAGCAGACCGGCTGTGATGTTGCACGTTATGCTGACGCAGAGGATTACCGTTGTCAACGCGAATGGTCGAGTGTGGTAGTCGATGCCCCAGGTGCAGGCTCCTAGAGAGATCTGGAGACACGAGTGACAGTCCAGGAGGATGACGATGGCCACGAGGTAGCTCAGGGGAAAGGCGTGATGTGTAAATGTTTCTTGGGGTTTGTAGAAACTGTGCGACTTGGCCAGCTTCTTCTGGTGATGCTGCAGACTCTTGAGCTGAGCAAACGTCAAGGCCGGCATGTCTGATTCGGGGTTGGGCGATTTGGCATTCTCCAGATCGACCATCTGGTCGCTATCCTTGTTGTTGTCAAGGTTGTTCATGCTACCGTCTTGTCGATCGTTCTCGGGGTCGTAGGCTTCGGCTTCCAATAGCATCCTAGCTTGGTAGCCAGTGATACGTCCATTGGTCTCGTATTCAGGACTGTTCCGGATCTCTGGTGGAACGTTCTTCTTTTTTAGCTTGGTCCTGGGTTTCTTGCCCTTCTCTGCTCTCCGGATCTTGCCAGAGTAGCGAGCGATAAAGATCATATGGTAAGTGTCGACGGCACGGAAGGGTGCCAGGCCATCACCCATGATGGCAAACAGCGCGACAAGGACACTGTCGATGATGTGGATCGCATAGACCTGCTTCTCGCCCACATAGATCCAGCCGATGAGGAAGAGAACCCAAGCCAAGCCAAAGAGGGTGATAAGGGTGGCGTAAAGGGTGACGAAGAAACCCAGAGGTCTCCTGACATATTGTCCGAAACCCTTGAGGCTTCGCTTGAACCTGGCACGTCTAGAGTGAAGCATATGTCGAACATGATCGTCCAACTCGGCCTTTTCCCTAGCACTCCATCCTTCTAGGGTTGCCCCATGGGGAAGAGCGGCGTAGTGAGACTCAGTCAAGCGTGACGTGATGGTGCTGCTTCGCTGCATGGGCGGGGGCTCTGCTACCATTTCGGCAGCTTCTGCCGTAGCTTGGCGGGCGACTTCTCGGCGTCGTTCTTCGGCGATGGCTTCTCTTGCCCAGTCTTGCTCGGGGTCATGTCGAGAGAGGGCATAGGTAGGTCGGCGGTTGACCCAGTTACCGAGATCGGGGACGAAGAGGGAGTTTTGGACGTTGGTCAGGGTAGAGAGGGTCTGAACCTCGGGGTCTGGTCGTGTTAGTTGATGTCGCGATACACAATGAGATAGATAACTCACCAATGACGTCTAGCCAGTCCACCAGTTCTTGGGCGTATTCTTCCTCCTCAGCGGTTAGAGGTCGCGTAGCTTCATTCTGGTCCCCTTGCCTTCGATGTCCTGGCCAGAACATTCGGCTCATCTTCCTTGCCCGTTGCAACCTGGTCATGTCCACGTCCCGTTCTCGTGTGTGAGCTTGGTCAGGAAGCGATACTGCCGGGGATAAAGGACTCGTCGGTCCATCCATTCCCAGTTCTGCGAGACTCGGTCGCGCACCCTCTTCTGTGAGTCGAGGCATGGCTATTTGAGGCACCCGCCTCGAGTGTCGAGCAAGAACGGGAGCATCGGAAACTCTTGCGCGCTCAGGTTGTGAAATGCTTCGGGGACGATTCGGGTCGAATTCGCTCGAGAGGCCGCTGTCGGAGTAGAGGGATCCATTGGAAGTCCGCCTCAGCCGGATGCTCGGAAGTCGAGCCTGATCGACTGGAGGTCGTCTCGGTGGCGGTGCGACATCGGGAAAGGCGGAAAGAGAAGTCTGCGACGGTAGTCGTGGAAAAGATGATAGAGAAGTTTGTGATTGCGCCGAGGGAGCTTGGCTCAGAGGATTAAAGTAATCGGGGGCGGACTCGTCGGCGGGCGCTGGACTCCCCGGTGTGGCAGGAGGGTTGATGGATACTCGCGATGATGATGATGGGCTCGGTGTGCGGCGGAGGTTGTGTGCCGCTGCTACCTGCAGATGGCCAGAAGGCCCAGGTTGATGATGCGAAGCCATACCCAGTAATGCATAGCAAGAAAGCAAAACAGAAAGAGGAAGAGGAAGAGTGATGGCAGTGGTGATAATAAGCGTTGGTCTAGCCCGTGGTCCAAGGTCGGAAACCTGGAGCCAACGGAATTAGTCAGGTCGTCACAGCGCGAGCCGCTGGCACGCTCCAGACCTTGCTTGCTTGATCAGCGAAAAGAGACAGAAAATTGATTTGATTTCGTTCGAGATGGGCGGCACCAAAGATGCCGGTTCACGACCGAGTGGGCCACCTACGTCACATCCGCACAGTTGCCCGTCTCTCTGTGGTCAGAGTCTCGGTGTGGTAGGGGTCCCGGGCGCGACAGGAGCGTCGCCAGTGGCTGGATATTACGTCGGGATGGCCGGGATGTCCGCGGGATCCGGCACAAGCAAGATAAATCATGATAATCATTTGACGCCCCGAGATTTTAGAGAATCACGGAGTTACGGGACCTTGAGCGCGCGAAATCACGGGATTTTCTCTTTGTTTATGTCAGCCACGGGATGCCGACGTCGGAAATGGAAGCATGACGTCATGGGCTGATATTGTGATGAATGTTTTTAAACAAATCTAGCTTCTCTAAGATCTAAGACTACCACCTTTTAAGGCCAAGACAAGTTTCCAACCCGTTCCATCTGCCTCAACGATCCTGCGCCGGCGCGGCTGAGGCGCTTCTCCCGGGTCATTAGCGCCTCAACTGCCAGGACAACCCGCCATCTGGGGTCACATTCGCGTTGTGCTAGTAGTGGCACTGACCAGGACGAGCAGACGAGATCAAATTTGTGCAGGGCGCCACTTACCTCAAGGGTGGTCTGTTCCAGGGCTTTGGCCACCTGGGAAACATTGAGTGTCTGCCCTGTTTCATCGCTTAAGAGTGCCCTGCTTGAAGGGCTGAATTCGCTGTTACCCCTTGCTGCTCTAGGTTAGGAGGCGCCAA
Organism: Fusarium falciforme; assembly: GCF_026873545.1. Classification (NCBI taxonomy): domain Eukaryota; kingdom Fungi; phylum Ascomycota; class Sordariomycetes; order Hypocreales; family Nectriaceae; genus Fusarium; species Fusarium falciforme. The sequence continues at coordinate 6,516,861 of NC_070544.1, read as the reverse complement.
GGCAAAGGAATGAGTGTATCCTGTTCTGTAGATAGTAATAAACATGCACAAAGAGCCCAAGAGAGTTTAGACATGATCTCACCTTGTAATATTTTCCATTGTGATATTGATACTATTTCTATAAATCTACCTATTACAACAGTCATCTGCTTTGCAGGGTCACAATATTTTGTTTCTTGTGGAGATCTCCAAACCCACCTACCGAAGCGTCTCACTCACAATCAAGACTCAGCTAGTCACCACATAGCTGGAATTCTAGTCACTATAAATAGTTAATAAGTATATCTATACATGGGCTAGTGAACTTTCTAACATCCTTCGCACCATGTCGCTGACATTTCGTCACATCTTGCTAGATACTCCTTGCCCTCTTGCGGTAACGATTGGAGTATCTCTCCCATTGTGATGGTGTTGAGCATAGCCACAAAGAGTGTAGTACAGCTTTCAGCATAATGATGGTCAGCGCTCGATGCGACATAGAGTCGCAACGTAAATGGTACCTGAATCTATGTTTCCTGTGGGGGCGAGATCGACCTGGACGGCCCCGGCGAGGCAGTGCTGATCTTTATTTCCAGCATCCTCGGATTGCTACCGATCAATGTGGAGATCGATGAGATACTACCCATCAAGCTCCCGAAGATCGCATGTCTGATAATATCCCGAGTGGTCAATGGTGCCTTGGACTTTATATCTAGACGCCTGGAACCGCCTTTGGCACCTGGCGAGCCCGGGTCTTGTATGTCTAGCTGGGCCAAGTACAAACAATGCTGTGCTCTTGTAAATGGTCTCGATGAACATGTTGATCGATGGAATTTGTCAGACTGGAGCCAGCCAACGACAAGAGGCCGAGTTGCCGGTAATCCTTTCAAAGTCAGTATCATCGCTCACGGTCAATGTAGCGTCAAGAACTAGAAAAAAAAAAGACCACGTAGGATGGACCATTTTCATAGAATAATATTAATGTACCTATTTTACAAGTATCTATCGTGACTCGTGACAATAAAAATTAGTAGCAATGTATAATTAAAAAGAGGGAGCATTCCCCTTTGGTCCTGTTCCACTGGCCGTGTGCCCTATGTTTTTCAACTCTATCGAGTTCTCATCGCTAAACGTGCTCAACCGCTCATGATGCACCCTAACTTCCTCCGTCTTCAAGACGCCTCCCGAGGTGGGAGACGACCTGGATCGGCTAGTCTGGGTGCTCGTAGGGTCCTGCAGGGCTTCTTGGGACTCTTGCCAACCGGCGGCTGACATGATGACGACAGAGTTGCGGCCGTACTTGGAATGGGGGCCGTATCGTTTGGATTTCGTGTTGCTTCCTGCTACGTTGGTCGCGTTGGTTCCGTCGAGGGGGTTTGTGTGGGATCTGTTGCGGAGGTAGCTCTTTTGACTCGACTTGAGCTCGCGGTACAACATCCTCCTATTTCCTTGTATTAGGTATATTTGCGATGGACATGTATAGATAGAAGTACATACAGAACAGGAATGCACACGGCCATGATGGAAGCCGCAGGTTCCGTGAGAGTCCAGATTGTCAGGTCGACACGGTCATAGGTAATATCGGTACTCGACATGCTGACCACCAGCACAGCCTTGACAATACCGCAGATTCCAGCACTATACGAGCGTTAGTCACTTGTCAGCATCATGTCTTGGGGGATATCTCACATGGCACCCAGGCTCATTGCCACGGCGACACCAAGTCTCTCGCGGCGTCGCATCGACATGCCCATGAGAATAGGCCAAGGAAGGAAAGCCAGAACAAAGTCGAGAATGGCGGAGTAATCTAGACAACGGGTCAGCCGATTGAATCACGGGCTCGTCCTGCTTCTTCTTACAAGCTGCAAACAGCTGGTATTTCAGCAGCTTCTGTCCGTCCCAGCACGTTCCTGGCACCGTTTTGTCCCACACCCTTTCGACAGGAGTGCACTTGGCAAAGCCAAAGATCCACACCAGGTTCATGGAGATGTTGATGGTGACGATGATAAAGATGAGAAAGTACTTCATCCATTGGTTTGTAGCGATGCGATACAGCGTCACCGCAAACGATGTCTTGCTCGTCGTCGTTGCGAGGATACCAAACGTCGCGACGAGAATGGTGAATAGGTTGATGGTCTTCTTGTTCTCATCGCTGATGGTCCACATGTGACGGCCAAAGCCAAGCGACACGAGATAGGTATTGATCGACACGGCGATCGCCAGTGACACCTGGAGAAGCGTCAATCGTCAGCCAGAGGATCTAGAAAATTTCGGCCCGAACGTAGCTTACCCAAGAGATGATCAAGAAGTGGTCGTCCCACCAAAGACCTCTGCCTCGCCAGAGCTTGCAGTATATCCTCAGAAAGAGCAGTATGGCGCTCGCAGCAGCCAGAGCCCAGCAAGCTGCGAGAAGCCGAGTGCCTCTCTCCTCGGCGTCAATGCCCGCCATGCTTGTGTTGGTTTTGTCGAAACTCTAAAGTTGTGCACGGGTGGAATCGCAACGGATGATGGAACCGGGAGGAAAAGGTTAAGAGGGAAATGTCGTCCGGAGGGTTGGGATGGTGACAGAGTCAGTATCCCTGAGGGGGGAAAGGAGGGGGGAGACCCTCTCGAACCCTGGAAGGGTAATCCACCGTCTTGGGTATTTATACCGTGGTATCGGGTCGGGTAGAGTTTCTGTGAGGAACCATGGCGTCACGGGTCAAGGGGAGACGGCCAGGAACCCGAGGATCCCATATGGATGGGTTATCGCGCCATCAACATCAGATTGGGATATGATCAGCAATGCAAAGAGAGTCTTAAGCCACGACCAGAAGCACGGGGGCCAGTCATGAAAGTAATAACAGGCAAAGCGAGGTACTACGCAGTAAGGCCTGTCCCTTTTAGGCCACTAGAGCCGCCCGGTCTCTGGCCACTGTTCGTGCCCTGAGCGGAATCGATCCGAACTTGGGGCATGGTGAAACCCTGTCTTCAGCTTGAGACTACCGGACCATTGTGAGCCGACCCTTATAATTTTTCCACAAGACGAACCATACTGTATTTGCTTCTTTTACGAATTTAGTCCAAATGCCGCCGAGAGGGAACTTATGTGTGCTATATAATTCGGCTTGCTCGGCATTCAGGTAAGGATTGGAATTGCGGTAGAAGAGTTGGTAGAACAAAGTGGCATGGCATGGCATGGCAGTGAAGAGCCGACATGCAGGGGCTGCATCGCCTGTTGGTTGTTGGTTCGCCATCAGGGACAGGGACATCCATGCAGGGGCCAAGCCTGCATGTATTCCACTTGTGGCATGCAGAGCAGAACTGCAGCCCGTGCCCAGAGCCACGTGTGCATGGAACGACGGGGACCAGTACCACGGATGAACTCTTGTTCATCTTCGGCTGTATGTAGCCGTACATGGGATGGAAGCGAGGGGCCTGGGCCGTTTGGTGCAGGCCATTGACTCGTGGCCCTATATCACAGTTAATACTCACCGTCTGCATCCGTCGACGTCGTGCTCGGCCTCGGAGGCATCCATCTCACTAGAAGCCAAGGGAACAGCTTCCTTGCCTGCCACGATGCTTTTCCCCTGGCTACCTCGTGGGGCCATCCTGGCGTGACATGCCATTCGCGGGTTTCCGGCTATCTCTCCAAATTCGTCCCTTGGATCAGGCAAGGATGGCAAAGTAGGAATACTAAGAGAAGCGTCTCTTCTTTGCTTTTTAATGTGCTTCTCGGGGGTCATGTCGAATCTGGCAATTCTCGGCCGCGGGGCCACGGAGGTTCAGACAAGTTCCGAGACACCCTCACCCATGCTAACCATTGTTGGGAATGATTTTCCACCCGACAAAGACGGCGCGTTATACTACGGCAGAGGAAACCGGGTTAACAGTGACAGCTGGAAAGTTGAAAGGAGAGAAGGTTTGTTAGCGGAAAAAACGCCGTTTGTCTAGTCATGGTAATTTGTTGAATGCGGTCGTTTATTCGTATCCTCCCCTTCATGACTCGAGATACTTGCACCGCCATCCTGTGGGGAAAGTTCCCGAATGGAAATCGTCCTAGGCTGACGATATGGATCTTGCGGATCTTGAACCCAGTCGTGGACCGCAATGGCCGCCGGTGCACGGAGCAGCCGTACGGGCGTTTTCTTTCAAGCCGGACGAGGTAATTTCTCGACCCTTTCATGCCTATCAATTGCGTCAGGGGCAAGGGCCCTTTGGGATAGATTTATAGCTGGGCTGTCGATCGCATAGACAGGCTTTCTACTAGTGTCTCACCAACCCTCTCCTTCTCTTGTCAAAAATCCCATCTCGCCATCTTAACTCTCCCGAGATGTCTTCCCACGTGGTCAAGATCCTCCTGGCAGCTCTCACGAGCCTGACTCTTTCCGAGTCGGCCGCCCTGCCGTCGTCTGCTGCCCCCACGGTTCGCCTGCCTCTGGGAACCTATCAGGGTCTGCGCAACGAGCACTATGCTCAGGATGAGTTCCTGGGCATTCCCTATGCTCAGCCCCCCGTTGGCCCTCTGCGCTTTGCCTCGCCCAAGCCAATCACCAAGAAGTTTGACAAGGTCCAGACTGCTACTGAGTATGGTCTGATGTGTATCGGATATGGCTCCGATACTCAGAGCCTGGGCAACCCTGTCTCTGAGGACTGCTTGAGCATCAACGTTGTCCGCCCCGCTGGCGTCAAGCCTGGTGACAACCTCCCCGTTGGTGTCTGGGTTCATGGTGGTGTAAGTTATCAAAATATCAATTGACTCACTGTTGCTAACCTTGCGTAGAGCTATGTCAACGGAGGTTCTCGTGACCCCCGCTACAACCTCAGCTACATTGTTGAGCAGTCCGTCAAGGAGAACAAGCCCATCATTGCTGCCTCCATTAACTACCGAGTCTCGTACTGGGGCTTCATGTTCAGCAACGAGATGGAGGAGGCCGGAGCCGGCAACCTCGGCCTCAAGGACCAGCGTCTTGCCCTCGAGTGGCTCCAGAACAACATCGGCGCCTTCGGTGGCAGCCCCAAAAAGGTCACCATCTGGGGAGAGTCTGCTGGTGCTCGATCCCTGGGAATGCAGCTCGTCGCTTACGACGGAAACCACAAGAACCTGTTCCGCAGCGCTATCCTCGAGAGCGGCAGCCCTGTTGCCAAGTTTGCTGATGCCGATGCCTGGCAGCCTTACTTTGATGCTCTTGTCAAGAAGACTGGATGCACCAACGAGACTGCTAGACTTGAGTGCCTTCGTGAGCTTCCCTGGCAGACTCTCAACGACATCTTCAACGGCACCAACCCCCTGGGTGTCACCTCGCCCTCTTTCAGCGCTGTCGTTGACGGTGACTTCATGACCACCCAGGGCTCCAAGCTCCTGAAGGAGGGCAAGTTTGCTCACGTTCCTGTCCTCATCGGCAACAACTTTGACGAGGGTACCGCCTACGTCAAGCAGGGCATCAACACTGACTCCCAGTGGGAGGCCTGGCTTACCAGCCTGGGCATGAGCGCCAACCAGATTGCCAGCCTCTCCACTCTGTACCCCGACGACCCTGCTGTTGGAATTCCTTCTTCCCAGATTGGCCGACCTGCTGCCTCCCCCTGGGGTCTTCAGTATAAGCGCGCTTCTGCTTTTGCCGGTGACTACCAGCAGCACAGCGGCCGAAGACTTCTCGTTGAGTCGTACGCCGCCGCCAACCTCCCCGTGTACTCTTACCTCTGGAATGTCTACGTCAACGGTCTTGGCCCCATCTACGGAGCCACTCACTTCCAGGAGGTCGCCTTTGTCTTCAACAACATCCACGGTGTCGGCTATGCCACCAACCCCTTCGAGGGCAAGTCCGAGACCTTTGTCGAGCTCGCCGACCTCATGAGCAAGATGTGGGTTTCCTTCATCCACGGCACCGACCCCAACGTCAGCGGCGGCAACAGCACCCTCGCCTGGCCCAAGTACACTCTCGACAAGCCTGACAACTATGTGTTTGACGTCAACCACACTGCTCTGGCTTATCTTGAGAAGGATGATTACAGAGAGGCTCCCATTGACTATCTCCTGCAGAGCGTGTTTGCTTAAGCGCGAGGTAGCCTGGATTAGACCATACTTAATAGACTAGAATAGATTAATCATTTCAACCATGCCGTCGTTTCTGAGTACTGAATAAAGTGAATTTCTCGTGAGTTGTTAAAAGGATAACAATAGCAATAAATGCTCACGGCCGTTGCTCTTGAGTGGTTTAGAAGCAAGTTGGCACATTAAGCTGAAGTCGGCCACTAGCTACTTAGCTCCCGGCTTTTCGACTGGCCGCTAAGTTTCCTTGATTAGATATTACAAGGGAATTTAGGCTAATTAAAATGCCGTATATCCGTAATATCATGGTCTAATATTATGGCGTGGTTTGCAAGAGTCAATGCGTCCCATGGCCGGCTTCAGGGGTAAGCGAAGCGATATCTGATGACAAACATTGTAGATGAGGGCTAGCGACTTGACAAACTGGTTCAGATATCAAATCCGCGTATAAAAATACGATAAAAGGGAAATTCGAAAGTCCATCTTTGTTCTTGTCCAGTGATTTCATTCATACTGATTCTCAGCAGCCGGCTCTTTTCAACCCAGCCCATAATCTGCACCACAGAGATAGTAACTGACCTTCTACATCTGATGAGACTTGCTGAATTTTTCTTGTCTCGGGGGTTTTCTATTGGTTACTGATGCTCGCATTTTGAATATTTGGAAAACGGAAGAAAGGTGGGCGTCCCTCTTCTTTTTTGATATCGCTGGAATGGCAACTCCTCTCGACCCCAAGGATTATTATCTTCTATGCATGCCGCCATAGAAGACCTAAATAACCAAATTAGGATGCTTTATGATTAGAGTTCGACGCCGTCATGAATTTATAACGATATTTTTTGCTGTTGTGGCTGGTGGCCTCTTTGGGACGCCATTAAGAAGGGTTGAGATGGGGGGGGGGTGGCGAGTAGAGGTGAACCTTGATATTATTGTAATATTTGAAACCCTATAAGAAACCTCTGGAGAAATATTTCTCGAGACATAATTCTTAGCCCCAGGCAAACGCTCGTCTCCCTGCCCAAGAGACTCCTATCCTCTAACCGACGCGGCCACCTTGTCATACGCCTGCTTCAACAATTTAATCATGATATCCATCTCCTCCTCAGTGATAGTCAGTGGAGGAGAGACGATGATGTGATCTCCCAGATATCCATCCGCAGTCCCAGTTCCCGGATACACAGCCAACCCAAGCCGAAAGGCCATTTCTTGAACCTGAACTCCGAAGCGCAACTTGCTGTCAAATGGCTTCTTTGTCTTTTTATCCTCGACAAATTCTATGCCCCAGAACAATCCCCGGCCACGAATGTTGCCGACATAGTCGAGAGGACCAAAGACTTCCACGAGAGTCTTGTGCAGTCGAGATCCTAGCTCAGCACACCGGGAAACCAAGTTTTCGTCCTTGACTATCTTTTGAACAGCCAGAGCTGCGGCACAGCTCAAAGGATGAGCCTGATATGTGTGGCCATGGTTGAAGCTCGCAGTGCCCTTCTTGAGAGTCTCAACAATGTCTCGATGAACGAGCGTAGCAGCGATAGGAGCGTATCCTCCACCCAAGCCTTTGCCGATCGTGACAAGATCAGGACGAACGTCGCCATCTTGTTCAAAGGCAAAGAAAGTTCCTGTCCTTCCACTTCCACACATGATTTCATCGAGAATCAAGAGTATGCCGTACTTGTCGCAGACTTTTCGAACTCCTTCAAAGTAGCCTGCCGGGGGCGTGATGCAGCCGGCTGTTGCTCCTCCGACTGTTTCGGCGATGAATGCGATGATCTTGTCTGGACCGACTTCTTGGAAATGGTTGTCGAGTTCCGTGATCAGTCTGTTTGCGTATTCGTCTTCCGTCTCGTCGTCCTTTTGTCCGCGGTACCCATACGCAGGGCTCACGTAGCTGACATTGTCAAGCAGAAGAGCTCCTTCGTAAGGTGCTTTTCTGGCTAGGTTGCTGCCCACGCTCATAGCCCCGATGGTGTTTCCATGATAGGCCTGCCTTCTCGAGACAAATCGTGTTCGCTGAGGCTGCCCGTTTTCAACATGATACTGCCTTGCGAGCTTCATCGCCGAATCCATAGCCTCACTTCCAGACCCGATGAGATACGCCCTCGTCAAATCAAAAGGGCTACCTTCCAGGAGGAAGTTGGCAAGGTTCTCGGAGCTATCGGTGGTGTAGGCCATTGTGTGAACGTACGACACCTTGTCAGCTTGTTTGACGATGGCATCACGAACTTCGGTACGTCCATGGCCGATGATGGCGACTGCAGCACCTGCGCAGCCATCGAGGATTCGGCGGCCGGATGATAGCGTGAGATAGACGCCTGATGCGGAGACGACGGATTCAGGCGCGTGAAGAAGCGAGCGGTGCATGAGATGCGGCTCTGGAGTTGGTTGATCGGTAGAAGCCATCTTGAATAACTGGTGTCTCGAATTGCGATTAATGTGTAGTATTGATGGCAGCGCGGTGCGAGCTGATTGCAAGGTATTTAAGTTGTGTGTGGTTGGTTGACGGTTTCGAGAATTGCTTTCAGCTGAAGAGTGGTTGAATGATCGGGTTTGCAGGCGGTCAAACCCGAATATCGGGTTACAAAGGTTAGCGATAAAATAACCCGAAATCTCAGGTTCACAATATCCAAGTGCAAGATTGTATAACAGGGATGAACTAAAAGTTGTAGATTTGTTCGGTAGAACTGAATAAAAGTATATACAGTCATTATGCAGAGGACTTCTTCAACCGCAGAGACGGAGGTAGCATCATATCCCAACATAGTTTCCGACTGGATAACACAGAAGGCACCACATAGGTATGTGGAATTGTTCGTGATATTAGCAACCTAGTCTGCATTTGCATCCCCAATATTGTCAATACTTGTCGATAACAGATGAGGGTCATCATAGAAAGACAGAAGCCTCCACCAATCCTCGCCGAGAAAGTCATTGCCATGTGCCAAGTCATCTTGAAAAGCAATCCCACCCCCAGCGTTTTCTTCCTCCCCTGCTTCGTTCACCGTCGTCTGCTGCCTTGGCCTCTCGCTAGGGGGGTTGACCGAGGATGACCCCAAATTGCTACTATCAAACGTCTGTCGAGGCATCCCTTTGAGTGGCGCAAGATGTATCGACTCCTCCAGCTCTGGGTAATCGTATCTCGACCTTTTGACGGTTCTCCCATGGCCCTCCATGGTCACCCGATGGAATAGGCTTTTGGCAGTGTTCAGCACGTCAATCCACTCATCAGCAAGTTTCCATATCCGCCCAATCCTAACCAGATACGCCATAGTCCTCTCCGCCTGTTCCTCAGCATTCTTGGTCTGATCTTCCGTAAAACCCATGAACTTTGGAAACGAGGCGGCATAGAGACTCCACAGTGTAGAGGAAAAGGCGCACAAGCCTGAGAAGGGCGTACGGAGGGAGCAGCCAACGTGTTCGAGATCGCCTAGCAAGTTTGACATTTGTGTTGCAGCGTTGTACAGCTCGATGAGATTCTGTGACCAAAAGGCTTCTGGTCCCGGGGCTTTGAGTAGTGGTGGCTCTATAGGACCTCGTGGTTTTACTTCGTCGACGGGGCAGAATGGGATATATTCGCGGCAAAGAAAGAGGAAGCTGGGTAAACAATAGTTAGTACTGACTCGATTCATGGCCGACTTGAGCTCACCTGACGTAGTATATAAGGTTGATGTAACCAAACCTCTCTGCTTGCCCTCGCTGCGCATGCATGGACACCTTGGTCCCAGGATATCTGATGAGGGCATCTTGAGATTCTCGCCATTTCATCAAGTCCTGTTTCATCTGATGCCACTTGGAGGTCTCGTTCCAGGGACACTCGGCTGGCTCCGTCATTCCAGGCTGTCTTCTGCCGCCCTCTGCTATCCACGTGTGCACTCTTGACCAAATCCGCAGACCTTGAATGAGAAGGACGAGGTAGTCGTCGGGTCCATAGATTCTCGAGTCAGTTTGTCCAGGACTTAGTGTTGGCGCTGGAGTCGCCTGGGCTCCAAATAAGAACTGCGCATCGTTGATGGGCAAGGAAAAGTGCAAATCTTGGTCAGGAAACATGGCCTGTCGACGCTTGCCGCAACTGAGCAACTTGTCCATCTTGAAGCAAGTCCACAGAGTCCTCTTCTCGATCTCTGACAGCGTCTCGCCTTTGCTGCATCCTGCGAAGCCGGTACTCAGAAGCCCCTGGGCCATTCTGGTGGCGATACCAGAGTGCATCCAGGCATTGAAGCCATCCCCGTCGCCCCAGTTGCAGAGGGAAAGAATAAGAAATGTTTGGATGAGGGCCAAGCTGGGGCCATTGGTCATCCTCTTTTGTGCCTCATTCGTTATGTAGGACACATTCGGATCATCGGTCGGGTCATCGTCCATGTACCGCCGCGACACGACCAAGATGGCCAAAAGCCGTAACTTCTGCAAGACGCCAAGTTCGTCCTCATGGTATTCGAGGTCTCCAGGATGTATGAACCCAAATTCAGGAAACTGTGCTCGAAAGATGGTAATAGCCTTTATGAAGCGATCCCGGGGGACATGATTAAAGACCTGGCCGATGTCCCGACCAGACTCCCCTGCCGGACTGCCCAGGCTAAGACGGCGTCTCTTTGCCGACCGGGGCCTGGAATCAGACGACGACGGCTTTTGACCCAGGATAGGCCCACTCAGAGCGCAGGTTCGGACATGACCACTTTTTGCACAGCCGGCGCAAGGGGGCTGGCCGTCGTGTCTGCACTTGACCTTGGATCTTCTGGTGTAGGGTGAATCTTGGTTAACCCCTGTCGGGAAAGTGACGGCGGGGAGATGATTAATTACCTGCACCTATATGAGATAGTTAGACTCTGTCTAGTAATTGATGAATTAAGCTTACTTACCTTTCACAAGCTATTGTCGTCCTCATTTTGCTCTTGTCCTCACTGTTATCGGCTGATGCCCTTCAAACGCGGGGTTCTCGGCAACATGATCGGGCAAGAGTCGGACATGGAACCTATGTTAAACCCGAGTCGGGTCTGATTTTACGGCTTCAGGTTCCGAGGCACGTGCTCCAACACGTGCCATCCGTTCAATACGAGATGAAGCGCGCATTGGGACATCTCTGACTGGACGGAAGAAATTCGATACCCGAAGGCGCGCCCAGGTCTAATTATTCGTCCGTCCGTAAAACTAACGTTAGTCTGAATAGCTGGATGGTTGACTCATGCCCGCCAAGGCCCGTCTCAGGTCGCACGCCCTAACAAAACGACGATTAAAGGACTGTTTCAAGGAGAACCCCCAGCGCATCTACTGGAGCGCTTGGTGACACCATGAAAACACCTAAAACAAGGCTTGGGCCTATCGGCAGTTTTTCGACAGTTTCATGATGCGGGCATGGGTTGTTTTTTTATGAGAGTAAGCTTATTCTTCTGCTGGGTTGGGTGGTGACAGGTGGGTGGTGGTTTTGTGTGAATAGCCTCCATGTCTGGCGCCCTCTAGAGTCTCAAGTCTAACCTTCAACTAGCTCAACCTTGAAGATAAGTGCACACGGGTAATTATTAACAGGCCCGACTATCGAAAGACCAATTCTAGAAAACTCCATCTCCAAACCCCATAGCTTCTCGCCTTCTCCTGACCCTGGGCGAGAAACATGCAATCCCAGCGCCGTGGCCCTCGCTACCCCTGATCCGCAGGTTCCATCCCGTCTCCGCAGCCTCTTTATCCCGCCAATCGAGCCCTGGCATCAATCCCAAAACGGGACGATGCCCGTTTCCCAGGCTGTTCAACTCTGTGGTATATATTTCGTCCCATCCTCGCTCTGCCCTACAATTGAAGAGACTTGTTCGGTAGACGTTCTTTTTTACTTTCCCTTTCAGTGTATCATTCGTTAAACATCATCACCGTCCATTCTTTTATTCCACTTATTTTGCATCATGCGTTTCTCCTCTGCTGCTAGCCTTTTGGCCCTCGCTGCGTCGACCGCAGCCCAGGGCACCTCCCCCAAGTCCGATCTTGACGCTTCCGTTTGGCAGGGCCTCAGCAGCGTCAAGGAGACCCGATCCTGGCAGGACCTCCCCCGCAACCGTCCCGCCAAGCGCCAGTCTGGATGGAACCCCCCCTCGAACCTCGCCACCCCCCTCAAGGAGGTCTGGGACCACTGCCTCAAGACCTACTCGGATGCCCTGGGCTTCAAGAACTACGGCTGGGACCAGCTCATTGCCGGCAAGGGCAAGCTGAACATGTGCGTTCGATGGGAGTCTGACCAGCCCGTCACTGCCGCCTACCGTGAGGAGATTGCCACCACTCTCCAGACTCAGTACAACAAGTGGTTCAAGTGGCTCTACGGCTACGACAACTTCCCCTACACCGACATCAAGGTCAACGTCGTTGGATGGGCTGTCAAGGACAAGAGCCTCCTCCAGGGTTCCACTGCTGGCATTGACGTCTACACTGACGTCGACTCTGAGGGTGTTCCTCAGTGCTCTGAGAAGTGCGGCCGCTTCTTCCACCAGGACGGCAACTACAACCAGTGTCCCGGTGGTGCCGACCGACACTATGACCAGTCTCTCTGGCTGACCAAGGGTATGGCCGGTGGTGCTGGTGGTGACTGGGGTCAGCGACTTGGCCCTGAGGGTGTCGGCCACATTCTCCTGCACGAGATGGGCCACACCTTCGCCCTTGACGACTGTAAGTGATGTTCCCTATGATGTGTGAGCAACTAGCTAACTTGCACAGTCTATGACTGGACTCCTACTGGTGTCACCAACTTCGTCATGCTTGCTGGTTCTTCCACCACCATCACTGACTTTGATGGCTGGATGCTCCGCAACTGGTGGTACGAGCTCTCCCGCGAGCGAGGCTGGCAGTCGGGTGTCTCTTCCGGATCTAGCTCCGGCAGCTCTTCTCCCTCCGCTGCCGCCTCTAAGCCCGCCACTACCGCCGCCGCCTCCAAACCCACCTCGACCAAGGCCGCCGCCTCCAAGCCTACCACGACTCAGGTTTCCAAGCCCGCTACGACCAAGGCCTCGACTCCCGCTGCCCCTACTGCCCAGACTGGTGCTACCGCCGGTGCCTACGCTCAGTGCGGTGGTGCCTCTTACACTGGTCCTACCAAGTGCGTTTCCGGCTTCAAGTGCGTCAAGGCCAACGAGTGGTACTCTCAGTGCGTCTCGGCTTAAACGTTGACGGCCTATCGAAGTTGTATGATGAGAGGAGTTTGTGGAGCATGGCGAGTGGTTTTGTAGCATGACGAGGAGTTTTGTAGAGCCTGATGCTGGTGGTTTTATGTGTACATATTTATCAAGTCTCGATATAAACCAGCGGCCCTAGTGGCCGTTAATACATACACACTGTTGATGAGAAATGGATATCCATGATCGTGTACGTGACAGCCAACGATGTTATACCATTCCATGCTTATGATGATTATCTACTAAGTTGATGAGATGAGTACTGAGCAAGATGACGGGTGTTAGGGCAGTGTTCAGGCTCACCTTACGGTTAATAAAGTCCTACTTATCGTAAAGAACCACAATACTCTCGAGCAATATCAAGAAGGGCAAATATTTTTGTTTGAGAATTACAGAGCACCTGACTGAATGGGTGGTTGTATCACGCCACTTTAGACGTTTATTAAGCTCAATTTAAGCCTTAAGCTTATTTTAGGGCATAAGCTCTATTTCCACCTTACAACACACACCTCCAATGCACTCGAGCCTCAAAATGATGAGCAATTATTAATCGGTCCATGTCCGAGAACCTGCTCAATTGAGCGAAGAAGGTCTTATACTGCCAGTGTCGGGTACAACAGGGGTTCCAGCTGTGCCAACCGATCCGCGGTAGACCCGGACCCATGAGAGAAGAGAGAACTGCGAGGCTCAAAGCCATCTACAAATGCAACGTTGGAGATTCGCCCAGAAACGACCAGGCGGAGACACTGACCACATCTCCGAGCCCAAATAAGCATCAGTCACCGCTGCTATAGTCTTGGCTCGCGCACTGCTCAAGGATGGACTGTGAAAGCAAGAATAAATGATTGGTTGCTCTGCTCGTCAGAGTCTGCAATGATCCACTGATGTAGCGACGTGAGAAGGATTGAGCAAGATATCATGGGCCCAGCATCGACCGGGATTACCGCCAAGACTTTTGTGCCGCGAACCAATGGACCCTTAAGAGAACCTCAAGGAGACGCAGATTTGGGCAGTTCGGCATTCTTCTTTGATTCTTTCTTCTCTATTCAAACTGTTTGGCAAAATCTACGCGGCCATGGCTCTCAAGCTGTGCCTGCTGCTTGGCTGGCATGCTGGCCTGGCACTGTCCGATGGAACTGGCATGATTGGATGGGGAAAGACCATGTACCATCCTGCCTGCGCCTTTGCATGCCGTGGTGTCGTTAAAGGCTGTCCTTTGACTTGTACCCCTAAGGAGGACGATGCAGCGATTCATGGCTCAGGACACTCAACCACCACCACGCCGCCAGAGTGTTACACCAGCGATCCTGCCTTTCTCAAGACTATGGCACTCTGCATCGACACTTATTGCCCGGGAAGCGATGCACCTGAGCTTGCCTTAATTGAAGACTACTGGCGTGGCCACTTGGCTACCGGTACTGTCGGAACCATGGAATGGAAGCCCGTCATGTCTTACCAGGACGCTCTGGCAGGAGCCAAGAAGGATGAGGAAGAGGCTTCTGGTAAGATGAGCAATGAGACAAGCAGCCACGATAACCATTCCAGAAAGATCAAGCCCAGACAACACGGAGGACATGGAGGACAAACAGAGGAGACGACGGAATCTGAACCAGATACTTCATTGTCCATCGCCGTGTCGGGAGAGCCCCTGAATGTCACGAGTTTTGTCTTGCAAGCAAACTGGCAGAAGCAGTACAATGGCATGACCTCATTTGAGACCAATGAGATTGGGCACGTAACCTACACGTAAGTCGCCTCTGAACCTATCATTACAGGTTTCTGACCAACTACCAGCATAGCCATCATGCTTGTTGCCATCTTCCTCCCAGTCGTCTTGTCACTATTCCGCCTCGTCCCAGCTCTGAACAGGAGCATCTCCTGGGCTTGGCTCAACTCGGTCCTCAACCATCCCCCAGCCTGGGGCACATCCCATCGTGCACCGGTTGCACTTCATCTCGGAGGAGGTCTCGTCCCAACCCGTGGCCAGCTAATGTTTATTCTCCTCATCAGCCTACTCAACTTTGTCTTTCTCATCGCACCTTACTACAACATTCAACCCCAGAGTTCTTTTGCTAGTCTGCGCGAGCAGGAAATCAGCACTATCGGAAATAGAGCTGGTGTCATGGCCATGGGAAACATGGTGGCGCTTATGATCTTTTCATCTCGAAACAGCCTCCTCCTGCAGATGACTGATTGGAGCTATGGAACATACCTGCTGCTTCATCGCTGGCTTGGATACTGGACCATTCTGCACACTGTTCTGCACTCGATTATGCTGCTGGTGTACTACAAGCTCTTTGGAGACTACGATGCCGAGCTTGTTCAGGATTACTGGATTTGGGGTATTGTTGCAACAGTTGCTGCTGTCATCATCTGGCCAACTTCTCTGCTTGTCGTTCGACAAAAGGCATACGAAGTGTTCCTGGCCACCCACCAGCTCATGGTTCTGATTTTCCTCATCGGATACTACTACCACATCTGGTACCGATACGATTACAACTGGGGCTATGAGATTTGGATGTTTATCGGCTCTGGTATCTGGGCCCTTGAGCGTCTTGCCCGGGTGGTTCGAATGACTGGACGGGGTCTGAAGACTGCCGTCGTCTCGACCGTCGATGGTTCAGAAGGAGAGTATCTGAAGATCACCATCGACGATGTTTCAGTTCATGGTGTCGCCTATCTCTGCTTTCCGACCTTGAGCTGGCGGTTCTGGGAGACTCATCCTTTCTCCGTTGCTTCGTCATTGTCTTTTGAAGAACCCGCTTCTGGAAGTGAAAGCAACATCGGAAAAGAGAAGGACGACAAGGCCGATTCTACGTCACAGCCAGCGGAAGTGCCTCGCGAAAGGACCGGCCCTGTATCCGGAGCGACATTCTACGTGAGGACACGCTCAGGCATGACCGGAAAGCTCCACCAAAAAGTTGCATCGGCTGGGGGTATGCTTCGACTACGAGTTCTTATCGAGGGCTCATATCATTCTAGCCCCGTCAATAAGCTGTCCCACTGCTCTGACCTCGTCTGCTTTGCTGGTGGAGTCGGAATCACTACCATGTTGCCACTCCTCCACGAGAACGGAACCAGATCCGCGCGCGTGTACTGGGGCCTGAGGAACGATTCGCTTCAGAAAGAGCTCAGCCAAGAAATGTCCGGTCTCCCACCAACTGTTAGTATTACCACTAGCGTAGGGAAGCGCATGGACATTGCGGAAATTCTTCAAAGCGAGCTAACGGCTAGTGGTGGACGAAAGGATCCCATCGGTATCCTCGTCTCAGGACCACCGGGCATGGCGGATGATGTGCGGGTTGCTGCTTCGAATCTTGGACGATCTGGTGGTTTGAGAAGAGGTTTTGTTCTTATAGATGAAGCATTTAGCTGGTAGTTTTACTCCATGTCTTTTATTTACTGGTGAAGCCATTTTACTTTTGCTGCACTACATAGTAAGCATCGGCACCACAGCCGAGATTACAAGCTGAAATGAAAGCTGGGGCCGAAGCCTCGTAAGGCAGCCGATTAAAGAGAAGAGATTCTATAATAAGATTATTCAGAAGAGTAATAGATAGACCGACTTTGACTCAACCAAAGTCATGTCCTAGCCGATCAAGCCCGTAGAGGTTCTGCCCTAAGCATCCTGTGTACTTGTCCTGTTGCCACGATATTCCAGTGTCTCGAGCCCAGCCTTTTCGGAGAACTTGACATCCTCCTGGCGGATAACCTTGACATCACCAAAGATCTCGTCAATCTCCTCGAGGGACTTGCCTCGCGTCTCGGGATAGGCGAATGCAAAGACGACGGCACAGAGAGCATTGGTCAAAACGAACAGGATCTAGATGTTTGGTCAGAGTATGTAACATGGAAGGTTTTTTTACCGCTACTCACGTAATACTTCCAGCCCACCTCTGCCAGGGCAATTGGCGAGCATTGGGTGATGATCAAACTGATCGAGTAGTGAACAACCTGAACAATGGCGTTTGCCTTGGCACGGAGCTCAGTAGTGAAAACCTCGGGGCTGTGTGATGATTAGCAAGAGTCTCACTCAGAATGTTGCTGTACTCACGGAATAATCCAGGTCATGGGTCCAAGCAGAGCCGAGTAGTTGGCCGAGACAGCAAAGATACAGGCAATCAGACCCCTCTGAGCTGCAGCGTTGGTAGGCAGACCAGGACGAGCAGGATACAAAGCCGCAAGGATCGTGATGATCATGTAGCAAAGCGAGAGGAGCGAAGAGCTGATGACCAGAATCTTTCTGCGGCCGATCTTGTCGACAAAGAACAGGGACAGAAAGCAGGCCACGGGAGCAACTGAACCATACAGACCACTGACGAGGAGTTGACGGTCCTGGTCGAACTGGAGGGTGGCGTAGATGGCAGTCTGGTAGTACTGCACAAACGAGATACCAGACAACATGGCAGCAGCCCAGACGAAAGAACCGACAAAGAGACGCTTCCTGAAAGCAGGAGTCTTGAAAAGATCCGCCCAAGAAAGCTTGCCCTGCGCCTGAAGTTCTTCCGCAATGTTGACCTGAATAACGGTAAACTCAGTTCTGCACCACTCGTCGTTGGTTCCGTCGTAGTGGTAGCTGCGGAAGGCCTTTTCAGCCTCCTCGTAGCGACCCTTGAGGCAGAGCCATCTAGGAGACTCGCTGAGGAAGAGGACTCCGACACCGAGGAGGAGGGCTGGGATACTCTGGATGGCGAAGCCGAGACGCCATTGGTTGGGGTTGTGCCATTTGCCTTCGCCAACGCCGGTCCAGAGGGCGACGAAGAAGCCCCAGGCAACCACTGAAGGGGATTAGTCTTGGTAGCTACTCAGGAACGGGGAACTCACTCATCTGGTTGACTGCGGTAATCTTGGCTCGCTCATTGGTCTGGGGGCAGTTAGTAAGAGGTCTGTAAAAAGAAAAAGGGGTATCGTACCTTGGCAATCTCAGCACCGAAAACAGGGGCAACTCCGGTGATGGTTCCAACAGCATAGCCGATCAAAAGACGGCCCATAATAACTGAACACCAGTTAGCACAAAGTTTCAATGTCTTTTTTCGATTACTTACGCATGGCAACATGAGCTGCACCAGCCATCAAGGCACCACCAATCACACCCCAAATGCAGCCAAAAGCAATGGCTTTGCGTCGACCCAGTCTATCACTGGTGACACCGACAGACGCACTACCCAGCCATGCTGAACTCAGGGGTCAGCATCCAACCACGCCTTAGACATAAAAAAACATACCTCCTGCCTGGTAGACAGAGACAATGGCACCACGGAGAGCAGCATGAGGATTGCCAAAGTAGTTCAAAAAGGAGTTGAGAGCCAGACTCGGCGTGATGATTCCGGAATCGCTATCAAAACATGAGCCGATCAATTCCTGATGTAACACTGATAAGGACCACTTACAAGCCATAGAGGAAACCTCCTATTCCAAGAAAGATGGCCGTCAAGAACGGCTTGCTAAGCCAAGCGTCACTCTTCATTGTCAGAGTAAAGTTCAAAAGATGAAGGATGCAATGCAACACTGAGAAATCTCTGCTCCTGAATATCTCTTTTTCAACAGTCAAACTCGCCTCTATTTGAACTTTCGGGGTATAATTACCCGGGAACAAGGATCCGAACCTGTCATCAGACTACAGCGTGGGGTCTCCGCACTCTCTTCCCCCCATGGAGTTTAGATTGCGGGGTTTGCGGAGCCGGGGACATAGCTAGCAGCACCTCGCTTCCATTCAAAGGTGTCAGCTCCTCGTTGAAGCGTCTGCTTGGCTCTGTTCTCCAAGCGGGGGTGGCTGCCAAGATCGGCAATTCGACATGGCAGTTGAGATTTGTGTCGAAAAATTGTTAACCTCGGCCAAGTTGTGGCCTTGAATAAGAGCCTCTGGGTTATCCTTGACATTCCTGACTCGATCTTGTCTGTGCTCTGCAGTCAGGCAGTCGATATCACCAGCTTTTAAACATGGTCGTCAAGATACTCGTCTACGCGGCCGTTGCTGTCGCTCTCGCGTACCTCGCCCTCGTCTTTCCCAGGGTAAGTTTGCCCTGGCCAATCCGCATTCCCTGATTACCACGCGACTGACAATCTCCAACAAAAGCTCAAGCAAGAGTGGAAGCTCTATTCCCACCGTTCACAGCTTCCCCCAGGCCCAAAAGTCATCAGGACGGGCATTCGGAAGCCATGGCTCTGGTTTCAAGAGCTGAGCCAGCAGTACGGAGATGTTGTCTATCTCCAGCTGGGACCTACCCCAACTATTGTTCTCGGTTCTGCACAGGCAGCATGGGATCTTCTTGAGAAGAAGGGCGCCATCTTTTCTTCTCGTCCGCGATTCATCATGGGTGGCGAGCTTCTTTCAGGCGGTATGAGGGGTCTCATGGCTCCTTATGCAGGCTACTGGAGACGCTGGCGCAAGCTTCTGCACAGCGGTTTCATGCAGCGTCAGAGCGAGACTTATCGACCTATCCAGAGTCTCGAGTCCAAGGTCTTGATGCATGATCTCTTGAGATCGCCTGAAGACTTTCGGACGCACCTGGAGCGATATGCTGCATCTGTCATCGTCACCGTTACTTATGGCAGGCGTGTTGAGGATGTCAGGAGTGACATTGTCGTCCGTCGCAACGCAGAGTCGATGGAGCGTCTAACAATGGTCAAGTATGTAATCCCAACCTCCCCTGTCTAGGAAAAGCTGACCATCTGGTAGCATTCCCGGAAAGTTTGCTGTGGAGAGATACCCAGCCCTCAAGTACGTGCCCAGTTTCCTGGCACCCTGGAAGGCTGAGGTTCTCCAGCAGCGAGAGAAGGACATTCGTATGTACACTGAGCTCATGGATGAGGTTCGCGAGAAGGTTTCTCAGGGTGTTGCACCAAACTGCTTCGCCAAGCACCTTCTTGAAGAGCAGGCCAATCTTGGCATGTCAGACTTGGAGATTTCTTACACGGCAGGCTCACCCTTTGGCGCTGGAGTCGAGACAGTAAGTGCATTTACAGATAACGTCGAAATATGATAACTAACTCGGTTCAACAGTCAGCGGGTTCTCTGGCTAGCTTCCTCCTTGCATGCGCCAAGTTTGGCCCCCAGTTTATCCCGAGAGCCCAAGAAGAACTCGACAGAGTTGTTGGAAATGATCGCCTGCCCACTTTTGATGATCTCCCCAAGTTAGAGTATATCAGAGCCATTACCTCTGAAACTTTGCGATGGCGACCAGTCGCTGTACTTGGTGGCACTCCCCACGCCAGCACCGCAGACCATGTGTACAAGGGCATGTTTATTCCCAAGGGCAGCACCATAATTGCACCTCTCTGGACTCGTAAGTCTACCTCATCAGTTCTCTTGGGTATTTGCTAATCATATCTTAGTCCACCTCAACGAAGCCGACTTCCCTGAACCCCACGAATTCAAGCCTGAGCGCTTCATGGAGGAGCGCAACTATCCCGGTACTTTTGGCCACAGCGCCTTCGGTTGGGGTCGTCGTATCTGCCCTGGCATGCACCTTGGCTCTGCATCGGTGGCCATCAATATTGCTCGTATCCTCTGGGCGTTTGAGGTGAACCCTGCCAAGGATGAGAAGGGAAGGGATGTTGATGTTGATATGTGAGTCTCCTCTTTTATGAACGACGTCTTGTGCTAATGCGTTGCAGTTTCGCGTACTCTGAGGGCTTCAACTCGGTTCCTTTGCCTTTCCCCTGCTCTATCACACCGCGCTCTTCAAGACACGCCGAGGTCATTGGACAAGAGTATCAAGATGCTCTGGAGCAGTTGACGGCATACACGGCGACCACAAGTAAGATTTCCTGATCAGAAAAGGAACAAATGGATAGAATTGTTCAGGACAAGTTTGGCTGGCTCTCATTTTTAGAACCTTACTCTCACTATAATGTTGTAGACTTGCAATTCTCATCTTGAAGATGCCTCAATTACACGTCTCGCAAACACGTGAGACCTGATAGCAACAGTGGAGATGGTCCAAGTGGGTTTCGGTGTGTTAATGAGGCCATTCCCAATCCGACCCACGTCCGAGAAGTACAGGGGTCGAAAGGAACAGTTGCCATCGCTTTGACGTGGCTATTACGTAGCAACTGAGATTGACATTATCTCGATGACCCCATAATCCTCATATTCAGCCTCGATCGCGGAATTGTCGCCTTTTGCACCCTACACCGTAAGAGCTGGTTGGTCAGCGACGATTAATTGGCACCGAGTCATAGGGTGTAATTGACGACTCCACATTCCGCACTCGTGACTCTTACTAACTTAGGTAGGGGAGCCTCCCCTGGACATTTTGAGAGCCTTCGGAATTAACTTCCTCCCAATGAAATAATTCAAGAACCATCATGTCGACGAACGCAGATGATGCTGTTGAAAAGACCATCTTTGATCCAAGTCTTATGAATGATGATGCTTACTTTGGATATTCCGCCTTTGACGACTTTAACCTGCATCATTTACTCCCAGATACCAAGGACGATAGTTGGGTCTCTCGCTTCGAGGCTCAGCTGATTGACTCTTCAGGTCAACAATCGCCTCTGACAAACACGCATAGCTTCTCCGGGACCGACTCTGGCACTGGAACTCCAGCTCTTGAGCAGCTCGACAATACACCAGATGCGCCGCAACTTCCTGTCGCCTCAATCAGCAATGCCGCTCCTCCTCCGAAGATCGGCGCCCGGTTCTCACGGGAAGCTGTCCGCGTGCTGAGGCAATGGGTTTCGACGCACAGCGACCACCCATTTCCGAATGATCACGAGAAGGAGATTCTACAGAATCGAACTGGCTTGTCAAAGACGCAGATACTAAACTGGCTGGCCAATGCTCGGCGTCGCGGCAAGATCCAAGCTCGTCATCCCGGTTCGCCACACTCGCCCAGTTCCACCCAGGCGATAGACATTCCTGGGAGGAAGCCCACTCCTGCGCCGGGGGATAGAAATCGATGGATGGATCCGCTAGCAAGATGGGTTGATTCGCCTCCTGAGAGTGAGCCTGCGACTGCAACTGCTATTGCGCGCGCCGTGGCATCATGCGGTATGTCGCCCACTCCTTGAAACACAGGACTTGGCAGTAGTCTAGGGAAATGTCATTGAATGGCTTCTAACTATTAACAGGCTCCGACGATCTCTCCGGCACGCACTACCAGACAGGCCATGGCCACTGGCTCTCCAGAGCCTCGTCAACCAGCAGCATCGGAACTTCGCAGTCGAGCGACAACTCTGCATACTCGCAACACTCTCGCGACTCTACGACTTCCTTCAGGTCGTCTATCCGCTCTTCACGCCGCCGCAGACACAACGCCGCCAGTAAACGAGCCGACAAGAGAACCTCACTAGCCAAATCTCTCAACACATATCAGTGCACCTTCTGTACCGAGACGTTTACGACAAAGCATACTTGGCAGCGCCATGAAAAGTCTCTTCATTTACCAATCGAGAGATGGGCGTGCGCCCCCAATGGTCCTCGAATCATGGATGATAATGGAGTACCGCGGTGTGCCTTTTGTTCCCATCCTTCGCCAGACGATGCACACTTCCAAGACCACAACTATTCCACCTGCAGCGGGCGTCCACTACAAGACCGATCTTTTAACCGAAAAGATCACCTGACGCAGCATTTGCGACTTGTTCACAATGTAAAACCTGAGCAGTTGGGGTGTCCGTTGAACCAATGGAAGCTGCCAATGCCGGGAATACGATCCGTCTGCGGATTTTGTGGCCTCAAGATGGATACGTGGGAGTTTAGGGCAGACCACCTCGCAGATCACTTCAAGATGGGAAGCACAATGGCTGATTGGAAAGGGGACTGGGGCTTTGATGCCTCGGTTTTGTTCCGAGTTGAGCATGCCATCCCACCATGTGAGTCAGCCCCTTATCTTCAGACTTTCCCAAATACTCATCCCATGTAGATTTTATCGGCATTGATCGCAACACTTTGTGTCCCTTTGAAGCCAGCAAGGGTCCCTCGGAGACGCCGAGGGACGCTTACGAGTTGATCAGCCTGGAGCTGGCGAATTTCGTGCACGTTTACAGCGACAAGTTCGGGGGGCTCCCTACCTACGACAAGATGCAACTCGAAGCTTGTCGTATTTTGCTTTCTGCCGAGGTCATCTCTGACCGGGAAGACTCCAACGCCTCTTGGCTACGAGATCTGATTATCTCAGCTGATGATATCCTTCAAGAGGCCAAGATGAGACCTGTGCGGTCCATATTGGAGGGAAAGCTCCGGAGACTCAAAATTCCTGGAAAAGACAACTTGTTTGATCTGTGCCCGATGGAGAGCCAGCTATACGACTTTATACGTGCCGGGCCGTCTCAATCCTTCACCGATGTTGAGCTACAACAAGAAGCCTCTCGCCTCATCCAGCAAGCCGGCGTTGAATCTGATTCATCATCCGAATACGTGGCTTCGTTTTTCATCCATTTGATCAACTCATCAGCTGCATGGCTTGCACCTTTCCGAGAGCGCCACAAGATAAGTCGCACACAGAACACTTCTGATCTACGCTCAGGTAGCTTGTCGAGGATCAACTCGATTCTTCACAACTATAGTGAGCTGGAGAGAATACTATCTGATTACATCGAGCTTCTCCGGGCTCATGGCATTGTGCCTGACGACGCAGCCCTGCGTCAAAAAGCTAATGATATTATCGAAGAGATGCATGATGAGGAATGGAAGTCAGTTGCCCTGAATAATGAAGCATGGCTTGCAAAATTCAAGAGCCGGCACATGACAGACTCTAATACTCAGTCTAACAATTTCACCTCGGGATGCCATCACTATCCTGATGAGGCGAACTCTTGGTTGGGCTCTCAGCAAAACATCAACTCCGACGGTGCAAATGCCTGGATGAAGACCAGTTTTCTACTAAACGGCGACTGTTATTATCGTTGGATTGCGAGAGAGCTCGCCCGCTGGGTCGCCATGACCATGTCACCCAACAACCCGAACCAGCATGTCCCGACAGATGAAGAGATACAGCACCATGCCAGGTGGATATTGTATAACGAGTAAGTCTACCGTAAATAACTTGAACGACAACTGCTAATCACTTCCAACAGCGGTGATCCCTGGAACCAGACCGTCGCCGAGAACCCAGCCTGGCTCCGGCAGTTCAAGATTGACGTCGGCATCCTGAAGCCAGAACAAGCAGATTTTGTAGATCAAGATAACTTGGAATTTTAGTCACGAAATAGGAAAGCGCATTTGCTAAAAATTGGGATAATGCAAACAGTAGTGTCTATATATGAAACTGAAAATAGTAATCTCGAATATTTTAAAAAAGACGATTTAAAGTAAACTATTTCCTTTTATAATTACAAACAGACTATTCCCTCATTAAGGCCATTATGAATGTGCTCTAGAGTTAAAATCTCCCTAGTAGGGGTCTCACTTTCGCTACGACCATCATTGGTCTCTCGCGGATAGAGGGTTTTCGGCCTCCGCCCATATTAAAGATTCATATTTGGCAAGTTTGGTGTATCTGACTTGTGTCATTGAAAACCACTTTCAGGATTGTCGTCAAGTTTCTTTATCTCGTTGGACTGCCTGGAGCAAAGAACAAGGACTACTGTCTTGTGATCAGCGTGCTTGTATGATAGGGAGAGCGTCCATATAACATTAAAGACGAAAAAATAGAAAGGGCAATACACCACTGAACAAACAACATTGTCTTTTCAGGCTTGAATGGAATCACCCGGAAGAGCCTGCCAACTCGTGAATGTTATGAGGGAGAGTGTTCTTTATTGTTGGTATTAGTTGTTGGGCTTAGTGACGACGACTCCAAATGAGGCTGTCAGCCACAAGGGATCTTGGTTACACTTCCCTTGTTAGAGGCCAAAGAGAGTACAGCCATTGCGTATAATGACGCTCTTCTTTGAGCAGAAAATAGAATCAGCTAGGATCGAAAAGAAGACAGTTGCTGATACACAGCGGATGAAACCTCAATGTCGCGTAACCTGAGAGGCTGTTCTTGACAGCAGCTTGCAATACCCTTGGTTAATTAAGGCGGCGAGCTCAACATATAAACGAACGAATAAAAAAAGTCCCTGTGATATTTGCTTGCCATTAATTGGCATGCTTGAAGCCCATCTTCGGCTAGCAAGAGCATTTGGGTAGCATCACTACAGAGCGCACACCCGCACCAGACCGAATCAAAGAAGCTGTCAGGGTTGACAAAGCAACGTAGTCGAGACAAAGAAGGTAATAAAGAAACAAGATGCTTTTCAATGGACCAAAGTAGGCGCCACCTCTTGCGACTTTGAACATAAAACCAGCGGCTTGTGGCTCATCCTATTCTCTTGCTTGCACCATCATCACACTCAGTAACAACCTTTCGAGGCTCACTATTCCAAGCAACAGCATACTTAACAGCACACTTCCAACACCTGCTATTTACCACGAAACATCACATTCCACACACCCGACGATAACCTCGGCCTCACTCTTGGCCAACCTCCACCACACTCAACACCCCGTCAAAACTCTCTCTTCTCCAAGAAACCATGTCGCCGACTATCAGCAAAGTCAAGGAAACTCCTTCTTTCGGGGCGCGAATGAAGGATCGCCTGCGAAGATATGGCGGCAAAGCCAAGCGTTGTCTGATCGTCACCGTTCAGATTTTGGTGGCGGGAGTGACATGCCTTTTCTGCCTGGTTGTTTTCCTGCTTTATTTGCCTATCCTACTTGTGAGAGCTCTTTACAAGCTACCAGAACTAGCAGCTATCTTTATACTTGACTAGTTTATAGCATTGAGTTTTAATGCTATTATGTGTTTTATTAGAGTGTTCTTTGATCTGGTGTACGACGGAGACGTCATTAAGAAGGAAGAATAGTTGGGTAGTATAGAGATGCTTCAAAGATATAGAATGAAATCTCAAAAAACAAGCTTTGACAGCTGATCGCCATTTTGAATATTTTCAATTTGAGAAAAATAACCTCGGTGCCCTTCTCTCGCTTTTTTTTTCTCCCTACGTTAAAGATGGTGGTATGTTGTTCTGAGGAGCAGTCCCTAGGAACACCACATTTTTATTGAAACCATATCATAGCTACCCTTCTTTGATCCGTTTAGCCAACGGCCAAGAAGACGACAAAAAGACATACAACACCGGGGATTCGCTGGTCGTCACCGACCCAACTACTAATCCAGCGCTTCGCAGCTTGACTCTGGGGGAGCGGACGGGACCCCGTATTTTCTACGAGCTATGGTCGTATGTGCTGAACTGTGCGAAAGAGTCGTGTCAAGAAGGAAGCCGGATTGGCCGTACTGAACAGAAATTCAGTCTGATAGGAATGTTTATATCTCTCATGAGTCAAAACTCCATGCATATTCGAGTCACATTGTATGCATATCCTAATGGTTGCTGCCGGACATCGGCTCTGACTCATATGAGGCTTAATAATGGATGCAAGATGATATCCCTCATCCTCCCCTCTCTCTTCCTTCTTCTCTTCTCCCACATCCCTCATCATTGTTAGCAAAATGGACTTGTCTTTCACAACACTCGATGTCTTTACAAAGACGCCATTCCGAGGCAATCCGCTAGCTGTCGTCACTATTCCACCACCAAGTCAGCGACCTCCCCTCACGCAGGCCCAGAAACAAGCCATCGCCCGAGAGTTCAATCTCTCAGAGACAGTCTTTGTTCACGATGTCGATGCTTCCTCGGCATCGTCGGAGAGGGTCATCAACATCTTTACGCCTGATCGTGAATTGCCCTTTGCTGGTCATCCAACTATCGGCACGGCAGTTTTCCTCAAATCTCAGGGTGTAGAGACACTTATCGCCAAAGCGGGAAGAATCGAATGTCAGTTCGGGCAGGATGGTTCTGCACGCGCTGCAATCCCTCACAACGTCCGGCTTCACCAGCAACAGCTGAGCCGAGCCGAGTACACCGGTTCAGATGAGAAACTCGCCCAGCTTGCCGCGGCTGAGGAAGGCGCTCGTCTTTTCAGTATCGTCAAGGGCATGACGTTTGCTCTTGTTCAGCTGCCATCGTTGGAGCTTCTTGGAGCTGCCAAGATTGGAGCCATGGGATATCTCTCCGGCGATCTGCAAGACGAAGGATGGCGCACTGACTTTGACTCGAGGCGCTACTACTTCGTACTCGCGGGCCACGAGACAGCACCTGATGGAAAGACGTTTGTGCAAAAGGTCAGGACGAGACTCGTGAAGCGCGAAATGGAAGATCCAGCTACAGGTAGCGCCGCATGTGCCCTGTCTTGTTACTTGGCCTTGCATGTCTTGTCTGCCGACTCTGTCAGAGTTGAGATCACCCAGGGTGTTGAGATGGGTCGGGAGAGTCTCATCGTGGTGGACGTCGAGGTGCAGGTGCTGCCTTCGGGAGAGCGCGAGGTGAAGACTGTTCACCTTAGTGGAACTGCAGTAGAAGTCATGAGCGGAGTTATCAAGGCCAAACTCATCGATTTGGACTAGATGCAGAGAATCATGGACTCAATGTGAACAGGGGCTTTCAAGGCTCATTTTTTCTCGTGGAATGTCGCCAATTTCAAGATGAGATCGTGTTCAGATCAGTTTGAGACTAGGCAAATAGGATTGCCTTTTATCTTACTCAGTGGAAATATATCTGAGCAGTTGGCTGAAACTAGCACAAGACTGGGCGTCGAGGAATTTTTATCGACGGCAGAGCACATCTCGCAGCCGCGCCGATCGCTGTCTCAGCTGTCGGGAGAGCCCGAGAGACGGTAAATTGCGATCGTCTTTGATTTGAGACGGCGCGTGAATGACGCGTCAATTTTATCCAGGATGCATTTCGCGAAGTGAAGATCAAAGGCGAGAGATCCTCAGATTTTGATATATCGGTTGCGACTTGTGGCATTGGCTGGCAGTCTCTAGGGAAACGGCAACGAGGAATTGGCCAAAAGGAAGTGTAATAGCAACTCACACAAGATAACATGCTCGGAACCCACGGCTTTACAATCGATTATCTCGGCTCAGATTTTGAACCCGAAGCTTCAACGTTCTCGACCACATGCGATAACTCAACGAGCCTCAAGTCTCTATTACGTAGCGACAGAAAACCACCTCAAAGTTCATGATAACCCACATCTGCTAATCTCTCAAGGTGACAGCCGGACCGCATCCCTGACAAGGGTTCCCCAGTCCGCTAAGCAGATCTTGGAATAGAGTTTCGACGTGCAATTCTAGAATTTATGAACTTATGCTCAGATCCCGGGGGGTTTCGCTGCGCAACCAACACCGAGTCGTGTCGTGATCGGCTTCTTTCCCTATAACGTTAAAGGCCGATGTCGTTGGTCCGCACACGTTCCTCTCTCGGCACTCTGACTCGCCCCGGTGCATCCGAGTCAGCTTTAGCGGAGCACAGATTATCACAAGGACAAAGCTCTTGTGTAATGATAACCCCCTCAGATAGGGTTTTAGCGGGGAACACGTTCTCCGGACCTCGTCAATCAAGGGCGTAGAGGAGATTGGCCCACAGATGGGAGATCAGCCAGCCTCTCCATAGGGTGAGGTAACAAAAAGGTAACAGAAAAGAAAGTCCAAGGAATTGCCGCAGTTCCTGCCAAGAGGTGGTTGGGGTAAGGATACGACTCCGCGGCCTCCCTTTATCAGTGGTTTGTTGATTCGTCCTAGTCTAGAAAAGGAAGCCCGGGGATCCCCAGTCCTTGGCGCAATCAGATATCGAGGGGGTTCAAGGCATCGCAATCGAGCATCTCGCTTACGCCGCGGAGGCACGCCATATCGACGACATTTTTCCCCTGAGATGGATGGACAGCAACAGTTGAGAACGGTGAATCCGTGCCGTAATCTCGCAGCACGCAATGCAAGGGCGGGGATTAGGAACACTGTAAGGATTCCACACTAGAAGCCCGGTCGAACCATTGACCGGGCTGCGGATCGGCGCTCTGCAGTACGCAACTAGGCATCCAGCCTTGCACTTGCAGCACGCGAGCCAGAGTCAGTCTCGCTTCGGCCGCTAAAGCAGGAGTTCCGATTCGGCCTTTGCCCTGGAACCTTGGGGCTGTTGGTTAGCTACCTTGTTGCTCTCGTCCGTTCCTTGACGATGCGATACTATACCACCGGCCCGATGCACCTTGTTTGTTATCAAATCAAAAACCAAATAGGTGGGATGTCCGTTGTAGGATCGGACTTGGCTTCCCGTACGCCAGCGTTCCCGTCTATTTAAGATGAGGTCTATTCCCCATTCCAATTGACCTCACTGTCGGTTCCTCTCCAGCTTCCACAAGGGTCATCCAAGTTTAATCACACCCGGAGACTTTTCAAGCCAAGAACCATGTCGTCCTTCACATCCTTGCTCTCCCTGGGCGCCCTGGCAGCTACTGCCCTGGGCTCACCCGTGCCAGAGATCCCCCACCTGGCCCCCCGAGCTGTGAGCGACTTCCAGTGCTTCAACGCCAGCCTGCCCAACATCACCATCTTTGCTACTGGTGGTACCATTGCTGGTTCGGCTGGCTCGGCTGACCAGACTACTGGTTACCAAGCCGGAGCCCTGGGCATCAAGGTCCTGATCGACGCTGTTCCCGAGCTGTGCAACATCTCCAACGTTCGTGGCGTGCAAATCGCCAACGTTGACAGCTCCGACATCACCTCGACTATCCTCACCAACCTGACCCACCAGATTCAGGCTCAGCTGGATAGCCCTTACACGCAAGGTGTTGTCGTCACCCATGGAACCGACACCCTCGAGGAGTCCTCATTCTTCCTCGACCTGACGGTCCAAAGCGACAAGCCCGTCGTCGTCGTCGGCTCTATGCGCCCTGCCACGGCCATCAGCGCCGACGGCCCCATCAACCTGCTGTCCGCAGTCAAGCTCGCCGCCAGTGACAGCGCCAAGAAGCGAGGAACTCTCATCACCCTCAACGACAGAATTGCCTCTGCTCGGTACACCATCAAGACCAACGCCAACGCTCTCGACACCTTCAAGGCTGAGGAGCAGGGTTACCTGGGCGCCTTTGAGAACATCCAGCCTGTTTTCTGGTACCCCCCCGTCCGACCTCTGGGTCACCACTACTTCAACATCAGCTCCATCTCTGCCTCTAAGCCTCTTCCCAAGGTTGACGTGCTCTACGGCCAGCAGGAGGTTGACCCCGAGCTTTTCGAGGCCGCCGTTGAGGGTGGTGCCAAGGGCATCGTCGTTGCCGGCGTCGGTGCTGGAGGCTGGCCTACCAAGGCCAAGGAGGCTCTCGAGGAGGTTGTTAAGAAGACCAAGGTCCCCGTTGTTGTGAGCCGCCGAACCGCCTGGGGTTTCGTGTCTGGCCAGGACTACGGTATCAACGCCGGATACCTCAACCCTGCCAAGGCTCGCATTCAGCTCCAGCTGGCTCTGGCCAAGGAGCTTCCTACCAAGGAGATCAAGGAGATCTTTGAGTATACCCATGTTCAGTAGATAATGTTCACGAGAACCTGATTATGTTCTGATGAGATATGCGATAGAATATCAATTTTAATATCAAACTCAATCCCCAATTTATCTGTTCAATTTGCGTGCTTAAGATGATAACAGCCAGAGATATCTCCTGATTATCGTGATCAATGTGTGCTTTGTACTTGACAACGACGAGGCGTGAATATTCACCTTCGATAGCCAATTTTCATATTCTTCACCAGTAATCCAACGAATAGGCAATGCATTTTTAATCTTCTCGACCACACAATCATGACACCTTCTTTCTCTTGCTCTCATCCGTACCATGAGCCCAATCCAACCAAGGCAATCCTCCAAAATGAACATCAAACCGCTCATGATGACGATCATGTCGACGAGCCGCCCCTCCAAAAAAGTCGAACCCACTATGAACAGTCGCCGTCTCCAACAACTGCCAAGCAAGAAACACCCACATCGTAATTATATGCGTTCCCAGGACGACGGGCGGTAACGCAATAGGAAGAGTATTCGCCACAATGTGCTCGATGGGATGTGCATACTGTGACGCAAACGAGACTGGGGCCGTAAACTTGTGGTGCACCTTGTGGATACGACGATAAAGGTACGGGACGTGCAGGAGTCGGTGTGAATAATAGAATAGGACCTCACGGGCCACGATGCATAGTGCCAGGTCTTTGAGGAATGACTCTGCTGTGGGGAGCGATGTCGTAATTTTGAACGGGGAGGGTTTGTTTTGCGAGGCTGCGGCGGCGGCTAGGCCTAGTTGGATGGCAGTGACGATAATCTGGTTTCGAAGAGATATGACGATGGCATCGCGGACTTCTGCCGTCGTCGGTTGTTTAGGTGCTGGTTGGATCTTGTGTTTGGCGGCAAAGGTTGGAGTCAGATAGTCAAGAGAGAGGAAGATGGCAGATGGAATCCACCAAAAGACGACCTGAACTGCGAAAGAACCAAGAAGCTCTATCATGAAAGGGCTATGTCGAGTCACGATATCATGCCAGAGATGAGCCATGATGTCTGTTAGCCAAGGTTGCTAGAGTTGAGTTGGAGTTAGTTCCAGGCACAAGCAGCCACAGAGCTATATACGTCGTCAGGAAACCCAAGAAGTCGACTAACTTGATTAAGGAGGAGACATCCCATCATGCATGCACCCCGCATTTTCATCGCAAATTCCAAGAGATCGAGAGACGTCTCCTGCATTGGCTTAACCGGTTCCAGTAACGCCTTGAGCAATCATTGCCTGTTCGACGGTCAGCCTCGGTTATACCCGGTCGAGGTTGCCACCATGGGCAACTACACGTGAAAGGAATTCTTCTTCCCGAGGCTTTCACGAGGAGATGCTGAAGAGACAAAGGATGTTTTCGGGTCACATGTGAGTGGTAGGTAAATCAGATCATGAAGAAGAGAGTGTGTAGGATTGAGTCAATGAGTCTAATTCAAAGGAGAACATAAAAACCAAGGTAAAATGTGTAGTATAAACATGATAGTATAAACATGAGAAGTTGAATGTAAACCGTAGCCATCATCCCATCCACGCCAGCACGTGTCAACTAGATAGTGCAGTAGTTGGCATGCTCATAATCACTCAGGCACCATCTGCTCATTCCATCAGGAGTAACAAACGTAGCAGCAAAATCCGGTGTCCCAACAGGGTGACATCCCTTGCCTCCATCCTCAGTAACAGCCACAGCATTGGCATAAAAGTCCTGAGCATTTCCAACAGTCATACAATCATATCCAGGACCTCCATGCTCAGCATCCTTGGAGGCAATGGTCAGAGCGCAAAAGTGGATATTGCTGTCATCAAGAGCGATTCGGCACCACACGCTGTTCTGGCCTTTTCCTCCATCCTGGCAATCTGTGCTGCAGATCTCCCTGTCACGGTCTGTGCCGAGGCTGGCAATGGCTGCAGAACAGTAGGTCACCTGAGAGACCATGTCCTTGTTGACGCCATCAGACGTGAGGCACTGGATCTCGTTGACCTCGGAGGGAAGGGCAGGAGTGTCTGACTCTTGGTTGCCTTTGCCGCCACGACGGTCTTGCTTCCTCTCAGCCTGCTTGCTCTCGGTGCACTCCTGGTCATAGGTCTGGTAGCCATCAAACTTGGCAGCCTTCTTCCATGCGTCGACTTCGTTGCCACCGCCGCAGTTGCAAGGCATGATGCGCTCACCCAACTGGACGTTGTAGCTGACGTCGCCAGTGTCGCAGACGGGGATGGTGAAAGTGCCCTCCCAGCTGGTTCCACGATCCCAAGGGTTAGCCCAGCCGTCAGTGACTGCTTCTTCGGCTCGCTTGACAGAGTTTCCTCCCTCATAATCAAAGCGATGAGCCTGATAAGCAGCAATGGAAGCCTCAAACACGTCGTTGAGAGATAGCTGGTAACCCTGCTCGATCCAACCAGCAGCGAGCTTGTCCCAACCAGTCGGGTGGTCCATCTTTCCAGTATCAAACGTGTTGAGACCAGTAGTAGAACCAAGACCAACAGAAGCTTCGTGCCACCAGTACAGATAGTACACACCGGGGTCTCCCTCACGGCAGTACTTCATGTCTTGGGGACCCTGCTTGTCCTGTTCGCACGAGCCGTCGACATCAGTGGTGTAGGTAATGAAGATCTTTTGCTGGCGCCAGATGTAGTTAATGGCCCTGGCGTTGAACTGCTTCTGGAGATACTTGCGAAGAGTCGCCAATTGCGAATCGGATGGCTCGCTGCTAAACTCCTGACCGGGACCTGGAAGGAAAGCTCCACCAGAAGCATAGTTGCTATACTAGTCAGCCAGTTTCAACAGTGTGATTGAATCAGAAGTACAAGAATCGGTTACCGCCCCAGTAATTACCGATAGCAAGGTTCTCCTGCATATCATTGAGGGCAGTTCGAGTCTGCTCAAACACATTGGTCATGAAAACACCAAGGTCCGCAAAGTCGGAAAACTTTTGATCAGCAGGATACTGCACAACCTCACGGTAACCCGTTCCAATACCATTGAGCAAAGCACCGAAAACAGACGAGGACTCCTTGGCAAAGTCGTTGGACTTGACCCAGTTGTTGAGCTTGAGGTATGAGCCGCCGATGGAGAAAGCAGTTCCCATGCCGACGAGGAGTTCCTTGTGTTGGTGTTAGCCTTGAAGTTGGTTGTATGGGGACGACGGGATAAATACACGGAGGAAGAATTCGAAGCTCTTCTCGATGGGAGGAGAAAAGTTGGAGACGAGGTAAGCCGACATACCCTGAAGGTTCATCTGGGTCTCGTCGAGAACTTCCTGTATTAAAGTCGGTTAGCCTTCGACTCTGTTGCTCCTTCTACAAAGGAGATTAGGGCAGCATACGATGAAGTCTCTGAAATAGGACTGAAACCCTTGTATGGACTGAAGGACCATGTAGACGGGGCGCTGCTTATCATGGTCGTCACATTCCTCGCCCCAGTCGCCGGAGCACTTGATATCTGTCAAGGATTAGACGCGTGTTAGCCCGTGGAGAGCGCATCGTCAACAGATCTTCACAGAAGATATCACCGAAGCACTGGTCGTTGGGCTTGGCACACTTGTAAAACTCTTTCTACAGGTGCGAGTGTCAGTCCATCCTTGCTTCGTGCTTCGATAAATAAACTTACGCCATCCAAGTACATTCTGCCGAAAAGATTGACCTTTGAAAATTAGCATGCTTATACTGCCAACGTTGTGGTCAGTCCTTACAAAGTTATTGGGCCAACCGTTGGGGATCACAGCCGAGGTATCGGGCCCGTTGCCACCGAGATACCTGAGCCACCATGCTTCAAACCAAGCATCAGTGCCAGCCTCAAACCAGTTGTTGATATTGGTCGAGTCCCAGGTCTCGAAACCGCAACGTCTCTTGACGAGATCAGATGTGGCCTTGCTCTCTTGGGCCACAGAAACTGGGCTGGCAGATGAGAAGGAAGAGAGGAGCAGGCCTGAAGCGGCCGTAAAGAGTGAAAGCCTCATTACGAGGGAAAGACTGAATGGAAGAACGAGTGGAAAAGATTGACAAGGAATGAAGGTATCAGACACGAAGCGATTGCAGATCGGATGCCAAAATCATCTCGGACGGTCAACCTATATATACCTTTAGCAAACTTCATATCCGTTAATATTATCCATGCTTCAATGTTAATGGAGGAGAGCCCGGAGCCACGACAGTCGGCCGCCATGATGCCCAAAGCGGAAGCTTCAATCGAAGCCGCAAACCTCCTAAACTGTTTAAAGCGACCGAAATCATACCAGCTCATGCAGGTACAGACAATGCTGGCGCATCGACACGGAGGCTGATGCTGCGGCACGACAGTCAGTCGACGATGAAACACGGGCGTTGACATGTGGAGCGAATCAGGGCTCAGGATTCATTCCACGAGGTTGATGAACGCAAGGATCACTGAGATAGAGTAAGCATTTGAAGGATTCAACTGCCGGTCCTGAACGGTTTTTTTCAACGCCAAGTAACGTCAGCCTTACGCCCGGAAGAGCTTTAAGTGTCGATCAGAGCATTCTAGTTAGCTCTCCAACACGATATGGGTGGATCCAAGGCTTATTTTTACCTTGTGTTTTAAGCTCGTCAGCCGTTGAGCGGCCGCCCAAGCTCATGGGATCACTGCAGAGACTTCACTGCTTGAAGGGCGGTACTTGCTTTAGTTCGCTTACCGCCCCGGTAAGTCCGTGATATGGGATTGTGTGCGTTGGCCAAGAGGACCACTTCTTCGATCAAGAATCAAATCAGCAACAACACATGATGACGCAACGATGTGACACATGAACTCTTGTTGAACAATAACTGCAATCGGTGCCTGATCATTTTCCTCTGCCCATCCAATGTTTGCATCGTATGTACATCTCTATCTTCCTGACGTGTGTGGGAAAACTTGGATGGCCAGCTGTCAAATAAAGACCATATCGCCAACTCCATAACCTGTAGTCTGACCCAAAAACCTGCTTCTTTCAACCTTAACAAAACCGGTCCAGGTGTTGGGCTGAATTTCTTGGTCCCCAAGTACAGATCTAATCCGCAAATAGTCTCCGTTATCGAATGTCAGAGTCCAGCTTTGAGGATATGTTCGATTTGATGTAGACGACCACCACGAATCTTCCCAGTGCTCTTCCAGCGTAAAAGGCAGCACCATGGTCGTCTCCTCGCCAAGCCGTACCGTGGCAAATCTCCACTCGTCCGAAGACTCGGGCCAATCGTACGCCCAGATGCTCACCCTTATGTTGGGATCGGGGAAGTGAACCTCGAAGAATGTAAAGCTATCCGGAGGACCCTTTATGATCTGATGATCGTACCAGGTAAGCGACTTTGAGGAGTCAAGATCCAAAGCTTTCTCGGCGCCGAGTTGCAATGTTCCCGAGGTGCGAGCGGCCGGAATTGACCAGTGGGAGCAAGTGGTGTAGTTCGGTCCCCAGGCAATCACACCATTGCCCCCGTTCAACAGAACCTTGGAGGTTCTGCCCTCGACAGTCAAGTTGAATGAGTACTGAGGTGCCGTGGAAGACAGCTGCATCTGAGAGATCTTGTCGGGAGCAGCGGCATCGAAGGAAAAGTCTGGGAACTGAATACTCAAAGAGTCCGAGAGCACCGTCTTGGATGCGTTGTTGATTTCACAATGTTGCACATTCTTCAAATACTTTAGAGTCTTGAGGTCCAGAACTGAAGACTTGCAAAAGGTATTGAACTGGTGATGGATGAGAAGGAACTGCCGCCCGGTGGTGGTGGTGACAAAGGCGCTGCTCCAGTAAGATCCGCTGTTCTGGTCTTGAGATAGATTGATTTGGGATGGAATCCGGTTCTTGAAACGAGGTCAGTATTTCTTGCTCTTTTAGAAGAATGAAAAGAAAGGAGAAAGCAGGTCTAAACAAACAGCCCACATCACCACTTACATTCTTCCAATTGTCGTGGTTGTCTGGTCGAAAACTGTAGCCGAATGCGACCGCTGAGGTCCACCACATAAAAACGAGGAGTTGGACCATTCGTGAGGCCATTGTAGGTACGTTGGCGCTCGAAGGGCAGAAGCTATTGAATGTGGACGTGTGTATCGCGAAACGAGGCTTTGGAAACCGATGCCGGATAGTTATTCTGTTCAAACTGTCGGGTCATGGGTCGTACTTATGCTGTTTGGTGACTGGCGTGACCGATGTCGACCAGGACCGTAGCCCAGTCGCCCCCGGCAGATGCTGGTGACTGTCGACGCGCGTTAAGTTGGTTGTCGGATTCACCTCGAGTCCGTTGTTCCGTGACATGATTCAAAGAAGACGGCATTATCCGTCGCCCGTGAAGTGAAAGCGGAGCCGGCCAGGCAATCAAGCCCCGGCTTTCCAAAGATCCATCGCCGTTCATCAGACTCCGGCCATTCTGTCAGATCACAAGAGGCCAATGGCGGCACTGATACGACCGATTACTAAGCGGGATTCAACCCGCCCAGCCTTCTTCCAAGGCAGAAAATAGAGTGTAGGTAATTAATTAATTCATGCCTGGAGTTCTTGCACAAGAGCCGAACCTACTCGGCGGAGTTCGGACTCCGAACAAAGCCGGAACGGCTTTAAAAGACCAAGGGATGAGTTCTGCCGAGAGAAGTCATGCAAGTTACCAGGCTGTGCTTTGAAGCCGATATCCTTGTGCTGGTGGTTGTCATTCATATCCTCAACGACTGACTTCTTGATATCGCCATGCCTGATAATCGTGAGTTTTACTGGTCTAAAATAATCCTTCACCCAGATCCAATTCTCGCCTGTATAGACTGTGGTCCGTTATCCAGACTGCCTCTGCCTACCCCCCTTGGTAAAGCAACAAAGCCCACCACCGTGGTTTTAAGGCCAGTGGCAGGATTCGCTGATCAGACAAATGCAATTGGCTACCTAGTGAAATTGTTTGGCTTGAAAATATTGGTTGCCACATTTATTCAGCCTTGCGCCGTGGCTTGTAGATTCTGTGCCATGGCGTCGCTTGTTGAAGTTTTGAGGAACTGCTGACTCAAGAGAAAGTACGTGTTAATTATCTGAGAGAATCTGCGACTGAAAACCTCGCCTTTCATGTTTGCAAAGGTTTCTGCGTGGTTCGTCCCGAGTAAATCGTTCAATTTTGGATTGAGCAGATACCGGAGCGACAGATCAGGGAACGAGCCGCCGCCCTGAAGAATGTTGCTCATTAGAGGCATATCCCGAGAAATCCAACCAAAGACGTCAGGGAATGAAAAGTGCAAGATGTCAGGGTTTGCGTGAGTGCGTCGTGAAGGGCGCTGCGCGACGACGGAGCATTCATACCTCGCTGAACTGCTCCGGCGCGAACACTCAACAAGGGACTCGACGTACTCCTGATGTGCCTGGCAGAGGGCATGGACGCCAAGTCTGCGCGCGTAAGCATTCAATGAGAATTTGGCTTGGAAGAGTATGTTGGTCGGGTTGACCTAGACTCCCTTCTGTTGTTCAAAGATGGCTGGCGTAAAACCCATATCCCAGAGCTCTTTCCTACCCGTGATGTTGTTGAGCCAGTAGACATCGACAAATCGGTCAGTGGCCAAGCTCCAGGTTATCGAGCTCAAATCATCTTCGCCCCTGTCCATGGGGTAGCCATGCCAGGTACCGTTCTTCCCCGTTGTTCTCTGTGGTGCGACCGCGCTTTTGATCGTCCAAGAATGGTTTGTTAGACCAAGCTCCTCCTCGTAATAGCTGTCCTTCTGAGTTATTGAACAGTTGAGGTCAAGGTAGCTTGACTCGATAGATAAAGTTGTATTCCCGGTCGGCACGTTTGTGAGTGCAATGCCGGCGAGGGAGGAGAATGAGTCAAGGTCTGAACTTGAATCCACCTCAATCCAACCCTCGCTATCGCTCTCAGCGTTGGAATCACGGGAGAGAAAAGGGATCTTGACGTTCATCCAGAGATCCACGGATCCGCCTTGGATTCTTCTGGTGCTAATATCAGAGCGTTGTATCAGCTGGCTAGGAGGGAAGATTCAAAAGGCGTCATCGTGTCCACCCCAGATGCCTGAAACCCCAAGTTTCTTGCTGCACGGGTTTGACCGTTGGTATCAAAGTAGACGATTATCGAGGGTTCCATCTTGGGGTCGAGGCGTGATCCAAGCATGCGGAGGAGGGACTGGGCACCCGGGGGTGAGAAGGACCAGATAAGGAGCAAGCAAATGCCGAGGGGGTTAAATGTTCGCAGGCTGAATTGAGTGATTATTGTAGCGCCGACGATTCGACTCCCCATGAGCTGTTCCAGTGTGCCCATGGTCGAACCTCTCTCGAGCCTCCATCGCGCGAGTTCGTAAACGAGGCGACCAACCATGGAGGCAAAAAGGATGGGAAATATAGTTGCTAGCTATCGAGTATTGGTTAAATACAGTCGTGTATGAGGAGTTGGGAAATACCAACGACGGTTATAGCATTTCGCCATCTTGCGAAAATCAACGCATCTGCATCAGACTCATCAAGAAGCAGAACAGCAATACCGAATCCCAACAATGCAAGGGGAGCGGCAACTGTCGCAAAGTCGGTCAAAATAGTCATAAAATCGAGGCCTTGCTTGATAAAACGCGGGCGATTCTCCTGGAGGCTGGTGTTGACATTGGGCTGCTTCTGAGTTGCCTCTGTTGATAACCCGCCTCGGTCATGACTTGAAACACCCTCTATCGTTTGCTCATCGTGCTCAGACTGGGCTGGTGACATATATTGGGGAATTGTCTTATAATGGGCTGATGAGGTGGAAAGTGGAGATGGAGGAGACGGTAGCATCTTGGATCAAAAGAGGTTTTACCCAAGTTGTAATGAAAATAATACGGAGCAGCAGCAAAGGTTAATGAGGGGAATATCGGTTATATACCACCCGATCCCAGCTTCGTTTTTAGCCCCCAACGGTGCTGGCCACAATCTCCATTGCTGTGCCTTACGACATCCTTGAAATGATATGATCCATGTAACATTGGTGGAGTCCCGGGTTTATATGTAGATTCCTATCTACATTTGGTAAACACTGCGAAGGGTCTCTTGTAGCCGCATAGAAAAGGGTTCGTGATAAATTCTAGAGTGGCCTCGCTGTGTAGGACATATCAAACATCCGGATGGCCATCAGACTGAGATTCTGGAAGCCTTTCACAGAAACTGTCGTCTCACATCTTCTAATTCAGCAAATCTCGAATACCTTCCACCTACTGAGAAGCCCACGGCCGACCACGTAGGCCGCAAAAGAGATAACATAGGCTAGCCCAGCAAAGATAATGAGGCCCCGGTAAGACCCATCTTCAGCTCCCAGGATAGCCCCTGCGATGGGAATACCAATAAGAGTACCAAAACTGCAAAGGGTATATGCCGTGCCATTGCGTTTCCCGTAATCTTCAGTCTTGCAAACTTGGCCTATGCACACCGGTGCAAACGCCACTGAAGCACCCGACCAGAATCCGTAAAGAATAGTAAACGACATGGTCATGGCATGACTCCCATGCGCTGGGAGCCATAGACAGAATACCAGAGCCATGCAGGCAAAGGCTATAACCGTCATGGTGTTGACGACTCCGAATCGATCTGCGATGTAACCCGGTAAGAATCGACCCGAGACTGCACCGACATTTAGAAGAGTGTTGAGCATGTAGGCGTCTTGGAAACCCCAGTTCGAATGAATGGCATAGGAACATATATATGAGATGGGAATGAAGATGGCAAACTCAACAAGGACAAGACCGACAGTCATGGTGGCATATTTGATATCCTTGAGCGCTTTGAAGTCGACAGTCGAGCCGGCTTTCTTATTCGGTGGCAGCCTCTTGCGTAGCAGAACACAGGCAACCAACCCATGGACAGCGCAGATAAGAGCAATGACTCTAATGGACCAGCCGAACCCGATGCGAGGCGCGAGGTAGAGGATAACAAGAGGCATCCAGACGCCACCTACTCCCCCAGAAGTGCAAGCAAGGCCAGTGGCGAGACCTCGCCTTTTCATGAACCAATGCCCAATGACTGATAGAGCGGGGTTGTAGAGGAACGAGGCTGAGATGCCCCCTAAGACGCTGAAGGAGAGAAAGAACTGGTAGAAGTCTTGAGCAAGACCACGTTAGTCTATATAGAGTCACAAACGAAGTTCAACTTACCCTGAGCAAAACTCATAAAGATCAACGAAATAATGATTCCTATCGTGCCAGGAACAATCAACAATCGGATGTCGTGCGAGTCAAAAATGGGTCCTGTTCCTAGAGTCAATAATTACGTCTCACAATTCCATCTTGAAGCAATGCTTACCGATTTGGGCACCACAAAAGAACAAAAAGAATGCGTAGCCACTGAAAATCCAACCCGTGGTGGATTCGGGCATCCCACGAAGATAGTGCTCACTCAACCAAGCTTGAAGCACAGCCAGAGAGTTCAGGAGGCCCATGGATGGAATCATGGCGCACCAAGAGCCAAACACAATGAGCCATGCTTCTTTTCCACCGTCTGGATACTCGTCTTCTGCCTCGAGTGCAGGCTGGAGATCAGGGCACGTCTGGCAGCGAACATCTGACTGCGCATCTTGGACTCGCATGATTCTCGAGTTTCCCGGGGTTTGGTGTTTTGGTTGAACTCGAGATGGGGTTCTCTAGGGGAAGGGGTCGAGACAGACAGCCTTTTTATACAAGGCGAATCTCGGTCACAACATAATCTCTAGTGCTTAAGAGATCTGGTCTATCCTGCTATTTCCGGGTGCCCAGCCAACGCTTTCGCTCTTCTTTCAGTCATGTTAGAGTGACATAACATGAAGATGCTGTCACCTCCAAGCTGAAGCCAACCAAACAGCAGCATCCCCGCTTGACAGCATCTAAGGCGCAAGAGACATATTCTGGTGGATCCAAAGATAGAATTCAAGTGGATGTCGACTTGAACTTAACTTGTTCTGGTTTCATGATTCCAAAGAGCTGTGGGCCTTTCTCCGCACCGCTGGCTCCAGGATCCTTGACGGCTTGTTGTTTCTCCGATCTTGCCCCGGACGAGACACAAGGAGACAAAGAATGTTGTATCCTTCCCTTTTAAAGGGGTTAAAGGGTAAGAAAGGTTTTAACTTTAAAAAAGTAGTTAATATTATAAGTAGTTAAAAATGAATTAATTAAATAAAAAGTTAGGTAAAGAAGGGAAAAGTATCTTATTTAGTTAAATATTTTATTTACTATATGTATATAGTAATATAAAGTTAATATTAAGTTATAAAGCTTTATA
This sequence comes from Fusarium falciforme, assembly GCF_026873545.1. Lineage (NCBI taxonomy): Eukaryota > Fungi > Ascomycota > Sordariomycetes > Hypocreales > Nectriaceae > Fusarium > Fusarium falciforme. Next base: position 6,475,179 of record NC_070544.1, on the reverse strand, counting down.
TATTTTTTTAAAAGAATAGCTTTAAATCTAAAGAAGTACTTATTAAAGATAATACTCTCGCAGGTAAATTAATAGATTAAGTTATTATTTTCTAATATAAGAGCAAATTCTATATTATTAATTATATAAGCTAGCTCTTATATTTTATCTCTCTTAGCTAATACAAGTATTTTAGTTATATTATTATTTTTTATATTCTTTATCGCAAGGCACTTTCTTTAATATTAAAAACTTTAAGATAGGGCTTAGCGCCAAGTTAATATATCCTAAGCATAATTAGTTATTACCCAGGGGGTTAGGTAAGCAAGTTATATACCCCTCTGTTTATCATAGAGGGGGCATCATAACCTATAACTATGTTATTGCTATAACTACCTTGAGTAACTTAATTGCCTTATTTCTCTACTAATTAAAGTCTAAATAGCTTTAAATTAAAGCTAGACTTTATACTTAATTAAAACTAACTATGCCTTAATTTTTAAGTAAAAAGAGCGCCGCTGCAGCGCATATAGCGCATACATATCTATCAGGGGCATTAACCCCGCTAACAACTCAGGTAAACCCCTCACCAAGTAAATATAGCATTAAGGAGATAGCTGCGCTCTACTACGTAAATATTGCCTTAACTAAGAAATATATATATCTATTAAAAGCTAAAAAGCCACTGCCTTTTAACTCTAAAAGAGGGACTCTGATAGCGCTAATTAGGCTAGAAGAATAGGCTTTAGTGACCTTTATTTATTTAATTAAAAGGAGTACTTTTGCGGTATTAGAAGCCTCTATCTATAACTACGCCAGTTTCCTTCGAGGATACTAATTTAATAACCCATAGCCTCTTATATTAATATCATAGGTATAGAGGTTTAAAAAGCGTTATCTAGAGCTTTAATATAAGTCCCTAAAAGTCTAAAAAGTTACCTATACTACCGCCGAGACTAATATATACTATATTAATAATTAATTTAAGGAATTTAATGCCCTAATATATACCCTTAGTATTTAAAAATATAATTTTTAAAACTTTAATAAGACCCCCTTATAAATTAGATAGATAAATAGTAATATTAAGCTCTTTTCTATATAAATAAAATAAAATATATAAATAACTATCTTTTAGCCTAGGAATAAGAAGTCTTTAACTTTTATTAATATAATTAATATAACTAAGAAGTTAATTCCTTTATTCTTAATACTTATAGCGAAGGTATTATTAGAGAAATATACCTAGGATAATATTAATAGCTAGGTTATCCTTATATTTACTAATACGGGTTTTAATAACTCTTATTAAGCTATTTAGTAGCTATAATACTTTAATTACTATTTCTTTACTATTAGCGAGACCTTTATTAGATCTTCTATTAAGGAGTAGTTTAATTACCTAATAATTATTATAAAGTCCTAATTTAATAAGGAATATATATTTAAACCTCGCTACTAAGTTAAGAAGGCTCTAACCTTATACTAGCTCCTCCTAATAAACTCTTTTTTTACTTATAAGGATCCTAAATTCCTATAGTATTATAAGATATTTAATATTATCCCATACTAGCTCCTAAGTTATATAAGCTACTATTTATAACCTCTTAATATAGGGGTCTATTAATACCTTAAGAATAAGTAAAAATATATACTTAGGGACTTTATAATAGCTAATAATCTCTAGATCTCTTAATTTAACTTCCTAAACCAGTAGAATTAAATATATATAGCTACCTTTAAGGCCTATTATATATATATTAGGTTTAAGAAGTTAGGGTTATCCCCTTTTAACCTAGAAGTTATCCTAGGTCCGCTCTACTAGCACGCTAAAGAGCAAGATAAGCCCCTATTCCTAATTAAATTAAATAGGGATAAAATAACCCTAAGGAGGGTTAAGAAGTAGCTCTCTAATTAGTCTATTTAAAGGTCTATATCCCTCCTTAATATACTAATAAAGAAGGTTATTTAGTATGCTAAAGCATATATTAACTTCGCTATTATGACTTAAAAGTTATATAAGAATAGCCTCGCTTTATATAAGGAATATATATAACTTAAGGGACGCTATATATAAAGTTAATAGCAAATTAAGGGCATTAAAGATAGTGCCTTTAATATAAATAAGTTAAAGTATATAGTTAAAGTATAAGAGTAAGAGGATAAGAGACTAAAAGAGAAGAGATTAACCTAGCAGTAAAATAACCTCTTTTAAAGCCTTTATAATAATAGCTAGCCTTATTTCCATAGCAGCGCGGCTATAAAAGCAAAGTAAGAAAAAGCAATAATAAAAGCGGCTATAATAGCTTTATAAGAGGCCAACCGCTAGAGATTAATAAATAAGTTAGAAAGGGATATCCTTAATTATTACTAGCGCCTTTAGACTAAAGCTAATAAAAAAACCTAGTACTTTTACTATTAAATTTAGAGCTAGTATATTCTTAAAGCTATTCCCAAGGCCGCTAACTATTTAGCCGACCTTAATAAGGCTATAGCCTTGCGAGAGGTAGTAGCCTCGCGAGGTCAGCTAGATAATATATCTGAAGATATTCTCTCGGTATTATTAGGAGATTTAATGCTGCTATTACCCGGTAATAAGGAGGAGGATTATAACGATATTAAGATTATTATAAATATATAGATTAAGGGATTCATATAAGCCTCTTTAAGGGCTAGAAGAGGGGATTATTTGCCTAAAAATAGTAATTAGGAAGAGGATTTATTATGCCGAGAAGATTAGGGTAGATTCGGCTATGATCGTATGCCTAATAACTACTTGGATAATAAGAGGGTTAAGGCGTGTATTATAGTGGCTAGGATAATAATTCCTATGCCGCAGTCGCGGGCCTAAGACTAGGTATTATATTTACTTATATATAATAATATAGGAATAGCCTCTAGAAGGTTTAAATTATTAGAATCAATTAATTAGATAAAGCGCTTTTTAATAATTATATTTTTATTAAAATTAGCCTTTAATTAGTAGAGAAATAAGGCAATCAAGTTACTTAAGGTGGTTACAGTAGTGACGCAGTTATAGGTTGTGATGCCCCCTCTGTGATGAACAGAGGGGTTGCGTAAATCGATTACCTAATCCCCCGAGTATTACGCGGCTTTGTTCAAGCCCACGCAACAACGGGTTCACGTGCCCCGGCGTTTTCGGCGGGGTAGCATAAAGGAATCCTTTGTCTTTCGCCACGGCTACCATTATCTCAATTCTAGCAAGCTTCAGTACAATACAACCATTTTGCCTACCTAGCTTTGTGTGACCTAAGAAGTCGCAGCTGTAACAGTTATTTAATATATTTTCTAGAATACCTAATAGAGGCTCTTATAGACTAAAGGTGTAAGAAGTCTAATTATAAGATAAAAAAGAGATAAACCCCTCGTAGCCTACCGAGAAAATAGAGGGTATTATAGAAGTAATAGATAAAGAGGTATAGGTAAGGAGGAAGCAAACAATCGGCTAGATACACACGGCCGAAGGACTATTGATGTTTAATATGACGATTTATCTTGTTCCTCATAGCTCAGAGCCCATGACTAGCCATGTTATAGCAAACTATTATCGAGTTATATAGGCGGCCGGCTCTTGAGCTGGGCAAGGCAGCTCAGGAGGCTCTTTTACCTGGGGAAGGCCGGTGAATAGTCATTGTGTCGCATTAACTGATCCAGGCGACCACATGGCCATTGAAATAAAAGAATGTTGCTTATGGGTTTCTCCTTGCAGTATCGGATCTCACCTTTCTGTCTATCATCACAAAAACAGCAAAAATGGAGCCACAGCCTCATAGCCGTTAACTCGAGGACTGCGATTCTAGAGCCTGTGATTTCGGCTGCAAGCAAGTAATTTCAATAGTCTTGAGTCGTGACTGGTAGGAAAAATTAAAATAATTGCTAAGACCCTGTTTGCGCCTCATCTACCTTAGCTCAACACGCTCGACCGTGGCGCGGTTGGAACCAAGCAGCTCAGCAACCTCGCCTTCCATGAGCCCCAGCAAATAACAACATCCTAATAACAAGTAGTGATTGCCCTCAGGTCGTAAAACAACTGGCAAACTACATCCAGTCAAAATGCACAAGACATCTTCCACCTGTGTGCCAGACGGACACATCCCAATGTATCCATCACCCGTGGTCACCAACCTGCAACCCTCAGCCTCACCCGCCGCGGTAGCCCATTTCCTCATCAATGCGTCAGAATTAGGCCCGCCGGTGGGAGCCGTGCCGCCATCTTGCAGAATTTGTCCTAGGAGTCTCTCGTTTAGCTGCTCTCTAAGGAACAAGAACCATTGGAGGTCTTGGAGGTCGAATTCGGGCTTCTCGCTTCTGAATAGTATGCAGCAGATAACTTTTAGTAGGGACTTCCCATCTCTGTACTTTGGTCCAAAAGAGTCGAGGAAGTGCTCTAGGCACGAACCCATGTCATTTGCGAATAGCTCTGCCGAGATGGGCTTGTCATAGACTGATTTCACTGTCTGTGCCTTGACGACCGACACCCAAAGACTATCACCAGCAACGCAAGCGTCAGGACATTTCCAAAATTCGATAGCCTCGCCATAGACTCGGTTCACGTCCCCGGGCGGACGCTGCCTCACTTTGCCGCTCAGGTCTGCGCCAAATGCCGGTACCCAGGTCGGCATGTTCTGCTCGGGTCGGATGCCAGCAGCGCGAACCCCAAGATACGACAGGGACTTTAAGGAACGCTTGCCACCCGGATCTTGTTCCCTCTCCAAATGTTGCACTACCTCGAGATATTTCTGTGTAAACTCGATATAGACTTGTCCTACAGACTTGGTGTAGTCAGGGACGATGCCAAGACCGCTCAAGCCCAGCAAACCATAAACATAGTCGACTGGCCGAGTTGCTTTGAGATTGCCGTTGAAGGAAGCCTGAAATACAACGCTCTGATGATGCGATGTACTGTGTGCTTGCAGTCGCATGTGGAAAGCTTGGAAAATCGCCCCCAGGCCCATTACAAGGCCGCGCATCCGGAATTTGACCAACGGCCGCATATCCTCATCCAGTTGGTAAACGGCGTCTAGCATCTGGTACAAGAAGAAGATTGCGGCCTGAAGTTTGCCCGAGGATATGGCGTTTGAAGGACCCATGAAGTGAAGTCGTCTTGCGAGGATCATCTCTTGCTGGATCCATACCCGAGACCAGAATGGAAGACGTGTGAGGTCATAGACAGCGCTCCAGGGGTTTTCAGGTGGAAATTCAATGCCATCGCCCTCCCGAAATGCGTCCAAATGCTGACTGATCCAAGACAAAAGGACGTTACGGTTGAAAAGTGATGTGAAAGCCACCATGTTCTTTTCCCAGCCAGGACCGTCGAGGGTTGGGAGCGGACCGTAATCAGATTCGTGCTTGGATTTGATGACCTGGAAGGCGTCTTGGAAAATGTCAATGGGCCCTGCAGTGTCTTTTTCTTGTGAAGACAACCAAGCAAAAACAGCATCCGCCGAGGTGTACAATTCCCTCATCAGCTGAACCTGGGCTGATCGTTCCGCTAGATCAGCTTGGTTGATGCACACGGCATCAACCCATAGACGAAAGTTGGAAGGGTCCGAGTTTCTGCTCCCATCTTGTTGCATGGCAACCCAGTGCTTCTCGACGTGCTTCAGAGCGGTCGCTAGGTTGACTGTGACTTGAATAGGAATGCCATCGACAATTATCTCTTCGGTGATTGACTCGTCGCCCCAGACATATGAGAGGCAGACAAATTCGGGCTTTGTGTCTAGAGACACGGTATGAAGCTTGCAAACAACCTTGTCCGTCGGTGACCGAGAGAGGATCTCAAGGAGGCGGATCTCCCTGTGTGGGTTATTGAAAGGATGATATATGGATTGTCGCGTCGGCGTCGCGACTCTTGCGGACCGTGAGAAGAGTTTGAAAGGCCCAGCTTTCATCATGGAGCGGATGGACCCTTGGCGACTGCTACCTGGCGATCTTGGTTTCATGACGTGCTTTGTGAGTTGAAGCGGAAAGTGATGAGCAATTAAGAAGTCTGGTTCTACAGGAATAGAAATACCGAGAGCAAAGAGGGGAACAGACTTTCTTTTTCTCCCCCTTGCTAGTCTGTGGCGTCTCAGCCGCAGCTGTGTTTAAACATGTGCGTATCAAGTTGCTAGGTTAGCCGCTCATCAGCGCCACATCTGATCGTCGTCAGCTCGTGCGTGAAGAATATGGACAAATTGTGCTCAACCATATCCTTACCGATCCCATACAGAACGATATCTTGATATTCACCTTGGGTTTCACCAAATCCAAGACGAGTGGGTAGCTTCAGTCGGCTCGCGAGAAAGATCTTCAGGCCATGGTGTAAAGATCAACTACTGGTAATGGTGAAGAGCCCAAAGACCTGCGTGTGTGCATCTTATCTATCATGGAATATTACTCTAAACCTAATCCTTGTCTTGCGGATATGCCAAACCTCCTTCACGTCTAATACCGTCCATCAGCCTCATCATTCGAAGTGTCTCGTCCAACGGAATAATAGCATTCTCAGTCCGACCGTTTGCAATATCCACTGCCACAGCGTCGGCCTCCCAGAAGAAGCCAAAAGTTCCGTCCGGCTTCTCTACGTTGAATGTACGCTCCCGTCTCTCATCAGCCTCCCCAAAGCCGGGTCGTGATCCTTCAAAAACGCGGAAGCCACTGGGCACACTTACTCCAGGGCCGAAGAGGATAATAGTTCCGTCGGTGCCTTCGATTCGCGCAAACTCCTCTGCTCCTCGGTATCGAAAGGTGGATGAACAAATTGCCGTCTTTTTCGCACCTCCGGTGGTGGAAGCGTAGTCAAGTATGACGACATTAGCCTCATCTATCTCGTTGACAATGTCCAAAGAAGAGGTGACCTTGATTGGCTCTGGGTGTTCATTTCCGACCTTCCATTCGCCCAGAATGATGGATGCATACGTCAGAGTGTATACACCAATGTCGAGTAAAGCACCGGCGCCAAGCGCAGGATCCTTGAGTCGAGAGTTGGCGGGCAGTGTATCCAGGGACATCTTGTTGCCAAAATCGATGAAGAAGCGCTCCACTTCTCCTATCGACTTTTTCACCAGGATCTCCTCTTTCAGAGCAGCGAACAATGGGAAGAACCTAGTCCACACAGCTAACCAAACGTGAGCATCACTGACTCGTGCCGGACTCTGGAATCCAGCTTACCTTCCATCACATAGACACCCTTGCGCCTCGCTGCATCCACCACCTCCTGGGCTTCCTTCTCGTTGATGGTGAAAGGCTTCTCACACAGCACATGCTTTCCCGCCGCAATGGCGTCCAGACAATTCTTCTTGTGGACAGAGTGTGGCGTCCCAACATAGACGACGTCGACGTTAGGATCATTGTATACGCCTTGGTAGTCGGCATACACTTGCGGTCGATGTTGATCAGGCGTCTTTTCCCATACCTTGTCGACGAATGCGTTCCCTTTATCAATGGAAGAGGAACCCAGAGCAACAATCGTATGCTTCGCTGGGGCATCCGACCTAGGCGCTAATATGTCCTGGGTAAACATTGTGGAGATCCATCCCGTGCCTGATACCGTCAGTCATGGCCCAGATCCGCATGTTTATGCCTCGCGCCTGTATCATACCGAGAATCCCCCATCGTACATGGGGCGATGTCTTTTCGTTGCTACTCATGATTGCGACGTCCTGGTTCTCTGTCACAGCGATCCTGATAAACTGATGATTGGAAGTCAAATCTGATGAGAATCTACGAGACTGAATTGAGAATATGATGGTCTTTATTCGAATTCAAGAGCCGCCTCCGATCCGTGAGAGCCGTAACTCCATTTGTCATTCTCCTAACCTATTCGGTCCTGGTGGAGTGACTTGCACGTCGCCATACAGTTGACCTCCAGTTATGACCTGATCAGGAACAGGCTGAATGATGCTGTATACGGAAACCCCGATACTCCGCGAAAGTTGGTGCATCATGGCAGTTACATCACTGGCCAGTGCTAGGAACAAGGTGGGAAATTCGTTTTCGCTTTCTTTAGGAGCATTAGTGCGACCCATTCCGGGATTTGATACCCGAGCACGAGTGTAAAGTCCGCCAGCGTAGCAAAGACGAAACCCCTACTGTAGTAAGAATAAGCGACGGGGCCAGGAATTAGATCCCGAGACAACTAGAGATGGAGCCCACGACAAAGTAAAGCCGACAATTTTCCGGTATGCAGGGCGGCTAACTCCCCCCTGCAACTAGAAGTGTGACACGAGAAGATATAGAAACAGAAGACGAATGATATCCGGCGCAGACTGCACTGTGCCACAGCCGCACCCGCATGACCGGCCTTTGATGGAGCAGGACAAGTACTTTGAGGACATGATTGGTTTGGGAGGAGGTGAAAACAGGCCGCCCAACTATTGACCCCCACGCATATACTACGTAGTAACAGCTCGATATCCGAAACTCCGCGAACAGGTATCATGACTCGCGACAAGCCGGCCCATCCTCGGATAGTTATCTTGGATAGGAAATGATGGTTTCCCCAAGTTTCGTAGCTTTTTCTGGGGTAGCGTGACGCAACAACCTTGTACGCTGCTACCATGATGGGCAGACTCGCACGAGACCATGTATCTACAACCTTTGTCCATAAGCGTTTGCAGCATTGCTTGCCGTACAGGCTACCCCGGATTTTGGGCCAGCTTCCCCGCGTTCTGAGGTGGTTGGCTCACCTCGGCTTCAACACTCGTCAGGGGTCCTCGGCTGAAAATGAAGTATATAGCTGAACAGTCTGCAACCACCTCTCCAACCTCAATGGCTTGATACACCAGCGTCTTGGCATTTTCGAACTTTTCAGTATGACTTCCAAAACTTTCAATAGTGTGGGGCAAGAGCTTGCTGCCGTTCTGCCCCCAAACGACAAACCATGGTACAAGAAACGAAATCAAGTCTTTCTCAACTTCTGTCTCATTAGTCTTTTTCTCCTTTCTTCTGGCAATGGCTACGACGGCACCATGCTTAACGGCTGTCTCGCCCTTCCGCATTGGCAGTCCTTCATGGAACATCCAACCGGGGCGTGGCTCGGGTTCATCAGCGGTGCCCAGAACCTTGGCTCTATCGTCTTCTATCCCGTCGTCGCACACCTATCCAATCGCCTCGGTCGAAAACCAACCATCTTTATCGGCTACTTCTTCCTATGTCTCGGCGTTGGCTTGCAGACCGGGGCTATAAACCCATCCATGTTTGTTGCTTCACGAGTTGTTGTTGGCATTGCGAGCGCCTTTTTTGGCGGATGCGTGCCTCTGCTCATGACAGAAACGGCATACCCCACCCATCGTGGAGTTCTCACGAGTCTCTACATGTGTGGGTGGTATGTTGGTAAGTGCTTATATCATAGAGGACTCTGACTGCATAAGCTAACAATGTCGATAGGTTCCTTCCTTGCCGCTTGGTCTACGTTCGGTACCCGCAATTACGATAATGATTGGAGTTGGCGCATCCCATCTGTCCTACAGCTACTCCTCCCAGTAATTGTTCTTCCGGGACTGTTCCTGGTGCCCGAGTCTCCACGCTTTCTGGCCTCCAAAGAACGTTACAACGAGGCTCGCGCCTTTCTCGTCAAGTACCATGCAGAAGGTGACGAGAATTCACTTCTAGCAACATTTGAGCTTGAGGAGATCACGCGAACCATCCAGATGGAACGTGACTTTCAGAAGAGCAGCTCGTATGGGCAGATGCTTGCCACTCCTGGTAACCGCAAGAGAACCTTCATCACCGTCTTTTTGGGAGTCTTTGATCAGTGGGCTGGCCAGAATGTCGCAGGCTACTACCTCGCCCCGGTGCTCACCACCATTGGCGTTACCACAGTTACAGACCAGACTCTCGTGAACGGATTCCTCCAGATCTGGAACCTCATCTGCGCCTTGACTGGTGCATTCAACGTTGATCGTGTTGGACGTCGACCTCTTTTCTTAGCCGCCACCGCAGGCATGCTCGTCTCTTACATCCTCATCACAGCGCTTTCTGCCACCTTTGCGAAGGGAGGGTCAGCAGCGGTCGGCACCGCAGTTGTCCCATTCCTTTTCCTCATGTACGGCTGCTTCTCTCTAGCTTTCACACCCTTGATGGTGGCATACCCAGTTGAGATCTGGCAATACGACTTGCGTGCTCGTGGTCTTTCTACAATGTGGGTGTCGACTGCGATAGCCGTCTTCTTCAACATCTTCATCAACCCAATCGCACTCGAGGCAATTGCGTGAAAGTATTACCTACTCTACGTCTTCATCCTCGCCGGCGGCGGCGTAGTCATCTATTTCACCTTCCCCGAGACGCGAGGTCACAGTCTTGAAGAGATGGCGCGAATCTTTGATGGGGACGACGCATCGCTGCCTCAAGAGGGAGTTTTGACTGAAAAGGCAATTGCGGCTGGAAATGTTCACCATGTTGACAATGCTGGCAAGGACCAAGACAAGGCGTCGCAGCCAGTCTAAATTACTTGACGCGGTGAACAAGTGGGTTGACGAGTTTCTGTGCCTCTGAATGTAGCGGGCAGGGGATTGTGGAGAGAATTAGTAGTGTCTTTGTGTCGTATCGGTTGCTTGGCAAGGTGGATCTAGGGATTTCCGTATTCTTCAAGTCTCCAGTAGAGTTATAATCATCATGCCCTCAAAGCTAATGTGTTTGTTCTATGTGGCCTGGACAGTGCTAATGTAGAATGCGTGTTTCAAGGTTGTATCGATGCCTCATTCAACACCCCCCATATGTTGTACCATTTCCGTCGTGTACTGGCTGGTTATTTCAGTTGAGCTGAGACCCAAGCTCTCTCACTCTCAAATACTGACAAGTGTATACCATGTTTTGCTCAAATAGCGTGATGCTGCTGCATCGGAGGCTATTCATCTTCCGTCCAGTCATACAGTTCTCAGCGCATCAAGCTCGGAATTAGTTCCCGGCGTCCATGCCGAGCTGAAGAGTGTTTGTAACCACACTTCGCTTTCGCTTTGGTCTTGGCCGGGGAGTCTCGGAGAACCTACCTTGTATCTTGGCAGTGGGGGTTCACGAGCATCCGGAGTGCAACCGAGATGGAGGAGCGCTATTGCGAGATACGTACCTGTGTGGGCATCGTTTACATCCATGAATACAAGTATAAGTACGGAGTAGGTAAGAGCGCAAAGAGATTCTTCTTATCGGCATTGACATCTAATTTCATTTCTAATCCCTTTTGAAATCAAAATGGCATCCAAAACCCTGAGCGACCCTGTGAAAGGCGTAAGCCCTTCCTCGTCCCAATTTTGTATAACCCTTTGTCTTACCAAAATAGTTTACCGAGATTACGGCTCAAGAGAAGTCGCTCGCGCTACCACACTTCACCGCTGAGGATGCCTTTGAGATTGGCGTCTTGATCCGGAACCGGCTGAGGGAGATCAGCGAGAATCCTGCAGTTGTAAACATTACGCTTGCCAACAACAAGCAACTGCTCTTTCACGCCGCATCGCGACCTGGAACGGTGCCCGAGAACGACAACTGGGTGGCCCGCAAGAGGAACTTTGTGCTGAGGTTTGGATGGAGCACCTGGGCAGGTCACAATCTTTTCGACATGGGCGATGAGGAAAAGTTCAAGGCTCGATTCCAGCTTGGTGAGACGGCTGGTGATTACGCCATTCATGGTGGTGGATTCCCTGTTCGCGTTCAGAACGTCGAGGGCCCAGTTGGCGCCATTGTTGTGAGCGGACTTGCCCAGGAGGAGGATCATCAGGTCATTGTTGAGTCTTTGCAAACCTTCTTGAATTCCACACATTGAATAAAGTAAAATCAGTCGCTTGAATTCATCAACCGCAGAATGCTTGAACGAGCTCTTGTGTTCCCTGTAGGGAAGTTGCTCAATGTCTCATACCTATGCTACATCGTCCAAGCCAGCATAATCCAAACCTTCTTGTCATCGAGCCTACAGCTGCAGCACGCAATCTTTCGTCTTCAAACGCAAATGTGTAGAAAATCGCTATTCACCCACCAAAATATGGTGTCATGTCTGTGATATCCGGAGCCACAGACCTCCCATGGTAGAACCCTGGTAGGTTCGACTCTAGATGATCTTGTTGCCGCCGAAAATGCAACATTGTGAACACTGCGGATCGTGTGACCTTGTGTTCATAGAGGCTAGCACACAGAGCGGCTAAAAGTGAGGTTATTCCAAGGTTCTGCCGTTGTATAGCCAGCCGAGAGATTAACCAACGCCATGGATGTTTGCTAAGTCCGATACTCCCCGGAAGAGTTGCTGACTCTATAGAGTGGGGCACCCAGGTCTCGCCACAACCCCAGTCTCGACATCCCCAAATCCCTCACCGGCGATCAACACCACAACATTCAATCGACGATTCCTCAACAAAATGACAATCAATTTAAATAATTAAAGCTGGAAATTAATATACATAGATTCCTTTTCCATTCGTGCAATTTCCATCGCCTCATCATAAAGATTGGGACCGTAAGCTTCCTCGTAACGTGAAGCTGCTTGTATTGCTTCAAAATGCGCAACTGCAATTTCTGGGATGCGTGCGAAGGTCTTATTGGGGTCATAGTCGACAGCCTTACGCCCGGTCGTCTCCTTTGACTTTAATTTCTCCTCGAGGAATATCATACGGAGCTATAAGGCTGCAATCATGGTGTTCTTCCTATCTAATTCCCTTGCGTGTGAATTCATGATATCCCGTAGGTCCCGCGGGAAGGTATCACGACTCTGATCGAGGCGTTGAGCTTGCTCTTTTATGTCTTTTCCGCTCTTTGGCGTACGCCAAAGCTCGGTATCACCAACTTTCCTCTTCTTCGGTGTATGCGGCGGCGACAATGAAGATGGTGGCTCTTCGGCCTCAACAGCTCGGTCTAGAAGTCTCTTCTTATCAAGAGGGAATATTCCAGCGGCCCGGAACCCTGATCGTATATTCCGGCTCGTAAAAGCTTGGTCTGACGCCTGTTTATATGCTTCAATAAACCGTTGCTTCTGTATTGGGGCCGTGGTGTTGAATGACGCGAAGTCCCTAGTTGCGCGACGAAAATAGGACTTGACAGGCGAGAATAAACCCACATCCAGCGGCTGGGAGATATGTGACGAGTGCGCCGGTAGGTATATAAGTTGAACCTTATTCACCCATGCCATGTACATAATTTCAATCGTAATGTGCGTGCGGTGGCCGTCTAAGATAAGCATACGCCAAGCCGTTGTGTCCTTCGGTTGGGTCTCCTGGAGGAAGATTTCGGTAAACCACTTCCTGAAGATGACAATGTTCGACCAACCCGTAGGAGAACAGTCAAAGAACCAATTTGGCGTATTTTCCCCTGGAAACCACTGTCCTTGGAGGTTCATGCCGGTCAGAATAAGGGCAGGGGTCAACCGTACGCCTGCTGCGCTGATACACTCGAGAATCGTGGCCCAGGTGCGAGAATCACTATCTGTGACAATAGAGTATCTCGTGAGAGTAGATCCACACACTCTGCCGGCCCGGGTCTCCCCTTCTGCAAGCCCGTGTTCGTCGACATTGTAGGTATTATCATTTTGAATCCCCAGAGACTTAATAGCGTAAGAAACTCGGTCTATGTGTTCTTCGAGCTTTTCTTTCGTCGTGGAATACGTATGGCAGGCCTTAATCGATCGCGATAGCTTCATTTTGACGTCCTCGTGGCGGTCTAGGAACCGGTCCACCTAGTTATGTCTAATGGGTTCTTCTTCCCCGGCTACACTCACAACTAACTGTGCGAATCCTTGGATGTGTGCTTTCGAGGGAGCCCAGCCAGTTGCTTCTTCTTGTAAAATCCATCGCACTAGGTCTTCTTCTTGCTCTTTTGATAGTCTTTGGAACGGTTCCATCGCCTTGTGGATATTCGTACATCCTTGAAGCCGACTGCGTAAGGTTAAACGCGGGATACCGTGGGCTGCAGCTGATGAGTCGACTGTGTCCCATTCAGTCTGCGCAATCGCGCTTTCAATTAGATATTCACGATCTTTATCCATTTAAGAAGACATATTGAAGATTTCATTTAATTTGCTAAAGAATTAATAATGTTGTGGTTGATTTCCTTAACCCCTTCTTTGGTGAGGGGTAACATAATACCAATTATCACGATGACGAAAAGGGGGTTGTGGCAAGACCTGGGTGCCCCACTCTATTTGCTGGATTAACCACTGCACTAAAAAAATAGGTGCCGCACTATAGTTAGGTACAGCGGCTCAATCCTTCTATTCCAACAGAACCATCAATCAACCATAAACCTCTATATAATACTCTCTAGAGATCTACTAAAATAATCCTTACGGCATCATGCTATAGGTTGCTTGTACTGGCGCAACCACCGTGTTGTAGAATTGTATCCGGAATTGCTCGACATTGAACTGCCTTGTCGACTTAGGACCCTGGAACGAGGACTTAATACACCTCTGAACCGCATTGCCGTATGAATCGCCTGCCTCGCGGTAGACATCGTCAAGTCTGTCGATGGCGGTATCATATTGATCTAGGATTGGAGCTGAAACGGCTTGTCCCCTCGATTCATCCTGCAAGGTCTGTCGAAGCTCTTCGATAGGTGTTTTGAGGCATAGCTCAATAAGAATCACGCCGAGCGTGAAGATGGTCTTGTTGGGTATTAGGCGGCTAAAGTCTTTTGTTGACGACGAAAGTGGCTGATCCAACGTTGTCGGCTCGTGAAACGCATACGAGTTGGATGGGAACTGTGAAACAAGTTGCATCCCTTCGCTTCCCTCGTCGACGAAGAACTTGATCTCGTCCTGATCCCATCCTTCTCCCAGCCATGGACTGTCGCTCAGGTGAAGAACGGACCACGCAATCGAAGTGGCAATAGCATATCGCTGTTTGGCCGAGAGAGCAAGATGTGCGTGGGCCTGCCGTCTGTTCTGGTTTAGGAGCAGATGTCTCAGCGAAATTGTCCTGGTAAGGCCCGATAGCTCTTCCGAGTGTTGGCTGAGGGAAAAGTGCGAGAACTGCGGGTCCTTGTCGGCCTCTGGGTCTCGGAGACAACCAGTAATACACCACGGAGTGCATTGTGTTCGGACTTGGCCACACAAATTTGCAATAAACTGTGCCGGCGATGGCGGCGGCAGAGTCGTATCCTGGACTATTTTGATGAGCGATCAAATAGTAAAACTCGGGACTTTCTTTGAGGCCTACCAGGTTGAAGAGTTGTCGAGTGAGTGCGATATGGTAGTCGATAGATCATGTCAAGAAGACTGGATGGAGAAGAAGATTTGGCCTTGGCCCTAGCAGGACTAGTAGTGACTGTTTTTGTGTTTCCTTTTGGCGTAACGTGAAATTTCCGCCATGAGTGTTCCGATTCTGGGTGCGTCTCATATGACAATCCTGCTGAAAAAGCCGATTGATAGCGCACAGGGCCCAAATTCCAGTCTAGGTCTATGGTTGCTTGATGAGATGATGGGCAGTTGCACTGCAAAGCAGATTTTAGTGCTCTGTGGAAAGATCTCAGACATGATCGGATCGAGTCGCAATGCTTCGGATTGAATCCCCTGATGAGGGCTTGGACTTGGCGAGTGTCATCTTCAGCGGATACCTCAGTTCGTTCAAGACAATTTCTCAGATCCTGATTCCACTTCCTGAGGTCATCAATGAGGGATCGGTTCTTCTTTGAGGCGAAGGAGCGCTTTACTCGACGCCACTCCCATAGAGGCCTGTCCGGATCGCCTGTCCACCGAGGCTGTATTTGGCCTATGTATTAGCTTGAGCTCTTCACTGATAGCTTCAGCACGCTATATGCGGTGTGACAAGGCACCTTGCCCTTGATAGAGGGTTGAAGTAGCGGGACTGATAGTTCTAACACATCTTGCACTTTTTTCAAGGAAGACGTAACCTAAGCTGAAAAAAATTCTCACCTTGCCATTAACATCAATGTCTAGATCTCTCAGTAACTTCGAGGTTCTCTCGTCCATTGCCTTGATGATGACGGCGAGGTCCTGGTGGATGCTGGGAAACTTGGCACTGAGACATTCCTGTAGCTCGTCAACAGAAGGATTTTCCAGTCCAATGTTGCGAAGAGTTATCTCCAGTTGACTCTTTTGCATAGTCAAGTCGGCACGGAGAGTCTGAATGGCGACGTAGTAGTTTTGGTGAGTCTCGAAGGGCTCGGCATACTTCTCCAATGCCCAGATGGCAATGGGAATGCCGCCAAGGACGAGGCCTGCGACCTCAGCCATGACATGAACGATGTAAAGATCCTCAGCGTTGCGAAAATTACAGTCGCTACGACTCAGAGCCGCGGCGGTTTAACGTTCGTTGAAGAGGGATGACGGGTGACTCGGTGAGGGAGATTGATGGTGGCCCCGCTGCGTTTCGGTATATCAGGCTCTGACCAGGCTGTGTGCGCCTCACCTTTTTTTTGGACAGTGATTGGATTAAGGATCAGTTCACTGCATGAGCTGAAAACAAAACAGTTCTCATAGGTTGGCAACCCCTCTTTTACCGAGGGTTCTCTCCAAAGACCAGAAGCTACGGCCATTCGACGACATTCGACGTGAGAAGCTTGCCCATCGGATTATTCTTCAACTCAACCGTCATGGAGGCCGTCCCAGCCAACGAGACTCCGCCGTCTCTCTCCAAGTCATTTAATGAGTGTATACGGCTATTCCGGACTTTCCTGTTAGCACTCCACGACGAGAATTGTCGTGTGGTGCGGCTGAAGCAGGTTGATCTCACCGAGATATCGGACCAGTGTGGAAGAGCCAAAAATCTGGGGAGACCAGATGAGAGCAGATCTCCCAGAGAGGGCTCGAGGCTCACTAGCTGACACACTCAGGCACGACAATGATCTCAAAGGCTTGGTTGAGGCTATTTTCATGCGACTAGGTGGACTCCTCCGCCAAGGCAAGTAGATAGATCAACGCAACTGGGACATTTATCTGACCCTGTTCCAGCAACATTTATCGCCGAGAAAAAGTACGACCCCGTTCTTGGGTCAGACCACGATTCAATCAGCAGCGTCAGCGCCGACGACTCGGATACTGGCTCCGACTCTGGTTCAGATGGTGATGACCAACCTCGGCATAACAGGATGCCAAAGATCCGTCTACTCGTTCAGCAAATCACAGATCAGATTCGGTCGCTATATGACCTGTCCTCCTTGCTTCGGCGGCCCAGGATAGCAGACAAATACATTCGCTCTGTCAGTTCCAAGTCACACACAGCCGCATCGGACACGCTGCCGCTCATGGTTTGCTTCAGCAAGTTAGATGAGAGTCACGCCATAGAAAAGATACTGCAGTGGCGCGGCTTGACCAAGAGCGGGCAGAGCCTCAGCTGTGAGAATGAGCCCCCTGCTGAAGAGAGACACAGCTTGGCAACTGACGAGGTCGGTAACATTCTGTGGTACTGCCAACGACTCGCAAGGGCGAACACGAGGCGCCGAGAGCAGCTTCGGTACTGGGCCGATCATCCGTATGTTTCCACGCAGGACAAAGACACCTCGTCCCAGACCTTGCCGGTCTTGGTAAAGCCTCCTGTCAAAGCATCAGAAATCAAGGAGGAGTTAGGAAGCCAAGCATCCACCCTCAAACTGCCGAGCGTCAAGTTCCCGCCAGCAGGCCCAACGTCAACCGTGTCCAAGCATAGCTTCTCCACAGCTGCCGCCTCAGATTTCCACGATACCAAGACAAATGCTCGGCCGCGGACAGTCTACGCTCCCACGAATGTTGGCCAAGGCAGGTCCAACGCTGTCCCGGGCCCCCCCAAGACGGACGGCAAAGCGACCTTTCCATGTCCGTACTGTGGAATTACCCTCGATTCTAGCGAGATGCAGAGGAGGCAGTCGTGGAAGTATATTGAGTCCTATCACGCATTAGTTAGACCCTACTAACCACACCCATAGGCGCCATGTATTCCGTGATCTCCGTCCATACATCTGCACATTCGAACACTGCCAGAATCCTGACAAGTTGTACGCCAGCCGCCACGAGTGGATATACCACGAGCTCCAGATTCACCGGCGCAAGTATGTCTGCAAAGAGTGCCCCAAGACATCTTCTAGCAGGACGGAAATGTTAGCACATGTCCAGGAGCACTATGGAGAATCAATCTCACCGGCGCATTTGGATGTGATTCTGAATCTCTGCGATCAACAAGATGATGGTATGAATGGTGAGGAAGAGGAATGCCTAGTGTGTGGAGAGGAGCTCTCGTTTCTGGCGTTGCCGGGACATTTAGCCATGCATATGGAGGATATGGCTCTCTTCATCTTGCCCAACACCCAAGAAGATCAGGACTTGGGGGGAACCAACGACTCGGTGCAAGTGGAAAAACTCAGCCATTCCAGGTCGCAGATAAGCAGCCTCGGCTTTTCTGCACCTGGAGATTATGGACAGAACCCAGCCGACTTCTCCAAGCTACTCACCAGCGAGGAAGCGGGGTATAGCTCCAAGCTTACCCACTGGAAAGTTACTCACGATCCAGAAGTGGCATCGTTGAAAGCCCTGGTCCAACAACTGGGAGACCAGGACGAGAAAGTCAGACATGCTGCTGTTAAAGCCTTGGGCAGCCAGCCAGCTTTGCCATATGAGATCAGCGAAGCCATGGGGGCAAGATTGGAATGCCGGGACCGTAATGGCCTGACGGTGCTATCGTGGGCCGCCAAGAATGGCCATGAGGTCACCTTCGAGCGACTCATCGAGAAGGGGGCCGATTTTGAGTCCAAGGACTGGTATAGCCACACGATTCTACATTGGGCCACCATGGGTGGAAGCGAGGCCATCGTCAGAATGCTGCTTGAGTTAGGAGCTAATGTTAACTCCAGGAGTGACGATGGAGAGTCGTCCCTACATTACGCCGCCTGGGGTGGGAATGAGGCCATCGTCAGAATGCTGCTTGAGTTAGGAGCTAATGTTAACTCCAGGAATGACGATGGAGAGTCGCCCCTATATTGCGCCGCCTGGGGTGGGAATGAGGCCATCGTCAGAATGCTGCTTGAGTTGGGAGCCGATTTTGAGTCCAAGACTGAGGATGGAAAGTCACCTCTGCATTTCGCCGCCTGGAATGGCAACGAGGCCATCGTCCGAATACTGCTTGAGTTAGGAGCCGATTTTGAGTCCAAGACTGAGGATGGAAAGTTACCTCTGCATTACGCCGCCTGGAATGGAAACGAGGCCATCGTCCGAATGCTCTTGGAGATAGGAGCTGACGCCCAAATGAAAGACAACAGGGGCGACACGGCGCTGTCACTAGCCACCGGGAACGGCGATGAGGCCATCATCCAGCTTTTGCAGCAGCATGCGGACTCCCCAGCGAGTCGCCAGTCGTCCAAGACCTACCATTCAGTTCCGTATAATGCTGAGGACGTCACCGCTGGCATCTCTTCTGCCGAGATCAACCTCAACTCCGTGCCTACTCTCTACAAGAAGGTTGGGCAAGATTGGCATGCCGTCTTTAACCCCAAACTGCAACGAGATCTCGACGTCGATCTAGTCCACGTACTTGAACATTCCTTTCCTGTCACCAGCGTGCGGTTCAGTCACGATGGCATGCACATAGCGACTAGCAGTCACCGCACAGCCCGAATTTTCGACATACAGACTGGTGAGCAGGTGTGTGTCCTGGATCACAATACTCCCCATACGGACCACAGTATATATATAAGCAGCGTGACCTTCAGCCCTGATGATAACTACCTGGCTACGGGTGGCGATCATGGTATGGTTTGCGTGAGTCAATTTCCTGCCTGTATCCAGCTTCAACTTAACTAAATACTGACATGGCCAGTTATGGGACATCGAATCTGGTACAGTCTTAGCCCAACTCGAGGGGCGTAAGGGGGAGATCCACGCGATAGAATTCTCTCCTGATGGAAGAAGTATTATTTCAGGTGCTAGCGATGGGACTGTCCGTTTGTGGGATGTCAACACCCGGGCTAACACCCGTACCCTCTCCACTGGAGACATGATCGTATCCATCACCTTTTCACCCGATATGCAACTTATCGCTTCAGGATCAGAAAACGGAAGCGTAAAGGTCTGGGACGCCAGCACAGGCGCACGTCTGATGCGCCTTGAAGGACACGAAAAATCTGTTCTTTCGGTCGCCTTCTCGCCCGATGGCAACACCCTTGTCTCAGCCAGCTTCGACCAAACTATCAAGATGTGGCATCCCATTCAAACTCAAGGCACATGGGGAGTGAAGTGTATCAAGTCTCTCCAAGGCCACACAAACGATCTCAACTCTGTTTCATTCACCCCTGACGGAAACGGGCTGCTCTCGGGGTCTAGGGAGAGTAGTTTGCAGTTCTGGGATACAAAAACAGGCATGGCACAATTCAGGCTTCAAGGTCATACGGATACAATTTATTCGGTTGCCGTTAGCCCCAGGGGAGGCATCTTCGCCACTGCCTCTGCCGACGGGGAGGCTCGTGTTTGGTTGTACGGTCCGTACCAGGCAGAGGGAACCTAGCATAGGGGATAGCATTTCCGAGCCCTCGGCTGAAGAAGCGCTTGCCTTGTCCCAGAAGGAATTAGAATAGCTTATGTAGATAATAGATAGGACAGCGACATGCAAATATTGATTTTAAAAGCAGCCGTTAAATTAAGCAAGAGTCTGGGCTTACCCTAAGAGGTTCACCATGCCGCGTTGCCGCGCCCTAGGATATCATAAGTCGTTCATACGACACCGGAGACTCCAGAAAAATGACGTTAGGGCTCCATAATGGTTTAAGACGTTAATTGGCTTGCTGCATGAACCGTCTGGGCAATGTCGTATATACCCGTAACCCCAGAGATCAACGAGGCGGCGATGGGATACACGGACTCTACCCTAACAGTGTCTGTCGTATTCGAGTAGTTATAATCACCGGGAAGTGAGAATAACTGATGCCATATCCGTAAGTAGCTGAGAAACAGATCCTCAACTGTAGATGATGTTGAGCAAGGCGTAGGCCAAGAATTGAAACAAACAACAGTTGGCCGGGACCCTTTCGGGTCTGATTTGGTTTCTATTAATTTAAGGTGACTTTAAGACAGGGGGTTCTCGTATCAAAGAATGACGAGGAAGCATAAACATCGGGGAAATCGACTTGCTTGTCTAACTCGGAATGCCTCCTCACGATGGCTTCGCCGCGAGTTCCCTAGCGTTAGGCAGCGCCACAGCCTTGAAACAAGTCGACAGAATACGCGCCAACTTTTTGAGTGAAGCATGGCCAACTAAATTTTCCAGTCTATTCTTGTCATACACTACCAAGCTCAGTGTCACACCCCATGCACGCCACCACCTTGTCTGAAACGCCAACTCCCGTCTGCTGTACTACCCAAGGCAAAGCTATTCTCAACACCACTAAGACGGCGCCACTTCAGCCATACGCGTGTCCAGCGCGGCTTAGAGCTGCAGTCAGCTCCCGTCGGGTGGCTTGGGTGGGAGCTCCCAGCTGAGCTCCTTCAGGCAGCAAGATCTCGGGCGGTCAGATCTAGGACGACGAAGATCCTTGTTGGGTGGAAAGTAACTTTAGGCATTAGACCTATTAGAAATTGCTCTGGCATTCACTCTTTTTCAACATGACTCGTAGGGGCAGACATTGTACGGCTGGCGACCCCTGGTCAAGCCGGTTGGAAGGGGCTGGTTGCCTCAATTCACATGGTTTTCACTCTGAGATTGTGTTCTTAGAAAATTCCAACATATCTATTAATACTATCCATAAACCATCATAGCCATCGCGGCCATATCATCATACTGTATATGGTTAATGCATGGAGGCATGTACAGTGCGCCTCAGATTACCAGTCCAAACCATCATATGCAACCCAACATTAAAACAGAGCAGCCAAGACGAGGGGCAGAGCGTAGACCAGGGCCATGTTGATGATGGAACCGCGGCCGGCCGTGTTGGCAGGAGTGGTGCTGCTGCCGCCATCGCCAGAGCCTGAGCCAGAGTCTCCGGAGCCGGAACCAGAATCGGAACCGGAACCCGAGTCGCTGCCGGAGCCAGAGCCGGAGCCTGAACCAGAGCCAGAGCCACCGGAACCTGAATCGGAGTCGGAGTCAGAGCCACCAGACCCAGATCCAGAACCGCCAGAACCGCCAGAACCGCCAGAGCCCCCTTCCTTGTCATCGCCATCCTCATCATCACCAGAGCTTCCACCGCTGCCACCACTACCACCAGAACCACCCCGGCTTCCCGAAGATCCAGACCCAATATCCGAAATTCTAGCCTGGGCAACAGTCAACTCAACAGGCTGCTCCCCACACTCCTGCACCATGTCAATCTTGGGCTTGTTGTTGGTCGCCTGGAAGCTGTTGCTGGTCAAATCCTGGAACTTGCCGTCCGTCTCCTGCAGCTCCGAGTTGTACACGTCCGAGCCGTCCACTATCATCTTGAAAATGCACCCCTTGACCACCTGGTTGACCTCGGTCTTGTCGGAGCTGGAGCCCGCGGGCTTCTGCACCTTGACCGAGGCGACGACGCGGACGTAGTCATCCTTGGGGATCTCGAGGGGTGACTCGACGTTGATGGTGCAGTCGGCCTTGGAGTTTGCCTTGGGAGAGAGGATACTAATTCTGTTAGTTCAAGTGTTGGAGTGAGATAGGGGATGGGACTTACATAGCCTTCTTGCCATCGACCGTGCTGAACCTGGCGTTCGTACCAGGCTTGGCATTGTCAAGAGGAAGGTCGATGGACTTGTTTGTCGCAGCAGCAGTAGCAACAGTCGTGAACGAAGTCTTGTCTCCAGAACCGCCAGCAGTCTTCGACGCTACGGCGGTCTCCTCGGCGTCATCATCATCATCACTGCTACCCGTGGTGGCCGGGGTATCATCGTCGTCCGTCCCCGTCGTCTCGCTGCCATCAGTCTCCTCAGGCTTGTCATCGTCCGTCGCAGTAGCTTCACCATCATCATCGTTGCCTGTCGTGGCGTCCGGGCTCTGGTACGAGGGGTTGGTGGCAGCACCAGTAGGCTCTTCTGTGGTCCCGACCGTATTGTTTTCGACATCTTCGGTATTCGTAGGCTCGGGCGTCTCGGTATCGGAACCTCCAGTCTCTTGAGGGGTCTCTTGAGGGGTCTCTTCAGGTGTCTCTTCAGGTGTCTCGGTCTCTCCCGATCCTCCAGTTTCTTCAGGGGTGTCGTCGTCGCCGCCATCCCCCGTCTCGACTGTCGGCTCGGGCTTAGCATCGCCGGTAGGCTCAGCATCACCGGTGGGCTCAGTGTCTTCGCCACCGGAGGATCCTGTAGGGGCGGGCTCTTCATCGTCTGTTGGTGTTGTAACGGCCGTGGTTAGCGTAACTGTTCCATCATAATCGGCAGGCGGCCGAGCCTCAGGTGTCTGTGTACCAGGCGCCTGGGTAGTAGGTGCCTGTGTCTCAGGCTCCGCGGCTATCGTCGTCAGGTCCGCTGGAGCCTCCGAGGGCTCACCTGGAGTTTCTGACGGGGTTTCCGCGGGCCCCTCCGGAGCAGCTCCCGAGGGAGTTTCAGAAGGAACTTCGGGAGCAGACTCAGAGGGTCCTTCACGAGCCCCGCCGGGCGCTTCTGGTTCTGGTTCCCCAGAAGGCACTTCCGGATCTTCCTCGGCAGCCGTTGGCGACACTTCAGGCGTTGTATCATCAGGTAATGGCTCACTTTGTGTTGGCTGTTCAGGCTCGGGTTCAGGTTCCGTATTGGCGGGGACGTCGCCGCCAGCATCGCCGCCAGTCTCTCCGCTTCCGGTGTCATCGCGTGTGACAATATCCGGAGCTGGGGCTCCAGTGTCGGCAGCCGTTTGGGCTAGGCCCTTGACGGCGAGAAGGCCCAGAATAAGGCCGCTTGAGGGACGCATGGTGTTGACTTTTTCGTTCTGAGAATGGCTTCAAGGGATTGCCAGAGATCAAAGAGCGAACCGTAGATGTCTTGTCAGGAGTCTATACCGATCACAAACCAGGGCTGGACCTCGTCTCTATATATACCTCTCCTCCCCAACTTTCCCTAGCAACGGCAACCCCGCCCTATGAGTTATCGTCTCAGTAGGCGAAGTTTTGAGGCTTAGAGCTGAAAGGCCCATGATGCAAGCTGAGGCAGCACACCTCTAGTGCCAACTTTGGAGCGGTAGCACGGTAGCCACCATGCCAGTGGGCGGGTCCCTACAGCGTCTAGGGCTGAAGGATCGGTGAGCAGTGGCCTCAGTGTTTTCTTCTGGGGTCCAATAACAGCCTTGTCAGCTGCCCATTCACCCTCCTCTGCTCCACAGGGCTTCAATACTTTGCAAAGCATGTCTCCCAACCTCGCCGGCGCATAAACCACAACGAGAACAACGCAAAAGGGCTGGGCCTGCCGCGGGGGGCTTTGCGACGCCATGGTTGGGTTGCCTCTTTGTTTTGGTGGACGCCACAGAGATGCGGGTTATTGCTAGTCCAGTAGCCAAAGCAAGCCACGCCACTTGTAGGTTGCCGACTAGAAAGCCACATCGCCGCTTTTTGACGGATGCTTGAGAGACGGCTGAAGGGAGAGGCCTTGGCATGGCCAAGTCAACCTTGCACTATGAACTAGACCGCACATTGTCTCTCTAGGCGAGGCAGCCTTCAGTGGATTCTGGGCCACCCAAGGGCTGTCGCGGTTATGGTAAGCTGGTACACAACCCGTCTCAGCGCTGGGGCCCAGGACCTCTCAGACGCCCAGTAATTCGTTTAAGCTTATGCGGCTAGCATCAATGTTTATTTACCCTTGTCAGACAGGCTACAGCCAAACAAGGTCTAGAGCTTCGTGAACCGAGGGCTTTGCTCACCAGGCCTCGAACCCGGGTGGGCCTCTCCACGCGGCACGGAGGAGACCCGCGCCTCCGACCAAGGGTTTTGTCAAGGAAACTCTCAGAGGAGTAACAATAGGCGAGAGGCCATTGGGGAAGAGCCTTGTGAGAAGCTGTCACCTCGGAACGAGGCTCCCAGGAACGAGCCTCGCTTGGAAGTGCAAAAGCGAGCCTTGCAGTTCTGAGACAGATAGACGCACATATGCAAAGAGCCAAGCTGAAAGGTTCCCCAGATATCACGCACAGAATTCAAACAGGCAAAGTGCTCACTCAATTTTCGTCACAAGATGCTTCTCGCAGAATCTTACCCACCATGAAGGCGTGATCTGACTATTCATTCTCTTCTGAGAAATGACTGATTCACGAGCAACCCAAAGAAGCACGCCAAGAATGCCAAGAATCGCACATACCGAAAGACCAGCCCAGACCCCAGGTCTCCCGCCGATCAGCCAGCATCTCGGCTCGGTTGTCAGCCCTACCAGTTCACTAATTACCACCAATTGCCACCAAATTCTTGACCCCGTAGAACCTCGTCTGTCAATAACATGCACTTTGGGTATTGCCAGCCGCGGACGTGGCAGGCAGTCAGCAACGCCTTGCATCACTTACCTGAAGCCCGCAGGTTCCAAGTAGGGCGGCCTATGCGGTTGTCGCGACTATATGTCAGAGGGTAAACAAGCAGGCCAGGTTTCGCCTTGTGGGCGCAAGCCAAAGGCTGACTGACGTCCCATGTTGAGCTTAATGGCCTCAAGAGGCCTCAAGAATTGAGAACACAATCAGCTTCCAGAATACGTCTAATGTCAAAGGTAACGCAAAAGTGACGAGTGGCCTTTCATGAGTCATTCACATCCTGTTCGTTTCTTTCCTCTTGGTATGGGGAGGGGATAGACGACTCTCTCTTAAGCCACTTGAGCTGCGGCTGGCCGGAGCTATTACCTATTCCATCAGGCCATAGAGTAATTGCTGTGGAGATTACGCAGGGAGAGAACGAGAGAGCAATTCAGTCAAGACAAGGTCAATCAATTCCTGTTTCGTTGGTATCGACTCAAGAGTCATGAAAACCGAGAGTGAAGCTACCTATCATCTTAACGAACAAGCCCAGGTGCACCAACCGATCAGAGAAACAACAACACTCTCCCCTCCAGAGGCGCCATCAGCAGCCAATTCAACAATTCCAGTGGGGGAGCGTCTTGCTCCTGTCCGCATACTTGTTCACTTCGCACCCTCCCCCTTGAACCACATAGTTAGGCCTCGGTTCCATGAAGTTTTTTTCAGACCTTCCCGCACGGCCGAGCCCACTCACATGGCATTTCTCCTCTCTTAGAGATGGTAGGATACGTCTTGGGCGGTTCCGAACTTCCCCGTCTACATCACAATTAGCATACTTCAGTCTTGTCCAGGGTTGGGAAGATGCATACCCTGGTCGGTGGGAATATGGCCGGGTGTCCTCGCTGTCATCCACGGGATGGGGAATGGGATCAGGCTTCACTGGGTACGGTCGCTCAACTTGCTGGTCTATATACATCATTAGTTCTACGTCCATCTTCCCAAGACTTTGCACTTACGGATGGGGACATATCCAGTGTGTTTTGGCAATTTATCCGTCAGTTGAGGTCCTACCCTGTAGCGAAAGTGAGGGTGATGGGGATGATGAGGGCGTTCGAGGTGGTGAGGACGGTGAGGGTGGTAAAGATGATCCACCGCGTCATGAGGCCGGAAAGGACGGCCGAGAGGCTTGTGGTGAGAGTCGAGCGGCAGCACGCACTCGGCCCTGACATGAGACTTGCTATAGCTCGTGGAGCAGCTGATACCACTGATAACCTTAGAAGTCGCATCCACAACGAACTCAGACTCGCTCACACGGAGCGTTCCATGGCCGTAGTCATCAACGTTGAACTCGACGTCGAGCTTGAGATCCGAGATGGTAAGCTTGTTGCTGCAAGCTGCGCAGTGAAACTTCTTGTCGTTATCCTCAATGTCATAGACAGTTGTGAGAACAGTGTCAGTGATCTTGCTCTTTTCAAAGATGACGGCGAGCCTCTGGGCTTCAGATGGGGCTGTGTCCTTCGCCCCGCAGAATGCGGCGAACGCGAGGAGGACGATACCAAGGGTGAGCACCATAGTGAGAGCTATTATCTTTTTGCGGGGCCGGGATGCGGAATGCGGTTATGTTTTGTTATCAGAAGATCCTTTCATGCGAGTTTGTGGACCATGTCTAAGCAACTGGAAAAAGCTAGGGATTTATACCCAGAACCTGGTGGTTGAGATGAGAACAGATTGCCTCATAGACTCAACAACAACGGGAACTCGAGGGGTAATGGCCTCTTTGTGGACGCACCTGAGGTATTCAGGCGACGCCACGAGGTAATACCAACCAGGTCTGATGCGGTTATTGCTGCCATCTCCGAAAGCTTATCAGTCGTTGTTGGATTGGGCGCGACGAGGTTCATAATGGCATGGCGCTTTACATCGTCTGCAGGGAATTTCCCCGCCCGGGAACAAACCAGTCTGGTAATGTCAACGGCTATGACACGGCCGGGTCGGACGATGAGTGGGAGGCCTCGACGTTGAAAGCCCCCTGGCGGCCCGGCTCGGCGGTTTTCATGCCACTTTTGATACTCAGCGCATGGAAAGCAAAGATGCGGCTTCTGTTAAGAAACTCAAAACTGACAAACTTCGGCTCATACGACGTGCCCTACTGTCATCAGCAGCCGCTGTCTGATCCCCCGGAGCTAAGCCGAAACAAAGAAAGGCCATCCTGAGCCAACGAAAGCTGCTTCTCGAGCACGCCTAGGATCAGAGATGTTGATCTGATTATAATTGCATATTGATTATACTGAGATGCAAGGCTTGGTTAGATTACCACTCCATGGATCAATTGTCCTAGCCAATGTACCAGACAATCCCCCGCTTGGGCTCAATCGCTCAACTCAAACGCGCCATTGCGTTCAGTATCAACGCAGATGCGAAACTTGGTCATCTGCAAATCCGCAGATATAATGGAGGTCAGGTTCGAATCCCGATAGGTCCATTGGTATCTTCACCATGTAGTCAAGCTTCGTCCCATTGGCTTGGTAGGCCAAGGCGGCCGGCCTCCAGCATCTGCATGTCAGCCAAAATGGAAGTTAACACGTCAATGGCCGGCCTCCCGCTTCAACCACACCTAACAGAGGAGAAATGATTTCGCAGCGGCCCAAGTCGATCCAAGAATAAATACAGCAGCCTATGCCACTTTGACTTGCACATAGCGAACACTCATCTCTCCACCTATTCCAGCTTGGAATTTACCGACTGGTTTTTACCTCCAACGATTCGACCCGACTCTCAGCAGAAGGCTACTTCAACAAGAATGAAGTTCTATGCCGTCGCTATTGGTAGAACCACGGGAGTTTTCGCAACTTGGGAGCAAGTTACCTGATAAGTTCAGCTGCGTGGACCTCGGACTAACGAGTTTGTGCAGTGAGGCGAAACCCCAGGTAAACGGCTACAGTGGTGCAAAACACAAATCATTCAAGTCGAGAGAGGAGGCCCAGGAGTTTGTGGATCAACACAAGATAGAGAGTGATCCAGTCGTCGGAAAGGTCATCTTTGAGGAGCCTGAGGAGAAAGTCGCTGAATGGATGAGAAGCTCGCCCAGCCCAAGATCCAGCCGTACTAGGCGCGAAGACAGCCCGACCAACATGGCCGATGGAGTGAGTGGAGAATGGTTGTTGCGTCTCCAGAGAAGGGCAAAGTCCGTGGTTTGAAAGTTGCGAGACGGACAGGGAGATTTGAGAGAAGGGAGAAGAATTAGTTTCATGCAAAGTGTTTTCGTAGATAATTGGATATTATTTTCATTTAACCATACTTATCAAGTGGTCTGATCTAGCAGCAAACCTCATCATGACCAATTAATTGTCATGCCTTGGAGGGACTGGGTCGTCCATTGCCAGTTCAATGATTGAAACACTGCCATATATGTTGTCGATCATTTCCTCTCCTATTTGAATATGTATTGGTCTTCAGTACACGTCAAAGAGCTGATTAATCTTATCATGAGTCGTGGCCCTGCAGGCGGACATAACGGAGATTACTGGCCAGCACATTCGTAAGCCCAGATGAGGGTCAGATTTCTCTCAACTTCACATTCTAACCACGCATCGAGCCAAATCCCATGTCACAATCAGTCTCGGCTCGCGCACTGCCGCGCCTTGGTACGGCGTGCGATGAGTGTCGCCGTCGCAAACAGCGATGTGACGGGCAGCAGCCTGCATGCCTCGTCTGTCAAGAGTCTGGGTTGATATGTCAGACGACGCAGCGCGGTACACGAGGGCCAAAGAAAGGCTACATAAAGGCCTTGAAAGATCGAGTATCGGAGCTTGAGGCCCTCCTACAGAGTCATGTTAGCACCGAACAGCAGCAGGTGGAACAACCACGAGAGTCTAATTCAGAAGGCCTCTACGACATGATATTGCCGACACCGTCCACAGGACTTTCGGATGAACCACTGAATAAGGATATCCCGTTCTGGCTGCCAGAGACGACTGAAAATGCCGAGGCCTTTACTGGTCACTTGGCTGAGTTGACGTCGGCTTCAATGCTCTCTCTGACCTCTTCCAATTATCCACAGATTACGAGCATGATGCACGCTGAACTGTATGATAGTTCCTTAAAAAGCTGCTTCTATAGGGCCCTATTATTGACCTTTGCAGGGATCAACTCTACTTCGACCGTGTGCATCCGTCTATACCCATTCTCCACCAGAGACGATACTTATCTTGGTCCAAGGCATCTCACAAGACCACATCACGTATTTGCCTTCAACATACTACATGGGCACTAGCATCTCTCCTCTCGACCCAATTCACCCATCTGACGGAATCGCTTTACCAAACCGCTAAGCAGATGTTGGAGTCTCTCAGCCTGGAGAGCAAAGACCCCCATAGTCACGACACAGAGCTCGTACAAGCATGGGCGCTGATAGCTATATACGAGTCGATGCGTACATATCATCAACAAGCATGGATGAGCGCTGGCCGAGCCTTTCGCTTAGTTCAAGCATTTCATTTCCATGAGCTTGATATGCCGATCAAGGTAGATCTTACTCCCCCGCCGGAAGTCGACACATTCATCGAAAGTGAGGAGAAACGGCGCGTATTTTGGATGGCTTACTTCCTTGATCACCTGTTCAGCATGCGGAACGACTGGCCCGTTACTTTGAACGAGCATGTAGTAAGTGCACCTTCCATGAGATACGGATAAACTGACCATGTCCAGATCTGCACTCGTCTACCGGCTCCAGAAAGTGAATTTCAAAGCGGCCAATTTGCCCTGGGTCGTTTCTTATCAGAAGCAATGACAGATTCCAGTCTGACCACATCATCTCCATTCAACGAGTGTCTCATCCTAGCCACTATCTGCGGTCGCAGTCTGATGCATCATCACCAGGACAAAGTATCAAAAGCTTACGGTGATCTGGGCTCAGAATGGGAGCAGCAACGCCAATGGCTGGATCATATTCTCACGACCAGGCTTGAAGCATTATCTGACCGTTACCCATCTCCTACTGAGGCACACGATCCCCTCCTATTGTTTGCCAACATCCTCGGCCAGACCACGGTTGTGTACCATTGTAAGGGCATCATCGAGTCCACGGCCAACTCCTCGACCTTTGAAAATTCTAATTCCGAGTATCTCGAGATCCAGAGTCGCGCTGTAGCTGCCACCAAAGACATCGTCAGCCTTGCAAAAGCCATGAGCGAATTACATTTCTCCAAGGTAAGCCACTCACAAACGTCACATCTGAGCTTTCGCCAACATTCACATCCAGATTCACCCATTAATGCCAATTCCCTTATTCATCTGCGCTGAGTTTCTTTACGACCATTCTTCCAAGCAAGAGGCTTTTCAGCTATGTCTGCAAGAGTTGGTTTCCATCTTCTATGGGCTCACGAATGTGAACAACCATGAGCAGACCTACGTGGACTTATTACCTCGGTCATGCATCTCCAAAACGAAAGAGCTGCTCAAGCATGGTATTGGAGCTAGTACAGTTGAGGCATAAAACTCGGAGGACCGGCAAAATTAGTGAAATCTTGATTATACCCCACCCTTGAATGCCGCAAGACTGTCACCTCAGTCGTGACACGCTCAAGATGTGACGATCCGACGATTGGCGTTGAACATGGCCCAGACCGAAGAAAAACGATTCGCCATGAGATCGACCGCCAGTCACAAGCAAGGTCGTATACAACCGGTCAAGGAAGTCCTCGGGACGATCTAGCCAAGTCAAAGCGCCAGCCACGCACAAGAAACCAGACTAGCAAACCCAAGGAGCCAATTACCCTCGCGTGAAACTAAGCATTTAACGGAGAAGCAGATTATCCCTGCTCCGCCTATTCCGTATCTCGCATGTGCTATCGATGCCCCGGAGGCGCAGTGCAGTAGCACGAACTGAAAGTTCCCATCCCCTCATCTCGGCTATTTATCCACCTTGATTCCACTCATCCCGCACACCAGACGGGCCGGCCCGCTAAAGTTTCCATTCTTGCGCGGTTGTTGAAGAATCCATCTCCCTCCATCCACTCCTTCTCATCTTGGGTCACCGTCTTGCTTCTGGTGCTCAACTTAGTCCAGGGCCAGACTCCCATCTCTTGCGATCGTCACTGCATCCACTCGCCAGCATCCTTGCAATCTCAAGTCCCCATTGCAGCTCGCCACAATGGCCGTGGTAGCAGCCCTTTTGGACAACTTGGTGCCACTTCTCTTATGCTGCTTGGGTCTCTTAATTGTCCGAAAGTTGGTCATTTACAACAAGCTCAAACAGTTCGGCGGCCCCAGATGGACTGGCTTCACTGATTTGCCTCACAGCAAGGCCATGCTCCAAAACCGTTGCCATGAATGGTACGAAGAGGCGAATCACAAATACGGTGAGATATTGGAATCATTTCTTTCTTAGCTAACTAACACTCTCCAGGCCCAATCGCGAGAGTTGCGCCAACAGTCCTCGTCACGTCGTCTCCGGAGGTCTGGATGCATGTCAACAACAAGCCCGGCTACAAACGGTCTGATTGGTATTACAATGCCTGTCGTATCGAATATCGAAAAGACAATGTCTTTAGCCAAACCGACAATGACAAGCATGACCAGAGAAGAAAGCAGATGGCCCCTGGAGTAAGTTACTTTCATGGGTACTCATGGCGTCTACTAATATCGCTAGTACTCTGGGCGAGAGAATCTTGAACTCGAGAAGTCCATCGACCTCCGCGTTCAGGAGCTAATCGACCTCATCCGCACCAAGTACCTCTCAACTCAAGACCTCATCGTCCCCGTAGACCTTGCCCAAAAGATCCAGTACCTTACCCTCGACGCCATCAGCAGCATCAGCTTCGGCAAGGAGTTCGGCATGCTGCGCAGCGACTCTGACGTCGACGGATATCTCCAGTCAAGTGAAGAAGGTCTCGCAGCTGGTAACTTTGCTCTTGCCCTTGGAATCAGCTGGATAGCTCATGCCCCTGTCATCGGCGCCTACATTGCACCCTCTCCCAAGGACAATACTGGATTTGGAAAGATGATGAACGCTTGCTTTCGCTGTGTTGACGAGCGTGCTGCGAACCCCACTGATAAACGCTCCGATATGCTGGCATCCTTCATCCGTCACGGCCTATCAGGCGCCGAATTGCGTTCAGAAGCCCTTGAGCAGCTCGTTGCCGGCGCCGACACCACATCCACAGGCATTCGTGGAGCTCTCCTCTACATCATGACGAACCCACGCATATACTCAAAGTTACAGGAGGAAGTCGACAATGCAGTCCAATCAGGCCAAGTTGGCGAGGGCATCATTCCTCTCTCCGAGTCCAAGCAGCTGCCATATCTTCAAGCTGTCATCCGCGAATCTTTACGAATGTGGCCCCCAGCAGTCAACATCTTCTCCCGTGACACGCCTCCCGGTGGCGACACTGTAACCGTCAACGGCGAAAGCATCTTCCTACCAGGCGGCGTCTCCATTGGATATTCAGGACATGGCATCCACCACAGCGAAGAAATCTACGGCAAAGACTCAAAAGTCTTCAGACCCGAACGCTGGTTGAACGCAGATCCCGAAAAGCTAGCCGCCATGATTCGCACAAGCGAGCTAGTCTTTGGACACGGCAAATTCCAGTGCCTAGGCAAACCAGTGGCCAATCTCGAGCTTGGAAAGACCATATTCGAGGTAAGCAAGGGAGAAAGTTTCTTGTTGCTGATATCTAACTTTGAACATAGTTGATGCGCCACTTTGACCTGGCTCTTGTGAACCCAACGAAGCCGTGGGATGCTCGAAACTCACTCGGTCTGTTCACCATATCTGACATGTGGGTGCAGGCAATGGATCGAGCCGACAGATCCAAAGCCTAGTGAAACAGGCACTCTAGCTATTTTTATCAGGATCCAAGATTGTATAATGATTAAGATGGAACTCTACTTATGTTGTCGATGCCCCCGGATTTGTGTACTTTCAAGCGCTCGGAGAGTTCTTTCAGATTGATCACGTCAGTCCCAGTTTGCCATAACGTTTATTCCTTTTTATCGTTTCAGCTGAAAAGAGGGCATCAACATTCCCGTAATATCATCCCAAATCTACATATGTACTCAGTAATGGCGCAATCATTCTGTCTTGAGCAATTTATATCCAAAGCATGAGACAACCAAAGTAAGTATCGTGATAAATAAACGCTTGACGACGAATGGCAGCCTAGACCTAGCCCATACAGTGGGCATACCTCGGAGTCCGCTAAGAGAGCAGAGGAGAAAGGACTACTTGGCCGTCTCGGGCTTCTGTCCGTAAACATTGGTCCTGTGGAGTGGGTAAGCTATGGAGCGAGGAACGAGCTCAAAGCATCACTTACACGAGATAATACGGCCGAATCTTGGTGTTGCGTATGGCCTGGCGCATCTCCATGACAAACATCTGTACCTCGTCGTATTCCCACCCCATTATCTCACGCAAAATGAACAAGGCGAAGCCCTCCAAGCTCTCATCCATAAACGCCAGGTTGTACGCGCCAATCTGCTTCATCTTTGGGTCGCTGCTCCAAGCACCGCACGGCACCTGGTACGTCTTCTCCACAACCTTTTCGAAGCCGGCTTCGGTGATGAGCTTGCGCATGGTGCCGTCCATGGCAATGCGCAGCGTCCTGTTCATCTTATCCGTAGCTTCCCAGAATACCTGGGCCCAGCGCTTAAAGATGTGGTCGGGGTCGTCCCTGATCTCGGGCAGATCGCTGTACATATGGATGTTGATCTCCATATTCTCGATCCATCCACCGGGCGCCAGTGCCGCGTACGCCTGGCGGTAGAGTTCGCCCCAGTCGCTGATGCTGCCGTAGAGGGCTCGAATGTGGATAAAGTCGAAGCTTTCGGGGCGGAACGTCCATTCGAGCTGGGCGTCTTCGATGTGGAACGCACAGTTTGGGGGCACCCAGTTGGGCTGGATGGCGCTGATGTCGGTACCAATAATCTCGGCCTCTGGGTACGCGTCTGCCATGTCGATAGCCCAGATGCCGGTACCAGTGCCCACGTCGAGGACCTTGGACATGTGAGTGACGGGCGCGTCAAATAGGCGGTCGTTCTTGAGCATCACCATGAAATGGTGCGCTATGTCGAGGCCATTATTTTGTCTATCATCGTTGGGACCCCAATATTCGGTCGTTTTCGAGTTCTGAAACGTTCGCCCGTGAAGGTTGCGGTAGTCAAAGATGCTTTCCGAAAGAGACGCGGTTGACGACACAATGCTAGCAAAACGTTAGCCAACGGTGCGCGCCACGAGCAAGCCCGACTCGCCTTCCATCATCCTCATATGCGGAATCCTCTCCAGCATCATCCTGGTTCTATCCGATCGACCTAAATTAACACCCCGGTCTGTCAAAGTTGGGGTCAAAGCAACGTACAAAGGGGATCTGCGTGTTTGTCGGGTGGGACGTGGTGTCTCCAGGGGACGACGATTGGACCACCTCGGCTGGCGACTTTGGGGACTTCGGTGACGACTTCGAAGGCGACCTCGGGGCGTCTTGATCGGACTTGGGGCTAGACATGACGGTTCTAAAGACTCGGCAACAGACAGCTCGGGTGTGACGATGTGGGGATTCCGCTCTCTCTAGTGCGCTGGGAAGTGTTCGTTGAAGGCGGCAGGGAGAGGCATCACGGGAGCCAGCTAAACTAATTACCCCGCTATTCGCCGGAATGAAGACGCGATATTTCCAGGGGTCTGAGACCCATTTGTCAGTCCATCTTTCGTCTGTGACCCCCCGTTTGGCTGGGGACAAGTATTGGCTCTTGTGGGATGAACAAAGCTTGATGGAGCTTCTCACTCTTTAACTTAGATGAAATAACCTCAAAGCATTGATACTCAAGCTGTTGGTTGCAGCCAGAACGGTCACGTGGACTCCGCTTGGCTGACCGGTGCTGGGGTCCGCCCCAAGGACCTGGTAACCGATCGGCCCCTTATGCACCCGCCCTGGATTGATTGGAGTGCGTTGAACTGGTGCGTTGAACTGGTGCGTTCTCCTGCTTGTGTGATTCGGGTCTGATGCCTTTTCCCTGCGGCATACTCGATTCAGCCATCCGCAACTCTTCACACTTGAGACTCGACCTCCTGGAAAGCCGCCATGGCTGACTAAGGCCTGTCACTGCAGAGATGGAAGTCGCGTCCTCCACACTAACACATACCTACCAAAACAACCAGACACGTGACGTGTTCAGATTCCAAGTTTTCTCCCTGACGAGAAATTGTCTCCATTCAGAATCTTCTTTTCATCTCAAGGAATCAATCGCCGTTATTGGCAGCCAAGGTCAAGTCGCCACGCACTGGTCTTGCTCCAATCGAACCCCTGCCCAAAATCAACATGACACTTTCACACCCGGAGACACTTCGAGACCTCCACCAAGACCTTGTGCAAAAGTACAAGGTCCACGGTGCGAGAGTGGACGAGATTTGGAGGTCGCTTTCGAAAAGTCAAAGGAAGCATTGCATGCAAGCTGGGGCAACAGACGGCGAAGTACTGAAGCACCCATTGGACATCAGCCTCGGCGCTGTTTACAAGTTCATACCGGAATGGAATCTTCGCGACATTTCAGAGCCCGGTTCTGACTTCTTCCTCGAACTTCTCAAACACATAGCGACGACCACCCTGGTCCAGCAGTACTGCGGGTTCAACGGCGGACTTGGCGATTACCACCACATCGTCAACGTGATGGATAGAACATACCTGCGCCACGCCGACTCCTTCGAAGACTGCTACACTTTCTTCATTGACGAAAAGTACGGAGTATCTATCAAGCTTTCGCACGAGAAGGAGAAGTCATTGGCTGTATTTGCGCCTGCAGTACGGGCCAATGTCTGCGTGCCACAGTCCTTTGGCCAATTGGTGCTTGACAGGCAAATGATGCTACTCCAATGCCTTAATGTCATGGCGGAAGACGTCCTGAGAATGGGACCACGGACAAAGGATCAACAGCAGTCATTCAAGAACGACGAGGGAGATGGACTAGCATGTGCCTTTTCTAGCCTATCTGTTCGAGACACCACAGGCAAGATCGAGCTCAGAGACCTCGTGGCCAGCGCTCGCGACCGAATGTCGGCTCTGGAGGAACGTGTCGACCTCCTCCGCACCGAGTCTATCATGCTTGCCCATGCCGTCAATGCTGTATTCTTTAGTCGCCCGGACCTTGTCCCCGATGAGAAGGGACGTGTGTTGCCGGTGCACACTGACAAGTTCATCGGTGCCGCCTTCTTTGATGCTGTTGATATTGGCATCCAGGCTGGGGCTACCTGGGCCTACATCACTCGTTGTATTGAGCTACTAGAAGGCTCAACTAACAAAGCATACAGAGGAACTATTCTTCAAGAACTTTCCAATGTGTGCCACCTCCAATACTCCCGGGCGCAAGCTCAATTCAAGCGGCACCCCGCAACGGGAAGTGGCTCCAAGCGGTTCAGGCGCATCGCCAATCAGTTCGACAAAGCTGGTAACTCACGCCTCCACATGAAAGTCAATGTAGCGGAATTGACCAGGAGCGACCCTCAATGTCACTACCTCCTGCGACTGTGCCAATCCGAAACCACCACTGCAAAGGCCGCAGAGTGGTTGAAGAAACTGGGCGAACTTTACGCTTCTCATCCTTCGGAGCGCGAGCGACTGGTTGAACGGGAAGCCGAGTCTCTGGCCGATTTCTCTGTCATCACTGGATTTGTCAACGACCTTACCTCGTCGACCTCCCTCCCCACGGCTTCCCGCAAGAAGGGCCATATATTCGTCACGAAGAGTCAAGAGCTCGAAGCCGAGCTAGCGCCAATCAAGATGGAGATTGACTTGCGCGACTATGCTGCCCCCATCGACAACCTTATCGAGCCTGGAATGGCTGATAAAGCCTTCGACGCAATGGAAGCGCACACTGTCCAGAAGGCTGGCGCAACGCTGGGATGCCTCTACCAGGCCTTGGCCGAGGAGTGTATCGCTGATCTCGAGGATCAATGCGAGCAAGCTCAAGCGCGAAAGGAGCAGGACGGCAAGGCTGAGCAGATTCCGGTGCTAGCCACGCAAGAGCCTCTGGAGGAGCAGATGGAAAGTCGAAGGCACAAACAGAAGACGCGGCCTACTCAACCTTCCGCCTTCAAAGTAGCTACGAACACGCCGGAGATTGAAGAGCAGGAGCCTGCGCAGATGTCGCAGACCCTGAGTGGGAGCGAGTCGACCATGAATATCTTTATGAAGATTTTCAAAAAGTCGGAAGCTCGAGGCTCAGTGAGTTGGGTGTCGTTCGAGGCGGCCATGGCCGATCTGGGTTTCTCGGTCCATTCGAAGTATAGCTCTGTCTATACGTTTCGGTCGCTTGAATCTATGGCGATTCGGAAGCCAGTAACCTTACACCGTCCGCACAATGGACAGGTCGAGGGCGTTAGACTTTTAACACTGGCACTGAGGTTGAAGCGCACCTATGGATGGAGTGAGCAGACGTTCCAAGTTGCTTGAAGATGTGGCTTGTGAGCTTTGACTTACGAGTTCCCCCTGGAAAGTGGTGTTGATCTCGACGTGATTGAATGTACTGGGCGCGCCCAGGTCTCATCATCTACTCAACTATATCCTCTAGTTTGAGCGACCGCGGAATATGTCTCATGGCCCACCTGATTACCCAGGACGTGGGCATCATTCATACTTATTGGCACTCCCTCGGACCAGTTTGAGTACCCGAGTGTAGTCACACAAAGCATC
Source organism: Fusarium falciforme (assembly GCF_026873545.1). Classification (NCBI taxonomy): domain Eukaryota; kingdom Fungi; phylum Ascomycota; class Sordariomycetes; order Hypocreales; family Nectriaceae; genus Fusarium; species Fusarium falciforme. Next base: position 6,437,261 of record NC_070544.1, on the reverse strand, counting down.
ACGGAACAGCAAAGACCATCTCCAGACGCTCATCTTTGTCATAATCTGCCACGGAACACAGCAATCTCGACAACTGACAATGCTACTCGGCGAGCGGATGTTTGACGCGCGTACACGACGAAATACAAACATACGGAGATCATGATCAACGAGGGACTCTTACCACACAAGCTGCCTTGTTCGTCGCAAAGCAGCCTTATCGCATTGTCTACCCAGCTCGTTCAACCGACGACGGCCTCTGTTCAAGAATTTACTGAACAGGATTTCGAAGGATTGTCGCATTGGGGGCTGTGCGCTAGCGGCGGTTCAAAATAATATCCATTGATCCATTGTCGGCCGGCTGGCGGTTACTCAAAGACATGGACTCTGCCAACAGACGATTGTACGCCATTGATCAATAGCCTCGATTGATAAGCCGGCATTGATTAACATAGACTCTCGATTCATGCAATCACTCAGCTGAGGCAACGAAGAGGCCGTGTTACGATTCGTCTCACCCAAACACAAGGACCCATTTGCCTCGGCGCATGGTCAGAAAAGCTCCATTCTCGCGCTTGGCGGACTCTTTAATTCGTCTCCTCAGAATCCCCCTAAAAATCGTTGGGTGCCACGTTTTTTGGTGGGAAGCAGCTTAGCAGCCATCGTCATCCCCGGGGCGGCCGAAGCCTCCGAAAGAAGAAGTCACCCCGGTCGGAGAGCGACCGATCAGTCAAATGCTCCGTCGGACTTTTTCGAGAAATCCCCAACGGTCTATCAAAGACGCTAGCGACTCAGCCTTACAGGAGAATTCGTTTTTTATAAACAAGCGGGATTCCCTTTGTTTGGCCTCTTCCTCATTCATCTTTTCTTACACATCGTCAGCAGCCATGTCTCCCAAGCTCCCCATGCTGCCCGGCTTCACCGCCGTGAGCGACCAGGTCCTCGTTCGAGAAGCTCTCCCTGAGCATCCTCCCGCCGATCATCCCGAAGCTGTCGTCATCTACGGCTGGGGCGATGGACTTCCCAAGCACGTCTCCAAGTACGCCGAGGGCTACCGCGTGCTGTTCCCCTACTCGAAGCAGATCATCATTTTGAGCCCCATTTCAAAGGCCATGTTTACCAGCCTCGACCAGCGGACAGAGGCCATGGTTCCCGTCCTCGAGAACCTAGAGAAGCTCCTGGGAGATCGAAAGTCGTCGGTTTTGATTCACGCCATGTCCAATACGGGCGCCATCAGCTACGGCACCACCCTCAAGGCCTTCCAGGACAAGAACTCTTCCGCATTCCCTCATCAGCTCCTCGTTCTCGACTCGACCCCCGGAAGCCCATGGCTCTCCCGCCGAACCCTCGGGAACTGGTCCCGCGCCATGAGTCTAGGCACCGCAAACTGGTTTCCCTGGCCTTTCGCCGTTACTCAAGCCCTCTGGGCCGGAGTCCTGCTCGTCAACGCCACGTATCAGTGGATCACGGGCACTGAACCCGCAGGTGCCTTTGCGCTGAGGGTCGTCGACGATGAGTCGTTTGAGACAAAGGAGGCCAAGAGACTGTATCTGTACAGCAAGGAGGACGACCTGATTTCCTACGAGGACATTGAAGCCTACGTCGCCGAATCCAAGGAGCGAGGCTACGTGGTTCGCACAGAGCTCTTTGACGGCAGCGGCCACGTCGGACACATGCGAAAGCACCCAGAACAGTATTGGAAGGCCATCGAGGACGCATGGAAGTGGTCCAACGATGAGAAGAACGGCGCATAATGGAGTACAAAAAGGCGCATGGCAATGCGATGGGATTATGAGTTTGGATTTTTGTACATGTAATGAGCGTGGAATTCGATAGACGTCACGGGCTGGAATCATGCCCTATAGACATGGATCAATACAGCGATGGCTTTTACAGCCTGCTTTCTCTATGCATACTTTCTCGGTCTCTGCTGTCACTACAAGCAAGTCCAAGTCGTCATTTGGCGGATTGTGCTTCTTTTGAAAGCTGGATGCCATCTGGGACGAAATCATACAAGGCTTGGAGGTCTTCACCGCGTGAGTGAGGTACGTGATCGCTAACTGGGCATAGGAGTATGATCGATAACAATAGGAGTGGTTATTGAATATTCTAATCTCAGAGAGGAATGTGCAAGGTAAATTGAGGTTTCTTTTACGTTGCAGTGATGTTCAAGGAGCAGACGGTTGATAAAAGGAAGTCGAATGGTCGTGCAGTCCCCCCTGGTTGTTCTCTTGATTCTCATAAGAGGATAGATGTTGTAAATAAATGGCGGATGGCTCTTAGGATATTATGCCTGCTCCTGTACCAGATGAAGTTCTAATAGTTCACCGATCCTTTTTATGTGGTGCCATATCTTAGACAACAATACCAAGCCTTGAGGCTGACAGGCAGATCAATCACTCCGTGTGAGTCATGCCGCTGAATACAGCCTCAACACAATCCCGGTTTTGGATCCATCATGCTATAAAAGCCACACCGGTCGTACATCTTTTTCTCAGGACCACCTGGGTCATCTTCAAGCTCCAACTTCCATCATGAGTTTCAACATCGTCACACCCCAAACCCCCCTCCCTCCTTCAATCCTCCACCAACTCGCCCTCGGTAGCCCCCTAGACGAAATCCCCAATCACCCCGGCGCCGTCCGACATCACATCTTTTACCACGGAGACCGCAACAAAAAGACAAATAGACTTGAACGATCAATGCTCTTCTTTGTCTACCAGACCGGCAGGTTTGGTCCGCAGAACGGTTTCCGCCTTTGTCTTGTCCATCAGGGGTTTCATATTGCGTCTGCGATAAAGAGTGAGGGTGAGACTGAGGATGATATTGATCGTTTGGAAAAGGATATTCCACAGGGTCATATGGAGGTTGTGGTTCTGGGAGAGGCACCGGTTTATGTTAGCGATGAGGATGGCGGTCACATCGTGTTTGAAGAGGACTGAAAATCAGGAAGTCGAATGTCAAGCCCTGCGAGAGATATATACCCTTAGAGAAAAAGGGGGTTTCTTATGCGCATAAGCTCTTATTGGGGTAGCCCGCCAGCTTGGACTCCCATCAAGCCTGAGATGTGCAGTATAAACAAGCCCAAGAGGAGCATGGATCGGAAGGGACGATGATCTCCAGAAAGCAAAGAGTTTATGCACTTGACGTGTCTCTCAAATACCTATACTTGGATGCAGAAATGTAAACTATGAAAAAAGACAGGAAACCCATGATCTGTCGTAAATTTCAACCCCCTGGAGGAGACATCACAATCCCTCCTCATACAATCATTCGAGAAACCCTAGCTGCCAGATCCTGGATGCTATACGGGTTCGTCAAATCATTGATGGGCAAATCAATCTGGAACGCGTATCTTGCCCAAGATCTAACCTCGATGGCAATGAGCGAATCCATGCCATACTGGACTGCCGATCTCGTAGGTTGGATCTCGCCAACCTTCATCGACAGCACCTGTGCCAACTTGGCAACGAGAGCAGAACAAACAACGGGCTGCAAAGCCGCCTCTTTGCCCTCTGGCACATCAGCAACCCGCCCCAGAGTGTTTCGGAAGGCCTTGACGGCTGTCTGAACTGCACTCTCTCCTCCATCAGATTCGGAATCAATTGCCGCGTTGTCAGCAGCCCTGGATCGCAACAACCCAAACTTTGCGTCCTTGGCCCAGGACTGCCATTCTGCTGTAGCCTTGTCAATCATGCCAAAGCTGAGAACGATTTGACTCTTTGAAAAGTCATCGTAGGAAGAGTCTCTGGTCAGGTTTGCATTCTTGGGCGAACCCGTTGCAATAGCCCCCTCGACCACGCGTAGAACATCCCTCACTGTGATGGGCCTGAGCCCACGGGATAGCAAAGAAGCCTGGATCTCGGGACGCTCGCTGATGTTTCCGACGTCCTCGACAAATCCGAGGTCAACAGATGAGGCTGGGAGTCCGAGACTTTGACGGTATCTGGCAAAGGTGTCGAGGAAAGTGCTGCTTGCCGAGTAATTCGACTGACCCTCGTTACCCAAGACTCCGCAACCCGAACTGAGCATGACAAAGAAGTCGAGGTCGTGGTTGAGAAGGCACGTATGGAGGTTCAGCGTGCCGTTGACTTTTGGACCGAATACAGCATCGAAGTCTTCCAAGGTGATGTCCTCGAAAAATCGGTCCTAGATGAAATAGTTAGATGGGTATACACATGAGAATCATAGTGGACTCACGCTAAGTCTCAGGGCTGAGTGAATAACTCCACCGACAGGAGTCTCAATGGCAGCAACGAGGCGCTCGACAGCTGCAAAGTCACCCACATCGCAAACCTCAACTCTGGCATTACATCCATACGATGACAATTGTTGCAAAAGATCATCAGACTGCATAGCCCTTGAAACCGAACTGGTAGCCAGAACGAGGTTCCGAGCGCCATAGCTGGCCATCCACACCGCAATTGCGCGCCCCAAGCCACCAAGACCGCCTGTGATGATGTATGTCTTGTGTGGACTGAAAGAAGAAGTCTTGGGTCGTGTCTAGATGGTGGTTAAATACAACCCTGAACGAAAAGTATTGAGAGCACGTACCTTGATCAATTGCTCCTCATCGACATTCGTAAGTGAGATGACCTGTTTACCCTGACCACCCTCTGACAGTGTCGAAAAGGCTGACAGAAGGGAGTGAAGCCCGGCCACCGAAACCGACGTGTCAAGATCGATTTCTCGCCTCTCAACCATATCAATCACTTGATCCAGCAATCTAATGCAATCCAAACGTCAGCTATCAGAGAACAAACACAAAAAGAGTCGGCCACTTACTTTCCTAGGTCTTGACTGCTCTCATTATGAGCATCCGTCAGATCAATGGAAGCAAACATGACATTCTTGTTAGGTCGAGGGTAGAATTCATCGTCAAGAGTTTCACCCAATCCGATCTCGATATATGTTCCACGATTCGCCACCAAATGAGAATACTGTGCATATTGGCCGGACCGAGTGTTAAGCACGAGCTTGAACGCTTGACCATCAGTGGCACGGGAACGGCCGGTGCTTGCCGGGACAACGTGTATCTTGGAGGAGCAGAATCCGTGTTTGGTGAGAAGAGACTTGTCGTTTTTGTCACTGACGGCGGCGGAGACATCTAGTTTCAGCGCCGTTGCCGTCTTGATCAGAGCGATGCCTTGACTTGACGTGGCGTTGATGACGAGGATTTTCTAATATCATGTCAACACCCTGTCAACTCTTTGGGTTAACATGGTATACATACCTGGCCTGTCGAGACTCTCACAGCCGTAGTCAGGGCGTACAACGCAGTGACAAAGTTTGTAGGGATAGCCGCCGCATCCTAGACCCAAGTTAATCGTACACTCTCACTTTTTTCTACTATTCTTACCTCGAATGAAAGCCAGTCAGGTATCTTCCTACAGCAATGTGAAAGCGCCAAGTAGTGTGTTGCAAAAGTCCCTTGACCAATGACGGCAACTCGATCTCCCGGGCTGAATGCCGTGACATCAGCAGCGCACCTCGTGACGATGCCAGAACACTCGCGGCCGAATTCTGTCGCCGGAAGAGATCCCTGGGCGATCCATCCATCCTGATTCAAGGTTAGAGACGACATCGACAGAGGAAATCAGTTGTACTTACCCGTTCGTCGAGTCCGACGGCTCTGACCTCAACAAGAACATGCCCATCCGGTAAGGCCGAGTACTCGTCATCTTGCGCCATGGTAAGACTCTCCAAGATTCCTGGTTCTCCCACAACCAAGTGATGAGGAGCCTTCACCACCTCCGTCACAGGTGCCTCCATCTTTCGAGCAGGACCAAAGGCGTTTTCCAGACGATCATCCTGCACAAGTCTGCAAGTCCAGAGCTGCCCGTCCTTCTCTGCCACTTCGTAGTCCAGTTTGGAAATTGGATCGTCATGCGAGTAATGGATCCGTTCCAAGACGTGGTAGAGGATGTTGGGTATAGCATCGCCCTCGCTGGTCAAGTCCAGGGTGTACAGCTCAAGTTGACTGTTTTCCCCTCGGAGTGTTCGTGCAAAGCCTGTCACAAGCCCTCCTGTCGTATTCTGCGGATCCAGATATACCTTTTGAGTAACCCATATGCACTTGATGGGTTTAGTTAGCAATGACTTCAGTGCCTCCAGCTGCTCTGGTCGAAGAGAAGCAAGAAGGCTTCCTTCAGCCTCGTCCACAAGGATGAGCCAGTCTCCAGACCATTCTTGGGAGGCAAGCTCTTCAAGATGACTGGATGTTGCAGTAACACCACGTTTGCCGAGATATCTTTCAATGCCATCCCGTGTAGATGAATCGCTACCAACTCCAACGACGTGCACCTTCTCCCCAGAAAGTGGCTCGGGTGGAGTATAGTTAGCCGGCTTTGCTCTGGCCATCATGACGATGGTGCTTGAGAGTTGATCGACATCGCTCTTGTCGCGTCTAGCTTCGATCTCAGAAACGCTGTCGAAGTCTTCAGCGAGCTCTGAACGCCATTCATCCATGGTAAGGCCAGGTCCAGACCGGCCAGGTGATCGAGGGCGTAGCCACCAGCCAGTCAAGGGTCCCTACCAAAGAATTAATGATGAAATCCAAATGATGATATGTGGTAGCATACCCAAAGAAAATTGGCCGAAGTAAGGTCTACAAGTTCAAATGTTAGCTAATCTTGCAAATCGCATAACGGAGCATGTTACTTACCCTCTGACAGTTCACCCACCAAGAGATATCCATCGTCACGCAACAAAGATCGAATATTCTTCATTGCAAACGGCAAGTCGGAAGTTGCGTGCAGAACCTAACGTTGAATGGTCAGCAATCAATAGAACCTGCCATGACGTGCATCTGGGACCTACATTCGCTGCAACCACAAGGTCGTACTTCTCCAAGTTCTCAGTAAAGCCTTGCTGAGAAAGATCCTTTTCGATATCAAGAGTCTTGAACTCGATCCGGTCCCATTCAGCAAACTTCTTCTTGGCCTTGTCAAAGAAACCAGCCGAGATGTCTGTAAAAGTAAAGGACTGGTAAGCATTTGGCCCTCCAGCCCTGGAGAAACCGCGCAGCAACTCAGTTGTCGCACCACCAGTTCCAGCTCCAATCTCCAATATTCTCATGTTGGGATTCTTGTGTGCCAAGAGCTCAGCAACAGAAAGGAGTTTCTGGTTCATGCTCGTGGTGAAGATGCTCTCTTCGTAGAACCTGTACAACAAATCGTTCTCTAGCCAGACTGCCAGTGCTTCTACTTCTCCTCGGAAGATTCTTCCCATGTTGATGGCCAGCTGAGATACGATAGATGCATCGACAGTCTGAGGGATCCCTGAGTTTGAGACGACATTTGCGATAGCATCTTGTACTGTCGCAAATCCATTCTGCTGGTGACGCGCCACGAGCCTTTCTTTCAGCAACTCAGCCTGGTCAAGCAGCCACGAATGGTAATTTTGCAAGTGAGGGGCCAAGTCTTGGCCTTTTTCGACACCATTCTCGACGATGAGTGGTATGAGCTCCTTGACCAAGTTCTCGAGATTGACAAGCTTCTTCTCTGCTGGAAGACTCTTGATCTGGATGGAATTCTCAACATTCGAGATGTCGCCGATGTCAGGTCTCCAGATGAGTCTCAGCCAGGGGAGAGTAGTTTGGTCATCACCCGTGGCTCTGTCCATCTGCAGACCTTCCACGACAAAGAAAGGTCTCGACGACGCATCGTAACACTCAACGGTGCCTTCTATCCGGCCAAAGCCCACGGGCGATGTGTTGGTAGTGCAAGACGCGATGTCCGTGTTGTCAGCGGGCATGCGGATCGAGATTCTCTTCATTTTGGATGGCAGCAGCAACGTATCGATCTCTTGGAAGTAGCCAGAGCGATTAGCCAACGCGGGCGTTTGCAGAGCCGCATCCATCATTGCTGGATGCAAGAGATACCGCTGGCCGGGAACAGGGGATTGAGCAACCGACGTCATGTCGATCTTGGCAGAACAAGCCGAGAGGCTTGGGCGAACCCGGACTTCAGAGAGAAGCTGAAACTTGGGACCATAGCCATAGCCAACTCTCTCCAGAGTTTTGTAGTAGCTCTTCAATGGTACCTTGAGGGGCATATGATGCCAAGAGGTTCTGCGCAGAAGTGCACCATCATCTTTGCCCGCTACAAATCGTCAGCTTGGATCACCTCGTTTTGACATTCATCACTCACTTTCCAGGACTGCAGCTTTGCCATGACAATGGCGGATATCAACGTCACCTCTGAGTGAGGAAATGGTAAAGTCATACCACGTCTCGTCAGATCTGGCATTGTCATTTTCCGGGATCAGTGTGAGAAAGAGATCGATGGGTGATTCGTCAGGAAGAATGATTGAATTTGAAAAGACAAAGTCTTCAAATTCGAATGAACGAGTGGCCCAATCAATCTCTTTGGTCTCTTCTTGCACTTGCATCATAGCCTCCACCACCATTGCTATGCCGGTGGTGAAGGAAAATGTCACAATGCCATTGACCTGTCTGGAGTTAGCCTTGTCTTGTAAGATATCTTCTCTTTCGTACCTGATGATCAACGAGCCAAGGCGCATCTTCTATCGAGACCTTGTTCCTCCATGTGGGAGCTGATGGATTCACTCCTCGACAACGAGATCCTAGAATCTCATGTCGTGGTGATTTACGGAACCGCCATTCCAGGCTGTTTCGTGGCTCGGTCCACGGTGTTGAGGAATAATCCCAAGCGTAAGGGGGAAGGTTGTCTTGAAGATCGTTGGGGAGACGTCCGGACTTGCCCCCAGACCTGGCGCTGTTGACTTGCTTCAGATCCAGCTGCTTTCCATTGAGGACCAAGTCTCCGGCAAGGCTCAGCAGCTGTTGGCTCGAGTCTGTATTTCGAAGCATGGTAGAGAAATAGGGGAGCTGGGGCGAATCAGGGAGAGACTTCATAATCTCAGATGTAGGACGAGAAAGCAATGAATGAGGCCCAAGCTCAACACACAGATCCAGCTTGCGATCTGCTTGAGTCATGGCAAGAGTCACTGCATCAGTGTAAAGAACTGGGGATACGAGATTTGCCCCCCAGTAGTCGGCATCAACCTCGGTCCCCTTCAGCTCGAGACCCGTAACAGATGAGTACATTGGAACCCGTCCTGCCTTTGGATGCAGAACACCCTTGAGGTTACCGATGTACTCATCCACCACATTCTTCATGGCACGGGTGTGGTAGGCTCGAGTCACAGCGACGGCCCTGGCCATAATGCCATGACTGCTAAGCTCGGCGGCCACATTCTTAACTCCCTCAGCAGAGCCTGCGAGAGTCAAATTCTGAGGACCGTTGAAGCATGCAATCTGCACATCATGTCGCTCCAATGCATCTTGCAGCTCTTTCGCCTTTGGTGCACTTCTGCAGGCCAACATAGCACCTGATGGGGCGTTCTCGCAGGCGATTCCTCGATAGTAAGCGACCGTGATGGCTTCCTTGGCGGTAAGAGCACCACAAGCGTACGCAGCGGCCGTCTCTCCACCTGAATGGCCAACGACGGCATCTGGAAGGACGCCCCAGCTGGAAAGAACATCTGCCAGTGCGATTTGGACCGCCATGGAAAGAGGATGGGCAAGTGCCGGGGAGTCAATCTCTTCTTGTGAGAGCTCAGTAGTCAGCTTGTCTAAAAGAAAGTCAGTAACCACCAGACAGTAACTTGGAATTGTCGTGAGGCGTACCTATCAGGGACCATGCCGACTTATTCGATGACTGAAGTTCTCCAACGACCTGATCAAGAATGTGCAAGGTGTTGCGCGCCACAGGGAATGCCTCGAGAAGACGTTTACCCATCTGGGACCACATAGCTCCTTGGCCTGTGAACGCAAATAAAATTCGAGGAGCATCAGTACTGGAGGGTGTTGAATTCGATTTCAGAGCGTTGTTCTCCAGCTGCTGGATGAGACCGTCAACTGTCTGGGCAACAGCGTACGACTTCCATGGCCGGGCATGGATCTGGCTTCGAGCATTCAGCGCTGTGATAAGGGGCTCCGTGAAGCTGTGGCTTTCATCGTGAGTTTTAAGAAACTCCAGGAGGTTCTGTGTGTTTGTGTCTCGAGAGCTGCGAGAGGCACCAGATGTGAACACAAGGAAGGACGGCTTGTCGGCTTCTTCATGATGGCCATTGACAGACCCGTTGGTGAGTTTGGGCTCCTCGTGATGATCATTGACGGACCCATTCGTCATTTTGGGCTCCTCATGGTGGCCATTGGCCGACCCGTTGGTCAATTTGGGCGGCTCGTAAAACTCAACGACAGCATGCGCAGTAGATCCACCGATACCAAGCGAGTTGACGCTTGCTCGGCGTATCGACTTGGAAGGCCAGGGCTGGGGACTTGTCGGAACACGAACTCTCCATCCTTCAAAATCGACTAGACAAATCACAGTCAGTTGGACCCAAAATAGGTGTAGAAACTGGGAAACACTATACTTTTGGGGTTGGGTGTCTTGTAGTTGGTGTTGGGAGGAATCTCTCCCTTTTCCAAGGCTAAAACTACCTTGATGAGACTGCTCAAACCACTGGCAGCTTCTGAGTGTCCCACGTTCGGTTTTGTCTGTTTGCTTGTTAGTTTTTATGGTTTTCACAAAGATGAGAAAGTGTCGCCAATGAAACTTACAGAACCAACCCAAAGTGCATCTTGGGATTTGTGACTGGGAGCAAAAACTGAACCCACGGCTCCCAACTCTATACAATCGCCCACAGGCGTACCTGTTCCATGACACTCAAAGTATCCCGTCTCGCTAAAGTCGTTAATTCCTGCTTGGGCATAAGCCTGCAAGATGGTATCTGCCTGAGCTCGCCCCGAAGGTTCCGTAATTGCTGGAGTAGCACCAGAACTAAACTCGTCAGTCGACCCGAACTGTGCAACCTTGTTTGCAGACGCACCTGTTAGATGAAGTACCCCTGATGACGGCTCGAATATTATCCCCATCTCTAATCGCATCGCTCAGTCTTTTTACATAGACGGCGTTGGTTCCTTCACCACGCCCATATCCATTAGCGCTGGCGTCAAATGTCTTACACTGGCCATCTGCAGCAATAGCGCCAAGACGTGTCAAGGACAGTGCATAATCTGGGCTCAGAAAAAGGTTGGATGCACCAATCACAGCGCCGTCACATTCCCCAGCCTGCAGTGCTTGGCAGGCGAGGTGCAGGGCAACCAGAGCGCCGGAACAGGCTGTGTCGATGGTGACACTGCATGAATCACATGTGTCAGCACCGTAATCAGCTTTTCAAAAGACAACATACCTGGGACCACCAAGATCAAGCGCATGACTGATGCGGTTTGCAAGCATGGTCCGTGTTGTTCCAATGGCGATAAAGGTTGGAAGATATTCAGGGTCCTGCATCAGCATGTCGTGATAATCGGCCACAAACATGGCGCAATAGCAGCCAATCTTTGACTTGGAGATTGTTTCCATGGAGATGTTAGCTGACTCGAGACATTCGTAGACAACCTCAAGCAATTGCTTCTGCTGTGGATCCATGGCTGTTGCCGTGTCTTTGCTTATACCAAAGAACTTGTGATCGAACTGCTTGATGTCCCTCTTGACAAAGTGGGCACCTCGAAACGCCTGAGCTCCCTTCTGATTGGGATCCATGGATAGAAAGTTCTCGGCATTGAACCGATCCTTTGGTATCGCCGTGGCCGACGAACGTCCTGCTCGAACATGGTCCCACAGGTCTAGTGGTTTGTCGATGCCGCCTGGAAGACGACAAGCCATGCTCACAATGGCAATTGGCTCCCGCCATTGTGAAACCTGTGAAGCCATTGCGTAGAACAGAAGTGGAGTGACAAAGGTATTCTCAGAGATTCATTCCAGAGGAAAGAGTTACACGAGAAAGGAAGGATCGCTGGTTACACCACAAACATGGCACACATAAGCACCACATACAAATACGGCCCGAGAGATCCAAAAGACGTCCGGTAATCAGCCCATGAACTTACCTACCACATCAGGACATTGACCCGGTTCATGTTCGTTCAATTGCCCGCTCCTAGTCTACCCCACTAATGCATGAACCGGCTCAAATTCGAGTCCGGACCATGCGGTGTACCACCTTGTCATATCGAAGGATGAAGGTTACAGTACAGTAGCTCGCCCATTGTCATGGATGCGCTACCAATTATGGTCAATTGTTGGTAGTAAGTGCCATCGGGTAAGCGGGCATTACTCCCGTGCATATACTCCCGCCGGCTTTGCTGGAACCAATATCTGCTCACCCGTCATGGATTTATACCATCCATCATTAGTTGCTGTTTTGTTAGATACTTGCGCAACCTGGCCGACCCCAATGCATCATCTACCTCACAAGCAAGAAGCATCATCCCCAGACTTGGTTGCTTTATGTCCAAGGTCACCTTGAAGCATGAAAAACGATTGGCGAACAAGTCTTATTTTTCAACAAGAGGGCATCATCTAACGCGTAACGCAGTGTTTTAAAAAGCGCATAGCCCCTCGAGTGGAACCACTCTGACCAATACGCGTGTGTTATATCCCAGCATGGCTTATTCACTCTCACAAACCGGTTCATGGTAAACTTGGGATGTACATATATGAACAGTTCCTTTCCATTTTCCACAGAACGTCGGATATCATACCATCAAGACGTTAGTTCCACTATGTAGTACTACTTTTGGCGCTGATCTGCCTTGCAACGTTCGAACATGGAGGGCCATAAACTTCAGCACTGCCACGTCAACGGTACCCACATCTCGGCTACGTCCAAGATGGGAGGATGGTTACCTTGCTGTTGGGCCTGCTTCTGTCGTTACCAATCACGGAGCTAAGATGCGACAAGGGGACCCCAGAACTCGGTCTCAGGCTCGGCTCAGTTTAGAGGATTCGCGTTCTTAACTGGGATGTGTTGGTCTCAAACCGTTACGAACGATTCAGTGTGTGGTGTCAAGTCGCATCGCTATTTTAGGAGGAACATCTTATAACGGCATGTTTGAGGCACAGTAGAAATGGGTGGATGATATGATCTACACGAAAATCGCCCGAGCAGAAGCAGGTCAGATCTTCCGGGGTTTATTAACATCTTGGGTTTAGCTGACATGTCATTGACAAGACGGTGGTGCAGAAGATGCCACCTTTCCCTCCTTTGAAAGGGTCTCGTTCATGCAGGGACTCCATATTTTCTTGATAGCATCCCAATTATCCAGAACTCCCTGTCAAAACAAGATTGTAACCTAGACGTCCCGTGGATGCCACTGCATACAAGCCAACCCGAACTCGGGACAGGGCTTCCCATCCTGTCGAACCATGTGCTGCCGGTTATTGGTCACTTTCAAGTCTAGCTTCGCAAGTGACCTTTTCGAGAAAGCAACTTTCCGGGCCGTGTTCAACGCGTGCGTCTAGCCCAAGCAAAGGACCTACTTTCCCGTGGGGAAAGAAGATTCCGAGACTGAGGCCGACATTGACGACGTAGCCGAACTATTCAACGGCTTTTGGGCACAAATAGTTATTCTGGATGGCAATTGTAAGCATAAGAGGTTTCAAAAAAGGGACAAATAGTACTCACAGCGTCATGAAGGAATGGTATTGTGTGTTGCCAATTTCCTTCCGCACATCAACCAGAAACGTCTTGACCTCATCCGGAGTCCAGCCCAACGCCTGCGTAAAAACAGGCATGGTCAAAGGCTCAAGAATAAGCAGCCAGTTCTGCGTCATCAGATGGCCTATGCGCTGCAGCTTCTTCCCCGGGTAGCACGCATTTGTCGTCGCGCCGTTTCTGGTCTCGATGATATGCTCAAAGCCTGTTTCCTGCAGCAATGGCTTCAGCTTGTCCGGGTAGTACAGCGTTGTACCGCACTGGCGCATTCCTTGCTCCAGCAGGTCATTCCATTTGCGGAATGCGGTGCCACGCAATGAATGGTTCGGTGACTGTAGAATCGCGATCCATTCAGTAAATTCGACCCATCCTCCAGGCTTCAGATTGTCGAAGCACCTTTGGATTAATGTCCTTTTCTCTTGAATATCGCCGAGTTGTCGAACGTGAATAAAATCAAAGTTGCCGCTGCCGGTAAAGTCCCAATCGTGGGTAATATCCTTTGTCAAAAAGCTACAGTTGGATCTGGTATAAGGCGGACGGACCGGCTCGATGTCGACGCCTAGAACGGAACAGTAAGGATGTTTTTGGGCTATCGACCAACGCCACGTTTGTTAGCTTCAGTGGCAGTGTGTACATGAATGTGAAGAAGAGACTTGCCAAATTCCTATCGAAAATGTCAGTAACAGATGCAAAGCATTACCTTGGTTTAATGATGAAAACTTACCAGTGCCCATGTTCCAGGGCCAGTGCCGACATCAAGAACCCGCTTCGGTTTTGATGAGATTGGTGATAAGTGAAGCTGCCCTCTGAAGATATCGATCATGATGGTGTGCTGAATGGCTAGCGCAATCTGTCAGCACGCAAGCTAGAGGGAGTGCCGGCCTCAATCCATACTATTCCTGTCTTGTTCTTGCTAAGACGAAAGCGCATTAGCACCATCCAAGCGTATGATGGGTGACACGGGAGCATACCTGGCTGTTTGGCACCAAGCCGTAACCTGTACATTGTTTGATTAACTCTCGAATGCTAATGACCTGTCAGAATCGGGGGAGGGGAAACGTACGAACAGAGGGTTTGTTGAACTTCTTGACCAAAGATTGAAAGAAACGTTTGGAACGTGACGCGGTGACCCGAGTGGAACTCCTTTGCCAAGTCAGTACCTAAGAGCAAACAGATGAACATGAAGTGATCTACCGTTCCAAAGGCCGATAACTCGACACATATTCATCTGAAGAATCAGAAGACTCATCTAGTACACTGATTGGCTGAAAAACAACTTGATCTTCTTCAATCGTAGGCTATTTCTCAACAGTCAGTTAAAGCAACAATCATTGACTCTGGGAATGCCCACATCCTCAGCTCTAGCCCTTGCAGCCGCGGCCGGGGAAAGCGTTTGCCGGTCCCATCCCCCTGAGCGTCGGCTCGAGGGTGTGCCAGGGATGCCCCCACTAGCTCCGCTCTGGTGTTGGCTGTCACCAGACACGCTAGAGGCATAGTTCGACGAGGAGGAAGCGGTGAGTGTCGACATGGAGGTTTGCGGATGGGGCCTTGAACCGCCGCCACTGTCGTGCCCCTTGTCCGCTGCCGAAGACATTTGTTGCAACGCGGGCCGCGCCGAAGCCCAACCGTCTGTTGGTTTGGCCCTATGTTAGTTTGACCTTTTGGCGTCGTTTTGAGGAGGGTAAAATAAAAGAAAGAAAAAAAGGGAGAAAAATAAGAACAAGAATAAGAATAACAGATGTCGGTATTAAGACGCTCGCTAATCGATTTGATGCAGGAATTATATGCGCGGTTCTGATGTCGTCGGGTCAAAACTTGTCGGGCTAATGGGTCTGAAAGTTCAGGATGGGATCATGTTGCCCTTCTATATTTTCCTGGTACTGAACGCATCCTTGTTGTTGTCTCGTTCTCTCAGTGATTGTCCGAGTCTAGCCCTGTCCGGTTGGCTCAGCACCCCCAACCCGTCTCCACTAATGCCAG
The DNA here is from genome assembly GCF_026873545.1 of Fusarium falciforme. Classification (NCBI taxonomy): domain Eukaryota; kingdom Fungi; phylum Ascomycota; class Sordariomycetes; order Hypocreales; family Nectriaceae; genus Fusarium; species Fusarium falciforme. The sequence goes on along the minus strand of NC_070544.1, from coordinate 6,421,775 downwards.
AATAGGAGGATTCATGCGAGCTCTAGCGCTGTTTAGAGTTTGTCACATTTGGTTAGAATCCAGCTCATCCCAGGTTTGCTTTTGTCTGAACCTGGCTTCAGTGTTACTGAGATAACTAAACTATGTGGTAAATGTCACCTCATCTGTTAGAAAACTATGGCCCGGCCTTCCCGGGGACTTGGTATCAGCCAAGACTCAGTTCAGTGGTAGCCGAAGTATCCCCGTTGTGACCTGGTTGGAGTCCTTGCCAGCTGAAGGGTTACGTCTCGCTTTGACGACGATATACTACGTCGATCTGCTAAAGGGGAATGTTGAACGGCCCGAGCCGTAGCTCAAAAACTGTGCATCTTCCGTGCGCATGTGTCCAACGCCAACTCTTTCCGCGACATGATGGGCCCGTTTCAGCTGATGGCCCATCCAGCGGTGCTCTTTGGGGCCACTTGGTTAGCCATCATGACTCCTAATCATAACTTCCATCAAGCATAAAATCTGTAGTACAGAACAGCCCAAATTCCAGTTCCCACAGCTCCCAATACCGCCAAGTTTCTCACCGCACCCATGATATATCTCTTGCCCAACTTCATCTCCTGTCCTGCCCAGCCCACAGCAGCATTCTCATGTGGAAACGGCTCATCCGGAACTGGCTTGCCCAGAAACTCGCACAGGGGCTCCCATCCATCTTCGACGCTCCACTCCAATAGTCGCTCCTTGGGGCCCATTACAGCGTCAAAGTCGGCGGCAGTGAGGTCTACCTCACCACCCATGGGCGGAAACCACCCATCACACCATCGGTCATCTACACAAGGCAGTCAAAGACGTGATGGATTTACTTCTTCCTACACAGGCGAACCCATTGCTGCGAGTAATTGGGACTCTCAAAGTTGATGTCCCAGCCGTGATACGTATGATCGTAGCCTAGTTTGATCAAGGCATGCTGCAGCGACTCAGTGCCACTCCGCGGCATCCCAATGCAAATCACCTCCATGGGCTTCTTCCTCTCCCTCTTGGGCGGCTCTGGCAGGGAGTACAGCCACTCCACAAAATGAAAGAACCATCCGTCAAGGTTTGGCATGTTGACCTGTGTTTGTCGAGGTTGTGTTCTAGGATGAAGGTGCTAATGACAGCGTAAGCAGAGACGGCAAAATAATATTATCGTAAGCAAATCCCCACTTGGGCGAAAGGATTGAGGCGCGGCCTAATAACGCAGATCGAAGAAGAGAGACTATGTAACCTGGTGATGACTGGTTCCAAGATCAGTCTGAATCCTCCGGGCCTTTGTAGCATTGTTTGACGCAGTTTATCTCTTAAGCTTAGCTTGAGTTTAGAAAAGTATGTTGTTAGACTACGAGACAAACTTTCTTTTAATTCCTAGTTATTATGCCCACTCATCTACATTTACGGCATTTTCACTATGCGAGTCCGTAGACTCCTCTCTCACACGAACCACCTACCTTCTCAAGCCATTCTACCAAACAAACTCGTCAACCGAGCTTACTACTGTCTTTCCCGTCCTTGGCAATCCTCTATGACAGTTTCTTGACTCTCTACAACAAAACATTATTAAAAGCCCATTGTAGTTAGATACAGAAGCGAGATAATATCCACTAAGCTCCGGAAACCCGTGCTGTCATTCTTCACAATAAAGTGTAGAGAAACCACATACAATATCAATCTGAAATTATTAGAAAGAACGAAAACCAAGCATGGGAAATCAAGCAGCCGATCAAAAAACCACAGCTAATCTGCATAACTTCGACCTGTCACCAACGGCGTCTTGGCAAGGTCGAACTTGATGATCCTAACCCCGCCATCGCTGCCTCCGAGAGCAACAGTTTCGCCTCTCGCGGCTCCACGGCGTCCTTGATTCTCTTGATGCTGGGGTGGGAGCCAAACAAGCCTCGTCAGCCCCTGGAAGACCCATCGCTCACCCAAGTAGAGGAGATCCTGCCAGTCTTTCTGAAACTCTCCTGAGTAGGCTTTCTCACCGCTCGTGATTGGAGATGGTGAGAGAGGAAGTCGCCCCCTCGGGCCTGTCAGATATCGGCCATCGTCGGAAAGCTCCAGCTGAGGTAACCAACCTTCGATTCGATACCTCCCAATCTCCTTACCAGTAGAAATTTCCCACTGATGAATTATCATAAAGTCCAAATTCTCATCGTGCCCGTTTCTCACTGCAACAAGTTGTCCCGTCGGTGTGATGATTAGGTCCCAGCTCACTTTGGCAAAACGCTTGTCAATACCTTCCAAAAAGAATTTCTCGCTCAAATGTTTCGTATCCCACCCCGTGATGAAATTTTCATCTTTCACTGACACAAAGAGCTGGTTGTCATTGTGGAAGACGGGTTTGAGGCAAGAACTGTTCGTGTGCGATATGCTGCCCCTGTCCCTCCCTGTCGCTACCTCTATGAGCTTAACTGTTACGCTGCGAAGATCACTGCTTAACCACATCGGGGCAACCAATTGACTATCGGGAGAAAAGATTATTCCTCTTGGGTCGCTTAGATCCTCGGGAGCCAACAACAATTTGGATTTCTGCGTTGCAAGGTCCCACAACTGAAATTGATAGCTCAAGCCAATGTTGGACCAGGACCCGATGAACTGGCCATTCGGTGAGATTTCAAAAGTTGCCAGCCATACATTATCCGACAGGGAGAGTTCCCAAGTCTCCTCGAATGTTTTCGTATCAAATACCCGCAAGTTGCAGCCGGAGCGGTAGTCTGGTAACACCATGCGAGTGCCGTCCTGGGAAAAAACGACATAATCTGACTCATCGGTTTCAAACAGCAGTTTCGACATGCTGCTGTCCCATAACTGGGTCCTCGGGCCATTCATCGCGACAAATCTTTTGTCTGGGGAGGTTCTCGCTTGCCGGACTAAATCCAAATCCAAAGGCCGTGATTTGACATGTCCACCAGACGCATCCAACACTCTCGCCCCGTCGGCTGAATGGCCTAGCACCTGGCTATCGCTGTTGGGCAGGAACATCAAATCTTCAAAACTTGTCGGTTCTTCCACGGGCAGTCCATCGATCACACTGCTCGTATCCCAAAGCTGAAGGCCAGCCCCGCCGTATATCGCGATCGTGTTGCCGTCTCTGCAGAACGCAATATGTTCAACATATCTAGTAGTGTGAAAGCTTCCAATAACAGCCCATTTTTTCACATCATGAAGCTCAACATCAGATTGGCCAATCACAAGAGCCAACACCTTCCCATCTGGCGAGAAAGCCATTTGCGTGACGTCCTTGGACGGTCCTTGAAAGCGTTGAATCCCTGTTGATAAATCCTTGATTGTGACTGCTTCCTTTGTAGCCGTTGCCACAGTCTGGCCATCGATAGAAAATGTGGTTGTCAAAATGTCGTCGTCTTCCCCAGTCTCGGGCATCTCGATACAGTCTCCTGTTTCCACACTCATCAACACGGGAGGGCCGCCTCCCCCTTGCCCTGCAAAGTAAACCAGGCTACCGTCTCCAGAGAATGAAACTGGCTCTCCAAACTCTTCGCCTGAATAACGGCATTTGTGGATTATCCGCCTCTTGTCGACATTCCATATAAACCGCGTGCCACGAGTCCCTACTGATGCCAAGATTCTGTGATCTCGAGGTGAAAATGCGACGTGCGAGATACTCTCTCCGTGGCCCCTTAATTCGATAACCTTGCCTTTGGCAAACTCTCTCACTTGTAGCGACCCATTGTCTAATCCAATTGCAATTCTTTTGCCATCAGCTGAGAAAGAAACACAATGCGCCTCTCTAGGCCCGCGCCCTTCGAACTTGAATCGTTCGGTTCCGGTGATGTAGTCCCACAAACTTGCCGTCCCATTCGAGGATACAGACGCTAACAAGTCTTCGGTGGGCGAGAAAGCAATACAATAGTAGACAGAGGCCTGACCGCCGAGAGTAGTAATCAGCGGGGTCCAATTCTCTTCAGTAATCGGTTTCTGGGTGATCCAAGGAGGCATCAGATCTGTGAATTGGGAGCGTATCACACTATTCTGTGGGCTGAAGATAAGTGCGGAGGCGTAAATCTGCAGGGGTGCATGATCAATGACCCATCTGTTGGCAAGCACAAAGCGCCTGGCGTCGTAGGCAAAGGAAAATAGTCCAGGGGAATCGGCTGTCTAATTATCAATGTCAGCTATCGAATCTAGCGAATGACACGAAGGGGGATGTAGCTTACATTTATCATGCCCTGCAGCTTGTTGATCATAGTAATTGTCGTTGGTGTCTCCCCAATGAAACTCATGGCTTCGAGCCAGTACAAGAATCGCTCTTTGAGGAACGCATGGATCTCTCCATTATCCTGCAACTCATTCTCCAGACGACCGTCTTGATCCAACTTGGCGAGGTGATCGATCCAATAGCGGCACGCATATCGCAGATGTTGAGGGATGTTCTGCTCTATCTGGCGGCGCGGTACCTCAGAAGCCAGCTTTGCTGGCAAGATGACTTTGCAAATGTCCTGAAAAAGCTCTGAGGACATGATGTCAAGGCAACGCCGTAAAACTTTTCGATGCATTGCAGTTTCTTCGATCCGGAACTGCAACTGCTTGGATCGCTCCTCGTTCAAGATAAAATCGCGGAACGATAGATGCACGAGTCCAAGGGGAGATTTCTCGTCCTGAGGGACGCTCACAATCGAATTCAGTTGACGCAGTATGTCATCTAGCGTCTCTTTTGGGAGGGAGACAAAGACTCCAAGTGAAGAAACAGAGACAGGCTCAAAGAGAACCGCGAGAAAACCAAGGATTGTGCCTGTGCGAGAATAAACTCTCTTTCTTGTCTTTTTCGTGGAACTAGCCAGATGTGGGAACGACAGAACCTTGAGGTAAATCTCGTCGACTTTCTGCTGGGGGCCTTTAACTTCCCCATCATCTTCAAAGATTTGCTCCAGACGCTCGAGTCTGGCCTCCTCGTCGGCAAAGTCTTCGGCATCCAGAAAGCGGCATGCAGTAGCTGCGTAAATGAAGAGACCATCGGCCTTTTGACTGAGCTTGTGAACGTCTGCCTCATCAATCCAGTTCTGCGAGACGCCGTGCTTTTCGGCGATCTTGGCCAAGGTGTACGAGAGATAGAACGTGATGTCGTCCGTAGACCCGTTCTTTTCCGTAGATGTCTGCACTTTATCAAGAAGGACAGGTCGGTACAAGACGCTAGGAAGTCTTTCAAAGCCTCCAACAAGGTGCTTGTCTCGTCTGCTGGTAATCAAGAGCCGAAGTTGGACTTGATGGAGATGCTCAAGAGTCGCGAGCATTTCCAGGAGCACCTTGGCTTCTTCTTGTTCCAAGCACTCATCCAGTGCGTCAACCACAACCACGAGTCGAACGGGCAAATATGTCTCCTCATCAAGGACAGAGAGAGGCTCAACAATCAGATGTCTAAGCTGCTGCGATGGTGCCTTCGTCCCAATCGCCAATCTCTCATTTATGGCACTGACGATGTGTGATTTGAAATCAGGAAATACTTCCGCCAGGCATCTAGCCAGAGTTGGAAAGAAGGTCGCCGTATTGTTTCTGGTAGCATCGCCTTGCTTAAAGAAGAAGCTAGCGCCGAGGAAAGCGGTGCTTGGGGGCGTTCTTCCAGCCGTGAACGGTTCTCGTTCGTTAAGAGCGTTCGCAACTGTTAGTGCAACACTGGTTTTTCCTGTCCCTGCCATGCCATGTAGCCAGAAGATCACTTCTCCATTGGGGTTCTCTGCCCAGTCCTGGATCTCGCTCAGAATACGGCGTTGGGTCCCCGGTAGGCAAGGGGCGTCAGCACTCAAGGTTTCGGCGGAATCAAAGATGGCATTTCCCGCAAACGGTAGTGACAGCAAGAGCTGTGCCTCGTTTCCAGTCTGCCGAGCAAGATGTGTATGTCAGAATTTGGCATCAATCTGCGAAAGGGTACTTGTCTTGGGTCGCCCACCTGCACTGCTGCTAGTGTAGCCTGCTGCAAGGACTCAATTCTCTCGGCTCTTGTTTCGATGTCATTCACCCGTCGCCATGTCTCCAGTGCTCTGACTCCAAGTCGATCTTGCACACCTTGGTCGATGAGGCGGCTGGTCGACTCGATCTCACTCCACATCTGCTTCCACCCATCGGCGCTCACGGTGTTTCTGAGAGCACGACGGACTTTGCCCCTGGCGTATTGGAGGACAAATCGAATTTGGTACATGTAGACTTGGGCGTAGACGCTGACGAGCTTGGTTCTGATGCTTGAAAGCAGCTGGCGGGCAGTTTCAGTTTGACTTGAGGCAGTTAGCTTCAAGCTCTATGTTCAGTTCTTTCGGGCTATGGGACACACACCTTGCGTCCTCGAATTCGGCACCAAGAATCGACTCTTGGATTCCTTGGTACCGGATAAGAAGGAACAAAATGTTGGTTAGGCCATTCGCTGCATCTTCGTCTTGCTGGAAGAGGTTTTCTAGCATCTAATCACGGCGCAGCTCAGCATTGGCTCAACAGTAGGAGTGTAAAATAAGTGAACAAAGTCCAAGCTCACTGGAAGAAGAGTCAAAACGCCAGCCCAAGCCAAGGCGGCATGCGGTTCAGCCGCAACGGCGCCATTGATGATGGGCTTGAAGCTCGAAACCAATTTCACGGCTTTGAGGACGGCATTCCGCACGACGATACGTCTTCCACGGAGGGAGAAGGCGAGATGGGCTTCCGAGAGCCCCTCAAGTTTCTCTTGGGCGAGCTTTTGGATCAGACCAAGGCGTATTGTCTCATCCTCGGGAGCAGCGGGAGCTTCTTGGAAGAGTTAGGTACACCTCTCATCCGCTTGATCAGGGCAAGAGATGGCGTAGCCTCCCCAACACGTACCATCTGAATCTAAGCCTGTGTCGTTTCCCAGGTAGGCCTCAAATGCCGCCAGCAGGTGAGAATTCTCTGGGTCCTCTTTTACTATCCTGTATGCTTCGGCCCAAAGACCCGCCCAGGTAGACGGTTCTCTTGCCTCGTCTGCATCTTGAGGTCGGTCGTGGGGTTTGTGGATGATGGAAGTTTCTGTGGGCTCTGGGCCAGGTCGGCATGATCCAGATCCAGTTGTGCAGGTGCTTGCGGGGTCGGCGTTGGTGCTTGAGGAAGGCGCCGGCGAGGGCTCCCTCCCACGTCGTATCAAGTTCTTTAAACGCCGCATCTTCCAGTTCGGGCACTACGTCCTGATGTTCGATCGATTCATACGCATTGTATCTTCTGCTTGGGATCGTTGGGCTGCGAGTGATGTCGAACGGAAGAGAGCCTGATTGTTGGGTGAACCAGGCAGCAAACTGAAGAGGGCAAAGCCCCACACAGCACAGCCTGACTCTTGCTGCAGGAAAAGCTACCAATCCGCGTTCACCACGAAGCGCCGGGTGCAGAGCCTGATCCTCTTGGAAGGGAGCTGGTTTCTCTATATCACGGGGTGGGAGGCAATTTACATGTATCTAGACAAACGAATGGCGTATTAGTGTTGCTATCTAAAAATCTATTTCAAGTAGGTAGGTAGTAGTGAGATGAGAGATGTACCAAAAACCAGCAGGATGTCCTGAAAATGTCCGTCTACAATCTATACAAGTGTGCCCTTCTTTCCCAAGTCTATAATGATAAATGCGAATGCCCTCTATGCTTAAAAGGCGACGTTGATCTTCCATCCAACACGGTGAACCCTCGCACCGAGGATAAAGGTCGTACCAGCCAGACAAAACACTCCGGCAAAGACCTTGACGCTAACCCAACCATTCGGCTTGTCGATGATGGCTCCGGCGATGGGGTTGGTGACGAGACCGCTGATGGAGGCAACGAAGAAGACGATGCCGGTTCGGAAGCCAATCTCTCGCATGGGCGAGATCTGGGCCACGAGGGGTCCGATGAGGGAGACGTAGGCGCCGGAGCAGAAACCGAAGAGGGCGGCAAAAGCAATGATTCCACCCTCGGTCTTGCAGGGGATCCAAAGGGCAAGGATCCAGATGGCAGTCAGGTAGCAGACAAGGACAAAGATGTTGTACTTTCCAATCCTGTCACCCAAGATACCAGAGATGACACGTCCAAAAAAACTGGCCGCGTTGAGGATGGGGACGAGGTAGTCGACAATGCTGGGCTTCAGACCAACCTGAAGCGCCTGGACCGGAAGGTAGTTGATCGGGACATACATGCCAAAGGTGAAGAAGAAGAAACCGAGAATGATAAGCACAAACTCTGGCTCACGGAGCGGCTTCACCATCTGAGCCTTGCTCATGTTCTGGGGGTGCGGGGGGTGCAGAGCCTTGATGGTAAGGTTGGCAATGATGAGCAGGCCGAGAACCAAGAAGCCACAGGTGCGCATGGCCCAGCCAAAACCAACCTCCTTGATCATCCGGCTAACCATGATGGGGAAGATGACACCACCGATGCTTGAACCGGTGGAGAGGACGCCGAAGGCGGCTCCTCGGTTCTTGTCGAACCATGCATGGATGACGGACAGGGCTGGCCATGTCAGTGAAACCAGGCCTGCATGAGAGGGGTGGCATCACACTTACCAGGTTGGACAATGGCAGAGACTCCAATGGCAGAGCAGACTCCTTGCGACAAAAGGACTTGATAGTACTGGGTGCTGATGGAGGCCATCATGACGCCAAAGACGTGGAAGAGAGTTCCCACAAAGATGAGATGGCGAGGACCATACGTGTCGTAGAGCTTTCCAACAATGGGACCCTACAAGAATCAGTAAATTGAAAAGAAAGGATACGAGTGAAGCGTACCATTGCCATCATGAAAAAAATCTGTAGCGAGGGGATCCAAGCGATGGTGCTTGATGAGTAATTGCTAAGAAGGTCATTCTGGTAGTACTCCTGAAAAGCTCCAACACCTGTCAAGTGTCAACCATGCATACAGATCAAAGCATCTCGGTAACACATACTGTTAACCCAGCCAAAACTGCAGAAAGAAGTACACCAGGCGCCAAGCACGACGAGCCAAGCTCTGAGTCCACCGTCCGGAGCTCCACTCTTGGGTGGTGGTGTCGGTTGCGTGCTACCCTCCTCCAAGTCCGACTTTTCCTGCAGGCCAGTGTTGTTGATCTGGTTCTGGTCCGCCTGGAGCGTGAGCTCAGACATGTGAGGCGACGAAGGAGTGTTGGGGGCCGTCATTGTCGAGGTAATTGAGTCGTCGGCGCTTGTCGTGAGGCTCTTGAGATGCTGTCGCTCTAAGGATCAGATAAACAGGGAGTGGGTGGACAAGCTAATGTTATATACCACCCTCGCCAGGCGGGTTCGGTCAGATGTAGGGACCCATCAGCCCCATAGGGTTCCATCCAAATGGCGAATTCACATCTGGCATTAAGTCCGCGCGAGGGCAAACAGCGAAAGCCGAGTCGCAATCCCTCTCGCGCAGGGGAAAACATCTTGGAACGGCGGCTCCTGATTGCTTCGCTCGGCGTCGGTGGATAAACATACGCCGAGACCGAAGCTAGATCGGCCGGGGAACTAATAAGCTCGATCCTTCTTCTCCACCTTCAATACCCCGAGCGCTTCGGCCTGGACTATCCTTTCTCGGCCTCGCTGACGGCAAAGCGCCGAAGGTCTTTGAGAACAGCTAAAAGGTAGGCACCGATCGACTCGGCCGTCAGAAGCCTTGGCACACCCCCATTCTTCCACCATGGCATCCCGGACTCGGCCCCAGTCGAGCCGCAACATCGAGCGGTCCTGCGCCGTATGCCACCGCCGAAAGGTCCGCTGCGACAAGAAGCTGCCCTGCAATCAGTGCATACGCGGCGGGTTCCCGTGTTCGTATCCTCCTGTGCAAGACGTGATACGCCGGACGCGCAAGACCACCATCAGCGATGTCGCCACGCGTATATCCGAGATGGAAAAGACCATCGAGGCCTTCAAGTCCGGTCAGGTAGCTTCTCCACAAGTACCACTACCAACTCCATCAACATCACTCCCTGCGAGACCGAGGGATTCACCAGCGTCAGAAACCACAGAACAGAACCGTCGTGAGGGTCTTTTGTTGAGCAAAGGCCGAATTAGTCACTATGTGAATGAAGTTCTCTTCTCTCGTGTTATCGAACAGGTGTGAGACCAATCGCAAACACCCACACATCCTCTAACATGTCCAGGAACACGATGTACGGACAGCTTTGGCGACACCAAGGAGCGAGTCTCCCCCGAGTAGCTCATTTGCTTCGCCATTCAACCCCATGGGCCTTCTTTCAAACACCTCCTCCACAGTACCTCTTGCCAGCTTCCATCCTCCAAGGTCACTCGCCATGAAGCTCTGGAAGATGTTTGTAGAAAGTGTTGACCCTTGCACCAAGGTCATGCATGTCCCAACCACCGAGGTGCGGGTCTATACAGTGCTACAGGATCCTTCCAAGGCATCGGCCGAGAATCTAGGCGTCTGCTTTTCCATCTATTACGCTTCGGCCACGGCTCTTGACCGAGATGTGGTAGAGGCCTTCTTGGGGGAGGACAGGCAAACAGCCCTCCATCGTTACAAGGCAGGCCTAGAGCAAGCCCTCGCCGAGACGGACTTTTTGGAAAACCCAACCATCCCTCTGTTGCAAGCTCTTGCAGTCTACTTGGTGAGTGCCAACACCGCAATTACTTGATTGATATTAACGGAACAACAGGCAGCCATGCGAGTCAACAACTCGGGCCGAGCAGTTTGGATAATGAATGGCCTTGCCCTCCGAGCGGCGCAATCGATGGGTCTTCACCGAGACGGCCGGAAACTCGGGCTGTCTCCGTTCGAGTCTGAGATCCGTCGGCGACTCTGGTGGCACTTCCTAGAGCGAGACGGAAGGGGAGGCGAGGACTATGGCCTCCAGAACCCATCAGGACCTAACCCACTGTACGCGGTTGATCAACCACGAAACCTCCACGATAGTGATCTCTCCCCTGAGATGAAGGAGCTCCCCGAGTCAAGACCAGGCTGGACGCGCATGGCCCTATCCTTGGTCAACATCCAGATAGCACGAGCATGGGGACGATTATTTCAGATGGGCTGGTCCACAGAAGTAACGCCAGGAGAGGAGGTGCGTGCCGCGGTGGTTAAAGACGCCAGTACTCGAGCCCACGAGATCCTGCAAGGCTGCAACCCCCTCATCCCAGAGCAGATGATGACAGTGGTGATTGCCCGCTTCCTCGTGCAGAAGCTCGACATTGTCAGTCGTCGACAGTGGCAGAGCCTACACCAGCCAGACGACCGAAACTTCTGGGCCACTGAGAACAACCTTCTTGAGGCCCTGAGTGTGCTGGAGCAGTGCAATAGCATGTGGGATATCGAGGATCTCTCGCCTTATCACTGGATCACTCGCGCGTTCCCGCAGTACCACATGATCTTCTACATCCTGAGGCATCTGTGCGCTTGTCCGCGGGGACCAAACGCATCGAGGGCGTTTGAAGCGGTTGAAAAGCATCTAGCGACTGTTAACAGGGGGGAGGCGGGTGCTCACAGAGGCTTGATGTGGACGGTTCTCACCACTCTGAGGGAGAGGGCCATGATGATGATGCAGAATGATGGCGCAGAAGTAGAAGCGGAGTCGCAAGGGGTATCGGAGAAGGGAGATGGTCGCCAGCAAACCACTGTCACTGACGGCGGAGCCGTGCCCGAGCAGATGCAGCATCACATTGAAGGAGAGCATCTATTACCTCCGGACTGGGACACGGTGCTTCAGGATTTTCCGTGGGATATGGATGATTTTAATATGACATTCTGAGGGATGTCTGTGTTACCCTAGACGCGGTATTATTGAATACTAATTTTCAATCTTTTGTGTTGTATAGAGTAATACTGAGCGGGCGTTGAATGGCTGCCTGGTAACATTGAGGCGCACATTTGCCAAGTTGATCAATTTCTTTGTGTAAAATTGAGGTCACGCGACCTCGACCCAAGGTTGCGCAATTCCATAACGCAAGCCAGCTAAAGAAACTCCTAAAATCTACTAGATTCATTCATCAGGTGACTCGATATTGATTCACAAATACAATGACAAAGACGAGGCGTCAATTAAAGTCCTTGTACTGTTCGTGGTCCATGTCCTACCCGAGACTCAGATCTCGCCCCGCCTGGGCCTTTGCTGACCCGACGCCTCCCGTCCCGTCTGTCCATCCATCGGCTGCTGCACCCCAGTTGACGGCTGCCGCCTCGACGCTTAAACCGCCTCGTCTGCGCACGGATTGACAGACAGGTTTAAACAAAGCTAGAGCATGGAAATTGATTCATCGATGGCCAATAGTTTCAATTAATTCACTGCTTCCGGTACACATCATACCGATTTCCATCTATCCGCAGCCTGTCAACACGGACAATGACTCGCAGTCGGGCCTCTGTAAGGCTGCAGCTCGCCGACTCCAGAAGCCTAATCCCCCCTGACCTCTAGGGGGCTGGCCCTGCGTCGACTGCCGCTATGGGGCAGCCACAGCTGAGAGTTTGGCGCTAAACTGTGAAGGGCCAGAAACAGCCGCGCCCGTATCGGCCGGCACAGAAACAATCAAATCGATTCGGTCGATCAATCCAATGTGCTTTTGCAGTGAGTGAATGAGTGGAGCCTGAAACCTCCACTTTCACCTCCACCGCCGTCACATTCATCCCGTGGTGGTCATCGCCTCCAACATTCCATTCCATCCATCACTGCTCGCGTCCGCACGTTCAAGCATCCCCCTCCTCGTCCCTTTTGTTCGGTACATATCCGTGTGCATACTTTTCTGTCCTGTTCCATACATCGGTTACTCTGCGCTTGATCTCTTGCGTCGCGCTGCTTTCTCTTTCCGCGCGTCCTGTTGTAGCACCGCTTCGTCCTCCCACCGAACGAACCGATCTCCCCCGACCCTTTGAGCCAGCCCCATCCCCGACGACACACGCGCATCTTTGGACCCGGCGCTGACTCTCGCGCTCTAAACCCGTCTTGGTTCCCCTCAGGTCTCCCGCTTGGGGCTCTGCTTCTTCGACAGGGGCTTCGAGCCTCGTAACCATGACCAAGAAGGAGTCCTTGTCCTCCATGGATCCCTTTTCTCCTGCCCACCAGCCCGACGAGGGCTACTCTGAAGATCCTCTCACGCCGACCGTCAATCAAAATCTCTCGTCTGCTCTCGCTTCCTTACGGTCTCCCTCCGACCTGAGTGCATGGCTAGTCGCAAACTCGTCGCTTCTTCCACTTCAGGTCAAGACTGGTACCGATCGCCGTTCGACTCGTTCGTCGACTTGAGTTGCTGACATATCTACAGAGTTGACCATGGCTCTCCTCGATAACCTCCCCACGTCCGTCATCGCCGAGATCGTCCACCGTTTAAACCCGAGACTCTACATCGACTTCATTCAGTACCTTCCCGCCGAAATCTGCCTCAAGATCCTCGGTTGCCTCGATCCCGTTTCTCTAGTTGCCGTGACCCAGACATGCCGGGCCTGGTACGAGTTGGCTTTGGACCGGAAGCTATGGGAGCGCTTATACTACATGGAAGGGTGGAAGACCATCAACTCCGAGATCGCGGCCTGCGAGGCCAAAGTCAACAATGGCCTCAACTTTTCGATCCGCCAACTCAACCGCCTTCAGTCGATGCAGGACGCGCATCCCAATAAGATCCGAGCCGTTGTGAATAGCGATGAAGACCTCGAGATGACCGACGGCGACCGTACACCCGGCCCTAACGATAGCTCGGCTACAGGAAGCATGTTTGGTAGTCCATCGTCGTCGTTCTCATCAAGCAGGCCTGCAGTTGTCCCCATGGGAGAGATGGACCTTGATGGCACTAGGATTCCGAGTCTGGACCGAACTTATTCTTCATCATCGGACTCGAGAGGAAAGCGTAAGGAGCCAAGCGGCGACACCGAGTTCTCAATGCCACCCATGTCAGCCGCCGACGCATCCAATATGCTACCGCCATCTAATCTCTACACCTGGGATGTCAGCCGAAACCGGTATCGCATTAACTGGCGGTACCTGTACGCCATGCGTCGCAGACTCGAGTCGAACTGGGAGCTGGGAAAGTTTACCACTCTTCAGTTCCCTCACCCGAACTTCCCCGAGGAAGGCCACCAAGAGTGTGTCTACACGCTTCAGTTCGACAGAAACTTCCTTGTGAGCGGTAGCAGGGATCAAACCATGAGAATATGGGATGTGCACACTCGCCGACTGGTCCGACCACCGCTGACCGGCCATGTGGGCTCTGTGCTCTGCCTCCAGTTTGATGCTGATCCCCAAGAGGATCTCCTTGTTTCTGGAAGCAGTGATTCTAACGTTTTCATTTGGAAGTTTTCTACCGGCGAGTTGGTTCAGAAGCTGACAAGAGCTCACCATGAGTCTGTGCTCAACGTGCGGTTCGATAAGCGGATTCTCGTCACCTCGTCGAAAGACAAGACCATCAAGATCTTTAACAGGCATCCTCTGCGCCATGGGGATCTGGGATATGGTGGACACGATCTGGTGAGTCCTGTGCCGACCAACCTGCGACGGTACGGCTACGAACCCGACCTGTCACAAGAGCTTCCCATCAGGCCCGCGTTTTCAATGATTGGTCGCTTGGACGGGCACAGTGCTGCCGTAAATGCTATCCAGGTTCGTGATCGGACCATTGTTTCCGTTTCCGGAGATAGGCACATCAAGGTATGGAACTGGCCCGAGCAGGTCTGTACCCAGACAATCCCAGCGCACGAGAAGGGCATCGCCTGTGTCGAGTTTGATGGGCGCAGAATCGTCAGCGGCAGTAGCGACTACGAGGTCTGTATCTTTGACGCGCCCACCGGGCTGAGGGTTGCCCAACTGCGAGGACACGCCCACCTGGTTCGCACAGTCCAGGCTGGATTTGGAGATCTACCATACAGCAAGGCCGAGGACGAGGCAGAGGCCAAGGCGGTGGATGCCGAGTACTTCAGAGCGTTTGAAGCTGGCGAGATCGACCACAACCTGGAGCGAAGACGTCGGAGAGATCGTCGGGCGAATGCAGGCAGCTCGCGACCCCAGGACGTCCAGGCATTCGGGGCTAAGCTTCCCCCTGGCGGTGGTGGTGGTAGGAAGTATGGTCGCATCGTGTCCGGCTCCTATGACCAGAGCATCATCGTCTGGAGGCGCGACAAGGAGGGTGTCTGGAAGCCTGCTCACCACCTGCGACAGGAGGAGGCAGCAGCTGCTGCTCAGCGTGACGCCGTCGCGGCCGCGTCTAACCTGGCGGCGGCGAGGGCTGGAACTGCGCATGGCCGGCCTACGAACCAGGCAAATGGGCCTCGCTCTCCGCCTGCGAGTGGCTCATCAATGGGACCCATGATGCTTAGAGATCACCATGGGGACAACCAACGAACATCGGCCTCATACGAGGCACTTATCGATCAGACCGTACCCCATGGACCGGCCGCGTTACAGCGAGTGCTTAAGACGTACCCGGTCACTCTGGCTCACCACTCTCACTTGCAATCAGCCATCGAGCGCCAAACTTCGCCGTTGGCCAGAGCGCAGTTGAGGGCAGTGGTGACAGAGGCTCTGGCTGCTCTCCAGCTCAGTCAGATGCCACCGCGGCAACAATCAAGCCAAGGGGGCTCTGGGGATGGCAATGGGCCTGGCCACCCACGAGCCCCGCGTGCTGCCGTCGCTGTCCCCGGTATGCCGATCAACCCTCCCTTGGGAGGACAAGTTGTACACCCTCCTGTCGTGACCCTCGCACAGGCTCCAGGCGCGCCACCTGTGCAGCCGGCCATGCCGGGCCAGCCTCAGAACATGGCCCAAAACATTCTGCCCCCGGGCCATCACCACCCGCACATCGCAGCGGCGGAGAACTCACCAGCGCGCGTCTTCAAACTTCAGTTTGACGCCCGCAAGATTATCTGCTGCAGCCAAGCCCCTGTCATCGTGGGATGGGATTTCTGTAACAAGGACCCGGAACTGGAGGAAGCTGTGCGATTCTTTGCAACAGTCGACTAAAAAACACTAGGCGATGCCATTCAAATCTTTCGTTTCCATGGAAAGCAGCATTCATTTGAGCAGGGAGTTTTTTGTTGTTTGGTTGCATCGCGAAATAGCAAGCAAATGGGGGCGGTTTCTTGGAATTTCTGGAATATGAACTTGTACCACCAACTCGATCACAGAGGAGGCGGCGTACTTTTGGAATTCAGAGTGTACGACAATTATATATCATGTGCTTATAGAGGATTCTTGTAGGATCACAATACAGCGATGGATGGAGAAAAAAAACAAGAAAAACATATTGGAGTCAATGCAGTTTGAAACATGCGTGAAAATTGTATGCTTGTGCGAGCGAGACCCTCCTTATCCAACCAACGCCTGTAGCAAAAGGAATCCGCCTGGATACAAGTGATGCTATCCTCGTATATCGTCCAGTGTCGTAGCGTCTATCAACCCGCAACCTGCTTCACCTTGTCTTCCGTCTGAGGAGGCTCATCAACAAACTCTGGCACGACCTCATCCTGCAGGAAACCAGGCACAGCACCACCCATCTCTTGCTCCAACTCAACCTCCATGCCCAAAGCCTCGAGCTCAGCATCCAACTCGCTCTCATCCACCTCGTCAGGAATGTCATAACTCCTCGCTAGACTATCCTGAATCTCGTTACCAACATCCATCAGATCGGCCATCTCATCCTGCAGCCTCTCAATCTTGTCAATGTCAATCTTCCCATACTGCTTCCGTAGCTCCTTGTTGGTAGTCTTCATGGCGTCGACCTGCGTCATGACGTTCTTGAGGTTGTCCTGCATGTTTTGCGCCTGCTCCATGTTCCACACCTGGCTCTCTAGGTTCTCCTTCTCGCCCTCGTATGCCTTGCGCCGCTGGAGCACCTTGAGTGCCTTTTGCTTGATGGCCTGCTTCCCCGGCCCTTCGCGCATGCGCGATAGCTTCTCTTGGTAGGCGGCTAACTCGCCGTTGAGGGCCTTGACCTTTGTGTCGAGGGATGCGATGCGCGTGTCGAGGTTGGTGATGGCGCCGTTGAGGGTGGGCTTCGGGCCCGTGGGCTTTGAGCCAAAGAGACGGTTCATGTTGTTCACTGGAGAGGATTGTTCGGTTCGGCGAGGGGAGTTTGATCGTGTTCGTTGGAGGAGAAGTCGCTTTTGAGGGTGGGTTTGGGTGTCTGGAGATGGCCGCCTGGAGGGATGACGTTTGGTCGCACGCGGCTCAAGCGACCGAGTGGCGGGGCGGGACCCCTCCTTGCCGAAATGGGGGAGCTATCTGGATGACTAAGCTTGAGATGTGTGATTGCCTGGCGGGCGGGTTCAGAAATGAACCAGAGTCAACAAGGTACCTTGGCCAGTTCACGGATGCTGCTAATGTGCAGAGCAAAGCGCTGTGAAATTTCTAGGAAAATAAGGTCTTGAGCTACAGTGTAACAATGAATGGGATTCTGTACTTTATTTGAACATTTTCAATGTGAATTTTGCTATCGTTAGAGGAGGATAAAACTGATGCTGTGGTGCTGGTGTCTCTTTTTTTTTTATTGACCCGCAAGCTTGAACTTCAACTTTGATATGGACCTGATGCAGTCGAAACCCTGAATGCTTCTCAAGACTTCAATGTAAAGTGCCATGAATAGAACTTACGTATATAGCCCAGTGTAGCATTGCATGCCTCAAATTTCCATTCATTTACTGCCAGGCAATCATCGCACCACCCGCAAACATCGGTGAGGCCAGGATCCCTGAAGACCAACAACGGGGGCCTTCCATGCGCAGGCCGCTCGGGAATTGCCAGTAAAGTGGCTGATCGGCAGAGTTTCAGTACCGGTCTAATTAGGCTCAAGCGATTGGCTCTGGGGACGCTATTCTAATGATTTTACATGCGCTCCGAGCTTGACGCCAACTGGTAGTGCCTCATTGTTCTTCAAATGTCCTTGATCCAACGGGACTTTGCGACGTGGGCCTCATTGAGTCGAGAAATAAACAGACGTTCCTGAACCAGTAAATTTCGATAATAGAGCAGCGCGTCGATTTGAATAAACCTGACCCCTCACTGCATCCCCTGGTTGGCCGCCATCACTGGCGACCATGGCGCGTTGTGCAGAGTGGAGTCCAAAAGGGTGCGCCCCACGTGACCCGCGCGGTTGTTTGGCACCGCACCTCGACGCGTCTGGCAGAAGCGTACCCGCCCACACTTCCAGATCCCAGCAACCTCTACAAACACACAACACACACGCCCTCCTCTCCACCAAACAATCTTCCCGCGCAATTCGTACCCGAACTTTTCTCTCTTCTTCGCACACACACGCTTTTGCGCTTCACGATCTTCGAGTCGGCCGACTTTTCTTTTACACTTTCGAACTTTATTCAAGCTTCGTCTTTAACCGATTTCTCGTCGACTCTTTGATCGTTGGCCCCGCTGTGTTGGGCGGTTTGTTTACTTTCTCTCGTTCCCGCGCTGCACATCCTTCGCGATGGCGGCCGCGGATCTCCCCAAATGGGGTTTCGGGCAATCACCCATGAAGATGTGAGTTCTTTGTTCTTCTTATCAGCCATTTCTATTGAAGCTTCTATTGTGTGCTAACATTTACTCCAAGTCAACCCGTCTCAACCTCCTTCATCCCCTTCTTCTCCAACGCCCAGACTGGCACAGAAGCCACCAACATGTAGGCTTGCGCACAATGTTGTTGCGCCACGCACGAGATAGCTAACGCGATTGCAGGTCATGGAGCACAGATCTCGCCGCCCCTACACCCATCTCTCGACTTCCAGCCTGGTCTCGCATCCCGATCCAGCGCCATGCCTCGACGGGTCAAACCGGCCAGATCATGAAACGAGTCGGTCTCTGCACCCGACGCCGTCACCTCGACTCCGTTGCCACGAAGACCTTCAAGACCCCCGCGCCTGAGCCTGAGCCGGCTGTCGATGAGTTTACTCTCGAGGAAGAGTCGCGACGCATTCGACGTCGAAGTGTGGACTTCAAGCCTGTCGAAGGAGGCATCGATTTCGAAGGACGAGCTTGCTCTGAAGCTGAAGTCGCTAACATTTGGATGCTGGCCAAGGGTATGTCTGCCGTTTCTGTCACTGTTTCACTCACTGACTTCTCTCTAGTCGACGTTACCAACTACTACATGACAACATCCACCGAAACCCACCTTGCAGACAAGATTGCAGCCCGACGCGGTGAGCTTGTCCAAGTCGTGCCCATGAAGCGATACGCCGGCGCCGACATTGCCGATATTCCTGTATCACTTGTTCCCAGTGGAGGTAACAAGCTTGGTGTCTACCACCAACTTCTCCCCATCATCGAACGGGCTATGATCAACGGCGACGGCCAAGTCAGCCTCAAGACGGCATCCATCGCCGAGGCTCTTTACATCATGCGCCAGACCCAGCGCAACGTTCGCAAGCCTGTTTCTGCCGGACCCAGGTTGTCGGATGTCACCGACTACACCGAACCACCCACCCCAACCGCCATCCTCCGACCTGTCATCCACGCCGAGGCGCGATCGCCACAGAAGCGAATCGCCCGACTCACAAGCCCTATCAAGAAGAGCATGCGCCTTCTCACGAACAGCGTCTACAAGCTTGTTCCTGGCTCGAGTCCCAAGGCCTCTCCATCTCCTACCAAGTCCGATTCGGCTCCTTCTACCCCCATTCAGCAATCGCCCAACCCTGCGAAGCCTGCTATTACTCCTCGCGGTATCGATTCTACTCCTCTCACCCGATCCGCCGACACATTCGAGGATGACTCAATTGAGCATCTCACTCACACCCGACCTGTCGCTCCCACACCCTCTCGATGGAGCCGACACGATCCCTCCACCCCTCAGGCCTTCAGCCCCGTGCGTCCTATGCGAGCGCCCGCTACTCCCATCCAGACCGACAGCCCCATCGGCCTGGCCGCTCTCCTTCCTCCTACTACTCCTCAGCTGCCTCAGTTCGAACTTACTCCTCGATCTGCCGAGCCCGCTTCCTTTGACTTTGGCACTGTTTCGCCATCTTTCAACTCTTCCATCTCTTGGATGAACACCTCTGTTCAGGCCAGCGAGCCCAAGCGTATCAAGAACGTCAACAAGGCCCGCCGACGCCAGAGTGAGCCCCTCCTCCGAAAGTACCTCAAGGATAAGGCACGACGCGCTTCTTCTTCTCCCCAGAAGGTTCGATTCCAAGAGCAGGATATCTTCCGCGATGACATCTCGATTGGCTCCTTGTTTGACTCTGTCACCTCTACCCCAGCCAAGTCTACTCCTACCAATGTTGATTCTTCTCAACTTAGCGTCGTCGAGGAAGCTTCCGAGCCCGAACCTACCATGGATATTGTTACCGCCGCTGAACTCAGCGTCGTCGAAGAGGTTACCGAGCCTGAGCCCACAATGGACGTTGACACTGTCACTGAGCCCGTTCAAGAGGATGCCACTGTCGAGCCAATCCATGCCGACACTGATGCCGGTGATAAGGCTGAGCAAGCTCCTTCTAACACTCATCCCACCCCTACCGCTACGATTGAGCACGGCGTTGTGAACATCGACATGCGCCAGAACCCTGATATCTTCGGGACCCATGTCTCTTCACCTCCCGCTCCCGTCTACTCTCTTTCTCGCATGGCCGACGACAGATGCCAGGGCCACGCGAAGGTCGTTGTCACTGAGCAGAACGGCAGACTCTTTGTCAGATTTAAGCTATCGGCCGAGTACGCCCACATGTTTCCCGCGAGCCAAGGATTCGACGGATCTCAGTTTTCCATGTCGCCCTCCATTTCTTCCTCCCCGCGAATCACGTTCAAGTCCCCTGCCATTAACCAGGCACCGACCATTGACAGTGTGCTGGAGACTCCTCACTTATCGGCTGCAACTCACTTCCGAACCCCAGAGCTCCCACCAGGCGAGAATACTCTGCTGTTCGGCTCTCCCCGCAACGGGTTGACACTTGCCGACCATACCGATATTTGCGGAACACCTGGCGTCAACACTCTTCTGAGGACTCCTAATGCTACCGCCCTAAGCATCGTGAAAGATCAGACTGACTTCCGCACTCCAGAGCTCCCTCCAGCGGAGAACACTCTGCTCTTCCGTTCCCCCGCGAACGGCTTTACCCCTGCCAATAATACAGGTATCCGCGGTTCCCCTGGTGTGAACACGCTCCTTAGGACTCCTAATATTACTGGCCTTGGCATCACAACCACCGCCAACTACACTCCTGGTCTTGAGACACCTAAGGTCACGGGTGTAGATGAGACTCTTGTCGTCTCTTGGGACGACTTGCCAGCGACCACTCCGACTCAGGATGCTCCCACCGATGTGACTCCTGTCGACACCCCGAAGATAACAGGAGCTGATGAGACCCTTGTTGTCTCTTGGGATGATTTACCGGCCACCACTCCTGCTCGAACAGCTCGTACCGACGTGACTCCTGTCGAAATCGCTCCTCTTGAGATCACTCCCGCTGAGACTGCTCCCACTGAGGCTACTCCAGCCGAGGCCACAGCCCAATTCGATGATGCTCCCCAAGTCAAGACGACTCATGACACTACGCCTGCGCAAGAAGCAGCTCCCGCCCAGACAGCAGACACGCGCCGCCATGACTACGATAGCCCTGGCCGCGAGTACATGCGAGAGTTCATCAAGCGCTCCCGCCAGAGTATCGCCACTACCACTACCGAGACTGGATCTCCCATGGCGCCGATTGCGAAGCGACAGCCTCTGGAGGCACGAAGCCCTAACAGGGGGAGCCCACAGAAGAACAAACGCAAGCACGACGACGACAGTGGTGAAGTGCAGTCACCTGCCAAGAAGGTCAAGCCCAGCAAGGAGGAGCCCAAGCAGACTACGCCCAAGCGAGCTCGCCGCACAAAGACTACCCGCCAGAAGACAGACCTGGCGATCGAGATGACAGATCTCCCTGCCGATGCTGAAGAGGCGACAGCAGAGGTGAAGGAGACTGTTGAGAAGCAGACGGAGGTGGCTGAGGCCGAGGGCCCAGTCACACGGCGATCGACGCGACTTCGGTCGCGGGAGCAGACCAGCGGTGCTCCCAAGTCGTCGATCCCAACTCCGATCAAGCTGAATCGGTCTGGCGCCGGCCGCAATGGTGGCGCTGTCCTGAACTCGAGCGTGCGCAGCGAGCAGCAGGACTTGACCCACCAGACGCGCCTCAACACCAAGAGGAACAAGGGGAGCGCCGAGTATCCCGCCCAGGTCCTGGCTAAGCACGCAGAGACCAAGGGTGAGGATGACTCGGACGCGAGCCAGGCGTCTGGTGAGTCAAGTGCCGGCAAGGGCAAGAAGTCGGTGGGGTGGAGGGAGCCCCTGGAGAGCGTCCAGGAGGCGAAGTCCAAGAAGGGCGGACGGCCTACCAAGGCCAAGGTGACGCAGGGGAAGACGGGCGTTGCCAAGCCCAAGTCCACTGCCCAGAAGAAGCGTGCCGTCAAGGCCGCTGAAGATCTGGGCATGGCGGGCAATGGCACGCCCGTCAAGCCCCAGCGGGTGACGCGGGCTCGAACCCGCTCTCAGTCGTGAGGGAGCGTGGTGTTTTTTGGACGATGGCAACAGGGGGGAAGGGGGGGAGCATGGCTTCCGATCCTCCTAGGGAGGAGATAATTCAATGTGTATGACTGCATTTTTGGGGCGTTGGGGGAAAAGCATTTTTTGGGCGCGGCGTTGGTGGTCGCGCAAGATACCACAGTGGGGGTTTTGTGTTTGTGTTTGTTGTCTGGGTTGTGTCTGAGTTGGTTTTTGTGTTGGTCGGTTGTTGTTGTTTCTTTTTTGGCTTTTGGGATATCTCGTCGAGGAAAGACGATTGATAAATAGTGTTGGACTGGGAGAGCCGGGAGGCTCGTGTATGGAAATGACATGTTTGACGCCGTGCCTGTTAATCTCTTTTGCCTTGTGATGTTTTGTGATGTCTGCCATGTGTCTAGGGAGAACTAAACAGTATGTAATGCGGCCCAGCCAACTTGCACAGGCATCGTCTCTAGAATCCATGACTTGTTTCCATTCTTGAGTCATGAACAAGAATCCAGGCATGGGAGGCTCAGTAGTGGGCCGGAGTAACCGCCGGCAGGTCATCCCATGACATGACCAAAGTCTCATCTGCTCCGGTCACCTTGGGCGTCTCGACGCCGGGAGTGTCATCAATACGGACGGTTCTTCTGGGAAGGGGTGCTCGCCGGCAAATCATCCACGACACACAAGGGTCTCGTCCGCACTATTCACCTTGGGTGCCTCGAGGGCGGGAGTGTGGTTGGCACCATTCATGATGCCAAGACCAGTGGCATCAGGCGTCTTCAGTAGCGTGTTGACGCTGGGGGTTCTGCGAATAGTTGTGTGACCAACAGGAGTAAAGCCGTTTGGAGGAGAGCCGAACATCAGAGTGTTCTCCCGGGTGGGGAGCTCTGGGGTCTGCAAGACACCATGATCCTTAAGGGCGCCCAAGGCGGTCATGTCAGCGACGCCAGGAGTTCCGCGTCTGAGAGCCTTTCGACCACAAGGCTGCTCTCAGGGGCCGTCTGGGCGTCTTTGGCGACGTGAACGGGACGACTCAGGTTGGCTCCGTCTTGATCGGTTTCGCGCCTCCAAGGCTATGAACCGAGCTGTTCCAGAACCGTTGGCGGAGCGTCTTGAAAGACCCGCGTCGACCCTGTGTATGGTCTCTAAAGGTGATCTGGGATCGCCTGTGTGCAAGAGCGATGCTGTCGGAGTCGAGACCAGCAGGGAGCTTGAGTCTGTCCATGTCGCCGTTCATGGGCAGGACGACCGGACGAATCCCTACCTACAGCCATGTCATGGCCGTAAACGGGGCCCGGTGCTGCATCCGCGAATGAGTCAAGGACGCACCGGGGCCTTTCCAGGACTCGAAGAGAGAGATGAGGGTCCAATAGAGGCCGGTATTGAGGGGCTGGTTCTTGTCCATGACCTCCTCTAAAGATCCCGGAGCTGCTCGCTACTCCCCCTCGCAGCCACCCACTCCCTTCTAACCACGCCAGAAGGGCGCGTTCCTCTCAGAGAATATGCCGAGACATCTTTTGTGCGGGCTTCGCATGATTTGATGTTCTTTCAGGGATGGTGGACGACTCCAGAGCTGTTCTCGGAGTCGTCGGGGGCATCGGGGCTAAGAATGTGCGTCGAGTTGGCATCCTTGGTAGACAACAGATAAGTCGACGATAGCTATTTACGATGTATATAGTGTAGCGATCAGTCTCTAATGTGGCTTCACTATAGGCGCTGATCAACTTTCGACGTTGGATGCTTTATGGAGACGACGTTGGTTAAGATACAAGGACAACGCACTGCCTCTCCTCTAGAGATATGGATCGATGACGGCCAGAGGGATGCCGAGAGGAACTTTCGAGACTCAATAGAAAACTAGGTCCAGGGCCTATTGACCTATAGATGACTAAGTTGGTGACCATGCAACTCGGCTCGTGCCGTCGCCTCAACACTCCAAGACTCTTGGGGAGCATCATGAACCAGCATTTCGAAAGTACCCCATGTTGCCCCTTTCCAAGTTATTCTAGGTTCTTGAAACCTCAAACAGGGCTGGAAGAGTTGGAGATAGAGATGTCCTCACTTTGTGTCTTAGACGCAATGCCAAAATTGGATCAAGTGGTGCACGTCATTTCCTGCGGCAGTCTCACATGTGCTTCCTCAGTCTTAGATCATAACTGGGTGACCGATGAATAAGCCTTTGACAATAAGGCTTGCGTCCAAGTCATTGTCTCTACGACGTGTCAATTGAATAGACAGGTGGGGCAAGATAACTCTACGCACTCAAACATTCGGGAGCAAGCGATGTTGTATCCGTGGAAAGGAAACTCATGTTTTGCGGTTGTATAGTATAAGATCTACATGTGATCGACAATACCCGTTAAGCTTAATACAGAGTGATCAAATCCTGCCCAAGCATAGTCATGATCAACAGTGTCCTAGCCTTATACATCTGTCTGCATACACTACATAGCATACCCGAGTATTCACAACAGGCACAGCCGGCTTCAACTCGTCCTGTCTATAAATCAGAAGCATACACAATAGTCTGTCAAAGGTGCACAGGGTCCACTTAGCCCTGTCCCGCATCAACCCCGCGACCTCGTCCTATGCTGCCTCCTTGCTGTGCAACTTCATCCTGGCACAGCGACAGGTGACACATATAGAAGCTTCACCCTCCATCAATCAGTCTATCCAAGAACAAGACGCGTAAGATACTCCTCAGCCGTGTATGCATACAGAAAACAACAGAATACGAGAGATACCACCCACACCGAGAACTGCCAACAACTCCGAGACAGCATTGGCCTCCCTCTTTCTTCCCCGAATGCATCCTCCCGTTTGTACTTCCAACCGCCACCACGGGCGACGACATATTCAGATCTGTCAAGGCTAAAACCAACCCGGCTCATCCTTCCATTAAACATGGTGCCACACACACACTATGCAAGCAGCCTTTTGTGTGTTGTGGTTTCATGTCCAATGGCTCGTCCCTTTCATGTCGGTCTTCAAACGCGGTGGCGTCTACTCTCCGACGCGTATGTTGCCCGTACACGGGGGGGAAGTATAAGCCTCTGTCGTCATGGTTTGCGTTCTTCAGCCCTGAAAGGTTCGCGTCGTGTTTGATTAGATGTTAGTGAGGCGACGCCCGCTCAGCGAGGGGTCGCATCATATCGTATCGCAGCATCAGGCAGTGCGACGCTCAAACCCTTCTGCCTCGCTTGGATCAACCGTCTCTGGCTTTTCAAGGGTGATGGCTTCATTGCATCCTGTCAGTGAAGAAAAGGTGGTCTGATCTACGAAACATTCTTTGTCGATCGAAACATTCAGTAAACACCATTGAGCAACATGGGCAATATCATGAGCAACACCAAGGAACAGCTTGTTTGTTCAACGTTTTTATTCTTTTACTTCATTGCTCCTCGACTCCTCTTCAGGGTCCGAGGGCTTCTCCTACACCCTCCACCAAGCCATCAGAGAGGCACAGACACATTCCTCTTCGATACACATGATTGTACAAACCCCCCCTGTGTCATCTCATGCTCGTCTCTGGCTTCCCCTCTTTGTCCTGTCCTGTTTTGCCCAACCTGCCAGAGATGCTCATCCAATCATGCATCCCTGGCCAGGTCCATTATCTGCATTTGCCATCCATTGTCGACGGATAACTCAACTGTTTGTCTCTTTGCGTCTGCATCTGAACCTGTATGTCGTGCATGTGTGTACCATGCACCCTTCAAGAGGGTAAAATCAACCAAACCAAAAAAAGCAGTACAAACTCCAGGGACAGGCTCATATCGCTCTGTCCCTTTTTCGCCTCCCTCCCTCCTGATCTAAGCTTTTTGACTTTTTCAACTGCAAAACAAATGTCCCTGGCAACGCCCCTCCAATCCAGTCCCTTCCCGTCCATCCATCCATTTATGTACAGGTCTAGAGTAGACAATAACCAATAATAACTAATGTGCACACGTCTGTCTGCTCTGCTCTGCTCAGTACAGAACGCGAGGGGTTTGCGAGTTGCCGTCGTGGCTATACAGGGAATCATCCCAAAAAAGAAAAAGGAGTGACATGAGTCGGGGTATCTCCGCAAGTAAGAAAAAAAAAAGAGCAGAAAGAAAAAAGAGAACAAGAGAGAAATAGAAATGCCCAGCAAACCCCATGATAGCTGGCCGTGTCGTTCAATGACTTCTAGTTTTGTCTAGTCGTCATCGCATCAAGGTCGTGAATAGGTATTATCGTTGGTCTTCGAGTTTCGCATCGCATCGCATCGCATCGCATCGCCTCATCAGGCAAATCCATTACTTTCTGAGTCCGACCTTGCCGGCCAGATTCTTCCAGAATCGTGCTCCCTTGCGCTCTTCGCTGTGCGTCCGTAGCATCACTTCGTCTCGTTGCATGGGTCCTACAATGTCCTCGTCGCCTCGCGCCGGGAACTTGCCATCTGCGTCAACCAGTCGTGGAATCGCACTGGGAAGTCCGTCCTCGAGCCGTCGCCACTGCATTCCCGCAAAGACGTCGTCCGTGGGAGGTCGCCCGAGGAGGGCAGCTCCGCCGCTGCTGGCTCGTGCCCGTCCGCGACCACGGCTTCGGCTTCGGTCAGAACTCGTCGATGAAGGTGCCGAGCTGGTAGCTTCCACAATCTGCTCCATGAGATTGTCGTGCATTGTCCTCCATCGCTTCTCGAGGTCCGCCCACTTGGCCTCGGTCAATGCGTAGATCTTGCTCGTCTCGCCATAATTCTCGCCCGTTCGGACCAGGTGCTTGGTGTAGTTACATCGGGCCAGATCCCAGTCGTGGCGCAATTGCCGGAGCGCTTCGAGGTTCACGGCATCGGGCTGGTACGGTTGCGGCGTGATGGTGAAGTTGGCGTGTCCCAGGCGGTCCGACCACTCATCGTGCTCTTGCAGAATCGATGGGAGCGGAAGCGGCAGCTCGGGGCTGTTGGGACAGTGTCGGAACGAAGAGACAGACGGCTTGGTGCTCAATGACGGTCGAGGGAAGTGTGTCGAAGGCGGCAGCGGTGAGGGCATGTCGACAGTTGCCGAGTGAGGCGCGACGGTGGGCGACTGAAGAGGCGACTCGGGCGGGGGTCCGCTGAGAGGGCTTGTCATAAGAGGAGGAAGTAGAGGAGTAGTAGCCAGGCCACGCTCTCGCTCCAAACTCGACCGCTCCTTGTGGGCTTGCGCCTTCTCAATGTCGATGGGCGCAGGCAGGGTGGTTGGCAGGTTGACGCTCTCGGTGCTTCCATAATATGACACTGCAGGTGTAGGCAGGCCAATGTTTTCCGGCATACGGTCCTGGCCAGGTCGGCTCGGGGCAGACATGGACGACGAACGACTCGAAGGGCCTCCAGATAGCACGACACTCTCCAGGCTAAGCTCGGTGCTGGGAGAGAGCATAGGGTTGCCCCGCGCGCGGCTGTTGGATCTCCATCGTGACATGCTAGGGAGTCGCGAGCCGATGCGTGACGAGAGACCAGCAAAAGGAGAGTCGGTACCCGACCTCTTTCGAGAGGGGGCTTCGGGGGGGACGTCACCGTCACTCAGGAAACCCATGTCGTAGTCGATGTCGTAGTCGCTCACAAGGTTGCCGTTGAACATTAGATCTTCGGAACTATCTCGGTGCTCACAGGGCTCGTCGCCTAAACGGGAAAGCATTGGGTCAGTAACTCCAAGGGCACCAGTAGGGAAACAGGAAAAAGGTCGAGGACGGTTCCTAAAGACCTAACCAAAAGGACGGGACATACAGAGGCAGCTGTAGAGACCAAAGTGATCCTCGAGATCAGGGCTGTCATCCTCATGTTCGGGTTCCAAAGGCTCCTCCTGCACATCGGGCAATAGTCGCATGGGCGCCTTGGGGTGGACGGACTGGGTGGGAGAAACAGGACTCTCGTTCAGTTGAGGAGGAAGGTCGAGAGAGGAAGCCGAGCTCGACATTCGAAAGTGACCCTTGGGAGAGAAAGTCGGGGTGACGGGAGAGGCGACATCGGACGAAGACGAGTTTGTTGTGTAGTAGACGTAAGAGAGGTCGCATTCAGCGTTGACTTGTTGGATATCCCACTTGCGGCGCTCTTGGACCAGCTGCGGGAGGATCAGCGGCTTGAGATTGGGCGACATGATGTCGGCCGGGGACGGTCGAAGCCGTAGATGTCGGAAAGGGCGTAAAAGCGAACGACTATTTTGGTTGGGATGTACAGTATGGTGTTGGTGAAAAAGGGTATGTAGAAAGAGGAGGAGGAGGAGTACTAGTAGTAGAGAGGGATGCCTCGGAGGTGGATGTGGGTGTGGATGTGGATGGCGGTGGTGGCACAGCAGCTGGGTACGTAGGTACGTAGGTACTTCAAGAACAAGGACTGCAGTGGCGGCGGATCCGGGGGCCGGGGGGGGACTCTTTCCTCTAAGACCGGGGTGGGATTGCAGGCAGGTGGGATGGCGGAAGTACTGGAAGGTGGGTGGGCAGGGCAGGAGCAGGAGCGAGCACGGGCGGGTCCCCTCAGTCTCTGCACTCTCTGGCCCTGTAAGCCTGGGCTCCGGTCGCGACTTCTGGTCTGGGCGGAAAAATGGTGGGGTAGGTTGGGTACAGTCCACGAGGCGACGGCTTCCCGACCGGTGGGTTCTTTTTAGTGGGCTGTGTCCGGTGCCAACCTGGGCGTAGTACTGTAGCTGGTGCGGTGCTGACTCTTGTTTTTTTTTCTTGTTGATGTTTGGTAGCGAGCCCACACTGAAAAAAAAAACAAAGTCCGGTCGTCGGGTGAATCGCTGGTTGCTTTTTCTAATGCCTTGAGTCAACTGTTGGTTGGTCGTGGTTGGCTCCGTTTGCTTAGCGCTCGTGAGGCGGGTGTGACTCGTAACAAGCGACAGGACAGAGAGAGACAAGTCGACAAACGGATGGTTCCTCTGGGTGAGGAGGTGCAGGATTTCCTTGTCCGATGAGAGGCTGTTAAAGAAGAGGGAGAGAACTAGCCGGACACGACACGACGGTTATATCAAAAGCGGGAAACCAGGTCATGCATGGGTGATGGCTCTCTCGGGCGTCTGGGCGGCGGCTGGGCTGGGTAGGTTGGCGTTGGCTGGGGTGCGCCAGACAGCAGCACGGTATCCGTACAGGACAGGGCCGAAGTAACTTGAATGGATGATGGGAGACGAAGCGCTCGGTCGTCCACGTGTTGAGCCGTCGGTTGGGCGCGAGTACATGGGCCTGCTGCTGCTGCTGCTGCTACTACTGTACCGCGGCTGTAGGTGTGTATGTGATGTGATATCGTCGTTGTACTTTATGTATGTATGAAGTATGTATGTACTGTACATTGTTGGATCACCCAATGCTGTGTGGTGAACTTGACATGACCGGTGAGAAGAGACTCCTGGTGCTTGTACGTTCTCTACGAAGTATCCTGCCATGTGCTTTTTGCTGTCCCTGAACCTGCGCGCGTTGATTTGCGGCTTGACTGGCGGTGATGGATTTGTCAAATGTCGATGCTGCGTGCAGCAGACAGTATAAGCAGCGCCGTTATACCAGTCTGGGACAGGGATGAAGGATTGGGTGACTTGTCCGGGGGGACGCGCGGGGAGGAGCCCTCGGTCGAGGCTGGCTCGCCTGAGACGCCGTGTCTCTGTGGCCTTGTCGCGGCTACTGTCGACTCCTGCTTCGCGACTCGGTGAAGGGGGGGTCTGTGACGTGTTGATGGGGGTAAAGGGGACATGTGGATGGGGAGATGGACGAGGGGATCATAGGACTGGCAATTGATTCAACGGGGCTCTGACGGCCAGAGCAGGTTCCAGTGGACGCTTACAGGGCACAGTGGGTTCCGGCAGGGCTCTTCCAGTGCTCAGTCGGGTGGGGCGCGGCATTCTCTGTGGATTCTGCAGGCTCTGCAGTGGGGGACTGGAGGCTGGCCAGCTCGTCCGGAAGACAGAGAGATGTCGTTCCGGAGAAGCCCTGCCCTTACCACGAGAAGTCCGCTGCTAGCTCCCAAGAGGCTGGACGTTTGGAGAAGAGACATGGAGTCGGGAGAGACAGGGCGTGCAAGGGGGCAGTCCTTGCGTTACCCGTGGCTCTAGTTCCTGAGTCTTGGGCGTTGTCCCTGGGCTGATCGACACGACAACAGACTACATACATACAGCTTCGAGGCCATGACACTATGTGCATGTATATCCGCGCAGACGAAACAAACACACAATGAGACGAGTGGCTGCAGCTATTCGCTGTTTGAAGGAGGGGGGCCACGTTCAAACATCCTGGAGGCCATGAATGTGAACAAGCACATGCGCCGAGGGAACCAGAGGGAGGAGGACCCTGAAGATAGGGACTCCGAGCATAAGCGACGTTTTGCGAAGGGATGAATTGGTAATTGAGAATCTATCATCATCGGCGAACAAGTCAACTGACTTTACCGAGCCATTGGGTCTCAATTGTGATGCTCCCTTTGTTGTTCGATGCTCGATTGAATTCATCATGGCCGTCCGAGACAATCTTTGATATCGATCCGTGGGATGGACGCCACAAAAGGCAAGATCAGTTTGGCTTCTGGCAGCTCCTTCCTTCACATGGCAACAAGCTCCCCCTCCGATCCATTTCCATTGGACGCAAAGATCGTCGGTAGCTCAAATTTCTTCTTTTTTCCTCTTCCTTTCTTTTTCCTGCTCATCCCGCCCTTTGTCCTCTTGACGCCTTCATCCTTCATCGATTTCTCATCATGCCCCCCGCTGCTTTGTGTTGTCATTGATCCCACCAGAGATGCTATGCAATCCTCTTGACCTCTTGCCATCTCCTCATCCCATCTTCCCACTTGTCGTCCCACATTGGGCCGAGCCCCAGCTTTCCACTGAGTCTCTCCCTGTCAACCAGGGCTTCCCACAGCCTGGGCCGACCAGGGCTCAGAGAAGCCGCCGACAAGGGTGCAGGAGCTTGGGAAGCGCCAGCAGGGGGTACGTAGCCCTGTCTTCGGCCATCTGGCACCGCCTCTCCGGGTCGGCGCACCCAGAGAGTCAGAGAAGCGTCCAGTCTCGATTCTGCCCTCGCCGTTTCCGCCTCCAACGGGCCTCGAAGCCCATCCTTGTCCCCGGAATCCCATGGATCCATGAATCGGGGACTTGCGACGGTTCTCACCGTCTCTCACTGTCCCTTTCGCCTCGCCGCCGTTTTTCTTCTTCGATGTTGGTTCTGGACGCCCGACGCTTGTGCCATTGTGGAAGGACTGCGCGTGCTCTCGGGGCAGACATCATGGAGCCTAGCGGAACTTCAACTCCCCGTCGCGTCAAAGGTGCCTACAGTACTTTTTTTCCCGCTCCGACAATCAGACTTTTACCCGTCTTGCCGCCACCAATGAACTTAATCACAGGAACAGGAAACGGTCGACCGAAGCCGCTGACGGCACAGGTCTTCTCCCTACAGCGTCCAAAGCAACTCTGTGTTTCTTCCAAGGCACAGTCACACAAACTGTCAATTTTAAACCATCCAAAACTGCACCATTACGTCGTTATCTTGGGCTTGCCGCCAGAATGAGGAAACAACGTCGATCCCTTCCTCGGTGAGCCTGGACGCTGGAGTCTTTCCAGCATGACAACTGGGCCTCTCCCGTGTCCCCGTCCTTGCGATCCAGCCGTTGTCTTCTCCAAACTCCTAATGTGTCTACCCGTTCGTCTTTGTTCTGGTCGCTTCTGCGAAGCCCACTTCTATCCGTCCTGTTGAACCGCAATCCACTTCGTCATCACGGGATGCCTGCTGGTTGTCGAGGCGGCTACATCCGACACAACCAGAGGTTGTTTCTTTTTTTCTCAGTGAAGAGTCAATTGACTCAAAAATTTCACTGATTCGCCCGTGCCCCTCTTGCAAAACACTTGTCCACTCACCGGCTTGCTCTCCCCTTGAACTAGATCTGAGATGGCTGGAAACTTCTGTACAAATCCTCAGACGTAGGGAGATGAAACCGTTGCGTTGGATCCTACTGGGATGTTTCTCCTGAGACCCAGAACTGAGCCTCCCATGTTTCTTCTTCTTCAACACCGCTCTTTACATCCCAACCTTTCTGTTGTCTTGCTTCAGCGAGTCTCACGTCGCATGCTCCCCGGAGCGGGCAGACTCGTGGCCAACGGGGCGCTCTACCCATCGTGGCCTAGCGGCCGCAGCCCGAGCCTTCCCAGTGGAAGGGAAGTGATGCCGAGGCGTCGTGTCGGGGGTCATAGAAGAACCTGGAAGGCTGCTAAAGACAGGGCGGGTCTGCGTGGCTTCAAAGCCCAGCACTGAGAGGCTGCTCAAGGGCCCGCTGAGAAGACGCCAAATCGCGCCGGCGCAGTGGAAGCGACCACCGTGGTCCAGCACTCTGGGAGACAAGAGTGATGAAAAGCTTAACCCTCCTTTGCTCATTTTACTGTCTCCAGTCTGCTTGGTGTCGATCTACCGGGATCTTGCTCAGTCGACGTCTCATCGGACAAGTATCGAGATCCGATGTGATGATCGGATGGAGACCGAGCGACGAACATGTCGGGGAGAGTCTTCGGAGAAATGACCAAACGTGCCAGCCCTCGACCACCAACCCCGTTGGCAAGATTACCGGATTTTGCTCATCGCGAGACTCATTGACGGAAGGGACCGACTTGCCATTCTAGCCCACGTCTCGAGACCGCTTGCACAACCGAAAAGCATGTACGTACCGCCAGAGGACCCTCTCGTCGCGCGCGGTGTATCCTCTAGCCATCCCCCATCGGCCACGATGGCCCTGGTCTCGGAGGTTGAAGGCCCTGCCGCATTAGCTTGACCACGGTACCTGGGCCGACACTGTCAAGAAGGCGGCGACGAATGTTCTCTCCCTCCCAGTCGGTGCCCGCGGAAGCTGGCAGCCGTTCCGCTCTCGCGCTTGCATTCGGTTGTCGTTGTCGTTGCAGTCGGTTGGATCTCGCTGGGCTCTAGCTATGTGTGGTAGGTCGCACATGTTCCCGGCTGCCCTCCTCTGGCACAACTTTCATAAGCATGGATAATGTACATGGGTCTGGAGAAATCGCTTTGACACACAACGGCGTCCAAGACTCCTGGACTGCATCACCTGGTGTTGATAGCGAATTACGACATGATGGAGCACCGTTGAGCGCGACGGCTACACCTTACTGATCCGGACTGGTGCTGGAATCAACAAACTCTCTTTGAAGGGAGATTGGCCGACCGGCGCTATCTCCTCCGTCTTGAACCCGGTTGACAGTCGGACAACTTGCACAATTGTCGGAGTGCAGATTTGAGTTTACACTTGACGAGTCGTTAAGCTGTCACGCACATGAGCACCATGTGGCAGACAACGTCGACGAAGGTCACTCTTGGACGAGGAGAGGGTGAGACTGTACAATACTCCGAGACTAGGTGAAGAACCCTTCGAGTCGTGTGATTTTGTTCTCTAGTTCCGGTCTCGGGGTTCAATCTCGTCTTCCATTGTTCTTCCGTGGCGTTGTCATCGCTGGACTTTCGGAGGCGCTCTCCTTGTAGGAGCTGCATGCAGGGAGGCTATTGGACAATGGGGGAAGCTTCGCATTGCACCCTTCTGCAACATGGGCGCTCCCTCTGTTCCTTTCAATGACGGCGTGTGTCTGACAATAGCTGCCGAGACATTGCCAACCCCTTGTTTTCTTCCCATGGACTCGACAATACGGATACAGCGTCGCAGCATTCAATGAAGGCTTGGACAAAGTTAAACCCACAGGAACCCTTACCCGACCCCCCTTCAGCCATTAACAATCCGGCGCTATGAAGTTAATGGAAGCGAGCGGTTTCTTCCTCTTGGGAACAAAGCTGCGTCAACCTTTCTTCTGCCTTCTCTTCACCTTTGTCCGAAGTCTCCATCCTCTGTCGGCGATTGGCTGGCTGTTCCCGCCTAGGCCCCTTGCAGATCCCTACCGTCTTTGCTAGTCCAGCCCGCCTTGTTGCTGACCCGCAACGTTTGATGCCTGGGCAAGAAGGAATTGATGCCTCGGTCGCAAGGCAGCTCAGGCTCGCACCCTTGTCATCTGCAGGTGGTGTCCTCCCACCATGATGACGATCCATCTACAAACAAGGAAACAAGCTTGATGGGAGTTCAAACGGCTCTCAGGAGCGCAAGAGGAACCACTTTTCATCAATGCCGCTCTCATCAGATGCCGTCATCATTGTCGCAACATGCTGGCATTGCCAAAATTGGAATTATCATGAGGAAACTGCGGCTATGGGCTCGGTCAAAGCGTCATGGCTCAGGATGGCCGGCGTCAGCGGTGCTCAATCTGTTTGAAGCCGGATCCCCGTTGTAGGCGTGATTCAACACGTTTTCGACTCAGAGTTGGGCCGGGCCGCAATGGCATACTCACCACGCGGCATACGGTGCCGTATCCAGCCTTGTTGCAACCACATGAGCTTATTCAGCTCTTATGAGCTGCATCCTCTATATCGGGGATAATTGTCAAGCTCCCGGTGTCTTCAGAGCTCGCCATGATGACGAGACTGTGATCGAAATGACGGCTCAGAATCCCAAATCGGTCATATCTGCGCCGTTATACCTACTCAATCTTGTCTGTCGCTTACGACAAGGTTCGGCCAAATGGGCGACTACTGGAGCTTGATGACTGAGCCAATGTCGGGAGCGAGACGCGGGCCGGCAGCCGCAGATGTTCCAATGCAGGTCCAACGGCTGCGGCCGCAATCTCATACATTGAATGTCAGCAAGCATCTACCACGAAGGGTCTTGTCTCGGCAGTCATTCTCTGCCATTGAGACAATGATACCAACCCAGATAAGGATCGTCCAGGTGCAGATAACTCAACAATCCGCCGTCATCAACTCATTGGGGTCGTCTTCAAAAAAAAAAAAAAAACGTTGACGATGCAACCGTTTCTCAAGACTGCCACACAAACCAAAGCTTCGGGTCCCAAGCCTCCGAGATCTCGCCCAGAAATCTGTTCCTGGTGGCGATAAGGGCGGCTCCGCATAACGATTGGGCAATGGCTCTCCAATGTCCAGTATGGTTACATCGGCGTCGAGTTCGTCAGAGGGCTGGAGCCCACGATGTCACCCAGGGAGGGCACACTCGGAAGCTTAAAGGGAGAAATGCCGTTTCGAGCCTCCAAACTGCTGGGAGAGGTGCATGAGCCTCATGAAAATGTTGACAACAGGTTGACGTTTTAGTCAAGCCCGTGTTGGCCAGAGCCAATCGAGACTGGAGGAGCCGTTGGAGCCCTGAAAATCTTTCAGGATCTTACCAAATCGGTTCACTTGATCCAGCTCGTCAGAGGCACGTCACAATTGATATCGGAAGGCTGGAACACGTTCCCCGAAGAGTTGAGGGAGCCACAGTTGCATTGCGCTTTGACAGTTTACACTGTTCAGCCAGCCATTGAAGCTCATTAAGGGTCCGGCTTCTCAGACACGCAACTCGATGGGTAAGTTCTCATCTGCAGAACTTGAGCAGTTTGGTCCAAATTGGGTTCAACTCTACGGTGATTGGGTCAAGGGAAGTCGGAGGCTGGTGCTCTCAAGTTCGGACTGAGACTGGAAGCAGGGCGTGGTGCTGACCAAGAGCCAAGAGCGTTGACCAACAATTCCCACTTGCATCTCCACCAAGCTGACGAAAAATTCGATCAGAATTTTCCGTTGATCCTCTGGGAAGTCTGGATCCTGATGCTGGACTTGGGCTGGGTCTGGGTCTGGGCAGCCTTCTCTACGCGCGATGAGAGATTCTGACAAGGGATCCACGTCTTGGGAGTCGCTTTTCACCGTCCGAGAGTGCTCCGAGTCTCTCCGCGAGATGCGCGCTGGATCAGCGGAGAAATCGCCATGATATGCCGGGAATCTTCGATTCCATCGTGGGGAAGAGGAAGAGGGGGAATCGTCCGATCTGGGCGCTCCAGGAAGGGAGCTCCTTGTCTCGGGCTGCAGCTCTCGTGAGAAATTGATCAGCCTCGACAACGGCTGTAAGACGGGTATTTCCATATTGCTTTATATTGCTCTCGTGAGAGTTCGTTCGATGGTGGCAACCGGACGAACAGTTCTCAGCCGAACCCTCAAGGACGCGCATCCTGTGTCGCGAGTTGATGGTGTCTCAACCTGCACCCAAAGTTCCCAACATGGGAACCCACACAATTGGACTCTCTTGCACATGCCAGTGAGTTTTTCTTGCTAGCAGTCCTGGCCATTGGCCCACCGTCTGTCCAAAAGAGGTCTAACAGAGGAAGGGCGAAAGCTTGGTGTGGTGTTCCTGACGATCGCGAGCCAGGGTTTGCTGGTCACCGTGCCACACAGCCGCTTTTGGGGCTGAGTTGGAAAGGGCTGAAGCAGGTGGCCTCTGCAAGAGCAAGAGCTCTGCTCAGTACATGGCATGCGCTGCAGTGCGGTGCAATGCACATGTCTCTGCACCGTAGATGCCTACCCGAGCAGGACTCTTTTCGTGGCAGTCAGATGGATGCCGGCTTGTTCCTCGGCTTCAAGGATGAGCTTGGTAATCGAGTCGAGTTGCAAGCGCCAACTCCACCAGGTTCCATCCAGTATGACTGTTTTGAACGCCGACCATCGGGTCTTGGAGTTGGATGTGGCTTTGTCAGGCACCGGGCCTCAATGGCTGGCTCAGGCACCCGAAGAGTTGAGTGGTTGCATTGGCCCTGGGGCTAGAACAGGGCTTGGTCGCGGAACCGAGGCCGGCGAGAGACGACGATAGCCCCGAGTCGACGATGGTCCTTTTGGAGGCTGTTTTCTCATACTCCACTGAGGGTCTAAAACGTGACTCTCGGCATTCGGAGGATCAATTGATTCGGCACTTGATTGAGGTGCCCAGCCATCACCAGTCTTGCTAGAGAGCTGTTGTGATGTTTGGTAAAGCTGGTGCAATTATCTCGACATGTCGTTTATTCACCGGCCTAGTGGCCATATCGATCTATCCTAATGGTATGTTTGATTATCAGCATGAAACAAATCATTTCGCATCAAGGCCCTAGACAGGCCGGACCCTACCCTCTGCGCCGTAGGTGCATCCTGTGCTGGGTACAAGGCATACAGACGCACATGTTGTCTCTGCGGGCCAGCCAGGGAAGCTGAGGACTCTGGGGCGGCAGCAAAGTCTTACGACCATAGCGATTCAAACTGTCGGCTTGGCTCAGGGTTCCTGACTCCTGCGTCGGCCTCACAGGAGATCCCTGTGACGCTTCAGAGTAAGAGCAGGCGAGCAAGTGCCCCCTGCGAGTTCGTCCTGTTCACCGCTGCGCAGTCAATCAATTCCCTTGCCTTTTCGACTGGCTATCTTCTCCCTTGTTAGTCATGAGAGGGACTGGCCCTGGCGGAAGCTATCCACGTCCATAGAGGGCCCCGGCTAGTGGCCTACGCCGTGTGGCGGGCTCTCATTCGTCAGAAGACTGACG
Source organism: Fusarium falciforme (assembly GCF_026873545.1). NCBI lineage: Eukaryota > Fungi > Ascomycota > Sordariomycetes > Hypocreales > Nectriaceae > Fusarium > Fusarium falciforme. The sequence goes on along the minus strand of NC_070544.1, from coordinate 6,384,106 downwards.
CCCAAGGCTGCTGCACATGAGAAGCACTGGGGACGGGTTGAAGATTGGAGAGTCTCAATTGATCACTCCTCTCAAGATTGAGCGTGGGGGAGCCGAGTGCTGAGAGACGGCCACGATATGCCATTACATCCGGGGGAGATGATGCGAGGCGACCCCGTGACCCAAGGATTGCGCCTTGAGGCCGGGACGTGAGATAGTCCATGAGCAGGGCCTCACCGGTGTACCTGCGATGCGAGCCAATTTTCCCTGCGTCTTCGGGCGTCAAAGGCGAGGCCCTGCATGAGGCGAATACAATGGCACGCTGCGTACGTGGAAGCGCCTGGTTGAGGTGTTGCGACGAACGCCCAGCGGTTCCCCCTCTGCCTTGTATCTTCTGCTCTTGGTCAGCTGAGGCATCCTTGATGAACTGGATGTGCAGAAATGCCGCGACGACAGCAATGTGGCGAGGGATACTGATCCGAGTCGCGTCACGGCCGCGTCAGGGGGACTTGTATGGCGAACTACGACGTGTCTATATGCCTCAAAGTCTGCTGTGTTGTTCTTGCGAGATATGGCGGTTTGCATTTGTGGCATGCGGTAGGAGCGGTGAGGCTGGGAGATTCTTGCCGTGGTGTTTCGATTGAATGAGGGAGTTTCTGACCTTGATGGCGTTATAGTCGTTGTCTATCGTATGTGAGACTATGCGTCGAGGTATGTAGGTACCTAGTTGGGAATACAACCTTGTTGCGTGTGTAGGTGGTGGCTGTGGTTCTTGGCTTGCTTCGGGACAAAGGTGATTGCGCATCTAGGCGATTTACCGAGGATAATTTTGATGACTAGGCATTATTAAACTATTCCTTGCTATTTGTAATTGGTAATAGGATGATTGGAGTGATCAAACCAAGGCGAGGCTGGTCGACGATGTGCGATGTGGAAGTCTAGGGTAACCTAAACTTGTTGGCAAAGTTGCGACTGCTGTTGATGAAGGTCAATTCGGCCCTGTTCTTGGGATATTTTGGGATATTCTCTAGGTAAATAAATCTAATTTATTAGCGAGTTCAACTTGTTTCACTAGTGGCCTGTGAATGATTGTGTTGTTGGGCATCTTGTAAGTGTGGTTGTGTTGGCGAGTCCATTAATGCCAAAGCCTGGTGTTCACCAAGGTCGAGAATTAGCGCCTCTCTAATGATGCTATGCTATCAGTTTAAATAGACACATAGTTCTATAGATGCCCAAGATACCAGGTAAAGTGATCTGCAGTCAGTTTCATCATGTCTTGGTGTTTCTGCGTCATGGATGTGAGCCTGTTATGAGTGAGAGGAAGACCTTGATGAAACAGTAGCGACATAAACGACGAAACGTTTGACCAATTAGCCAGAGAAAGCTACATATCAAAGAGGTCTGCGCTCTAATGCCTACCAACAGCTTGGGCACAAGCGCATGGGTAGACGCGAGTCTTTTGGGAGAGTGTCTGGCCTGGGTTGGCCGTAACAACTGATCTCATATGATGGCAGTCAGATAAGCAGCCGGGATATGAACTTATAAACTAGAGAGTGACAGCCGACTCTTTGTCTCATTTGACTTGTATCGTCATGGGTGTTTCTTGTGGACCAAGTGGGATTTGACAGACCGTGGCATCCAGGTTCGTGCTACGACACTGACTTGTCTAACCTGGCAGGTCTGGTGTAACTACGTATACATGTCTGAGCGTCAGTCTTCAACTGGAATGCCTTGACTTGAGACATGGGGTTTACTGTCAATGTTACTCTCCTCGTCACCTTGGATATCTTGAGCGACCAGTCTGGTCTGAGTGAAACGTGCGGGAGGGATAAGACAGCATACGATAAGACCGACCGTGAAGACTGCCCAAGCGGTGAAGAAAGCAAGTTATATCATCTGAACAGCCACCGCGGCCATGTCTCAAAGCCCAAATGTCACTCCTCCGGATCCTGTGGTCCGATCCATCGGCGAACGGCCCCACCCTCTCGGAGGCAGCACCCGGAGGATCTACGACAGGGCATTCGAGCCTCAAAAGTCTGTCAAAAACAGGAAATAACGACTCTACGGGTTCTTCCGTCTACGAAGATGGCTGAGCGTTGGACTTCTGCACTAGACGCAACGCCGTTGCATTAGAGGCGGGTGGTGACGGCCACCCACGCGGCTTTGCTTGTGAAAATCCCTGGTGTAGTGGATGATTTGAGGGGAACACAGCTCTGTCTTGTCATTTTCAGGGCTTGAGATATGATGTATTTTTGATTCCTTGTTGGATCGATCGCCTTTTCAGCTGATATTCTCATGACGTCACGACTTGGTGTTAGATCGTACACGAGGGCGGTTGACGTAGGCGGCGGGGCAACTTGGAATTAGGGAATTCCAGGTTGATATCTATGATGAGTTCCTCAAAGTGATCCTCTTCATCGTCAACTTCTTTTCGTTCAGTAACTAAACATGGACGCGCCAGTAAACGACGAACCTCCCCGTCGGCCCTCGACAGCCGGCGCAGGAAGCGAACCAGAAATCATCGAAACTCACCAAGAAGAAGCACCAACGACAAGCCACGCCCTCGCAGAAGAGAGCAAAAACTTTGAAGAAAAGGGTGCAAGCCAGATCGAGCACGGCGACATCGAAGTAAAGAACCTAGGATGGAACGATGAAGTTTACCGTGTGCCGCAGCCCCTCGTCGGGGGGCTCAAGAACGACGACCTCTGGACTTTGATCCGGAGGTTTGATAAGCAGGTTTTTTATGTGAGGAGTATTGAGGAGCCCCCGCTTGGGGAGCTGGATATGAATATTGCGGATGATGAGGAGTTTTCGCCGGAAAAGTTGAGGGCGCAGATTGAGAGGTTGTACATGTCTGTTTTTGTGCAGCTGTTTTCTTTCTGGAAGCATATTGTCAGACTCCGGTCTTGGAAGGAGTATCAGAGGACATCTGCTTTCTTGGCAGTGTACTCCATGGCGTGGCTTCTTGATCTTCTGGGACCGACCATTATTGTCTTTCTCATGACTCTCATTGTCTCTACACGAGCCAGAGAGATCTGCTTCCCCGGAGCCCCTCCTTCTCTCATCGATCCCAAGACCGGAGGTGTTCAGACGCCGGCGGCTGGTGTTCTTGCGTCAGATGATTCAGTTACTGGAGCGCCAGAGAAGCACAAGGGCGAGGCGGTTGAGCAGGAGGCCCACAGTTTTGTTACGAGTTTGTCTACGGTATGTTCGGGTGTAAGAGTGACGTTGTGCGCTACAAGGAGGCAACTGACTGAGATTTTCAGGTTGTTGTGAGCACCGCTGCTGGAAAGCATCCCCAAACGGACCCCGATGAAGACGGTGCTGCTCCGGACCCTACTCAGCTCACCGAGGATGTTACCGATGCGAAGCAAAAGACTGGGGGAGACCATGCGGGTATTGAGCATAATAGGGCCAAGAAGCCAGTGTCCGACGCTGTGTGGGCAAGGGCCCGTCCAACGATGCATCTCATCGCCGACTTTGTCGATACCTGGGAGAGATTCGGAAACGCCCTCAGCCCAGCTGCCCCTTTCCACCGTCACAGACCCAAGATCATCCTTGTGGGCGCTCTCTTCCCTCTCCTCCTAGGATCATGGTTCACGTCTCCGTACATGCTCATGAAGGGCGCCGGATTCGCCGCTGGCTTTGGATTCTTTGGCGATCCCGTCATCACTCCGGCTTTGAACTTTGTCAACAGGACGTATCCTCGATGGGAGAAGTATGTGGAACTGCGAAACACTATCCTCAAGGGTGTTCCGACGAATGCTCAGCTGGCTATTACTCTTTTGCGTATTGGAGAGAGGAACAAGGCTCCTCTGCCTCCACCCCCGACTTCTAATGTGCCTCCCCCCTGTGAACCTCATGAGAACGCCGGTGAGGGTCTGGATCATTTAGGTGTGTATCTGCAACTTGTCATGACTGAACGAAAGACTGACACCATCAGAAGGAGTCTCGCAGGGTGAAATCGCCGAGGCGGTGCAACCCGATCCCGAAGTGATCCACGAAGACGAGCACGAACAGGAAGAAGAAAAGACCAAGCACAAGAAGTCGCACAGAATCATGAACTTTATCCGCGGCACGACAAAGGGCGGCGTACAAACGGCCCTCGCGGCCGACAAGGCAAAAGCCAAGGCCGGAGCCCGACACGCCAAGAACCGACTCGGCGTCGTCAAGGGTCAGGAGCAGCCAAACCCGGCTACAGGGCCGATCCGGTTCCCGGCGCGGTACAAGGGTAAGAAGGGACATGCTTACATCACCGCTACGGCTACGACGCCTGCTGTAAGCTGGACGTCGGATATTAGCGATGTGAAGCCGGCGTGGACGGTCACGATTGGGGAGATTGCGGAGCTTAAGAAAATGGGAGGACTTGGATGGAAGAGCAAGATTATTGTTGGTTGGGCTATGGGGAGCGAGATTGTGGACGGGTTGATGATCAAGACCAAGGACGGGAGGGAGCTGCATCTCACGGCGGTTGTTATGAGGGATCAACTGTTTAACCGGCTGATTTCTATAGGACAGCAGATGTGGGAGGCGTGGTGAGTCCTGTCAAGTCTGATTATTTTTGATGGATGTTGCTGAGGCGGTTTAGCATGTAGATTGATTTGCTCCGGTAGCGATGAGCTGTTAGCGATGGATTCCTTGTGTTTTGGTATATGACTCAATGGAACTAGGTGCATCCTGGACTTTGGTGATGATGGGTTCTTGGTGTTTAGTAATTTGTTTGTGACTCAATTGATCCATCCTGACAAAGGCAAGGATTATCCCGAGATCTACACATGTGCCGAGAGTGGGTGTGAACATGTCTCGTGTGACGTCAGTAAAGAATCAGCCATCTCCGGGGCAGCTGAGTAATTGAAGAGCTTACAAACACAATTCGTTTTGGTGTTGAGCATCGTGATAATTATTCCGTCGAGCAACAGCACGTGCTGAATCCGACCTCGGCTTAAGACATTCCAGGCTTCAATTACGCCCTTTGGAATTGCCCCTACATACGTTCCGTATTCCGTATTAGCCTCGAGAGTGGGGGAGAAAGTGGGATACGAGAAACAAGGCAATCGATATAACACAACCACTGCAGCCTTGAATTCGGCACACACTCGACACGGCATCCCGGCCTTTTCCTCTGTAGATCACTCACGATGAGCTTCACCCCAGAGCCCTACGACCCCGTCACCGCGGCGACTTGGCTCGTCTGCGTGACGTGCGGCACGCAGTTCCCCACGGCGGATCGCTCCAAGGTCAAGACATGTCACATCTGCGACGATCCTCGGCAATTTGTCCCGCCCTCTGGACAGTCATTCTCTACGCTGGAAGAGCTGGGAAAGACTCACAGGAACGAATTCACGCCTTGCCCCGCAGACCCTAGACTCACATTCATCTCGTCGACGCCAAAGCTCGCCATCGGACAGCGCGCCATCCTCATTCAGACGCCGGAAGGCAACATACTGTGGGACTGCATCTCCCTTCTCGACGAGGAGACCATCTCCAAGATCCAGGCCCTTGGGGGCTTGCGGGCGATGGTGATAAGCCACCCGCACTTTTACAGCACGCACGTCCAGTGGGCGAGGGCATTCAAGTGCCCCGTGTACCTATCTGCCGAAGACGCCCGGTGGGCCACCATGGCGTCGGCGCACCAGATCCCGCTGGCCTCGACCGAGACGGAGGTGGTGAGCGGGGTGAAAGCCATCAAGCTCGGGGGACACTTCCCTGGGTCCATGGTTCTTCTATTCGACGGGCGGTTGCTCATCGCTGATACGCTCATGACTACAGCCGCGGGCGTTGGAGGCTGGGAGGTGGACGCCACGGGGACTTCACGGTCCAAGCCGCCGGGACTGAATTCGTTTTCGTTTCTGTACAGCATCCCCAATTTCATACCCCTCAACCTAGATGAGATGTCTCGCATGTGGGGGATCTTGAAAAAGTACGAGTTTCGAGCTACGTATGGAGGGTTTGCAGGCATGGATATTGAGGATGAGGGCGTCAAGGGTAGAGTGCTCGAGAGCATGAAGATTCAGGCGAGACACATGGGATATGGGGAAAGTGAGTTTATGCAAACCAAGCTGTAACGAATATATGAAGGCTATGATGATCCATTCTGTCAGGGTATCGAACAAATAAAAAAAAAAAAAAAGATGAACCTCCGATTCCCAAACTCCGGCTTTGTTTCAACTTGCGAGATGATGCCTCTAAATGTGCCTGTGCCGCCCATGCTCAATGCGCCGTTAAAACAAACCCAATGCCAATTTTCCGATCCTATGAAAACTCCCTTGACAATCTGATTCATTCCTTCTTCCAAAACTTCCACTTTTGCTTTGTCGCGCAGGATGATGGGGATAGGTAGTGGTTGAGCATCTCGCGGCCTTCGTTGGGGAGGTCAATGATAGATTCATTGAGAGTATCGATGATGAAGCGGTTGGCTATAACAATCAGCATTAAATCACAAACACTCAATTGATGAGAAATACTCACGCATAAGATCAAGCGCATCATCACCAGCATCAAGAGCCATGTCTATCCTCGTAGAGTTGTAGCAGCCATACCGCAGCTGCAGCTCAAGCATGCACCTCCAAAGATCGCGTGTCTCATCGGCCGTCATGCCCTCGCAGCTGCGTTCAGAGCATGTGCTCGCCTGACGAGCCCGATCCATCGTTGTGGGACGGTCTTCGCGGTGGTGGTGGTGGTGCTTGGGCATGGCGTCTTCGGGAGGGCTCCACATGGGGGGGAGGGAGAGACGACCAGGGCGATTCTCGCGATACATTTTGGTGGTGGTGTAAGTCGAGAGAGTAGGTGTTGAGGTGAAGATGGTGATGGTAAAAGTAGGTAGGTAGAAGTCGTGAAAGATTTGTGAGACAACAGCAGGGCTGTCGAGATTATATCGCAATCAAAATCAATTAATTGCCAGTAAATATAGCCGCGCAATCGGCACTTGAAACTCGTCGCTTTTCTTGCTTTTCCTTCAAAGGTCAAGGCGTTTGATGCGTTGTCTCTGTTGTGGTGGGTCGGATCGTCATGACACTGGCTCGCCCAATATGACAGGCAAGACCCTGCTAATTATGCGACCACAATAAGGAGTAAAGAAAGCTATTGAAAAGAAAAATAGACTGCGTCCAAGAAGACGTCAGGTCCCTTTATATCTTGGGTGCCCAACGGCGAGTACCGAGATGGGTGTGAGGGGGCCCCCTTGATGGATAAGCGGGCTGAAAGGGTGGCAGACGCCACGGCTTGGGCGGCCTGTCTTTTTTGATGGATTGCTCGGATGTGCAGGGCGAGGGACCAGATCAGGGAACCTTGACGGCGCGTGTGGCGGGCTGGTTTTACTCTGAAGGAGGGCGGGCGTTGTCGTCACATGCAGCAGGGCGCAGAAAGGGGCTGTGAGAATGGACAGCAAGTGAATGGTTTGTAACTTGTGTGATGGGCTTGTATCTTGGGCAAGCTTGTCATGGGGTCCAAATGCTGGGGGTTTCATCATCGTCTGGAGAAAAGACGTGTGGTTGCCCGTCTTGATCAGCAGCTCATTGCAACTACTGTAGCCAAGACGACCAGACACCAGAAACAAGAGAAAGCACAAAGCTTGGCCTGCGAATGCCCGTGCGTGAATCCAGCTTGGCGGATCTCAGCCCAGCTCTACAAGAAGGGGTCACAAGACCACGAATTGGCAACGATAAGCTTTGGCGCCAGAGACGAAGATAACGGGGAGCCGGCAATGATTGTATCATGACGATGAACCGAACCGGCCTGACTCAAAGGGGATACAGTAAAGGACCAGTACTGTAGAATTATCATGATACCGTACATAAGCCCTGGGCGCCCGAAGCTTCCGATATACCCGGTCACTCAAAAAGATTTTCTCTTGCAGACATCATGGACTTTGTTGAGTCACACACACTTGTCGCTCAAAGGGCTGAAAGACAGTGAGGACCCGCTTCGCCGATGTGGGCTCCCGTTAGCGGACCGGAGACCCTGGATCCACATGACGGGACAAGATGACTCTGAAGAAAGACACTAATAATGTACTTCTAGATAATGAATGAGAGACATATTGATTGTGGACAAGGGAAGGGAAGGGCAAAGCGGTCAATCATGCGGGGGATGTGCAAGTCTTGCATGTGGCTACCTGCAAGGCGCATCAGATGCTTGATTGTGTCTGTACGAGGACAAGTCGTATGCCCTCGTCTTGTACCACCTCAGCTAGAGAGGGGCTGTACAACCTGTAAATTCCAAGCTTGCCGAGAAACGAGAAAACAAACAAAGACGGACACACGGGCTCCTCCTTTGATTCCGGGGAATGTGGCTAATCATCTTGTGGCGTCACATCTTTTTGCGGCGTTTCTCCCTCTGGCGCCCTCCTACCCATGTCCTCGGGTTCTCGAACTTGCGCCCCGTCAGCCCTATCAGTCTTTCTCAGCCAGTTGGCAATCGTGTGTGTTATTTTTATTGCTGATGTGGACAATAATCAGGCCATAAGCGCAGAAAGAAAAGCTGGCGTTTTGTCGTAATCCAATGCGGTCAGCTACACCGTCTCTCTCCAGCCAGCCTTGAAAGCCGCACGGCATTCCGGTCTTGCCGGACTGTGCCTCTCGAAGCAAATGCCGGGAGTCTAAGCGCCGGGTACGACGGCTTCCGCGGGAGTCGTGAGGCCCAAGAAAACCCTCACAACGTGCCGAGATTGTGTTTACTTTTGATTGCCCCTGTCACCTGTCAAATTTTCTTTACCACTCAATTCTGCTTGGGTCGTGAAATCTGGTTTTTAACCCTGCACGGGATCCATTTGATGCCCGACCCGAGGGGCCTTCACCTCGGCATCATTTGAACCAGGTTTCGGCATTCTCATGCAAAAATAAATAACACGGTTGGAAAATAAGCATTTATTAATATATTACCCCTGCAGGGATTGACCTCGGGTCTCACCCGGGAGGTTGGGCGAGCTTCGGCAGGATGCAAAAGCTTATATCCTCGAACGGACCCTCTGGAAAGTAGACGAAATTACGTATAAGGCATTGAGAGGCATTAATCGTGAAACCTCTGCACGGCGGAATTATAATTGGTCGCCTCGTTTTTGAGGCTCTTTGGGCTTCTGCGTTGACAGGCCCAACCGTCTTGTTATACCAATCATTCGACGGCAAGAAGCATGACCCATCACCTCGTTCCCAAGAGTAACGAAACTGGCAGTGTTATTCCTATGTCCTTGAAGCAAAAGCCCAAAGAAGAAAAACTCCTTGCCAAAATCTCCTACGAGTGCCTTCTGAGTCTAGTCTACCAAGCTCCCTTCTTCAACCCATGGCCTCTGTTGTCTTGCTGGCTCCCGTCCTCAGCCTACAGGGCTGTGACTTGACAGTGACTCTGGAAACTCGTGGGTTGCTGGTCAACAGCCCTCATTTGTGGGCTTGTCGTTCCTTGAGGGGGGTTAAACATGCAGTGAAAAAAGTGACCGGATCCAAACAGGCCTCACCGATTGGCTCTCATCTAAGGCTGAGAGGTGCATTGCCGGTTTGGATACTGACACGTTCAGAATAGAACCCGGGACTGCTGATTCCTTAGAGAACATGCCCTGTATCTAGAGAGCTCGACTCTGAAACTTCTACACGGCGGAATTATAATTGGTCGCCTTGTTTTTGAGGCCTTTTGGGCTCCTGCGTTGACAGGCCCAAACGCCTTGTTATACTAATCATTCGACGACAACAAGTCTGTCTCATCACCTCGTTCATGAGGGCTAGAGAACTGACAGCTAGGTGCTTCGAAGCAAAATTTTACGGACAGGGCTACTTATAGAATCTCTCATGTGGATGTCGTCCAAGTCCCCTCCTGATACATGGGCTCTGCCCGCTTGCTAACTTCTCTTCAGGTTCAAACATTTGGGAAGGACCTCAATGGCTTGTGTACCCTTGGTTGTACCTCTACCTACAAGCTCACTGTTCCTCGGGCCGGGTTAAAATTGCAGTGAAGGGAGGAAGCGGAACGATTTGCTGGGCTTGCAGGACAACTCGCGCCGCTGTGTGTGTGTTAAAATCGCAGTGAAGGGAATGGAAAAAGTCCAACGGTGGAAACACTGCCATTCGGAAACATGGAGAGCCGAAGGCGAACCATTGGTGTTGGAACTGCAGCGAAGGCTGTCGAGTGACACAAGCATCCCTTTTGGGACAACCTGCACCGCTGTGTGCGGGTTAAAATTGCAGTGAAACCGCGATGCCCAAATTGCAACACTCAGCGGTTTAACACTCATCTCACTCCTCTCGGCGCCTGATTGCCAGCATCATAAATTTCGGCCATGAAGCCATCACGAGAATACTAGACAGGGTATCTGGGAGCCACCGAGTAAGTATTAGCATCTCCCGAGAGGCAATTAAGACTCGGCCGCGCTGGTACCAGATGAACATCCATATCTTGGTTGAGGTTGTCAAGTTGGAGTTGCTTGGGCCACAAAGCAAGGTCGGATACTGGCCACTGGGTCGCGTCTCAGGTCAGGTATCGGATATTAGGCACTCTGTAGAAGACCGGCCTGTTAGGTTAAAGTACGCCTGTGGATGTGGGAGGTTAAATCGAGCCATTCTTCGCGCTCTCTTGATTGCTGTGGTGTCAAGCTGATCGCCCTACCGACTCGTTCGAGTGTGACACGGACGGTCTCTACTGGGAAGCCCATACAGGACTACCGCAGAAGAAACTTCAATAATTGGCGACCTCTGTGAGTTTCAGCCACTATTGGATGAGACGTGTGAGTTATACTGGCTGGGCAGTGTTTCTCGTCTGTTGCTGGATGTGAGCTGAGGGGAGCTGTATTTACCACCGAATGGGATTAGCCTGATAGACACAGCTCGAGAAATACCCCCCAGGCACTTAAACTGCGACCAGACAACCAAGAACTGTTTATGGGCCAACTAGTTCATCCCCTCCGTATTCTCTACCTAGCTGTCGGCATGCCGACGGATAGTGGGCGGGAACTTCGGGAGAGGGGGAGCGTACGGACCGAAATAAGCAGGACAAGAAGGCTGAACTTGACCCGCGGGAAGCTAAAGAAGTTGAAAATGTATAGGGCGAAGGCCTTGAAAGTCTTGAGAAAGAGTGCCATAATTGAGGGCCTAGTTCCCATCACGAAGTCCCAAGGTCAGCGCTGGAGCCAAGAGAGGTGGAGGGCAGACCATGGTGAAAGTATCTGGAATCGATAGAATCCATGCAAAATCCGAACCAGATCTCTCCACGGCTCGGCTTGACGTCTTGAATTGTCCCATGATCTGAGTAAAACACAGATTGAGTGGTGCCGGCCAGCCGGGTACCTCAGTGTTGCGTCCTAGTCGTCGGGTCTCATGTTGACAGAGGTCTGACATCTTGACACTTCTGTCAGTCTCATAGCGTGAGACATGGCTCATTCTCGCAACTAGTGAGGTTCTTAATACCACAACCAGCGGGAGTCTTGGTATAATAATAGCCTAATCTTCTTCAACTGCCGGCTGCAAGGTCCCCTGGTCGCTCATGTTCTGGGGCCGCAACTGAACTATAGACACTCCCCTGTACCTCAATAGGCTGATAAACATAGTTAAGTCAACTTTCAGCCTAAACTTGCAGTCTCGGTAATGTCTTAATCAAAGGTAGCTCTACCGGTAACTCGGGAACAACTACGTGACACTCTCTTCAACTCCTCCCGCATAAACCTGCCGTAGAGCAAGTTCACTCCTTTGTACGTAAACCCAACTCTCGAGTTGCCCAGTTTACGCCCGACGTCCCGGAATCTACAACAATAACCGAAGAAATAATGCAAATCATGATACCCGACCTTGAGAATGGCATCACAGAAAACCTCAACCCACAAACTCGCAACACCCACCACCCCGCGTCTCACCATGCGTGACCTGATCGGCAACCCCCACGCGCTTCTTGACTCGTACCCATGCCCTGGCCTGATGACCCTACGCACGTCAAAAAAAGGAAACAATCCTAGATCTTACGGTCCGCGCGGCTCCGATTGACAGTCCTGTGTTGCCCGAGACATAGGGACGGGAGAGCAACATGGGAAATCACGCTCTTTTTCTTTCACAGTGGCGAAGACTTGTAAAGTCGATTTTCTGCACAATCGTATTGTGCGTATTCCTTCCCACCCTCTTCAACTTAATAAGCCTTGTACAGTATGCTTATGCAACCTCTTTCCCCCAAATGATCGACCGCTAAGCTCGGTTTGTCAACATCAAGCGCTGTCCAGCCTTACTTGAACCGCAGCATGAGAATCGCGACGTCATTCATCATGGCAGTGAAAAAGAGGATCGCGTTTCAATCCCTGGAACGGCCCTGACCTGCAAGCACTGTCCCTGAGTTCGCCCAGTCCATGGGAGCTGGTCCTCGCTCTACACGTGGTAGTGGCATGATTGCTTGCTCTGACAAGGGGAGGGGGGTGCATTGGATGACCTCATGGGTGGATCATCTGCCACGGTCGGCGTGATGCGCAACAGCTCTCACGAGAAAGCTGTAACGTTGTAAAGAAGAGTGAGACGCGGATGCTTACTCTGGGCAAGCTCTCGATATGGGTAGGTAGCTGTGTTTTGTTTAGGCTGCGATGAACGCGTCGATCGCCTCGCTTTCGCTCCGTGGCTTCTCTCATCGGAATCGACTGTGGCGGAAAGAGACGCGGTCGACGTCACTATCTTGGATATGGTAAATCAAATACATCACGAACAAGGCGCAGCACAAGAGTCGAAACGTCATTGTGTGGTTAACTTATGGTATTTCTGCCATTCAGTAAGAGCTACTTCTTGCGGGATCAGAGTCGCCGCCCATCTCATATCCAGGTCCTTCCCTTTGCCCCCGCCCCCTCGCACCGAGATCACAGAAACAGGACGGTGAAGTCACGCCTGCGTGTGTCGTGGTAATAAATGATTTCCAACCGTGTGGGGTATCCCAAATGCAAAATAAAACAATAAACAACGCCTGAAAGATGTTGCGAGACCCCTGCTGTGCTTTCCCGCCTTGCACAGATGATGGGATGGGGTTCGGTGGAGAAATGCGTGTTTCTCCCCAAGTCTAAATGCGCTTTCCGTGAGAGAGTTCCGAATGCTGATGCTGATGCTGATGTAGACCGAGCAAAAGAGAAGAGGTAGGTTGGATTTGAGGGAAGTTGTACAGGTGTGTTCCCGGGTGGAAGAGGTTGGAGGTGTATCGGGATGGGTGGATATCTGAGTCTGAGTGTCTATAGTCGTATCGTTGATGTGATGGCGAGGTCTGTGAGGTAGGGTGCAAGAGGTAGATGGTAGATGTAGATGCCTTGTCTGTTTGACAGGCTGATCCGTGGAGGAAGCATAGGATTGCTTGTGGCGGGTAGATGTCGAGTGTCGTTTGACGCGTCTAAAGGGGTATCATAATGTCGAGATGTCCGCCATCAAGCTCCCTCTTCCTCCTGATCTTGACTCGAGTCGATTACTTCTTGTGCGACTTGGAAGATCGCGAGTAATTCCTCCTCACGCGCTCGCGGCCGCGGCGCTCCTCCTCGTCGCTGCCGCTGCTGAGACGGCGACGTTCCTCCTCGTACCAGGTGCTCAGGGCCTTTCCGCCAAAGGTCAGGTCCTCGTCCTCGATGATAGTGGGCTGGACCCAGGTGTAGGCCGAGGCGTCTACTTCGCGGGCTGAGGGGTCGAGGGCCTGGAGATTGGGGACGAGGTAGTAGCAAGTTGTCTCGGTTGAAGAAGCCATGGTGTCGGTTGTTGTGTGTGTGAAAAGTTGATCGCAAGAGTTTGTAATTGTGGATTGCGACCTGCGCAGGGCTGGTATGCGTATAGAGTTATATAAGAAGTTGTTTGTTTGCGCGTGGTGGTTGTTGTTGTGGTCGATGTCTTTGTTTGGGTCGTTTGGAATGGACACGACGGTACAAACAAAGGGAGAGGTACCTTCTCGGTTTGGTGTGTGTGTGGCGAGTGAGTAGTTGGTGGATGCGTCAAGCACTGATCAAAAGGAGCTCCAGCTCGTGAATAAGAAAAGCAAGCAAGAAACGCTGAATAGATGTGACCAAGATTTGGGGGTCTGTAGATTTGTAGATGATGAGGAGAGGAAGATAGAAAAGCTGGGGAAGGGGATTTCGGGGGGGATGGGACATGGAAATATGAAGCCCTGGAGGTGGCCCACGCTCTAGGTCTGCTCCACTCAAAATGGATGGGACTGGAGCCTCAGGTCGGTCGCTGGAAGTGGAGGGTGGCGGGTTTTACAGGGGGCGCCTCTAGGGGAGGGGGGGAGTGACTCTCACAAAAGGGGCGTGGGGTGCTGAGCCGCACTGTGCCTCGTCGCTGGGAGAGCTGGGCCTCATCCACTGTGGCGACCTCCGCTCCCGCTGCCCAACAAGGCAGCCCGTCCCGGGGCGGCCCAGCGGGCAGACAGCACAGTGTGAGATTCAACCCGGCGTGGCCATAGCGGGAGTCTCGTCCCATGTGGTTTGAATCTGGAGGAGGGCCAAAAAAAGATGGCAAGGCTTGCTTTGCTTTGTTTGACACGAACAAGGCACAGGAAAAAGCCTTCTCGGATTAATCCAGCCTTTTTGCGGGGATACGTCAGAAGGGCTTGCTCCTTGTCAAATGCCATCTTATCTTTGTCTTTCGGAGCGACCGATGGCTGACATGTCGTGAGAGTCAGATCCCGGGTCCGACCTAGCATCGGGATGTCACGAAAGATGGCATCTTTTGAGGGAATTTTCCTCTCTCCCTCTGTTGTTGTTGAGTCTCATCCTCGCGCACACACACACCAAGCGGAAAGATGAGGGTTCGCCGTTGGGGTGTTGAACCCGCCCTGTTGGAGTCGTCCGAGTCGAGATGGATGGACGGCCTGAGTTTTGACTGGACGAACACGTTAACTTTGGGGGGATGCCGAGTTTTTTTTCTTCTTTGCTTTTGGCGGATCTTTGCTTGACAGAGTAACTACATCTCACGTATTCGGCCAGATTTTTTCCATTCTTTATTTTGATGCTTGAAAAAGAATGTTGGACGGTCGCTGGTGATACGAGCGCTACACTTTGGCGTCGTATCTCACCCGCATTCGATAGAACGCTCATGGTAAGACAACTGACACCTGGTCGATCCCGACTTGGCGTTCGTCCACGTCGGGCATTTGCACATTTTTCAAGGGGAATTTTTTATTTTCTTTTTTCAATTCGCACATTCAATCAAGCTCTGATGATGTGTTCTGGCAGGTCTGGGTCGACGGGGGTGCGGCCATGTGGAGCCAGCAAACAAAGTCCGGACGCCTCGGTGAACTGATCCGATCCATCGCGATACGACCAAAAAAAGTGAGGCTGGGCTCTTTCGCTACGCTACCGTGGTTATCGTCAAAAAAAAAAAAAATAGGGGAGAAAGCTCGGGCCTCATCCGGAGCGAACCCGGCCGAAGAGAAATGAGTCGATGGTACGATGTGAGACCTTTTGTCTATCTGTCTAGCTGAAGGACCATCTGATAGTCCTATCTCGTTGATGCTATCGCGGACACGGATGAGGACATTTAAAAAAGACACACTGTGTCTGAGGAAGCATCGTGGCATCCGTCGCTAGGGTTGTGATACACTGCCCGGGGCTATTGAATGGGCTATGCAGCAGCTGCCTGGCTCAGCCAGCCCTGTCAGACAAGACCATCTCCTCTCTCGGCCTGTCAGATCAGAGAAGTGTGGGAAGCAAAAGTGTATAAAAAAATGCTGGCCTCAGCCTAACCAGGCAGCTCGCATGGCTCTCTCCTCCGTGATCTCCATCCAGACAGCAGACATGGGCTCTTGCAGGACGAGGCCCAGCAAATCTCGGGGTCCGCCGCCACTTTGGCACCCAGCCAACCCCTACGCGACGCGGCATCTCGCCATGGGGCCTGATTGCGGGGGAAGCAGGCATTTGCTTTTTGCAGGGGGCCCACGAGAGGGGAGTGTGGATATTCATTGTCTCCAGCAGGGCAAATAACCATGCATATGATGTTGTCTTCTTTTTTTTCAACCGAGAAAGAGGGGAAGCACAAAAGGTGACGACGACGACAATAATGGGGAGCTGCTGACTTGCTCCCGGACTGCTGACGATGGTCGCCGTCAACCTTACAGGGCTGGCAGACCGACCTAGAACGCACAGCTGACGGTGCCCTCTGGAATGGGAGATGGGCACCCCGTGCGCCGCTGCCTCGCAGAGCTCTAGACCCTCTGACACGAAGCTGTGAGGCACGCGAGCTGGAACTGTATAACTGTACTCTTCTTATCAAAGGACAGCAGACCTGGGACTGAGGCTGAGTTGTCCCCCCTCCCTGTCAGATCACCTGCATCCGTGCGAAAACGCAATCTGGGAAAGGCACTGAGACAAGCCTAGTATCAATCTACCCCATGATTTGAGAGAGGAGACCATGTGCCGCAATCTTGGAAAAGAAGGTCGGCGAACAAGAACCTGGGGTTTGTTCCCCGTCACATGTTTTGAGCCCTTGTGTGTGAATTTGGGGGTAAGAAGCGGGGAGTGGGGGGGGATATGGTTGGAAGTTATGCGCCACGAGGACAAGGCCATGGCGAATGGGCAATTGATCTCGGGGGATAGGGCGGTAATGGGGGAAAAAGGATGAGGCAAGTGTTGAATCACTGTCTCTACTTTTGCGTTTGAATCGCAGAGGGCGCGTTTTGCAACGATGATGCTCTGAATGGCATCTCTCCCCGCGTCACGGCCAGATCTCTTGCTATCTGCGTGCGTGTGCCGAGGATGCACAGAAATCCGGGGTCGAGCCTCCGTGTGATACCCTGAAACTGCCTACCTCCGTCTTGCAGGCCCAGCCTAGGGCTCATGAGTAAAGATCCTTGTCTCCTACGAATCCCGGAGCCGCCATTCTTCAGCAGCTGGTCCCGGGGTCCCGGGCTCTAGGTCCATGTGTGTGTGATTCAGCTGCCCCTCCTGTCGAGCAGCCTCGACCGGCGGCCGTTGAGAGTCTATCGGAAAACCGTAGAGTCTATTGAAACCCAAGCCATGCTTCTATTGAATACGGCTGAGAAACCTATTGAAAGAGCCTTTTTTGGCGCTGAGACAAGGCGCAAGCCCAGGGGAAAGAGTACATTTTCGCAAGCTCCGGCTTCTCCCAGCTTGCTTGTCAAAGTTTTTCATCCCCTTGTCCAGCATTGACTCGTTCCCTTCCATTCGCGCGCGCATTGTGTTAAAAGATTTTTCTCGAGTCCACCGCCACTGAGCAAGCTCCGAGTCATGGGGCTCACATCCAATCGTACAGTGTGCAAACCTCACCCCTTCCAAGAGTCAAGCCAGAAGCCGTCAAGATTGCCGACCAGAACAAACTTGACACCGCCGGTGGCGCCTCGCTCTCTCACCGACTTCTCCGGCTGGGGAATTTCTATGTGTCTTTTGACTCGAACCGTCTCTCTCCTAGCTCGCAATCGTGATAGCTAGCTCACGATATCAGTCAATTTCGATGACTCTATCGTCGAAAACCCCCTCCCCGGTGCCAAGGCCGTTCACCCCGCTCCGGCCTCGGCCCGGCCATATGGGCTTCCGTATCCGGCGTCCCGCCCGGGCAAGTCTCGGCATGAGATCCATCACCCCCTCTTGCACAGTATAAACATTTTCTGGGGAACAAGAAAAAGCTCCCCCTTCGATCCGGGATGCAGAAGAGTTAGCCGAGCCGACGACGCACGTTTCTTCTCCTCAAGGACAAGAAACTGCTGGGATCAAGAGCCCGGAACAATACAACGCTGATCGACGCATGTGAGAAAAAAACCCTCGCCTTGCGATGATTCCAGGGTATTTTTTGCCCCAACGACGTCACTTGGACATAATTCCCCCAGCATCGACAAGAAATCTGTGCTCCGAAGAGACCGAGGTTCCACCTTGGCCTTGTGGGCAATTGAGTAAAAGAAAAAATGGCGGGGTGTTTCGCGATAAGAAAAATACCGGTTTTCGGAGCCGGCAAGGGCTAAAGAGATCGGACCCCTTGGCGATGATGTCACCATTCTTCACTTTTGACAGCTGCTTTTCGTCCATCTCCCGCTTCCGAACACGACAAAATCTTGATACCGAGATCCTGGGAAAGGGGCAAAACAAGATGGACCATCTTTTTGCTGTGCGGCGTGGCCAAGGGGCGTGTGCATTTTCTCTCGTCGGGCAGGTCCCATGACCCGACCGAAGCCCAACGTTTCGAAGATCTAATGTTGACGCCATTGATAGCGGAACCGTTCACACGACGTAATTCTAGGATCCGGCTCTAAACTTGTTTTGAAACGGGTAACCTGCAAGTCATTTCGGGCGGTAGAACGGTTCGTTTATCTACTAAGCTGAATAAGCGCGTCTGGGGTGATCACTTGGTCGTTTCGAATGGGGTAATGTCGTTGTCGCAGTAGGCTTCTTGCATGACAGGTCGAGTTACACTTGCATATGGACCTATAAGACTTGTTGTATTCATATTGATGGTCTCCAGCACGCCCGTTTGCTTCAACCCCAAGCTTGTGTCGGTGGTTTCCCTTCTGCCCCGGCTATAACGAGTCTCTCGGTCGGGATCTGATTGGAGTTGGCATCCAGCTCAGCAGGACCCCTGTTGATCACGGGCTGTATAGTCGTAACCTCTTGGCCAGACACTGTTCTCGGTGGACGTTTCAATCCGATAGACACAAAAGGCCTAGGCAACGCCCGGAGTCTCTCCCTGATGCTTCTGGATGGGCCTGTCCTTCTCCTACCGATGCGAATCCCCAGGCATAGCGCAGCGATAATGAGCCCGCAGCCACCCACAGAGCCGACGATAGCCCCTACTATGAGTTTAACGTTTAGCCCTCCATCCTCCTCGCCCCCTTCCTCACTATCTCTTGTCTCCGTGGTCGGGGTGGGCGTAATGATCGGGTCGGTGACTGGACTATGTTGAGCGACTGGAAGCATCCAGGGAACTGACTTTTCTCACATCCTTTTGGTAGATTCTCTGGCTCATTCCTATACAGCCTGCTCACCGAGGTCGGAATGTTCTTGGGCATACAATCGATTACCCCCCTCGTTAATCCACCATCCGGCCATGACTCGATGACCTTCATGCTGCCGCAGGGAATCGGGTAAGGGTAGGGATCTTGGCTTTTTCGATAGCAGGAGAGGAATTCCGTAGTCACAGATTCGCCAGGTGATGATGTGTATGTTTCCACGGTATCTCCTTCATCTCCGCAGCGAACAGTTATGACTGTTGAGAGCTCTTAGCATGATTACATCTGTGGAAGAGGAGAAGTAGCCTGGCTTACTTGGATGCCCCTTTTCAACAACGTAACCAATGACATTTGGCGGTCGAGTAGTCTGAGATGATGTTCCGCAGAAAAGAAAAAGAAGAACGAAAAGAGAACATGACTTTGTCACCGACAAGGTCATCGTGGTGTCACCTCAAGTGCCCTGAGCCCAATCAGAGGAATAGGAAACCACATAAAGATGAAGAACAAAGAGAAAGTGAAACCGGGAGAGAGCCTGATCTTGTATAGTCGAGCCCAAAGAAGTCAGGCTCGGAATCCAGTCGGTGGCGCCTCAAGCCAAGCATGCCACCACACTCTCCTCACCCTCGACGGACTTGCCGTGGGGGGCTATTATCTCAGATTGGCTGGCTGGCTTTGAATATGCAAAACCTCCCGTCCCGTTGCAGCCACTGAAGAAGCTTGAATTTCAAGCTGAAACCGGGGTAGATGCAGGTCCTGTAGCACAGAAAAGCCACCAGGACGCCGGAGAAGGGCCGGATGAAGATACCTTCTATATATGTATATTGAATCTATTCTCGATGAGAACATCTATGAGAGTTGAATCTGACCATTGGATGACCCCTAACTCAAGTTTCACCCTGATGGCCAGAGATCCACTAACCAAGATGGTGCTTAGAGACTGCTCTATTTAAGCCAGACCCCATTCATAGTCTGTGTACTAGAGCTGACAAAACCGCTTGACATTATACTGTCCTCAGAGACCATTAATACCTCTTCATCAAAATTGTCAACGCCATTCAATGATATTCAAACGACTTGCCAAAAGCGGTTCCCTTAGTAATAACGCGTGATCACCTGATGAACCCCGCATCCAAACCAATCCCGCAAAACCAGCAGTGCAAAATACAACCTACCCGCCGACGAATAACGGCAACAAGAAAACACATGAGAAATCCAGGGCCCACGAGAATAACGTCATAGGCCGCAGCATGGGGGCCATGGAGACCACCAAGCTGCCCAGCCTCGCCCCGAAGCCGGGAGGCGCACCAGGTCCCGACCTGGCCGCCGCCCGAAAGGCCTCGCGCGTCGCCGTCGCCTCGTCCCGCAAGACGTCGACGACTAATCACGCGTGCGTGCAGTGTCGGAGGACAAAGACAAAGTGCGACGGGAGACATCCCTGCGCTAGATGCGAGTTCAACGGGCACACGTGCGCCTACGACACGCGCACGCTGTCGGGCGACAGGCTGAACAAGCTCACGCATGCGTTCAACCAGCAGAAGGATAGGCTTCAGCAGCTCGAGACCATCCTGGCGGCCATGAGGACCGGGACTGATGCGGAGGCGGCCGAGGTCATGACCTGGATCAGGATAGGGGAGCCTGTTGAGTCGATCGTTTCCTATCTTGAGTCGAGGTCCAAGTCGGTCGTCATCTCTGAAAGGTCAGTTGCGTTTTGTTTTGTGAGCATGGGTGTTTTTGGTACAGACGAAATAGACTATGTTGATGGACTCATCCTTCATGATTGCTTTGATGTCATCTGGCTTCCTCGCAGTGTCCCTGCCCATGCTTTCATGTTGATTTCTCTGTTCCTCGTTCAGCAACTCAGCCCTTGGAAGATCCCCTAATCTGTGATAGGCTCCTCGGTTCAAGCGGCGAAGCACAGAACAAGTTCATCGAGACGCTCTTTGACAGGACGGAATGGGTCCAAGGCATCACCACCCCAACAGAGGCCGTGCCCATTGACCTCAAAGCCCGTACCCAATGCTACTTTTCATCTAATTTCGGAAACCTCCCCTTTTCCAGCGGTATCAAGGCAAACCATTACCCCCCCGAAGCTCAGAGGAGTCAGCTCCAGAACTACTATGCCAAGCATAACTGGGCTATGATGACAGCCAACGACGGGCTCGGCATGGCGTCGGTGACAAAGGCGTGGGCCGACACCATGAACAGGGCTCGGCAGCTCATCGCCTCGGGTGTCAAGCCGGACGAGCTCACTGGGGCCTTCCCGACGGTGGCGGCATTGTTTGACAAGAGAGAGTACGACACTGCGCCCATGATCAGCAAGTGGGCGGTGCAGTTCATATATAGTTCTCGACATGAAGACTATTCGTTTACTTCTATGGCTTCCGTGTGGATTGTATGGGTCATCATGAGGTGGATGATCAATCCGACACCAGACACATACTCGGTGAGTATGATTACTTGGTTCACTGCTCAACTGGAGACGTCTCTCATGGCTGTTGGATGGCTGTTCAAATAACGGAGGCGGTTGGCTAACAATACACAGGCAATGCCAGACTGGATCCGGCCAACAGAACTCCAGGTCTTTGTTCCACACATCGACATGATCGACTGCATCATCTGGCCCTACTTCCGAGACTACGTGATCCAACGCCCTGAAATGCAACATGGTGGTCTACAGTGGCTCGCCGCCTGCACAGCAGGAGTCAAAACATCCTGGGCGGGGACAGTCGAGGACGCCTTGTGCGTTGATGAGGCGACGGGGAAGAGGAAGCTGAATGCAGAAGCCGAGGTATGTTCCCTTGAGTACTTGACGAGAACCAAGACTGACCAAGAGCAGGCAACGCTGCGAGACCTGAACAACTGGTCCCTCGCAGCTTCATATCGCGCATTCATGCCAGGGATCGACGGAAACATACCCATACGAACGATGGAGGACTCTGTGCAGGATACCCGAGAGCTCTAGAGACTGAGCATGTAGAACCGACGACGTAATTATCATGTACTAGCGGCTTTGATTTGAGAGGAAATACCCAGGTCAGAATAGCCTCGCGGAGAGGCAAGCCACGCGGCTTCATGTCAATAGACAGTTGTTTGAAACTGAGTATCATATGCATTTTGTGGGTAGAGGAGTCGTTACCAAGGACTTTGGATGGACTTCTATACTATTGTGGATGCAAACAACATGGCGAGTGTCCTCATCTAATGGCCTCCTACAGTTATGGAGTGAAATCAGTGTGTAACCAAGCGTTCTACCAGTCCCCTCTACTCATGAAGTACGAATATGTGAATGAGTCGAAACGAAGCAAAGGAGTTACGTTGTTCCAAGGGCAACGTGACCTGCAGCTGTTCAGGGTTGATTTCGCCCGACATCGCTGATAGACGAGACTGGATAGTGTCATTTTCTGTGACAATCGGATGACGGATTCGCGCCTGTAAGGTCGGGATGGTGAAAATGGGTGTTGCGATATGAGCAAAGGGGGACATAAGGGTTGAAGTCAAAGGCGATGACGCGTTTTGTTGGCTGGGTGATAGATGTTTGCTGAACTGAGGGCGAAACCGCGTGGAGGATTTGCAGAGAAGAACAGCTGTTGAGAGAGGGAGAGTTGCGTTGGTACTGATGAACAGGCAGGTAGGAAGGTGTTGTGCGGGCTGAGATGCCTTACCGGCTGATCTTTCAATTGTGTGCTGAGGAAGGCACCTCTTGAGCGATCGGGAGGCATGAGCGTGAGATCACCAAACACTGACGAAGGGAAAGCGTTCGTTAAGCATAATACTCATTATGTTCGTTTGTTTTTGACTGTGACTCCCCACCTCACAGCTATATTATGAGTTCTGCATTCGCCCTCCTGCCTTCTTCTCTCCTTCTTCTCCATTCTCCGCAAGCCCTCCCACCTTGATCATCACCAAACCTCACCGTCTTTGCCATGTCCTCTGATTGGGACAGAGTCCCCTCTGACGCCGGCTTCGATAGCTGGAACGAGCTGAAACTTGCCGCCGACGAGCGCGCCGAGGAGGTCACCGCCGAGCTTAAAGCCAAGAGGGCGGAAAGAGATGCCAAGTTCGCAGCTGAGATGGAGAGAAAGGAGTTGGAGTGGGCCCAGACGCTTAGAAAGAGACTGGCCATGAAACCTATGGAACCCGAGAATGGCAAGGCGATGGGGGGAATGTTGGTCATGAAGCAGTTGGTGAGTGTTTTGTTCAATCATCTGCTGATGGACGCCGAAGCTGACGATTGAACAAGCCGGAGATGAGGCCTCATGATGGAGGAGCATCGCAAGGTTTTGGAGGAGACCAGAGTGAAAGCCCGGCACGAAACGGACAAAAAGCTCAACAGGAGATGGTCAAGACGCCGGCGGATCAGGGCACAAAGGCGAACGAGAAGCGCAAGCGCGGTAAACAGCCCGTCAACGGACACTGATGCGAATCCATTTGACATGGACTATTGCGGTTCTTGTAAGTATACACTATTACACTGAGAAACCAGGTCAAGCAGTCACTAACCTGGATATGAGTGGGACAAGGAGCTTCAAGCTCACCTCGACGGTTTGGCGGTGCAAGCGGACGACTGGTTCATCTTGACTAGCAGGCCTTGCGGATGGCTTCTGTTCTGGAGTGGATGAGAGGCCAAAGATTGCTATGAAATTCTAAGTCGGAATGATTAATGGGCATTTGGTACCTAAATAGTTACTGAGCAAGTCTGATGCCACTGCTCTCGTGCTAGCTATTGTTCCGTCGCCTGCGCCTTGTGTACGAAACGCAACACCGTTTCCTGTCTAAGCATGTGGATAAATGAGGACCGTAGAAGTTCCGTTTGCAAAGCTTCGATGACTCAATGCAAAAGCCTCACAGCATGTTCATTAACCACAGGATGCTGGCATGGCGTGGTCAGCTGTTAGTCACCATGTCCTTGCTGTCACGTATTCAGAGCAATCACGAGGTCTATGTGTCTTGGTATATCTATCATGACAAAAGATATGACAGTATTCAATGCGTGTGTACAAGTCATTATCTTTGTGGTCATCATCCGAAAGTCTTCTTTTCGCCCATCCTCACTCAAACTCTCACACGAGCCATGCGACATCCTCCATCACGCTTCTCTACACCATCTCCAAAGCATCATCGTCCTTTGGAGACTTCTTTAGACGTTTCTTCAACTCTTTCAGCCTGTTTGCGCGCCGCTCTTCTTCCCCGATCCGCAGTGGCGGAGCGATGATCCGCCGAGAATACCACCCTGCGGCCGTGAGTATCGTCACAGGTATCGCAATGACCCAATATATCCAGAATTTGTTTGAAACGGTCCATTCTCCTGTATCGTCGTCGATATTGAAGAAGGACATGCTAAAGACGGCGGAGATGAACGTCGCAGGGAGGAAAGTGAGGGTTGCGAAAGCGATGGTCTTCATGGCTGCGCTGTCGGACTGGGTGGCCTGACCGATCTGGACGGAAATGGCCGAGTCGTACTGTGCGACTAGGTTGAAAGAGAGTTGGATCTCGTTGATGAGACGTTCTTTGTTGGAGAGGGCTCGGGATTTGAGGCTTTCGAGGGTGTGCTCGTACCAGAACAGGCGCTCGCGGATTTGTCGGAAGCTCCCCTTCTTTGGCCGCTCGCCAAACCATTGTTCTTCCTCCAAAGTCTTGTGTTGTTCGACAATGGATTTGACTGTCTTGAGGCAGACATCGAGGGTTTCGGAGACGTGAATGGCGTGTCTTGCGAGGTCGTGTAGACCCCGGTAGTCGGGGTCAGGCTTACTGCGCTGCTTCTTCTTCTCGACCTTGCGAATTTCGGTCCTCACCGTCCAAACGGCATTGTTCTGTAGATCCGAGAGCTCTTCAAGAAGTCGAACGTGGACCCAGAAGGGGTCGTGGTGAGGTTCGGCGTGGGAGCCGTCGAGCATCCCTTTGGGGATGAGCTCAGTGAGCTTCGACTGCTTTTCGGATTCAAAAACGAGAAGAATTGTCTGGTGAGATGAGGCGATCCATCTGGTAAGTGTGTTAAACTTGTACCAGGAATGCCCGCCTTCATGCAACTGCTTGACGAGGTACCGTGACCACGCATCTGTGGGTGTCAGCGTGGATCGTAAAGAATGACTGGGTTGCTCACTGAGTGATGTAACGATGCCGTATTCATCTCTAAATGTCTCGCATCCAAAGTGACCGTTGGACTTTTTGGCGTAGTTTGACCACCAGAGCTGTGGCATCTGGAATTGGGTGGTGAAACATCGGCGACATGATTTGCACTCGCGGACCTTGTCTGCGTCGGCGAAGCTGGAAAGATGTCAGCGATTGGTGTGGAGGAGTTAGTAAAGAGATTACAGACATTACTATCACATGCGAGTCGGATTGAAGAAGTGAAAGATCGGTTGAGCCATGAAGTTGAGCTGGCGTGATTGTTTCTTCCCGCCAGTCATTTTTGCCTGAGGCAAGATCAGCATCCTCTCCATCAACTCAGCGATATCCATCATCAACTTACTCTTGTCCCAAACCCGAGCCTTCAATGGCACACAACTTGACGATTCTGCAGGCATTTTTTGGGCATCACGAAGAAAACGAATATTTAGAGGTTCAAGTTGCAAAAAAAGAGGAGGACCATGTTTCAATAGGCGCCCAGCCTGATCTGTCCGACCAGGGTGCTGCGCGGTCTGAGGCGAAGCACATCAGGCAGGCTCTGAGAAATCAGATATGATACGCGTGATAAAAAGAGGCTGTGATTAATTGGACAATTGTTTATGCGGATTTGTGCAACGAGAATAGGATTGTAGTGTGATTCTCATGCAGGCTGGAGGAAGACATTGAAGAGAGGTGATACAGCGGATTGACAAGTCACTAGGTAAAGCATGGGTGCCATAGTATTCCGCACTTTGCTAGACTAGCCAATAGAGATCTCACCATCATTCTGACACTTGAACTACCTCCTAGCTTATGTACACTCTCAAACCTGTTATCCATACCTGCTCCAACAAAACACCCTCCATCCATACCTCAAGCACAGATCACACAACAAGCCTTCCGGCCCCAACGGAAGCTAGCATCGAAATCTGCCTCGGCTTCCTGAAAGAGGAGCCCGGCATCGATAGCGCGCGCCACGAAATGGCGATGCGGTCTTCTCGTTGGTCGCGACCGGTCTGCGGCTGAGGGGCCCCTGTTCCTATCTGGACTGAGGGGTTGAAGACGAGCTGTCTTGTTCTCGACCCCGTGGGCATTCTTCACCCCCCTCTCTTTAGTGCCGGAGCAGGGTCCTGCTGGCAGACAAGGCAAGGCGGACGTTGGGTTGGGCTGTGGTAATAAATAGCTAGGAATGGGATGCCAAGATGTCCGGGTCCTTGGATTTGCGACCCTTTTCGCTCGTCTTTACTCTCCCTACGCGCGTGTAAGTAAATGGCCTCTCCACAGCCTACCCGTGCCGCAAGCACGGCGCCGTCTCAGCGAGTTGCCCGAAAGGCAGTCGGAGCATCTTCGACTCATTCTGCTTCTCCGCGTCCTGTTTCTTTGGCTTTGAGGCCTGCTTCTACATGGAGTGCCCCGCCAATTCATCCGCAGCCGCAAGGTCAACAGCAGTACCCTCATCAGCAACCGAATCAATATCCTCAAGCTCAGCCAGGTCAATATGGGCATCCGCAACAGTATCCTCAGCAGGGTCAGCCCGTAGCTCAGCCAGCCCCGGCGGGTGGTGTTCATTATCCTCAGCAACAGCAACCGCATCAGTACCAGCAGCCTCAACAGCAGCATCAATCGCCAAGCCAGCAATATCAACAGCCAAGCCAGCAGCATCACCAACCAAATCAACAACAGCAGCTGCCAAGCCAGCAACATCCACCACAGGCGCAGCAACAACAGCCGCCTTATCAGCAGCCTCAACACCAAAGTCCGCATCAACAGCAGACATGCCCGAACCAGCAGCACCCACAGTCGCAACAACAACCACAGCAGCAGCAAGCATATCCGCAGCAACAGGAGCATCAGCAACAGCAGCAACCCCATCACCAAATCCCACCACACCAACAAACGCAGCAGCCTCCGCAGCCTCAACAGCATAATTACCAGCAGCAGCAACAACCACATCAGCAAGTCCCTCAGCCTCAGCAGCAACATGACTATCATCAACAGCTGTCGCAGCAGCAGCAGCAGCAGCAACAGCAACAACAACCGCAACCTCACCACCACCATCAACCCTCAATCTCGAGCCCTTCAGTACCTCAGAACCCCCCGCCCCAACCGACACCCGAGCACCCACCACAACCACCACCAGCTAGCCCAGCTCTGCAACGTCCCCAATCGATAAGCGATCATAATAGCATACACTCGTTTACGGCCGAACATGGAAGACCCCCGAGTATCAGCAGCAGCAGCGCTGGTATTGCGACGCCTGGGACGACTATCACAACGCCGAGCACACTGACAAGTCCACTGTGGGAACATGCTGCTGTCCCTCCCGCGACACAGCCAGCGCCGAGTGGACGGGTATCAACTGGACAAAATCCGTCGACCTCTTCAATTTGCAACCATTGTCGCAAAGGTGAGCGCAGTAGACGAGAGAATGGACAACTGATACTGACAACTTACAGCCATCCCGCCAAACGTCTCCATCTACACCTGTCTCATCTGCAGCACCGCGCACATCACTACAGTCTTTTGCGTCTGGTGCTTCACCGCCAACGCTGTCAATATGTCCCACGGCCACGATAAGACCTACTACGTAACCGACTCGGACCCGCGCGTACAACTCTCCGTCCCAGATCCCA
Organism: Fusarium falciforme; assembly: GCF_026873545.1. Lineage (NCBI taxonomy): Eukaryota > Fungi > Ascomycota > Sordariomycetes > Hypocreales > Nectriaceae > Fusarium > Fusarium falciforme. The sequence continues at coordinate 6,356,519 of NC_070544.1, read as the reverse complement.
CCTCCCACCTGTGGACCATCCGCAAGAATGTTTCAGGGCGACTCTGGTATACGCATAATTCGACGGGTTTGAAGACACACATCAAACCGACGGCGGCCGCGTTGTCGGGATACTCGGGTCTGCCGGCGGGCTGGGAGGAGAGAAGAACGCCTGATGGGAGGACCTTTTACTTTAATCGCAAGATGGGCAGCAGCTCGTGGACCAAGCCGGCGAATTCTTTGCCTGATGGGTGGAAGGAGTTGAGGACTCCAGACCAGGTACCGTTCTACATCAATGAGAGCCTCGGACTCTCGACTTGGGATCGTCCAGGACAACAACCAAGAAAACGACCAGGGCAGAGCAACAAGGTCGTCACAAGATCAAGGTCTGGACAGCCCAACAGCAATCAAAACGCCGGAGACGCCATTCTGTCTGCTACCATCAACGCGGCCAGACTCACAGGCCACGGCGTCGAAGTGGCAAGTCGACAGATGGGCAAACTCGGCAAGAAGAAGAACTGGAAGAAGATGGGCCGGATCATGACGCAAGCCAGCGGTTTATCCATGGACTCTGACGGCGAGGGTGGTGGTGGAAATAGTTCTGACGACGGAGGGTATGAGGAGCAGGGACAGTATCAGGAGAACCCCGGCTTTCAGCAGGCTGCGTTTTCGGAGCAGCAGTCGTTTATGGATGGGAACCAGACGCCGGCTGGGTATCAGCAGCCTGCCTATGAGCAGCAGGCGGTGTACCAGTACTCTGCGCAACAGGAGCAGCCTGTGTTTGAGCAACCCGCGCTGTACGACAACAGCGGGCAGTTTGCATACCCTGGCAATGTGCCTCAGCAGGGCTATGAGCAGCAGCAGGAGCCTCAGTACCAGTACGGTCAGAACCCGGCGTATGATCAGCAGCCCGTGCAGGAACAACAGCAAGTGCATCAACAGCCGGTTATCCCTCAGGAACAACCACAGTACTATACCCAGGAGGCCCAACAGCAGCCTGGTCAGCAGCAACCAGTTATGCCTCAAGAGCAACCGCAATATTATCCTCAAGAGGTTCAACAGCAGCCCACTCAACAGCCAGTACCTCAACAACCAATTCTCCCCCAGGAGCAGCCTCAATACTACACCCAGGAGGTTCAGCAACAGCCTATACAGCAACCTGCGCAACAGCAAGTGCCTCAACAGCAAATCTACCAGCCAGTCCCTACCCAGCAACCTACCTCATTCGATCTCGTCATGCTCCCAGACCAAAACAGCGATCCTCCTCCACCCGCCCCCCAAGAGCCATACATGCCTCCTCAACCTAACCAGCAACCGGCAGTCACCAACCAAGTCCCTACGACCCAAGCACCCATGTATACTTTCCAGCAACCGTTCTTCTACGACCCAACCCCTACGACACAAGCTCAAGCTACCGTGACATACCAGTCGCCTGTCTACTCACCGACATATATACCTCCGGAGCAAAATCAGTTGCCGCACAACAACCAGCCCGAGATCATAACGAGTGATGCCCCCCTGGTTGAAACGTACAACTCAGACAGCACAACCATCTTTGTTGACAGCGCTTCATTCGTGACCGGAAGCGGACAGCCGAACGCTGTTGACGAACCCGTCGGCACCATACCCGATAGCCAGGGCGACATTATAGTAGAGGTTACGATTCAGCAGCAATCGGAGCCTCTGGATGTTCCGAGTCAATCGAGTGTAGAGGTCATTTCAACTCCGGAGCCGGTGATAATACAGGAAAATGATCAAGCGCCAGACTCGATATTAGCAGCTCAATCGACCCAGATTCAGGGCGACATGGATGCCTCTGCTGCATGTTTAGCCCTTATCTAGGGGATTGGGATTAGTATAAGTCACTAATATATTTGGACAAAGGTTCTAAAAGATGAGTGATTTGGAGATAGCGATATTAAGCATCCTTACAAGTGATGAATGATGAATGAAGTAGAATTCCCTGTGTATATTAGGATCACGGAACGAATATTGTCCTGGCATCACTGCCCTCCTTAGACGGGCTGACGAGATTCCTCTCCGACTCAGCCTCCGCCTCGTCCACCTCCATCTCCTCGTGCTCGATACTCTTGTCCATCTCCATGTCCGTGCAGCCACTATCCTCGTCTACTTCTGTGCCCTCATGTTGATGGTCCTTATCCGCCTCCCTGTCCTCCCGTTCCCAGTTCTCAATCGCTTCATCGGCACATTTTGTGTGTGGGTGTTCTGCTCCTAAAATTGCATGGCGCAAGCGCGAGCACTCCTGCATCAGCTCGAGAGCCTCCTCTTTCTGCCCCTGAAGCCTCCGTGACCAGGCCAGGTTATACATCATGATCAAAGTATCTGGATGTTGGCTGCCAAGCGACTGAATGTGAAAGTCCAAGAGGCGAGATTGCACTTTGACTGCTTCGTCAATCCGCCCTTTTCTGTAATACAGATTACCGAAATGGCTAAGGACTTGGAAGCTTCTAGGGTGACCCTGGCCGTATCTGGCCTTAACTTTCTTCATTAGTGAAGAGAGGAGCTCTTCGGCCTCGTCATGCTCGTTCAGTTGCAAGTGAGCGCGGGCCAAGTCGTGCATACAGTCGAGAATGAGGTCATGACGTGCAGTCAAGAATGTTTCTGCATAGCCTAAGATTTCCATAAGCAACTCTTTCGCCTGCTTCGAGCGGCCCTGTTGTGCGGCGGCTAACCCGAAGAGGCGTTTGCAATCGAGCGTGAGTAAATCATGGTCGCCCAGTGTCTCCTGCGCCAGCGCCATTGTTTGTTTGGCGCACTCTTCAACCTCTTGGGGCTGTTCCAGATTGATGAATGTCCACCCAAGGTTCAACAACGCCTGGATGGATCTCCTATCCTTCTCGCCAAAACCCCTTTGTGCCAGACGCAGCTGAGTTTCTGCTGCAAGCCGTAGCTCCTCCCATCGCCCACGGGAGGAGAGAAACCGGCAAACCTGACCCTGAAGATTGTATGCCACACCTTCCATTCCCTGGATCTCAGTCCATCCGCAGACTCGCAGTGCATGCGCAAGGTATCTCTCGTTGTTACCCTGCCAGCTATTGCCGGGCCACGTGTTTCGAGCATAGACACGATCCACGGCAAGCAGCGCAAGCCTGGCAAAGTATTCTCCACCTTGACCCGGAGATTTTTGTGTGTTGAGGCCGTATCGAGCAGCGTCTTGTACAAGCTTGTGCATCTTGACCATTTGTCTGTTTTCCGCGCCCCGATATTTTGTGATGAAAGAGAAGTCTTGAAGTCGTTGTACTGCCTTGTTTAGTGCCTCCACTTCCTGCGTTGTCCAGCTCTGTGACTCCCAGTTGTATCTGGCGGCTTCCACTAATAACTCCATAGAAATTTCCTGGCTGTGAAGGAATGCTAGGGTGTGGAGGATCTTGTATGTAGTCTGATTCTCTTGTTTGAGGCGGTGAATCGAGATGCTCCAGGTCCTTAACACGCTGTTTTGGGCATCGCTCCGCCTGTGTTTGTCAAACTCATCCTCTCCAAGAACCCGCCATCTCTCAGTTTCTTGCCTCAGCTGAGACAAGTACTCCGTCACAGATGTGTCTGTCTTGTACAAATACGCCCCCGCTTGCGAGATGGCCAATGGTAGCCATTGAAGCTCTTCGAGTAGGAGCTCTACCTCTCGAATCTCTTCATTGGGCGTCACTTGGCGCCTCCATATCTCAAGCAGATTCCTTGATTCCTCGGCTGTCATCTTGGGCACTTCAATCCCGTGCTGTGGCTCGACGAGACTTCCATCAACTTGCTGGTCTCGGCTTGTCCAGAGCACTGCGCCGCTGGGCCCTTTTGGGATGTAGTTTGAGAGAGTCCGCCCTCGGTGGCCAGTCGCCGGACCTACACCAAAAAGGCCCAGGTCATCAGCGTTGTCAAGAACAAGGAGCCATCTTTTTTGTGATTCTATACCGCTTCGTACTGCCCGCAGGAGTTCGCTTCCTTCCGAAAAGCTGCCAAGTCCCAGCGCATCGGCAACTCTGTTGTAGTCTTGCGTAAATGTCGCCTCCGTATCCGCGTGTACCCAAAAGACCGAACAATCCGGGTTGCGGCAGCGGCCATAGGCATACTGTAAGGCGACCTGAGTTTTTCTGCTCGCAGCTTTAGTGATATCTCCAGCTTGAATGCTTGACACTGTCTCTTCTTACCCTGATCCACCGAGGCCCCAGAGTGCTGCGCTTTGGAACTCGTCCGAGTTGGATGGTAACAGTTGATCGAGTTTGGAGTTAATGCCAGGACGGGGGACGAAATTCTCGTTACGGTCGTAAGCGAGAACGTGACACGCATCCGAAGAAGGGATCCTGTGAACGATATCTGAGACTGACTCCTTGTCCCCACCTGAAGAAACGCTGTAGGAGGTTGACTCATCTTCGGATGGGTCATCTTCCAGGCTCTCTTGCTGCCTTGAATTAGACGGCTTGTCGGTTCGTGGGTACTCCTCGACAAGCGCCTTTGCGACTGACGCGGCCGTGGCAGCTGCAAAGTTCTGCCAGTGTTTGTTCTTGTGGCTGTCGGCGTAGTCACAGATACCTTGGACGATGATGCAGGGGATCCCATCCCAGGCGCCTGCTTCCTCCATCCCGAAGGCGATCAGATCGTGCTCTTTTGCGATTCTATCGCGATCCTCCCCGGACTTGAGCACCCTGTCTCCCCATCCAAGATGGCCGACGAGAACTCGAGGCACTCGAACCCTCTCGCTGTCTTGAAGTCGCTTTCGAGGCACGCGTTGCTGCGCATCACATCCGAGTTCGCGGCAAGACAGGTTCCGGCTAACAGCGCAAACGACACCAGGACCACTGTTGCACTCCCTACAGACCTCTGTCGAGTAATGTTTGTGGACGTAGGAAGTCGGGTACAGATGATCATTTCCGGCTCCGGGATACTCGTAATGTGTTGCTGCATCACCATCAGACTGTTGACTCTGGAGTTTCTCCAAGTGGGAGGCTGATTGTTGCTCAAGCAGCTGGAGACCTCGGCGTGTCTTGAACGTTACAACAAGATTTTGGATATGCAGCGCCGGCCTTCCAAGGCTATCATTGAGCGTGTTCTTAGTTTCGAATCCGTCCGGATATCGTCTCCCCAGATCGTATTGGACGACAGTGTTGCTGATAACGACATCCCCAAGAACGAGTTCCTTACCCTCTCCTGTCTTTGGGACGCCTCCGCAGATGCCCGTCACTAAGACGAGCTCCAGGTTTGGGTAACTAGACCGAAGGCTTGCGGTTGCGCTGGTAGCTTTGAATATGCGCTTGCCGTACAGCAAGACGATGACAATGTTGAACGCTCCGATCCGTCCGTTCCTGTACATGTTTGGGTCGCTGGCTGTTCTGCCATAATCCTTGTCCCAGAAATCGTCGACAAGGTGGCAGACGGCATCGTACTCGAGCGACAGGGAGCAAGCGATGGCAATCTGGAAATCGTCTCGGCTCTCTGGCGCTTTTCGAGATCGGAAGTGCATTAGAATCGGATCTGAAGTGGCTGTGTTGGGAGTTGTGTAGGTCGCCTTCGAAATCTCCTCCTGTTTGCTGGACCATTCTTCCGCGGCCAAGTGTGAGAGCTCTTTTGGCAATTTCAACAGAGTCTCGAACTCTGAAGACGACCATTGAAGATCATACCTATTCAAAATTTGCTGAGAAGAACCCCCTGATCCACCCCCGATCTCAGTAAACTCGAAAGGGGTATCATCCAGCAGATCAGCGCCGCTTGGGCAACGGATCTTGGAGTCTCTATCGATCAGGTTTGGCTCGGATGTGACCAAGCTTGTCTCGGACATAGCATTAGGGTGGTCGTCTAGATCTCTAGAGCTGTCAAGTGCCAACCGCCTGAGGTGCCCCGCCACATGTTTCTCCATCAACTCGAGCTGAGTCAAGTCATCAACTGTAGATCCCTTCGTCCCCCTCTGAACCTGGGATGAAGGGTCTGAATTCCCGGTGTTTGAAACGTCATACCCGCAGATGGGACAAATATTTCTACCTCTCTTGCGAGGCACCATGCAAGACTCGGCGATTGCATGCTTCTCTTCGTCGGTGCAATCAGAGTGCTGAGAGGCAAGGTGTTGCTGGAATTGGCCCTTGTCAGAGAATTCTTCCACGTCATGATCAATGTCACAAGTCCAGATGAACGGCTTGTGAATTTGCTGCGGCCATTTGGTAGTGTGGGTATGTCTCATGTGTTGGGCCCATGTGCCGAACTCCTGGAAGCTAGATGGACCTTGTCTACACTTCTCAGAAAGGCAGATGAAAGGACAGAGATCTTTGTTGACATGGCGCCTGCAAGATATTTTTAGCTTTCACGCCACTGGCAGGAATAGATACAGAAAACATACACCCAAGCCCATCCTAGTCTCTCATGTTGTTCTAGGGGTCGGCAACAATACGGGCATGAAGGCTCCGGCTGGTGAGGTTTGCACTTTGGCGGCTCCGGGTAGTCTTCAAGTGCTTCTGCTATGAAGGTGCGGCTCTCATTAGACGAGGACACAACGGAGTCGCTGTCGCCTCGTCTTAGCCTGGCAATCAACGATGGCGTTGAGGCGAACTTGGAGGCATTAGTCTCGGAGCGCTCACCCAGCATCGGGGAATAGTCAAGATGGTGCCTCCTAAAAGCCAATACGGCTGAAGCGGCGGTTTGGAAAGGCCCTCGCCTCTCCTCTCTTCTGTCAATTTCTCCTCTCGTAGCTAGAGGGACATGGGAGTGATCCTTCTCCGCTGTTCTTTCACTCGAGGTGATGTTGATCTGACCAGCGAGCTTGGATTGGTGTCTGTGGAGGTACCTGAGCTTTTGGCGTCGTGATGCCATGCTGAGCGCCAGATGCTCCTGGAGGGACGCGGTAGCAGTTTTGTATTTGAACTGGATAATGTGTCTTGCTAATTGAGTGTAATCTTCGTCCCCGTGTCTCCGCGTGAAGGCGTTGATGCGCTCGTCAAGACTGGAGACAGAGTGTTTCCTGATGGCAGCTCCAAGACGATTGAGTCTGTTGATGCTGGACTCGATGGCCTCCAGTGCCTGCGAGGGTGTCCCCTCGAGCCCCGATGTGCTGGTGACTGTGTTGTCTGCAGATACGTCATGATCCGCTGAGACGACTGCTAAAGCTTAGCAGCGAGACCTTTTGCTGTAAAGAAAGAAAACCCACGAAAAGCCAAGTTTCTCTGCAAAACTGACAACATTTGCACAACGAGGCTTCGTATTTCATTGCTGTACTCTAAACGTTTATCTATCGATGCATTGAACGAAGTAAACACGCCGAGATAGGATGCCCAGACGTAGAACCGCTGCTGCTGAAGGTCTACCTTGGTGTGCAAACCGGATGAAGATGAACATGAGCTCGTATACTCGGAAAATAGCTCCCTGCAGGATTGGGCGATGGTGGAGATCCTAAGTACTTCCTCGGTGCGTCCATCTCCCGTCTGACCGACCGCCTCGGCTGGGACACAGGTTGTCATCTGGTCGTGGGTATGTTATATGTTGATCGCGATACGGGTTTCTGGCATTCGACCCTGGCCTGACCCAGCTGGTGTTTCGACGTTGGTGAGAGTTTGAAGCGCCGATAAGTCGGGCATCAGCTGGGACTGAGGACAGTGTAAATATCGCGACAGGTTCACATTCCAAGTACCCTTCACTCCCTGTGCAGCTACCTGCAGGACTGGACACACAAGTCTCGGCTAAACATGCCCCGCCTGGCTGGTCGACTGACTTCAGCCGCAGAACAGGATTCTCTGTCAAAAAGTGCTTGGAAAACATCTCTTAACTACCAAGTTACACTCACCATTACACGACCGCTGGTGGCGGACCTATGTATGGCGCTTGCCTCCACCTAATATGGCACCTATCGAGATCGACACGGACGAAATAAAAGCGTTGGTCAACATTGTACAAACGCTGGTGCCCCTCATCTCCGAACAAATATTATCTGGTAGAGACCAGATAACGAACTTGGCAATTTTGAATGCAAGAGATGCCATGAACTTTGAACTGAGCCAGGTGTTTCTCCATCTACGCAGAGGCCAGGACATGGGTCTGGAGGAGTACACGCAATTTCTGAGAGACTTCCGGAAGCTCAAACTACTACTGGAAGGGATTATCGACGAGCATGTGTTAACTTCGGGCCATTCGCCTGGGGTGAGTAGTCCTGGGTTTATCGCTGAGGTGTAGACTGAGCTTGGGCTGATTTGCATACCGAGAAGCAACCATCATCCATTAAACAAACGCAGGAGGTTTCAGACATGGATGAGTTCCCGAGACTTAACGCGTTGATGAGACGTGCCACCGAGGAATCGGACGGCTCGGATCTCTCCCACTTCATCAAGCTCCCGGTCACCAACGAAGAGGCACGCAGAGCAGAGCGGGCAGTCACTAGGTTCAACGCAAATAACTCGGAGAGATGTGCGCAGGAGGACGCGGGTTGCCAGGATACAGAGATGGACTATACAGCCATCAGACAAGACGGGTGGTATCAGCCCGAATCTAGCTTGGCGAGTATCGGAAAGCCCACGCCAACAACTCACGAATCCTTCCGGACTATGGTCACGACTCTAACGGAAACAATCGAGGCCAAAGGCTGCAAGCATCAGCATGTCGCGAAGATCCAGGCTCAGGAGCCTACCCGAGGGGCTGAAAGCTCGGAAGGCCTTGCTCATAACTTGTTTCTCTCGTGCTCCTCGGTCAAAGACAAATGGCAGCAGACTACTTGCAGGGTTGTTACGAAACTGCATGTGCCTACCGACTCCATCGACTCAAAATATAGCTGACGGTATATCTAGGCCATCTGCAAAGCCTCCGCTGAGGCTGATGAAGCACGCATGCAAGACAATCCAAGACTGCCTAGATGATGAAGAGACCCTCAGTATTCTCCTACACAAAGAGGGCATCATGTGGGACCCTCATTCCTCGAAACCCATCCCGTCTCCTCCTATCTGGCCGACTCTCTCATTGGCTGAGTTGCTCAAGTCTGGCCCGAGTCCTCTCAGTCCATATGACAAAGTGATTATGGCATTGAATCTGGGTCGCATGCTGCTTCGGACGTACGGCACTGGGATAGATGGCTGCGCTTGGTCAGCCGAGGATCTCTTCTTCCTCTTCGAGTCTGGCCAGGAAACCGCCTACCAGATATACAACCCATACCTGAACTATTCTCTCGCAAGCGAAGGCAGTACTGTCAGTCCCATATCGCCCAGGAAATTCCCAATCTTGATTGATTTCGCGAAGTTGCTCTTGGAGATCGCGTGTGGAAAGACTCTGGGGCCGTTCAAGAGGCGTCCAGACCGTCCCGATATCTCGTTACTCGCCGAGGTAGAGAAAGACAGCGTAACTGAAGCCGTGGTAGCAGCATATGTGCATGCAATCAAGAAGTGTCTCAAGGCGAATAAGGACGACGACGAGGATGCAGAAAGCGAAGAAGAACAATGCCGAGCAGTCATCCGAGATGCAGTTGCAGACCTCGAAGGAGCCTGGAGCACCGCCTATGCAACCAAGCGCGACCTCAATCACCCAAAGGAGGTCAAAGTTCCCCAAGGTGCGCTGAAAAGAAAGGCCCCAGATGCCCAGAACGGTTCTGTCGGGGAGAACGGTTCAACCAAAGCATTGCAAGACCAGCTCTCAGGAAATATGGGTGGTCAAACTGTTTCCTCGCCCAATGGCTTATTTGATGTGATAAGAGTCAAAATGCTCGGAGCCTGCGCGGATTCACGGTAAGACCCTCAAAGACGTCGAAACACATGAATGAAGCTGACGGGGTTGAGCTGTGCCTGGGCAACTGCTTTCCTTGAAAGGGCCGAGGGTTTCTATAACCGACACATTCATCACCTGCCTAGTGAGAATCGCATTCGCGTTGCTATTCTCGATACCGGAATTGATGACACAAAGGTTTTTTTCAGGGCAGCGAAACAAAACAGGACAAGAAGAGACAGTCCAGTTATACTTAGGAGATCATTTCTAAACGGCATCTCTGTTACTGACACCGACGGACACGGGACGAATGTGGCCGCTCTTGTATTGAAGATGGCGCCCGAGGCCGACTTGTATGTGGCCAAGATCTCAAGTGGCCATGAAGTGGATGGAACAGAACATATAGCCGATGTAAGATTTACTCAGCGTACTTTTACTATCGATCTGTCCCGGCAATCGCTAACCAGATGAGTAGGCGATTGAATGGGCAATAGAAAACGAGGTTCATATCATCAACATGTCGTTTGGATTGTCCAGTCCTAATTGGAACATCATAACAGCGATCTGCCGTGCTGAGTCGCTGGGGATAATTTGCACTGCCGCAGCATCAAACTACGGCAGTAACCAAACGAGATCCTTCCCGGCAAAGCTGGATCAAGTCCTTTGCATCCACGCCGGAGATGGAAATGGCAACAAGTGTGAACAGAATCCCACTCCATTGCGTCGCAGTGACAACCTTAGTACCTTGGGCGTGTGTATCCCGTCCGAGTGGGAAGATGAAGAGGGCCACTACATCTCAGGCACTTCTTATGCGGCTCCTGTAGCTGCTGGGATCGCAGCCAACGTTCTCAGGTTCGTGCGATACGCGACGGCTAGGGGCTTGATGACGCAGTTCCAATACGATTACGCTCATAGCCGCTCGGGGATGAAACGCATCATGCTGGCAATGTGCGAGACACAGCAACGAGACGGGTATGAGTTTGTGACACCATGGCGAAGGATCTGGAGAGAAGGTTCAACCGAGTCGGACGTTGTCAGCAAGATGAAGGAGGCGTTGGAGTAGTTAGATTGAGGGTACCCTTGAATCAACCTGATAGCTACAAGTCTTGATCGACCTTTGGGACGATCCAAACCACGTCTTCGCCATTCTCAGCCTCCGTCTCTGTAGTCAAATGCTTGTCAATAAATACATTGTCAAGAGTGACATCATCATCATGCATCAGCACCACGGCACTTTCGGCCTTCACAGCTCCTCCATTCTGCATCACAGCCTTGTCTTGGTGCGTTCTACTCCGCAGCTCTCCTTGATGGCACCAGATTTTCTTGACGCGAAAAGCAACAATGAAATCAGTGGAGCCTTCCCAGCTTTCGCCTTGCCTGGCGGCGGTTGACAGGCTGGCCTCAAAGCCAGTCTGGCAGGGGGTTGCCGGGGCATTCAGGCCACCGTCCAGCTTGACGCCTTTGCTTCTGTTCTGGCTGCTCTGAAGGGAGCATTCACGACCGATCTTGAGCCCGGTTATCACTAATATACAATGTCAGCAAGAACTGCGAGGCTGGAGTGCATATTTAGACAACAGCATCACAACTCACTGTAAACGGGATCCTTGTATCGGCGGAGCTTCATATAACGGCTGACTTGTGGCACATTGACGCTTTTGGCAATGTATTCTGGCGTGGGATCAAAAGTCACTGTGTCCAGTGCCTTGCAGGTTAAGACATCACTCTTGTCCTTCTCGTAGAAGACGCCAGTCCCTGCTCCGATGCCAACTAGGCCAAAAATTCGGGCAAAAACACCGAGCTCGCCAGATAAAAGCTCGCTTCGGGATGTTTTGAAGCCAGTCTTGGTATCGACAGGGTTCATATCATCCTCCGGTATTTCAGGCACACTGCGGCGGTTCAGGGGAACGAATTCGGTCAAGTCGTCCAGAACATGACCAAGTTGAATCGGCCCATCTGGCGGGGGAGCTGTTGTCCAGTTAGGAGCGAGGATGTATGTTTTCACCATGTTCGGAGCCAGCTCGTGGATTGAGATGAAAGGGAAAATGATGGAGGAGGGCGGCAGGTAGGTGCAGAAGCATGGTAGTATACTTTCGCAGTAGACCATAGGATGGACACGATTTGCCGCCATGTCTTCTTCAGCTCATGCAGGATTATCATAGGAAAAAGATACTTAGAGCACAGTGCGCGAAGTAATGCGATCTATTGGTGTGTTTTTCCCTCTAGGCAACATCAACGAGCGGGGAGAACAGAACATTAAGCATGGATCGCGCGCACGGCCAGACCCAGAAGGTGCTGCTCCTTATGCCTGGTCTTTTTATTTACACGCTCCTCCTTTGCTCGTTCGACTTCCTTTTCTATAGTCACCCACCAACTGGCATGAATGAAACAACACTCGATTCGAGGGTTGCCGTTGTTGCTCGTTCGGTATTTTGACCGCCCCTCGGACAGTAAAGGGACATTAGGCTTCAATATAGTTGTGTTTGGGCTTTGAAAATAAGGCTAGCGGTAAGCGGGAGGCCTACAGAATCTGACGTGGACTTGCATCGCCATTTTCCACAGCCTGATTTGTCTTGGCAGGCAGACTTCCTCGCCTCATTCTGCATATCGCCATACCGACCAACCATCAGGCGTAGGTCGGTCACGAGAACAAGAGTGAGAGTGTCTGCATGGTGAATAATAACATCCAAATCGAAGATCAGTAGCTGCAGCAGATTTTACCTTTGTTGTTCTATAGAAGTAAAGATCCCATGGGAACTCTTATTAGATAGGCTTTTGTCTGTGAGGGCGACATTGTCACCAGCGCCAACCAATCAGGGCTCGTAGGGGCGTCGTTCAATTCGGCAGCTGGCCGGTCTTAATTTCAAGCCACTACGCGAGCTTGTTCACGACTAGTCAATGCAAATCAACCACTGTCAGCTCAAACTAAAGAGATAAAAAGTTTATTTAGTTCAATTAAACTGCCCACGAAGGGTTTGAGGAAGCAGGCAGTATGATAATACCGGTGATTATTTATAGAGGCGATGAAGACCGTCCCCTTGGTAGATAAGTACATGGCAGGATTTACCACAGATTTAGTCCATAAGAGGAAATCACTGTTTCCAGCCACACAGTCGCCTAAGAAACATCACAGCCTCCCAGTGCTACCTTGGATCATGTCATGAAGGGAAGATACATGACACAAAGACATTGTCTTTTATTCAGCGTTTCATCATACTCATGATAGTAGACATAGATCCTATACGATTGACCAAGTACCCGTTCCTTTAAGACAGCTTAAGCATCCTGCTTGCGCCTATCCTCAAGCTCAACACCAACAGCGTTGCTCTCATCAGCAATGCGCTGCTTCTCATCCCGAGCGATATCCTTCTCGTCGGCATCCCGGTTTCCGTACAGACCAATCTTATACCAGGGAAGCTCGAACAGGTGATCCATGCTCTCAAGGCTGCGTCCGCCGGTCTCGGGAACAGAGAACCACACCCACACACCGCCGACAAAGGTAACGGCCGCGAAGCACCAGAAGGTTCCCTTGGGGGAGATGCCGCCGTCAGAGGTGGGGAGGAGCATGTTGGGGACGGCGCGGGAGTTGCCGTATTGGTTGGCAAAGTGAAGAGTCATGGCCCACGAGGTGGCGAGGGCTCGGATGCGGAGAGGGAACAACTCAGCAGTGAGGAGGTACTGCATGGAGTTCCAGCCGAGAGCCCAACCGAAGCCGGAGACGTAGATCATGGCGATGGCGCCGCGGCTGGCACCCTTGTCGGCATCGGGAAGGACAAAGTCCTCGACGACACCGAGCTGAGGGATGCGAGTGAGGAAGGAGGCGACGTAGATCATGGCGATAGTCTGGAGAGTGATACCAGTGAGAAGAGCGCGCTTTCGGCCGATGACATCGACGAGGAAGAGGGCGCAGATAATGGCGGCGATGAGCTTGACGATACCGAAGACGGCGGTGACGAGGAGGGACTCCTTGCTTCCAGTGATGCCGAGAATCTTAAACAGATCAGGAGCGTAGAGAGTGATGGAGCCAGCACCAGACCACTGAGACAGGAACTGAACCATGGAGGTGAGGTAGAGGCGGTAGAGGTTGCTGGGAACAAGGAACATCTCCTTGATCTTTCCAAGCCAGCCAACACCCTTGCTAGCCTCAAGCTCATGGTCGAGAGCGGCCTGGATCGTGCTGATCTGAGAGACAATATACTCGCCATCAGGAGGCTGTCGGCGAAGACGACCCAGAACGTGGGCGGCCTCGTCAGGCTTACCCTGCTTAACCAGGAAACGAGGTGACTCGTACTGGAAGAAGCTGAGGATGAAGATGATGCCGGACATCATGATGTGCAGGGAGGTGGGAACCAGCCAGCGGTTGTGGGTGTGCTCGTCGAGGTGGATGGCGCAGCCATAGTTGGTGAAGTAGGCGAGGACGATACCGATGTAGACAGCGCCGGTGAACATGCAACTGCAGAGACCACGGACGGCGGCAGGGGCGATTTCGGCAATGTAGACAGGTCTGCGGAAAGTTAGTTAATGAAGTGACAGTGCAGTGTTGTGTTGCTTACCCAACGACAGGCGTCTGACCAACGCCAAGACCACAGATGAAGCGACCAGCATAGATGGCTCCAAGGTTTCCGTTGACACCGCCGACCATGAAGATGACAATGCCGAGAGCCCAGATGGTGCAGAGGAATCGAGTAGCCCAGATACGTCCAATACGATCACAGATGACGAAAGCACTAGGTCCTTGTAAGCAAAAACATACCACGAGCAGGGATAAAAATACATGATCCTTACATGAGAGCACCACCAACAGAACCAATCTGAACCATGGCAGAGACATTAGCCTTGATGTTGGCCTGCTCAACAGTCGAGTACGAATCATAATTGATCGTCTCCTTGAAATCGGGAGAGTTGAAGGCTCCAGAGATGAGACCCTCATCAATACCTCGGGCAGCACCGAGGAGCGCAAAGGAGATGACCGAGAACCATAGTCGCCAGTTGAAGACGCCCGCGGGCTCGCCAAGGTCCTTGAGCTTGAAGATGTTGACGGGCTTCTTTACGCCTCCTGCCATTGTGAAATGATGTAGGATGAGACGAGGGAGAAGAGGGGGAGTGAGGAAGAGGTGTTTCTCGAATACATCAGAGCAAGAAGAGGGACCTGTTCAGGTCCTTTATACATTCTTCACCCATGTTCGGACGTTTCTTTCTCCACGGTTTTCTCCACGCGACTTCTCCAGGTTCGGGATTCTACGTCCGCTTAGTCTCTACAGTAGTTTCTCTTACTTACACCGACAGGGAACGGAAAACGAGCTATATCCGCTGATCTCTGGAACAAAGTTCACCACCCGGCGGGACCTGAGCCGAGTCATCCAATAGCAGAGACTCCATTGCCCATCTCGTTGCCTCCGTACTAAACGCAACTGGGACGTTGCGCCCGTCGTGGGGAAGAAAACGGAAGGGTTGGGGGAACTTCTCCATGGGGGGGCACTACGCTAGGACAATGCTTCCCCTTCTTCTGGGTCCCGACGTTGGTTGGACATGAGTCGTGTCAACCCTCCTCCATCATCATATCCATGTTCGTGGTCGGGATATCGTCGTCCGACCCCGCCTTGTTTGATTATCCGACCATAAGGCGGTGCCCAGCCGCCGGCGGCCGCGGCACCACGTTATTGCCAAGGAGGCCAAGCGACCAAAGGTGAGCCGCATGTCTCGGCGGTGTCTCCAATTGGAGGCGGGAATAGCCAGCCGTGATTAATTCCAACGTCAGAAGAAGAATCGAAGACGCCACAGAAGAAAGGGACGAGCCGACGACAACTGCCGTCTGGTGGCCGCAGAATCACCAAATCTATTGTGCTACGGACCCTGGCTAATGGCCAGATCCAGATCCCTCTCCGCAACTTCTGACCGCATTGACATTGGAAGGGTTCCCCTGGTGTTCTGGCCACGAGTCCTCCGCATTCCCCGCAACGGCATCTCCATCATCTGAGAATTAAGGTGTGGTAAGCCTAGATTAACGCAAATAGACTCGTGTATGGCCCCGGCCATCTCTCAAGAAAGGAATCGGTCCGGCTGTTGTTCTGCCCACCGAGCGATCCCCACACCCCGGCGACGATTTCTGCATTCAGGCCTGGCTGGGAATGGTGTGGATAAGTACGAGTAAGGATGACAATCCAGAGGCATCTCGCTCGTCAGCACGCCGCCTATAGGGCCGCCGGTTCACTAAAGCGAATCCACTCTGATGAGAAACCCCAGCAAGGTCCGTTGTTTGAGTTGGCCAAGATTCCCTGTACTCGCTTCCCCCTGCCCAATTTGTTCTGCGGAGAGGTCACAAGCGGCGCGGTATTGGAGACTTGTGATTGAGAGAACTTTTCAAGGTGCGGGGTGGCACGATTATGAGGCCATAGAGTTGGAGATGTCCCCTCAAGTCCAGTATCGACCCCATATGCGATACTCCTCTTCTGTGCCACGGAACCTGAAGCTGACCTCTGTAATGTCCTGGAATCCTTCCTTCTTCTGTGGAGGCTTGTGTCGAGCAGAGAAGCCAGAAAACGCCAGCTTGGGCAGCACTTGTCGTGACTCTGGGTTGAGCGACTTGTTCATGGCGCGCACGGCATCATTGTGCTCGCACAGCGCGATGGGAGTCTTGAACCACACACAACGGATAGAGATGCCGAATTTCTTGGCAAGCTCTACCCAAATGGTCCTGGTGTCGGGATCGGCGTTGGTATTGTCTGAGTAATCCCTGTTAGCGTCATGAGGGGTGGCATGGGGCATGGGGTAACGGCAGTCGAGAAATTGGGGAAGTGCGCACCTATCGCAACAGACCGTCCCTCTTGGAGATGTTCCCTCGCCGCCTGCACGCACTTGTCGCGACTCTTGAGGAGGTCTTGGTTTACCCTCTCGTACCCCAGAGGTTTGAGGTATTTCCAGTAGAAGCTACTCTTCCCCGCGCCGGGAGGCCCACAGAATAAGACCATGTCCTTGTCGTTAGTCTTCTCGAAGACGACGTTGTCGGGATTCCCCGGTTCGGAGATCTCGAAAGGATGCTCGGACAAGTCGAAATCTCGAGCGAAACTCCGAGGCTTTTCTCCGAGGAAGAACTCCTCCGGCGTCTGGTATTTGATTCCCACGTTGTGTGCAAAGTTCCTGTCCGAGCAGCTGAAATCCTTAGCCGTCGCTGCGCCGTTTGGCCCCTTGCCCAGGGAGGCTGTGCGCCCTCCTGCATCGCCGACGAAAATGCTGTTCTCGATGTCTACCTCTTCTTCCGGAATGTCAAAGTCGTCACACAGTTCCGTCCACATCCCTGTTCTCGGTTTTCGGTATATGTCGTGAGCGGTTGCGGCGTAGACCGATGTGGGAAGGTTCAGGTTGCTCAGGACGGCGCTGCATTTCTGCTTGAACTCCGTGACACGCTTTTGTGCAGAGGCCTTGGGTCCCTTGAACTTGGGATCAAAGTGCAGTGTCAGACCAGCTTGGTTTGACAGAATGACCACTCGGTAACCATCTTGGTACAGCTCTCGAAGTCGACTAGGCACACTAGCATCCCACCACTTCCAGTCTGTGCCGCTGCTAGCATGCTTCTTGCCTGATGCAGTGGCTATCAGGGTAGAATCAAGATCAAATGCGGCAACCTTTCTCCTCTTGATGTTCCTATCTTCTGGCGTCTCCGGCTCGTACCGACCGACGAGGAGTGTGGCAGGGGTATCATCGTTCGGACTCCGTTCGGACCAAATCGTTGGGTCTTTGGGCTTCTTTGACGTCGGTGTGAAGAAATTAGCTACAGCAGTCTCTACCTCGAGTCAGTTTCCAACCGCATAATTCCTGCCAGGGGGCATCTCACTGGTTGTTCCACTCTGGATCTTTCGCTTGACCATCGGCGGGGAAACTGGAGCGTCGGCGGCTTTGCGCTTCTGAGAGGAGTTTCCTGAAGCCATCGTGGTCGCAGGAATAAGGTTATCGGCCGCATGTAATTTATCTGTGGGATCAACGGGGCTGTTCCGTAGATGATGGGTCCGTAGGTGAGGCAGAATTCTTTGTGGTTAAAGGAGCATGTTTAGATCCATCGCCAAGCCTTGAGGCTCGGGTTCACGCGCAACACCTCCTTGACGCGTAGTCACGTGCTGAGCCGACCAGCTCTTTCGGAGCTCTAGTGGGGCGCTTCAACCATTGCTCTTCAATATCTCAACGACTTCCATCGCAACACGTTAATGGCCCCTGCGCATTGCGTTTAAAACCTTTCGCCCCTTTGATAAAGCTCCAGTATTGTTAGCGCCTTCATTTCGGTCAGACAGGGTTCCTAAGCCGGGTTCAATCGCACCCCTTGGTCGTCACCATGTACGAGGTCTTCCTTACAGCAATCGTGGACGACAGCAGCTTTGGCCCAGCATGCGCTGTCCTGAGCGGCCTCTGCGGCATGCGCCCATGGGAGAGCTTCCAGCGGGTGCTATACTTTCACGGACCCCCCAGAGCCGGTGGCATGACGCACCAAGCGAATGTCGACAAGCCCATGCGCAAGGATGCCACCTTCCTGTGGAAAGAGATTAGCCAGAACTTGCTTCGACAGTCGTACGTCATCCAAGCGCGTTACGATATTGCCAAAGAGCGTCAAACGGCTCCTATGGATCTCATTGCGACACCTGCAATGCTGCGGTGGACCGACTTTCCTGAGCCGCCTCATGGTCGGCCCATGCTTACCCAGCGCAAGAAGATTGAGATTTGGGACCAAAGGAACCTGCCTATAGTCATGCGCGACAATAATTACCAGTGAGTTGCGCCATCTCTGTTTCATGTGGTTGGGAACTAACGGAAGCAGGTTCAAGACAGAGACCATAGAGGAGGTCCACCGCTTCTACCGTGACGACGTCGAGTTCTGTCTCTTCCGCTCTTATTTCCTTCACCCGCAAAACAGATATGTCTCTGTCGAATTAAAGACGGAACAATTCCCCCCATTGGATTCTCTACCGCCCTTGGACTCACTTGTGCCGATCGACATGGAGAAGCGCTGGTTCCTCCATGTCAAGACGCATGTCATGTCAGACAACAAGCCCGACGACCTTCGAAAAGCGCAGGACCAACTCTTGGCGATCCGGGCAGAGCTGGAAGGTGTCTTTGACTTTAGATCCATTGACCGCAAGGTTTATGACACCAGGATAGCTCAACAGGCACAGGGTATTCAGGCCTTGCCTCAGAAGGTGGTCATCGGCAGGAATTAAAGTTCGCGGTTGGTGCTTTTCAGGACCTAAAGCAGGGCTATATTTGGATACGAGGTTGATTACCTCGTCCATACTCGCAGCTCGTCACTTGCTGCGCATGTCAGCCAGCATACGGTTGTTCGGACCTCTCCAAAGCGAGCGGTCTCTTTTAAACATTAGATGATACCCTTTAATAGTCAATCTACGGCTTGCCTATTCCCCACAATATTCCTCAATGTCCCATGCGCAAACGGAAGAGAGAAGGGGCGGACAGTCCGGCAAGCGCCTCATTAGTTCTTCCAAGCTTGATCTACATCTATCACACAGTTAGCCACTTCAATTCGACACGCAACAGACTGACTAAGCTCACCCTCGTGAATAACCGGGATTGGAATGTCCTTCCTGGCCTCTCGCTTCTGCTTATAATCCACCCCAAACCTCCTATCCCTATCCATCACATGCTTAAAGTCGAGCTGACCGTCAGCCGTAAAACTCGTCATGAGCTTCGGCGGCCCCAGAGGGAGTGTATCGCCTCTATCTGTTTGCCACAGATGATACACCTTGCCGTACAGATGGACTACCTGATCCATCTCCATGTTTTCGGCGATCTCCCATGCGGGTTCTGGCACGGCGCGGTTAGGCATGATGAGCATGCCTGACTTGACTTCGTAGACGTGAGAGTGCCAGAGTTTGCGTTCTTCCTTGGGGAGCGTGTCGTATAGTTTCGGGGTGATCATGTATTCTATTCCAATGAGGCGTGCGTTGGGCTCGTCAGAGTCATATAGGAGACACTGCCGGACATCCTCATCTGGTCTTTTGTTAGCAGGAGCTTGGTCCCAGGCGACATGGAAGAGTACTCAGGTGAGCGCAGTAGTGATTGGCTTCCACAAATCGCTTGGGATCATCTGCGTATGCATGAAATGCGTTGAGATGCGCACAGATATTCTTGACCGGTCGAAAGTCCTAGATACATGAGTTCGTTGCACAAACCGAGAGTTCACCTGGGATCTCTAACCTGGGTCACTGCAGCACCAGCTGTCAGCACCTGATTTGTAGCTGAGAGCGGCTGGCCCATGCCCTCATTAGTGATGGGAATTTCCTCCCTTTGAGACGAAGCCATAATGAATTTCCTGAACTGAGTTTGATGTCGTCGAGGTAAGGTTTGTGATCATCACGAAGCAAGAACGTCTCGATGGCTATTAATAAAGCCAAGTACTACCCAGAATTAAGCTACGTCATGGATAGATCCATCTTGCACAAAAGGGGAAACATTGTGTGCCATTCCAAGATTGATCAACACCAACGAGATTTCGCTACACACGATCGCATTTTGGAGCGTCAGTATGACGACCCAATGACCCCCGAAATCTCGGCGCCGGAGACCCACCCACTTACTCGGCCGGGGCTCGCCGGGGCTCGACGGAGCGGGGTGGCATCTACCCTGAAGTCCGGCCGTGGATTTCTTGGACGACCCTCTCAACGATCAAGATTCATGGAATTGACATGTAGCTCATTATAGGAATCGATTTGAAATTCTTTTGAATTTTTATTTATATGAAAATAGTGCAATTTCCCTTATCTCTCTTCCAAATTGTTCCCTTCAGAATCGTTACGCTTTTATTTCCTGCTTAATCCATCCACTCTTCCACCAAATCGAAAGTTCTCTCCAGCATAACTCACCTCCTCCCCCTTCGCCTTCAACTCAGCTTCAATGTCCATAAGCCGATTGTACTTTGCAACCCTTTCACCACGCGCTGGTGCACCCGACTTTAAGTGGCCCGTCCGTAGTGCGACCGTCAAATCAGCGATGAAGTCGTCGGTCGTCTCTCCCGAGCGATGAGACACAAACACGCCCCATCCCAGACTAGTAGCATAATTTGCTCTGACCATGATATCAGTATCAAGTAACTTTGAGCAGATGGGAGGTACTCACGCCTCAATGGCTTCGCTGACGGTTCCAATTTGATTCACCTTGAGCAACATCGCGTTGCACGCCTTCTTCTCGGCCGCCATCTTGACCCTCTCAATGTTTGTGCAGAGAAGGTCATCGCCAACAAGCTCAACCGGACAGTCTTTGTTGAACTCTGTCCAACTCTGCCAGTCGTCTTCAGCAAAGGGGTCTTCAAGCAGCACCATTGGGTACTTTTCAAGGATACCCTTGTAGAGCTTCTGCATTTCCTTGGAGCTCCTGACATCTTTGACTGACTTGTTCTTGAAGGCCAAGTTGTAATTACCCGTGTTGGAGTCAAAGAACTCGGAAGACGCGGGATCGCAGGCCAGCTTGACACGACCAGTGAAGCCCGCTTTGTCTATGGCTACGGTGAGAAGGTCGAGAGCCTCCTCAAGGGTCGAAATGGGAGGCGCAAAGCCACCTTCATCTCCGACACCGGTTGCTAAATACTTCTTGTCAACATCTGTGGGGGAATCGCTGATATCATCACTTACCTGGAGCTCCAAATTTGTCTGTAATGACGCTCTCGAGAGTGTGATAAACTTCGGAAGCCATCCGGATGGCCTCTTCAAACGATTCTGCGCCTGTGGGTGCAATCGTGATCTCCTGGAAAGCCATGGTGTTTCCGGAGTGTACGCCTCCGTTCAAAACGTTGAGGAATGGAACAGGCATCACGTATGGCTTCTTAATACCTGCTTCGGTTCGCAAGAAGTCATAGAGAGGCACACCCTTTGTGCCGCGTTAGTACGTGAAAGCAAGGTATCACTTAATTGACGACCTACTGCGGAAGCTGCACCGGCCCTGGCACATGCCATGCTGACACCAAGTATGGCATTGGCGCCTAGCCGGGACTTGTTGGGCGTGCCATCGAGCTCCCTCATGAAGGCATCGATGTCCTTTAGTTGAGTCTTGGGATCGAACCCCTTTGAAACGAGAGCTGGGCTAATGACTTGTTCCACATTGTGGATAGCTTGGGTAACGCCCTTGCCTCCATATTTAGAGTCATCCTTGTCTCGTAGCTCGACAGCCTCATGTGTCCCAGTTGAGGCTCCGGATGGAACCAGGGCGCGGAATGTGCCTTTGACGCGTCAGCTTACAGCTGTTGGGAGACTGTGATGGGGTTTGCCAGACCTTGAGGAGTCGTCACTTCTACCTGGACGGTGGGATTTCCGCGGGAATCGAGCCGCTGTGCAGCCCTGACACTCCGAATCATGCTGAAAATGTGATTCAAAGCCGGTGGTATTTTGATGACCGTTTCTATGTTTCTTTGTCTCTACTCTTTGGTGATGGGAGTTGCGACATGCTATCACCAGGATGAGACATTGCAGGTCAGCTATTTCCTACTTATAATGCTATGATAAGTCAATTACTTCATGTCAGCTCATGGCGTTTGGCAATAGAACCGGATATTACGGCATTGAGTCTGTTGCTAGCTCTCTATTCTGTGTGCTTGGTAGTGTCTACCCGCCTTAACCGACTTATCCGGAGATTAAACTGACGTCAACTCCGATTGTTCCAACGGACAATCAACAGAGCCTGGATATTCCCGAAGGCAAAGTTGGGATATCAGCGCTCAGATATCTTGAAAAGTCACGTGTTATTTTCAACGCGATGAATTCAGAGTGTCACATGTTCATGGTTGAAGAGATTGGGGGTTCCCAAGGGACGATGTTTTTCGTAGAATAGATTAACTCAAGGAAATAGCTGTCTAATAGCCTACCCCATAATGGTGGCAATTGCTGGTCGACTTTTCTCTCATCATCAAACTCAATGATCGACGCCTCAGCACTTGCTGCGGCAAGAAGATAATAGCACTTTTCGCCTACGCTCAAACTCCATGCATAAATGTCAAAAGGTTTCCCTAGTGAGCCTCTCGACCAAGGATCAGTTGCTAGCAATGACTTAGTAGTCAGAAGACTTGTTAGAAGATCCCTGGTCAAGCTCAAGTGTCTCCTATTTCTTGGGCTCTGACTTGGGGGCTGGCGCTTGCTTAGCCTGAGCCCAGAACCAGTCATTAACTGCATCAAGGTGCTCGCGTTCATCCTCGATCACCTGACGGCTCTCGTAAGAATCCTGGCCCGCAAGGTCCTTTGTCTCCTGGTTCTCTCTCACCTGCGCACGGGGCTGACCTACCCAGGCAGGTCGGAACATGTTCCTCCATTGAATCTGGGCCTGGTGGTCGAGGTAGATCTTGTCCCTGGCTAGTTCGGGGCTTAGAGGTCCTGACTGTCCCAAGCGTGAGAAAGCTGCTGGGGCCCGAGGGGTTTCTTTGTCAGTGGTGCTCACCATTGGGGAAGCTCCTGGGGTGAAGTTGTTGGCGACTGGGTTGAGTCCTGTGGTTCTGATGGGAGGGGGGATGTTGTTCCTCGACAGATACGAAGATGCCGAGGAGTAGACATCTGTTGGAGTTCTGTCACTACGAGGAGTGACGGGGCCTGCGATTATGGGACCCGCGATTCGGCCGGCATCAAGTTGATGATAGTTTTGCGCACCGTAATGTGAGTATTCACTCGGGATCAGATGAAGAGAACGATCATAGAGATTGGTCTGGCCACGATGGGCCTCAGTGAAGCCGGGAGGAACCTGTCCACGGTAAGTAATAGTTCTCGACGTACGATCAAGGGGGATTCTAGACTTACCCTCGGCCACAGCGTCCCTGTCGACGTTGGGGTACCTGTCAGAATCATCGTACACGTTAGTCTTTGGCTCAAACGGGGGGGCTTCTTTGTCTCGACGAAAGGTGATAGTCCCTTGGACCTTTGGTTTACCTTGTGTGGTACCTGTGGAAAGTTCACTGGCAGGGCCGGAACCAGGGAAGGGAGGCGGGTCGGGGCGGAACTTGATGGTTCCGTGGACCACGGGTCGAGGAAATTCGACGCCCTCTTCATCTTCCTCTGGTATCCAGACTTTGCCAGCGGGAGTGTCAGCAGGGAGATCTGAAAGGGGGATGCCGTTGATGAGGATGAGGGGAATGTTTTGGGTGCGAGGGGGGATATCCCAGTTGGGAGGGGGATCGACCCGAGTGGGACGGAGGGTGATGATTTGGGGGGGATTGCTCTTACCTTGGGTCCAAGAATTAGTCTGAAAGTTGACACCGGGGCCGGGATACGTGGTGTTGGTCTCCCGGAGGGTAATAGACTGTTTCTTGTCAGACATGGTGAGAATCCGTTTGCTGTTTCTGCCTTGTCGCGGTTGATGTAGTCGTCGGTAATGTTTGGCTGTTTGCCTTGATGCGAGAGAAAAAAGAGGGAGGTGAACATAAGGGAACGCAGAGATTTTATAGTAAAACCTGGAGATGTTCATGGTCTGCCCGTCCACGTGTTGTTCACCAAGTGCGCAATAAATGCTCTTGCAAATGGCACTGAACAAGTACGGCAAGAGTCAGATGCCTTTGTGAGAATGCCTTTGTTCGCGATGATTCGTTCTTTGACGCTCAGATGATTGAAAGCGCCTAGGTGAACAATGAAGTTGTTTGGTCTGAGTGTTTGTGTGGTGTTGGTGATTCGCGGTCGTAATCAGTCACTTAGGCGGCAGGCTTGAGGTCATTCACTGATGGAGCGCTCGATCAGAGAAAAGGGATGCTAAAGGAAAGAAGGATGAAAAGTATTCACTGTAAGCTTTTAGAGATGGAAATAAGAAAAAGGCATCGTAGCCCAGCTACAGATACACGTCAACCCGCCCCCGGCCCTGGCACAACAGACCATGTTTCTCCGGTAAACACCAACGAACCTTCCTGTCGTAGTTTCTCTGGATCGACGTATAGCTTGACTTCTACATTTGGCTTGTCGACGTTGGAGACGCGGGCCACGAGGTAGATGACGGGCGACACCATGGGCGAGAGCGTAGTGTTGGCGTTCTCTTGCATCTGTCATAGAGTCAGTGAATAATACAACCTCCCCCATCACGGGATAAAACGTACCCGCTGGTATTGTCTCTTGCTCATGTAAAACGGCGTGCGCGAGTGTCCCGTGGTAGCCTTGACCTCAATCATGTACAACGGCTTCTTAGTCAACCACGCCGTCCGGTCGAGATAACCCTTATCCACGAGATGCGTTGTCAACGCGCGCTTTCGATCATAGTAGACAATGTCGGCTGTTTCTCTCCCTGTCCACGGTAGCATGTCGGCGTAGTTGGGATGGACAGTGACGAATTTGCGCATCTGGCTTTGCCAGTTTTCTCTGCTGAATCTTGGTAGTGAAGGGTCCATCTTGGAGAGGAGCTCAAACACCTATCGAGTGTCAGTAAGCGGCTGCACAATATTGAAAGTTACTTACGAAGAGTTCGCCTAGAGCGCCAATCTTCATGTCGCGCTCAAGAGGATTGCGCGAGCGGAATCGCCGAGAGAGTTCAACCTCATCTTCCTCAACATCTGGAAGGGCTCCGAACAGACCAGACATGTCGTATGCGCCCTTGCTAGGGAACCTCGCGGTGCTAGCTGCCGAAATGACATTATTGACCAGCCTCGAATACTCTGCATCGTCGTCAATAGTCGGCTCCTCAGGTCGTCCACCCAAGCCCTGGAACTGGAACGCCGAGGTGGTGGACTGTGCCGCTGGTGAAGACCCAAAGACAAAGGCAGGCTGCGTGGCTGGTCTTGGCTGTGCTTGTCCGCTCGTTAACCTACTAGTCGCGCTAACGTTTGGTGTTTGAGGAGCGTTGTTTGATGCTCGGCGATTTTGGCGGGGAGGTTCGGTTGTGGAGGATGCCGGAGTAAACAATCTTCGGCCGGTGATTGATGAATTTGACGTCGCGGGGCTTCTTTGGCGGACGGGGAGGTCTCCCCACCGAGGAGGAGATCTCATGTCGGCGAATTGACGGAATACAGAGTCTTCATCGTCACTGGAGATGTCGTGTTCGTGGATCTCTGGTTGTGCAAGGTATCTAGCGATGAGATCCTCCTCAGCTTCAGGGCCGATGGTGTCGTTGGGGTCGTCTTCCTCTACAACTTCCACGGCTGGCTCTTCTTCCTCACCCGAAGGTTCTTCAGTGATGATCTCGCCCTCAACCTCAAGAGTATCCTCATCCTCCTCTTCCTCTTCCTCTTCCACTTCTTCCTCCTCTTCAATCTCCTCTGGAATCTCAACCTCCACAATACCCTCCGCCTCCAAGATCTGCGTCATGTTGATAATCGGCGCATTCAAAACAGAAGTGACAACCTGAATAGCCCGTGATCCAGCAGGCTTCGTCTGAAACGTCGCAGGGTCCATCATCATCCACTCCATTATCCGTCGAGGAAGAGCCGAAAAGTAGCAGAAGCCTTGGGTCTTGGGATCTCGAGGAACGTAGACCTTGAGGGTCTCGTCGTCTTCGCGTAGATGGAGTTCGCTTCTCTCTTGGACGTGGACCAAGTCGTGGCCATCTTGGGAAAGGTGCAGTTCTGATGAGATGCCATCTGTTTCGTAGACTTCTGTGCGACAAAGGACCCAATAGAGTTCTTGGTTGTCGGCCATTGTACGGGGACTGTTGAAGTGCACGGCGATCCTATAACTGTCAGCAGTGAAATACCACTTAGCCCGAGAGAATTACCTGTAGAGACCATCTGCCTTTTGCCGAATGTCGCGATCAGGGTACTGCAGTCTATCCATCCTCCCACCAGCCACAGTCGAAATCTCCCTGACCATGGTAGATAGATACCTCGTCTCCAGTCCCAGCCAAGAGAGGAACGGCCTCAAGCGACGAACCTCATCAAGAGAAAAATCGAGAATCTTAGCCTGAGGGCCAAAAATATCACCCAGGGCTTTCCGATCAGTGATGGCAAATTGTGTCCTGCCCGTTTGCAACTTGACCGATCCGTTGGGATACTTTACGGGAAACACCTTGCCGATGAAGATGGGCTCCTCGTCGGGAAAGTCGTCTGCTGAGACCAACAGGGAGTTGAGTGCCCATATCGTTTCCTTGACTGCGGTGATTGAAGGAGAGGGTACTCTTGCGCCCATCTCTTTGAGTTCATCGTAGGCCATGTCTAGCGTTAGCTCTTGTACACCAAGAAAGCTCACGAAGAAATCCTCCAAGTCGGGATAAAGATCGTTCAGCGCCACTCGTCCTCTAATCTGGGTAGCGCTGGACCACAGACATTCGCCAGCTGTGTACCAGCGACTCGTGTTTCCAATGTTGACGTAGACCAGGGGCTCTTCGGCAAACGCTTTCCTAGAGATCTGTTAGGTTATGGCTGAAAAGACTGGAGAGGTTTCGTACTTGAGCTTCAACGCATCAATCTCGGGTAGGGTTCGTCTGATGTCGTCCAGAGAAGTATAGAGGTCGTTGATCCAGTCAAAATCCTCACTGCCCATGCTTTTTAACTGCCGTATCTCCGACAAGTAGTGATTCCAAGAAGCATCAGGAACGCCCAGTGTTGTTTTGAAGAACTGCCTCAATACATCGAGTTCATCCCCGGACCGCCCGAACTGTGCCTGGTAGAGGTGCTCCAGAGGGTACGCCGTTTGCATGTCTTCTCGAGCGCTCCAGAGGCACTTTTCGGGTGACGCCCATGTCGCCGGGTTGGAGTCGTGTCCGGGAACAAAGATCAGGTTTCCATCAGTAATCTCTTGCCTGGGAACGTTAGTTCATGGTACTCTAGAGGGTGTTTAAGAACACAGACCTTGCCTCTGCTTGTGCGTTCAGGAAACTATCGGCCTCACGGCAGCGCCCGTAGATAACCTCGTAAAGATCCAAGATCCTGGAGTTGCGACGAACACCAGCAGCTGTATTGCTGAACCGAATCGTCTTGAGAATGCTCAAGTAAAATTGTAGATCGTCAGTGTCACCAACACCCAGATAGTCGACCAGGAATCCCCATTTCGACCGGTATGTGCCTATGGTGATGGGCTCGTTCAGATCAAGAAAGATAAAGTCCTCGTCTTCGGCGTATCGAGCATGCTTTGCTTCAAGCTCAGGCAAGGGTAGGTAAGTTGTCGATAATGGTTCTGACAGAGCAAACTCGTCTCCGCCCTTGCAAACGACCTCCATGTCTTGCAGCTGTCTCATGATTTCTGGCGATGCCGTTACGGTCGCCTGCTCGAATTCCCAGACCTGCTGCAGCGCGCCCAAAAGGCATTCAGGTCGGTGCTGTTCGATGAACCGAAAGACAGAAGAGAGCTCCAGCTTCCGCCCAGCTCCCATCTGAGTGAGCCTAAGATGTCGACGTAGGAAGAGTCGGTTTTCCATCCACGCTACCCACGACCACTTGGAACCTGGGGGCGTCGCTGGCTCTTCTTCAAAGTACTTTTCATGCAGGAAGGGCGCTGCAAATCCTGTCGACTCTTCGTTTGGCTTGAGGAGTTTGCTTGGGCCGTATTCATCGTCGGTCGCGAGGTAGACGTCCTGCCTTGAAGGTGAGCACGCTGTCATGTACTGATCATACACATAGTAGCCGTCCAGCCTCATTTGAGATTCATCTCCATCCAGCAAGCCTTCTGACAGGTATAGGAACTTCAAGTGGCTGATGGAAGCTGATAGAGCCGCCTCGTCTGCAACAGCAACAGCCGGCTTCTTCAGGATCAGACCCCGAACATCCTTCACCAGCGCCTCGATGACGCCAAACTTGTCGAATAACGCTCGTCGGTCGGGATTTTCGGCGGCATTCGGGTCGACCAGGCTCAAGTTGAGGTCGTCGGGGATGGCCAGCTGCCCGGGGCAGTGCGAATAGTACAGCGGGCCACTGCTGGCAGAAACCCACTCGCCGTTTTCCAAGGGGATGAATTTGAGGTCTTTGATCCGATCTTGTGATGTTTTCAGGGTCGCAGTATCTTTGAGTAGGACGAGGGCCCTTGCTGCGAGTGAATGCCACTCGTTATCCGTCTCTGGGTTCTTCATTCGTGATGCCGCAGGCTGCTTCTGGAGGTCCTTTTCCACGCGGACAATCATATCCCAAGCAGAGACATTCTCCAACCCGTAAGGCTTCAGCAAAGCCAAGTCCACTGTCGTGTACCCCTTGGAGAGATAAATCTCCTCGTCCATGTCCATAAAGAGGGGATCTCCCTGCTTATCGCGCAACCAAGGCTGCAGCCGGCACAGCTTGTGAATGTAGTCGAGCTTCCCTGTGCCCAGCGTGCGAAGAATCTTGACCTCTTGGATCCTCTCCTCAATCCTGTCCAGCAGGCCTGACCAAAAGCTGTCCCACGGGTAGGAATCGCGCTGGGGAAGCCATCGCATCCACTGGTACTGAAGCGTGGGGTGGTCGCAGAACTCTTGGATCGCTTTGATGAAGCAGTCTGCGATTCCGGTTAAAAGCGCGCGGTTCCTGAGAGACGTGACGACGAGTCCTTGTCGACTTGCCTCGGTGACGAAATCGGTGTGAATGAGGAACTGTAAACATGTCAGCTTCCGGGTGAACCCTGAGGGCCTTATTCCTCACCTTGAAACCCATTGGGCGCATTGGCAAAAAGGCAAAGACGTCCTGGCTTTCAACAATGGGCGTTGCAGACTCCGTCAGCGGGAATGCTAGAACAACCTCTGCTGATGAATCGGCACGATCTCTTTCTTCCGAGTAGGTTCTGTTCTCGCTCTTGGGGATGTTCTCGGCCATGTGCTTTGTAACGTGATACCGTCGCTCCTCCACGCCCTCAGAAGTCGTCTTTCGAACTGTTGCTGGGTTGCTGCCGTGGAGCGA
Organism: Fusarium falciforme; assembly: GCF_026873545.1. NCBI lineage: Eukaryota > Fungi > Ascomycota > Sordariomycetes > Hypocreales > Nectriaceae > Fusarium > Fusarium falciforme. Next base: position 6,327,134 of record NC_070544.1, on the reverse strand, counting down.
GTAGGTCGTCGCCGAGGTCAAGCTGTCATCTTCATCGAAAAATGAGACCTGTACTCTGCGCAGCTTCCGGAGGAAGAGAAGAATGGTGTGCTGAAGGTCTTGAAACTGAAGTTTGATGGTCTCCAGTTGCCGGGCATCTTCCTCGGGGTCGTCACTCGTGTGAAGGAACAAAGTAATCCGTGTCAAGGTCTCCCCAAGAACCTCATCCGTCTCTTCCCACACAGGCGTAACCATGCCGAGTCCCGAGTCTCCCTTTCGATGAGTAAAGGAGAAGGAAAAGTCGTTGGACTGAATGTGAACCTTCCAGGCAGCCATAAACACAGACTTGAAACCGATGCCCTTCTCACCGATGTAGCCCGCGGCCCCGACTTTGGAGCTTTTGCCGATGGCGCAGATGGCTCTCAGGTTTTCATGCGTGAAGCCATTCTCATTGCACTCAATCGACACCTTGTCGGGCCAAATCTTGAACGAAACATAAGGGTCTTCGCCTTGTGATATAGCGGTACTGTAATTGTTGTCATCGGCATTCTGCAACAGCTCAAAGACGAATCTTGCATTGCTTGTGTAGAGGTTCCTCGCTAATCTGGCTGGTATGTGAGCATTCACCTCAGAAAAGCGGCCCGATGCCCCGGCCTGTCATACGTACGTCAAAACAGCCGAACCGATCATCTCATCCTTGCGTAGAAGAGCTTCTTCAACCTCACGTCTGAGGTCGGGGTTGATGGCTCCGATGGCCGCGAGCTGGTCTTCGCCTAGATAGCCGCGATCTTTGGCAATCTCCCTCACCAGATCCCGAGCCGTGGTGTCCGGCCCGTCCGAGGCGCCCTCGGAGGTGGACATGGTGGAGAACGAACCCTGTAATATGTGTGAAGCGCGTACGTGGGGGAAAATCGAGATCTGGCTGCAGAGCGAGATAGCAAAAGATGAAAGGTTTCAGGGAACAATCACCTTATGAGCTGCGGGTTTATCAGGTCCTCCCAAAGGAATAAGCTGCGACAATTTGCCGAACTGGCCTCGAGACACATTCCCTCCCCGTGTCGTGACTCGTACGAGGCGAAAAACAACACATCGGACGCGCCTAATCTCATGCAGGGGCCTTCAGCTTTGGGCCCAGCAGAGTCCATGATTGGCTCCGCCCATCGCCAAGGTGTCAGATTCCCGCGATGATCCCAGTTGCATGGCGATTGTCGACACTTTTCTTCTGCGACAAGACGCGTTTTGTTGTCTCCAGAAGGGCCCATTTCTTCCAATGATGACCGTCAGATGTCATGGACTCACCTGTGATCAGCAAGCTGAGCAGCCAGTATGTTTCTTCAGCAGGAGAAGCAGCTCGGTAGTCGAACACTTGGTCTGCGGGAGGATGAAACAGTCCGGGGTAGATCCCGTTCAGCTGCCGTAGTGCCCGCAATCCCTGTTCACCTGGTTAGCGACGGTTAACTGCCAAGGATGATTGGTGGTCTGTTCTGTAGTTGTTCAGCTCAAGCAATGTCACGAGTGTCACCTCTCATCCTCATGTTCTACCACAAGACTACGCAAGTTGTCGAAATCAGGTGTCTTGATTCACTACCTAACTCCTCCACTATCCATCACATCACTTCCAAGATACTATCACACCTCTGTCGAAATTAGTCTCCAACTGTGCTGCTGAAGATCAAAGCATGCGGGTGCCACTCAAGAATGCCTTGACATTAGCCATCTTCTTAGTGGCGTGGCGAACCTTGGAAGCATTGACAGGGTCGGCGACGAAGACAGGAGCCGGAGCTGGGACAATTCGCTTCTGTGGGGGAGAAGGTTGCTTCTTGACGGCACGCTCGACCGACTCCTCGGGGGTCTTTGGAGCCCATCGGCTCGACTTCAGTCCGACGACTGAGTCCACACTGGCGATTCCTGGGCGAGGAATATTAGTTAACCAGAACACCGTTAGTATGGCGTGTCGGGTGTCCTTACCAGTAGGGGACGCACTGGACTTGCGTGAGACCTTGTCCTTGGGGCTGTTGGTCGCAACCTGGGAGGTCCATCCGTTGTCGACAGTGTCGTGGCTCATGGAGTGAGACTTGCTGACAGACTCATCGTTGCTCTTGGGCGTGACGGGTCGCTCGTCGGAGTGCTTGGCCTGGACGTTGACGGCGGAGATGGAGGGTTGGCGAGGCATTTCGGGTTGAAGGTGGAAGGGACAGGCGTTCGCACCGCCCCAAAGGTCTTGCAGCATCGCCGAGTGTTTCTTGCTGACAAAATCATCCGTGGGATCGATGGGAATGCGCTGAAGAAGGGGCGACTCGATAATTTGTTTGGCATCTCGTCGGTCGCCAACGTTGTCTTCGCGAGCAGTACACTCCGCGCAGCGGATCTTTTTGACGGCAGAAAGGTCAACACCGCAGGTACTGACATTCTTCTCGATGGTGCCACAAGTGCCAAAAAAGCACACGCAAGCGCCTCGCGCGCGGTCGCAAACATGGCGACGCTCCGCAACCATGTGTAGTTGCCCACAGGTAAAGGAGAGCGAGGGTGCCTTGGAGGGGGCACAGAGAGCGATGGTGATGAATTCTTGACACATCTTGACGACGATGATGGGAGATGTCTGATGTGATCTGTTGAAGGGAGGACAGGAGGGTAGAGGGATGAGGAGGGATAGGTGCTTGGTGATGTGCAAGATCCTTTGATGGTTGGTGTGAGGATCAGGATGAAAAAAGGTCTTGCGGTGATGAAGGAAGAAGGAAGGAAAGAGGGAGAAGAGATGGGGAGAAAGAGGTGAATATATAGTCGGAGGAGATTCTAAGGCTTAGGGGCAAGGAGTGGATGCAGAGGAGCAACTGGCAAACACTGGCACCGTCGCGTCGATGACGAAAATACCCTAATCGGGAAGACAACAGGAAGGACAATAGGCTTGATGAATAGGTAGAGTGAATTCACCTATTCAGGAGTGCCCTGTCAACCGAAAAATCACCTAATCGGGGAGTGTCACCGCAACCTGCTCAGATGCGGCCTGGAGTTGAGTCGCCTCGCAACAGCCTCAGAATGTAAACATCACTCTTGTTTGTAGGTCCCGCTAAGCCATATTGGGAGAATTTCCAACGACAATAGAAGCTCATGCCCATTCTTCTCTGCCTAGGTACCTAACCAAGAAGTATCACCTTGCCCTCCGATCGGACGCAGGATTTGGTGAGCACCGAATCCAATACTTGGCCAACCCCTCGCCGTTCATAGATGCCATCCTTCTCCACTACTTGCATGACCCAGAAGACATTCCAATCATCATCATCGCCTACTGGCACTTGTGACTTAGGGAGAGCCGAGCCTGCTATGGGTTCTTTGGAGTATGCGATGATGAGACACTCCACCTCGACGCCGGCCGTGTGCGAAGCGATGTTATCTACATGTAGGGAGCCCACAAGCTTGCCATCTGAGGCAAAGAGAGGTGATCCTTTTACCCACTGTAGCGGACGTTTATGACGAGGCAGCGCCTTCGATGAGACATCCTGCTTCGGCTCCAGAGCAGGCGGAGGGCCGGTGATGAGGCGGATGGATAAGGCCTTGAACAGGATAACAGGATATATGGGAAGCGTTCTGTTTTCGGTCAGCACCTATTATGAGTGACCCAAATGAGTGGAAAGATTCTTACGGAAGGTTAGGGACAGGCCCTTTGTGCTCTACCCGGATCGACTCAATCGCCCTCTTCGCATCGCGAACTCGGGCATCAAAAGGTTCGTCATCGTCATCGGCAACAATCTCCCGTACCTCCGAAGCAGGCGTATCTCGAAACTCGTAATCCAGCTCGTCTCCCTCACGCCTCACAGTCGTAGGTCCAGAGAGCTCTCGTGCTTTGCAGTTCCGTGCTTCTGCCGCCGTGGTCAGAAGGGAACAACCATTCAGGAACAGCACTTACTGGATGCGCGATAGGTGACCCACGAGACCAAGATCAGCCAAACAATATCGTGCTTGATGTGGTAGGCCCGCCAGTCGACCTCAGCTTGGCTGTTGATCACATCGTCCGAGTAGATGCCGCCGCCTCCAATCTCTTGACCGTATCGCTTGCCTTGGGTGAAGCATGGGAGAGGAAATGCCAGTGACCAAGCTGAGTATTTGGCCAAAAGAAAAGAATCCTGGAGATATCGCGACTGTTTGAGTAATTCCATGGTCTCGTTGGTGAGTGCGTGTGCGTATCGGTCGGTGAATCGTTCAATTCGGCTCGGCTCGTTATATTGATCGATGTTATCGACCTCGTTTACAGATCCCTTTCTCGCCCAAACATGCCACTGGATGAAAGTTCTTTTTTGAATCCAGTGGAAAAGTCTTTCGGCTGCCTGGCTGTCATGGTCTGGCCCTTGACGAGTTTCGGGCGCCCAGGTTATCGGGCCCGACCAGCCTGCCCAGGAGTAACTCGCAAACCCAGGTCGGCGTCGCAATTTACCGTCCGTGGATAGAAAGAGAAGAGCTGAGTTGAGATAGTTTGCAGGAAGTCCGTCCGCATACCAGGACGTCAATTCACCCCCGAGCTGGCGTAGAATGCCAGAGAGCGCCCGAAGAGCGTCACCGTCGTGTTCAAGTGTACGGCCCGAGTAATCTTCACACAACTTTTGATAGACATCCCACGCAGCCAGATTACCAGCTCCAGGGCTCGCGACTCGCAAGATACAGTCATCGTCCGGGTCTATCCATTTCTCTTGAAGATCGGCGGCAGTCTCCTCGCACCAGTTGGCTTGCGTACATCGGAAATACACCTGGTTGTTGACGAAGATGAGGGTTCGCCGAGGAAGAGCGAGCTCCTGCAGTCTCCATCCCTGGTGACTGTATGCGCTGTTTTGGAGATACCAGTACATGCTGTTGGTGGCGGCGATCTTCATCTTCGAATTAAGCTGAGCAATGTGCTGGGAGGGTTGCCTTGAGCCAGGCCTGACTCCCGGTATGCCCGATTGCACACCTGTTCCTGATGCAACCGCAATCGCAAAATGTGAACCTCGAAGAATCGAGTTCATTATTTCGATCCCACCTTTCATGTCCCGTGGGTGGTCCTGAATGAGGCAGAGCGCGTCTACCCACAGGTACCTTTCGCCCAGCGATCGCACAAGCTCCATGGCATCGGCTATTGTCTGCGGAAGCTCTGAGCCAATTTCATCCAAGGCGCCGGGTGTCTGGAGAAAGTCGAGATTGCATTGGAGGAGCTCGAAGACGGGCGCTTGATCTCGGACGTAACTCAACGTCACGTATCGGGTACCAAGTGGCATATACCTGACGCACTTGGTTTCAAGGTCCAGCAGTCGAAAGTTGGATGTTTTCTCCTCATTTATTGATAGCGTCTTGTGCTCTATGTCCTTCTGGTCTGCGCGTTAGACGAAGTGTGTCGAATCGGGGTGTATCTTGTTCCTTACTACTTCGGTGGGCATCACATTGCTTGGGATCGGCGTGAACTCGATGTCTCTCTGAAAAAGATTTCTATGAGTCTAAATGATATAAAAATGTTTTGGAAATTGGAGTGCTTACCAGGGACGGAGGAAGGTGGAAGCAAGAGTCTCCGTGCTTCTCCTCACATTGCCGCAGCCATGAACGAACAAGCGATGTTGAAACCTGTTCTTCTTCGACCACTCTCGCGACATAAGGACCCTGTTCTGAGTTAATCTTCTCGATGCCATTCTCAACAAACAAAACTCTTGTTCCGCATAGCAAGGGATGTGAAAGCCGAAGGCAGTGTTCTCCTGGGCGAATGGTGATCCGGACTCGCTCAGCTTGGGAGGTCTCAGGTCCTAATTCTTTAGCGCGAGAGGCAACAACTGCCTCGTTCAATGCTTCCAGAATTGTCTGACAGAGAGGGCAGCTTTTTCTCTGTTGGATCTCGTCAAGCGTCCCTAGCAAGTAGCCGTCGCCATAGATACCAAGAGTACTTTTCAATTCGTCGTGAGACGGTATCTTGCCGTCGGAAGAACCGATGCTGCGAAGAGCATTACAGAACTCCGTACAATGACTGGTGTTAGTCTCATTTTCGCTTCTTGACATTGTGTTTTAAACTCGTATAGTGTCGTTGTAGGTTGGCAAAGTGAGGATGTGAGCTCAGATTTCTCGTCTAACTTGCTGACGGCATCTGCACGGGCGGGGAACCAGGCTTCAGAGAACATTGATCCACCTCTGCTGACAACAGGCCAAAGGGATGCTATTTAGGCCCGAAAATGCTGTTCTGGTCCAGGATACCGCGTTTTATGGTATTGGGTTTTGAGATAATTGTGTTGAGCAATGTTCTTTGTCGATGTGACTGATGCTCTCGCTGAGATGCTGTTCTGGGCTGCAAAGCTCTGAACACGACGGTATAATCGCACTGTAAAAAGGTCGGAAATGGCAGAGGCTTTTATTCCATGATGAGAAATTCGAAGCCTCCACAAGTTTGGGAACTAACATGAATGATAGTAGTTTAAGTGGCGGCCTTGCTTGGGCAGGTTCAATGAGCGTGAGAGCCAAACTTGGGAGAATAGCACGGAGGTTCCTGGATGCTGGATCTTCCATGGAAGCTATGGTATACCTGGGCACTGTGACTGGGATAACTAAAGAAACGTTGACTCTTCAATTTAGAGGTTGATGAAAGACACAGACTACCAAAACCCCATCCTTAAAGACGGCGTCTGCTTGTTCAACAGGAGCAGCATAAGCGCCGGAAGAATCAAAATTACACACCTAGCTGTGATAAGGAGACAAGAGCGTGAAGAATCACTTTAAAATATTTTGCTATAATGAAAGAGTGGAAGGATGAGAGTCTCAGGAGATGTACACGGAAGTAATTAAACCAAATACCGAGCAAACCAAGACCGATGTTCACCTTTCAGCACGTTTCATTCACGTGAAAGTGCTCCGAGACAACAGCGGCACATCCTTCCAGAAACGGGCGCATCAACCGCCGCTCACAGTGCCGTTGGTCCTCCACGTGTGGTGTGACAGTGGCAGTTCCAAGACGTCACAGTATGACTTACTATGGAGAATATTTTTTCGAAAGGGTCAAAGAACACACTGATCAACAACTCGCGCCTTGGCTACTTGGCAAAGTGGCTAAACAAACAGGCAGCGAAATTAAATCTGCAGACCAAGACATGCTCACAGGAGCCGAGTCGGGGTAAACTGGAGATGATCCACTGTTCTTTCTGGGCATAAAAGTTTTGCAGGTCAGGCGTGTTTTTTTGTGCTGGGCAATTGTGATGGTGGATGTAGACTCTGCTGAATTGACATTTGCAATGAGGCCATCCGCTTTGCTCTGGTTGCCCAATCCAAACGCAAGTGGTGTTCACACGCATCAATCTGATGCCAGCCCGGCAATTGAACAAAAAAGAAGAAAGGATTCGGCATCTCCGCGATCATCCTTATTCCCTCCCAAACCCGTTCACACCAGAAACCACCGTTTGACGTCAGGCTCATGAAGGCGGTTGTGAGATGGTGACGCACGCCCAGGCCACGCCAAGAGGGCAGTCCTCGCGTGAGTGCTAACCATTTAAGCTTAACTGGCTTGGCGGAGAGCTTGCGGGCGCCACTCCCGGCTAACCGACGTGGTAGATCTTGTTGTCGATCATTTGTTGGTGGGCGATCTGACGTCGTTGGACCTACGGGTGAGGGTGAGGCTCTTTTTCTCAGCTGGGAGTCTGAATTGAGTTTTGGGAGTCAGAAATATTCAATTTGTGTCTATTATTGCGGGAATCACGTAAGAGGATGGTTGTGTTCGAAGGTACGATATTTGATTGACTTGACAGCAACTAGACAGCCAAGATGTTCAATGTTTTACTCGCATTAGCCTGCCGCGTAATTATCACAGTCGGGCAACTCACCTCACACAACGAACCCACAAATCCTGCAAGGCAACAGAATTAAACCAACAACTCCTGCAGTTCATCACATCTTGGAAAAACGTCATACCTCGGATTGCCCAGACTGGGATTCACCGAAGTTTCGGCCGTCGACAGCCAAAGAGAGCGACGCTCGTACTCGACGATCAATCTTGGCGGGAATCCACCAACCCTTTTTTCTCCACACGAGCCAACATCCCTTCCGAACGCCTGATTTATGTGAAGGAGAGGTGGTTCTTTTTGTTGATGGGTGATGGGATTGCGTATAATAACTGGGTCATGTCCATCTGTGTTTTGACAGAGATTCTGGAGTTGGTTGCTCATCATCTTGTTACGCCTGGGGCCCCAGATTTACCCCAGACTTCCCATGTCATTGGTACAAAGGTCAAACCCCTTTCCAAGTCTTTACTTCAAGCCTTTATTGTCATCACTTTCAAGATTGTTCAGCCGGCACAATGCCACCTCCACGGGTAGATGATGAAGCTCCATTCCAGGAGTACGGGGACAACAGTCACCGAAATTCCAGCAGCAATGGCACCCACGAAGAAAAGATGGCGACCGGCGAGCGCCGGGTGTCTACAGCTGCCCTCTTACGCAACCCTTTGGTGGGGTTGAGCCGAGACCAGGTTCTAGCTGATGTTGATGCCTTCGTCGAGGAGAAGGGCCTTCAGGAGCACCGCGATGATTTCCGCAAGGGAGCTCTCGTCGCGCAGGTCAACAACCAGGCCGGCGCCTTTGAGCAGATTGATATTCTCACGGAAGAGGAGAAAGGTGTGCTTCGAAAGGAAGAGACTCACCGTTGGCACCAGCCTTTTGCACTTTACTTTCTCTGCACTCTCTGTGCGGGATCGGCTATCGTGCAGGGTATGGATCAGACGACGGTAAACGGAGCCCAGGTATGTTCCTCTCACCTATTCATTCATCGTGATGGTCTAACAAAACAAAGGAATTCTACTTTATAGAGTTCGAGATCAATAATGTTTGGATGAAGGGATTCACCAATGGAGCTCCCTACCTCTGCTCTGCCCTCATCGGATGCTGGACCAGTCCCATCCTCAACAAGTGGACTGGACGCCGAGGAACAATCTTTATCTCTTGCTTCATGTCTACTGTTACCGGCTTCTGGATGGCTGCGTCTACATCGTAAGTTGCTTCTATCTTTTGACCTAGGCCTTCTCTAACAGTTTAATAGGCTTGGAAACTTTCTCGCTGCTCGTTTCATGCTTGGTTTTGCCGTTGGTGCCAAGTCTAGCACTACCCCTGTGTACTCTGCAGAGTCTACGCCTAAGAACATCCGCGGCGCACTCACAATGATGTGGCAGGCAAGTTTAGTCCTGCCCAGTATCAATTACTCTCACTAACTCGCGTCTCTAGATGTGGACTGCCTTTGGTATCGCGCTCGGCTTCATCGTCTGCGTAGCCTTCCAAAATGTTACAATCATCGGCGGCGAAACATCACCCTGGCGCTGGATGATGGCATCGACCTCAGTGCCCCCTCTCATCGTCATGCTTCAAGTCTATTTCTGCCCCGAGAGCCCCCGCTGGTACATGGAAAAGGGCCGCTTTGACAAGGCCTACCGGTCAGTCAGGCGACTGCGCTTCTCTGGTGTGCAGGCTGCACGAGACATGTACTATGCCTACAAGCTGCTTGAGATTGAGCGTGGCGAGCGAGAGGGACGGAATCTGCTCAAGGAGTTCTTTACTGTTCGTCGTAATCGACGCGCTGCTCAGAGTGCGTGGTTCACAATGGTAAGTTTACTGAACAAGCGTCCTTTGTTGAACATTTTCTAACATTCCTCGCTTCAGTTCATGCAGCAGTTCTGTGGTGTGAACGTTATCGCATACTACTCAACCAGAATCTTCCAAAACGCCAGCTACACACTGTCTGAGGCTCTCCTCGTGTCTATGGGCGGCGGTATCATCAATTTCTTGTTTGCCATCCCGGCAATTTACACGATTGATACCTTTGGCCGCCGCAATCTGCTATTGGTCACCTTCCCTCTCATGGCAGCATGCCTCTTCTTCACCGCCGGGACATTCAAGATCGACGAGGGCAATGACTACAGTCAAGCTCGAATTGGTTGCATCACCACGGGATTGTATCTATTCATGGCCGTCTACTCGCCTGGTCTAGGTCCAGTACCCTTCACGTACAGCGCGGAGGCATTCCCTCTTCACGTACGAGACATTGGCATGGCCTCCAGCACCGCGATAACTTGGGGATTCAACTTCATCATCAGCCTCACATGGCCACCCCTGACGGAGAAAATAACAGACACTGGAGGTTTCTGTTGGTACGGAGCATGGAACATCTTTGGCTGGATCTTCTGCTACTTCTTCCTCCCAGAGACAAAGAACCTGACTCTGGAAGAACTCGACAACGTGTTCAACGTCACCAACCGGGAGCATGCTGGATACTACACCAGGAAGCTTCCCTGGTATTTGAAAAAGTACCTCCTCTGTCAAGATGTCCCTCCTTTCCCTCCTCTATACGAGTTTGCGGCCAATGATGGGTATTATCCCAATGAGAAGCCGTCTACACGCCACGCAGAGAACTACACTACCAGGACAAACTCTGAGGACGACCAAGTCCTAGCTGGGCGCAACTAGATGAACCGCCTGAGACTAAAAGGCTGGCCACCAGCAATGTGTTCTCACATGAGTTCTGACATGTATTTGTATCAATGAGGGCCATTGGGCTAAAATGCCCCGGCGAGGAGGATTGAACTTTGGACTGACGCTATCTCGAGGCTGATTCATTGACCCACGGAGTTATTGCATGTACTCTGGGATAACTAATTACGATAGTGAATGAGACAAGTCATTACAACTTCTACCGCTCCTTATTTCAGTTGATCAATTGCCGTAAAATCAAAGCTGGCTTCGTAAAGATTGGTCGCAATTCCATCTGTTGATCACGTCTCTGCACCTGGAATTTTATATAGCACCGAAACCAAAATGAGAAGAGCGTACACACCTAAAATGTCCAGCAGGGTTAGAATAGTTTTATCTTTCAAAGTTCTTTGTTACCTGGGCTTGTGGGACCACCCTTGAAGGCTGTGTTGGGAAGGATGAGGCTATGCAAGAGGGTACATGGCGGAGCAAGCGGTGGACCAACGTACAGGAGCTGCGAGTCGTGTAGAGGTAAATGATATGAACTAAATAACAGTCTTTTATCGAAACTGCCTAAACAAATAACTGGTCCATCGATTGTCAGTGTACGCTGATGCATCATAGAGCTAAGTGGGCTGACACCGTCGGCTCATGAATCTCCCGAGCTCGCTAAACCTGGGCGCTTACAACTCAAGGCACTGTATCGTGAAACGTCACATGGGGGCGAATCAAGGGGATTGATTTTCTGTAGCGTGAAACCAGGTGGCTGCAGGTTGGCTGAGGGCAGGAGTAGCAGGGATCTTTCAGCTGTGTGAATCCTTCAACAGCACTGCCTGTCAGACATGTCGCACAACCTTGAGAACCGACTCATACAACTTCTGGTCTTAAAATGCTTTATCTAGCTCCTACAAATTGCACACGACTGTGCAAGAATCTCTCAGCTCCTGCGTGGTGAGGTCTACCACTATCTACCACTTCATCTCAGAGTCTGAGACCTGCGTCGTCTCATGGCTCAACTAATCCAAAAGCCCAGCTGATGAATAACCAACCTCCTCAAAATTCATCAATGGCACCTCTAAAAGTGTCAGCCGACGTTGTCGAATCTGAGAGAGCTCCGGAGGTTTCAACTCCATTTCTTCCAGATGCAGAAACCAAGTATCCCACAACATTAAGGCGAATTCGCGACTCATCTCGAAACATCGCATGCCTCTTCAAACAAGCATTTCAGCAAGCATGGCGCGACCTTCGAGATGCGAGACCGAAAAAGTGGTACACTCTGCGGTGGCTAGCATTTCTCTCCGTCCTGTGGAGTTGCGCGTTGATTGTTCTCATCGTTTGCTTCGCTCTGCTCTCTGCAGGCAAGTTTCGCTTCGAGGACAGCTCATGCCACCCAGATGGCGAGTTTAGCCCTTTTCGAAACAGCTTCAATTGGTGGGCGCTTAAGGGGACGTTTCAGATCACATTGAAGGTCGGGAATTTTGATTTTGCGACGGCCAAGATTATCGACGTGATATGGGATCTCGTGAGTCTTTGACTGAAAGTAGGGCCCTGAAAACGGCCGGCAGCTGATGTTCTTAGGTGGTTGGTCGAGGAGGGCAGACAATACTGGCTTTGATATCATGGCGGGCATTCGCCGACTACCTTGCCGTTTCCATCATAACCAAGCCTGCTACCTACACGACTGTGTGGCTTCTAAGATTTCAGACAGACCCATCCTTTGTCTCCATCATGAGTCTCTTACATCAATTTGTCTTCCGACGGGGCTTGGCTTCGAGAGCTGCTATGTCCTTCATGGTCGCAGCGGCTCTGCTGATCTTAGCTTTCCCCACCGTTGCCAGTTCAATGACTGGATACACGACCGTCAATAAAGCTTACATCGAGATGCCAGAGACAGGTCTCATTGAGTTTTCAGCAACGTATCCAGTGGCATATGTCATCCACGATGGTTCAAGGATTGGCCTACACGACGAATACCTGGTGCGCCTGGGGGACTGTATGCGACCCCCGTGAATAGTCTGAGGAAGATATAAGCTAACCTTGATTAGATTCTTCTGGTGACCCGATGATAGATGATGAGTCATATCTTCCAGAGTTCTATTGTCGAAACTGGGAAACAAAAGAAAAGGCAGGACGGGGGTGTTCACTACAATACGACGTTGCAAACCGTAAGACTCGTTGACAAGATGATTCCTCCCAAATCTGACCCGAGCGAATAGATGTTCAAGAATATAGATGGTCGGCAACGAGCAATAAAGATGACCGAATCAACGCCACCTTCAACAGCACGTTAAAACTTCGAGACGGACCACTCAACATATCGCCCTATTACATACCCTACTCCCTCATGTTTTACTACAACTGGTCTGACCCTTACAACCTCACTGAGGGAAGAGACTCGAAGGCGTCAATTAGCCAGGCAAAGGACAAGAAAAAGCTTGTGTACGATGTTTCAGGGAAACCGTTTAATCTCACGGAACTGGAGAAAGCGGGAAACTGTTCACCAGTTCCAGACGCAAGTGTTCTCGCCCATTTGGTGTTACAAAAGCTAACCGGGCTGTGTTCTAGAGATTCCAATGGGGTTTCTCGTTCCTGCAAGTCCTTGCTCTGTCGATATTTCTCCTACTCTGGACCTTTGGCATCGCCATCATGTGGACGAAAGCCTACATGACGCTGAAGTTGAACGGGTGCTCTACACATTCAGCAGGATGGAAGTCGCTTCTCGAATATGCGAGCGCCATAGAAGCCGAACTCAAAGAAGCTGGTATTGACCACAGGACTCTCGACGATGACCAACTTGACGAGAAGATTCAATCCGTCCTTCATGGTGGGTCGATCTCGTCTTCGGATATTCTCCCCAAAGGGATCTACAGCCTACGGCACGACGCAGGCCAGGGCATATTTGCTTTCTTGCCTCATGTTGCGCAATGGATAGGAAGAGAAAAGTGGTGGTTCCTCGCTCTCATCTTTTGGCTCCCGACCTGCCTCGTCAGGACAAAGTACAAGTCCTCTCCTGATGAAGCGGCGTCGATGGGCATCTACGGAGCGTTCATGGCTGCGTTTGGGGCAGTGGTCGCTTCTAGTGCAGGTGTCAACATGAAGCAGAGATTGGTGCTCTTCTTGTGTTTTGGACTGACTGCTGTCTTGTTTTATGTCGCTGTTTACTTGCTTTGCATGATTCCTGGTGTTCTGCTTGGGGCTCGAGCGGCGCAGTTTGGGTCAAAGACGGGGAGCAAGATTGTCTTGTTCTCGTTACCGTTCATTTTCAACCTTATCATAACTGTAGTGTGTTTTCTTCCTTAAGTTGAACAAAAATGTCAAGATGGTTGTCGATCGCACCATCCGAGCCGAGGTCATGATCACATCATGTTTCGAGAGCCTTCTACCATCGGCCTTTTTTAACACCCATCAAAACCCCTGCTCGGACAGGTGAACAATTTAAACACTCCGATTTTGCAGAGGCATCTCTACCTTTGCAGTCCTCAATCCCGACTATCGATGCCAAAAACCGGTCTAGGCCCGCCCCTAGCGGAGGAACTCATCTCCAGCGGAGGAGGCTGCGGAGCAATATCCCGCCGACTCATGGGTCGGTTGCTGCTTTGGGTAAATAGGCCATTTCACCTACGGAGACGGGCCTCGGCACGATTTTAATGGTCGGGACGTGTTTTTTGATCCGTAATTCCACGTTGAATCTCAATAAATATTGTTGGCTTTACCCCTTATAACAAGGTCTCTTCTATGATCTAGGCATCTCAGTTTTTAAACCAACACACAATCATGATGGCGCAATCACCACTCTCTGATCCACTAACGCTGCCCTGCGGCTTGACCTTGCCAAACCGACTAATCAAAGCGGCCCTCGCCGAGCAAATGGCCGACTGTCAACAGCTTCCCACACCAGCTCAATTCACCCGAACGTACGGCGCATGGGCAGATGGCGGTTGGGGCATGATCATGACGGGCAACGTCCACATTGACGAAAAGTTCCTCGGAGACCCCGATAGCACCGCTATGAACGGAAGTATCGCGGAGGAGAAGGTTATCGCGGCCTATAAGGGGTTAGCTGATGCTTGTCGACGGGCAGGGACACCAGCGATCATGCAGATTAATCACCCTGGTCGACAGTCCCCGTTAAATGCTGGAACAAAGTCATTTTGGACCAAGAATCTCGCTCCGAGTGCTGTGCCTTTGGACATGGGCTCGGATTTGGTGTCAAGGTTGGCGAGCTGTGTCGTCTTTGGCACTCCCAAGGAGATGACTCTCGAGGACATCCAAACAGTCATCCAGCGCTTCGCCAACGCGGCAAGGATTGCTGCTGCCGCTGGATTCGACGGAGTAGAAATACATGCTGCTCACGGATACCTGCTTGCACAGTTCCTATCAGCAAAGACTAACCTCCGAACCGATGCTTATGGCGGATCAGTGACAGCCAGGGCAAAGATTGTTACGGACATCATCAAGGCTGTTCGCGCTGTCGTGCCCGCAAACTTCTGCGTTGGCCTCAAGTTCAACTCTGCCGACCATCAATCTCCTACTGAGTTGCAAGAGTGTCTTGAGCAGACTGCTTTCATTGCCGAAGCTGGCCTGGACTTTTTGGAGGTCAGCGGAGGAAGCTACGAGAACCCAACAGTAAGATTCACTCTTCCGAGTCTGGAACAAACGGGGGTTGAAGCTGACACAGATGGCAGATGATTATGGGAACTGAGGAAATTGCAAAGTCAGAAAAGACGGCAGCAAGAGAATCCTTCTTCTTAGAGTTTGCCCGCGAAATGAGAGCCAAGCTTCCAGACATGCCACTCATGGTAACTGGAGGCTTCCGCACTCGTCTAGGCATGGAAGCAGCTCTAAAGGAAGGAGCCTGTGACCTCATCGGCATTGGAAGACCATCAGTCCTAAACCCCTCTCTTCCAGTCAACACCATCTTGAACGCCGAGGTCAGCGATGAAGACGCCAAGTTGTACGCACGCAGAGTACATGCTCCTTGGCTTCTGAAGAAGTTTGCGCCTAGATCAGTTGGTGCGGGTGTTGAAAGCGTAAGTTGATAAATCCTTGAAGTTGTGAGTAGTGCTGACTCTTGATTAGGCTTGGTATAGTAAGCAGATGCAACAGATAGGGAGAAAGTGAGGGAGAGGTTGAACCCTATCAAGCAGTACACTATTTCATATGTCATGTAACATTAGAAGTACATAATTAGAATCTAGAACTTAGATTCGTTCAGAACAGGACACGAAGAATTCAGAGCATTCCTTAAACTTGGTTACAAGTGAAGTTGCAGTTGATAAGAATATTGACTCGGTCGCGCATGGCCTTTGACTCGAGATGTCTACCAAACGATAACAAGAGTAATACGCTTCTTCTTGACACAAGTTAGTAGGCATAAAAGAGCCTCTCCTCGTTGTTCTCCCGTCTGATCTTGCGGTTCTCACGAATCAACATCCACCTCATAAGCCAAGCCAACAACGCCGAAGCAGCAGAAAACGCAGCACTGCTCGACATGGCAATGGTATACCTAGGTTCATCCGACTTGGGCCACAGATACTGAAAGAGTTAGCATCGGCTCTGTAGATGCAACTTTGAAACTTACAGGCGTGTAAATGGGACTCAGCGAGGCGATTGTGTTCACTATAGCGAGGGAGATGGCCTTCTTCTCCTTGGTTTGGCCGCATGTACTGGAGACCCAGCCGAGGATGACACTGTTGCAAGCGTAGACGCCGCTTGCAAATGCGCACATTGCAAAGTAGCGAGCGCCTACGTTCATGGTGGTGCAAGCAAGGATGAAGCCAAAGACGGCAATGACTTTGGCAACGGTGATGTGCCAAGTCCTCTCATTCATTCGACCTATTCAGCTGTCAGCATAATGGCTTCTTGTACTGAGTTTTCGAAACCTACCAGAGTTGGCAGCCCATGCAATGCATACAATTCCCGAGACGATATACGGCGGGCAAGTCAAAGCAAGGGTGACATTTCGACCAAAGCCCAACGTGCCCACGATGGTTGGGAAAAAGTTCTTGAAATTGCTGGCGGCCATATGAAAATGTTGCATGAAGATGAGAACCCAGAGCCGAGGATCCCGGCAGGCGTCGATGAGGCCAGCCCAAGTTGTCGTGTTGGTTTTGATCTGCACCGTGTCGGCCGCGACTCGCGAGTGGGCTAGTTCCCTCTCTTCCTCGGAGAGCCAGCGGGTGTTGATGGGTTCGTCTGGGAGGATCCAGGCTGACATGACCGAGATGACAAAGGTGATTATGCCTTGGAGTATGAAGAGCCATCGCCACCCAGAAAGGCCTGCTACGCCGCTCATCTCAAAGACTCCTATGGCAATGAGCCCGGCAAATGCCGTTCCGCAGATGTTGGCTGTGAAGAGGATCGAGATTCGAGTGGCAATTTCCTTGCGAGTATAGAAAATCGAGAGCATGTAGAGGGCGCCGGGGTAAAAGGGGGCTTCGGTGATGCCGAGGAAGAAACGAGTGAGGAGGAGGCCCTTGAAGTCCTTTGCGATGGCGGTGAGGGTGCTCACGACAGCCCAGAGTGCCATGGCTCCGGACATGAAGAGGGAGGGTCGAAGACGAGTCATGAGCATGTCTGAGATATGTCAGCGAGGATACAGTTATGGGAAGAACGGGTGACGAACTCGATGGAATCTGCCCGAGGATATATCCCACAAAGAGGATAGAAACACATGTCTGATACTCTGTGGAAGAGAGGTTAAGCTCTTCCTCCAAGTTATCCAACCTAGCGACGGTGATGGCATTTCGATCAAGATAGTTGAACCAATACATGATCCAGAGCATGGGGAGGATGACCCAATCGAGCTTGCGAACAAGCCTGATCTCGGCTGGGTTGGTCTTGCTGCGAGCGCCTGTGCCATCTCTCGCTGCAGAAATATGGCTTTCATGCTTCTCTAGATGATTGGACTGGCCCTTCTCCTCGTCGTGAGCCAGCTGGTCAGTGCGTGGAGCCTCAGACATGTTGGCTTGTCTGTGTATAATACAATAGAAGGTATGGAAGAAGTATTGGGTCTGATGAGGATGCCTCCATTGCTGAGAGGCGGTCTGTCTTGATATAGGCCTCGAGGAGCAAGCACTTGCCGTGTCCAGAGTCCAGATTACCCCGGACTACCCCGCGTTACGCTAGTGATGCCGGCCTGGCCAATGTATTCCCCGCCTGGAAACAAGGTTTACGCATTTTGGCTTGCTAGTCACGCTCGATGCAGGTCGCCCAGACTCTCAGAGCGTGGTCCAGCCCTGAGGCATTGGGAGGTCTTCTCTTGGTCAAAGCAATAAAATTCCTCCTCAACATATCGAATGAAATGGTCTCAGAAAACTCCAAGAAACCCAGTTACTTATCTCGTGTAACCATTCCTGCAAAGCCCGTCGCCTGAGGAGCATCCACGGAATTGGTTTCAAGACATAGACAACCTCACGCAGATCAGCCCCATCTTCTCGCTCATCAATCTAGACTAGACTGTAGCCCCTGCACCATAACCCCCTTTCCAACAAGGATCCAATCGCCAATCAAGCGCCATAGTACGAGCCGTGGTTGCCGTCGGTGTCGTTCCGGCTAAGGGCGGACTCACCCGGACCGGAGTGGATACCCATGGCCCGGAGAACATACCGGCTGAGAGAAGCGTGTTCACCAAGCCATTTCCCCGAACTTGGCATTGCATACGTAGTTAGCGGGTCATGGGGGTGAAGTAGATTGGATGAATTATCCTAAGACGGCTAAGAGGAGCTCTCTCCCTACCACCCCAAGTCAAACTACTCCGGGCCCAGACCAGGGAGGCTCCAGAGGAAGTTGAGAGAATCAATGTCCAACCCCAGGGACAGCTGATCACACCCTCCTCCAAATGGTGCGATGCTTGAATCAAACGGAAGCGAGACCCAAGTGTCTCCCGCGTCAAAGCCCACAAAGCCGAGGTCATCTTCAGATGTTCCCATCGTTGCCATGTACCCTTCTGCCCCCTCGGTTTCGTTCTCGCCAGCACTGTTAGAAGGCAGAGTCCGAGCATGTTGCTCACCAGCGCCCTGTCCTCGGCTCGCAGTAAGATGAGCCCGGAACTGGGCGGTATGCTTCTCTATCAGGGCTGCATACCTCAACGCAAAATCCATGTCATCGGGAGGGGATGAATTCAGCGTAGAAGTGCACTGATCCAAGACATACAAAGCATCGTTCACATCAGTGTGTGTAGAGCCGACACTTAACGCCTTAAGGAGAAACACAGACGAGCTAATGACGCTGATCTTTACGCGGGCAGGCGCGTATGGAAGCTGGGTCTTGAAATCACTCATGGTTGCGATACGGAGGACCTTTTTGCTGTCCGAGATGACTTCCTGCAGGAACCTGGCATCCTTGGGAGTTATAAACGCGGATAGAACCTCGTCTGGGTCTGTGTTAGCGGTTGCGAAGCCGGCGGATGAAGCTCTTGCGACTACTGCTTGAATCGAAATGGCGCCTGTGCAAGCCTTGAGGTGATGGTACTCGATCAGAAGGGAGTCTCTAAGGGGTTCCTTGATATCTACCCGCTTGATTAGCTAATGGAGCAGTGTCGACACGAACCACTCCTACCGTTGCACAGAGAATCATATTTCTGTTGCCATTTTGACAAGGATGCCGCAAAGTGCTCCAGTAGGTCTGCGTAATGGTCGCCAAGAACCTGGCTCTGGAGATGTGCTGCGGACTGAAAGAACATGGACGAAGCCGTACGCGACAGTTGAGTCAGCTCTACGCTCAAATCCATGTAGGCCGTCCAGGACCGATGAGCGGGCTCGTCCGAGTTCTGCAATAGCAGCCGCGAAGCAGTAACGGCTATGCTCTCTGGAAACACTGATGGATAGCCCAACCTCGTGGCCGTCTGTGTCAAGTAGACGTATAGAAGCTTTTGTGCCCTGAGATTGCGGATTACTTGCAGTTCTGTTGACCTCAATGCTTCGGGTCTTTGACTTGAAATAACCCCGAGCTCGTACGCAAGGTTATTGGCCATGCCCAAGAGCATCCAAGACATTCTATTTGCCCGCTTGGCGGGCTCAAAGACGTCGTCCTTCCACCTAATAAGAGGAGCCTCGTCGTTCATCCTCCTACGGTTCACAGGATCATAACCAGGTGATATGAGTAATGCATCCCAGCCATCAGTTTCCGGAGGGAAATGCAGGGCGCGGGGGTGCCAGTCCGAGATCAGCATCAGGCTCTCGACGGTCCCGATCGCTCTCGTCTTGGCTGTCGAGGTCTTTTCCTGACCGAGCAGAATCCGTTTGATGAGCATCTCGCAGTGACTCCAGAGGCGTTGGTGGATATTATGACTTCGTGAAGTACCGCCGGCTCCGGGGAGCATGAAGAATCGTGAGGCTATGGTGAGGATGGTACAGCATAGCATGGCCTCTTCGTGAATGAGGTGTGTGTGAGCTGAGTGGCTTCGAAACTGGTCGACGATGACGGGCGAAAGAGGCTGTAGTTTTTCAAAGAAGCTGTCACTGTCAATTAAAGCCAAGTGGAAGGAAAGCTGGAACTTACAGATCCATGTACGTGACAGCTTCTTGAGCCGTGAACAAGCCCTGACGCACGAAACGACACTTGTCCCACAGGTCCAAGGTGGAATCTTCAGGCTCTGACAAGGCGGTGATCGTGAAGCCCACCCCATTGAAGCCCCCAGGTGTAATTTTTGGACCATTGGTCGGCTGGGATGGCGTTGACGCGGCGACACTGCGTTGTCGATCGACTGCATCCGACAGAATATCCAGCGCATCGTTGGTGCCCGTCACAATGCTCGATCTCACTCGGTCGTAGAGGGAATGTCCCGTGTTGTTAGGCGATTGCGAGAACCCTAAAGCATCTCCCTGGTAACCGCCTAGTGACATGTCCAGCTGCTTGGGCGACGTGCCGGGCAGCTGGACTTCAGGAAGGGGATGTTGACGAGACGTCGTCGCCGTCTCCTGCTGTGTCCATTTCGGAGGTTCACGATGCTTTGGTCCTCTTTGGCGATGATCAAAGCGACACTCTCGATGCTCCCTCTCACACTTGTTGCACGGGGGCTTGTCCTTGACGATGCACCTCGACTTGCGAGTTCGGCACGAGACGCATGCGACATAGCTCCGCTTGAAGGAGCGTTGACTGGTAGAGGGACCGGGACTCTCCATTGTGTGGAAACAAGAAATTCTGCAGAAAGATCGGACCTTGCCAATTCGTTGTCGGGGTCAAGATCGCAGGGGAAGAAGTTGAGGGGTCGTATCCGGAGCCGCGAGTATCCGCGTCGGTCCGGCCCCATCCGGTGGGGTCCGGTCGACATGGGAATCTCAGGAGAGGAGCAGACGCCACGACCAGTCAATCGAGTCTTTGAGACATTCCTGTACAATCATGACGTCCGAAAAGGAAGCACAGCAGATGCGGAGAAAGAACCAGGCTGCGCCGATCATCGGAGGGTGTCTCGAGCATGACGACAGCATCTCTGGTATAAAGTTGGCAACATGTGAACCTCATACAGAGCATCAATCGGATATCATCCAAAGAAACATCACATCTCCCACAAACTTGACCAAGAAACAACATCGCCAACATGTCCAAGTCCATCGTCAACACCAAACCCTACCCCTTCCACTTCGAGGCAAGCCAATACCCAGCCATCCAACCCAGCGGCAAGGGCGTCAAGGTTGACTACTCCAACTGTCGCGGAGCCACCCCATCCATCCAGGCCTCGCGGCTCAGGGCCTTGATGCGCGAGGCCCACGACGACCCCTCCAAGATTGTCGCGCACGTCTGCAGCTACGATGCCCTCAGCTCGCGACTTTGTGAGGAGGCAGGGTTCCCGGTTCTCTTCCTCGCCGGATATGCCATGGCTTCTGCATTTGCGCTGCCGGATACTGGGTACATTGCTTATGGGGAGGTTGTGAATAAGATCCAGGAGGTTTCCAGAGCGACGACTATTCCTATTATCGCAGATGGTGACACGGGCTATGGCGGCCCTATGAACGTCCGTCGAACTGTTCAAGGGTAAGTCTAGACCGCGAAGCCGCGTCGAAGATCAGTGATGTTAACGGTTGGTGATAGGTTCGCGCTGGCTGGGGCGGCAGGTGTCATGATTGAGGACCAGACTTGGCCAAAGCGTGAGACATTCAATAATCCCAAATACTGGACAGTAATCTAACCCACCGTGCTAGGCTGCGGTCACACCGCTGGCAAGAGTGTCGTCTCCAGAAGTGAAGCCTACGCTAGATGGCAAGCCGCCGTCGACGCCCGAAACGAAGGCCAAGACATCTGGATCCTGGCCAGAACCGACAGCCTCATCCACGGCTATGAAGAGGCCGTAACCAGAGCTCGCAAGGCCATCGAGATTGGCGTCGACGCCGTCTTCGTAGAGGCCCTTCCCGACCGAGAGTCCATGGCCCAACTGCGAAAGGATCTCAACTTTCCCGTGTTCGCCAACATCATTGAGGGGGGAAAGACGGAGAACTTGTCGGCCAAGGATCTTGCCGAGCTTGGATACTGCGGAGTTGCTTACCCTTGGACTCTGGTCGCTGCCAAGTTGAAGAGCATTCGTGAGACGCTCGAGGGTATCAAGGGATCCTTGCTTGTCGGGAAGCCTCCAGTTGTCCTGTCTTACAGTGAAGTGTGTGAGGGGGTTGGGTTCAATAAGTATTACGAGCAGGAGGAGAAGTATCAGTATGAGGGGCGGACAAATGGAGCCAATGGCCACCAGTGGAAGAATTAAATGGGGTGTCAAAGAGATGGAGGCTTGGAAATGGAAATTGTTGAAAGAAATGTTGCGAGTTCAGGAGAACATACAGAAATATCAAAGAAACGTCATGGTCACTCCCACAAATTGCCGTGTACTGTGTTCAGGGCAAAATGTTGTTCAGGTCAAAAGCAATGGAACAACTCCTTCAGCTTTAACAGTAAACCTACTCTAAATATAAAATTGCGACCTCTTTCTACTCGAGCGGATACACGAAGTTCACTGTGAGTCTGCTTGAAACAAAGGTGCAAATTTCAACGGAACAGGTCTTTCAACTCCGGCCTTTGAAAATATCCCTCCGAAGCCGGTATTGAGTACTTCAGGAGGCCAGTGTGCGTGGCCGGACCAAGCAGGGAACAGGAGATGCAGAAACAGTCTATCTTCTATTGTCGAGGCCAACATAACTTTTACGGCGAGACTATCATTTGCTTCATAAAGCAAGTCTCAAACTGTGCCCATATGGATCCCTTCGTAGTTGCTCCCATAGCCTTGGTTGTTGCACAGGGCCAATGCCAACTTTTACAAGAACCTAGCCAGGAGACCATATTCCATGTCGACCCTCGCGTGTGGTGTCTCTAGTCGTTTGCAACACTTTTGACACTTGGAATGGTGACATACCCAGCCTCGAAGCTTCTGCAAACTCGCATTTGTGCCGTCTACCGCTCGGTCGCAGAGTTGTGAAGGCTGCAGAAATGTTAATCAGAGTGTCCCTGAGACTCCATCGGCACACATACCTGATGTCATCCTGGTCGATGACGGGCTTGTCCTCTTCTTCTTCTTCTTGAACCTTGCGGACATTCACCGGGCCACTGTTGGACACCAGGGTGAGCTTCTTGGCATCTGAGCCTTCCTCCTCGACGTTCTTTCTCTTCTTGCCCTTGGCGCGGATCTCGCTGAGGTGCTCAAAGTAGCTCTCTGGAACATCTGTCTGGTACTTTCCACAAAAGACTCCAACTTCAAAGTCCTTGATCTGGGTCTCGCCATCGATGGCATCGAGACAGGCGGCCTTGAGGTCATCCAGCGATTGGTAGATCAACTATAGACTCGTCAGCGATGCACGTTTGTAGGCGAGAGGGGAGTTACCTCATCGGCGCCAATCTCCTTGGCGATCTCCTTCACAGTCCTATTGTGAGCAACGAGCTCTGCGTTGTTCGGTTAATATCCTTCCAGAAGCACATGTATGTGGTATACTTACGTGCGGGGTCGGCAAGATCAATGCCATACTGCAAGAAGTTACGTTAGTCAGAGTTCTTCAAGAGTTGCGACTCGAAGAAACCAGAGGAGTTCAGTCTGACTTACCACGTGGGGGTGTGTGATTTCGGGAGAACACGAAGCCAGGATGACCTTCTTGGCACCAGCTTCTCTGCTCATCAAAACCTAGAGGCAAAGTTAGCCACTTATCTTATCGGATAAGATGCTCCCGCCAGTCCCAGAAGAGCACATCTTGCTACTTCGCGACCAGCGGAAACAAGGTACATACAATTTCACGTGACGTGTTACCACGAACGATGGAATCATCAACGAGCAGGACAACCTTGTCCTTGAATTCGGACGCGATGGGCGACAGCTTTCGTCGAATGCCCTGTTGTCGTGCCTTTTGGCCCGGCTGTAACATCGTTAGTGCTGCCGACATAACCCCGAGGATGGCGATGAGGGATCAACAAACCATGATGAATGTTCGGAAAGTGTATCTAAAAGTCTGGTCAGCCCCTGGATCCATTATCAAGCTTGGGATTTTCTTACCTGTTCCTGACAAAAGCATTGGAGAGCGGCTTCTGCAGGCGACTGGCCAGGGCAGCTGCGGATGTGTTGCTAGTCTTGTTGACGGAGATTCGTCAGTTTACCCGCTTGTGTATGGAAACCAAAACAAGGGCTTACCTCAGGAATTGGAATAACTGTTCAACGTCGGTCAGTCAATGTGTCGAGGGCAGAATTGGCAAGAAAGGAGTTACTGACCAACATCAATCTCTTGGACACCCTTCTCGCCCAGCACATCCTTGACCCTCTCTGCGAGCCTCTCTCCCATGTTCTGCCGACTACGGTAGATGGAGATTCCATCTTGAGAGGAGTCAGGCCTGGAGAAATAGACCATTTCGAAAATATCGGGGGTGTACGACTTCATCTCGACAATTTGTCGGAACTGGGGGTGGCCGCCCTTCTGGATGAAAACGGCTTGTCCAGGCAGAATGTCGACAATGTTAGTAAAGCCGAGCTGGGTCAGGGCAACAGACTCGGAGGCCATGAAGTAATCCATAGTTCCATCAAGAGTGGCAGAAGGTCGGGATCCGAGGCAAAGGGGGCGGATTCCGTTCTCATCCCTGAAGGACATTAATTAGTAACAACTCCTCCAAAACATGCACGCAGATCGAATTACCTGAAACCGAGGACACCAAAGCCAGTGATCATGGCAACACAGGCAAAGCCACCCTTGCACCTCGAGTACACTTCACGGAGACCGGCGAAAATGTCGTCCACATTGGCTCGAGCCTTACCGAGCTCGTGCAGAGCGTGAGCGTAGACGTTGAGGCTATCAAACCAAGGTCAGCATATGCTTAACACGAGCCCGCCGGAGCAACATGAGCTTACAGAAGTTCTGAGTCGGAGTCGGTGTTGACATGACGGTGGGCCTCAAGATCCAAGAAGCTACGGAGTTCCGTGCTGTTGACCAGGTTGCCGTTGACAGCCAAACTCAAACCGAAAGGGCTGTCTGTTTGAAGGAGTATTGTCAGTACACTGAAGGTTCGCCTTGGGTTGTTCCTGGGACGGTATAACTTACTGACTAGAACATGTTAGTTTCAATTTTTCAGTGATAGGGTTGTCAGTCACTCACCGTAGAAGGGCTGGGCTTCAGAACTACAGCGGGAGCCGTCAGCAGATACTCCTTGAACAGCAACAGGAGATGCTTACGCAGAGGAAGTTCCAGCAGTAGGGTACCGGACGTGAGAGATACCGGCATATCCGGGAAGTGTCTCGGGGATACGGGCGGGTTCCTGGAAGACCTTGGAGGCCAGGCCGTTGCCCTTCATCTGGTACAATCTTCCTCCCTGGCAGACTGTGATACCAGCAGCATCTTGTCCACGCTAGTACGATCATCAGCACCATGATGAGAGTGACGGAAAATTGTGGGTACTCACATGTTGAAGATAGTAGATGCTCTCGTGGAGCTCGATACCAGCCGTGGTGGCTTTGGGATCGCCGAGCTGGGTTGAGGTCAGCCAAGGGTCTCATCAGCACGAGGATGAGGGTGGAGACTAACAAGAATGGCACTGATACCACACATTGTCACGCAGGTGTATCGATTGTAACTCGAAAGAGGGTATCACCCAAGTGGTTGCGCAAACAATGACGCCCTTGTTGATGTTGCTCAACGCAGTGACCTTTTGTTCTTGAGGCGAGATTGAGATTTTAGTGGGCACTGAAAAAAGCTGCAAGCACCGGACACCGGAGGAGGGTGGGGCGGATGGGATGCCTCAGGCCCGAACCTTTCCACTGGTTCGGCGGGTAGTCATGATTGCCTTCACCAAAACTCTTTCGACACCAAAAGTATTAAAATTAGGAGTTCAATGGCTGTCCACCTGTGGCCTATCAATATCTAGCTGATTGTTGAACAAAGACAATGGCCCGAGAATGCGAAACCGGCAATTGGGGAATTTGTGTAGGTACGCCGATGCAAGCACCCCAATTGGGTCCCTGCCGCAGGGCAAGGGCCTATCGCGCACGGCGGACACGATTGGAACCAGGATCAGAGATAGATAGCCCGAGGTCATGGACCGAAGGCGGGGTTGTCTCGGGCCAAGTTGGTTGGGGCGCGCGATTAAAGATTAGAGAGTCATGACGGCAACCTTCAGCTTCCAATGTGCGATGTTCCATTGGCAACCGCATACCTATCCAAGGCCCCCAACTATGAGCGACTTCAATGAGGTTTCAGCTTCGCTTCTTACTTAGAAGCTTGCTTTGATCCTCAAAGTATTCCTTCGGCACACCCGTGAAGCTCAATGGATAGAAACCTTTTAGAGGCTGGAACTGACTCGCGATCTCAACGGTTTCTGTTCGGCGGATGGTTGGCCACGGCGGGCCGGCTAATGATCCGCAGCTACCCTAGGGTGGGAACCTCAGAACCCAAGCGTCGCAGAGCTCGGCCGTGTTCTATTACACTCACCACCGCGTGGCAGGAAACCACCCAACTGTCTACTCACTCATTTATGTTCTCAAATGTAAACTCGGCGTAAGACATCTCTTGAAGAGCCAAATATCTTGTTAAAACATGGCGTGTGTAATCACCCGCTCATGAAAGCACTGTGAGTTAAGACCATGAACCTCGATTCCTGTCTTAAAATGCCAAGGCTTCACCGACACAGCACGTCCCTTTCCAATCTCTTTCCAAAAGTCCCCATAAAATCAAGAGCATCCCACGAGTGGGGCCCAGCGATGAGGTTTCCCCTTCAATATGGACGCTCAAGTAACAAGAGATTTCGTACCAGCCTTGCGTTTGCATCGTAGAACGGAATGATTTAGAGCGAAAGGTATGCCACAAGTACCACTTGTGACAGGACTCTCCCCTTCTGCTGTTGTAAATAAGTATCCTGGACCAGTTCACAGGTCTTTTACCCTCTCTTCCTGGAAGTCATGGGTTTGGGAAAATACGTTTTTTCTTGTTGCAGTCTTTTTTTTTTTTTTTTTTTTTTTGACTGATCGTCCGGAAAGCAGGTCACTGTTCGAAACTGAGTCCTGGATAAAGTCGGGATTGTGAGACAGTCACAGTGTGAATGACTGAATTGAAACTGTACTGGCAATGTACTCCGTATTGTTTCTTCCAATGATGCCAGGCAGCTCGTCTGCAGGCCTGATTTAAGCGAAACATATCGAACGAGCCAATCAACACAATTACGAAATGCCCTCCTAACCCCTGGTATTCAAAGGGGGCAACCTATGAAATGGTTCATCTTTGGGGACTTTGTGTAGGCTCTTGACGAAAGATGATGAAAGCACTGAGACGGGGTTAGAGAGCACCATGGCGCCTTGCATAAGATGGAAATTTCCTTGCCTGACCTACTTGCCGCAATGAAAACTCTGAATGCTCTCTTAATGGGACTATTGTGGACTTTTGTGCACACAAGGCTTTTGACGCGAATACGGCCAGCTTCAATGACCATCATAGCCCCCTGAAGAATACACATGAACTTCTGCGGATCCGTGCCCGAAACGACTGCTTTGTGAAGCTGCAGCTTTTTTGATTATCTGAATTGAGCTCGGGACTTTCTTGTCCTTTAGTTACTATAGATTACGCCCGTGGTGGCAATCCGGAAGCACAGTCATGCCGCAGTACCTAGATGCTGACCAATGTTCCACCGGCTCACACTGTGCTATGACATCTCAGCTCCAGGTGGCTGTACTTTTGAGGACTTGTGGTCGTCATGTCTCATTGGCAAGTTGGCCTACCGTATGCGCTAACTGGTAGTTTTTCTTTTGGGAGTTTGGCAGACTTTTTTCTTTTTTTCCTTGTTTTTCATGTGTACTTTGTGGCCCTTTTGTGACCCTTGATGTGATGTGTTGTCTGTGTCCAGACGACGCAGACCTCCCTGGAAGCCGCACACAGCATATAAATTCCCCCTTTCCATCTTGTGACACTCTCTTTTCAACCTTCCCATCTCCTACGCTCCTCTAGCCCAGTTCCACATCATGGACATGATATTTGATCACGAAACGGTCACAGACCAATCCGAACTCCTCCCTGTCCATGGCAGCTATCAAAGCCTAATTCCAGATGAGCTTTCTGCTCAACTGGACCTTTCCTCATTGCCTGGCGTTGACTCTTTCGGTTTTCCTGCGCACCCTCAGCCGCCAAACAGCACAGTCCACGCCGCTGCGAACAGCGTCGCCTCTGGGGTGCCGCCTGCCAAGCCCAGCCACGGCAAGCGCTGGCAAATCCCCGATGCGAAGTGGGAGGAACACAAAGATACTCTGTACAGGCTGTACATCGTGGAGGGTTTGACCCTGGAGAAGACCATGGCGGTGATGGAGAAGTACCATGGCTTTCAAGCGTCGTAAGTGGTCTTCTACAGATATCTTTCTAACCACAAAGACTGACATATGGTTGCTGCCAGAAGAAGGATGTACAAGGACCGCTTCAATTCTTGGAGGATGTTCAAGAATTTAAGAAAGAACGACGTTAAGGACGTTGCCCGACAGCTGAAGGAGCCGCAGTGCCGTGACAGTGAGATCTTGATCTCCGGCAAGAAGGTCTCTATGGCGAGAATGCAACGCTACTTGAACCGGCATGGCGAATCCAACCTGGAAAACGCAAACATTATTCCGAAGACCCTCGAAGTCAACAGTGTGGGCTCGACCATGGGAACCGCAGCAAAGAAAACTCCACGCGCTCTCTTGCTCGGGGTTGATGTCAAAGATCCTTTTGATGTTCAATCATTTCGCGCCCCCCATGGGGAGGGAATCTCTGTGGGTGAGTTGCTTGTCCTACGAACGAAAGGCGCCACGCAGATTATGGATGAGGAAGTCGACGAGGGAATCTTGAGTCTTCAAACTGCATTCACCGGGTTGCGAGATTTCTACAAGCCATCCCATCCCAGCGTTGTACAAACTGCTTGGTGTTTGGCTGAGGGTTACGTCCGGAATCAAGAGATAGAGAGCGCAGATGAGATCGTCAACTGGATTTCCAGTGGCTATAGCCAAGATCTGAGTCTCTTCCACCCTCGAACGTTGGACCACTACCTAAGCGTTGTCAAAATGCTTCAGGAGTGGGGGCGAAGCCAGGACGCCAGATCGTTGGGGTTTCGCCTCTTTGCTGCGATCCGTGACAAAGCCCCCTCGAGCAAGGTTGTCATGGTCCGCCAGTCCTCGGAGCCTGACTGCGAGTTCTGTAGTATTGCTGATGACGCTGAGTTCCAGCAAATCTTCGATGAGCGCTCAGACATGGACGAAGTCGACCAACAGCTCAAGCTTGCTAGCATCTGGTCTGCGGCCAGGCTCCCTGGTATGCAGCCAGTGATGGAGAAGCTGATTTTGCGGTTTTCTTCGCTTAGCTCGGTCCTGAGAGGCTGGGAGGTGAAGGCTAGATGCATCTACATCAGGGCTTTGAACGACGAAAAAGCCTACGACGCTGTCAGGTCGGAGTGCAAACTCGCCCAGAGCACACTGAGTGACCTGATCCGTCACGCCAATCCGCCATCTACGGCAGATCTCATCTGTCTTTGTGCAGAGGTGTTGCGCATATTCCACCGAGTGAAAGACACTTCTGGAATCGAGAAGGTAGAGAAATGGAGAAAGAACCTGTTGCTTGGCCTTGTCAAACCATTTGAAGGAACTGGAGGCCGCACCAACTGTTTGGGCTCCATCAGCCACTTGTCAGATATCGGCTTGGGCTATCAGCGCCGCTTCAAGCAGATAGATGCCGAGATTTGGTTTGAGTGGGCGAACAAACTCTCGGCCCATGAGCTCGGGAGTCACAGCCTCATCTCACAACTTCTTGATAGGGCGGTTAAGGAAAGGTATTATGATGATAGTCAAGTACTTGGTAGTGTTTAGTCAAGGTTTTCATGTGCCTGTTCAATTACTCCTTCATAAGTAGAACGAAGAACGAACCAGCAACTGCGCTCATCCCAAATAGTGAATCAAGAGTTAACTGGTAAACCAAATAATTGACTTGGATGGTTTTCTCCGCCAGAATGTGTCATTTTAATTGCTTATATGAGTGCCCATCTGCCATCGCTCACGGGGCACACGCTCTCAGCCATGGAGGTCAAGTGAAAATGAAAGACACTTGTTTGTTTTTGCAAATTATCAAGCATAGAGATCCAAGAGCAAGACGAGATCCCAAGGTAGCCACCAGATGTTCACCAGCGTTCCTACTTCCTTATATAGCCCCCCAACTGTCTCGAAACCCCTAATCTCAGTAAAACAAGGTACTTGCGGGGCGAGAGCCATATCTCGGCTGAGAGAAGATGACTATGATTGCGCGGGTTGCGCGGATTCCACGGTTCGCCGAGGAAGTCGTTCGAGACAGGGAACTACAAAATCTAAGACTTCGCTCAGGTGTAACAATATCAATAATCAGTTTCTAGACGAACGATTTTCGGTTCTTTCACTGAACAGAATTCTCATCGAAGACTAACTTCTTAAGTAAAAACGAGAAATTATGCCGCTATCATCTGTTGAAACCAAGTTGTCCAACCTCTCGTTGCAGGTCGGTCCAGATCATGGACTGGAGCTAGTCAATATTCCAGCGCCATCGCCTCAGGATGGAGAGGTTTTGATCAAGTTGAAGGCCGTTGGGATCTGCGGGTAAGGAGCATCGCAACTTGATACTATGCCTAGATGTTTGTTGACACTGGAATAGATCAGACATTTACTTCTGGAAAGCAGGCCGAATAGGCTCGTCGAAATTTTAAAAAGACTACATTCTTGGACATGAGTGTGCCGGCGTTGTTGTTCAGTGTGCACCAGATGTCCACTCTCTCCAAGTAGACATATGGTCAGCTTCCCTTACCCCGTCAACGTGTCCGGAATTCGTACCACAGCGCTGACATATAACGCAATAGGTGACCGCGTGACTATTGAGGCTCCTATGCCGTGCGAATATTGCCTGTTTTGTCAAAGTGGAAGACGCGACATGTGTAGCAACCTGTGCATCATCGGCGTGTTCTGACTGACGGCGCCCTACAGAGATACATGGTCCACCCGGCCAAACTTCGACTCAAGTCTGTTAAACTTTGCACTGGCCAAGTATAAAAATCAGTCACTAACAACTCGTTAGGCTGTCAGACAACATCAGCTTCGCCGACGCTGCGTTGCTGGAGCCACTTAGTGTAGCAATCCAAGGAGTCCGAGATGCTGGTAGCCTTCACTTGGCAGCGCCGCCTTGATCTGCGGTGCTGGGCCTATCGGCTTGTTGACTCTAGCAGCTGCTAGGGCCTCCGGGGCCCACTCATTGGTTATCATAGATATCGAACCGACCAGGTTGGATTTTGCCCAGAAACTCATGCCTTCGTGTTTCACATACAAGGTTGAAACGAACCTGACACCCGAGGAGAATGCGAAGGCGATCAGGCAGCTATATGGGCCGGGACAATACTCTGCCCCTGAGACAGTTCTTTAGTGCACTGGCGCGGATAGTAGCGCCCTTGTTGGATTCCATGCTGCTAGAATGAGTAGCAAGGTTATCATTCTTAGAGTTGACAAAGGAGCCTTTACCAATTTTCTGACTGAGCTGATGTTAGGCAAAATGGTCAGTACCAGGACTCTCAGGACATCCATCGAAGTAATCTAACCGTGTCATATTTAGCTTTCTATCAAATACTCTGGCAGCTACCACGATACCTGGCCGGCTGGCATCGCGTTACTCAGCGGGGGCCTGATAAACCTGGAAGGGCTCGTCACACATGGCTTCCCGTTAGAGAAAGCAGATGAAGTCTTCAAGTTGGTTGCTGATTCCAAGCATGACACTCTCAAAGTGCAGATTGTTGAATAGCTGGTGACTCTTAGTAGTAATCTGTATCTTGTGATGATAGGAGGAACTCGCCTTTCAATGGTAGCAGATGCGGTCCAAATAAGATTTAGACTACCTTGGTGAAGAGGACGAGGATCACCCTCTCGTGAGGATACAACTCCCCCCTAAGAAGGTAACAGGGGGTGTACACTCTGTCGATCCAGCCTAGCTTGCCACCAATGCAACTCTTTGAACCTTGTTTCTGTCATGTGCATATACCAGAACTGATAAAGTGGCTGGTAGATGAAACACGATCGTGTATTCTAGGTTTTGTCCTCGGAGAGAAGCGTCACTGATAACGACCATCAAGACAATTGCTAGCAGAATAACTACATAAAACAACCACATAAATCAAGCTTTCCAAGGCCCTTTAGATGTGTACCAGCTCTTCTAACTCGATGATTTGCTTTGAACTCCCATTCAGCGCGATCTAGACCAATGCCCTGGCAAGGTCGTCCACTTTGATAGCACCACATGGCTTCTCAGTAAGGATACCAAAGCAACCTACGTCCAGCGACAGAATTCCGCTTTGTCCGCGCACACCAAACATCCAATCAATCCTCATTCTTTGCAAGGTCACACAGCCCCTTTTCAACTTGGCCCTGTATCAAGTCAACGCAAGGCTTCACAGCAAATACAAGAACTGCATAACTTGACGAGTCGAGTTTCAGCCATGAAAGACAAAGACTTGTTCTGATCCCACACGGCATATTTTCCACTACAAAATATCGAGAGTTAGGTAGATAGATGGGTAGTCCAGACTCCGCGTATTCTATATGTAGGTCCGCGTCATCGACAAGCAGTCCTGACTAATTCTCAGCTACACTTGTCTATGTAGCCGCGCATTCCGTGGACCGAAGACCAAGTGGCTGTCCACTACCCATTGAATACACTAGGTTTAGACCACCTGATAATCATTTGATATTTCCAAAGTTCCATCCTTGAATAAAGACTGGTCTCTATAAAGATGGGTAAAGTTGGAGTTGTTTTTTTTCTTTTACCTTGCCATCACCCAGTCACCAGCCCTCCTGTTAGACTTGTACAGTCAATCGTCGTGTCTCTGGTCTCTCGCTTCCTGGTGCGAGATAGCTCGAGGTGTCGAGTGTTTCACCACATAAATTATCGGCTAGTCAGGCTTTCTTCAACATGCCTATTCGAGAATGACTCTGTAAAATGACGTCACCTCCCAGTCGATGGAGGTGTGGTAAAGGTCACGAAAGGAGACTACGCGCCCAAGATTCCACACCGATGGCTAATGTAGAACGTCATCAAGTAATTGCTCGTATATTATGTTGCGCGTGTCTTTTTGCCATTGTGAAATAACTAACTATTTCAGAAAATGTTCACCAATCCGCCCAGCCAACTCGCCCTTGAAAAATCACCACACAGGGCTGAAGTTTTTCCCCTCTCTGAAGAACCTCGGAACTTCATCTTCGTCAACCAGCTTGCTTCTTCCTTTGACCTCTGACATCATGCCTTGCAGTTGCCTCATCGCCTCCTCTCGAGCCATGGTAGAGACCCTAGCAGAACCTCTTAAACGGGAAACAATCTGGGCGGTGATCTTCGAAGCATCCTCATCAGGCATTGACCAGCATCGAGGCCGGTCATCTTGTATGTTCGCTTTGTGCGCGGCCATTACTACCCTGGCACATGGTTGCACTTGCTCGTGCCCTATGTTCGCCACGTTGGCCTCTGGATCGAGCTGCTCGAGAATTCCATTGATCAGCCATACGTGGTTGACACTGAGGATGACCATAGACGGATCATAGGTAGCAAAGGGGGACTCTTCTGGACAAGCCTGGACGCATTTGTAGCTAAGCTGAGTGCCAGTGAGCGAAACTAGCACTGGAATATTGCCTAAGAGGGAAGCGCCTGCTTCAAGAAACGCCCTCAAAGTCTTCGGGACCTCTCCAGAGGCTTTGCGGCGAAAGCTTGAGCGCATAGCTGCCCTGTACCACGAAAGTCTGTTGAAGGTTGTGCTGAGATAGAGAACCCAGGGGCTTGTCAAGGCATCATTGTTGCCATTGGGGGCAGCACCCTGCTGTAACAGGCACTGAATCAATGGGCCTCGGTCCTCATACACAGTTTCTTCATCCCCATGATCCTCCACTCTAGCGCAAAAGCCGTACAGAAGCGCACCCAGGACCACACCAGGGCCAATCCTCGGTTGCACCTGTGGTATTCGACCGGCAGTGTAGCGCACGAGCCCTGACAAGCCTGCCCAGAGCAGAAATTCGGCCTCGATCAATTCCGGATCTCGCCTTGGTAAG
Source organism: Fusarium falciforme (assembly GCF_026873545.1). Classification (NCBI taxonomy): domain Eukaryota; kingdom Fungi; phylum Ascomycota; class Sordariomycetes; order Hypocreales; family Nectriaceae; genus Fusarium; species Fusarium falciforme. The sequence continues at coordinate 6,293,222 of NC_070544.1, read as the reverse complement.
TTCCGCGCCTTTAGACCCATCCTTACGAAATCTGACCACAGTCTTCTGGTCTCGTAGGCCCCCTCAATGGCCGATGTGAGATCTTCTGGAGGAACACCATCCTTGTCCACGGTACGGCTGGCTGAGAGTAGAAATGAGCTAAGCTCTCTGTATCTGGGAAATTGTCCGGTGTCCTGAAGAAACGGCCAAACGTGGCAACGCAGTAGGCAAGCTCTGATCAGTCTCGTACGGGCGTCATTTACGGATATCTCGCGGGTCTGCCAGAGGCGCCGCCCGTCCTCATTTTCAAGGAGAAAGTCGCGAGCTGTCCGGTGAATGAACAGGACCTGCATATCTGCATAGTGCTCCAGACTGTTCCCCCTGGAAAGCTCGTTGGACACTTCAAGAAGTCCAGCTGATCGGATCTCGACTGCCCTCGCAACGTGAGAGCATCTCTTATCAATCTCTGCGGTGGGGAACTCCTCACCACGGTCCAAGAATCGATCCAAGACAGTCGCGTCGGTGGCAGCCATCAGCTCGAAGACAGACACCGACCCTTGCTTCAGACACTTGAGGGTTCTGGAGCGCCCAGTCTTCTCCGCCGTATATTCTGCCGCAAAAATGATGTTAAAGAACCAAGACGAACTCTTCTGGTAAATCCCACGGTCATCGTTTAGCCTCGACCACATGTCTTTATACAGTGCTGCTAGGTCTCCCGGCATCGACTCAAGTCTCTGCCTGAGTTCAGCATCAGAGTCACCGTTCTCGATTCCCCTTGCAAGACTCTTTGAAACTAGAACAACCCAGAGGAATACCCCATCGGCCCTGCAGATGATGAAATCCACGAAAGCTTTGATGTGTAGTTTCTGGTCTGTTGGTGAGATGGCCCGGCGCAAGCATCCTGCAGCATATTTTCTCATGTCATTTTCCGTCAAGTCCTGCATTCTGAGATTTGCGTGAACCTGGAGATGGTTTCGCAAGACCTGTTCTGGGCGACTCGAAAGACATAGTTTGACTCGTGGTCCCGAGAGCCTGTCCAGGAGGAAGAGAAGATCATGATAGTCCGCTTGAGGGGAGAATTCGTCCAAGCCGTCAATGAACAGACAAATGCCACTTTTAGATTCAGAAACGCAGTTTTGAAGAAGAGCCTCTAGTTTCTCTGTGTCCCAATCCGCGTTTGATGACGGTTTCTGGCAGATGCCACGTGTCTTGTGAAGGTAATTCAAAGCCATCTGTCGGTTCTCACAAAAGATCTGGTACATCAAAGAGCATAGCAGACCCTTCAAACTTTGTTGCATCTCTGATCCTGCTTTCCAGAAGTAGTGCGAGAAAATCTGGACTTCGGACTGCCAGTTGCCCAAAAGCCTTTTCGTCTTGGGATTGGATGAGACGAACTTCATCAGAGTGCTCTTCCCCGAGCCTGGCTTGCCAGAGATCCAGTAGATGTGGCATTTGGATTCCAGCCAGTCCACAAAGCTGTCCCAGTGTCCTCCTTCCCCATTGGGACTGGATCTCGGTGAGAAGCCACCCGTAGAATCGTCCTCATCAACAGTTGTCCACTCTGAAAGGGGGGGTTCCTCGTCCGGTTCCTCGTCCGGTTCCTCGAATATCCAGCGGTATGTTTGAGGATAGTTCCCAGTGATTTGATTCTTTCGTTCCTCCATACTTTCGAATTTGAGGCTTTGTAGCAGGCGCTGATAATTGACTTCCTCATTTTGCTTGTCCTTCCATTCCTGGAATTGGTCAAATTGCCGTTGGGTGCTACTTTCGACAGTAGTGATTTGTGTTTGTAATAGCTGGGTGTTCTTGGACGACTCAGACTTGATGTGCGCTTCCACGCGAGATTGCGCATTGTTCATGGCCTGGAGCAGTTGATCTCGCGTTTCCGTATTTCCCTGAGCAATCAGATCGAGCTTGTTTTCGTTTTTCGAAGAGCACTGCTGGATTGTGTCTTGCAGAAGGCGGCGTGAGTCTGTGAGAACGCCTTGCTGCTCGATTGTAGAGGCATCAACTCGATTAAGTGTCCTCACAAGAAGTTGAGTGTTCATGGTCGATTGGATATTTCTGAGACTGATTTCCAACTGCTCCAGGCGCGATTTTCGAAAGACTGTTTTGAATCCGAGTCGGATACTGATTCGAACTCCTTTCTGCCCGTTTTGAGGTGAAAGATTCTGCATCTCTTGGGCCAAGTTGGTTGCGACCTCGAGGCACTTTTCTGCTGTGTCCCGAAGAGCCAGATCATCGCTCGAAAGAACACCACTGCCTGTGTTCAGATTGTTTTTAAGCGTCTCGGAGATTTTTGTCAGTTCTAGACCGTAGTCGTTGAGAGCAGGGTCCGGCTGTCCATCGTTGTAGATCTTCTTGCACAGCGAGAGAGTCTGCCCAGCGAACGTTAGCGTCTGCATGACGCTGCAGGCAAGTCCGAGGGCTGCCAGAGGCTCGAGGTCAGGCATTGAGGGAGTTTCGGTAGAGGTAAAAGCTGCCGCTGTTCAGATTCTTCTGATCGAAGTTGAAAGGTGGGAAGGAATGAGAGAGAAAAAGAGAGAAGATTTGAAGACGAGGCTCTCAGCTGGATGGCTGTGAAATGGCTGAGCGTGCAGGTGCAGGGATGTCTCTCGACGGCCAATTACAATCATCTCGAGGCTTTCTGAGAGGGCGTCCCGAGTCCTCAAGCACAGGTGCTCATGGCATTTTCCTGGGCATTCATGCATGTTTACAACAGCAACAGCAGTCCAGCTACCGATAGGCATATTTCATTGTTCACGGTAGGTATTATAAGCCATGGATCCAAAGCGATAGATGATGAAATAAGCGTGAAGATGATTAAAAGTTAGGTAGGGAGTTAGTCCAGAGTCGGAACGAGATACCCATTGAATAGCATTACTGGGGGACTTTTCGGGCAAACATGATGGGAGAAGAGGCAGGGAGACAACACGAGGGCCGGTCAGCCCACTTGCACCCTGGGCATACTGGTGTGGTTGAGAGTCGGGGGTGCTTCCCTCAACATCCATAGGGGTGCAAGCAGGTTTGACGTGTCCGATTAACTCTCCATTCTCAACGAGTAGATGAGAAAAAACTGATTTTGCCAGTCTTCTGACCAAGGCCTCTGTCAGTAAATGTGGTGAAACCGTCACGGCGGAAGCCATTTAAACACCACCAATCGCCGATCGGAGCGGAAAGTGGGGCCGCTCACCGAAATCGCCGGGCGGATTTTCTCTTCTCCCTCTAAATTTTGGCGATGCCATCGGCCCACCACGGACGACCCCTCGAACAATGACTCAATTGGCACGAGTATAGCTTCCTCGCCCTTTCTTTTGCGATCATGATGCTCCCTCTTGGTCGCGGAAGCTTTGCTCTGCGCCGCGGAGCATGCGCAAGCTCCCTAACGCTGCTGCGAGCGCGGCAATGTCTGCCCCGGCGCTGCTACTCCCAGAGCTCCGACCCAGAGGCTAGAGCTACAGCTGATGGGACGATCAACGAGACCTACAAGAAGGATATTCTAGGCCTCTGGGAGAAGTGTACGGCTCTCGCATACTCTCCGCACACAATGGTTAACACGCGTCAGACAGCAATGCGGATCTGCCCCTCAAGAACACCAGGCCTGGCAAATACTCCGGGTTACTAGGCAAAAAGAGGGCTGTATCCAAGAGCCTCATCTTTGCCGACCTTACCACCTCGTCGGGGGAGGTGATTCAGCTCTGCGCCGATGCCGCAAACGATCCCGAAGCCCACGCCCTCTTGCGCGACGTCCCCGCCTTTAGCCCCGTCCTCGTCGATGTGATAAACGAGACCTCGAAGAATGAAACCGTTGGGGAGCCTTCGTCCGCTTCTTCCAAACCTACTGTCTCCCTCACGAACCTCCGAACCCTCAACAGCGTCCCTAAGGACCTCATCGTTACGAAAGAGGTCAACTTCCCACCGAACAAGCGACACTACCAGATCAAATTCCACCCAGAGCTTCAGGCCCGCCTCAAGTTCCGGTCATGGCTCAAGGCAGAGCTGACCAAGGGCCTGCTGAACAAGGGATTCGTCGACGTTGAGACACCGACACTGTTCAAGTCAACACCCGAGGGCGCTAGGGAGTTCCTCGTCCCGACCCGCCGGCGCGGCATGGCGTACGCTCTGAACCAGAGCCCTCAGCAGTACAAGCAGATCCTCATGGCGAGCGGTATCGGGCAATATATGCAGTGGGCTCGCTGTTACCGTGACGAAGACTCGCGGGCAGACCGTCAGCCGGAGTTTACGCAGCTGGATATGGAGTGGTCCTTTGCTGGTGCGGCAAAGGTGAGGCAAGACGTCAACGACATTGTTCTAGATGCTCTGGCGGCTCTACGGCCTGCGCATAGCTATAAGGAGATTCGGAAGCAGCGGGTCCCCGTATTGACGGAGATTCCTGATGGCCCACAGCCTTCGGATGAGCCTCGCGCGCACGAGTTCACGACGATCAAATTCCAGGACAGCATTGCTTCTTATGGAACTGATAAGCCTGATCTGCGCATCCCCAACAAGGTACAGTTCTCGCATGGGTCATTTCAATGCACACTGCTAACAGTTTCAGGTCCATGCTCTTCCAGACCTGGAGCCTTATCGCCAGTTCGTCAGCATGATCACTGATATAGAAGATCCGCTGGTCGAAGCCTTCACATTCCCACTAGAAAACTGCTCTCCACAGGAGGCGCGTGAGTTCGTCATCAAGTTTATGGATGATCTGCCTACAGGACTAGCCAACAACCCCGACGGACAGCCTTCAGTGCTGGTTTACGACTCGAGCAAACCACTCATGGGATTGAGCTCGGTCGGCTTCGAATTTGAGGCCATCTTGGACCTTGTATCCGAGGGCAAGGAGCTCAATGACGGCGATCTCATCGTTTTCCAGGCCAGGGAGAAGCCCCAGGGTCAGTACTGCAAGGGCTCCACCAAGATTGGCGAGATGCGCAGTGCCCTCTGGAAGGCCCTGGTCGAAGCAGAATACATGTCGACGCCAAAACTCGGCACCCCCGGCTCACTGCAGTTTGTGTGGGTGACCGAGTTCCCCATGTTTAAGCCCGTCGAGGAGGGTGAGCCAGGTCAGGAGGGCAGCGCCGGCATCGCGGCATCCCACCACCCCTTCACGGCGCCCCTTTCCCAGGCCGACCTCGAACTCCTTTTCACAAACCCCCTCGATGCCAAGAGCGCAGCCTACGATCTCGTGCTCAACGGTGTCGAGGTCGGCGGCGGCAGCGAACGTATCCACGTAGCCGAAGTTCAAAAGTTTATCATGCAGGACATCCTTAAGGTGCCCAAGAAGCGGATCGCCGACTTTGCTCACCTCTTTGAAGCCCTGCAGTCCGGATGTCCTCCTCACGCTGGTTTCGCCTTGGGCTTTGACCGACTCGTCGCGCTCATGACGGATACGGCAACGGTGCGAGATGCCATGGCGTTCCCCAAGACGATGAAGGGAGAGGACCCGCTCGTCAAGTCGCCGAGCAAGTTGACAAAGGAGCAGCTTGAACCTTATGGGTTGTATCTCCGGGGTCAGAAGGATTCATGAGAAACCTTCCGAGACGGGGGGAGTTGGATAGCGCCTTGGCCCGCAGTAGCTGAGGGTATCACATCGCGACTCACTAGAAATGTTTCATGTTTGGGCTGGGAAGCGAACTATATACTGTATTGTAAGTGTAGACAAGTGTACCATAGAGGCGGCGTTATAGAACATATCACTCAATGGTAGATGATCAGAAGATGAAGTAAATATGTTTAATGAATTGATGCTTGTCTAGAAAACAGTTCTGTGCTTCGCGCGTCGTTAAACCGTTGCATTATGCCCTATGCCCAACCAGTTCCGGCAACGACGTTCTATCGTGTTGCTCGTACTCTATTGCCCTTGGGTCCCCAAACTCCGATAATCATGAAAAAAAATGTGTATGCCTTTTTCGCGCGAGGGGGTATCTCGAAGGTCGTGATGTTTGTTGTGTTGCGCTTAGGCCATGATGAAGCCGAAAGCAGTAGCGCCGAGAGCAACCAGGGCAGCGACAGCACCAGCCTGGCCGCGCAGGCTCACGGCAGCGTTGTCATCGTCGTCGTTGTCGGTGCTGGTAGCAGCCTCGTTCACGGCGCTGCTGACACGGGAAGCAACGCTGCCAGCCTTGGTGGAGACCCAGGTCTCAGCGGCGTCGATGGCGGTGCTGATGTGGGAAGCCTTGTCCTTAGCCCAAGACTCAGCCTCGGAGGCGTGCTCCTGACCCCAGCTCTTGACATCGGAAGCCTTGTCCTTTGCCCAGGACTCGGCTTCAGAAGCGTGGCCCTCAGCCCAGGTCTGGGCGTCGTTGGCCTTGTCCTTAGCCCAAGTCTCGATGTCGTCGCCAATGTCGCGGCGGACCTCGGGGGCCTGGGTGATGGCGGGGGCGGCGTTGTTGGCGGCGACGAGGCCGGCAGCGGCGAGAACGGCGATCTTGGTGAAGAGCATGTTGATGGTGTTGTGTGGTTGGTGGTTGAGTGTTGGTGTAGAAGATCGAGTAGAGTTGGTTTGTTAAGATGTAAGCTTAAAGTAGAAAACCTGGGGTATTTGACTGTTGTGTTGCAATGAACTGAGATGAAAACAAGATTGGAAGGGGCATAATCTCCCTTCATATATACCTGCGCAGCGGCGTGTTTCAATTTTTGTTTGCTTTCCCTGGTCATCTCATTTCGCAATGTGGCGGGGACACAAGTTGCATCAATGCCTCCACTAATTTTCAGCTACCGTTGTCACAGCCATCTGAGTAAGCCAACCACGGCTTCTCCCTTTTGCAGGGGATCTCCAGCTTTGTTCGTCCCTGGCGTCGATCGGCTGTGGCTCCGCCTAGGCTGCGCCATGCCGGGCCATGTCATCACCGCCTGCAAGAGTCTGACTGTCAACTGCCGTCTTATTTCTCCTCCGTCAGACAAAGATCCACAGGATTTACCTGATTTGTCTCGGTGAGTGCGCGGCGAGAGTGGCAAGGAACATGCCACGAAAGGGCAATAGACATTCCCAATCGGGAGACTGCTGCACAGCCAGCCACGGTAATGCACCAACGGTTCGGTTAAACTGTTGAGTTAGAGTTTTTGGTCGTTGCTATTTTGGTATCAACGCGTGGCTGGCAGCCACACTGGGGCGCAGGGAGTCGTGGCGACGCCATTTATTGATGGGGCTGGTGATTCCCTGCCTTGGGACGGGACGCGTTGCCCCGTGCTGAGGGAGAGGAGGCCTCCTAAACAGCCCGAGAGAAATACTTACGCAGCGCCAAGAGTTGAGTTGTTTCGAGATTATCGTAGCATTCACTGTTGCAGTTGCGGTAATGTGATGAAGAATACACGTAAAGGGACTGATGGAAATTGCCTACCTCGTACCCCGTAAAGAATACGATAACCATTAACGAGAATAAGAGAGATTAAGACACGATCTGGGCCTAGCCTTTGGGACTCTAGCCTTGTCGCTTTAACAATTCTCCAAGATCTCATCAAGCGAGCTTGGTGGGTTGTTTACTTCTAGGCTCATGTCTCTGGTTGTGTGGCAGCCAAGTCGTACGCCAAACGTCACCCACTGTATTGAACAAGGCTCCGCAGGACGCATGTGCGTTAATCGCAAAGCCAAACCAAACCCCTTCTTTTGTCAACATAAATGATCCTATCTTTTTCCCCCCATGTTATCAACTACGCCCATTTTCCAGTCCGTCCAAAATCCCATTACTCCTTCAATGTCGCTGTCCCTCGGGAATTTCGAGCTCTCCCTCTCCTCGATTGACCCCCCCTCCGTCCTTACTCTCTAGTTGTGCATGCCTTCGCGTGTCGCTGCATATTCCACTTGCGGGAGAATTGACGAGAACAAGTAGGGCATCGGTAACCCTCTCTGCAGTGGAAGTGATCAGCAAGCCAAGAAGCGCCATCGCAGAAAGGGAAGAAGAGTGTTGGCTCACGGGGGAAGGATCCATTCCACAAACTCGTTATACGCGACGACATCGCAGAACAATGACTGGGTGCCGAGAATGTTAGTTCAGGGTAGGGAGAGGGCCTTGGTTACAAAGCCGCTTGCTTACCTTGGCGATCCTGATCATGTAGTCCTTGACTTCACTAGTGCTCTGCAAATACCCAATCTCAACAAACGCCTCAACAACAGACACTATACCTCGGGATGGGACGTCTTTGGTGTCCTTTTCAGACACTAGTTGTGTCAAGTATTGGTCGTAGATGCGTTCCCCCTCTTTGGCCCGTTCCTCGGTCCACTTGACAAACAATTGTATGTCCTTGGATATCGCTCCCCAGCCAGACAAGCCAAATCAGAAGCTTCCATTTTCTTGACAGTACTTTAGTACGACGGTAAAGACCGGTGTGTCTCGTAACCCCCAGGGGTTGTCACTGCAAGATGAGGTATTATTAGGGGCGCTACTGGTGGCGGGCTGCTGAGTGACGTTGGATGGGATGACAGCTGTGCCACCTAGCATTGGGTCATCGAATATGTTATAGTTCGGGTCGGAGGATTGGCTGTAGTCGATATTTTGGCTATCACTGGTGTTGACAGATTGGTCGAGCGATTGACCTGGGTCAAAACAGTGGCCGAAGTAAAGCGATTGTCCTGGGTCTGGGATGTTGAAAGCATGAGACATCATCATCAATGAAGACCACTCCCCCTCTGTGGCATTCGCGATTATCTGAACATGGTCCTGGGCTTTCTCTTCAGTGGATGTGTTTGTAGGGATAAATCCAGGACACGCAAATTGAGATTTCTGGAATGGTTGGGGTTGGTGTGGACCTTCAAGCTCCATGTAGTCAAGAAGGTCGATGAAGTTCATCTTGTCGTGGGCTTCAGGCAAAAGCCAGTACGCAAGCCCCCGAAACGCCTCCCGTTCTTGTGGAGTCTCGAGGGCATTTAGCCAGATAAGGATGCCGTCCAGGATCTCGGTCTTCTTGAGCCTGCCTCTCGCGTGCAGGAGGCTCGAGACGACATATGAGAGGCTGCAGAATGCAAAGACTTTCTCGAGGTCGTTGGGGGTAGGGCCTGTCAAGGTGTTGCGAAATGCAAAAACGCCAGCGGTGCGAAGGCCTCTGGAGTCTTTGTATGTCTCGCGAAGGCTGTTGATGATTGGCATGTTTAGGCCCTGCGACACCTTGACAAAGTGCCGCCAAAGGCATTGCATGACCTCCCGAACATCTCGAACAGACGACCAGGCTATTTCTTGGGGCGGCTGGCGTGGCTGGCGTGATGCGGCAGCCTTGCAGAGAGCGTCAAGCTCCAGGGCAAGCTCGTCAGGCTCGACACTAGGCGGGGGTGTCGCATCGAGAGGCTCCGTCGCATCAAGATACTTCATGCCAGCAAAGAGGCCATCAATCTCTCCAAGAGCTCGAGAAAGATGCTCCAAGGCTTGAGCACCCCCGACATTTGCACGGGTGGCACCTCGGTCGAAGGAGTGGTATTGTGTGAAGGTGTCTAGGAAAGGCGTCTTCGTGTGCTGCATCGTGGTGCCAGATATGGATCCCCTTCGCAGTGCGAGCCAAGTCGCACTAGGAGAATGGTTCGCAAATCTGCCTCTTTTGCCGCATCCCGGATCCTTATTTATTTTCAACGAGGAGGCTCTGCTTTCTCCAAGACGCTGTCGCGGGCGCGACGGTCAACAGCATCCGGTTGGCTGATATCGTTGCCAAGATGATAATCCTGCCCGGCAAAGTGCTGGTAAGGATGATCCCTGTGCTCCCCTACGCCACGAGTAATCCGAGAGCCTTTGGGGAGTAAGTCCTTGACCCAGCGAGTAAATTGAAACTCGGCCATGCCTAATTTGAGCACCTCGCGAGTAACTCACAAGCGTTTCCTGAGTAATTCGGGTAGGCTGGTGGCTGCTCGCGAGTAAATTGCCTACTCCCCCTTTACTCGAGTATTCTCTGCTCAAAACTTGGTGTAAAACACGAGGTTAGAGTAGAATTCGGGTATCTATAAAGTCCCTCAAGCTCATAACTTAGGGAGAATCTTGCTCAAAATGCCACAGCAGCCACTTGAAGCTCCCTTCGGCTCGTCGACGAGGACCCATGGTCACACGCCGACATGATCACTCTGAGAGAGAAGATGAGCGGCAATCAGAGTTGGTCAATCCGACTGAAAATTATGGTGTGATTACTAACAATTGAGACTCAGTAACATCAACTATGCTTCGGTTCTGGCTGACGGAGCTAAAACATGCCGCCTTTGCGACCGATGTGTGGTCTTCAGAACGAGCCATCTCCAGGCCGACAGACCACACCACGGTTAACAGCGGGGAAATAAAAAGCAAGAAAACGGGCATATTGGAGGGACAACTTAAGGCCGAGCTGTGAGGGCTTGTAATTTACAGATATCGAACGTCATTTGTGACAAAATGAAGAGAGTTCTCCCAAAACCACCCTAACAAGACGAAGCCAAGCGTCGCGTAACGCTGTTGGATCGAGGCTTGAGCTATTGTCCGCTTCTAAGCGCAATGCAGGAGATAATATAACAATTGCAACCTTTTCCCTGTACATGCACATTTGCTCGTGCACCCTTGCCTTGCATCTCTCGCCCATCTGAGACGCAGCCCCTGCTGCGCGACGCACACCTCCCACTCGTCACGCAGATGTCAAGCCATCGCTTTGGCTGCTGGGGCGATGGTATTTTTTCTGGTGTCTTACCATGTTGGACTTTTTGCTGAAGCTCTTTTTGCAGTTTGGACATCTGACAGTGCCTCTGTGCATAGTCGTCAGCAAAATTGTCGCTTGTATCAGGCCTCTAGGAACTCACGGTTTAGCAGACGCCAGGCATCGACACTCTTGTACAGACAGTTCAGCTTCTGTCGGGGGAGTTTGGATGCTTTGGAGGAACAATTCCTGCGCTGCATCGTCGTAGAAAAGCTCCTGCAGTTGACGCTTTAGGGCGTTGCTGGGTATTGGGGGCCAAATCTGCTCACCTCTGCGACCGCCTTCATGTAGGACTGCACCTCTTTGACACTTTGTAAACAGCCGTAGGCGACAAACTTCTTGGAAATTGAGAGGATAGTCGAGAATGGGGCCTGCAAGAGCTCTTGCCTTTTGATCAAGGGCTCCACGTACGAGTATTGTAGCTGTTCCTTGTCCTTCAGCCGTTCCTGGCTGGAGGAGAGACATGCGGCCAGGTTCTTGGCGGTTATCCCATTCCCAGAAAGCTGGGACAAGAAATTGGAAGAAACATCTAGAAACGCCCCAATGGCCTCGAATAGTCCTGTATCTTGGACGTGCTGCGGACCGCTGGGCGAGGAAGACACTGCTGTTGGTTCGCTTGCAGCTTCTAATTGACCATAGGACCCAACCTGGAGCCCGACCTGGCCCGGGCCCGACCATGGTGTAGTAGGCATTGGAAGTAAGCTGAGGGCCAGATAATCAGCAGTGTCAACTGCCGCATCGAACTGCTCGAAAGGACGTTGAGTGGTTTGAGCCCAGTTGGCGGACACAGGCAGACCACCCGCTAGGCCACCAAACCCAGAGGTCGTTGAACTGTATGGCAGGCATGAGGTGCCCTGGATCTGCCATGGCTCAGAAGACGTGGCATTAGGGTAAACCGATGCTTGGCTGCTTGGATAGTAGGTCCAGCCTTGGTCCTGATGAGTAACCACCGAGTCGCTTCCCATATGAGAGGCCTGGCCAACTTGCACGGTCGGAGGCCAGAGCTTTGCCATGACACCCTCAATCATCTGACGGTCCTCTTGCCTTTCCAGAGGCTGCAAGCAGACCTGAACATCGTCTAGGAAATTCTCCGATGACGGCGTTCCTTCGCGCTCAAGAATGCGTGACACGGCGTATGACAGGCTGCAAAGCCCAGCAACCTTGGAAAGATCAGTCGGCACAAGACCAGCCAAGGCGTTCCGATACGTAAAAAGCGCAGTGTCACAGAAGCCTTCTAGATCATCCACAGCCAGGGGCACATCTCTGAGGCCTTCCCATTGGCGCTGCATCTCGCCACGGAGCGCTTCCAGACGATCCCATTGTTGCTTTTGCCTGTCAATAGGGCAATCTGACGCAAGAACGTTGAAGCCAGCGAGCAACCCGTCGATATGTGACAGCCTTCTCGAGATCGGGCCTTCCGAATTCGGTCGAACCTGCATTGGGGCCCGTTGCTTTGCGTGTGGCACTCGGCTCGGTCAGAGATGCAATGGGACAGACCGAGGCTGTGAGTTCATCCTTGCGTCGAGGCGTGGGTGTAGCGAATGTTATAACAGAAATATTTCGAGAAAAGGGCTGCAAGAGCAGTGGTAAAAGGGCATTGTGAAAAAGCCTGCTTCATCAGGGGAGGGAAGACGCTTTTAATAAGCAGAGACGGCTACGTGCAGCGCAACTTTTTGCATCTCCCACCGACCACGTCTCATCATGTTAGGGCGTTGCTCGATTCATGGTCGTGGCACACACGCTTTTCCCTCGTACAAGGGCCCGCAGAATGCACACTCCCGGGTGAGAAAGTAAGGCATCCGACCCCAAGGGCTACAATCAATTGTGGGTATGCACGCTGGTCAAGAAGTAAACGAGACACCGAAACTGCTCAAAGGGGTTGCCTAAGTGATCTAAACTATGGGAAACAAAACAAAATAAAATATGTTAAAAATGTATCATAATAAGAGCAATATTTAAAAGTACTTTTATCTCTTCTTAGTATGCTTTGTCGACCATCTGTAGAGGGGGATAATCTAACACGCGTCTCGTTTTTTTCCTTGTCAGAGGTGGCATGGCTTGAAAATGGGAGCCCGGGAGCTGGCGAACTGCATCTGAGGCGAACGAGGCGCGTCAAGATGCCTCGCGCTACTGCAGCGCACGGCGGTGCGTACCAAATTCTTTGGCGAATTAGAAGGACGAGGTTCATTCTTGGCAAGGGTATTTAATTATTGCTGCCAGAGCTGCATAGTTGCACAACCTCGGAGCTCCTGGGAGCTCCTAGGAGCTCTGGCGGTGTGATTCAGTCCAAGTTGTGTGTGTGGACTCTTTAACCTGGGGCGAGAATATTCCAATTCCCCCCAACGCCGCGCGGTATCCAAGCTAAAAGACGGCGACATCATATCATGGTCTTATCTTGACCTTCTAGAACTTCTAACAGCCGTTCTCATCAGTGGGTGAGCCTCCGTGTTAAACACCCACTCATCAAGACTGATAACATCCTCGTCGGAAAAGATGAGGAAGAAGTACTTGAGCGTCTCGGCCAGCCAGAAGCTCTCCATGTAATCCTTGAGCTTCACATCCTCCCTCGTCACGTCCTCAACCGCCGCAAACGCCTCACTCGTCTCTGCCGCCTGCCGGATCGCCGTCCACATGGTCCACGCAATGTCGCGGAACTCTTGGTTGCCAGTGATGCGGTAGAGGATAAAGATGCTTTCGATGGCTTCCGGGCGGAGGAGGTATGCCCTGTCGCGGGCTTGGAAACCTAGGGGCTCCTTTTTCGATCGCGGTGCGAATTCGCAGGGTTCCCAGCTTGGACAGGCTTGGAGGTTGACAATTTCGGGCATGAGGCCGGAGGGATACGCAGCATATGCGCGCGCGCACCCGCGAGCCAGCTTTTCGCCGACGACGACATGGTCATCCCGTCCAAGGACCTTGCCTCCGATGGCATACATACCTCCAGCGAAACAAGTCAGATGCTCAACGTCCGTCTTCAACCTCACCTTCTCTCTGAACAAGCTAGCCTCTCCCAGCATGAGAATGTCGTCCTTGTCTGGCAGCATCGGTCGGAAGATCAAATGCTTCATGCCTGCATCGGCAGCATCGAGGTACATGTCTTTATACTTGGGCTCCAGTCCCTGCAACAAGACATATTCCTTGATGAGATACTCGTATAGAGAATCTCCATTGGCACCAAACCCAAATGTGTCGTCGTTCACCTTGAATCCATTCCAAGCATCGATTCGGAGAGGCCAAAGGCCAGGGAGAGACGTCTCGTTCTGTGTCCGCTTAAAAGCCTGGGTAATCCGATCGATGGCGTCATAGTACCGGGCGTCGCCAGTTCGCTGCGCAAGACGAGTAAACTCCAAACTCATGCTGCCCAGGCTGGCGGTACTTTGCCTGGGCTCCGGATGACCTTCGCCTTTCTTGAGATGGCGAAATTTGATGGTGTGCGGTGGCATATGCTCGGAATTGTCGAATGTTGCGTACAACAGATCGCCCAGCTCAACCGCTTTTCTTAGCAAGACGCCCTCCCCGCTGAGCTCATAAGCTGACAACAAACCTCCGAGATGCCTGATCGTGGTCTCAAAGACGTTGAATCCGTCGCTGGTAGGTTGGTCCCAGTCCATCTGTGCAACATAACCAACAGCCTTGTAAAACTCTTTCTTCATACCCATGATCCACAAGGTATCGAGGTTGTCGACGATGGTGGCAGCCCATCCACTAAAGGTATCGCGCCCGTCCAAAGTAAGCGGCGCCAATTCATCCCGACCCCATGCATACTTTTCATACGCAGTCCAAGTCTTTCGGAAAGCTCGCTTGATCTCATCTCGCCGTTGCTTGGCCGTGTCGAGGTCTCGTTTCCTGAGGTCGCCGGCCGAGAAATCATGCTGAATCCGGGGTAATTCGAGAGGGATGCCACGGGGTAGACCAACCCGCCCAGAGGGGCTCACGGGCTGCTTGTGGACGTGCCGGCTCCAGTCATAGCTGCTGGGAACATATGGGATATTGCGGCGACCGTATGATGGGCTGCTCCAAAAGCAGTAAAAGACCAAAAAGGTAATAAGGAGCGAAAGAATGGCCCTAGACGGGGTAAACGGTAATCCCACGCCCATGATCTCACGAAGAGGGCCAGAACATTAAAAAGGAAAAAAGAAAAAAGGTGAAAGGAAAAAATAAGGAACGAAAGACTTGTTCAGCTCAGGTAACCATTGGGATTCTACACAATGAAACGCTGACGGGTGCCAATGTCAAAGCGGAGGGTCTCAACGCCGGAGAAAATAATCATGACGGCAGCGAGCGATCGGGGGCCGGGAGCAGCAGATCTTATACGGAGGCAAACCTCAGGGGCCAGGGATAAGGATGCCGCTCCCGTAAGGAGACGAGATGAATTCTCCTGATTCTCGTTCCCCCACAAGCTTGGCAGCTCGACACGCGTCTCGGTCGCCAGGGAGAATATTCTAATCATAACCGCGAGATCCGCCGTCATCCTGTACGAGCGAGCCAAGGAAGATAAGAGGGGAAGATGCACGGTGCTTGGCAGGGCAAACAAGGCGGCTCACAATGGATCGCCAGGGGTTTCAGTGACTGAGGCTTGCACTGTGTCTGTGTCTCAAAGGATGGGCATGGCTGACTTTTGCACCTGGGATGCTTGCCGATCAGGCATTCTAAGCCAGCCACTCGGCAACTCGGCGCATGGTTTCAGTGTCAGCTCCATAAAATTGTCTTGAGAGTGTGAATCTCTGGTGAAACTTGAAGTGTTCAAAAGGACGCCAAGAAACGTAAAAGCTGAACCATTCCTCCTTTGGGCAGCTCCGTACGGGAGGGAAATCTCGATCAACCACTTTAAACACACATCAAGTGTGGCGCTGGGCAAGGGGTCAAGCCACACACACTGTGCTGTGCCTCACCGCCAAAAATTCAAAAATTCTGCCGCTTTTCCAGCTCCAACGACCAGGCCAGACAAGAGCCATTGATTCTTCATTCTACCAGCCTTGTTCGACGTCTTAACCCCCACACGCTCAAAATGTCGTCCATGCGAAATGCCGTCGCACGGCGACCTCACCGCGAGCGAGCGCAACCGCTAGAGCGTCAACGTCTCGGTCTTCTTGAGAAGCACAAGGTTTGTCTAGCCTCGTCCCCGCGCAGCATTCAGCGAACTGACCATCGCAGGATTACTCTCTTCGAGCCAAGGACTTCAACAAGAAGAAGGCGCAGCTCAAGGCCCTTCGCGACAAGGCGGCCGAACGAAACGAGGATGAATTCTACTTTGGCATGCTGTCCCGCAAGGGACCTGGAAACCGCGTCAAGGATGGCAAGAAGTGGTCTGGAACTGTCCAGGGCGATCGAGGAAACAAGGTGCTCGATGTCGATACCGTGCGCCTACTCAAGACGCAAGACATTGGCTACATTCGGACGATGCGCCAGGTTGTGTCGAAGGAAGTTGCCAAGCTGGAGGAGCAGGTGGTTCTCACACGGGGATTCGACAAGCTCGACGAGGATGAGGAGGAGGAACAAGATGACGACGACAGCGAGTTCGACTTTGCCACAGCGCCCTCGAAACCGAAAGCACCCCGAAAGATTGTGTTCATGGACGACGAAGGACAACGGGAGGAGGTAATACAACAAAAGATGGACGAGGACGACCAAGACGCCGCGGACAAGACGTTTGAAGGCTTTGACGACGAAGAAAAGGATGATGCAGAGCTTGAGCGCGCCAAGTCTCTCCGCCGTCTACGGCTACAACTCGAAAACGCCCGCAAGAAGCTCCAGACCCTGAAAACGGCCGAGGAGGAACTCGAGATTCAGCGCGCAAAGATGGCAAAGACGGCGACGTCGGGAGGAACCACACGCAAGGGCAAGAAGATTATGGTTCGGACACGAAAGCGATAAACTGGCATCACATTTTCCAAGGCAATTCTTCTTTGGCATCATCATTCTTCGTGTTTGTTCGTTACTGGCTCGCTCTGCTGTGCATAGCTCCCCTAAAAAAAAAAAAGCTAATCGATACCCTTTAACGCCCGTGTTATGAATGGATATCTACATGATACAAAGATGGATTTCCCCCAAATTCTTTCCCTCCGAGAGTCCCTCTCGATTATGCCCCCGCCCTGTCCCTTTTGTATTGTCATTAATACTTTGATCCAACGCATTTATACATGCCCTTGAAAACACCCCCGAAACACTTGAACCCAAGCGTCAGCACCCAGATGAAGCAGGCAAACAGGCCTTTTATGATCTTGACGACGACCCGGATCAGGAAGGGCAACTTGTCCTCGAATTCCTTGGACTTGCCCTTGCCTAGGCTCTCGTCCTGGCTTTCAACGTCAATCTCGAATGACTCCATCTTGCGACGCTTCTTCTCCTCTCGCTGCTTCTTTTCCTCACGCTTGCTCATCTTGCTAAGACGGCGCTCTTGCTTGGGTGTGAGGATCAGTGGGGGTGGGGGCTCAAAAGCCTCAACGGCAGGTGTGTTCTTTTCGTCGGCTGCGGCGACGAGCATCAGCGCTGCGACGGCAACGTCGATGATGTAGTATGACTCGATCTTGGAGGCAATGCCGGTGTCAACCTCGAGCCAACCGCCGCCGGTGCCATCACGGGTCAGCTTTGCGAGATGCTGTGGTGACTCGTGGTGCTCAAGAGTGTACTCGACTCGAGACCAGGCTGGCGACCGCTCAATGGTGACGCAGAAAGGAGCAGCAAGGGCAGGGTGAACGAGGAAGTGGTTTGAGCTGTCGTCATCCCACACAAGACGAGCACACTCTCGCTCAGCCATCATGACAGTGGTGGGATCAGCGGACCGCTCAATGGCCACCTTTGTTGCCGGGGTAGGCATGAGAAGAGCGACGAGACCATCATTAGGACGATGCTTTCGTGACTCTTCCTCGAGGGTGGTATTCAAGGCTTCCTGCCAGTGCTTGCCGTCGGTAATCTTGGGGCTGCTTGTGCTGCTGCTACTAGGGTGGATGATGCTGCTAGCCGATGAGCTAGTATCGGGCTTGGGGCCCTTGTAGGGCTTGTTGGGGTCGTGTCGTGTAAGAGTGACATAGGCCGAGGCTGATGTCGGGTCGAGGCGGAGGTTGTAAAAGGGTTGTGAGGCGGATGAGAGGTTATAGACGGGAGCATCCTTTTCCTGGCTCAACTTCAAGCAGTACACTCTTCCTTCAGAAGCGGAGGCTTGCCATCCGTTGGCAACCTTCCACAGGTTCTTGAGCTGCTCAGTCGAGCTGATTGTGGGCACCAGGGGAGGTTCCTGCTGAAGTCTTTGAGGTCGGGGCCATGCTGACTTTATGGACTGGATACTGGAAGGGCTGACAATGGGACTCCGGACAGGGCCGTTTGGCGAGTTGAAATCAGATGGCGTCTCGTAGTATGTCTGTCTGCTGAGGACGGCCCGAGGCATCGGGGCGGGCCTGTTTTCTGTGGGGGCATAGACCTGCTGGTCGAGGGGTACATCGTGGTTGTAAGTCGGAAAGATGGAGCGCAGCGGCTGTTCGGGGGATAGCTCGCCCAACGGCGGCTTGGCTATTGAGCTTCTGAAACGGTCACTGCTAGGCCCAGCAATGACATCTGGGTCGGTGTGTCTTGGGATCTCAGCCGCCGGTTGAGGTCTCTGAACATGAAACTGTGCTTCCTCATGCTGTTGTTGGTAGATGGCCTCAAACTCAATTGGCGTCTGTGAAAAGTTCTGAGGTGACTGGCGTCCGTTTCGAGGAGGCGACGCCGGCTGTTGAGTTATCTCTGGAGACATGGCTTGTGGTGTGGCGGCCCTCCTATCATGAGGCGTGGGTGCTCTACGCTCGCGGGACTCTGAGCGACGAGATGACCGGGAGCGGCGGGACTCGGAACGGCGGTGTCGAGTCTTCGAGGTCGACGGCGGCTTGGAAGAGTTGGGACTCGGGAATAGAGAGAACCCTCCAGGGGTCGGGGTCGACGACATTCTGTCTCGGACAGAAGAGGCTTCTTCTCAGAAGAAGAGAGGTATTATTGAAAGGGTATCGAGGGAGGGGGTATCAATAAAGAGTCGAGGCTAGCAAGACGTAAAGAATAAACAATGTCGACAAAAGATGTATATCTCTTTCTCTACCGGCTCATGGTTCAATGGTTGGTTCTCTCTGCAAAATGGATTCAGACCCAGCAGATGCAAAAGACACGAGGCAGCAGCAGCTGTTCCCAAACAAGAGGAATAATAACAAGACAACAAGAAACGACCATCCATTTGTTATATCTCCTTCCCGCACTGCACCCAAGTTTCACCCGCAGGGTCGCGTTTTTAAGCGCTCGCATACTCGAGCATTGCAGCGACTCCAACCTTTTCTCGCTCCCCCGCCAAAAATAGACACCCAATCAGAGCGCGCATCACACTGCAGCGAGTCTCTAAGCGCGCAGAGGTGAGGGGGACGCGGGGCGCCATTGGCTGAAGGTGCAAGATGAGGGTGCGCTTGCGATGGGTTTTTACTGGGAGGGCGGCGGGTGATTGATGTGACGGGCTGTAGGATGGACGGAGAAGAACGGGGAGGTTGGGGCCCAATTGGTGAGGTTACTGGGGGATTCATCTGCCGGGAGCAGACCATATCCCGTCATGGTTCAGAGAGTGCAGTCTAGAGGACAAATAGAGGGCCGTGAATTTAGACCTGTAATGCGGCCCCTAGAGCAGTTCACCGCCAAAAGCATGGCATAAGTACATTTGCAGCTGTCAAGTCATGTGCTTGAGTGAAGAGAACGGGCGCTACTGGATGGCGATCCCGAACCCTCGGACCCGGAGATCAGAGCCTGCCCCGGGCGCTACATGGGCAAGGCTCCGGAGACTGCCGGACTGGGTATTTTGAAGTTGGTTCAAGACAAGTCAGGCTATTTTCCATGTTGTTTATCCTTTCCATCGGGTATTGTCCTATTTATATCACCCAGATTCCAGATTCCCGGGTTGAACTGAACCAGGTTGGCGGATACAATTACGGATCGATGTCCTGATCCATCAGTTCGCAGCCAAATTTTCACTGTCCGTTGACAACCATTGTGACTACACCACCTACAAGTACCATCCTTGTCTTGATCCTTTTGTATTCTTGTGCTTGGTTCTTGTCTTGTATTCTTACATTCACACCATAAACCCATCGTCCTCAACTGTACAGTTAAACCCCTCGTGTCAGAGCGGCGTAGATGTCAATATCCTCCCAAACGCCACAGATGCAACACTAGCTCTCCCAGCCAAACTCTTTACTTGCCTTCGTCTCTTTGCGCATCCTCCCAGTCCGAGTCTTTTACTTCTCCGGTCGGTCCTTGGCTGTGAGCCCGTGTATCCTCTCCCCCCTCTGCTCCATCTCCTTCTGCCTCGACAGCCGGACGTGCTCAGGCAATCCCCACCACTCGCGCATAAACTCTTCCTGCGCAGCCGCCATCTTGGCCTTGCGCTCCCTCTCCCTCTGTCTCTCGATCCGCAACGCGAACCACTCCTCCCGCGCGGCGTCGTGCTCGGCCTGCGTCGCGTGAAGCTTCATGCAGCTGTTCATGGTGCGGTGCTCGGGGCGGCATGCGAACGAGACGGTGAATGTACGGCCGAGGGCGCAGGCGGCAAAAGCTGAGAGTTCAAAAGTCAGTTGTTGAAGATGGCCTGATCATATGACCAGAGAAGCTCACCCTTAATCTCCTCTGCACACTCCTTCCGGACCCGCTGGTAAAAGATATCTCTAACCTGGGCCTCCTGCGATGCCGACAGCGGTAGCGGATTCCTCGAAGGCACCCCCAGCCTCTCCTCCGGCGCCGACGGGTTCTGGGCGGCCATTGCGGCCATGAATCGAGCTCGCGGAGCTCGGACCTGGGCGGATCGTAGAGTGTTCACCCGGGAGATTCAGGTCCCGTACGTCAGAATTGGTGCGTAACGTCGTGGGTGTCGTCGTCGTCGTCGGGTCTGGTCGCTGAAGCTATATCGGACGAGGAGCTTGCGGGCCGCAGCAAGTGTGAGCCCATGGGTGGCAGAATCAGTTGACCGCCTTCTTGTTTGGTCAGTGGGGAGCGCTTTTGACGCCTACCCCGTACCAGAGCCGTTTCATAGAAACAACAATTGCGACAGAGAAATTGTCGTCAAGTGACTCTTTCCAGGCTGGAAAATGCGCCTGAAATGTTCTCTGACGAGTCCATTGAAATACCGTAAGGAGTGTGTTAATTGGCGCAGCATCTGGTTCGTTTAGCAGGTTCTGCCTCTTACACCAGTGTTTCTCCCTTAACCCCGTGGACCAGTTACTCACATACCCAACACTTCAATCGAGGCGCCTTACCAACAGTAGACGAAATGGCTAGACAAGGATTCGTTTCACTGTCAGCTCCAGCGGCTTCATTCCGCGTGGAAAATCCAGTGATTTGATGCAGAGACGAGAGTGATTGAGAGGTTTGAGTTTCTACAGCAATAACCCACTTTATTCCCCTTCAGTTCTGCACATTAGGGGGCCTTCTTGACCGAGTTTCGGCTGCTCCGACACATGTGTAATCGTTTGATCAGTTGTTGCATAAGAAGGAAATAAGACCTCCAAGATCAAAACGGGATCAGGAGGGAGATAAGCGGGTGAAAAGGGTGGCTCGGGAAAAAGCAGCCAAGGCTCCGAGACTGTGATGCATTAGAAGCAGGCTGTGAGCCTGAAAGCAGTAGACTTTAAAAATTGGACAGAGTTGCAGTGCGTAAGTGGTCAGACGATGCTGGGGTTTATTTGTCTGGCCTTTTATCTAGAAGCCTCGTCTTCAGCGGTGTCCCACCTGAAATGTCAGGGCATGGGTTGTTGGATGCGTTCAACCATGCAGCCGAGAGCCGTCAACTTGCAATTACCAATAACCCTCTTTTTTTGGCTGCGTTGCAGTCGTGCAACCCCAAGTATACAGAGCTGGTTGATGTCTGAGTGTTTATTGGTGTTTAACTGCTCGGGATTCTTCAGCTGGGCGTTGAGACGTCTCGGCTTACAGGCTTGGATTGGTCACGGTGAATTGCTAATAGGATATGAGTGGATAGGGTAAATGGGGTTGCTGACCTGGTTGCCGGGTATGTCCCGTTCACGCAAAGTGTTGCGTTGGGATGGCTGGCAGGGCTGGTTGGGTTGATTCGCAAGTCAGAGTTGTGAACGAGTTACAAGAGATTGATTTTACTTTGGAGGAACACAATCGAGAGAAATGGTAACAACATGAGTTATCTATCAGAGCGACAAAAATCAAAGAATAAATACAGGCGACAGAGTATGAATAGGAACGAAAGATATCTAACTGAGGGCAAGAATGAGGACAAGGGGGAGTATACAGGAACCTTGAATAATTTCTACAGACCAGTCGCCGAGACTTCCTTTGCAACCTTTTCCCGTAGCTCCTCCTCTGTAAACTGAGAGTCTCGCCAACCTCACCGCCGCCCTCGACCTCGTCGGCTCACTCAGCGCTGGCGAGTACCACGGCGCCGCCGGAGCTTTGAGTCTTCTGCCCACTGCCGGTGCCCTGCTCGGCGCCCCGACTCGAGAGATGTGGATCGTGTACAAGCTTGTCCCGTTGGCGGGTTTGCTGAGCATGTTTCTGAGTCTCGGGGGTTCCATCACGCCGCCCAACGTCGGAGAGTATGACCCAGCCGAGCCCTTCTCCTACGGCGGCTTCATGCCCACGACTCGTTCCAGGGCGGCCATGAGGAGGCCGACGACCCCCGCGAGCTCTGCCCCTGGAAACCGTGGTGCGGCAAATACCTTTGAAGCCGAGAACGAGCAAACCGAGGCGCAGGCGTTTGCCCAGGAGGTCCTTCAAAGAGCCGAGGATGACAGCGGGGGTGGGATCAAGTTTGGAATCTTCCTAGCCCTGGCTCTGCAGTTCGTCTTCATCATCGCGACGCTTATACCTATGTGGTATGCACAAAGGGGTGCAGTGGTCTCATGGTGGTGACGTGTATGTCCTTTCTATGAGTGTCCTCGTCAACTCTTGGCTCACATCGTTCAACAGGTCTGGGGTTGGATGTACTTCTGGTACTTTCTGGTCACTGGAGTATCCATCTTTGACAACCTCGTCGCCACCCCATTCACAACCAGCTGGACCATCCGCGTGTCCAGGAAGCCAACGGGGATCCTACTGGACGACACTGTCTCCAAGATCACGGGCCGGCGCAAGTACGACAACGCCCTCGGGGCCATCAAGGTAGGGCCAAACACGAACCAGCGGATCCGGATCGCCACCGATGGGGGCTCGGGATACTCGCGGACGTGCTTCTACGTTGTCGGCTCAGTCCAGGGCATATCGCGCATGCATGCAATCGCCCAGATCATCTCCAAGGCGTCGAGCGTGGCAGTGTACGCCTTTGGAACTGCACTATTTGCGTCAGCGAGCCTCATTCCATCTCCATCGTGCTGATGGTGCTCTGCCTCTTGCTGCCGGCCGGAGTGGCGGGACGGGTGATCGCCATGTGGATCGTGTCTCAGATCGGTCGCGAGAATAAGCCGATACTTCACAAGTTGGCCAAGTCGGAGAAGGTTATGCGGGGGACGCCACCTGCAAAGGGTTCACCGGTGATGCAGTCTAATGGCTTCATGCTGCAGGAAATGTCAAGCCCTGCGAGAACTGATGAGATGCCGCTGTATCGTGGTCCCAGGTTGAGCGGGGAGTAGGGTTCCCGCCCGGGCTGAGAGGAGATAATTGAAGTGGTTGGTTGGAGTCAAGGGTGGATGATTTCTTGCCTGTGGAATGTAATTCGTTTCGACTTTGATGAATTGCTTGAACTTGTTAATTCTTAGACTTGGAGTGGTCTCTTGTTCTAGGTAGTCAACCAGGGCCCTTGGACACCACACTTCCCAGGCTTCCATCACCCTCTGTCTAGGCTCATACTCCTGACTCGCGACAACTCAATTAGCCCATTTGTGACCCCCGGTGAGCCGAGCCATTAGCCTACTTTCCCCAGATTCTGGGGGAATTGACTTTCTCTCCCCAACCGTCGGGCGACTCTCCCCGCGTCCGACCCCTGCCCCCCATTGATCCTCATCCATGCCCACCATCTTTTCTCAGGCAGTCGAATTCTCCACCTTCTGATTCGACCTCGAAGGCCAAGCTGCCAAGGATGACGTTCCATGGCCTGTCAGCCTTGACGGGTTGTACCTCGATCCATATAACCTGTCGCCTCCCTTTGTAAATCTGTCTTGCTTGTCATCTTTGTCAATCCCGCTCTTTTGCTGTACAAAATGTCTGATCATGGCGCCGACGCAGCCCAGTCCGGAAAGTAGCACGCGTGAGCAGATCATTGTTGAGGCGTGGGCTCAAGGCCTCAATGTCGGTGCCATTGTGATCCTCATCCTGCTGGTTTTGTGCAATTATCGCCACAAGGCTCTGCTGCATAAACTGATTCTCAGCGAAGTTGGTCTTTGGTGGATTACCCCGTCAATTTCTTTTTCTTGCTAACTGTTGACTCTAGCTACTACTTGCTCTTGGACATGGGTTCTTTGCATTCTTTCAAGAACCCGAGTTTGGCTGGTAAGAAGGAGCCTGAGCTAACAATTTGACGCAACTAGCTGACCATTTAAAGGGTCCTCAGCAGCACAGCAGCTCTGCTGTACATCTCTTACTTTGTACACAATGTCATCGCCTGGCTCAAGATTAGACCATTCCTCCCAAAATGGGGTTCGCGAGTCTTCATAATCTCTCTCCTCGCCGTACAACCATTCTGGGTCCTCGAAACATGGGCCAACTTCCAATACCACAACAACCTCGGAAGCAGACTGTTGGATACGTCAAGGCTATTTGAGCCACTGGCAAGAGATCCCTGGTGGGTATTCACCACTATAAAGCTCGTCTTGGCCATCAACGACAACTACGAATTTACGATACCAAAGCTCGTTCGGATAAGCCCGCGGTTCGGCGTCATGCTTCTTTGTCTTTTTGTTTCCATCGTATTTGTTGTTGTGGATGTTGTCTTTATGATTCTGGTTTCGAAAAGAGGCGGTTTAAACCCATTTTGGCGGGTGAGTACCTCACACACCTCTCGAGATGATTAATTCTAAACAACCCGTTAGCTCGCCCTTGTGTTCAAGTGTGCATCCGATGTCATATTCCTAGACGACTTCAAGAGCGTTCTGGATCGTATCTCAGAGTCCGCTATGAGGAAGATTGCCACCTTCAGCTATCGAGATGATGACAATTCACAACCTACGAATCCGAACCGGTCAACGCCTGGCTTTTCTGGTTTCGAGTTCCGCCGTAAGAGCTCAAGGCCAGCAGCATACGGAAATGAGAACGGATGTTTTCAAGGACGCGGAGGATCTTGTGCAAGCGCTGATGATGGCCATTACGAGTATGCAACCAGCTACGACCATTTTCTCACAGAGGATGGTAGCCCTAGTGGCTATAGGGGACAGAGAAAGGCTTCAGAACAAGGAGACACATATCCACGAGGTGAGCAAATACTCGAAGAATGCCGGTCGTCTCAAGTTTTACTAATATGATATCAAGATATTGGACTCGGGGAACGAGAAGACGGCATTCCCATGGAGCCGGTGAGAGCGCAAACAAGGAATAGCCTATTTAGTTCCAGCTTCCCACAACCGAGATAGCAGCAGGGCGGTATCCAGATCAGAGCCTTGAACATGGTTACAAACACTGGGTTTTATTACATTACCTCTAGGTACAAAATCACGATTGCCTGTGTGTGTAAAGTAAAACTCGTCTACTAATTCTAAAGATATCCTCTATCGGCTTCCCCATACTGCAGTTGATTGGGGGAAACATTGACCAAGTTCCATTTGAGCAAGGTTCTTGATTACATGATCAAGCTAGGTCAATCCAACCCAACCAACTCGGTCCTTGACAGCTGCTTCGCTTGAATATTCATTGTCAATCTCCCCGCCTCCTCAACCTTTTCTTTTATTCATGGGTCAATCCATCGGGTCTCTATTTCCACTTCGATGGCGGCTATGGCTCGGCAAGCGACTCTTCCGTCAGCTTGGCCCCTTTACAGTGAGAGTGAGCTGGCATCGCCTCATCAAGGGACCGTGCAAGCCTACCGAGGTGGAGGCCATGCAGTACGTCGCCTCGCACACAACGATTCCAGTGCCCAGGATCTACGCTGTCCATACCGAAACCAACGGTCGCATTTACATTGAGATGAAGTACGCCCAGGGAGACACCCTAGACAGTGCTTGGCGTCGCATGCCGGTGGACGAGAAGGATACCGTTTTTGCCGACATCAGGCAGCATGTGTCTTCCCTCCGTGAGCTTCAACCTCCGACCCGAGATATAGTCTCCTCGGCTCTTCAGAATCCCGCATTTGACTGCCGCATAGGAGCTTGCTACTATGGCCCCCTGAACCAGGATGAGTTCCACTCATTGGCCCGAGGGCATCTGCGCATGGAAGACGTCGCGCCTTTCCTTGGCCCAGAAGTGGCTAAAGTGCACACATCCCACTACAAAACTCACTTTACCCATGCAGACCTGGCACCGAGGAACATTATCGTACGGCGTGGGCGCGTCGTCGCTATCGTTGATTGGGAGTTTGCGGGATGGTATCCGGAGTACTGGGAATTCACCAAGGCAAACTTTAACTACTTTCCCGGCGAGGGCTGGGAGGATTGTCTTCGTGTTGCTCTTCCCTGCTATGAGACTGAGCTTATTGCCGAAGAGACTCTCTGGACAAGGCTGCCGGAGCCCGGTACAAAGACGACTTCATATCGTAACGGAGTTAGCGTTGAACACCAGGGCTCAAGCCCTTCAACAGCTTGGTTGGATGCCAGAGCAGGCCGTCAGCTGTCATATCTATGGTCTTTGGCCCTTTCTTGAGGGCCAGATGACAGTTGATAGGGTATAATGGAAGAATGATACTGATCGCAGTGCCCTACTCTTGTGTTTCTTCGTCAATCAAAGGTGACGTGCCTCTTGGGAATTCAAATTCGAACTCATCTTCAACCTTTTGACCAACCTTTTCCGAATCCTTAACTGCATTCTCGTCACATTGAAGTGGATTTATCATTTTCCAGCATCATAATAATAGGGAGTCTTAAGCGCCGTGAACCCCCTGCTTTAGACTGGGCGCTTACATCCTCACCGCTCGATAGGTTTCACGGATGGGACCACTCTGAGGTCTACATACTGAGCCAATCATCCTTAAGCGAAACCGCAACGCGGTTACTACGACGGCTTCGTATCATATCAACTTCTTGTCGTCGGTGTTGGATCCATGCGCCTAATACAACGTTAGGTACAGCGTTGGCTCATCTTCCACAACTATAAAGCATGAAAGAATGAAAGGAGGAGATTCGAGCGAGCCGAGCGTAAAGTATTTCAATGTCTAGAATTCAGGTCTTCTGGCTCAGTTATCCCATCGGGGGCCGGGCTTCAACTATAACAAAGAACACATTAGTCTAGAATTCAGTAGGGTATGCGTAGAAGGCTTCAAGCTTTTGCTGTGTGGAATGATGCAAGTAGTGCTTGGATAGGTAAATATGGATATTTGCCTGTTGAATTGAGTAGTTCAGTCAACCTTGTGGGTCGTTTGGTGATGGGTCTTCTTCTTGAAGCTCATTCTAGACTACCTACGGGTACTATATCTGTCTGTATTCCCCTGACTCAAGGTTGACCACCCTGTAGGCCTGGATATCGACAGCATGAGGGGAAAAGTGGGTGCCGAGTATGGCAGAAAAGAGCATGTTGAACTGTGCTACACTCTAATCATTGGATGGGTCAATAAAAGTGGACTCTTGGGACTAACGTTAGGTCTTTGCAATCAACTCCAGCTTTCATCAACACAACCTTGCTTGTCAAGTCTCAGATTAGAGTCGCGGTAGCGTCTTATCGATACCACACAGGGATACTCAAAGTAGCATTATTAATAAGAAACCTGTATTACGCGTCTGGAAAAGATATGATACGCGTCAGAGATTATCTTCGTATTAGCGTTTGAAACAGTGTCTGTGTAATCAATGCGCCCGCTTCGGTCTCGCTTTCGGTCCCGGTCTCTTAGCGTGCTGCCATGGTATCTAAGCCCAACCCGCTCCCTCCGAGTCTTTCCAGGTCTCCTGCATCTTTTGGATGTTTTTCTTTTACTCGGTTGAGATCGAAAGAGGGAATCTGAGATCCGATACCGCCACTTGAAGCCTTCCAAGATGTCTGTCACATCGACTGGGGACCTCCCCCTTCCTCCATCACACGACAAAATCAACATTGCCATAGCTGACCTTGTCATTTACATACTTCTGCTGTTTCCGGTTATCCGGATCACTTGGAGGCATGGCAAGTCCGGCATGGTCTGTTGGCCCATCTTTCTTTCTTACTTCCCTCTTCGATTCGTCTCGGATGCCTATCAAATCGCCAACCGCGACGAGCCTGAAATTCCCAATGCGGTTGCCATTATGACTAATGCCGGGAGCATCGCTTGTTTATCCTTGACCATAATCGGATTGATCTATGAAGTGTAGGTTCTACAGTGGTCCAATGGCGGAAGAAGTGTTGCTAACTCAAGGCTTTTATAGGAACGTGATCCTTCCGCTACCTCCGAAACGCTGGACCGAAAGAATAATGCTAGCCGTCACTCACCTTGCCATCACGGCAGGGATTGCACTAGCTACGTACGGAGGAGCCCCCAAAGCCGGAGCCAAAGGAGGAGTTGTGGCCGAGAACCTAAACCAGACTGGCAACTGCTTGATGATGTTCACCATGATATTTGGCCTCGGGTGGTGGTTGTGGCAGACCAAGAAGCGTGTCATGTCTCTCAAATCCCATCCCAACTTTGAACCCGGAAAGTACCTGCTGCTGGCAGCATGTGCAGCACTCCCCTTTCAGCTGATTCGGATTGGCTATAACCTCACCATGGCCTTTACTCCGTATGCCGTCATAGATCCATTCTCGGGATCTTTTGCTTCGAGACTTTTATTAATGTTTGGGACGCAGCTTTGTGTAGCCATTGCTGTTACTGTGGGTGGATGGATGAGTGTTGGGCTTGTGCCGGCACATGCTCTGGGGCAGGAGAACCAGGGGTTTTCACGATTTAGAACCCCACGACCTTGGGTCTGATACTATGAAGCTGTTTTCTGCACCAATGAGAAATAAAAGGACATTGGGATAACTAGGGCTGGGATGGTTAGAAACTGTTAGAATGTTATGGGATTGGTTGGCTTTCGGACTTGGCTCGGTATGGAAACGGGGTTACTGCTGATTTTTGAGTTGGAGTTAACCGAAACTACTTGAAATCGAATAGACATGGCTTCAAAAAAATTGAAAAAGAACAAAACGAAAAAACCCTCGGATTCGGTTTTAGGATGTTGGGTATTGATGCTGTCATGTATTGATAGCTGTGTCTTTCGTTATCGTGACTGATGCCTTCCTTGGAAATGTCGTTGATGACAAGAAAGACCGTGATTGAGCCGCAAATACGTGTATTTACAATCCTTGACTCTGAAACCCTGCTCTCTGACAACACAAGTGAATGGTGGAACTGTCTCGACTGACGGATCTGCCCAGGGATCTCCCATCTTACGTCGGCCATGACGACGCCCCCCTATAAATCCCATGTTCCAGCCGCCCTTTAAGGCTGGTCTAGGCCCTATTTGGATCCGGAATCTCGGTCTCGGCTTGAGCCTCAGGGCTTAGATGGTCATGACAGGCCAATTAGATTGAAATGCGAGACCGAGACCAAAATAGGACTGATACAACATGGGGTTGCTTTGATTTAGGCTTATTCTTAAGGTAAATTATCAACAACAGTGATGGAAGAGATTTTGAGGAATTGTATATAAAGATTGGAAATGCCTTAAGTTGTGTCTGCCTTGATCCATCAACACCAACAAGTCGCACAATTTCCTAGTTTCTACAGTTTCCTAGCCTTTGCACACATTCATCTTTCTTTGCATCTTTATTTCTTCTACAGTCTCAAATTCAGCGTTCCTTATCTTTCTTTTCAATCATGTCTGGTTTCTTCTCTAACCGGGTTAAACTCCCCATCCATCTTCTTCAACTCGTCCTCGCCGTCGGGGTTCTGGTCGTCTCAGTCGTACGAATGCTGAACCAGCCGAAAAACGCCCCTCGAGGCCGCTCGAACACCATGGCACTTGGAATGGTATGTATTCACTCTGATAAAAACTGGGGTCGGTCACTAACTGTGTCCCAGGCTGCCAAGTCGCTTATCATTATCCTCTATCAAGTCTTGTCCGATCATGTGCGAGCCTTCAAGAAATGGTCAAGCCTCAAGGCATATGTTATTCTCAACGCACTGGAGATTGTCTTTTGGGGTGCAGTGGTGTTCATGATGATTCAAGCAAACCTCAAGTTTTGCGAGGGTATGAGTTGCACGCTCAGCTGGATTGTTGTTGTTCTCGGCATCGTCATGAGGTATGCTCCAAACATGAACAAACAGTAAAGAAACTTGACTAATAATTGTTTTAATCTAGCTCTCTCGCCTCTTACATGACTATTGTCACTTGGCTCGACTTCCGGCACTTCCGCACATACGGAACCCACCGTGGCCGCCATTACCACGGCAAGCACCTCGAAGTCCAATCATCCGAGAGCATCACCATGGATACTGCTCCGATGACTGGACGGCACCCAGGCGATCAAGGACAGGAGCGACTTGATATTCCCAAGCCAGTTCAGGCGGACTACGCTTATTATTCGCCGAACGCGAGACGCGAGATGAACCATTATCACCACAGTGATGGACGATACTAAGCACATTGCTTTTTCTGACAAAGCAAAACCGGATCATAAAACACGGGGATGGCAGAGATCCCTTTCATGGAGAAGACAAGATAGAAGGAAAATAGCGAGGCACACAGCGAGCAGGATATCTCCACTTGGGCAATGCAATTGAGCGGCACATAGAATTTCATTGAAATAGGTATTCACTGTCATACAGCAAGACGATAGCATCCAAGTTGCCACCCCATGAAGTACTGTAATATGTTAAGGCGAGAGTCAAATCAACAACCACCAATTGATTACAATGCAACCTGGTTAGTGCCAGCCTCACCCTGGCCACCCTTTTTATGGATGGCGGAATGTTGATCCAGTTTTGGTGTTTTTAAAACCGAGCACTCGCCCACGTAAACCGGACCCCCCCAACGGCAATCCGCTGACACCGGTACCTACAATGCTTCCCTCATCCCTCAAGAGTATCTATCGCCAGTACAAGGCCGACACGGACTCTGTGGCCACATGGCTAGCAACGACTGCAAAGGCTAATGGTACGTCGACGACACCGGCAATGCACTAGTTGCTGCTGGGTCGGAGGGCAAGAAGAAAAAGAAGAAGAAGAAGAAGAAGGCCAACGCCAATTCGGTACCCAAGGCTAGATATGTCCTGAGGATCAGAGACTTTGAGCCCATGGCGAGATTCATCGCCAAGCTCGAGTCCATCAGCATTCCTGAAGATTTCGCCATGGCTCTTGAGCGAGTCATTTGGGGTACGTACTTCAACTTCACATGGATCCCATCGCGTGAGACTGACCTTGATGTCACACAGTTCGCAAGACCTTTGTCGACTTGCTTGTCGCTAATGGGATCCCTACAAGGGGTGATTCAGATGCAACTCATTCGTACTTTGCCGATGTGCTCGAAAGAGTTGGCAGGTGTCTGCAGCCGCTCGTGAAAGCGCCAGCTTTCAAGGCTCCTGAACCAAAGACTACTGCCACGGCTGAGGATCCTCTCAGGAACATTTTTGACGTTCTCGAGGTGTACACACCTTCCGAAGAGTTCTTGAACGCTCCAGCGACTGCTGTTCCCAAGACTACGCCTGAGGTCGAGTACACCGTCGAGGAGGACGACACCTTGGGAGATGCACTCTTTGCTCTCATCTCCCTCCTCGACGACTTTACCCGTCTGCGCGAGGAGGTCAGGTCGCTGTGGAAGCGCCACCTGGAGGGATCTCTTGATCTCGCTGCTGCCGCTGTCGCGACAAACACGGGGTTTGAGCTCGCTCGCAGCATGGAGGATGAAGTGAAGCCACTACTTGACAAGCGCGACGGCGTGGATCAGCTCATAACGGTGTACTTTACGAATATCTGCGAAGCGTGTGGTGTTGACGCGGAGATGATGGGTCAAGGGGAGCCTTACAACCTGGTGGCGTATGATCTGGCCAAGGCCTGCTTCGCAAACGGCATGAGCATGCTCAGAAGCTATGCGGTCGGCAACGCTGTTGACCACATCATCAACAAGTACAACGGCAAGTTTGGGTGGTACGACGAGGCCCTAGCGGGCTCTGCCTCGACGAACCGCGGAAAGTGGGATCAGGACTTTACGGCGTTCAACGGCGTCATCACAGAGCTGCAGTTCCTGTCCTCCAACATGGGACAGGGGGCGAGGATCGAAGACGAATTGATCCGTGGTGTGGGAGCGCTGATGAACAGCACCGAACAAGGTGACCAGCCTGATATGAGTCTCTGGCTGTCGTTTGCTATGCAAACGTACATCGAGGTGCTGCAGTCTTTCGGGAAGAACTGCGGTGATGCCTATGAACAGATGCAGCAGGAATGCCGCAGGATCAAAAAGACCATGCTCCACGTCCCTCGCACGTCGAAAGAGCGAGACAGCGTCCTCAATTCCGTCACCAAATGGGACAAGGACCCGATTTGGCATTGCCGCCACAAGATGATCAGGCTAGGCGTCATGTCCAGGCCCAACCCCCCTCAGTTCCAGTTCCTGCGTCGAAACCCGATCCACTGCGGTCTCCTCCTCCACGAGATACGCACCAATTTCCACATCTCGGGCGTGCGCTATGCGGCACACAGTGGAGGGTTGATGGTGACTACCCAGCTATATCACGCTCTCCATAATGAGAAGCTGCTTCCGGAAGAGGCCGTGTGGGAAGACCTCGACGAGTTTTGGAAGAGGCAGGGAAACTCGGCCTTCTTTGTCGGAGATCCCCCCACGGACCGCGAGGGCTACTTTAGGAACTACTGTCTCAGCATCGGCCTGTCGGCCAGCAACTGGGCGCCTACCAAGAGACAGGGCAAGGTCAACGTCAACACGGCAAACCGCCGCAACCTCAAGTTCAACGGATGGGTGTCTCCGACGATGAAGAACCGGCTTGTACCTGCCGGAGAGCGTCCCCCTCTGTCGGCCGACATGATTGAAGGGATCCTGCTCGACGGTCGCCGACATGAGATTATGGACGGCAAGGGACATGTCCGACCAGAGCTCAAAGAAAAGACCGAGGAGGACAAGGTAAGCCTGCAAACGCAGTGAAGCAAGATCTTGGCTAACACGAGATCTCAGGTCGACTTCATCAACCCCTCGCCGGCCGGCCTCATCGAGAAGCTCGCCTTGGACGTGCACGACGATGTACCCAAGATCACCTTTGACCTCTTTACCCTCCACAACACAGCCTGGGACCTCCTGGCCAAACTCAAGGCCGAGTTCACAAAGATCATGGGCCCCGAATTCCTCAAATACGTCCCAAGAGAAGAACTCCTGCCATACGTGGCAGGCTACGTCTTCTCCACCGCCGCAGGACGTCAAGACATCGAAACAAAGACCGAGTCGGTGGACATCCTGATCAACGCCGCCGGAAGGTCTGTCGAAGGATTCCTGGCAAAGGGAAAGGGACGGGTCGTCAAGGAGAGCAGCAAGGCGACGGTCAAGCCCCAGGAAGTGTCTAATATACAGTTCAACGCGACTGAGCCTTGGGGGCTGGACCAGATCATGTTGGAACTTCAGAGGGAGGCCGGGAGGTTGGGCAGGGGAGGTCGTGGAGGCCGTGGAGGGGGGAGAAGAGTGTCCTGTGCAGTGAGGTGGGCGTGTAAGCTTTGTTTGGCTACGGATGTGTAATATTTGACTGTCTTTTAAGAAGATTTGGTATGCGCATGGATAGATAACCAGGAGACGTAAAACGGATGCGGATGTTTGCAAGTTGGCGGCTCTAACTTGTATCAGGGGTTCAGTCACTTGTTGGTATGGATCTAGCCGTGCCACAGGCGAGAGGACTTGGTCTTACTGTGCATGATAATCTAGGCCAATAGTTCTTTCCACATGAGCGAACGAGATCCATTAAATTTTTAATTATAGATAAGTTTGAGATGAAACCTGGTGTCGCACAGAAAGTCCAAGTCAACGAGTGTATCTTTTGGGGTTGCCAAGCGCAAACAAATTCACATCCCGACAAACGGCATTCACGCTCCCCCTCGGGCTTTCAGGTAGCACCGAGCTCTGATTGGAGTGGCCTCAGGCTAAAACGAGACGGCTACAACCTTGATTTCCGACTAATAACTCTCTATCGCACAGTATCCGAAGCACTGACTCCATCCCTGGATGTATTATCGTGAATGCAAACAAAGATACGACATGAGGGCAATCAAACGGAAGCTGCGTTTGAACGCTTTGATACGTCGATAGGTACATAACTTTGACTTGCACCTCCATCCAAAACACAATCTCTTCTTTGCACACAGCCAAGATGAGCTCCTCCGATGAAAACGATCGCGTCGTCGAGAACCTGCTTGACGCAGTGTGGACAACCTTAAACCGCCCAGGCCTCGCCGTCTTTGCCATCGGAGGCGACGTACCAAAGCCAGACCCTTCTCCAGACACTACATCTTCACTGGCGATTCGCTGGGACCGCGATGATCAAGGCCAATGTCGCAAGCTGCTCCTTCCTGTGGGGGATGATCCCGCTTCGAAAGAGTCGTTTGGCATGATTCTCGAGGATTGCCAACCAGCGACTTTTGGGGTTGGGAGTAAGGAGGTTCTTGATGAGGAATATCGGAAGGCTGGAAAGTTGGATGATACTGCTTTCAGTACCAGCTTTAATCCTTACGAGCATGGGATCATGGATACCATCAATCAGGTCCTGGCGCAAGGTGCGCATGGAGAGGGCCTCGGCGTGAGGGCAGAGATGTACAAGCTAAACGTAATTTCTTTGCTGTGCTGCATCGATCGCGTTCTTACACGTCATAGGTTTACTCTGGCCCTTCTGGCAAGTTCAAGGCGCACGTCGATACTCCACGATCAGATCGCCAGATGGGCTCACTCGTCGTCTGTCTCCCAGTTGCGCATAAAGGTACGTCTCACTCATGGGTGCATCTTTGCGACTACTAACAATTCGTAGGCGGCGAGCTGGTCGTTCGACATAGAGGCAATCAAGTCAAGTTTGACTGGGGCCCTAAGAGCGCCGACACCATTCAATGGGGGGCTTTCTTCTCTGACTGCGAGCATGAAGTCCTCCAGGTTATTGAAGGGCATCGCATGACTCTCACCTACAATCTCTTTTGGACAAGCTACGGTCCTGCTTCTATGGCTGACAACCTCAAAGCCCTGGATCAAGAGTCTCTTCACTTCTATTCCGCTCTTCAGAAGTTGTTCAATTGTGAACACTTTCTAAGCGAAGGTGAGCCACCCTTTCTTATCTCTGTAGTCGACTATGACCTATCGCTGACACTCTCACAGGAGGCCTTGTGGGCTTCACTTGCGCCCACGCCTACCCTCACACCTCCCATTCCTCCATGGACGATCTCCACCACATGCTCAAAGGCATCGACATGGTCGTCTACCAAGCCTTGAAGCGCCTTCTAGGATCAGCCTGCGTCACAGCCGTGCTAGAAGACACGGAGTACAATCAGAACAGACAAGAACGGATGATGGAGTACTCAGACGACGAGGAGGGCGACTACGACTGTGTAAGCGCTTCTCTGCAGCCAGTGCTCACCTGCGAAGACTACGACGAGCAGGAAACGCCGGATCCGGGCACCATCGCGGATTTCGGTCGAGGGCCGGCTTTTCCTCGTCGAGGTGTTACGTGGTTGAATCATGAGCCGAATGCTCGGACTGCCAGCGAACTCGCTGTTGCGTTCATCACGGTGAGTTTTGATCTGTATCATGAGGGGACTTTTATCTAATGACTCTGCAGTATGGTAACTCGCCTGGGATTGATGCTTATTACTCCACGGCTGTCATTCTGGCCAAGGCCAATGCGTTTGGGGAAACGTGAGTTAGGTTTGGAATCGGGAGGCATTTTGTTAGAGGACTGAACGAGCGGCATACGAACCGCTTCAGAAGAGGCGCGGAGTTCCATCCGTCTCTCGGTTCGTGACATCATGGATTAATAGGCCGCCATCGGCTGTAATCGTGTGCAATACATCCATTTAGTCCGCTCTTCGCAGTCTTTCATGCAAGTACGAGATGTGTACCAAATATACAACGAATGCACCATGCCCGAAGCCATTCCTCCCAACCATTTCATCACGGGATATCAAACAAGCAAACAAACTCCACGCGCCGCCTTCAATTGCCGGTTTCTTTCTTCCAAGTTGTCATCTACCGTTGAGGATATCACTGCGGAGCATAATGCTGTTGCTGATACTGCTGAGGAGGTGGCGACACGGCAGGAGGAGGAGCAGTGTACTGGTTCTGGCCGTCAAGCTCACTTCCATAGGTCTGAGGCGGCGCGGGCTGTTGGTAGGGAGCCTGCGGCTGGGGCTGCTGCTGCTGAGGGAGCTGTCCATATGTAGGCTGACCCTGGAACTGCTGTTGTTGTGGCTGGTCCTGGGGAGAGTAAGGAGCCTGAGGAGGAGGATAAGCACCCTGCTGCTGGTAAGGGCTCTGGGGTTGTTGGAAGGGGAGCTGCTGGTATGCCGGAGCGGGAGTAGGCTGGGGAGAGAACTGCGGCTGCTGCTGCTGCTGGGGAGCAAACTGGCCGTTGGGAGCAGGCTGCTGGAACTGTTGAGGCTGAGGTTGGCCCTGGAATTGCTGTGGAGGAGCGTTCATGGGCTGGGCCTCGGAGATCTTGGTCTCCATCTGGTAGTTGTTGGTAGGGGTTCCAGTGCTGGAGCTACCCACGGCGAAGCGGCCTTCCTTGCGGCCGCGGAGGAACATGAGAAGAGTCCAGACAAAGGTGGCGATGAAGAGGACCCTACCAAGGTTAGTCAACGTCTTGATAGTATGCGCCAGTAAAGACTTACCAGACGAGAGCGCCCAGACCAGCGATGGAAGACAACATAGCAAGACCAATCTTTGTAAGGATGACATCGCGCTTAGTGTGGACAGCACGCTTAAAGATGACATCGCAGCTCTTGCTGTTGACAACACTTCCATCATCATAGCAGTCACCCACAGTGACGGGCACGACATACTTGGACCGACGCGAAGCAGTAGCAGCCCAAGCAGCAAGCCAAAGAATGATGAGAAGCCCATCGACGATGAGGACAGCGAGGATGTGGTATGCGCCGCGAAGGCTGGGGATCTTTTCGGTAAAGACAACGTAGGCGACTGCGAGCCAAGTGAGGATAGACTAGATGTGTTAGTTTGAGGTTGACATGAAGGATGTTGAGAGAACGTACAACAGCGAGGGAGAAGCCTTCTTCATCGAGGTAGGCGTCGTGAATCATGCGACCGCAGAGACCGACGATGATGAGGGAGATGAGGAATTGGAAACCGCGGATTATCATGATCCAGAGGGGAGTGTGAAGGACGTGATCGCCCTGGGGCTTTTCCACGGGTTGCTCCATTGTAAGTGAGTGCTCGAGTGTAGGTAAAGTCGTGTAAGTGAGGTCGTATAAGTCGCAACAGCTCTCAGGACGCAGACACGAGAAGAACAACAGATCTTGAGCCAAGAGAAGGAGGCGCACCCATCAACGAGGACGGCGCAAACAGCCTTATACGTCTCGCGCGTCTCCCCTCCAGAAACACACAAATCTCTAATTACTCTGCTGTGCATCTACCGCGCAGCCCAAGGCAGATTCGAGAGGACCCTGTCGGATAGCTGCGTTAGCGTCCCTCAGCCGCACGCACACCGTCCCATGAATGGGCTCCGTCGGGCGCTTTTCACGGAGTGGAGCGTTATTTCGATGAGGCGTCAAAGGAAGGGCGGTCTTGTTCCTTTTGGGACGAGAATATTTTCAAGCCTACTCTATGTACAAGTACCTCTCTTTTTTATTCTCCCTCTCTACGTGTCGTATCTGACGAGTGTGACGTTTTACGAGAGACAAAAGCGTTGTACAAAGTGGTTTGACGCTCTGATCTTGCCTTTGGTAGTCGAGACAAGACATGACCGGGATGCCCCCTTGCTAGGCTACGACAACTCCACATCCCTTGCTCTTCCGTGCCTTGAAACACTCCGGCAAGTCGGCATGGGGTCAGAGACAAGTACCGTTGAGCGGAGCAGGGCAGGGCAAATCGATAGTGGTGTTAATGACCGCTTCCAGCAGCCATGCTTCTCTCTCCCAGATGCTGGTGATCTTGCACTCAAGAGTTTTTACACAGGCTATCAGTAATATAAGACATCGTATATCCATACCAATGTGTGCTTGTGAGGTGTCATTGTCCCCCATTGATCGACGCCAGGTCACTCCAAGAAGGAATGCCTGGCACCCAATGTCTCGCGAATTCGACGCATCTGATTTGCTAGATGAAGCCAATATACAGGTGGGACTCGCACACGAAGGATCCAACCCCGGAGAGGGGGACGATCCGGCTGGGGATGTGTGACCCATGTCCGTCTTCTGTCAGAGCCTTGCTTACACTTCACTGCCTCACCTCGACCACAAGTTGTC
The DNA here is from genome assembly GCF_026873545.1 of Fusarium falciforme. Taxonomy (NCBI): domain Eukaryota; kingdom Fungi; phylum Ascomycota; class Sordariomycetes; order Hypocreales; family Nectriaceae; genus Fusarium; species Fusarium falciforme. The sequence goes on along the minus strand of NC_070544.1, from coordinate 6,255,166 downwards.
CGATGCTATTACCAAACAAGGACAAACCTCTCGTACGTTTTAAGCAATCTCAACGCCTCGTCTCGAACTAGCATCATCGCCAAGATGACTGGAACGTGACAGAAGGGGGGCTGAATCGGGAAGCAGGGGTTAGGCCAAGCCCATTTAAAAAAGAAAGCCTTGTGGGCGGGTCCTTGCAGGGCCGACCGTTGAGTTGAGGTGTGCCCGGGGCGGAATATGCAGGGCAGAGCGCGGAATGAAGTCGAGATTAATTAACGAGAGCGTCGGACGCGGCGTTGCTAAGTCCGATTGCCGCCTTTTTGATGGATAGGCTATCTATGAATAGAATCCAGAGATTAGGAGCTGATATCACCGATATTCCTCCTCGCTGCTTGTTAATCTCCCAGTTCAAGTCTGGAGGTTTACATCATTCCTTGCATGCTCATCATTCAGCCCTGCGTCTACTCTTCTCTTCACTCTCACCATGTCAGCTCATATCACAAGCAAGGTCACAAACACCAACTTCTGAAACAGAACCATCTATTAGGCGCCTGTCTCGCCGGAAACGACCAAGGCGACATCCGTGCCCTGTGCTAGACTAAGACTAGACCTCAACTAGAAACCAAAAACTAGGGCGCGACCGTTGAGACGTCAAGTCATGACTGTCACGTTCGAAAACCTTGACGCCTCGACTCTCTCTCCCGCGCTGCCGCCGCCGTCGCCTCGTTCTTTGGCTCATTCCCCTGAGCTTCCATGATGTAAGCCCTTTCTAACCAAGGGAAACGCTCTGTCTTTTGAGTGTTTTTACGTTTTACTGTGTTTTTTGTCCTTTCTTCCGCTGACTGCTCTGTCCGATCCGTCTTTTGCAATTCCACGTCTCAAGCATCTCAGTCGCTTAGAGGCTAACTTTACTCCTCGTTGGGACCCTTGATCAGCACCTTGATCGCCTCACCCTCCTTGACCTTCTTAAAGGCCTCCTCAGCCTGCTGGAAGTCGACAATGCCCGTCACAAGCTTCTTGACGTCGACCTTGCCAGTGGCAACCAGCTGAATGGCCAGAGGGTAGTCACCGGGGCCGTATCGGAACGAACCGCTGACGGTGGCCTCCTTGATGCACATGGCCATGATGGGGAAGGTAATGTCAGACTTGCCCATGCCGCCCTGCACGTAGCTGCCGCCGACCTTGAGGACATGGATGCTGGCCTGGATCGAGGGCTCAGCACCGCTGGCGTCAATGACGATATCGGCACCCTCAGGAAGGTCGGCGAGCTCAAGGATGTTCTTGGCGTTCTCCTCGGGGGAGATGCGCTGCGAGGCATAGATGTGGGTAGCAGCAAAATCCTTGGCAAAGTCAAGCTTGGACTGGACAATGTCGACGCTGACAATCTTGGAGGCACCGTAGGCGCGGGCGACGGCGGCGCAAAGGAGACCGACGGGACCGGCACCCATGATGACGACAGAGTCACCGGGCTTGACCTTGGCCTGCTTGACGATGTGGACACCAACGGCGAGGGGCTCAATCAGGGCACCCTCCTGCTGGGAGACGTTCTCAGGCAGCTTGAAGCAGAAGTCGGCCGGGGCGCGCCAGTAGCCGGTGAGGGTGCCGTGGTAGGGAGGGGTGGCGGCAAAGACCATGTCGGGGCAGAGGTTGTACTTGCCAGCGAGGCAGTTGGTGCAGCGGCGGCAAGGGTATCCGGGCTCGAGAGCGACGCGGTCGCCGACCTTGAGGGTCTTCACCTTCTCGCCGACCTCGACGATGGTACCGGCCGACTCGTGGCCCAGGACCATGGGGTCTGTGACGACGAACTTGCCAATGGAGCCATGGACCCAGTAGTGGACGTCGGAGCCACAGATACCAGTGTAGTTGATGGCGACGATGACATCGTGGGGATCCTCGAGGGTGGGCTTGGGGCGCTCCTCGAAGGTGACGTCGCCGGGCTTGTTAAGGACGAAGGACAGGTTCTAGAGGGTGTCAGCTAGAGTCTGGGGAGGGGACCCGAGTCAAAGACGTACGCTGGCCATTGTTGCTGTGGTCTGAGTCTGTGATGGATGAGGGGTTGAGAGAGAAGAGGAGGGACGAGGTTCGGTGTGGGATGTCGGTCTTCTTATACCGGATCGATATGGACGGTGGGTTGTTGAGTGTGGAGCGAGCTACCAGCTATTCTCGTGTCAATGCTGCTCAAGGAAGAATTGTTTCAAAAGACACGTCTTCTTTTTTTCCTTCCGGCCGGGAAAACGGGGGAAGCAGGAATCTGCTGATGAGGGCGACATGTGCAGGTCAAATAGACTGATGGGGGAAAATCAGTCCATGCCATGATTCCCGTCCTTTGCCCATGATGGATGCTGCAATCACCCCCCCACGTCACCGTGTAGGTAGACAAAGCAAAGACCCCGCGATCAAGAGCAAGGCCAAGCTCTTCCTCGCCAATCAAGTACCCGTCATGCTCGCTGCAACCCTCGACCGAGCTGTGTCTGCTGGCACAGGGGTGCCGGGTGCGTGGTGGTGGGTAAAAAGAGGTGGCTTCCACAAGTGCCGCACAACGGAGGTCGGCGAGAGCCCCTCTCGGGGTGTTTCTCTTGTCATGACGGGAGCGCTTCGAAGCTTCGTTTCTTCTTTGCGAGGAAGGGTAAATTTTGCTTGGAGCTCATGATCGGATTGGAGTCAATTTAGCCAGAAAGACTTTACCCGCCCCAATCGAAGTACAGAAGGTAGATGGTCTGGTGGATCCCGTGACACGCCGGCTGTCAGTCCGTCGGTGAGGGAAGGAAGCTTCAGCGGGGCGGCCACCTTAGGCAGGCACCAAAGATAGGGACGATAACTGAGAGCTTGTTAGTGGTATAAGTCGAATTGTTATGGATTGGATGGCAACACATAATGCTCTCACTTACTCAATCGCTCGTTGTCACAGGTCAAACGTGGCCTGTGGAACCAACTGATTCGCCCTCACTCACATGCGAGAGAGACTCCTGTGGCTGCTGATGCCGAGCGGTTATCTCTCAGATCATGATGCGCACTGCGCTGCACTGCACTGCACTCTCTGCTTCATCCCACGCATCCTTCACCTATTTCCCCTGTGCCTGTGTCTCGCCTCGCCATTCTTACGTATGCGCAAGATAGCAATGCCGTGACATTTACATCTCCGTTGAGCCGCATGCCGTGATCCTCTTCCCTCTTGAACACTCTGCGATCCATGCTTCCCTCTTCCCTTCGGAGCGAGCGGATCTCCAACGGCCTCGGGGCGGGCTCCGGCGCGGAGCTGCGACAATGGGTATAGCGCTCGGGGGTGTGCGGGGATGGGGCGCGGCCTTCGGAGAGGAGGGGGGGAAGCATTGGCATTAGCGGATCCGCTTCACCTACAGCTGCTGGGAATCGGATGATTCTGGGGGAAGTGGATCTCTCTCTCTAGAGATCCGACTCTGTTTGTGTAAAGCTGCGAGCTCAAGAGTCATGTCCGAGGGGGGAATGGATAGTTTATATATTCCTCCGTCGTATGATGCAACTCCATTCACCCTGATGGCCATGCCCGTTTCCGCTCTCTACAGACTCTAAGCAGACCTTACTGGGCACATAAACGCTCCGCTGGGGTGAGATACATACACGCACACGCCTCTTGCTTCATCCTACATGAGCCTCAACCGAAATGGCCTGAGATGAAGAGATGCCAATGCCCACCAACGGTTCCAAGATGCAGCTTCCGCTCGTCAGAAAACAGGGACAAGGTGGACAACATCTGCCGCACGCCTCTTCAATCTCACGGTTCCTCGAGTTCGGATCAACGGGAATCAAAATCTCGCATATGGCCTGAGTATGTGCCGGGATCACGTCGGCACTGAGCACATGTTTTTAATCGTACCTAGGTAGCTCAAACATCATGCGTACCACAGAACGTGGAATATCTCGATTCGTTGCTCTCGGGTTACATTCTCGTAAAGTAACAATAAAACGCCAGCTTTACCCCCCCGTCCTCCGCATCCCCGGATCCTCCCCAGTCTGGGGGCCCATGCATAACATAAACACTAGTGCAGATCTCCATTAAATCACCCCAGGTTGTAGTGCGCCTCCTGGTGGCTCACGGAAGAGTGCCGTCGCGTTGTGCTGTCCTCGGGGTAGTCGTGCTCGATGCTCGGGTCGCCGACGTGCTGCCTCAGGGCCGAAGGGGGGGCCTGGGCCGCGTCACATGGGTCTCGACGGGCCTGGTGGATTTCTTCTCGGCGAGTTTCAGTTCTTCTGTGGCATGTTAGTTCTGTCTTTGACAAAAGCACTCATCTTTCTTACTCTGGCTTTGCTTGGGTAGATGGGACACCAGGCACGTTCTCAACAAGCGACTGGATATTGTCTCCCGTTCTAACACCTTCGGTCTGGTGCGTTTGTTCAACCCGCGTCGACTCGAGATTCTCAGTACGGGTATTGCTAGGAACAGACTCTCGTTGCTCGGTTTGCTGGCTTTCTCCAAAGTGCACTCCGTGAGACTCCTCGCCCGTGGGCTGGAGCGTCTCCTTGAGCTTGTCCATGAGATCAGAAGCCATTGTAAGTTGTTGATTTGCGATGATTGATGCTAATTGATGAGCAGGGTGGTGTAGATGTCTTGAAAGGTCTGGAGAGCTCATTCCTCAGCTCCATGGCATCCCTTTTATAAGCTCCCCCGAATTTAATCCACGGCCACTTCCATCATCCTTCTCTAATCGATCTTGCTCAGCCACGTCGATCCCCTCGCAAAACCAGGAATAACTCGTCACCCAAGCATCCTCATTCGACGACCAGAATCCCCAGATGCCGTCATTCTCTCCAAGCCAGAAGCTTCCGACAATGACGTCGATCAAGAGGCGTCATGATTGCTTGGCGTCGGCGGCGCAGGGGGCGGCAAGCTCGATAAGCATAATTCCAAACCTAATTTGCTGTTACCAGTCCTCCGGGCGAACCATTCGTCTGTTCCTGTTTTTTGTGCGCAAGGGCCCTTGTTGACCGTCAGGAACCACAATGATATAATGCCAGGTCGAATCGGAGATCTACCGTGACATTGGCTAGCCTGGACGGTAAATGATCCCGGCTAAAGTCGACGTTGTCGGTGGGCCGACATGTTCAAATACCCGGATCTCGACGAGACTATGGGTCTCAGAGGCTCCAACAAGGTCTTGGGGTCAGTCCGTCACATTACGTGGCTTCCTATCAAGAGCATCCGTGAACGTGCTCGGGGCTTTGCTCGGGGCCAGTGAAGAAGAGATACCAGATCGAAGTGATAGCGATTTCCGTCGAGATATAGCTAATCGCGGAATAGTCTCTCTTGGCATTGACGCCATCACATCGACCAAGGCAGCCCGGCCTCTTGACATCACTCATGGCTCAACACTTGCAACTATATCGAAAAGGATGAAAATGACTCGGCCATCGCTTCTGAAGACACAGGATCCCCCACGGATCGAACTCATGAGAGAGCAATCTCGGCCTGTCCGGGATTACCCTCTCCACATTGGGGTTTGTAGCTGAATACTCCCCTCCATTCAAGTCCGGCCCTCGAAGATGCGTGAGGCTATAAATTCGGAGCACTGTCTAATTTAGTCTGGTTGTATCAATAAGCTCTAGTCAAAACGCCCTCTCTCAACGTTCTATGTCTATCACTCTTCAATCTCAGTTGCGTGCCCAAAGGAGCGAAACTACCCAAGCTACCAGCCCATGTCCGAGATTCCACATCCTAATGGAATAACCGTTAAAGAACTCTACGCTCACGATCCCTTGAATCCGAACTCTTGCGCTCCTCATCACTGTCCGTAGCGATCTCAGTCGAAGACCCTCTGGTAGAAGCAGCTTCGATCACTGGTAACCCTTCCTCTTCCATGGTCGGCCTACTAAACCGATTAAACAAAAGAAAAGAGTCTCGTCCAAGTGGTGTCCCATTCACCGGCGTTGCTGACAGGCGAGAGCACCTCCTAATCTCGACTGCGTCATCGTGAATGGGCTTGACTCCGCAAAAGGTGTAGATGGCATCAAGAGCCGGGATAGATAGTCCGTGAACAACGATGGAGAATAAGACGAGCCAGTAGACGACAGGACCAATCGCCAGTACCAGGTCTGTCTCTTCTGTGTTTCCCTCGCCGAACTCAGGCAAGACTTCTCGAGCGTATTCGATGTAAAAGACGGCGCCAGCTCCGATCGGTCCAAAGTAGCCCATGAATAGCGCTTCCTTGTAGTTCTTGCAAACTTTTGGCATCAACTTGTACACCACGAGCATAGCTGGGATCCGTCGCAGAAATAGCACCATAAAGCCGAGACAAAAGAGTCGGCCATAGGTGAGTCCCGTGCCTCCAGGGTCTTGGAAGGCAGACCAAGGCAATACCGTGCCGATATAGAAGAAGCCTCCAAAGTTGAGAAGCATTTGTATACTTGTGTTGACTTCGTCGTAACGCCGTTGTGATTCGGTGAGATAGTGTCCGTTCCAGTTGAGGGCGCAGCCTGCCACGAAACAGGCCAACGAGTCGTCGGTGCCGATGGCTCCGCACGTTCCGACAATGAATAGTCCTATTGCTGTAGGGAGGAGGAGAAAGGATTCGTTGTCGATCCATTTCCTGGGATTTATTAGCAGTGCTCTGGACAATGTCTGGAAATGACTTGCCGTTTCAAGCAGAAGTCAATACTCTTCCGAGAGATATATCCAACCGCGATCCCATATACCACAGATAGAATCATCATGTATAGCCAGGTTTCGAGAAACCACTCTTTGAGGGCCACTCCGATGCCCATATCCGATTCTTTTGTCCGAGAGAGCAACACCTCCGTGTCGTTGGCCCGTTCTTCTACTCTTCCCCCTCCAGTGCAGCGCATGATGTACACTGCTAGCATCAAGAACGGGAACCCGAACCCATCGTTCGCTCCGGCCTCTGCCGAGATGATCTCTCTCAGGGGACGCGCCACGAACTTGTCCGCAAATGGACCCTTGGCAATAGCCTGTGAGAGGACTGGATCGGTACACGCAACGCAGGACGCAATAACCAAAGCCGAAAGAACCTTAACTTTAGGCACAGTTGCTATAACGCAGAGTGTCGTGCAGATCCACATCATGGTCATTATCGGTAGCAGACAGAGTGCCATCTCCCGCCAGCGGGTGAGGCAGTATCGAGCGGGGAGTTGATAGCCTGCCATGACAAGTTGGGGACCGATCATGACTCTAGTAACGCCCTATGATGGTCAGTTCTCCATAACCTGCTAAACACTAGGGTGTAAAACTTGCCAGTGTGATGCTCCGCGTTTGACCCTCATGACCGGCACCCCATTTATCGGCTTCGATGAACTTGGCAGCCACGGGCCCGAGTATGATTCCGACTACCACTGCCGGGACTAAGATGATTTGAGCTTTAAGGCGATGTTCTCTCGTCTAGTGAGGATAGAGACTCACGGGCGATGCCCAGATACCATGACTGTCTGATCTTGACCGATATAATGCCATAGAGAATAACAAAGGCGCCTCGGAGTAATCGTCAGCTTCTGGACCGCGATAATCTAGAGTACAAACTCACCCAGCGCTGCAAGCACAATGTTGAGCTCACTAACATCGAGAGTCGGCATATCGACGAAGACCTTTGAGAAACTCCAAGGACTAGTGCTAAGCCAGGAGAAGCTGAGGCGAAGACCTTCAAGATCTAGGCCCAATTCTAGAAAACAGCCAGGCGGGAGATTAGCGGCATGGTATTCGTCACCCAATGACGGGATCATTTCCCCCTCTCCCTTGATCTACATCCTTATAAGAAAAAATCCCCCTCCCCTAACAAGCTTTTTGCCCGTGAGACAGAATCTCATAGATAAGAACGTGCCGAGAGCCGATCAGGAGAAATACAGAGAGGGCAAACTGAGGGATGCGAGGTTCAGTGTAATCATTCGCCCCCTGTTTCACCGCGGAGAGGCCGATGAAGCATTGCTGGTGCTGGCGTTGTACAGAGGCGGTACGAGGATTCCAGACGGGCCGGTCCTGTTTCACAGCTATTGCGGCAGATAGAAGAGGAAAACAAGTAATACATGAAGAATAGTCGCAATGATGATGGTTAGGCATGCGTTAACATCGACCTGTAATAGGCCAGTCGACTTTATACACTATCCTTTGGCGCATTGCGTAATTCACAGCCAACACGAAAGGCCCGACGATCGCAATTGGTCTTGAAATATCAATGTCTCACTCTCAATAGAAACGCATAGTACGTAGTAGCTCAAAGATAAAAAGTAATAGCATTTGTCAGTCTCAAAGCCCTTCGAGTTGTCACCTCCCATGTGTGATTCGCCTGCGTTGCTGCGGTAGGGCTCTATCTCAACACCGCCTGTAGCCGCACACAAACAAAACCAACTTCAGCCTGACAATTCAAGTCTCAACACGATGGAATCAACAAATGTATATGATTTTACTTTATTCAAGGGAACATTTTGGGCTACTTGGGTAGGTACTCGGCAGGAGCTGGAACTTCCATGATCCTCATTACAAGTCCTCCTCAATCCTTTCCTCCTCGTCCACACTCTCTCGGCCAGCCCATGTCCTCGGAGGGACCTTTTGTGGCATTTTTTGGGTCTTTCTGGTAGAGAGCATGTGTTTTGCTCTCCTCCTCCACCTTTTGGAACCCTTCCACTGTCTCTCCGTTTTGTCCAATTTGGCATCTCATTCTCTGTAAGCTGCTTTCCTTGTGGTTCTTGTGCTTTCCTTTTTGTTTCCAGCCCGAGGGGGTCATGTCATCATCTTGACCCCCAGAGTTCCATTCGAGACTTTGTCATCTCGATTGTTCGTTCACGCCTTCTTCTCCTCGTCGCGCTTCTTGGCCATGGGAGGGGGAACCTGCACCTTCTCGAGGCCGTGGCGAACGCTGGCCTCGCTCGAGTCGGGAGTGAGGTACTCGCCAAAGGTTCGCTGCTCGAGGTCCATGTCCTTCCAGTCGATGCCATCCCGGCTGCGGGCAACGTGGCGGTAGTAGACGCGCTTACCAAACTTCCAGAGCTCGATACCGCCAAAGAAGAGACCGGCGGCGATGAAGACGATGCCCCACTCCCAGGTGATACCCTTGTGCTTAAAGACAGTGTCGCTGATGACGGGGATGTACTGGAGAGGGAAGAGGGTGACGAAGCCGAGCATGATAGCCCAGAAGAGGAACTGGTTGCGCCACACATCGTGCATCCACTGGGTGAAGTACTTCTTAGAGCCAGGCTGCATGCGGAAGAAGGATCGTCGCTTGTCAATCATCTCCCAGGCGAGGAACAGAGAGAACCAGGTCAGGCAGGCAAAGGTGGTGGCACGGGCCTTGAAGACGGTCTTGCAGCTCTCACTGTACTTGTCGTTGCAGTCAATACCGAGCTCACCGTCACCAAAGGCGTACAGGCGGAGCACGAAAGCGCTGAGGCACAGGCCGGCGATCCAGACACCATAGACGATCATGTCAACGATGAACTCAAGAGTGAAGACACCAGTCTTGAGGGGCTGAGGAGGTCGGCGCAGGATACCAGCGACGGCACGCTCGAAACCGAGACCCATGTCGGGAAGACCAGAGGTAGCCATGATGATCCACATGATCTGGACGGGGGCGATGGGGAAGACGGAGAGACCGGTGCGGTCCTTGAAGACGAGACCGACGAGAAGGACGAGAGCCTGCGCGACGTTGGTGGCGAGCACGTGGAGGATGAACTTCTGGATGTTATCAAAGATACGGCGACCCTCCTCGATGGCGGCGACGATGGAGGCAAAGTTGTCATCACTGAGAACAATATCCGAGGCATCCTTGGCGACATCAGAGCCGGCTTGACCCATGGCAATACCGACATCGGCACGGCGGAGCGAGGGAGAATCGTTGACACCATCACCAGTCTGTTGCAGTCAGTACATCGTGTTATCAGGTATACAAGGAGCTGGTACATACCATAGCGCAGAACTTGTCACGGCGGTGCAGGGCCTCAATCATTCGGACCTTGGTCTGAGGAGCACATCGGGCAATAACAAGAGGGAGGAAAGGCAGCTGGTCAACCTCATCATCGGTAAGACCATCGAACTGGGTAGCAGTCATAACCATAGTGGCAGCAGTCTCAACGGCGACGAGATCCATGCGGGTGGGCAGGATGCCGACCTCGATGGCGATGGCCTTGGCAGTCTCGGGGTGGTCACCAGTAAGCATGTGAACCGAGATACCAGCTTCGTGGCATTCTCGCACAGCGGGAGCAGACTCGGGTCGGGGAGGGTCGTAGAGACCAACGAGACCACGGAAGACGAGGTCGCACTCAACGGAAGGACGGTCAATTTCGTCACCCTTCTTCATCGGGACGTTGTAAGGCTTGGAAGCGAGAGCCAGGACACGGAGACCCATACCGGCAAAAGCCTCCATGTTGCGGAGGATCTGCTCGCGGAACTCCTCAGTGATGGGGACCTGCTCCTCGTTGTCCTCAGGGCAGTAGGTAGTGCAGGCACCAATGACACGCTCGACGGCACCTTTGGTGAAGGCATAGAGCTGCTCGGTGCGGTTGTCCTTCATGATCACAGACATGCGCTTGACATCGGAATCGAAAGGCAGCTCGGCAATCTCGCTGTACTGGTTGGCGGCATCGTGGCTGGTGAGTCGAAGACGGTTCCAGTCGAAGCGGGAGGCAAACACCTGGATAGCAATCTCGGTAGGGTCACCACGAGCATGCCACTCACCGTTCTTCTCGTTGACGGTGGCAAGGTTGGCAAGGGAAGCGACTTCGAGGAAGGCAGTAAGAGCAGACTTGCTCTGGCCAAGGAGCTCGTTGATGGAAGCAACAACACCGCAGGCCTCACCACCCTGCTTGAGGGGAAGCTCGTGGGGCTGGGCTCGAGACCATCGGATATCGCCAGTGGTGGGGTTGAAAGGCTCGGTAGTGTTCTCAACGAGGTAGGTTCCCTTACCAGGAGTCCAGGCTCCACGAGCAACCATCTTACCCTGGGTAAGAGTACCGGTCTTGTCGGAGCAAATGTCGGTAACGGCACCAAGAGCCTCGAGGGACTTGAGGTTTCGGACAATGACGTTTCGCTCAACCATGCGCTTGGTACCGGCAGCCATAGTGATGGTCAAGACGACGACCAGACTAGCGGGGATCATGGACAGACCAGTGGCGACGGCATAGATGATGACCTGTTGGGAAGCATCGAAATCGTTGGCAGCAAGGACAATGATGGCGCAGATGATGGCAGTGCCGAACAGGAGAAGTGCCAGTCGAGACAGCTTCTTCTGGAGAGGAGTACCGACGTTAACACCGAGGAAACGACCAATGGCATCAGTAAGAGTAAGAGTGTAGGCCTCAAGGTATCGGTGAGGCTTGGCAGAGCCATCAGCCTTGCGCTTGACGGGGCGGACTCGGCTGTCCTTCTTTCGGAGAGCAGCAGCAATGGCACCAATCTCAGTGCAAGTACCAGTAGCGAAAACGATACCCTTGGCGCGGCCCTTGGTGACGGTCGAGGAGCTGTAGGCGACGTTGATACGGTCACCGGGACCAGTGTTGTCTTCGAAAACCTCATCTTCGTTCTTTCGCACAGGGAGGGACTCGCCAGTCAACATGGCCTCATCGGTCTCAAAGTTGATGGCCTCGATCAGTCTGTGGGGATTCAGTCAGCGCCATGCCAAGAAGCATCTGCAGGTATGCACAACTTACCGGACGTCAGCAGGGATCGTGTCACCGACCTTGATTTCCACAAGATCACCGGGAACGACCTGCACAGAGGGGATAACCTTGGAGTCGCCATCTCGGACGACACTGGCGGTAGGAGACGACATGGATCGGAGCGAGTCCATGGTCTTCTCGGCAGAATACTCCTGGAAAAAACCAACTGTGACGTTGAGACCAATGATGAAGGCGACGACACCGCCCTCAATCCAAGACTTGATACCGAAAGAAACGGCCATAGCCAGGATCAGCACCTTGGCAAACGTCAGTCAAGATTTCACGGCATCCTTCGGGTAAACAGGGTTGAGGAGGTTGGGGTAACTATTGACACTAGACCGAATGCCAAACTAGGCAGTTCGCAAGCTGAAGGTCAGGTGGCAACAAGCATCGAGATATGCTTAACAAGACTTTGGAGAAGTGTGGGGGTTATCCAACAAAGGCTGAAAGAGACTCACCATTGTCATGGCGTTGGCAACCTGGGCAATGATGATCTTGAGGGGTTGCACACCCTCAGCATCTCCGAGATCATTGTTACCAAAGGTCTCGAATCGTTGCTTGGCCTCGGCTTCAGTCAAGCCACTGAGAGTGTCTGTCTTCAGCTCCTGGACAACCTGGTCGAAGGAGAGGGCATGAGCAGGCCGGGTCATGGGCTGGTTGCTCTGGCCAGAGACATGCTCAGTCTCGGACGCCTGGTCCTTTTTAGCCATGGTGTAAGTCGGGGCTGGTAAGAGGCTCCAGCGTGGTGGTTTCTCGGAGGTAGGTTTGGTTCGGTCGAGGGAGGTTGTTGTTATATCTCTTGAAGAGACTCGAAGGGGTGTTTGTGCTGGGTGACCCTCAAGCCTATGTCTGGGGATTCCTGGGAGGAGGATTCAGGAAGCCTTTCGTCTGGCGTCGAAGGGGTCGAGCAAGCAAAAGAACCTTGGGGAGGGAGATATCCGAGGAACAGAACAGCATCATGGGGTGGGGATGAGGCAGTCTTATAGACAGAGCATCGAGGAGACTGGGGCATCTTCGACGAGGACGGACATCCATCTCCCACCCCGTCTTTCCATCTCTCTGACTCTAGTTCCCAGGTCGCTATCTTCTTGGACAGCCACTCGTCCAAGGAAAGGTGGGTTCCATCATCCTTCTCCAGCGAGCCCCCCACAATGCCAAGATTGATCCAATTTTTCCTTCTCTACTGCTGCTTCTCTTCGAAAAGGCGGGGTTTGCGCTGGAGCGAGCGCCTTGGCGATAAGACGGAACCTTGGTTGTTGTTGTTCAACACCCGGCCCTTCCACCTCCGGGCTTGTCCGATGGGCGGCGCCGGTGGATTGCCCCGGGCCCCAGTCCTGCACCCTGGGGCCTGTGGACGCTGATTGGCGTTGGGCCGTGCCGTTCTGGACGGTGTTGGGGTTTCTGGACCGTCCTCGACGGGCACTTCGCCGTCCGCACGTCATTCCACCGGTGGAAAGCACCTGTGACGCGGCGTGGCGGGCTCGGCATCAATTGGCCTCTGTGAGTGGACGGCGGAGGCCTTGGCCGGGTCTTGGTATTTCTTGGGCGACCGGGGTGAAGGCCTCACGAGAGCCTGCGTTTGCTTTTGGGCCACCGAGTCCGAGGCCGAGCCTTGAGAGACGCCCATGCGCGCCCATGAGCGTATCATCAGCCCTCCCCGGCGCCTTGAGAGACGCCTTGAGAGACGCCCTCACGAGGCTTCTGAGAGGCTACTCAGCACTTCCCATATCGTCACCGGTGGTGGGCCCCCTTGCTACTGCATTGGCACCCCATCGTGAACCGACGTTAGACGGGAGGGGAGAATCTCTCGATGTTGGTGATGTGAGATAGTGCTGCAACGACACCCCCCTCCCTTCCTCTCCTCTCAGCACCACACACACCACAGATTTTTTCTTGTGCATTCTGGTGTTCTGACCTCTGGGGCGAGGGATTGGTATTGGCATTTCTGGGCATACGGTGCTCCGACAGAAAGGTGTCGAATCATTGGACACTTGGTCGTCATGACCGACTCTCTTGTTGCTTCGTCCTACTTGTCACGGTCGCCGCCGTCGCACCACCTGTCCTGCAGGAAGGACTTGCCTGCTCTCGCCTTTTAGGCGTCAATCAAGTAATTTCTGAAGCAACCCATGATGAGCCAATCTCCAAGAGGTTCTGGACCCAATATCTGCGACCAAGTCGTTAGGGCCAATTTCTCATTGTGATGTTGCAACGGGACCGGGAACAGAGCCGCTTCTTCGTCAAGGAGGCTCTCCCTCACCCCTCCCGATGTCGACCGGCCGGATAGGACGGAGCACCGAGTCGCAAGGCGGCACGGAGCATCCACTTTGTCGCTGAGACCGTCGTCGGCTGTCACTGGCCATCACAGGGGCGAGTCGGTCGGGCGTCAGGTCTCGTCTCGTGACCTCTGCCGTGGAGATCTCGGGATCCCGATGAGATCTCGAGGGTGGTTGGATGGCACATCGGTTCACTCGTTTCCTGGGCCTCGTTCGCGCTGCAACGCACGACAGCGGCTTCCCATGCCATCGAGTACCTTGCCTTGCTGCGATCCTGTGCAATCCTTGCCAAGTATGAGGTGCAGGCACTGCCACACTCGACGAGACCTGAGATTGTTAGCAAGCAAGTCTTATCTTTGCCCAGAGTCCTAGGACGCCTTAGCTAGGCCAAGTACCTCGTCGTTAGCGGCTGCAGGTGTGCAGGGGTGTGTTTCCGGTGAGAGAGTATCGATATGCTACCGCGCTAACTGCCAAGCCGCCGAGATCCAGAAGTTTGCAGCATTCTCCCACACAGTCTTGCCAAGCCTCGTGATGTTCTGTCAGGGCCCTATCTCTCACGTGACCTTCCGGGACTCTTTCTAGAAGTCTAGAAGACGGCCCCTCATGCGAGATACTTGATACGTAAGCAGACCTCCACCAAGATTCCCCTGGATCTCATCCAACGTGACAATAAGCTTAAAATCGCCGACATCTTGTCGTGGGCGGCCCACCCTTGGTCGCAGTGGTACCCATCTCGCGCAGAGCTATCAACGCCGTCGTCCTTGGCCGCGTCCGAGGCTTGCTGTTCAGGTCTCCAAGGTCCGTCGGGGCGTCTCAGACGGCGATCACGCAAAGGCAAGGTTTCCTCATTACGGTTGCATCGCAATGGGATGCGTCTGACCTGTCTTGTCTTGTCCGCGATCTGCGACTCGTGCGCATCCGCTAGCTTCCCACCGAGACGCGACGTTGTCTCGCCTGTTGGATCCAGAAGCAGAAACTGCAAACGTGCAACTGGAGACGAGGTGACGATCCCTGCCGCCCATTGAGAAAAGAGACGCCAGACGCTGACGCTGACGCCTAAACGGTCGAAAAAATGAGACGCGCCGTATGCCTATGCCGCTGCGCTGCCGCACGCAGGACGGAGGATTTGGTCCCCACTCACGACGGCACTTTCACCTCTCTCTCACACACACGAGGCGCTTACTGGTGCTTGCTTGTACATGATTAGTACGCCTATACCGTCCTCTCACAGGCTGTTGGATGGTCCTCTACTGCGCAATACATGCTTGATACATAACGAGGCTCTCACAGGTCAGCGTTGGGTCACTCGTTGCCCGCAATTGGCCAGCTCGCCCGCTCCGCTCTCCGGGATGCGGCCTTCGGGGCGGACACAGCGGGCTCCTCCCCACGGAGGTCCCACGGCACAGAGGACGCAGAGTCCAGTCGAGGCTCTCCGTGGCGGAGATAGGACTCTTGCTGCGGGGGATAGCCCGGGTATGTCGGCGTCACGATAACACAATCACTTACCTACTCACGGCTGCCGTTGTGTATGGACACGGCGGAATGCAGCGGGTGGGGTATGTGGCAGCAATGGCACTCACCACGATGGGGCATCGGCACACCCTGACTCCATTCGGAGGGGGGACAAAGAAGAAAATCTGCACTGCAGGTCCCAAGGTGAGGTTTCAACTTGCTCAGCATCCCAGTCCAATGTATTTGGTGGCTTGCGATTGCCGTCGTTGCCGGGTGATGGTATCAAAGGCCGTTCCCATCCAGCACCGAGGCGTTTGAAAGGATCCTCTCGGGCAGCCACGGACGGCAGTTCGGCACCGACCATGAGGTTTCGAATGGTTTCCGCGCGGGAACGGCGGCCAACGTGAGGAAACTGGGGGAAGCTGGGGAAACCGGGGGCGGAGGGGGCAGACGGAGGTCCTCGAGCTTGAATCGAGCAAACCCCTGGACTGAACACGGGCTGGCACCGGCGCGGGAGTTGGAATCGAATCGGGGAGGTGAGAGCGCCGCCGTTCTGATACTACTCGGGGCTCGGAGATGAGACGGCAAGGAGCATCTGCCCACCAATCTATTCCTGGACCCAGACCAGACCTCTTGCGCAATCTTAGGCCAGCCACCGTTGTGACAGTTGCGGCTCTAGTTGTCAATTGTCGCATGTTTGTCAACACAGCTAAGCAGCTGGCTAGATGCGAGCCATTCAGAGCAATCTGGGGGGCATATCTTGGGACAGGATCACGAGATTGACTCACATCCAACCGCAGCTCAGGTTCGGGCCTCAAAATATGCCGCCGGCCATGTTCGGGTGGCATTGAAAGGTGACGACCAAGATGGAAGTTGACCGAATGCCAGCGTCTCTCTCTCGCTTCGAGTTTATTCGCACCAGCCTCGCCAGCTTTGCTGCTTGGCTTCCTTGAGACTCCTCGCGGACGGACGCCACAGCCCAGGTTTCCCCAAGCTTTCGCCCCTTCTGCATTGAGCAGAATCCTGGGGTGAACCATCCCGTCCAGCATCAGGCTCTCATCTTTCAATGCAGCCAAGCCCTCAGGCTACGTGGTCTAGGCCTCGACAGCTGGAGAACCTCAGTCTTCAGCCGCACAGATGCATCTGCCTCGATGGATGGATGAAATCATTGCGGGGTTGCAGATGCCGTTGGGCAACAGCGACTGCACGGAAACTCGGCGTCTCTGCCATCGTGTCGGGTCTTCTCGGTTGGCCTCGATCAAGTCGTGTGCAGCATCTCATTTCCCTCGACAGTGCCACGGCAGGCAGACGGCGTGCATGCTTTTTGCGCGT
Source organism: Fusarium falciforme (assembly GCF_026873545.1). Lineage (NCBI taxonomy): Eukaryota > Fungi > Ascomycota > Sordariomycetes > Hypocreales > Nectriaceae > Fusarium > Fusarium falciforme. Next base: position 6,238,502 of record NC_070544.1, on the reverse strand, counting down.
ATGAGTGTATCTGGAACGTAAGGCAGAATCCTCGATAGACTGCTGCTGCAAGGCAATCCTCTCTGGTCGAGATACCTTGGATCAAGGCCCAACCAGGCCTCTCGAGGGTCCAACCTCCCCCACGATCGTCCACCGAGACCATTTTGAGAAGCCAAGCACTTGCAAGGCCTTGGGGGTCTTCGACAAGCTTTTCAACACGTGTCATGATATGTCGGATTCAACCACCATCACCACCCATGGCCCTTGGGTGACAATCTCTGTCGAGGGGGACTCGATCAACGCAAGACGCCCACAACTCGACGCGGCGGAAATGTCCACCCCCGTCGGAGGCTGCGTCGAGAGCGGAACGCCCAGCGGCCCCACGTTCTCTCAACGCCAAGCGGCGTGGGTGGGCTCGCGAGGACAGCGCTGCAGGGATGAAGGATAGGACCCCAGCAGCGGAGGGGCGGCGGAGCCACTCGCAACACTTCGTAACAAGACCGAGAACGAGGCGGAGCACGTGCCCTCCGCTGACCCCCTCGGAGCGGAGATGTCAGAGGCAGAGGAGAAGCGACCAGGATCTGTTGGGGAGGGGTCTGGGGGAGAGAAACTTGTTGGCTGTGGTCAGGGAAGAGGAAGAGACAGTCGAGGACGACAAAGAGAAGCAATCCCGGGAAAGGCGATGTCACCACGCAGGTGCACCCGCAGACCGGCAGTTCACATTATTTGCCTCGTTCCCGCCAAGAGCACATGGGCTTGTCTTGTCGGGGGTGAAGAAGCATTTGACAAGGCCTTGGCTTGAGCTTGATGGAGGAACAGAGACATTGACAGCGGCGGTGGCACAATGACCGGCATGCTGGGGACAGACAGAGAACCGGTCAGTCGGCGCTCGCCGGGGACGGGCCATCAGCACCGATTCTATCACCGAGTGCAGACGAAAAGGGACGTTGCCAAGGACGCCTTTTTTTTGGTGGCCAGGCCCATTGGCACGTTTGTCATTGAGGCCGACGTTCTCTGCAGAAGCGCAGCATTCTCGATAGTCGAGGCTGCAACACCACCGTCTTTGACGCTGGGTAGACGTGTCGACGCTTAGTTAGCCAATGTCCGTCCTGAGTCTGAATCATGATAACCTCGGATCGTGAGAATGCCCAGAAGTTGGCTGGGCCGGATAGAAGGGACGGAGGCGGAAAAAAAAAAAACGCAGGGGGGAAGCCAAGCATCGAAGGCAGCAGCAGTAGCAGCAAAGCCAAGAGAAGGACAAGACACTCGAGGCACGCCCAGAAAACGCTCGTTCCCCTCAAAAGGCTTGACGATGTTGTGCAGGCGAATGGCAAAAACGCCCAGCTTGTGCCAAGAGGAAACAAGAAGGAGGGGAGATGGGAGAGGCAGATGCCCAGCCTTTTGTCGAAATGGGCCCCCCCGCGCAGGAATCCTTGCCCGTCCAGAATGGTCAAGTTGCAGGACGAAGGCTGGTGAGTGGTCAATTGGGTTTCGGTCCAGGTCCGTCAAAAGCTGCTTGTTTCTTTTGGCGCTGTTCGTTAATAATGCCTCTTCCCACTGGATGAGACAGATTGTATAACCGACGGGCTTGATATTAAGCTAATATTAGCCTCAGCTGTTCATCTCTCACCAATAACGACTCGTCGATAACTATACTGCGCAGATAACACGCACGAGACCATATCAAGAAACAGCCTCTTCTTTTTTGCCACTTTTTCACGACCCCTGCGCTGGCTTCCACGCGAAGAAAAGGACCCCTCCCCCTCGTTTTGGAGGACGGCCGAGCAGCGTGGTCTTGGCATTGACGGGCGGGGAAACGAGATGAACTGCATTCAATCGCATCAATTCGTTTTTCCTTTTCCTTTTCTCCTCTCTCTCTCTCTCCAACCGAGGGAGTTCGCATCACCGGGGGGCATCCGGGGGCATGGAGTTTACGCGGAACAAGGGGGTTCTTACATAACAGCGGACATGTAAGCCCGAGAGGTGTTGTTCTGGGGTAAGGATGATACACATTGTGACAAGGATGGTTACGTTGAAGAAGCAAAGTCACGAGGACAGCTGAAGGTGTTGATATTAACAATTGAAACTGCGTAGATATCCACAAAAAATAAGGCCTATATCTTGGCAATCCTCGCCCAGGAGATCGAGACTCCAGCATTGCAACCCATAGACGGACGTCTGCTGACATGCTCAGGTGGGAAGATCCTACACAACGACGATATGTGCGAGGTTGAATACGGAAGCTGGTTGTTTCATTTAATAGGTGAGATAACATCATCGCACATGAATTCATTACAGTACAAGAAAAAATGCCCAATATTCGCCTCCTCGAGAACCCCCAACCCACTGCAACCCACAACCAACAAGACCCCATATCGATTGGTGCCTCGAGGCCCTTGCGGCCAAGAGTGACCGTCTTTCACATCCTTTCCCTTTGCAAGATTACACTTTCTACACTCGTTGAGCTCTCCTCTCGGCTTCCACCACCCCAACATGATCATCTCCCATCCAACGACTCGCTTCAAATCTTGGCCATATGGTGACAGCAGCACCTCCAATCTCCTCCAGGACCTTGCCTAAACACACTCGAGCACCACCCCTCAGTAGCGACCATCTCGCCTCCCTTGAGCTTCCAAGCGGTGACGCGATAGATGAGCGCCGAGGCCATCATGTCGATCTCAACAAACTCTGGCTCCCCGTGGATCTTGTACGCGGTCCATGGCTCGTAGTCGTCCTCGATGTAATCGTCGAGCGTGGGCTCCGTCTTTGGCGAGTAGACCGTCCTGTCGGGCTCTGCGAGCACCGCGTCCTTTGTGATGTACTTGCGCATCGTCTCTGGCTTGTCAGAGGTCAGGGCGCGCCAGAGGAGGGCTGAGGCTTCGAGGGTGCCCTCCTTGTTGCGGGCGAGGATTGTTCCCTTTTTCGGTTCACCCATTGTGAGGTTTGTTTTGTGATTTGATGGTAAGTTGAAAGACGAGTTTTACTTGGGGTATCGCGGTGATGCTATTGCAAGATGCTCTAAACAACTTCAAAATTCGTAAAGCAGGGGAAACGATGGCAAGAAATCTTATCTCCTCCAAAGCCTGACGTATGTCTTGATATCATTGTCTTCCAACCCTTTCCCACAGGCGTTGCTTGCCCCCAAAAACCTGGCAATTGACCCGTCTCCAATCCCTGTTTTTGCCTGACGTCAGCGCTGCGCAACGTCAACCAAGACAGTATTGTCACAAGGAAATCGCCCAATGGACAGTAATTGCAAGGCAACAGGATTCTTGCCCAAGGTCACTCATGACTTGATTATCCGGAATATTCTTTTTGGTCAGCCAATTCTCCTCTCATCGGGGGACATTCCCATCCTTGATCTCAACCAACCCCGGCCCACAAGTTGATCTTGTACACACACCACCACGTTTTCATTATCCCATCCTCATTCACCAACACAACCATTTTAGATTCATAGATTCCCCATACCTCTAGATCTAGCTACACCGATAACGGAAGGTCCTTGAAACTGTTGGCTCCTTGACCCATCGATGGCGCCCATGACGATGAGAAATGCCAAGATGACTATCGAGTTCTAGGGTAAATACTAAATTCTTCGATACGACCGTGAGGGGTTAGGGGGTTAAACCTGAAGAGGAAAGTCGGAGGGTGACGTCAACCTCCGTGTCTCAAACTCCCCGAGCCCATGGAGACCAAAACCCCATCTTCATCATGGGACCCTTGAAGCAGGGTCCAGCATGTCTATGGGTCCTTGAAAATACACGTAACCGTTACTTCACAAGATAAATACGGTGAAAACGGAGTTCTTGATCCTTTTTTGATTCAATTCATCATGTCGTTAGGTCATCATATTAGGTCATCAGGCTTAGATACATGAATCCCTTCAATCTCTTCCGCCAAACAAAAAAGTATACCTAGGTATTGTCAGATAGGCTGCGTTTAGCCAAGCAGTGTGCAATTATATCCCACTGATACAAAAAATGAAAAACCAGATAGTCACAGGATTGTCGTTTCTCCCAGACATTCTCTCCTCCTTTTCTTCCTGAGCGCCAATAGAGGGTTTCAAGGAAATGATTGCGTTGTGCTGTCGTCTAGTTGTAAAAAAAAAAAAAAAAAAAACGGAAATAAACAATACAAAAAGGATTGAACTCGTCAAGTTGACGATATCAGTGGAATCTCTCCTTGATGTATACCATGGCCGCGAATCCTGCGCAGCACTTGGTGCTCATCTCGTGTTTGCACCACGGGCACCGCACCGTCATGGAAACGCTGCCCGCGAAGCCGAGCTGGTCCGTCGACGAGAGCACAGCGTCCGGGTTGGACATGGCCTCGTAGAGCTTGCTCGGCATGTCGTGGTAGTACTTGCACTCGCAGCACTCGACAAACATCTTGGCCACGGGCTCGCCTGGCTGCTGATGCTCCAGGTTGGTCCTGTGACGGAGCGTCTTGATCGATGCCTCGGGGTCCGAGAGGGTCGGCCTATGGCCTCGCAGCGGACTGCCTACGCGATCGAAACGCGGGGATTGAGGGTTGACGGGAGATCGGATTCGAGCCTTGCTTCTGTCCTTGTGCTTCAGAGGGGGGTGCAGCTGCGTCGGGGATGAAGCAAAGCTGGTCTCGGCTGAAGAGTTGAGGTCCGACCTCTTGCGCTGGAAGGTTGGGCTTCGGAGGTTGGCATTCGAGAATGCTTCCATCACCCTGTTTGCGGCCTCCTGGATGGGATCAGCCTCTGCCTCTGAACTGCTGATATCAGAAGGCTCGAAGCGGTCGGTTGGGAGAAGCTGAGGCGAGTTGGTGTATGACCAGTATGGGCTGACCTGTTCGTACCCGTGGTTTGCTGGTGGTGGTAGCACGGGCTTGATAGTCGCCAAACTGGGGGAGTGGCCCATCTCAGACTGAGGAGGAGTAGTGTGTGGTGTGCTGAGGGGGGATACAGATTGAATGGCATCCGAGTAGGACGAATCTGAAGAGCTCGTCGTAGGTCGACAAGTTGGAGAAGACATAGCCGGAGAAAGATGCTTGTTCGCATGTCGGGCGCTGTGAGTAGCATCCAGAGGAACTCCGCCACTGATGTTCAGGCCCCTGTACGGCTGGCTATTCGACATAATAGGTGTTGACGAGTCAGTCTTGGGAGAGTCGGTTGAAGGTTCAGGCGAGACGTTTTCTGTCGAAGGACGCGAGACGGACCCATGGGACGAGTGGCCACGGCCGAAAGCACTCTTGGCAGCCTCTCTAAGGGTCCATTTCGTGCTCACAGCCGGTGAAGACTCCGCAGTGATGGGCTTGGGGCGCTCGCCGGCTGAGGTGTGCTCATACCGGATGCTAGGCGGGTTGTGCTTGGATGACTTGGACGACCTGCTCGACTCCATAGACTTCTTATCCTTGGGCGAGCCAAAGCTGCTCTTGGAGCTTGACGGGTCATCTTGTGGCGAGTGCGATTGGAGTCGGGTTAGGAAGATTAGAGAATTCCTTTTGGTGCTCTTTCGCGGAGGCTCAGGTGCAGTTGATGTGGAAGCGGCGGATGCCCGTCGAGGACGAGGAATTGCCAGGGGCACAATCGGCGGCTTTGAGACGGTCGTCTTTTCCTCCGGAGCCGGTTTCTCGGTGACCTTGGGGGTCTTGATCCTCAGGGGTGGGATCTCCTTCATCTTCTGGCTCTGGCTGCTCTCGGCGCTCACCGGTCTAGCCTGACTGCTTTCACTCTGAGTACGAGCCTTGAGATCCTCATGGCTCTTTACTGACTTCTGGTCAGGCACGGTGTGTGAGCCGTTCTTGATGTGAACGCATCCCCTCCTTGTAAGGCCCTGAGCCTTGTTATATAGGATCTCGCTATCTGGCGTGTGCACCCGGTTCTGCTCCTCTTCATCTTCTGTATCATCAGCCACAGCACACTCGGATGCGGCAGAGTTTCGCTTAGCGCGCGCACTCCATAGGTAAATGTTGACGGAGCCTCTTCGCTGAGGCGACTTGGCGGGCTTCATCGGGTGACCTCTCGCAGCGGCCGTGTTGATCGAGATGGGCGGGTACGCCCTGCGCTGGGCGTCTGCCTCTTTGGTCTGCTGGGGGTTGGTCTTGAGAGGTGTGAATGAGCCGTGGCCAAGGAACGATTTTCGCAGAGCGGGATGCACCTTGCTGTTTCCCTTTGCTTGGTCCTCGAGAACCTTTTGATGAAAGTCCTCCTTCTTCTTCTCCAGCTTGACGCCTCCGAGGAAGCCGGTGGAGCTGGTCTCGTCGAATGAAGCTCGTCGGATCTCGAATGAGCTGCGGAAGAGGGATGTGAGCGAGTTGGAGCGGCGATGGCTCCGGGGCTCTTCAGGCTCGTCGTTGTTCCTCCCGATGGAGAAGCCCAACAAGCTGGAGGATCGAGATCGCCGCTTCTGCGTCGCGGGCCGTGCCGGTTCGGTCATGCTTCGACCTTGAGCCGCAAATACGGCGGGAGAGGGCGGAGGGGGGTGCTTGGTCAGCTTTCTACCACGAGGCTTGGGAGCATTCTTCCAGGCCTCCTCAAGGGCCTCGTTCATGGCCTGCTCCTTTTCGTGTTCCTTTTTCTTGTCATCTTCCTTTTTCTTCTCACTCTCCTTCTTCTTCTCTTCCTTCTTCTCCTTCTTTCGTCGGTCATAGGCCTCCCATGTGGGGGACTGACAGACGGAGCGCTGCTCCTCAACGTCTGGGGGGAACATGAAAGCCACCGTCTTTTGTGTGTGCTTATCTGTTGTGAGGTCGGTTGTGGAGGCTTCCCTCGACACGGAGCGAGAGGCGCCCTGTCCGACTGGTTTTCGTTGTATCACATTTGGTGATTCAGCTCGCGCGGGAGCTGTGTGAGAGGAGAAGAGCGGCGGAGGCACGGCATTGTAGTTTCGGACTGGAGGGGGGACTTTCTTGTCCTTTGGCACCAATTCGAAGCGGCGAGGAGCGAAGCCGGGGCTTGGAGGAACAGAGCTATCTGTAACGGTGGGAGATGGAGGCACAGAGCCTTGGTGGTTTCGTTGGAACTGCAATTGCGGTCAGTCTTACATGATGCTTCCTCGGTGGTTCTGGGACCTACATTGAGCTTCTTCTCCAGGTCCAGCATGCGCTGTAAGCTGTTGGAGCGCCCTCGCGCCTGAGGCTGGATAATCTCTTGCATGATGAAGGTGTTGTAAGTCTAGGCGAGTCGACCCGAAGCTGGCGACACGCAAAAACGCCTCAGAACATGCGAGATCTGTGAGAAAAGATTGGGAGAAAATGTGAGCGCAAAGAAATGGGCAGAAAGCAGCTCTTGTCGGACAAGATGGTGTAAGGTGGGGGTGGTTTGCTGCAGATAAGCGCGAAGATTGAATGAGTAGTAGCTTGCGGGATTGAGCTCCTGCGGGTGTTTGCAGCCAAAGAGCTAGCTGAAAGCGCCGAAAGAGAATCGCTCGGGAGCCGGGTTCGGCGAGAGAATCAACTCTAGCGATGGTGGATGTGGGCGTAGATGGGTGCTTGTTGTTGTTGCTGTTGCTATGAGCTTTCTAGACTCATGCCCCGCCTTCTTTTCCTGCTCTAGAAAACGAGAGAAACTGTTCAAGAATTGAATTTCTGGGGAAAACGACGAAAGCGGCGACAAGCAAAAAAGAATCTATATTGTCGAGAAGCGACGGAAGCGGTCGTGTCTCAAGATGTGGGCGGGCAAGTAGAAGCGGTGGGACAAGGCGTTGCTGTCTCGTGATTTGGAGGTTTGTATGCAAAGAGGTTGGTCTTGAGAGGTTGGATTCGACCAGACCAGAGGGGAGGAGGGGGGCAAAAAGGCAATAGGAAGAGGGAGGAGCGGGAACGGATTCAAGATGAAAATAGGAATTCCCGATGCAACGTAGGACTGGGATATTGAGGGTTTGTAAGAGATAGAGGAGGGAGAAGCAGGGGGGGTCGTCTTAAGATGAAGGACGATGATGGGATGAGACAGTGGACATGGGATGGGGATGGGGAAGCATGAGGAAGAGCAGAAAATAGAAAAGTCCCGAAAATTCCTGACGCTCGCCCTGGTGAGACTTTCTTTGTCCAGAAGCCAAATTGCAGGGCCAAGCCCAAGCAAGGCAAGCGAGCAAGCAAGCAAGATCCCGATATCCCGGATGGTCTCTTGTTCTGCAGCGCAGCAGCTTGTCTTCCATGTCTGTAGAGACTAACATGGCTGGGCCAATCCGAATTGCCCATGACGCCCGTCGACCCAACGACACCAGCTGAGCAGCGGTCTTCCCGGATGCGATGCGATAGGATGGGTCCTCTGCATCATGGGTGCGTGATTGCGGGATGGCGGCATCGGGTTTGGCCTGGCCCAGCCCTAGTTAGTGTAGGTAGTCGACCCAGAAAAGCCACTGACTGTAAGCTGCCCTGGTTATTGACGTGGATGACGGCCTATTACTGGGCGTTTCTGGGCTAAACTGGAACCACCCAGATCTGAGCTCAGGTATGAGAGCTGTTTCGGTAATGTTTGATAGCTCTTCAAGATGCCCTGATAAGCTGATTCTCTCCTCATCTCCCTTGAATGATTGGATCGTCGTCCCCCTCATGTCTCTTTCTGCAATCACATTCGTTAGATTGAACTTTCAGCAGCAGAAAGCGCCATCCAACACCCGCATCCTGCAGTTGCTCGTAAAGGCCCAAAATCAAGGTCGTCGTCTATCCATTGTGGGTTTGGGTCGGCCGAGAATACGAACTGGCGAGGTGGGCACCACAGAATCAGTGTGGCTGTCATCGGCGGACCGCGTCACCCCATTGGCCGGCCACAAGCTCCCAACGCCATAATCGGCCGATCCCCAGCTATGGCCTTGCACTGGCCCTACAGCGCTCTTCAGTGGGAGGGGCCGAAGCCCGGCACTGCTGAGGATGCACATGGATCCAAAAATAGCCCGCATTCCCAAGGGCCTGATCTGACTGACGTCTGCACACCAAAATGCAAATGCGAGCGTACACGAATAGAACGGGACCACTTCCCCAAAAAGATCGATCAAGAGGCGTCTGCCTCTGGAAAAGACACGAGTGGTGGCTGCTTGGAGCTTGGGGCTCTGGGGTTTAGCCTCATGATGGCGACAGCTCGTTTATGTCCCGTCGTTTACAGTGCTTGAGGTGAAGCCGGCGGCAGCGATGCGAGGGGACGCCATCCCAGGTTAAGCTTACAATGTTTATGGCTTATACAATTGAGGTGGCTGGCTTCCAATGGCCTTCGAATAGGTGCGTTGAGCGACTCTATCTAATGTAGGATGGAGGTTGGATGAGGAGGTTGAGGTTATTATGGACCACAAAGGATGAAGTGCAGCACAACGTGGCAGGCTCATCTCCTGCCATCCAAACTTCTTCCCGTCCGTCCATCCAACCTTTTTTCATGTCGATCACAGCGGAATAAGAACCGATAATAACAAGAGTCATGCCATGCCATGGCATGCCCCCAAACCTAAACACACACAAGAGAAGCAGGCGGCTGGGAGCGTTGCTCGGCTAACCACGAAGAAAGGCGCCTAGCATCTGCAAGAGCCTGCAGGACAGCTGCGCGGTGATGTGATGCCTGACGCATGGGTGGTGTTGTACTGTTCGTGTTGTGGTACCGCCCAGACCTCGTGCTAATCTATCCGGGGCAGTCCGTGCATCACGTTTTTTCTCCAGGCGGCGGTGTGCTCATGGGTGGAAGCAGGAAATATCACCGGACACGAGAAAGAGGGCCAATATTGAAAACCCTCATAAGAGCGGCGTATGACCTTGTTTACCTCGGTAAGCTGGATGCCATGATACCACGAGAATCAACCGTTGTGCTGTTACAAACAAGAAATTTGAGTCTTTTCGTCCTTGCTCTCCTCCCTAGAACCATGAGTTGGGCACCATCAATATATTAAACGGCATCCATCGCGAAATAACAAATCCATCAACTTACAGCATCCCCCTCTCTTGATCTGGATACGATCGACATCCAGCCCGCGGTGGATCACGCAAAATTCCTCGCTGCAAAGTGCGCCCTCGTTCTTTGGCCTCAGTGGCCCTTTACCCTCGTATTGTTGCAGCAGCAAGGACCCTGCTCCGCGTAAATATAGTAAAAAAAACAACCCCGCTTGAGGCCGAGATTCTGCGAGGCAATGCAGATGACTGACTTCTTCTGGCCTGGATGGGCCTTGTAAGTGAATGCGATTGCTCGGCGTTTTTTTTTTATCTGCGTGAGGGAGAGGATTCTGTGGGTTGAAGGATTGGATTGTTGGTCTACCCTACACAGTGACGCGGAAAATTCACAACCATTGATCTTTGTTGTTTCTATGAAAAGAAACCGGCTCAACTTGCCATCTATGTCTGGAGGCTTTTTCTTTTGCTTCGATTGACATAGAGATAGGGTGCTGTTAGTAGGTAGTCGGCTGACTGGCTGCAAAGATGAGCTTCTCCAAATACGAAAACAATGTTGCAAGTGGATAACGGGCTCACCCAACAGAAGAGTCCCGACGTTGATAAAACACCCGACATCGTATTCCCAAGCTCCCTTGCTCCAAGCTTCACCCGCAATCCGTATAACCCATGCTCCAGTTTCAAGTCCAGGAACGTCAAACACGACGTGATTCAATCTCTACAATACGAACTCACTAAACTCAGGAACGTACAACCGACTGTTCCTGCAGAAAAAGACCCCGAGATTGCTCAGAACTATGTTCCTGCATGTGCCAAATGACTTGATCTGCTGCTTTTCAGGGTCTGATTCCCGGGATGGCAGGGCAAGAGGCTAGAGTTGCACATCCATCTTGGCGACACTGCCTCGGGAGGCGATGTAACGCCTGTCAGGAACCATCTTGTGTGGTGCGAGGAGTGAGATGGTACCTGAATGCATGAGAATAGGCTTACAGAAGCCCTTCGAGTTCGTCTTATGTCCTGACTGCCCAGCTTGCTTCAACATACAGTCAGACCTCTCGCAGCACCTTTACTTGGTTGGGAATATCACCAATGACGTCATCATAGAGGAGGTCAACCTCTCAACCCATGGATTGAGAGCAAGTTAGACTGAGGAAATAAAAAACATAAGGTCAATTTTGCCAGAAATGTCGAGAGCAAAAGCACATGAAATTTCTCATTGATTTGGGGCCTCTAGACTATCGGCCGCCTCATGAGGGAGACACAGAGGCTCGCTGCTGGGAGATGCATTACATACCTACCCGTGTGACGGGGGGGTTCAGGGCAGACTGTTCGCACTGTATCATTAGGTGGGCTAGTTAAAGACAGCATAATATCTATTAAATCTATAAGCTTGTTATAATAATAATATAGCTCTATTAAGGGCTTATTATTATGTTATAGTTATGTTGCAATTAATATTTATTATTAGAAGACATTATGTTGATTTTTTATCATGAAATCATAATGTTGACCTAACAGTGTGATGCAAGTTTATGTGCCACACTGTCCTGAACCCCCCCTTACCCGGGTAGTAGGTAAGCCTCAAATTGAGCCACACCTCCAGCCACATTCGGCTCAAGTTTATCCGACAGGGCATCTTTTCCCCGCTCACGTGAGGGTCGCCTCCCGCCCACAATCATTTGCCAAATTCCCAAAAAATCGATCTTACCGCGCCTCCAGTCGACGACACACCATCCACATCACCACCAAGCAAATCATTCACAATGGGTAAAGTTCACGGATCTCTTGCCCGTGCCGGTACGTTGCGCCCGCCTCATCTCTTCGCGATGATGCCTTGATGATTAGAACGTCGCTGACAATAACGCAGGCAAGGTCAAGTCTCAGACTCCTAAGGTACGACGGCGCCGCGAATAATTTCCATCGATCCCGACGACTCCGATCACTAACCATCCGGTCCTACAGGTTGAGAAGCAGGAGAAGACCAAGGTCCCCAAGGGCCGTGCTCTTAAGCGCCTCAAGTACACCCGACGATTCGTCAACGTTACCATGACTGGTGGCAAGCGGAAGGTGAGCAGACTCGACAGGACCACAAAACCACGGGCGCTGACGATGCCGACAGATGAACCCCAACCCCGGCGCTTAAACGACTGGTTACCTAGGACAGGATTTGCGGTATTGGGAGGTTGGCTTGCAGAAACCGTTCACCGATGGTTGCTTCACTCAGCAATGGGAAGATGGATTAGGTCGGGTCGCACGATATAGGCTGAGCCCCTTGCACAAAATCAAAAAGGAATGGCGAAGAAGCACTACGACTCTACTCGGCGTCCGGTGTCGGTTGTCAATACAACAAACATTTGTTCGCGCCCAGACGAATTGGCCATGGATTGTGAATGCTACGGCGCTCTATGATGAGGATTCCCGACAGGCGGAAATGGATGATGACTGCGAACCTCGTAGACCCTGTGAACCCCGCTGCCATTTCGGCGAGTGACTCACGCCGATGACATCCATGTCAGAATGAATGCCTGAGGATGCTCTTGATGAATAGCCCCTAGTTGCCTTTGTGAATGCGACAATGCGTGCCTCAACTATCGACTAATGATGCATTTTCGATTACTGTGCAGTTCGTGATGAATTGAACCATTACGGCGCCATGTCCAGAGTCACGTGATATCAATTTCATCCTCCCGCCTGAACTCTGCCCGAGCTCCTCCATCACAACAGCAATAACACACCTCAACGCGTGCTCAATTCCTCCTACAGACCGACAACCCCAAATCACAACCTCAAAATGGCCGACGTGGAAATGGATGTCGACGTCGACGCGGCGTCTCCCCCGCCCCCCGCGCGCAACGAGTCCGACATGCAGACCCATGCCAAAGCCACAGCCGTCCGCTCCATCGAGGGCTGGATCATTGTCGTCACCAACGTCCACGAGGAGGCCGACGAGGAGTCTCTGCAGGATATTTTTGGAGAGTACGGCGAGATCAAGAACATGCACTTGAACCTGGATCGACGAAGCGGTTACGTCAAGGTGAGCCTGCGCCAGGACACGTTGCGATGCATGGGATGCTGATGTTGAGATGCGTCTAGGGATACGCGCTGATCGAGTACACGACCCTTGAGGAGGCCCGCGCGGCCATTGACGGCGCGCACGAGACAAAGCTCCTCGAGCAGACCATCCAGGTGGACTTTGCATTCGTCCGACCCCCGCCTGGTAAGCCAGGACGCGGACGGGGCGCGGGCGGTAGGAGGACAGGCCGGAGCAGGAGTCGAAGTCCCGAGGGCAAGGAGCGCGAGGAACGCGACTGAAAGGATGCTTCGAGAGCCGGAGAGACAAAGAATGCGCGGTTACGACATGCAAGGGCGCATGAACAAACACGGCTGGAGCGTCGCCGATGTGTATGACCCGTGAAGGGTCGAGAGCACGTCGGCACGTGTAATGTCTATATATGAGGTATGTTTTTGTGTCTTTTACTTTGAGGGATTTGTCTAACGTGGTTTAGATCAAGAAAGGATTGGACTACGTTCGCATGGCTATTGTATTCAGAATGACGGACGGAAAAAGTGTTTGGATTGTATGAACAAGGGATGCGTCAAGAGGTGCCCCCTTGTGCTGGCTGGTTCGCATAGCTACAGTACGTCTTGTTGACTTGACTGGAAAATCTGGTCATGGCTACACTGATGAGGTTCTTTGGAATAGGTATTCATACTATCCGAAATGCTAGTGCGAGAGGCACATCAGCCGTCAGTTTGTATCGCTGAAGCCTGGGTTACAGTCATGTTTCGTTGTGCACCTCATGGGATCATGTCCCGACCTATCCAATCTCTGGAGAAAACTAGGGAGCAACCGATGCTTGTTGCAAATGCGAAGAATGAGAAAGAAACAAGGCAGTCTAGAGGCATGCCTTGAACTGCGCCGCGTAATGGACGCCTGTGAAGGTTTACTTGGGCTCCTTAGAATACCCAGGTGAACGACTCCTTGACGGAAAATTTCGTCGATTGCCTGCTCAGATTAGCCCCTATCTTCAACTTTCATCTAGTTAACTCACCTTATATCAGCACTCGACGCACCGATGAGCACCTTGAAGGCACCCTCCTCGGCGATCCATCCAGGAACAGTCTCGTCATAGTACCCGACAGCGTACTTGTCGAGGCTGATGGTAATGTGTCTCGTCTCATCTGCTTCGAGGAACACCTTTTCAAACGCCACGAGCTCCTTCTCCGGCCTTGGCAGCCGGCTCTTCTCATCGTGAACATACAGCTGCACCGTCTCTGCACCGGCGCGACTGCCAATGTTTGAGATAGCGAGTGTGATGTTTATGACGCCGTCGGGTGTCAGCGTGCGGGTCGAGATCTCGGGACGGCCGTACTCGAAGGTCGTGTAGGAGAGGCCGTGGCCAAAGGGGAAGAGGGGGGTTATCTTGGCGTGGTCGTAGTGTCTGTAGCCGATGTAGAGGCCTTCGCCGTAGAGGACTTTGTGGTTCTCGCCGGGCCAGGTGTGCCAGGCTGGAGTGTGTTCGATTCGCTTGGGGAAGGTTGCCTGTGGTGTTGTTAGCAGGGGCGTTAGGACTGGATAAATGAACTCACTGGGAGTTTGCCGCTGGGGTTTTGGATGCCAAACAAGACATCTGCGAGAGCATTTCCTGCTTCCTGTCCTTGGTACCATCCTTGGATGATGACGGGAACATGGTCTGCCCAGGGCATATGAACCGGGCTGCCAGATTGGTTGACGACAATGGTTCGTGGGTTCGCTTTCACCACGGCTTCGATGAGCCTGTCCTGACTCCCATCAACAGGCAAGTCCATAGTCTGGCGATCATAACCCTCTGATTCCCACTCGGCATCCACTCCAACAATCACCACAGCCACATCTGCCGCTCGAGCCGTCTCGACCGCCTCCTGGATGTAGTCGACTCGGTCTTGTTCCTTGAATCCGATGCGGCAGCCGCCGTACTTGTGCGTGATACCAAACTGCTTCTGCTTCGAGATGGGACGGAGTTCGTTGGTCATTTCCACGCGGAGTTCGACTGCCTTGTCTGCTTCCATGTCGACGTCGACGAGGTAGTCCACCGAGCCGTCAAACATTGCCTCTCCCTCTTCAGTCCACTCCCACAGATCCAGGACCAACTGCCCGTTGACGTATAGCTTCCCGGGACCTACACTCATGAAGCTGATGGTGTGCTTGCCGGTAGTCTTTGGTGTGAGGTACGTAGTAGCAATGGCAGACCACTCAGGACCAACCTGCTGAAGGGGCGCCGAATCCCAGAGGAAGAGATCCGTGTTCGTCCTTCGCTGTATCACCACGGGACTTCCTTCGAACTTGTCGCCCGCGAACCAGTCAATGTTGACACCAGGCTTACCAGACTTGTCGGTGCAATACTCGGACGCAACGGGGAGCCACTTGTGGATATAACACCCCTGGGCAAAAGTGACCTTCTTCTGGGATACCTTGCGGATGCTGTCGAGAGGAATCGTGTTGTAGTACGGGTTCAGACTTGCACTTCCACCACCGCCGGCGATGGCTCTGTTGGCGTTTGGTCCAATGACAGCAACCTTGGTAGACTTGGGACACAGCGGGAGAATGCCATCGTCGTTTTTGAGGAGCGTGAGTCCTTCATGTCCAGCAGCTCGGATGAGTTCTCGTGTCTCTTTTCGATCATCTTCCCGCTCGGGTTCCTCTGGTGACATGTCGCTTCCCTTGAGTCGCTCTACCAAGGTGAGCATGTTCTCTGCAGCTTGATCGATATCCTCCATCTTGATAAGGCCTTCGTTAGCTGCGGTGATGAGCTTGTCTAACCGCCACTTTGCTGAATAGGGGAACTCGATGTCGCATCCGGCCTGTACAGATTCAACAGACGAGTTGATACCGCCCCAATCCGAAACCACAGTTCTGAGAACAGTTAGTGTATCCGATGAATCAAGATAGGGGTAGTTGTCAGTAACCCATCATAACCCCATTCTCCTCGCAAAATGTCCTTGAGAGTATGCTTATTCAAGTCCGCGTGAACGCCGTTGATGAGATTATACGAAGACATGACTGCCCAAGGATTCGCCTCCCGGATCGCAATCTCAAACGGTCGGAGGTAGAGCTCTCGGAGAGGCCTCTCAGTGATGAGCGAGTCTATCGTCAGTCTATTCGTCTCCTGCTCGTTTCCGACGAAATCTATTCACCCTTAGCATGATGAAAATGTTAATTGCCAGTGTACTCTTTACGCTTGATGGTTGCCGCTACGCCCCTGTCTTGTAGACCCTTGATGTACTGGGCCGCGAGCTTTCCTGTGAGGAGGGGGTCTTCGGAGAAGGACTCAAAGTTGCGACCACCGAGGGGGTGACGGTGCATGCAGACTGTTGGAGCGAGGAGCATCTCTGCGGATCTCGCTTTTGCTTCGAGGGCTAGGTGTTGGCCGACTTGGTAGAGGAGGTCCTTGTTCCAGGTGGCTGCGAGTGAGATGCCACATGGGAACAGAGCAGCCTGACCTATTCAGTCATTGACCATGGTGTATACTTGGTAACTGACCTTTGTGCCGCCAACGAATATCCCTCCTCGAGCTCCATTTGGTCCATCAGTCGTCTTGATAGCCGGGATGCCCTTCTCGGGTATGGCTCTTGTCCGCCAAAAGTCGGCAGCGGTAAGAAGAGAGACCTATAAAGTTCAGAATGCATAATCTGATATAATCAACATCCCTCCAATCATGCCTTTTCCTTCAAGCTTAGTGTCGCCAGCTTCTCCTTTGCGGCGGACCGAGTGTCCCGGAGGTGCTGGCTCTTCTGCGGGGGACTGCAGGGCGGAGAGTACTCCGTGTCAGGAGTGGAAGGGGTATTTGACTCGTTCATGTCGACAAATGTGATGGGGGCTTAAAATGGCAGGGAGTTTGAATGTATCCAGAGCTTTGATCCCCTTGTTCAAACACCCAACTGGAACTTGAAGGATGCGAGTTGAGCCTGGATAAAACAGCAACCAGTCATGTGTATTTCTACAGGAATAAGAATGCAGCCGGAGAAATAAGAGGTGGGCAACCAACTTATACAGCCGGCAGACGAGTGAGGCGCCATGAGGGATTCACAAGGTCATCCGTTAATTGCACCGACATGAGGCGAGGCAATTGGCCGAGAATCCCTCAGTAGGAAGGTACAAGATAGGCAGAATCACCTCCAACCACAGAGAGACAGGGATATGGGTTGTTTGAGGTCTTCCACGACTGAGGCTGGACCAGGCTGGGGGAGTGGGGAAAAATGCAACCGCAGCTGAGAGGCGATGCTAGTTGCAGATCGATTGGGATAGCAAACGTCCCGGTATAGACGGACCGTGAGAGCGGCCGAGCGTCGGGACGATTGCGGGAGGCTCGGGGGTGGTGGTGGTGGTGGTGAGCACTTGTCCAAGGAGAGAGGTATAAGCCGAGATTGGAAAGGAGAAGGGGTTCTTTTCTCTTGTATGCATAGCAGAGGCAAAGACTCAGTGGGCTCATAATCATCAAAAGTTACGAAATGCTAAAAAATCCCCATTTGACAAATAAAACTCCCATGTTTTGGGGTGAGTGAGCGCATGCCACGTTGCACAAGGCGCGCCTTATCGGCGGCGGTCAGCTAAGAGCGAGCATCTTTCGTACCAACGAATTGGGAAAAGGATGCTTGGCATCGATGCCGGAAAATAAGATGGTGTTTTTATTTTGTTTTCGCTTGGATAAAGGATTCAAGCCAAGTAACTCGGCACCGAGAGACTGGGTGAAGCGTGCGTCTTGACGTGTGTGTTACGACAATTACCCTATCAAGATACGAATCCCGCGTAACCAGGCACCACCCAGCGGTTGTCGGGATCCCAGTCTAAAAGAAGGTGTGCGGCCCTTCGGCCCGGGAATCCCACCTTTGAGGTGCCCGACGGAGCCGGGGCAAGCGAGAGCCGGGGCTGGGGCTCCGGGGGTTTTCTTTTCGCTGGGGGTGCGTGTGGGGTGGTCCGGGGGTTGAGTTGAGAAATGTCGGCATCGCCGGACGGGAATGTCGACATGGCATCAGACGCTTTTTTTTTTTTTTCTTTTTCGGTTGTTGATAAGTTGTTTTTGTTCTGTGAAGATGGGTTGAGTTGTGGTTCTGTGTATGACTTCAGGGTCACCACTAACATGACCACGTGGTGATATTCAAACAACACCCACCCAAGTAAGATACAATACCATGATCCTATTAGAAATCTCCCAGATAACCATAACCTCATAGACTCGGCAGTTGCCAGAGTCGTAGCACATCCGAGCGCAGGTAGCAACAAGAGTGGTCCTACACCTTGCCGGCTTCTGTCTCAACAGAGCGAAAAGAGACAACGTCGGCAGCTCTCCCGAGCATGTAACATACTATACGTGCGGATACATGCATGTCGGAAGCGCCAGATTGATCGAACTGCACAAAAGAAATGACCCTCGGCATGGATACGACGTTTCTTGCCTGTTCATGTACCGAGTTGATGTGGAACCTTCGCCGAGGCGCCTTCAGGGGGTGATGCACTCGCATGCCGAGGCTGCAACTGAAGCTTTTCAGCTTAGCAGTTACAGATCAAGCATTCACGAGCCCATTTCACAAGTTATTACCCATTCAGGTACCGTGATCCACTCATCACTGTCAACCATGACCCGAGTTGCATCTCAACACTGCCAAACCACCGGCATAGTCTATACCCTTATTATCCAGGAAAACACAGCCTGAAGTAAAGACGGGCACTGAGAGTGGCCGAACGATCAAAGCCTTTGTTCCTAACGGGGGCCAACACGGGGAAGAGAACCGCACGACGGATGGTGCGTTGTTGTGTTGGGGCTGCGATCGGGAGGTTGCTGTAGGTGCTTGTCCAGCGCGTACTTTTTTTGCATTTTTTGCAGGAATACGGAAGTGGAGAATTTAAATGAAAGTTGATATGTGAGAATTCTCTCGCTTTGCTCTTTTACGAGGAACTTTTGTTTTTCTTGCGTTATTGAAGTTGATGGAGATGAGTGGGTTGACAGTAGAGCAGGTTAGACAGGAGGTTAAGTGCGTCGCGTGGTGATGAACAAGAGAACTCCAGTTATTGCTTATCTCTGAGATACCACTGATAGCACTAACGCAGCAAGGAAATGCTATTGAACGATGAAAGTTCAATTAATCGCCGCCCTTGACTCCCGTTGTACAGCCAACTGCAAACTACGCTGTAGACAGCACAGTAAGGAATGTGGCTAAAAACGTTTCACAAACATCGGATATACACCAAAAAAACGACTCATCAAAAATAGAAACATCCCCGGTCTCGGATATTAATAAAACGCCGTGTTAAAACATCAACACCAAAAGAATCCAGAGTTCCCCCTGTCAATATCTCGATCGGCGGGTCGGCGGCGTTGTTCCCCTTCCCGCTTTCGTCGCCTCCCCGAGATCCGCATTTAGTTCCCGAAGCCTTGGATCGACCCGGACCCAAAAGTTCATCGAGAAACGGGCGGGAAAGCACCTTTTCTTTCTCTTTTGCATCATCGTGCAGATGTTTGACATGTGCTTGTGCCTCTTAGCTAACGGTTTTGGTGATACCTGCGTTTCCTAATCGAACTTGGTCTTGTTAGTTGTCACTCGCCACTTCAACACCACATAATGCCTCCGTCAGCCAGAAGCCGCTCACCCTCGGTATACTCTCTCCACGACCTCTCCCCGCGCATCACACAATCTTTATCAACAACATCATCATCCCCGCAGTCGCAGCCGGACCAAGAACCGGAGCCGCGTGGGGAAGGGTCCGCCGTCCCGCCGGCCGAATCGGCCAAGACGCCGCTCGCCAGGTTCTGGTCTTCGCAGGTGAGCTGCGAGGTTGACTTTTCAGCCGCGCGTGACCACCTCGGTATGTTTACTCTTCTGTGTAACTGGAGGAATAATAAATGTCCTTGCTTGTAACAAGCACGTCAACCGTGCGGCTGATGCTCTTCGTTTCATGTGGAAGCATCCCCATTCTAGAAAACCCCCCGTCGCAAGAGCTTGCTCGGCTATATAACCTGGGCTATATAGAACCCTTATATAGAACGCCATCTGCTAACATGATATTCCCCCATTTAGCCAACGAGCGTACCTTTCTCGGATACCTGCGTACATCCATGATGATGTCCATGGTCGGGACCCTGGTAGCCCAGCTCTTCACATTCAACCACGAGACCAACCACGGCTCCGGTTTTGGCTACTTTGCTGCCGGGAAACCCCTGGCCATAACCTGCTACGCCTTCTCGATAGGCACTATCCTACTTGGGGCCGTTCGGAGCTGGAGGCATCAGCATGCCATGTTGAGTGGCAAGGCCTTGTCAGGTGGCTTTGAGATTCACTGCCTCGGTATATGTTCTGTTCTTGTGGGTTGAGCTTGTGATTGTTGGAGAGTAAAACTGACATGTGGTAGCTGCTGTTTGTCTTTTTTGGGTTTCTTTTGGCTATTGATGTGGTCAAGGCGGTTTCTCCCCTTCCCAAGCCAACTTGAGTCCAGAGCACGCTGTTAAACGAGGAACAAAATACACATCACAACCTCTTTGGACTCTCTTATGCCTACGAACTCGGTTTAATATGGCCTGGTATTAAGATAACTCGAGTTTTCATTGCGCACAGTAAGTAGAGACGACAACCTATAGGAACGAAACCCAAAACACAAAAGACTTCCAACACACTTGCATCCAGGCTAACCCTCACATCAGGGCTTCTTCTCCCTCTTCTCCTGAACATCCTTCTTCAACTTTCTCACTCTGGTCCTTCCACGGACCCGCGCTGGCACCAGATCATGTCGCCTGCCACGCCTGCGTGGCTGTCAGCCTGGGTGTTGTCGTCATGGGTTAGCAGAGAGTCATCATACCTAAACCGGCGTCGAGTGCCACTGCCATCTATGCCGTTGGATGCTTCTAGGTGCTCAAGAGCCTTGAATGGAGACATTCCCGCGATATTTGCATCAATCATTGATGGATCATCCGGTTCAATGGGCCCGCATGGGATCATGGTGTCCACCATGACATAGGACGACTCAGTCATTGCTCGGCCAGCCACGGGCTGCAGGACTGGAGTACGAGGCATCTTGTCATGACCACCGGGCCTGGCCTCATCACTCAAGGGTGGGTCAACATCATCATCACTGGGATGTTGCCAACTGGATGTCCCAAGAGATGAGGCAGCAGGCTCCGACCTCAGCTGCTCAACCTGAGCAGCCGCCTTGACCGGAGCGACACCACCAACTCTCATCTTCTCATGGCTATCCTCATATCCAAGAAATACATCCATCGGCGCCGTAACTGTAGGCGAGGATGGAAGACTTGGCTCTGAAGGGAGCAGCGGACAGCCATCCTCCGGGCTCGCCTCACGGATCGTGGTGGGAGTGTGGAGCTCGTGAGGACGAAAGAGTAGAAGAGGTGGCTTGGCAGAATCGAAGACGCCCTTGTCCTTAGAGTGATGAGTCTGAGGAGAGTGTCTAGCAACACCAAGGGTTAGCACTCAGCTTGACGACACTGGGTTAGGGAACGGTACCTCTCTACAGGGACAGGGCCTTCTTCAAGGCTGATGCTGCTATCCCGTCTAGCCATCTTCCTAGACCGAGGAGGAGACGGACGAGAGCCATCAATACCACAAAGAGGGTCCATGCTTGGTGGCAAAAGCTGGGGGGAGAATATTGCTTGTTCTCGAAAAGAAAGAAAGTGACAGGAACACGGGGCTAGTTATAGGGCCCTCTCATCATACAAGCCATGCTACCCCCGGACATAGACGACGCCAGGTTACCGACAGAAAGGAACCGGGGCCCTCCCTAAAAGAATACTCCCGTCCGCGACAAACCCACGACGGCCCGAGCATCTGGGTCGCGCTGCGAACCATCTTCCCGTCCCGCCCCTGTTCCCGTCATCTCTTTCCTCGACAAGGCAACCAAACCAATGCACCTGGGACCCAGCATGCCGGGCGACCCCCGGTGTCCGTCGTGTCGGATGCATCCCCGGGCCTGTCTGCTGTGGGGGAGCCATCAAGCGGATGACTTCGCCTGGTGGTTCGCCAACCCAGTCCGCCGGGTCGTGCCTACGACGGGTGATCTGCAGGAAGCGAGACACGAGGGAAAAAAAGCCATGCTGGCGTGGATTAGAGACAAAGAGGCTTTTTGAATTGATGACAGGCAAATTGCAAGGAGAAGAAGAAAGTCCTAGCTGAGAAGTAGAATCCACCATCTGTTTACCCTCGAGAAACTCAAATCCCATGAGCCATGTCAAGTCTCCCTTGACAGACCCAGACACACACTCATCAGACCCAGGCCAGTGGGCGGGGACACACTCGGCCAACCGTCCTGCCGGTAAAAGGGGTGGTGTGTGTGCTGTAATACCCGATGGCCTGGTAAGGCGCATCTCATCTTACCCACGTCGGCGGTAACAGAGGCTGGACGATCGTCCCTTTCTCTCGTCACCGCTTCGTCTTTTGTTGTGCAGGACAAAAGAACCCTGTTGGAATCAGCTGTTTTGCAGCCGAGGTTTACTTGCTTTTTACTCGTTATCTGTCTGGGTGTGTGTCTCGGCTTTGCGCTGCAATTTTCCTCGTGAGAATAACGGTTACCGGCAGTTGGGTGAGTCTCGATTAAGGCTGTGCAAGCAGGGCGTTAGAGTTGCAAGGTAAAAACAGGGTATTACGTCTATTTGGACAGAAGCAGTAAGAATGAAGATCACTTCCAATTAAGCTCCAGCAATGGACCGACATTCCAACAAGTATCCTGCAAAAGTCTGGCAACCTGTGACAGGGCGAAACACCACCGTAAAAACCAACAATTGTCCAACAGTGACCAACAACTGACAGGGTATAATACTACCAGAAAACCGCTAAATCCAACAATCGACCAACAATCATCCAACAAATGGCCTACAAAAGACCAACAATTGACCTACAAATGCAACAAAAACCCTGTAATCTCCCTCAATTGACCTCTCATCACTCCTTTTCCATACATACAACCTCTCCCAACCCCTCCCCCTCTCGAGGACCCCTGTCAAAGTGGCAGGCCTCAAAAAATCTCATGGACCCCCTGTTCATGCTCTACCTCAAGCCACCCGTCCCTCGTTGCCGGGTCCGTGGGAAGTCCTGAGTCAGGTTACGTTTGTGCACGACCGGGGTTTGACTCTATGCATGAGTAGTACTCGTAGGCATGTTTTATTGTGCATGTTTCTTTTGCATAGCACTAACAACAGCCCGAGATCTATCGGGCAAGGCATAGAGCATAAGCATGGAACATGCATTGGAAGGTACACACACGAGCTAACCAGATGTTAGGAAGCGTGGGGATAGGGATCTGGTCTCGATGCTATCGAGAGAGGACAACAGCTGAAACTGAGCACAATCAAGAGACGAACAACCAGTAATACTTCAATCGATAATTTATAGATCGCCATTGTCTTATTAATGCCAAGCATATTGTGCTCTTGTCCTTGATTCTCTTTGGTTATAGAGCTTTGCACTTACATCCTCTCATCTGGCTGCCAGAGTTACACGTCACTCTGGCGAGACTGATCACATTTCTGCAAAATATGATAGTTCGTTCAGTAATGCATAATACTCTCCTCACATCACTCAGAGTAACCCATTCAAGTAAACCGATGTACCTACCCAGTCCCTCAGCACAAAGCAATACTGCGCAGCAAATAACCCAAACCGGCCTTCCGGACAAGACACAGCACTTTGAAAGAGAACAAAGTTCGCTCAATTTCTCGTCTATAGCATATTCGCTACCACACAAATCCTGCAGTATAAAAAAAAAAAAAGCCCAAAACCCAACCGCTCAATGCAAACGCCCAGCAAAATGCTCTAGTATCCATACTTCTGTTGAGAGCAAAAACAAGATATATTCCTTGTTGTTGAAGCTTGAAAGGAGAAAACGCCCAGTGATGCCATAGTCACACTCTGTTTTATATGCCTAACCCAGCCAGTCGACTCCTCTACAGCTCGTCTCGGTCAATGTTGGGGAGCTGAAATTTCCACCATCGAGGTCCGACGGGAAGACCGACCCAGAGGCGGTAAAGGCGGTGGAATTCATAGGTAATGACGTTCCAGCTGCGAAATGTCAGTATCTGTCTCATGATAATCTCAAACATCAAAACTTACAGTGCCTTGGGAGTGCGCATCCAGCCCGAAATAACCACCTTCATGGCAGCACGGACGTGAGCAAGCTCATAAGCGATATGACCGCCAAGCGAGTCGTCAGTAGGTCCTCTTCGCCGGAGCTCAATAAACTCTCGCATGGCGTCATCCATTTGCGCGTTGGTCTCAGCCTCGGCCTCAACCTTGGCCTTGACCGCATCCTGCTCGATCATCCTGTCAAGCTCATCCTCGCCTGAGTTCCTCGCCTCCAAAAGGTGGCGGAACTCGTTAACGGCGTTGACAGAGCTGCTGATACGGGCGTATGTGTTGAACAGGGCCACAAGCTCGGTGCGCTTAAGGACGGGGATGTCTTCGCTGTTGTTGTCGAACTCGAACAGAACCTTGAGGGCAGTGCCATAGCCGGCAGCCTGAAGCTTGCCCCAGAGACGGCACTTGTCACAGCCAACACAGTCCATCAGACGGCTAACGTTGCGAAAGCGGTTGCGGAAGTCCTCCTTCAGGGAAGGTCCCTCGCCGTTGACAAACATGAGAGTTTCGTCAAAGATCTGGGGCACACTGGCGGCTCGCTGGGTGACCTCAAGAACCTTGGCACGGGTGGCCGCATCTCCAGAAGGGTCGCCAGTGCAGAAGGTATAGTCGTCGGTCTGAAGGTATGGGCCGATCTTGGCAATAGCGCGGGTCATGAGCGCATAGTTAAAGTAGATGTTGCCAATGCGATCGGGGAACTTGTGAAGACGATGTTCGTAGCAGGCAACGTTGGGGTGCCAGTCGCCTGTGGTCTGGTTCAGGAAGTTGTAGCACAGGTGGGCGCTGATGCTGGCGTGCATTCCCGACATGACGCGGTAAAAGACACGCTTCTCAAGACACTCGTCGTCAACCTCGAAGCCAGTGTTTGCGACGAATGGAGTGTTGGGGTTCTGCTGGCGCCTCTCCTCGAGCTGGGCCTGACGTCCAGCAGCATCGAGAATCTGCTTGAAGTCCTGGGCGGCCGGGCCTGGCTTCCACTGGGAGGTGCCGAGATCGGCAGACTTGGGGAACGAGCTCTTCTGGAAGCAGTTCTCACGGTAGATGGCGTTCCAGACCTGCGCGGCGCCGGCGCCAGCATATCCAGTGAATCGTTCGGGGTTTCGGACCAGGCTCACGTAGTCGCCCTTGGAGCTTGCGCTCTCATCCTCGGGGACGCAAAAGTCTCGTTCGTCGCATTCGTCATCGTATTCGAAAACGCAGCTCTCACCAACGTCCTCGCCGAGTTTCCCCTGGAGAGGTCGCTCAGGGTGCTGGTGATGGGCCTTCTTGCCGGGGTGCTTAGCGCGAGGACCTTCGAGCTTGCCCAGCGCGTGGGCGCGCCAGACCTCGGGGATGTCCTCCTCGTTGTCCAGGGTCTCGACGGCGCATCCAATGTTTCCGCACATTCCATTTTCGTCGTTCCAAAAGGGGCACTTCTTGTGGAAGAGGTTTACTCGGTAGTGAGAGAAGAAGTCGGTATTGTGGGTGAGGTCGTCGATGGCGGGCTTGACTCCGGCATTGAGCTTGTCGAGGGTCGCAAACGAGGCGCAGGCATCGCTAACGATGGATTTGGGCGAGATCTTTCAGAGAACAAAGTTAGCAAGCCCAGGACAAAAGGGTCGGCTTTGTGTGGGTGATAGTTGAGGCTGGGTGGCAAGCAATGACTTACATGGCAGTCGTCCGAGGAACTCTCGCAAGAACCTGGAGCGCCCCAAAGGGCAAACACAGAAAGATAGAATAACCTGCTTGCAGACTTCATGACTGCTTAGCGACGGACGAATTCAGAGTTTCGAGTCGATGCAGGCTGCGGGAGCGACAGCGCGGGAACGAAGCGACGGGCCGACGTGCAGCAGGCAGTTGGCCGCAAACGTCAAAGAAAAGACGGGATGTGTTTCTCTCGAGGAGAGATTTCGAGTCGCTAGCGAGTGAAAGGCGACGTAAAAGAAAGAAAGACACAGTCCTTTCGTCTATAAAGTGCTTTGTTGTAAGAGAGAGAGGAAGAAGAAGCGACGTATGAAGTAAGGCAAGTGGGTTGACAGGACCCCCAGCGGCGTCGGCGGGCAGCGATGGACACCTTTCCTATTCTGTACAAGCGCCGTTGAGTCTCGAACGGTCAAATGTACCTTTAATTCTAGCACGAGTCTCGAACAAACAAGAGATGAAGAATAAGAGAGATAAAACTTGTATGTTGAAGGAATAGCTGCAAGTTATAGGGCGAGCTACAAAAAGGCATCAAGCCACGTACGAAATATCCTAAAAAAGATGCCACGCTGGCTGTTGTTGATCAATAGGTACGCCATGCTTCCCTCCGAGATCCGTTCCCGGACGAATTTGAGGCGAAGCCGCCGCAATTCGTGCGTCGTGGACCCCGACACTCCGTCAGCCTCGTCCTCCAATTGACACGATGCAATCATTCAAGGAAGACATTTGGCGAGTGTTATTATATCCTAGAAAGGGAGTCAACAAACCCCTCAGTTCTACCAAAACCACAAAGAAATATATAAACCTGAGACCCTTCTTCTTTGTCTCTTGCAAATCCGGATATGCATGTTCTCTTCAGCTGCAATCTGTCCACAACACAGAGTGGCAATTACAAAGCAACTATTGATTTACAAGCAACCATTTCCCTCCGCTGCACTCGGAGAGTTTTGACGTAAAATCAGGCGATCACCCAGTCACCGCAGGCAATCAGCCCAGCAGTAAACTGCGTCTGTCTCGTCACAGCAGGGGTTCACGGCATAGAACCGAGAAACCTTATGTGGCATCTATAACCAAGGTGAATGAATCACTCCGTAGGCTACAAATAATTCATCCTTCGTGTTTAGACTTTTTATACAAAACCACTGCCCTCGCGCATGTGAATTGCTATTTTCAGAAAGAATGCTCAAGAACCTTTCCTCATCTCCCCCTCCATGCTCCGGAATGCTCCATCCAACCACCACTCCCAAATGACATGCCTCTCTAGTGTTTCCTCTTCCCTCGCCATGGATCTGAGTCAGCAGTCTCAGAGTCGAAGATGCGGCACCCCCTGCAACCCATGGACCAGGAACCAGCCACAACTTGGATAGCTTCCCCCGTGGCTCAAAGCCACACCTTTTTGTTCCTGGTTCTCGACTTGATTGTGGTGTGATGTTCAAGTTTTCAAGTGGATCGGGACGCAGGCACAGCTCATTAATGGTAGGGGTCTTTCTTGTGCCTAATCTACGAGCTTATCGAGGCCCAAGTTGTAGACCTACGTAGTCGCAATCTGTCAAGCTTCTTGTGCTATCAATACAAGACTGATTATAGATGCTCGCACACGTCTCTGCCTCATCCCAGCTACGCAGTATGCGATCCTACATCCAGCCATCCCATCCCATCCTTCCAACATCCCGGTCTCGCTTCCATGTTACCTATGTAACTCCGGAACCTTTCCGCCCACTCAAGACCAATCCTTCTCTCCTCGCGCCTGTACACCATGTCACCAATGGATACTTCCCAACTCCACGCCCCAAGGGGAGTCGGCTATAAGCCGCATGCCTGCTTCCCGTAACCTGGCCCATTCAAGATATAACCATGACTGCCTAACCCCAAATCAGAGACGATAAAAAGGATGATTAGAAAACCAGTAAACACTCTCTTGAAACCCATACAAACGCCAATCGCGTTTCCGGACCGTTCCAGATCCAATTCTGTATTAGACTGCACCCATGTCTTGTTGCCGTTGCGGCGGAGCGGATCCAACTCGCGACTCCATCAGCAGTGATCCATCCTCCCCGCTCTTCCATGCCAACCAGACAACCAACTCGTGGTCCATGCGTCATACACACAAGCACACCCGACAGACTGGTTGGGGAGCCGCTCGTTGAACCTCGAGGATGAAGGTTGCGGTGTTAGGACGGCATTGATCATCAAGGCCAGGGTGACCATCGAGCACTGAGATATGGGACGTTGCGCGCGTTTTGAACCAACAAAGTCTCTTTTTGCTTCTCTTCTCTTCTTATATCTTAAGGTGTAGACCGTGAAATCGTGAGACGACGTCGGAATCTCCGTCCGAGCTCTGCGTTTGGCGCCGACCGAAGGCGCTGTAAAGTAGATATGTATGATAGGTAATTGAAGGGGAAATCTGAGTCGTGTGGAGATGGGCTGATTACTGAGGTGGTTGGAAGTTGAGTTCTCGCCTAGTGAGCACATGTTAGTCACCAGGGGGCATGTACGCGGGGGGCCTCAGAGCGCGATAGAGTCGGCTCAGTTACTTACTTGAACAAGAGGATGTGTGGCTCTGGCTCATGAACTTCGTAATGCTCCCATCCTAGACTCTGCAGGTGCTCGTTAGTCTCGCAGTCCTCCATCATATCCGCATCATTCCCCGATCGAAGCGCGGGGATGGCGAGGGCGCGGGTACCATACCTGAGTGATGCCAAGAGCTCGCCATTCCTCCTCCCACAAAAGCTTGAGGGTACCCTTGGCGGTGTCGTGGTAATCCTTGGGAATGGCCTTGAGCATGGCTTTGGGAAGCTGGACATGGCGGTATTCGAATTCACTGTCCGAGTATCGGGCCGAGTAGTGGATGGAGTCGATGTACTCTTCTAATCGTGCGCGCTCAGAGTCTGAAAGAGGCCGGGGCGACTTATTCCGGCGGGAGGTGTCAATGTCCATGGGCATTTTGGCGGGTTTGTTGTTTGTTGTTGGTGGTGAGGGCGGGGGGGGGATATAGCTCGAGGTTTCGAGAATGCGGGGAGGGGGGCTTCTGGAGCTCGGTTGATCGATCGGTGAAGGCGGGTCAAAACCAAGGCTTCGTTTGGACGGAACGACTCCCAATGCTCTGTGTGCTTGTCGATGGGGGTGTTATCCCGCGTTGTTTTTGTATTTCGCTCCGACTTCGTGGGACGAGACGGAGAAGAAGGCTGGGCCTTTTTGAGAAGCTTTTATAAAAAGTCACGCGAGATCGGCAGTTGGGGTCTCTCGCAGCAGCACGAGGCTGGGTTGTTTTTCTCAAGGCGGTCAAAGGACCTTCCCGGGGTAAGGTCTTGGACGGGGATGAGGGTTGTTTCTTGGGCCGGGTCGCTCTCGGTCGCGGAAACAGGTGTGAGCAGGGAGCTCGTCGGTGGAGAGCTCGTGCACGCGTGCTTGGGGGCACGACGAGAACGAATATAACGAGAGCCGATCGAAGAGCGTGAAAGCCGTGAAAAAAGCAGCAGTAGCAGTCGAGTGGTGTCGAACAAGGAGGATGCGATGGTGGATGTAAAAAAGAGAAGAACGGGACGGAGGAGGAAGAGAGCAAGGGGGGAAGGAGAAGAGTTGAAGAGGGAGAAAAATAAGGATTTTGGTGTTGATGGTGTTGCGGCGGGTTTTTGGAGCCAGCGATGGAAAATGGCAGCAACGGCGCGGTACGGTACCTAGGTGTGTGTACCTTCCGTGAGTGGGG
Source organism: Fusarium falciforme (assembly GCF_026873545.1). Lineage (NCBI taxonomy): Eukaryota > Fungi > Ascomycota > Sordariomycetes > Hypocreales > Nectriaceae > Fusarium > Fusarium falciforme. The sequence goes on along the minus strand of NC_070544.1, from coordinate 6,209,185 downwards.
GTGGCCAGTCAGTGTGTGCGGCCGGTGCTTGTGCGTGGAAAGATGGAGAAGAAAAGTAAACAAATGGGTGCCATAGTAATTTCCATCCATCGCACACACCTACATACAAGTTCCCACTTTCCCAGCCATTCATTCAACAGTTTTTTTCTTCTTCTCTCTGCCTGTTACAAAATTGTAAACAGAGTGCCTTTTGGGGTGGTCCGTAGTAGCCACAGCACCCATGCCTCGTCACTTTGTTTTTGCTCTGTTTGGTTAATGACGAAAGCCACAGCCCATATTGGATGCCCAAGCATAGCCTCCACAGTGTCTTACTTTGACCTCTCTCTCTTCGGCTGTTGCTCATACTCGTTTCTCATGGAAGACTGTGGAAGTTGGAAAAACATCCCATGTCGATTCTCCAGCTGTCACCCTTTCTAGGCGCGACAATGATCGACAGTTTCTGCGTCGGTTGGTTGGGCGAGCAAGTGCAGAATCGTCCCTGGTCACAACGGCGCCGAGCATGCTTCTTTCTATCGACAGGGATCCGGGGACTAGACGGCCGTTGGAACTTTTCTGGTCTCTTTCGGTGATAACAAAACAGTCTGCTTCGTAGGTCCGTGCTCGTGGGGTGTAGTTAATGTCTTGAAAGTCTTGAAGCTATACCAAGTTCACGTCTGATTACAACTCTTAGCGAGGCAAGGTACACGCAGGACTTCATCTTGCATCCATTCTTCCGCCATTCCTTTTTGCTCCCCTCAATCTAGATATCACCGTGATGACACAGGTCACTGAAACCCCAGCACGTGGCGCCCACACCGTCATATCTCAAATCCCTCCCCTGCTGGCATCCCATCAGTGATAGCTTCACTACCGTGGAGGACAACATGGGTAATGCAATCAACCAGGACTTTTGCATTTCACACTCCCATCCGGCTTCATCCTGCACAGAAGTACACATCACGTCATGAACCAGAAATGATGTCACTGCCTTTCATTTCAGCCCTCGGGCAAGGATCCTCCTCGTTCGATTTGCCCTTTCTTTTTTTGTCTGGCCCTGGTTTTTTTTTTTTCTTCTTTTTCAGCCCCCCCAAGCTGAACCTGATCGTGCCTGGGTCTGCCTGGCTTCTCGCGGCGCTGCCCGGCCCCTCATGATAACCCACAGAAACCCGAATTGCATTTCTGTCAACTGATGCATCTCTGCTTTTTTGTTCTGAATGAACTCGGTCAACTCCGCCCAGCTCCCCCTGCAGTCCTTCGGTAGCCTGTGGCAACCCGGGAAACCAGGGCCCCCATCTTCTTCTCGAACGATAACCGAAGCTCTCCATCTCGAAACAAACCCACCGAGTCCCCCGATTCTCGTCGGTCATCCACGGGTTTGGTAGGCTCACGCACCACTTGGCCGGCTGGAATGAAATAATGGACCCTGCGTAGAGTCCCGGCTCCAGCATTGAACTGGTTCCTTGTTAGACCCTGGAGTTTGTGAGGCTGCCTGGTCCTAGCAGGCTTCATTGGCGTAAACGCATGTCAATCCGAGCCGAGGTGACGGCATGTATGAGCTCGGAGACTTCCTGAGGCCGTGCATGATGAGAGCTGCCCTGAACCACTCATTATCGAATGAAATGAGTTGGCATTCGTCATCGTCGTGACTATAGGAATGGCACAGAGCCCAACGGTGGAGCAGTACCTCGTCCGGCCTCCTTCAACGCAATATGGTTGACAACGTTTCCAATCTTGGCCTTGATGCCCGTGACGTTGATCTCCCAGTCCCGGATGTCAGCAAACTTGCTCTGCTTGAATAACCTCAACGTTTCGAGGGATAATTCGTCCCCAGGAAGATGAAATGTCCATCCAATGGAAATGTGAAAGGCAGTGCCCACAGCATCTCTTGTATCCACGTCATTTGTATTGCGCTGATACAGAGTCGGCTGGCCGAACTGGGTCACGACGGTGTTGCTCTTTGCCAGGAGAGCGGTGAGCTCTGGGTTCGGGGTCCGTACTGCCTCTTCGCTGTCGGATCCTGCCTTACTCTCGCCACTGGCAACGCGAAGAATGAGAAATGTTCGATCCGAGTCGGGTGACCTATACCAGGCAAGTCCTCGAGGCCTAACGAGGAATGGAGCAATGCCGCTGCTGGTGAACGTTTGTGTGATCCTGTCTAGAAATTCGTCCTTGTTGCCCGTACTGAGAGATAATGGACGCGACAGGCTGATGTGCAGTGGCAGAGGAGATCCCAGGTCGCTGGTCAAGAAGTTGAAGAGCTCAATCTCACCCGATGCCTGTTTCTCAATGTCGGCCAACAGTTCTGTCAAGAGGGCATGCTGTGTCGTGGAAGGATGCCCTAGACGATATCAATTATGCACATGATGGCCCAAAAAGCCTTGATACTTACACTCGACGTAGAGATGACTCGGCCAGTTTCCAACCACATGGGGAACTTGGCGCTTCCGTCCCTGATGGAGGCTCGGGTCATCCACTACACTCTGGCGAACGGTAGAAGCATATAGATCGTGGAAGGTGTCGGGCAACGGAGGCATGGATGAAGCTTCGGCATCCTTGACTTGGGGCTGAGCGCCGGCATCGGCAGTTGTATTACTTGGAGTCCTAATGGTGTCCGACGTTCGGGAGGAGTGGGCCGCCGTGCCATCAGCACCCTTCCGGCGCTTGATGCGGCGAGAGTCGGGGCCGGAGTCCTCGTCCGCAGAGTCGGAAGAAGAATAGTCAACAAGAGCCATGGCTATGGCTCGTGATTGGTACCGTCGCGCTGGCTGTCGGTATCAAGAGATGAACGCGTACTCCTCGTATTGATTCCAGAGCGTGCCTAGACTGCGGAACTACCGATGCCGAGGCTTTACAGGAATGATTCTTGTGTTTGCGCGGCCTGAAGAGTCTGGAAGCAGCTGGCTGAACCTAGGCAAACGGGAAGTGTGGGGCGGTGAGGAAGGCGGGCAAGTTAGCAACGGGCGTGTTGGAAGCATTCATATCTTCCAGAACATCAAGACCTGGGAATCATTGTCGGCCGAAGTCTGTGGTTCTTGAAGACTGGAAGCTGTAGAAAGCTGGACAAGATAGTTTCTATCACTCTCGTTCAGAAAAGAATTTCTTTGAACACGTAGAGCATTGCTACAGTGGTAGCATAGATCTTATCGACATGCATCGGCGATCCAACATTCGTCGTAGGGTAGCATTCACGCATATTGCTGATCAATTGCGTTGTCAAGACGTCGCTAAGCATGGGTTTATTTCCCAACAAGAATCATGCCCAGAGCTTGGATGCAGAATTAAGCAGCTTTTCACTGCTTAATGCCGCGAGCAATGACTTGTCCCTGAGTCCCTGCATTCACTCGAGGCAGACTCTGAACAGGCTAGTAGGGCAGCAAATGCGATACTACTGCAAAGTGCTTGCATCGGCGGTGTGTGATACTCGTGTCCGTGTCTTGGTCTGGGTCGGGTCATGGCCTGAGTGTCAAGTGTCCGGGTCCCCCGGCCCCCCGAGCTAAGCCTTGGACGCCCGGGACGCCGGAGCACCACCGCCATTGGAGTGGCAAAGGCCTGGGCCCGTTCAGCGGCCGGGCTAAGAGGTCCCTTCCAGCAGTAGCGGGCAGCAGGTGAGTCCCTTTGGCGACCAGGGTTGAGATCCCAAGTGCTATGCTATTTTTTACGATATCAGGTGACAGCTTAACCGATGGGCTTCGTTCCCTTGCAACGTCGGCCTGTGACCTATGAGTCGATTCAAAGTTATCCCGGTTTACAAACTTTGGATGACATTTTCTAGGGACGCGCGTTGAGGGTCTAGTTAGTTCGTGTAGCTGACGTCGTTCTCAACCGTTTGATCCGGGCAGTGCCGCGATCCGAAAGACAAAAAGGAGGGCGAGCGATCGTTCGTTCCAGGACATCCGGAGCAGTGCAGGTGAAGAAAGATGGATGGGCGACATGGGGGTCGGTGGTGAGTGTGCAAGGGGTGAAGGCCAGGAGTGACGGGAGCTGCCCCTCCCCCTCACCCCGCGGAATGTCTTGAAGACAGTGGATGAATGGCACCGGACGGGACGGAGTGATTAGACGGTGCCTGGGCGGCGTCGATGGCGTCGAGCCATAGCCGGAAGAAGCTTGCCAGGTGTGGACGGCACGGACAAAGGTGACGGGTAAAGGTTGTGAAGGAAGCTCGAATTGAGTCACGAGGAGCTTCAGCTTGACCCCGCTGATGGACACTATGGGGGGTCCCTGAGGTGGTAGTGGACGTATGATGGACGACGAAAGGAGGGGGACAAGGGACGAGACCACGCCGAGATCTGTAGGTAGGGTCGGGTGCTTTGCCTCACCTCGCCTCGTACCTGCCGCACCTTTGAGCTTCTTTTTTGTCCTTGTCTCCATTTGTGCTTTGCCTATTTTAAAAAGGGGACCTGCATCTCCTCCATCCCGTTTTGTTTCGTTTTTCTCTTCATCCTGTCTCTCTTAACATCGCATCCATCCCGGGAAGTGCCAATACCCTAGACTGCCGACCTTTACATGGTCTCATTCGCCGACCGATACGAGATCCCAAGACTCGAAGACGTTGCCTTTACCGCTGTCGTAAACTTAAAAGGCCCCTTGGCCCATCACTGCCATCAGCGACTCAACTCTCGGGCGTCTGCTCAATTCACCTCTTTCAACTGATCACGACTCCGACTTGCCAGTGACCTACCGAGCACACGACACACGCGTCCCTCAATCTGATACACACCGAAGCGAATCTCTCTTGTTCAAAGCTCAGATTCTTCTATCGCCACTATGGAAGAATCCAGAGATAAGCAGTGGGTGAGTTTGACAAGGTCTTCGTGCTCGATGCGCAGTACGCCCCAGTCTTTTTTCCCCGTTTCCGTTCCTTGGTCTTTCGTCAAAATGTTCCGTGCGCTTCTCTGCCCAACGTCATCTCAACAGGCCCAATCGAGAGCAACCGTCAGGGACCCAGCAGGAAGGACCCTTTTCTGATTGTCTCTTGTTGCGTCAATGCCGATCCCCGTCGTTCCGGGATCCGTCGTCTTGATGCTGCCTCTTGGTGGACGCCAGCGCAACAGCCAAGAAGGTAGTGGCAGTGGTACATGATGAATCAGCCACATCCACGCAAGCTGGATGACGTTTCTCATGAACCATGCTCGCCCTGCATCAGCCGCGCCGCGTCGCATGTTTCTTGGCTGTATTTATACTCTATTCTAACAGTTGTTCATAGGCGAAAGCTTACATTCTCGATCCTTTGACTGCTCCTGAACCAAACCAAGAAACTGGCATTGGAGCATCTCACAACCTTTCAGCGCAATTACGCAACATATCTCTTGAGAATTCAAGCCCAAGCCCAAGCCCGAGCCAAGACCGCACCGAAGATCGCAAGCACAAGCATAGATCATCATCTCATAGCCATCGACACCGCAGCTATCCTACTCCTCCTACTTCAGCCAGCCCAACCCGTTCTGACTTTCATCCCTCGAATCCCTTCTCGGACTCTGCGGCTGCACGACGAGCTCACTCTTCCAAGTCGCTGTCTCCTCCAAATTCACCCCCAGCCGACTCTCGCCGTTATCCACCCAACTCTGCCGTCACCCGTTCGTCCAGCGCCCGGGTTCCCCAGCAGTCAAGCCTTCGACCTCCGCCTGTTCACCACCGTAGCTTCAGCACCGGCAATTGTGACATCTCACGCAAACCCTCGCTAAACCAGCGATTCCCAGGCGACATGTCTCACAGACCACTTGAGATCCTCAGAAAAGAGGCCCGCGCAGCTGATCGCGCACCTCACCTGCGACGAAAGCAATTGCCTGTTACTGACACCATTGATGCTCTCGACACCATCGGCGGGACATACCATCACGGTGGCCCTTATGACGCCACTCTTGCCAGCCGCAACCGAAACAAGCTCTACTCACCCGTTGCTGCCGTTCAGGATTCCAACAACGAGGCTATCCGTGCCACCCCTAGAGAATACATTGAGGACTCTCTTCGACGGCATATTCCACTTCATGGGACTGCTACAATTCCCAGCGGCGAGCAGGATTTCCGTGGTGACACAATTGAGTATGAAGAAGGTGCCGATCTCATGAGAGAACCCGATGCGGTCGGCGGCGCATACAAGCGTTGGGATGGTATTGTATGTACCCTTGATGCGCCCTCTTGCTCTGAGCTACCTACTAACAGAGATAGAAATACCATCCTGATGATCTCAAGGGAAAGGGTGAACCTTCCTATACCTATGAAAAGGACCTGAAGGAAAAGAAGCGTTTACGCCGTGGGGAACCCGTCGAGTACGAATTGTCATCAGGCATGAAGAGTAGCAAGCGCCCTCCCTTTGGCCACCACCGAAGCTTCAGTGAGAGTCCTCGATCGGCACCTTCCCAAGACGGCGCTTCAGATGGAAACGGGCTTCGCCGCAACAACTCTACAGGCCGACATCGCCTGAGTGATGGTCTTCGACGACGCTTTGATAGTATCCGGCGCAAGAAGGTCGATGAGGTCCGATAAGTTTCCTCAAGGCTAGATGCTGTGTTTCTTTATCTCTTTGTTTGAATTTGGGCGTTATCATGCTGGCGATTGATAAGAAGAAACTCTTTGTTGGGACTATGACGTGTATACAATGGCGAGATGCTACCGATGACGACACGGGGCGCGATTAGGATTTTGTGTTTTACTGGGCAGCCCCTGTCCTTGGCAATGGCAGAGATATCTTGAGGAAAAAAGAAAAGCGCCAAGTATGGTTACTGTGTGCTATGAGCGACTAGAGCTATGAATTATATCCAGTACGGCCGCGTTGTGTCTTGTGCATCATGTTTGAGGGATTGAGACTATTTGGATGATGACCATAGAAACCTTTTGGAATGTATTGCTCTACTTGTGCCCAATTGTTTATGAGGCAACTAAACAATGGCAGCCATGTAGCTGCGCAAACTATATATCCGATACACGACCTCGTCCCATAACAATACACCTCCTACCAGGCTAGAACCTTAGAAATACGCCAGCCCACTCCATCCCAGCACACCCTCAAGCTCGTCCCTCAGCTCCGCAACACCATCATAGCCACCCTTGCCTGCAATCTCTGCCCTCTTTGCAGCACCCAGCTCAGCCCATCTCGCCAGGATAGCACCGTCGACGACGGTTCGTCCCGCAGCAGCTTCGACACCCACGGGTCGCGTACCACTGGGTAGACGGTATGCCTTTGCGTTGAGACCTCCGTAGGGTGTCAGCGCGGGGAGAAGCTGGTTCGTTACGGAGAGGAGACGGCGATATGTCGTCTCTGGGAGGGGTACGAGGGTTGAGAGGTGACCTGATGGGGAGGCGAGGAGGAGGATGTGGGAAGGGTCTGAGGGGGGAGGATGGGCTGGGGGGGTTGTTCGTGGGAGGAGGAGCATGGAGGTTGGCGGGTTGGGAGAGACGGAGAAGGTTGTTCGGTGGAGGAGGAGGTGTCCCTGAAGGGATTTGGGATCTGGAACTTGTTAGCTTGGTTTGGGTGGTTTAATGTGTTTGAACTTACGCTCGGGGTTAAACTCGAGGATGTGCAAATCGCCATCAGCATCTGCCGCAACGATGGCAAGATCTTCGCCATCAGGGAGGAAATCTGCTACCAGGAGCGGCAACCGGCCGTGACTCTTGCCCAGGATCTTGAATGTGTAAGGCTCCTCAGTGTATCCTGCGAACCAGACACCCTTGAAGGCATCAGCCATGACGCACAAGCCGGTCCTGGGAAGCTCGCGAGCGCTCGAAACATGACAGCTCATATCAAGGAAAGCCACAGGCAACAGTGATCCATCCTCCTTGAGGCCTCGTACCATACACTTCTGGCCTTGGGCGACGAGCATGAGACCCTGCGTACCAATCTCCGAGATGGCAGTAACACCGCCTCGGGGAATGTCCTCGCGGGCAATGGCCTTGAGACGTTTGTTGGTTTCGGGTTTGCCAGGCTCGGGGATGACGGTGACAATGTCAAAGACGTGGACGCGGCCGCGGATGGGAAGGTCCTCGCCCTTAGAGAGGGCGGTTCCCACTGTAAGGAGGAAGCGGCGTTCCTTGGTCTCCTCCGAGACTTCGAGCTGCAGTGTCTTCATACACTCGATGGATTCACATGACTCGAGCTCTTGATCGTGGATGACCGTCAAGCTGATGGGACTGATTAACTTGAGAACACCACGGGGCATGGTTGGTGCAAAAGTGAGTGTTTCCTTGGCCCATTCTTTGTGGTAATCGTCATCCCTTGGTAGCTCAAACGGTTCGTTTATTGTGCATCCGGCGATATATGTGCCAGTCGGTTGATGGTACGCGATACCGCAAACATCACTATCCAAAGGTACCTTCTTGACAGATATGCCAAGGTCGGTAAAGTTGGTCTCAGAGGGAAGCTGCGTGACACGTGCAATACCTTCGTCGTCGGCATAGATGAAACCTCGATCGCAGCCCTCGGTATGGAATGTGCTCATGCCACGAACACCAAGGCCCTGGAGACCGATGACGCGAGGGACACTCTTGCTGGACTTGAGGATGAAGCTTGGTGAGGGACCCGGAAGGAAGACGGTGCTGTAGCCGTTGACGTTGGCGCATGGTCTTAGGGGCACGAAACGCGGTTGTTGGACGGCATCGTCCTGTGATGTCTCGACGGGACTCGTGGCGAGCGCTGCATTGGAAGCCTTTTTGAAAGTAAGGGTAGCGGATAGCGTAGATTCAGCACCCTCTGCTTGGTAGCGAAGGGGCTCGTAAATGGTGAGATCGTCGGTTTGGTTTCGAAGCTGAGGGGGTCAGTATTCTTCTGGCAGAAGTATATCCAGTCGACTTACGATGAGATATGGTGATTGGGATACAGTATCTCCGAGGTCTGCCACCAACAGCTCGCGGAGATTCTCTCGAGCCAGGCCTCGGCGGAGAGTATAGTCTGCCGAGAGGTAAGGAGGAACATAACACAAGCCCTCAGCGACGTAGACCGGCTTTGAGAGATCGGGAAGCGCGTAGACCTATTGATCTTAGCCAAATACGCCTACAAGGTGAGTTTGTGACTTACGTGTAGGGCTCCTGTTGAGCTAAGAAGGAACATCATAATCTTGGAAGTGTCCGCACCCTTGTCACCAACACTTGGCTGGAAGACGCCTTTTGTATCTGTGTACAAGCAACCTGCATGCCACTTTGTGCTTTGGAGTGTGTTATCCGTCTCCTCAACCTCTTCGAGCTCGTTGTTGCTGTCGATCTGCGCGATCAAGACACTGCTGTCGTCACGAATAAGCAGCAGATAGGGGTCTGCGATACTGGCGCTGACAACTCTGGGTTCAGCGCCAGTTTCCTCATCAAGCATTGGCAGGATCTGAGTGAGACCAAGGTCTGTACTTGTCAGCATCTACACGAGCAGTCTCATCACAGTTACGTACCTCCGTCGTAGGACCGAACTTCGGATTTCAGAACCTGAATGACCCTCATTTGCTTGCCCATCGTTCCAGCCTCAACAGTGAAGCCAGCCGCAGGATCAAACTCGGTCTCCTTCAGAGTTTCAAATCCAGCAGCAGTGAGAGCATATACATCTGATGTCTCATACCCGTCGAGGTCGACCTTGGCCACAATCATGTACTTATCATGCTGCCCGAACGTCTCATAGTCGTTCCCAACAGTGACGTTTCCTCCCAGAGACTTGGGAACAGGCTTCTTGACACACATGGTCCAGAACCCACGTGCTTCTGGAAACTCGAATCTCCCGATAATCTTGGGTTGAATGTGTCGGTTGAGGATGGCGAGAGATCCAGAATTGCCGCGGCCAACAACGCAGGCAAGTTGTAGGTCAGAAACGACGCCCTTTGACAGGGTCGCCTCTTCGCTATCTGGCAGGAAAGCTGCCTTGCCAGATGTCAAGTCCCTGATAGGAGCGATACTGAGTAGGGTATCGTGAATGCGGAAGCTCAGTTCACCCGATTTGCCTGCTCCGTTGAGAGCCTGGGCTGGCTTTGCAGCTGTGGATTCAGTGCCGTACAGATCATCGTCTTCGTCGTCATCATCCTCAAGATCGAGTTCGTCAACATCAAGCCCAAGGTCGGCGTCAACAAGACGTGTCTTGCGCCGCTTTTCCTGGCTCATCTTCCTCGACCAACCCAACACAACAGAGTCGCCAGTCTCGCTACCAATAAAGAAGGTGTTTTTACCCAGTTTTGAAGCCGTTGATGCGCGGCTCTTGATTAAACTGCCACCGTTTTCCTCTGGAATCATCTTGACGCTGATACCAGATACTGTGCGGCCGTCGATTCGGAATGACACTATGCCGAGTCGCCCGTCATTGAGAATCAAGAGTAGTTCTCCATTCTCAATGTACAGCTGTTCAATAATGCAACCCTCTAACCGAAGGTTCAAATCCGCCTGGTCGGACAAACTGAAGGAGGTAATCTGTCGAGCCATTGAGTTGACAGCCACGCCATTGGCCTTGCCCGACTGATCAATATGAATGAGCTCGTTCTCTCCGACCAGCAACGCGCCGCCAACAGGCGCTGGCAGAGCAATCATCTTGTAGAGATCTCGCGGGAGGTCGGTAACTGAGAGAATGGTGGTTGAAGCGCGCTGCTGCAGGTCGAGCGTAAAGACCTTGTATGTGAGGTGATCTTTCTGGCCAAGAGAGTGCGCCCGCTCTTGGCTGGACGACAGGATGCCAAAAGTCGGCTCTCTATACTCATGCAGGAAGGCCAAGTGCACGGGATGAAGCAGACTGGGATCAAGCAGTGGGAGACGGAGGACAAAAGACGGTGTATAGGCTGCTTCTAGAGTGTCGCTATCTCCATTGGCGACTGCGGTTGGCTCCTTGACGGGCCGCGGTCCGTCGAGATCCTCATCCCAATCATCCATCTCCAAGTCCTCTTCCGCTTGTCGGAATGGGAGGATAGCGATGTTGCGCGAGCCGAACTGGAAGGCGGCACATCTGCTGCCCGGGTCGGCCTCGAGGAAATTCACGTATTCGTCAAAGGCGACCTCCCAGGGAGCGCCCTGAAGCTCGTCCTTCTCATAGTAGTGGATTGAGAGGGTCTCGAGGGTGTTCTTTTTGGGATCCCACTCGCATAGGCACATCTTGGCCGCTTTGTATGCTAGCAGGAGAGCCTCGCCCCCGGATTTTGTATGTTTGGTCTTGATCTTGGCAAGACCAATAACGGTTCCAGCGAGTGGCAGCTCTGCGACGAGCACTAACTTGGTGTTGTTTGTGCGATCGGTGCGGACCAGCATTGACTCGCCGCCGCCGAGGAACGAAGATTCGAGGCCATCGTCGTCATGTGCGCGGTGATCAAACTCGGGCTCGGCCTTGGGAGGCTGCGCAGGCTGATTCTGGGCGTCGAATTCGGCCGAGATGGCCTTGGTTGTAAAGATCTGGAGCAGGGAGCCCTTTGCGACAACGAGGTTCGAGGCCGTGGCGGACGTGAGGGCGATGGTCAAGGAGTGTGTGACGGCTGAAGGAGCCGCAAGCTCTGTATAGGCCTGCATCTCCGCAAGACCATTCTTTCGTGGTCAAGTGAGACCGTTTTGAAGCTCTGGCGGTTGTCGCGACGATGTTGGTCCTTTGTTGAATGTTTGCCCAAAAGAGATAGAGCTCAAGATCAAGCTCGGAAAACCGTTATGCCGTGGTCCGGTTTCGATGTGGCAGGAGCCACCCCTCCAACAGGAAGGGGTGCGACAACGGCAAAAGTCCACTTCTGGCCTGCATGGGAGCATAATAAAACTTGACAAGGTAAAGCGGCTTCTATTGAATAGCTTTCTATGCTATTGGATTGCTATCGAATTCATGCGCAATGCGTCTAGGCCTGTAATCCGTCGCTTCGTCGGTTGGCCAGGGGTGTACTATAGACACACGCCTCAAGACATTGTGCATCCAGCGAATCAGCACTCGTTCTTTGGAATGCAATTATCAAAATCTGGGGTGGTTCCAGGGCATCACGGGTTGTCCCCTTCGGCCACGCTAGCGTATCAATTGCGTCACAAAAACAACCGCGCCTCGAGCTTCAGGTCAAGCCCAGGGATCCATGGAAATCTTGCTTTTTGAGTGAAGCTTTCCCTTGCCTTTTATCAAAGCGTGACCCTCGCTACACAATTTATCATTTCGAGTTCGTTTGATTTCTCAAGACGTCACCATTGGTGCTTTGATTTGATTTTTGTCTTCGGATCCTCGGATCTGCCAAACAAAGCAGCGCCAGCAAAACAAGCCACACTGCGAAGCTCTTTTTAGCGGCTTCATTTCTTCTGCCAACTTTGTTCGTTGATCCTCATTTGCTCTAGCAGCTTGAAATACCCCGACGATACCCTCATCATGGCCCACGCCGGCCTCGTGCAGACCAGTCTTATCTGGGTCGCCTATGCCGTCGCCGTTGCCCTGTGCCTCATCGCTGCTCTCATCACCACCTTCACGTGGCAGACTCCTCGAGAACGATCCGCCGTCGTCAGCATCGTCGCCATCGTTAGCTTGACATCTCTGCTCGCTACCGTCTTGCTCCTCCCCGTCGATATCGCCCTCATCTCCGCGACTAGCTCTGCGACCCTCGGCGCCAAGAAAGACTGGGCTACCCCCGAACGCATCGACAGCATCCTCCTCACCCTCAAGATCGTCTACTACAGCTTGTACAGCTTCGATGCTTTGCTGTGTCTGATTGTCATTCCCTTTGCCTATTTCTGGCATGAAGAATATGACGAGATCGAGGTCGAGGAGGAGGGTCGCACGTTGACCAGCCGCTTCTGGGCGTCGCTCAAGTACACCCTCTTCTTCGTGGCTTTCGTCGTCGTTCTCTTCCTGCTCGGATTCTTTGTCCCTGCTGCTGGCGACAGCTCTCAGGACCATTGGGATCTCGACTACTTCAAGAAATTGATTGCTCAGAACCATGGCGAGAAGGCGCTGACCTTTGCCCTGGGTCTGTTGCTTACCCTCGGCACCTTGCTCTACGTCGTATACACTGGCGCCGGCCTTGCCTTGCTTCCGATCTCCTTCATCAAGGCTGCCCCTTCGATCTCCGCACCGCAACTATCCGAGACCACTGCCTCCCAGCTGGAGCAGAACCGCGAACGACAGCGACAGATCGAGATGCGCAACGCTGGCCGACAGGAGGGCATGTCCCGAAAGGATCGCCGAGAGCTGGATGCCTTGGTTCGGGAGGAACAGACGCTTGTTCGACGTGAGAGACTTGCTGCTGAGGCTCAGGGAGAGGGACACAGCAGGATCTACCGGGCCTGGCTCAAGGTCTGCGCCGTCTTCCGCCCTATCAAGCTGATCGGTGGAATTTTGCTGCTTCTCCTTTCCGTCTTCATCTGGGTATCTATGCTCATCACGGGCATCGACAAAGCAAAGAACTCGATCTGCAAGCAAAAGTGCGGCTACATTCTGGGTCAGATTCATGTCTTCCAGCCCATCAACTTCATTTTTGTCAAGGCTGCCAAGGCTTTCCCCGTCGACTACATCCTCATGGCTCTTCTGGTTCTGTTCTTCTTCAGCAGCTCCATCTCGGGTGTTGCAAGCGTTGGTATTCGCTTCCTCTGGGTGCGCATTTTCCAGATCCGCAAGGGTAGAACTGCCCCTCAGGCGCTCCTCATTGCTACGGTTATGCTGGCACTCATCATTCTCGCTTCCAACTATGGAATCGCAATGATGGTTGCACCTCAGTATTCCATTTATGGAACTCAGACGATCTGCACCAACGAGCCCGCTTATCCCGGAGCGCAGCCAGACTGCAGGAACCACACGGACATGATCCGACCATGCTCTGAGGCTCTCAAGTTGAGGCACGCCAAGGATGTCTGCACGCCCTCAATCATGTCGACGTTCTTGAATCGTATCACCATCACTTGGCCCTTCTTCGGTCTTGTCGACTTCTGGGCGCAGTTTGCCTTCTTGGCTGTCTTCCTGGTTGTGTTTGTCACTGCCATCTTCCGTACTCCTAGGGTCAATCTCTCCCAGATTGACGAGGAGGCTGAGGCTGATGAGGAAGAGAGCCTGCTTGCAACGACTGGCAGACGATTTGGTGCAACATGGCAAGATGTCAGAGGTAAGACTGGCAACTCAGGGAACAACTCGACAAACAGCGCTGGCAATGGATCAAATTCCGCGGCAGCGTAGTGATGTCTGGCACAGTGAGTTTCCAGTGTGAGATGGCTTAAGGTATTTTAGGGTTGGACAAAGGCGCAGTAACATCAGGTATGAATTGGAGTTCAGCAAGGTCCATGGAAAGTTTGGGTATCTGTCTTTACATCGCACATGATTGCAAGGTCGGGATTGATTTTGTTTGAGTAACAGGGGCTTCGCAGAATGCTTTGAAATGAAACACTATGCCCCCAGCGCAACCTTTCTCTTCTCCTTCTTCTTCCTATCCTTTGTGAACTGTACGGCCTTGTGACTACACTCGTCGAACCCAGCATTGGGTCCGATGTGCATCTCCCGCCAGCACCGGGTGCAATAGACGTCGTCGTCGCAGCCCGGGCAGCGTAGCGTGGCGTCTTCAAGGCATACAGTGCACCAGCTGTCCATGTCGTCGTCGGTGTAGTTTGTGCGCGTTGTGAGGCGGTTGATGGGTTTGCCTGAAGGCCTGGATGTGGGAACTGAGGGGAGGGAGAGGGAGTCTGAAGTTGATGGGGAGGGAGCGCGGAGGGCGGCGAGGCGGGCGGTGATGTCGTCGATGTCTGCGCTGCCAGCGCGGGCCGATGATGAAGGCGCGGTTGGAAGGGTGTCGAGGTTTGAAGGGAGGTCGGGGAGGGCAAGGTCAGCGTCCTTAGAGGGTGTGTCTTTTCCTTGTCCTTCGTCTTCGGACTCAGACTCTGGCTCTGGGGTCTTGTCCTTGTTGAGGACAGCTTCGAGTTCCATCTCGTCGCGGAAGCGGGCGATGACATCGTCGACCTCCTTGTTCATGGTCTCACCATCAGAGTCATCGGAATCATCCTTGTCTTTGGAAGTGTCCTTGACCCCGTCCTCTGTGTCCTGTGGTATCGAGCTTGCAAGTTCTTCCAATAGAGCCTTGACTTGTTCATCATCTGGTTCGACCTGAAAGCCTTCCCCAGGCTTTACATCACCCAGGAGCTCCTCCAAGGTTTGGTCATCTGTCTGGAACATGGCATCGACATCCTCATCTTCTAGTTTGCGGGGCTCCTCTTTTGGAGCCTTTTTAACAATAGGGCTGGGGCTTGGTGATAGCTCAGCCGCTGGACGCGATACCTGGGGCGAGGTCTTGGGTGCTGATGGTGAGGCTTCGTCTTGGCTCCGCAAGGACTTTAGTCGTGCAGCAAGGGCATCCTCGCGAGTGGGAGTTTTCCTCCTCTCGATTAAATCAACGTTTATGCTGGGCGGAGTGTTAGTACATGCTCTTGTTTGAAGTTGAAGTGACTTTACTGCGTTGCTGCTGGTTTCTCGGGCGTTGCGCTTCCACCCCTCAAGGCCTGAAGACGATCGAGGAGCGATTTGTCGACATCGTTGGGCATAGTAAATATGCGACTGATATTATCGAGTGTGTAACTATAAGGGCGGTTATGCCCTATGAGATGGCGGACGCGACGTGCTGTGTTTGATAGACGAGCTCAGTTTGATGTTGGGTTGAAGTGAGGCGATGCAATGCGGTCATAACGGCTGAGGCGTTGAGATACAGCGGGGGCGGGGCTTCTGGGCGCCCAGTCCTTGGCTTGATCAGTTGGACACGAGATCTTGATTTACGGATCCAGATGATGCATGTGGGAATAATCACATAATTCCAAGGTATAAGATAAAATGAATTCTATTTATATCATCTGATAGGGCTGGGGATATAATAGTAGAGAGTTCTCGTAGATGTCTTGGCGTGGGGATTGAGTTGGGCAGGGGTCACGTAGACCTCAAGCCGTGGCGGCGTGCTGGATGGTAACACAATAACCACGATATCTACCATGAAATTGGAAAACAAACATGCGAGTTATGTGGATGTTTGATAGGTAGTCCATGCCACTGCCTCGCGTGCATGGGATAGCTTGTGGCACCTCGGTTGACTGAAGTTTGTGAATGGATGCTTCCTGCACGACAATGGTGGGATATCTGGCTCGCTTAAGAGTGCACATGGCCGCTCTGGCAAACAGAAATAGATTCCTAGCAACGGGATAAAAATTCCTTTGGCCTGGTCAATATTGCATCTGTGGATGCGTGACGCGCGTCTGATCGCGTGGAATCTCAAGATCAACCTCGCAAGCTCCCGGGTTGTGGTGGTTCCAACTTGTCGGAATGTGGGAGACCCCGACCCCTGCCCTGGCCGTGACGATTCAGCCTTAGATATCTGCTTTGATAGAGAGCTGAAAAGGAGGGTTGTCTGGCTGCAGAACACTATTGATTCCTTTACGTGAGACCATCTGCCCTAGCGTGAGCTGCATAATCCTGGTACCCGTTGATTGCAGGGGCCGCCGAACTCTTGTTTGCTTCGTCATTCAATGGGGTCTTGATTGTATGCACCATTACGCCACCCGTTGCGTTTGCATGCTTACTACAATGGATCCCAGGAGAGATGAAAAACAAAGAGATCTGCGACGTTTGCATGGGGTTAAGTATTCCCTAGCCCCGGGTCTGTCGCCTTTGTTGTCGCGTGCCGTCATGTTCCCTCTTCACCCTTCATCGCCATGTTTAGCAAGGCGGGCGTGTTGCGCCTGAATACTCACGCGTTGCAGATCACAGCTGCAGTCGCATTTATCTGGCTCTTCGTAGTCCTCGTCTACTGCTATAGAGATCTATCGTTTTCGACACCGTCCCCTGATGTCAGTTCAAGCCGGTCCAGCAGCAGACCCAACCGACCCAGCGCACCAGGTTCGCAGACGTATGAACCAATTAAGCTGGGCGCGCAGTACTTTCTCGACTATCCGCTGAGGAAACCATACAAGGATATCTTTGGAGAGCTGGGGCAGCGCGCGCAGTTCCTTCGGTTATGGATTGAGCAGTTGGAGGATGTGGATGGGAGTTCTGAGGAACGTGAAGAGGTGGTGGAACTCGTTGAACGACTGACCAAATCACTGTTCCCATATCTCAAGCAGAAGGAGGGTGCTTCTCCTCCACTTGCAGCGATTCAAGAGCGAATCGGCATTTCACAGAATGAAGCAGGCAATCTGACAGCTGCGAGGAAACCCGCTGGCATCGTCATCCCCACGGGCGAAAACACACTTCGATTCGCTTGTCATCTCGTCGCATCCCTAATGAGAGTTCACAAAACCACGCTGCCGATTCAGATTGTATATGCCGGAGATGACGACCTGTCTCCGGCTGGAAGGAAGAAGATACAAGAGGCGGCTGGCGACGCTGACGTTGACATGCTGGACATTCTCACCGTTTTCGACGATAAGACGCTGAAGCTCGCTGAAGGAGGATGGGCGATAAAACCCTTTGCTGCACTCGCGAGCCATTTCGAAAAGGTCATTCTACTCGACGCGGACGCTGTGTTTCTTCAAGACCCCGAGCAACTACTTCGCCAAGACCGATTCCAGGAGACCGGCGTCCTCCTTTTCCACGACCGACTCCTGTGGAAGGGCATGTTTGCCGATCGCCACAATTGGTGGCACGAACAACTCAAACATCCCAGTCCGGAGACGGAAAAGTCACTCGTGTGGACGGAACACTACTCAGAGGAAGGCGACTCGGGCATCGTGGTGGTCGACAAGACACGGCTTGACGTCTTGATCGGTCTTTTGCATGTCGGCTGGCAAAACTCGGAGGCGGTGCGGAATGAGGTGACGTACAAGATCACGTACGGAGACAAGGAGAGTTGGTGGATTGGCTTTGAAGCTACGGGGTCCAAGTATTCTTTCTCGCCGCATTATGGTGGGATTGTTGGGTGGCTGCAACCGACTGAGCAGGACGAGGACAATGCAGATTCAGAAGAAAAGTCGAAGCAAGAAGAAGAGGTCCGCGTCTGCAGTTTCGTCATCGCACACGTCGACCAAACTAACAAGCTCCTATGGTACAACGGCGGCCTGCTCAAGAACAAGATTGTCAACCAGACCGACTTCGAGGTGCCGACGCACTGGATGATTGATCAGACGTGGTACAAGGGAGCTGCGAAGAAGGACATGAGTTGTATGGCTGGAGATCAAGCGACTGAGCTGTCGGAGGATGAGCGACGTGTGTTGGCACGATCTATTGAAGTTGCTAAGGATGTGGATGAGCGGTTAGGATTGTTGTCATGATTGTGAAGGGGTGTCTGGCGTCGGGGGTAGTTAAGCTTAGATCCGGACATGATCTTGTATTGTATCAACACAGCGGCTTTTGTCTTATCGAATCCTCGGTCATGTACCTTGTCAAGTGGACCGACCAATCCCACCAAAGTCGGTCTCCACGTTGCCCTGAATGTTCTTTGCGCTGGATGCCTTTGCCTCAACGGTCAATGGCAAGAACACTGGTTCATGTGGTTGGTGTTGATGATGTCAAACGCCCCCAATGCGCGTCTTCGACAAAGCCACATCAATGCTCTTCCCGAGAGTTCCTTTACAGCCGTTAATACCGAAGCCATTGAAACGCATAATCGTAATCAATTGCATGGCAAGTGGCGTCTCGCCTATGTAAGTGAGATCCATCCGGGCCAGACGACGTCAGCAGTCGGCGTGGCCAACCTCCGATCACCGATGGTAATCAGCGAAATTTGAGCACTTTAAACGAAAAAAGCCTTGAAACACGAATCCCTTTCCGGTCGTCGTGGACTGATTCTCCACGCGTTTCCGGTATTTCACGGCGACTGAGGCCGTGCTCCGGGTTCGTGGCCACATTTTCGGTCCCGGACATTTGGCACTTGTCCGGAATACCGGGGATCAGACGATACCCGCCGAAGCAACCAAGTAAATAAATACAGAGAAAAATCCCCGACTGTAGCATCACTAGAGAGTAAATCACTTATCAGAATATTAAACATGTCTTTTCCTGTTGCTCTACGATCTGCCCGTCCTGCGCCCGTCATAGCCACCCTGGCCGCGGGTGGCATTGGAGCTGGAATCCTTGCCAAACTCTTGCTTGGGAGCGCTTCTGCAGAATCTGATGCTCCAACCAAGGTTTTCAAGGGCGGTCCTGCTTTTGTTTCTTTGCCGCTTGAGAGTGCCGAGTTGGTCAACCACAACACGAAGCGATTGCGCTTCAAGCTTCCCCAGGAGGACGCTGTTAGCGGACTTCCTCTAACATGTAAGTATGGTGGTTGGAATACTTAATGGGTGTTTTCTAACATTTTGTAGCTGCCTTGTTGACACTATCCTGGCCCAAGGGACAATGGGTGCCCGTCCCACGACCGTACACTCCAGTCTCTGCCTCAGGTAAATGAACTCTTCGTCCTAAGCAGACCAGGTTGCTGACCCTCCACCAGATGAGCCTGGATACCTAGAACTTCTTGTCAAGAAGTACCCTAATGGAAGGGCTAGCAGCCATCTTCACTCCCTTAGCCCCGGGGACAAGCTACTCTTTGCCGCTGCCCTCAAGGGTTACAGCTGGAAGCCCAACAGCTACTCCCACATCACTCTTATTGCCGGCGGTGCTGGAATCACACCGATCTACCAACTCGCGCAAGGAATTTTGAAGAACCCTAACGACAAAACGTCGATGACGCTAGTGTTTGGTGTCAATAGCGACGAGGATGTACTACTCAAGCAAGAGTTTGAGCAGTTCTCGAAGGAGTACCCGGATCGGTTCAAGGCCATCTACACTGTCAGCCACCCCAAGGATGGGTCGCCATTCCGAAAAGGCTACGTGACCAAGGAGCTCCTCAAAGAAGTTGTGCCCTCACCCTCACAACAGGAGACCAAGGTTTTCGTATGTGGTCCCCCAGCCATGGAGGATTCTCTCGTCGGAAAGTGGAATTCGCCTGGAATCTTGAGCCAACTGGGTTTCAGAAAAGACCAAATTCACAAGTTTTAGAGGAAGAGAATGTGCATAGGATGAAATTAATACTGGGATAATGTTGCTAGAATATATATACCACTCATCTCGGAGAAACCCCAAGTAGACCAAAATTCATTTATTATTTGTTATCTTCCTCAGAAGTGGTTTGTGGCCGCTACTTGTCATTTCCGGCGGCGACAAAAGCTACCAGGACAGCTGCACATGCAGCAGTTGCGAGAATGATATCTGTTCGCCTCCCATCCGTCATGAGAGCAAGACTCGCTGCGAATGCACTGGTGAAGACGGCGATCATTGCCAGTCAAAGAGGCTCATTTTTGATAAGGTATAGTGCCACAGTGGCCGCTTGAATTACCAGGGAAGCCGCAATGACTGTGATGACGGTAGCGAGACGTGAAACACGTTTTTTTGAGTAGTACTTTACGCTTCCGGTTGCGTCGTCCCTTGACCCCTTCTTCAAGGGGTTAGTATCTTGGAGATCTAGGTATGTTACTAATAGTGCTCGTTTCTTCATATTTAGTCTTTTTCTTACCGACCTATGTTCATTGCCCCCTGGCTATTATCTTCCCTTCTCCAATCTCATATTTAACCACTGTATTCTTGAAGTGTCTTCCGAGATCATCCGCTGTCTTGAGTCCGTCTACGCTATGTATCACCGGTGCATGGAATGCATTAGCTGTCTCTAGAGGACTCATAGTTACAGGTCGACCAAGGCGCCAGAAGCCGTGATATAGAAACATGACGGCCACGGCGCCAGCAAAAGTAGTAGCTAGCGATGCAGCAAGATATTCTTTATTGATGGCGTACTTGGTCGTAGTTCGCACTTGTGACCCTTGAACCGCCTGCTTAAAGGTCGAGTTGGAGAAGGTTATCGCTGTACGGAAGGCCAGCTCACGGAAGGTTTCGAGGATGGGTGGCGTCGGATCAGACCAAGTCATGTTTGTTGTTCCCATTTCAGCGTCGCTCGAGTTCATGTAAGTATAGCCCATGGGTCCTTTACCTTGCAGGGCTAGGATACCCGTAAAGTAAAGAGTCACATTGCTACTGAACATGGAGGAAAGGGCGAATGAAAAGCCTCCGAGTAACGACGGCCATGTTCCCAAACCCGAAGTCTCCATATTGGGATACATTAGCTTCTCGGTCCGATTGACTATCCCGTCCACGGTTGGACTGGACCCTCGGAGTGTAACAGTGCCATTGGCGTAGCTGAAAGGATACCGGACTATTGCGCTGTGTAGGATACAGGTTGTCACGGTGAGGTCTCCTTCGTCGCCGATCGCTCCCTTGTAAGTAGTGTCGAGATGCAACATCGTTGGGACGTTAAGGCCGTTGTCGGTAATCTGAATGCCGCCAACCACCCACGACTCGCCTGGCTTTTTATCGATGAAATAGCTCTGACTGCTGCGAGTGCAGTCGATATCAAAGCCTGCACCGACGAGAACACCTGAGCAAGTGCCTTGACAGCCCTCAAGGTCGAGCTTGATAGGATCCTGGTTGGTGTAGGCGCGTAAGATACGTGAGAAGTTGGTTATCAGAGTACTAAGAGCATGTGCCCGGGTCATGTAGAGTCCTGTTGGCTGACTGAACTGGCCTGTCGAAAGAGCAGCGTGGAAGGTTGCCGGCTGCGTGCGAGTGTCAGGCATGATGCGGGCTGCTCGTTGAATCAGAGGTCCATTGGCAATGGTGACTGCCATCAGAATTGACACGAGTGTGATCTTGCTGACATTTAGGCGCAATAGTCCCAAGACTGACTGAAAGGCACTCGAACCGTGTTCCCAATAGCGATGGCTTTCTGCGAGCGTCGCGCCTTGAGACATTTTGATCCACCAGGTGAGTGCTCTGCCTTCATGGAAAGCGACACCAAGCCCGATGTTGGCGATGGCGGTAAGGACGGCGAGTGCCACCGCTAGTTGAATTGGTCTATCTTGAGTCGGCCATGAATCGACCTCCTTTCCGCTGGCCGAAGACAAAGTGGCGATAATGCCTGCAGCAGAGACAATGGCAACGACAATCCCAGCAAGGCCGGACCACGGAATACTCTTGAAGAAGCTAGGCTTCCAATTTTGATTCGAGGGGTAAGGACTGATAAGTTGGTAGGTTGACTCGAAGCCGTACTTGTTGCCCACGGTTTGCTGCATCTCGTAGCTGTTGTTCGGGGATTCATGTTGAGGCCAATTCAAGAGATTGTGATCAGACATGGCGTTGACACGGGCTCTTTCACCGTGGGCCGTCACTATTGCAGGGTTTAGACAAGACAAGATGACGAGGAAGAAGAACCATAACAGAGCCGCATTATGATCCTCGGTAGAAAGGCACGTCGAGAGCGTGCGGGGTACTGCAGGGATTCAGAAGTTGTTGTCCCCAGAGAAGAGAAAGGAGACGACATGGAGAGCCAATCGCCCTCACGCACAAGGCTGTTGTGCATATTGGTCATGAGTTTGTAATCAGCCAGCTGAAAGGGGTTTCCTTTCGTCTCGCGCTTTATCTCTTACCTTGTAGTTAAGCCCGAATCTCTTGGACTGCGCGAAGGTATTATTTGCTTTTTATATTACAGGCTCGAGAGGTAATCGTGCTGGAGAAGCTGGAGAAAGCCTGGTAGGACGCAGCGCCATTACCGATAAGGCTCCGAGCAAAGACATGAAGCCAGCGGTCGAGCGGAAGACCGCGTGGGGCTTGGTAAAAGGCCAAATTAAGAAGCTTTTCGAAAGTCGTTCGTATAATCCTGCTTGAAGTCTGTGGGTATCGGAACTTAGAGATGCTTCCTCTGCGGCCTCTCCTTTATAATTGAATACCCGTTTTATCTTAACTTCGCAGTCTTAATCAGTTAATACATATAAATAAGAAGTATAGCGTAATAACTCTCTATGTCAGGTTTAACATCAATATCAAAGCTCACCTTGTTCAACCGCATTTCTTTGAGCTCAGCCATTCGCTTGTCCAAAGAGCAAAAGAAATATTAGCAGAGATTAGTACATTGGACTTTCATCGCAAATCAAGTAGCCTTAGGTTCTGAATTAGCTACCGAAGCCTTTCTAAAATGATTTCCCGAAGACCTTGTGAAAGTCGATGCTTCTCGTCGGTACACCAACCAAAGCTTCATCTCTTCCATCATGTGGGAGGAACCGGTATTTGACTAAAGTGTTTATCACCGTGAAGTCCCGAACTGGTCACTGTCAACGCAATGATGGGGGCTTCGAATGTTATAATGAAGTGAAATGCAGTCATTAGGCCGTGCGAGATGCTGATATAAGGCAAAGACGAGATATGAGCCGGCTTTAGGATTTAATGTACGCAGCTATTTTAGGGGAGAGAACTTTTGTCTATTGGAAAGGTGGAAAGGACCACTGACGGCTATTCTGAGGGACCAAATTCTGACGATCAACGTTGAAGCCTACGGCATGTGTTTGTCGTCTTACATACTGACGCGTGTCGATATATTCAGCCTCATCCTTCAGAGACAACAAATATTTACGTCACCCAAAATAAATTGTCATCAAATTTAGTTCAATTACAAAGATCTATAATCAATGATCTATCTTGAAGGATCTGACATGCTGGCAAATTCAGTTCGTCAGGTGGAAAACGAGGCTAGGTGAGTCAAGAGATGAACTGGATAAAAAGCGAATTACAACGCTGCGTATGGTATCCCGTCTGGCCTGAAATAAAAGCCATCGGCACACAGCACTAATGGGAGAATATGCGAATGGTAAGCGTAGCGTCCGCTTACTGAGACGGTCTCAGTAGCTAAGCTGAGTTGAGACTACCCTGTCATGAGAACAGCCACGGCGTTGATCTTGTGGTCCCCGCTGACCGCAATATTCCTCTCGCAAAGCATTCGGCGAGCGGGGAAAGAGGAGATGCTTTCCTAGAATGGTGGTTATGGGCCGAGAGCCCGATCTGCCGGCGAGGGACCGGGGCGTCATGCTGTGCCCCGATGATGTGTGCGCAGTCCAATCGAGTTTTTCAGCTCCGCCACTTTGAGCTGTAGTTCTGAGGCTAGTGAGATGGATAGATGCAGAGGATGGGAGTGCCGAAGTTTTCAAGAAATATCATTCGCGCAAGTTTAGTAATGGTAATGTCCTTGTTGCATCGATGAGGCCTTTGACTCGGCTCTTCCTTGTAGCAATCGACCTTGGAATTCCTGCTTGAACCTGAATGGCAATTGACAGTTCGGAACTCGTGGGAATCTACTGTGGGCTTTGTGATTATATGGAGACGGTCAGATTACGAGCTTAGTGAGAATGTACGTACAATCCCATGTTGCGCTCCGGCTCTGCAAAGAGCATTGACGCAACTCTGGGATATCCCGGCCATCAACTGCCGAGCACACTCGAAGCTTCCCAGCTTCATCCATCTTGTGTAGAATTGGACAGTGAAAACGCCACTGGAAAGGTCCAGATTCCCGAAAGGTCCGGCACGATGCTTCCCCGAGGACTAGTTCGACGCCGTAGGGCTGGGGGCTAAGAGGGCGCAGCTTGTTGCTGTTGGCTTAGCCTTGAAGCCTTAAGCTTAAAGCTGGAGCTAGGGCGAGCTCTTGTGCTGTGGAGGCGGTGCGGACGCTATTCTTAGTGGATTGGCGTTGATGGCTGACATAGTGTAAGCGGCATCCCAGGCGTTTTTGCACCACCAGCGGGGAGCCATAGCCTCCTCCACTAGCAGGCGGGCGGAGGCATCGTGGCTCTGGGCTTGAGGATAAAGGTTGTCTGCTTGAGATGTGTGAGAGATCGAGATGTATAAGAAGATGCCATCCCTCCAAGATATTCGGACCTTTCTTTCTCATCATCACAACAGCATCAATCCAAAGCCAGAAAAAACCCATTTCTCTTTTTCCTTTTTCTCTTTTTTCCTTATTTCCTTATTTCCTTTGTAGGGTCTTCTCTATTTCCTTTCGACACTCACTTATCAACCACATCTCCCGTTGCTTGATAATAACAATTCTTCTTTCGTTCCTCATACCAACGACAAAAATATCCAACATCAAAATGCAGTCCGTCTTCGTCGCCCTTTTTGCCATTGCCGGCCTTGCCAGTGCTGGACCAGCCGTTGAGAAGCGAGCTGAGTGCCCTGGCACCGGAGCCTACTACGTCTGCGGCAACAACAACTTCCGCGGTTACTGCAGCGTCGACCCCTGCGCCATTCCATGGTGTCCCGACTTCAAGCTAAAGACCTGCGAGCCTGCCACCGCCGAGAAGCCGGCCGGTGAGAGCCCCACCACCACCGTCATCGCCGAGGTCCCGGCCACCACCGCCGAGACAGTCAAGAACCCCGGCGCTTATCCTCCCGGTGATGTCTGCCCCCCCGGCCTGGGCCGTCTCCAGGTCTGTGCCAACAACGGTTTCCGCGGCTGTTGCAAGGCCGAGGCATGCGGCGCCGCCTGGTGCCCCGACTACAAGCCCGGCACCTATGAGCCCGTCAAGACCATGAAGGTCAAGGTCCGACAGTCTGATCCCACCGTCTGCGCTCCCGGCACTGGCTTCTTCCAGTCTTGTTCCAACGGTTTCCGTGGCTGCTGCAAGCAGGACGCCTGTGCTGGAAAGACTCCCACGTGCCCCCAGCCCAAGATTAAGGCTCGCCAGTCCGACCCTACTGTGTGCGCCCCTGGTACCGGCTTCTTCCAATCATGCTCCAACGGCTTCCGGGGTTGCTGCAAGACTGACGCCTGTGCTGGAAAGACTCCTGTCTGTCCTCCTGCGAAAGTCAAGGCCCGTCAGGCCGACCCTACTGTCTGCGCTCCTGGTACCGGTTTCTTCCAGTCTTGTTCCAACGGTTTCCGTGGCTGCTGCAAGCAGGACGCCTGTGCTGGAAAGACTCCCACGTGCCCCCAGCCCAAGATTAAGGCCCGCCAGTCTGATCCTACTGTCTGCGCTCCCGGCACCGGATTCTTCCAGTCTTGCTCCAACGGCTTCCGGGGCTGCTGCAAGAAGGACGCTTGCGCCGGAAAGACCCCCACCTGCCCCCAGTAAGGTGGCTTCTCAAACTTGAACGATATAGAGGCTCGGCATCATCGGTTTTAGAGGGATAGACTTGGGATTTGCATGGATATTATGAGAGTACTTTGTACATACTTTTGCATTCATTTGGGAGTTTATTCTATTTGGGATTCATGTGGTTTTCACCATTCATCAGGCTTTGGATAGCGTTTTAACTGTAAATATGTTAAAAAAACTAACTAATACATTCCTTTAAATAAATCAGCAGTCTCACTAAGTGTTAATTGACTCCTCGTGCACTTCTTTCTTCTCATCTCTCTTCTCCGTCCTCTAAGCTTCTCTTGGATTCACCTGACTCTGCTCGGAGTAATTACTTCCATCCAGTGGAGGCTATAGCGCTAAGTGGTCGGGTGACAGTGGTGTGGAGACATAATTACTCCGACCAACAACGGAAACTCCGAAAAGCCCGCGGAGAATTTCACCTCCTTCACCATCACATCCATCCACTTCCCCCACAGAATGCGACTCCGACAGGCCGGTCGACAGGCCAGACAAGGACTGGTCAGTCAAGCATGTGAGCTATGCAGGCGACGCAAGGTCAAATGCGATGCAGATAGGCCAGAGTGTGGGAACTGTCGCGCATTGAAGCTGCCATGCGAGTACAGCGCCCAGAGGAAGAAGCGAGGACCAAAGCCAAGGGCTTTATCGACTATCGAGAACAGAGACGATGGCGAACAGGCACAACCTTCAACAATTATCTTATCTCCATCTATGCCGCAGGCTCCCGTGCCCGTCATTGGCTCTTCACCACTATCGTCAGCCGTGACGCCGACTACCATCATTGCATACTCCCCCCAAACTGATGCCAGCTCGCCATGCGTTGCATTGGCACCTCGAAAGGAGAGTCCAGCCGGAAAGGTCCATCAAACTCTCACGAGCACCCTGGAGGCTCTCGCACAATCTACAGAGCGCATAATCGAGGAGTGTATCGACATGAACATGTTGTTGCGTTTCCCTACCATTCCGGTTATCCAACCAGATACAATCAGGCGAGAAAGCCACCTTCTGTTACCAACTTCGCGACATCTCTTTGACGCCATCACTAGCACCAACCAAATATCCTCATCACAGGGCAGTCTGATGCGAACCTTTGCTCACTTGACAACGGTTTTCGCTTGCGTCTGTTGCCGGATGCCTAAAAACTCGAACCTGAAAGGCCGCGAAGCCTTAATCACCGCCTTTCTTGAAGCAACTCGTGGAATGATGGCATGTTGCGAGGATTGGGACGTTAGCCATGCCAATTCGACATCTCTCGTGATCCGCATGTACCAGTCAGCGGCACAACATCACTTGGGTAAGACACGCGCATCATGGCTCATGATGGGCCAAGCCATTCGCCTGGCTCTAGATATGCGTCTATATGATGAAGTGTCATACCAAGACCTCGATCCTCTGGAGGACAAGTTGCGGCGGAATGTCTACGGCTTGCTCTGTGTGGGTGACATGTCGGCTTCGATTTTGAATAACAGGCCCTTGGCGTTTCATGAGATATGCCTCGATGAGACTTACACACCGGTTGAGCTTTACAATGATTTCAGTTTGTTGCCTCCTGAGAGCGGTCTGTTTGAGCCTCCATACGAGCAACGGTTTCATCAAGGCTTTTATCTCTGCCACGACCTCTGGAAGTCAGCAACAAATATTCTGCTCGACATGAAACTTCTCACTCAGACGCTCACCTCTTCCGGCTTTCGACTCTGCTCCCAGGACCCCAGTCAGCAGCGGATCATGCAGTCATACATGTCTTTCTGCGGCCTTCTCGATTCGCTCCCGGCTCGGCTCCGCGATCCTGAGAGGCATGTTGCTGGCAATGAAATAGCCACGGCTTTTCAGCAACGAACATTTTGGTACCAAAGGGCAGATCTTGTGGTGACTTTTCATTGTCTCCGACTTGTTATCCTACAACGGGCTGCGCAGAAAGGCTTCTGTGCACTTCTTGGGTTGACGGATGACCTGGACATGCTTGCTCTTCGCAAGATTGAGATCGCCAGTGACCTCGTCTCAGTTGTGGAAGGAATTCCATTCGATGCGCTGCAAGTCAACGGAGAGCCATTGGTAATTGCCTTCACAATCTTGTGACTACAGCATCGCTGACGTTGGCAGGTTGAGAAACTCCGTCAGATTGGGGTCAGCCTATTGGAAATTGCGCACCAGAACGAGGACACGGCTATTTCTGGGCGAGCCCAGTCACTCTTGTCGCCAATAATCGATACGATTGCGCGGCTAGACTCTCGAGTATCGGATGAGCTGAGCGCGTATCCGGGCTTGGTATGACTGACATCAAGTCGAGTCCTATTTGTCCGCGGAGAATTCCACCCCCTCACACCATCACTCCACGATCCACCTCTCATGGACCAAGGGTGATTCGACAGGAGAATAAGAAGTGGACCATTGAAGCCCATGTCCTGGTCATAGTCCTTAGCTGTATGCTATAAACTCGACATCTCAGCGCTCTCGTTCTTCCCTGCTTACATCTCATTCGAGATTCAGTATTCACACCATCACGATGAAGCTAGTCGAGTATCGCAACCCTATTGTGCCAGGGTTCTCACCAGACCCGTCTGTTGTCTTTGTTGACGGCGTCTTTTATCTTGCCAACTCGTCCTTCCACGTCTTCCCGGGCATTCCTATCTACGCATCGCGGGACCTGAAGACATGGACACATATTGGTAAAAACTGGAATAGTTCATAACCATCTAAAAATTCTAACAACTCCCTAGGCAATGCTATCAATCGGCCAGAACAGCTCAGCCTTGATGGAGCCAGTACGGCCAAGATGCCCCTTGACACTGGACATTTCATGTATGCGTCAGGGGGTCTATTTGCCCCAACAATTCGCTATCATCGAGGAAAATTCTACGTTATCTGCACCAACTTCCCGGCGTTTGGAACGTCTAAAAAAGCACAGAACTTCATCATTTCTTGCGCAGATATTTGGGCTGGCAACTGGAGCGACCCAGTCTACATCCCTTTCTATGGCATCGACCCAAGTCTTTTCTTCGAGGATGATGGCCGTGTTTACTTCCAAGGATGTTATTCCATTGGTAACCGAATGAAGCAACCGACCTGCACTATCAAACAGTTCGAGATTGACGTCGAAACTGGAAAGCAACTCTCAGAAGAGCGGGAGATTTGGGGAGGCCATGCGAAATACGACACCGAAGGACCGCATATCTACAAGATTGGCAAGTGGTACTACTTGTTGGTTGCAGAGGGTGGAACCTTTGAACATCACATGCTTTCTATTGGCAGGTCAGAGAGCATCTGGGGGCCGTATGAGGATTACGCACAGAACCCTATCATGACCGCAGACGGCAAAGATGAGTACATTCAAAATCTTGGCCATGGCGAGCTATTCCAGGACGGCGAGGGTCGGTGGTGGGTGAGCGGGCTGGGCGTTCGGAACGAGAACGAGGGAGAGCCCCTTGGCAAAGACAACTTTGTGGCTCCCCTTGGAAGAGAGAGCTTCTTAGCCCCTGTCGAGTGGCCTGAAGGTGGCTGGCCAAAGATCACTCAGCCCACCATGAAGTTCCTGGCAAAACCTGTCAAGGTTCCGGAGGGACTTCCAGAAATTGTTGCTCCTCGAAACGTGAGCAACCTTTATATCCGAACGCCCGACCTCTCCAAGTATCAAATTCCTGAGGATGACGCTAGCCCCTGGGTTTTGTACCCCAGCCGCGCCAATCTCTCGACTCCATTGGGCGCCTCGACGTTTGTTGGTCGAAGACAGATGACTTTGAACTCTGTCTCAACTGCTACTCTTGATGTTTCAAAGCTGGAGAAGGGGATTGAAGCAGGACTGGCTGTGTACAAGGACCACCCTCGACACGTCTCTATCGTTTACAACTCTGATTCTCGAAAGATTACTTGTGGGGCTGTGAGCATGGATATCGACAACGTGTTGCTTGGTGAGACCTCTGTCAGCGCCGAGGTTTCCCAGGTACAATTTCGGATCGCCGCAGACCCCAAGAAGTGGACTTTCTTTGCTCGGGGTGGTGAGCAGGAGTGGACTCAAGTTGGAACCCTGGAGGCCTGGAAGTTTGTTGCTCGGGAGATGACTGGCCCCATCTTTGGTATCTTTGCTCATGCTCTGAGTGAGCAGGGTGAATCGGTGGCTGTTTCTTTCAAGGAGTTCACTGTGAATGATAATCGAGACTGAGGGAATACTTACCCGCAGAGCAACAGCGCAAATTACAAGCCTCATGCCGGGTCACTGACCCGAAGGGCGCTATGAAATGGAACAGAGAGAGAAGAAATATCTCAGTAATACGACAAGACTTGTATTTAAACCTTCAGGGCCTCGAAAGCCGTTTTTAAGCACACATTTGTGACATTACGTTGCGTAACGAGGTCATTATTTCAGGAGGCAGCGAGAAAGAAGGAGTTCGGGGTCAGAAGTGTTCGATTGTTTGGAAACCGAAGTTAGTAACTCACCAAAAGTTGACGAATAAAAAGGTTTTATGGAAATAACTCTGACATTACAGTTCTAGGGGGAAAAAGAGTTTTCCGGAGGACTCCAAGGCTGATACTGCTCGTGAAAGTATTTGATAAGTTCCCCAAGCATGGAGCTTCAATTCGATCTTCAAGAGAAGCTGGCGCATGACTTTATAATCCTAGAGGCCGAGGAGAAGCGCAACGGGGGGTGTATTGAAGCCATGAAGAAGTGGGTGAAGAGCATGTTGATAGCAGATTAAAAACGGTTGCATTTGGCAGATATTTTCATAGAATTTGGCTGAGGAGCACGAGCAACAATCTATGTCCTGTTGTTTCAAGCAGATTAAATATCTCGTGCTTCCTGAGTCAGGTACTCGCCACTTTCTATCCTTTGGCAGAGCTTTTTCAGAACCATACCACCATACTTGAAGTCATTCAAGTCGAGATAGACAGTAGCACACAACCTTGCCCATAGTGCACCCGAGAAGTACAAGACATTGATAAAAGTGTGGTAATCCTCCGTAAACTTTCGGAACATGAAATTGATGACAGTATTGACGTCCTTTGCCGGTACCCCTTCAGTCACACTGGCATGGCCTTGAACTGTAAGGGGCAGACGAACGTTGGCAAATCCGACATGTCTCCCAGTGGGAATCGGCAAGGTCTCTGTACCCAGTATCTCGGCAACGGCACGTCCGCCTGTACGGGCGAGGTCGACACAGTACTCTCTGATGGCTAACTCGCCTCCGCAAGCCCTGCTCCGAAACTCGAGAGCTGCTGGTATACACAGAATCGGGGCTGTATCGATCGTGCCGGTGTACTCGAACTGGGCAACAAACGGGTTTTGGGCATTGGATTGGTTGGGGTTAAAATGCTTGCTCGACCCTAGGGGCACGAAGCCGTGAGAGGTTGGTAAAGAGGAACGCATCAGGTGCTGGTTTCGAGGCGCAACATAGAAGACTGCGCATGCTCGGGGTATGAACAGCCACCTGAGATGAGTGTCAGTTTTGGCGGAGCCGGTTGGTTGTAGTAGACTCACTTGTGGCAGTTTGTGACCAAGAAATCAGGATCTAGTTCCTTGAGGTTCAGGTCAATGAAGCCAATGCCGTGTGCACCGTCAATGACACTGAAGATACCATGTTGCCGACAGATCTTGGTCAGTTGCTCGAAAGGCATCCTTACACCGGGCATGCTCATGACCGTGTCGAATATTGCCACCTTGACCTTGTCGCCATATTCCCTGATGCTGCCTGTGAACCGTGCTAGAATCGACTCTTCAGTGTCTTGAGTAGGGTCAAAATCGACCTCAAGGCTCGTAACAGGGGTCGTCTCCGTCAGATAATCCACTGTCTTGCCAATGGCACCGTATACCCCTCTAAAATAAACGACCTTATCTCCAGGCTGGAACCTTAGGTTGCGGAGGACTGTATTCAGACCAGTAGTTGCGTTAGGTACAAGGACAGTGCCCTCGACATCGGCGTTGAGAAAGGAGGCAACCTGATGACGGATCTCGTCGAGCTTTTTGGGGAAGGTGTAGCGAATGAACTTGTCAGGCTCAGACTCGGCTGCATCTTGCCAGTGGCGCAATGCATCTCTTACATGGCGGGGATAAGATCCATAGGCCCCTTGAGAAAGGAGTCAGTCGTGTAAAACACAAGCCCTAGTCGATTTGTTTTCACCTTGATTGAGATTCACTTGCTCTTTTCCGAACAGAAAGTGTTTTTCCCGCATCTCTTTGCCAAAAGGGGTCATAGTCAAGCTGTCCATGATGAGTTGAAAGGGAGATGTCGACAGGATAGAGAGATTTGGTAGCAAGCTGTAAAACCACTCGAAGGATGCAGGTTGGGAGGCAGAATCACAACAAGGCACAAAGTAGAGAAGCCAGAGAGGTGGTCAAATTGACAATGGCCAAGGGACATTGTATCACAGATCAAATTGAAATGCTATCTAAGAACCACATTGGTATTAGGTAGCTCATACCTCAATCGTAATATCCGTCAACTGAAGGACACCTGCATGCCCTCCTTGATGACAAATTTCTCCACATGAGGGGTTTGGTAGCAAGCTTTGAAGCTCCATAGAGGACGGAGGCTAGGAAGTTAGACCCCAACAAGGCGCAAAGCAGGCGGAGCAGAAAGGGGGAGTAGAGATGGTAGTCTCGTCAACCAAAGGGCGTATGGAGGCCCCTTTGATGACAAATTTGCCCCAAGCAGAGCTCGATAGCAAGTCTCGCAGCGATATCGGCAATAGGATACGGATGATGCCGAAAATAGCCAGGATGGCAAATTAGAGGAGATAATGGGTTGAGTCGGCTGAGGGCAGAGGGTGAAATTGACATGCGTTGACCGCTATCTCAGGGTGGCGTGGGCAAATGGAGACTCATGGGGGTCATAATTTGTAATCACCATGTGGTCCTGGACCTTCGCAGCTATCTAGGGCGCGAGAGACAAGTGATCATGGCATCACCTCGGATCAAGAGGGAAGTCTTCTCGTGTGACCATTCATCTGGTGACGGAGACTCCCCTTAATCTAGGTCTCGTATTATGTGCTTACCGTATTCCGAACTGGCCTCGTTCTGGGCTTCCTTGGCAATAGGTCTGGTTCTTCAGTCCACTGGCTTCATCTACCGAGGCGAAGATACTACAGATTCACGTAAGAAAGGCTCTTGGTTTCAACAAGCATGTCTTAATTTGCAGGACGCCCTGAGATGGAGCTCACGGGGCTTTGTCCCCTATCAGAGCCGTTAGTTGCTGCTTCCATTCCAGCAACGTCTTGTTAGCCGCTTCCAGTTGCTGCCTCATGTCTGCAACCTCGAGCTCTAGTTCCTTGTTTCTGGCCTCAAGTCTCTGCTTCTCATCGAAATCCGCGTGCCTGTCTGCGGCTTCACGACGCACCGTCTCCAATTCTGCCCTTAATTTCCTGATCACACCCCCTGCTGCAAGTGTCTCATTCACGTGCATTTTCACCACCTGGTTCAGACGAGTGATGTCTTGCTCTAAATTTGTGACCTTGGATTGGAGAATTGTGCCATTTTCAAGCTCCCGATACACCGTCCAGAGCGCTGAGTCGACTTCTGTCGGCAATGTATTGAAGCGAGACTTTCTAGCCGAGGGTACTCTCGTCTCAGTTCTCGCTTTCGTCGTTTGTTGAGACGTGTTAAGAGTATCCCCGTGGCCAGGCGGGAGAGGTGCCCTTGGGAGTGTCACCATCGGTGGCTCGATGTGCCAGCCCCGATCGACGCATATGAAACAATACCATACTGACTTGTTCTCTCGGACGATGGCAACACTATTTTGCTGACATTCCAGGTGAAATGACTTTCGGCAAGTGTCACAGGGCTTTAAGTCTCCCGATGTGCCGCATTCTGAGCACAGTGATTCATGTGGACTACCAGACGCTTGAAATAGGTCTCTTTAGTGGTTGAGCAGACCCGAGTAATATCTATTCAACACACCTCTCCAAGTCTTGTGTCGTGCGAGGATTTCCGATAGTGTCTCTTCACGAGTCAGAGACGTAGACGGCGATTGCGGTTGTTTCGGTGGCTGTAAGAATTCCGCCTGTCTTGGTTGTTGTGCTTTCGAAGTTGAAGTTTGGGTGTGTTGAGATGACGGTCGAAGCCGGCGGCGTTTTGGGGTTCTGTCGCTGCCGACGGGGTTCTCGTGCTCAAGGGGTGTCTCCATATCAGTTTTTCAGACCAATGTGAAAGGGGAGGAAATTTTCTGAGTTTCGAGACGAAATATGGGATTAACAGCGGCTAGCGAATGTCTAGATTTATAAGCAGGAACGAGTCATTTCGTCTGGGGCCTGCAGGGTTGGCTTCAGAGTCCGCCGGGCCAAAGTCTGTATTGCCATCTTTCACGCCCACAATCTCACTGAGTGTTTCCATATCTGCCCAGCCGCGAGAAATATTGTCGCTTGGAGGTTGATAGAGAAGATCATGAGACTTGGGCTGCTTCTGTATGCCGGCTTTCTGTTGGTTTGTCCACCCAGAGGGGCTAGCTAGCACACCAACACACCTACGCGCGATCTTGTCAACTGCGCCCTTGCCCGCCGCCCCTTGTTGGCCGCGCCCTTGTTTGCTATGTGCGCCCTTGCACAGAGTTTCTGCTGACAAATTTGCGGACATTGTCCGATGAATTGGCAGAGATAAGGCGAGGTGCCGATTTGTCATGCTTTGACGGTCTCCCCTTTGTTTCTTTCATGCAGCATATTGGGATCCTTCCCGTAGTGCATGAGCAACAGCAGATATGTTGCCTGCGAAGGCTGCCGCCCGCATGGTCAAGCGAGAGGGAACACTATTTCCTTGCTTTCGGGTAGAGGTGATTATCAAGCCTGGAATTACACCTTGGACAAACAGGTATTAGACGCATTACGGCATTCACAAGTGGAAGCACAGGTCCTGTATGTCACGACCAAAAACGCCCCCCAAAACTTGACAAAATCCGATTTGGTGTTCTTAACAGACTCTAACGCTGTGTCTATATCACTCATCCTCGTTTCATAGCAGAGCCTGGCACTCCATCTCCACCTCGGCTTCAAATGGGAGCGCAGAAACCTGGACACAAGTACGGACCTGCAGATGCTGATATTAGTCCCGATTCTGTCCCGAATCGCGATGTGACTTACCGGCTGGGGCTCCTCAAAAACTCCCAAATAAGCCTTGTTTAACTCTGCAAACTTGCCCATGTCTGTGATAAAGACATTGACCTTGATGACTTTATCAAGACCGGATCCAGCCTCCTCAAGCACAGCCTTCAGGTTGTTCAAGATCTGCGCCTGGATGCAGGGGACAAGAGCAGTCAGATCACCCCTTTCATTTACTATGCATTTATGGATGGCTGGTCACTCACGGTCTGGGCGGCAACTCCCTCCTGAAGCTTTCCGGTGGCCGGGTCAATGCCCACGTTGCCGGAGACATATACCATGTTGTTGGCCTTGATGGCTTGCGAGAAAGCAGGCAGAGGTGCTGGGGCCTTTGTCGTGAACACGACAGCATCGCGACGAAAGGTACCCTGTGAGCTCATGTTGACGGGAGGCTGATTGGATGTGTTGGCAAGTAGATGCAGATAATAAAGTGATCAGTGTGCAGAATAGATACCTGTGAGAGGAAAGGAACATATATGTACCGGTCTGTTCTGTAGTTGCCCGGTCCGAAGCCGGAGTAGCCCGACGCAAGCGGTGACGCAGGCCTAATGATGGTGCCTCCACCCCCATGACAAATTGTCTTCCTGTTTCCGCTATGCGGCATTTCAAGAAAGGGCGTAGTGGTGCGAGTCAAGCCCATGCAGCAGGGGACATGATTACCAATTTGGTGACTTCGGTGTTATGATGGGCTCTGATCCTCCCCTTACCCGGTCACTACACATTGAGCCCATAAGAGCACTGGGCCGAATAAATGGCGGCAAGAACTCAATCTCTCCATCTTGCATGCTTTCTGTAGTCAAGATTGGAGATTCCCTTGATAGTTATATCCTGCTTCTCCAAGATCAAAGCTTCTTTCTCACTCATAGAGCACTCCTCTACGCAAACGACTAGCCATGCCTACCTACGAGTTCCATCACATCCTCCCCCTCACTGGTGTCCAAAAGTCACATCTGGCACGCCTCATTACCGACTGGCACGCGACAACCTTCAAGGCCCCTCGCTTCATCGTGAACTGCCGCTTCGTCGACATCCGCGCCTCCAACCCTGAGGACTTTTGGGTTGGTGGTAGACAGCTCAAGACCAACAGGCTCATAATCACGCTGCGCAGTGGAACAGGACGAACGGCTGAACAGTATGCTGGTATTACCACCAAGTTGGTCTCCTTCTGGAACGATTCCATCAAGGAGGTTCAGGCCGGTCCAAAGGAAAAGGAGCTCAAGGATGTCTTCATTATGGGCTCATACGACTCTGCCTTTGAGAGAGGCTTCTTCTTGCCAATGGTAAGTTGTTTAAAATTCTAGTTGAAGTCGAAAGCAGTGATATATGCTGATATGACCTTCCTTCAGCCCGGCAAGTTTGAGGAATGGGTCGCTGGTAACGAAGCTGAGTTTCGGGCGCTGGCATCTGAAGGAGACGAGATTTTCCAGGACCTGGTGGAGGAACTCGAAACGCGCCCAGAATTCAAGGTCGTTAATAGAGCTTAATTGGTAGATTAGAGATTCCAGCAGTGAAGCTTTGTTGAGAAGGGGCTATTACGATTGCCGATGGTACAATGACGTTCTAAGAGGAACAAGAAACTGTGATGATAATCCCCCAGTAGGGGCGGCTGTGCTAGGTGTAACCGCTACCGTACTGGACAAATAAGCCAGATGAACAAGCATGACCAAACTTGCCTTGACTGAATCACGTTGATGGCAACGGTGACACTCCGCTCAGTGCCCTCAGGCCAGTTTGCCATCAGTTAGGGTCCGCCGGCCCAGAGAGCGGCTAAGCTCGGACTGTAAGGGTACGTAAAGCACGACGGGAGTGCCGGTGGGCCCCCATCTTGTTATCTACTCCTTACGGCCGTTGCTCCGGTTCTTTGCTGTAGACGTTACAAGGGCGTTATTGACAAGGCGGCATGCAAGGTGCCGAAACCGGCTTCTATTTGTCAGAGAGTGGAATCTGGTGTCGCTGCTCATATAGAGGAATTGACCAAGACCTCATTGATGGAGGACCTTCGACTCAAGGCACCTGAAAACATCAACTACGAAGCCCCTATAAATCAATCCCAACATGGCCGCCTCTGACGCAAGGGATGCTAGCTCTAGCCCTGCTACGCCAGCTCCCAAAGCCGAACTCGATGCCTCCAAACTGGTTTACAATCTCACTTCGCCCCAGGGCCCAACAACTGTGCCCAATTCCGGTTGCACCGATCACATGCTCATCTGCAACTGGGATGAGGCCACGGGGTGGGAGAACCCTGTGATTCAGCCATTTGGACCTTTATCTCTCTTACCGAGCGCCAACGTTCTCCAGTACGCCACCGGATGCTTCGAGGGCGTCAAAGCCTACCGTGGCTATGATGGCCAGCTGCGGCTCTTCCGTCTCAGACTCAACTGTGAACGGATGCTCAAGTCTTCGGTTCGCGTGGGTCTCCCGCAATTCGACCCTGGGGCACTGGAACAGCTCATCCACAGCTTTGTCGCCCTGGAGGCTGAGCGTTGGTTACCAAAGGATCGGGTAGGGCAGACGCTATACCTGCGGCCAACTCATATTGGGACTACACCTGGGCTTGGCCTTCAGCAACCTCGTCAGGCCTCGCTCTATCTCATCGCCACACTCGCTCCTGGCTTCTCTACCAATGGTGGCATGACTTTAGTCACGTCTCCTGCGGGTACGATCCGAGCATGGCCGGGAGGGTTCGGAAACGCCAAGTTGAGCGCCAACTATGGACCTACCTTGTCTGCCCATGCGGACGCAATCGCTCAAGGGTTCGACCAGGTCCTGTGGCTATTTGGTGACGAGCAGTATGCCACAGAGGCTGGCGCGAGCAATTTCTTTGTCATTTGGAGAACAAGGCAAGGCGGCCTGGAGCTGGTAACAGCAGGCTTGGAAAGCAAGACCATCTTGGAAGGCATCACCCGGAGAAGTATCATTGAGCTGGCACATGCCCGACGAGATGAGCCTCAGAGCTGGTCAGTCGACGGTACGACTTTGGAGCCACTTACAGTAGTCGAGAGAGATTTTTCGATCAACGACATCCGTGAGGCTGTTTCTGAAGGCCGGTTGGTAGAAGCATTTGCTTCAGGCACCGCAGTAAGTAGATTGTCTCTTCATGGCAACCAAGAAAGTTCCTAACGTCATGGCTAGTACTTTATTGCTCCAGTCAGACACATTCGCCATCGCGATGAGGATATTGTCATTCCTCGTGAGAAGGGTGACTCTGGGCATTACGCCGCACTTTTTAAAGGTTGGCTTAGTGATATAGTCTATGGCCGCTATGCGTTCTCCGACTGGACCAAGGTTGTGAAGGAGACTCAGTAGCCGCAGTACATGTAGCGCTATAGGTTAGCAAGGGAAAGTTGAAAGAGTTGCCTGTGAGAGCAGGGGTATTTTTTGACTTACGCGTTGGGCATCTCAACAGAGTTGTTGAGTTGTCAGGTCAATCTCCTTTCCTAGGCATATTGATTGATCAGTTCCAGAGCGGTGAACCTGTATGTCAAGATCACCCATCTTCAAGTCCATATGTTTTGTGTAGTCATGCCTCACATGTGGTCTGAAACACATTGTCTTGGCTGAAGCAGTTGAGTCAACATGCTTCAGGTTGCAACTCGAAGGCAACCCGAGCTTTGGCGACATAACTAACTGAGACAACTAGACTTACCTACCCTCAACTCAGCAACTGCCTATCCCGCTGTTGGACTCGTGACTCTGCCCTCCCCTCGAGTTGGGGCACGATAGGGACGTCCGTCACCCATCCAATGGGGCGGTGGCGTAGTTGGGAGCGCGTCAGACTGAAGCTACAACTTCAATCATCAATATCTGAAGGTCACCGGTTCGATCCCGGTTCACCCCACAACTGTCCTAGGACGATTCCTTTTTGCCGAGGATGAGTCCTTTTTGTTCGCTTAACCATCTCCACCCCGTCCCCCTCAACTGAGACGGAATAGGAAGTCGTCGCCTCCATCAAATCCCTCGGGGCGGTGGCGTAGTTGGGAGCGCGTCAGACTGAAGTCAAAACTTCAATCACCCGTTAATCTGAAGGTCACCGGTTCGATCCCGGTCCACCCCAGCGTATTAGCTAGTTGACTCAGTCAACTTCCTCTTTTTGCTAGTTGTGACTCTTGTCTTCAGCTTCTGTATGGTTGCGCTGGAATATGAAGCGGATGGCTTCATGATTAAGTAATCAAGTCACAGGGGCGGTGGCGTAGTTGGGAGCGCGTCAGACTGAAGCTATAACTTCATTCTAGCAACTTGGTTGTGATCTGAAGGTCACCGGTTCGATCCCGGTTCACCCCATAGACTCTTCTTTTTTGGCCATCACCGGGTCTCTATTTATCCTTTTTGTTAAATCAAGTTGTTTTGAGTTGCGTAGAGTTGTGGTGAGTTGTCACCGCTGAGTGGGTTACCCTAGCGTAATGAACATATATGAGTCTTTTGTCAAGGCGACCCCCCGACCCCCTTATCCGCTGACCCCCTTTGACACCCCATTAGCCAATGGATAGGTTAGTATAAGGGTTATGGTTGGGGTAGGGTTAGGATTTGGGTTATGGTTGGTTAGGGTTATGGTTAGGACTAGTCTATGATTGGTTCAAAGTGCAGAGGTGGTTGGCTGATAAGGGGGTTGGGGGTCGTCTTGACTATATACACAAAATATGGCTTTCTTTTACCTCGCACAGATCACCCAAGACAACTCAGAATATCAGATTAAACGTTCAAGATTATTTTATTTCACTGAAGGCCCTCTGGCCGATAGCTCCAGAAGGTTAGATGCCTCAAGGCTCACCCAAGCCTGGCTAGGACTTGGGTCTCTGTTCAGGGGCTAGGCGTACTAGCTATGTTAGGAGGGCAGGATAAAGCGTTTAATTCAGAAAGTCTGATCTGGATGCTAGGGATAAAGAGAATACAACGATTAAGGAAGAAGAAAAGAGAAAATTCAAGAGATAAAAGAATATCCCTAATAACTAACTTAAATACAGCGTCTCCCTAAGAGCAAGCCAGTACTTTAGGGAGGGGCGATAGGCCGAGTCAACAACACATGAGAAGACCACACCGATCACTACGAGGCCAGCACAGAGAGGAACAATGTAACCCCTGCAGAAAACGAACAATCCTCCAAAAGCACCCCTTAAAATGAAATGAGCGCAGCCCATACCATGTCGCTACTTCCAGAGAGACTGTCTTCATAGCCCCGTTTCAGTACAACTCGGCGTCGTACGATGCCCTCGACATCTTTGCCATCAATGAAAAGAGCTGGTCGTAGCCTGAAATGTCTCCTTGGACGCACTAGAAGGTGTTGGAGGAGCTCCCAGAGTGGTCGAATTTCTCCTGCTGTTCCCTTCCTTTCCCACATCTGATAACTCACGCAGCGAAAAACGGCCGTGAGATGGGCGATCCTGAATGAAAATCCAAGCCAGGAGAGCAATTCCTCTCGGCCAGCCAAGACTGCAATAAGCACTGCGTTGGGCGCTAGGCAAATGAGAATGGTCATCACATCGAGGAGTGTATGGGGTTGGATGGCATCGTAGACCCGTCTCATCCAAAGTTTGTAGCCGACCCAGACAATGATTCTGGTGGAGCGAGCAAGGTTCGAAATCGAGTACCAGAATGTTTGCGTAGGCAACCTGAGGGCCTGTCACTCCAGTTGTGCTGGATGCAGGCCCACTGGTGCCCTCATATGTAAGCGGCGAGGGCAGATGATATGAGTTAGTTGAGGGACTTCGACGATGACTCTTTCCAGTAGTGACACCAAGAGCACATCCAGGGACTGCTAAGTCTCACCACCAGTCGCACCGAAGAAGTGGTCGACCACAATGCAAGAATTTCCGCCTGCCCATTGTTGTAGAGCTTCCCTTGTCAAAGGATGACTGGAGAGAAATTTCATCAAGGTTGTTTTGCCAGATCCAGGCTTGCCAGCCACGCAAAATAGGCCGTTCATGCTTGTCAACCACTGGTAAAAACCAGCTGTTTTGGGATCCAACATCCATTCAAAGGTACCAGGGTAGGCCTCGGGCACATTCCTGTGGCGGATTTCTTTCGCCGATTGCCGCAGGCTGTCTAGTATTTTGAGCTGGGATTGTAGAGTGCTCACATTTTCGAGGACGAGATTTCCTAGGTTGACCCATCTTGAATCTTGCGAGATTCTTGTGCTGCACCATCTGGTCTGGCTACAATCTCTCCGACGTAATGCTGTAGCGCTTTTAGTTGAATATCCACCTCTCCTTGGCTGGACAACGCTGTGGACTGCCGAGACCTACCAGCACTGTTAGCACTACTGCGCAGTCACACTAGCGTAATACTCCTACCCGACAATGAGAGAAATGCAGATTTTTAGCTCCTCTTGGAGGCTTTTGAACCGCACCTCGAGCTGCTTGATCTCTCTTTCCTTCCTTCAGCCCTTAAACGTCTCCATAAGGCTTTCAGCGAGGTTGTGCTTCCCAGTCGCTCGGACCTGAACGAGGACTGCCAGGAGATCTGAGGCGACATGTCGGCTGCTGTTGACCACATCCCGCAGTGACTTCGTGTATCCTGACTCGTCTGGTCCAGTGTTGGAGCTGCTCCAGAAAGTTGAAGAATCGTCGAGTGTTTCTGTCAGAGCTTCAAGTCTTGTGGTTAGGCTCTCAAGTTCGTCGTGTTCCGCTAGGGCTCCAGTGGCAGACGTGTATCGCTCGATAGTCCCGGATGCGATTTTGTATCCAAAGTCAAGAAATTGGGTGACCCGGCCGCGACGCTCAAGGCGCTAAGAAGTTCCATCTTTGGAGAGTTTGTAACCCCTTGTTGACTGACGGAAGAAAGTGGAAAGAGGAAAGGAAGTGAGGCATGGTGAGACCTGCGCGCTTTCTTCATCCCCTGCGGAATGGCTGAGCGACATGTCATTGTCCGCCCACCTGGTTCGCCATGGTTGCTCCGTGAATGGCCTCGTTGCCTCGGGCGTTCGTGCATTTCACAAATGACAGGGGTTTGACGTCAGGAGTAGGGGGAAGGAAATGCCTATTGGCTTGAATAGATCTAAGCCTGAGGGCTTGGTAATTTCACTTGCAACCTCTTCACTTTAAATATCAAGCCAGTGGTCTGACCTGGCTTGCTCAGCTCGACTTCACTTGTCTGTGTTTCTCACATTGTCAACACCTCATGGGAGAAATATGAAATAGAAATATTTATTTTGGCTATAATGAAATTCATTTTTTACTCGTTGGAAGGATATGTGACCTTTTCCAGTGGCACAAACTCCTCCTTGATGGTCCTGGCGCTGACAAACCGTTGCAAGTGAGCCATCGTACCAGTCTTGTCGTTGGTGCCCGAGTCACGAGAACCACCGAAGGGCTGCTGCGCCACCACGGCGCCAGTGCACTTGGTGTTGAGGTAGAGCATGCCAGCGGCGTGCTTCAGGGTGTCCTGGGCCTTGCGAAGGACATAGGGGTCTAGGGCGAAGATGCTGCCAGTGAGGGCATATCGGGATGTGGTGTCAACAGTCTTGAGGGTCTCCTCCCAGGCGTGGTCAGGGAAGACGTAAACTCCAAGGATGGGGCCGAAGAGCTCCTGGCTCATGATGTTGTGGCGAGGGTTGGTGGTTTGGTAGATGGTTGGGTGGACGTAGTAGCCCTTTTCCTTGGAGGCTTTGCCACCAACGATGAGCTCGAGCTCAGGGTCGTCCTTAGCGTCCTCGATGACCTTGTTCAGCTTGTCAAACGAAGCCTCGTGGATGACGGGGTTGATAAAGTTTTCGAATTGCTCGACGTCTCCGATCTTGAGGGCGGAGACTTGCTCTTGAAGGTGCTTCTTGAACTCGGGCCAGACTGACTCAGCGACATAGACTCGTGAGTTGGCCGAACACTTTTGGCCTTGGTACTCGAAGGCTGCTCGAACAGTGTTGAGGGCGGCGCTCTTGATGTCGGCGGAGGGGTGGACGACACCCCAGTTCTTTCCACCGGTCTCTCCGACAACGCGGGGATACGAGTTGTAGATCTCATCGCCAATTCCGTTGCCAATCTTCTTCTGCAGACCCTTGAAAACCTTTGTCGAACCAATAAAGGTAAGAGCACCAAACTCGGGTCGTTTCAACACGGCGTCGGTAACTTCCTCAGGGTTACCAGGAAGGAACTGGATAACGTCCTTAGGAAGACCAGCTTCCAGAAGGATCTGATGCAGAAGCCAACTAGCGTGGAGAGCAGAATCAGAGGGCTTCCACACAACCACGTTGCCCAGCAGAGCAGCCGGTCCGACCAGAGTGGCGCCAAGAGCCGTGAAGTTGAAAGGAGAAATGGCGTAAACGAAGCCTTCCAGGGGCCGGTACTCCATCTTGTTCCACACACCGGAAGTCTGAA
Source organism: Fusarium falciforme (assembly GCF_026873545.1). Lineage (NCBI taxonomy): Eukaryota > Fungi > Ascomycota > Sordariomycetes > Hypocreales > Nectriaceae > Fusarium > Fusarium falciforme. Next base: position 6,166,022 of record NC_070544.1, on the reverse strand, counting down.
CCGTGGGCTGTTGGGCGTACAGCTTCCACGCCTCGCTGATGTAGTGACGGAAAAAGTCTGCTGTCTCAGCTGGGGCATCGATCTCAGCCTGCCAGATGTTCTTGCCCATGCCGAGCATAGTAGCGGCAACGATGTCAGAGCGATACTTGCCAGTCACCAGCTCAGAAGCACGGAGGAAAATAGTAGCTCGGTCCTCAAAGGGAAGAGCCTCCCAGGCGGGCTTAGCCTTCAGGGCAGCATCGATAGCGGCGTTGACCTGGTCAGGGGTGGCGGCTCCATACTCTGCAACAATCTCCTGGTGGTTGGAGGGGTTCTTTTGCTTCAGAGTCTTGTTGCTGGCGACCTGAAATGAATTAGACAGTTGATTTAATCAGAGTTAACGGGAAAACTTACAGTTGCACCACTGATTTGAATGGGAATATTGACGGGGAACTTGCTCTTGAGCTTCTTGATGCTCTCGGTGAGTTCCGCTCTCTCAGGGGAGCCCTTGGCATAGTTGAACTGAGATTGATATTAGCTGAGAGGCCAATGAAATCACACAAGAGAAGTCCATACCATCTTCTCATTCTCAAACTTGGGAGGGCTCCAAAGACTCAGAGACCTCTTGATCGAGAGTGTGGTAGCAGTGCATCGACGAGCAGCACGCAGGCCAGCCAGGGGCTGTCGTTGAGCCAACAAAGATCTCTGCATATTGGATGATTTCTCAAGAGTCCAGACAAAGATAGAAAAAGTGCTGGTATAGAGATCTATGGTTCGTTTTCCAATAGATCTGGCAAGATTACTCGTCACTTCTTATCATAGAGTTTAGCGAGAGTGTCGGAAGGCCATCCCGACGATATACACCACCCCGACGGTCATCGCCGACAACTCAACCGACCAAAGCAACGACGCCGACGCTAGCCCATTAAATGAAGAAGCCTACTCGTTTCTTTTTCCTGAAACGATTGGCCTGCAGAGGTTTTGTCGCTTATCTCCTTTGATAGATCACCGTGGATGCATGATCACGTAGACCCCGTGACCACCCTCCTGTTGTTGCCCAACCCCGCATCCAGCCACACTGGGGGACTAAGGTGGTTCTAGGCCAAGTTCGCTCCGAGATAGGAACGTCGGGAAATCATCCCGGCCTCGTCTATTCGCGGGATGTTTGGTGGAGGGAGGAGAGTTTCGTGAGGAGATTGGGCGGAGAGGGCCGTATTGGTGCGGGTGGAATGGCAATAGTGTCATGGATATATTGGTGTGAATGAAGTCTTAAAGCAGGAAGTGTGTCACTCGAGTCAAGCTCGTTGAATCTATGTCGATAAGCCCATCATGTTTTCTAGAAGTGCCGTGTACAGTCGCAGGCAATTGCTGCCACCATCATCTCGCTTCCTTTATCAGCCAAGACGCCTCCTCACTGATGCAGCGATTAAGCCATCCATCAAGTCAGCTCCGGCTCCCGCGGAGGAGCCTTCAGCTCTCTCTAAACTCCCTACCGGAGTCCTCCTTCGCTCCGTTGCTTTGACTACTGTCATGGCAACGAGTTGGCTGCTGAAACCATCCCTCGCCTTTCTCGCCTTGATCACACAGACAAACTCCGCCATTTTGAACCCTGATAAGAACCCCGTTCTCAACAGGGTACTCCAATGGACCATTTACGACCACTTTTGTGCTGGCAACAGCATTCCAGAAGTTTCCAGTACCGTCAAATACATCAAGAACCTGGGCTATCATGGCATCATTCTCGGATACTCCAAGGAAATCGTATTGGATACCAACGCCGAGGCTTCCCAGACTGGGGTGAACGAGTACCCCGCCGAGTACTACAGGGTCATTGATGAATGGAAGAAGGGAAACATTGAGACGCTTAACATGATCGAAGCGGGTGATCTCCTCGCCATCAAGTAAGTACCTCCCATATCTCCAACACGAGCTTCGACTGACTTGACCAAAGGGTGACTGGTGCTGGCCCTATTGCCGTTGATGCCATGCAGGCGGGCAAGCCTATGCCCAAGTACCTACACGACGCACTCAACGAGATCTGCAACGAGACCAGGAAAAGAGGATGCCAGCTTTGGATCGACGCGGAACAGCAAGTTCTACAGAACACACTCGACGACTGGACCATTGTCCTGATGCGAGAGCACAACCGAGACGGCAACGCATTGGTCTACAACACCATTCAGGCTTACCTGAAGGGTGCAAGGGCAAACGCTGAGAGGCACATCACTCTTGCTGCTCAGGAGGGCTGGACAGTTGGCATCAAGCTGGTCCGTGGTGCTTACATCGAGAATGAGGTCCGATCTTTGATCCACGACACCAAGGAGGACACGGATCGTTCTTACGACGACATTGCCGACATGTTCATTTCTCGAAGAGTTCCTAAACAGGCCGTAAACCTCAAGTTTCCCGACGCCGCTTTGGTGCTGGCAACCCACAACGCCGAAAGCGCCCAAAAGGCCCTCCAAACACATCGCCAACGCGTCGCATCCGGCCAACCCACCGTTCCGATGAAATGCGCCCAGATCATGGGCATGGCGGACGAGCTCAGCTGCAAACTTCTCCAAGACTACGAGCAGGCGGCGAGCCAGGGCAAGGTGACGGCGGAGACGCCGCGGATCTTCAAGTGCCTACCCTGGGGGTCGGTGCAGGAATGCATCGGATACCTGTACCGACGGGCGGTTGAGAATCGGGGTGCTGTGGAGAGGACACAGCATATGGCTGAGGCGATGAGAAAGGAGCTCCGACGCAGGGTATTCGGTTAAGATATGGTAGAATAAAGAATAAATTTGCTATTAAAATTTTGAATCTTGGGCTTTGATAACTTGGTGACAGCTGTCTGCTCATTTCAGGGGCGTTCTTGGTACAGAACGTCCATTTGTAAGTCACCAAGATGGATGGTCTCTTGAGAGATCGGCTTCCACGTTCATGAAAACACACTGTCTGGTACAAAAGAAATCTACTACTCAGCGTCATTGTGTAACAAGCCTGACCTTACAATTTGACGATGAGATGACCGTCATGCAGGTTCACCGGCTTTGAGAAATGAATAGCATCTTGGAAAGCGCTTTAATAGGAGATTTGCGGATTCTGGCAGTTTATTATACTAGTATCTTACAGTCCATCCTTCTTCTCATCTTGACTCCTTTTTTGAGTCTCTTCTAGAGTGGTTAGGAGCTCACTCCTCGGCTGCTCGTCTGCCCACCTTGATCGGGGCAGCTCAAATGTCGATGAGATTCGTCCATAAGACATGCCACCGAGCTGCGCAATGGGACGTAGCTTGTCCAGCTCAATATGGCTAAAGTCTTCGTTGGCTGCGCCTTCCTGTACCCAGAAGCGGGTGGCCTTGATAAGGCAGATGGCGGCACTGCTCATACCCGGGTTGTGGCCGTCAAACTCCTTAATGTCAACAACCTTGCCTTCAATAGACAGCACGGACTCCTTGACACGTGATGGCTTGACTGTGGTCGTTTCGGCTTCTGTCAAGCCAGTGACATCCCATTCAGAAAGGCCATAGGGAGCATCAATGGACGAAGCACTAACAGCTTCAATCATGTTCTCGGAGACGGTGTTTATGACACACTCCCCGGTCTCTTTCAGGTTCCGGTAAGTGTCCTTGACGGGACCAAAGCGAGAGGAGAAGCTGACGATGAACATGGGGGGATCATGATCGACTAGCTGAAAGTAGCTGAACGGGGCGAGGTTCTTGGTCTTGCCATCTGCCGAAAGGGTACTGATGAAACCAATGGGGCGAGGGGCGATGCCGGAAATTAGAAGACGGTAATTTTGCGAGACAGATCGATCCGGGGAGTAGGGGTCGATCTCTTGGTGGATCTTCTCCTGAGGAGAAGGGGGAGGGCCGGTGCGGACACCCTCCCCAAATGTCCACGATGGATCGGGAGACTTTGTGATCTCGATGGGCTCGCCCGAATGGTCAAAGTCGGGACGATTGGCTATCATCTCTTCAAAGTTGGTGACCTGCTGCACGGCCGAGAAGGCAGGCTTGGCTGCAGCGGCAGCGGCAGCGGCAGAAGAGTTCATCCTGACTGCCGGAGGTGACAGCCTGAACGGCCGCACGTGCAGTGAACTGGATGGGGGTCAACACTGCTGCAAACCACATGATCAAATTTGGAAGGGCATGTCTTACCGTGCAAGGATGAAGCGGGATGTGCAGGCCCTGGAAAGCATGATGGGTGTGGTCAGATGACTGATTGAATCGGGACTGTCGATGGCAACTTGTGCAGATTCTACTGCAAGCCCCCAGAAAAGGTTCGATATGTGAGACCTGAATTCAGCCAATAGTCGGACGACCCCTGAACTGGTAACTCTTCGCGGGCTGGTGATAGCTTTTGTGAGCGAGACGAAGATTGTGGGCGAGATCGGCACTGATATACCGACAAGACCCAAAACGGCTATATGGCGGGTACCAAAACCCCAATGAAGGCTATCAGCGGCGTTAAATGTCGGAACGACGCGCCGACGTTGACAAATCTGGTTCCGATAACGCGCCCTGCCAAGACCGTTGATAAGCCTGGCCTAACCTTGCCAGATAAGGAAAGTCGGGGTCGAGGCAGGCGCGAAGGACATAAGTCGGAAGCCTCCCCCGACTTTCCCATCCAGAGTCCACACCAAGCCCCGTCGAATCATCACGCCCCCGTTCGTTTCGTTGCGATGCCGAATAATCCTCAGCATCAGTTCAGAATAGTCAAGAAGTGTCCGAAAGCGTATGTTGTTTCCTTCCTTCTCCACATGACGTTTTCCGCTTCCAGCCGAGCTGACAAACTCACCTGCTCTCAAGATGCAAGCGATGTCGCTCCATGAAAGTCAAGTGCTCCGGCGCTCAACCTTGCACTAGGTGTGGTCGCAAGAACGAAACATGCATATACGAAGCCGAAGAGAAGAAGGTATCAGTTCCTGAGAGGTAGGTTGCTTACATGACGCGTGGCTGCCTGGCCTTGTTGTCTCATTCCACCGCAGTTATCTCCGTGCCTTGGAGAGCCGTCAAGAGGCGCTCCCGACCCCCGGCTCCCTCCGTGACAACGCCGGTCCCTTCCGGCCCCGCCCTAGACACTCATCCGTCTCCGATTATGGGTCCTTGACCGTGGTTCCACCTGACGGATCCGTCGTGTCCGGTCAGGTGGAACCGGAGGAGGGTCTCACTCTTGGGACTCCCGAAGCCGAGCATGATGAAGATGAGCAAGAGCCGGGCTCTCTATCGGGCAATGAAGTGCTCGAGCCGGCTTTCCGACAGAACCCCCTCGTGGATAATGACTATGTGTTTGGACGAGCACTTGGACGATACTGTAATGCTGATCCCCTCTCCTCCAAGTGGGCTGGACGCTGACGAGATATCCCAGGGTACATGGGCCCGGCATCATCCTGGGCATTTTGTAGACGAGTCTTGGCCCTTCTTGGCAAGAATATTCCAGAAACCAACAATGAGTCTTTTCCTTGGCATCTTGACGGAGTGGCATTCCGTCTACAATGGAAGCCTCTGATGCCTGATGAACCGCCAGACGTGTCCAACCTCCCCCCTTCTGATTATGCCCTCTTTCTCATTCAGACAGCGAGGTTTTACCTGGGTCCGCTAGCATCTCTCATCGACGAGACAGAGTTTATCCGTCACATTAGGGAGCTTTACGAGGATGCCTCAGCCAAAGCGTCATCATGTAAGCTGTGGTATGCTCAGTATTTGCTGATGCTGGCATTTGGCAAGGCATTCCTCAGTGGAAGAAACGCCGATGGAAGCCCGCCTGGATATCAGTATGCCGCCAGAGCCATGCAGTTGATGCCTGAGCTGGCGGGTATTGCTCTGGATCCAGTGCTGTCCGCCCAGGCACTTACCCTGGCGGCTATCTACTTTCAATCCATTGATATGAGGGTAGCTGCCTTTCAGCATGTACGGACACTCTTCTTTGGGGTCTTAGGTATTACTACTAACCAACTCTTAGATAGGGCATGCCCTCCGTATCTGCGTGCTATCTGGCTTCCACAGGCATATGCCGGAAGAGGCCGTTGGCGCTCAACACTCCAAGCGCTGCCACAAGATCTTTTGGGTCGTCTACATGCTAGACCAGGAGTTTGCTGCCCTCATCGGCGCGACGAGCTCCATTCGTGACGAGGATATTACCAACAAGCTACCTTCCCAGGCGGATAACTCCTTGAACGCGCTTAGTCTTACGCTTCACGTTCAATTAGCCCGTTTAATAGCGAGAATCCTCGGAAGTATGTCCCCGCGTCTGATTTTTCGTTCTAGATACTGACTTGTTCAAGCGGTTTATGGCGTTGGCAAAGATTACGATGGGACTCTTATCAGCGATACGCAATCCATCCTGAGAAACCTGGCCGAGTTGAATCGAGATTTGAACGCCATTATTAATAACCATTTCCGGGATTCTATCAGTAAAGCTTCCAGAACGGCGACAAGACTTCTTTTGCAATATCACCACGTGAGCCACCCGGATGCTGCTTTGCGGACCCATTACTGACCTATCGTCTAGTGTGTGGTACTTACGACCCGACCCCAGATAATGTGCGCGTTACACATGCACATGGAGCAGTCGAAGACGCAAGTTACTCGGGGACTGACCCTGTCTCGTCCCGTCTCGTCGTTAATACAATCCTGCGTCGACTCTGCCATAGCTATCCTAAAGACACTTCGTGCCCTGGCCGATGAGGACCTCATTGGTGAGATTTCCAGACACTATCCAACTACTCCTTCTAACATGATATCTCAGAGGCATTCTTGCCTTTTCAAATCGAATACGCCTCGTCCTCCGCCTTCCTTCTCCATCTCATCCCTATTATATGCCCATCACTCCTACCAGACTATTCATGGCGGGACGACGTTCGATATGTTCTTGACACTTTAATTGCCAAAGGAAGCCTGGCTGCACCTCTCCGGAAGGTTGAGTTGGAGCAACTAGAGCAGAAGCTGTCTGCTCTGACGCCACCGAGCGACATTGCAAGTCCTCCGCCTCCTGCCGAGATGCATGAAACCCAACTAGAACACGGCGGTCCTGAACATGTTCAGCCGCACGCCCCTGACGAAATGGGATGGGATCTTTTTGCGGCTAATGCCATGGCTGGATTGACTCCTGGGGAGTTGCTGGATCTAGCGGAGCAACTGGATGTGGATAGCTTTCTTTACCAGCCCGAGTTGTAGTACATTTTGGGCAAATATTTATCCACAAGAAGTTAACTGAAAGTCTAGAGCCTGGGTCAAGAGAACAAAGCCCTGTTGTTAGCAGCTAGCATTTATGGGTTTCCTTGCGCGAGATAAGATACCGAGAATATGGCCAGATCAATTCATCTCATTCTTCCATGTCTTGTGTGACTATCTTCTCTATGATTACGAGAAAAGAGGTAGAATATTCGTAAATAAAAATCAGCAATAATCCCAAACTATCATTATCAATGGGAATCCTTGATTTCTAGTGCCATGATTCATTCATCCGTTTAGTTTACCCAGGCCACAATTTCCAACTCGATCAACATCCAAATGAAAGGACCATGTTTCGGCATACCGGTGAACTGCTACTCATAACCAGTCCAGTCTAGTAGTCTCCTTCGAGTGTGTCCCCCCACGTCATGCGAATATTGTACTGGAGCATGTCGGTCAGTTCACCCCGACCAACCCTGCAGGGACTGACACGTACAAGACGATGCTCGTCTCTGTCAAGAGTGACCAGGATGGAGCGCATCATATCGACATGCAGAGCGGCCAGGGGCTTGGTGTTCATGTCTCTAATTGGGTACATGTCGAAGCTGCGGGGCGGAACGATCCGGAGCTGCTGGCTTCGCAGCTTCTTTTGCACTTCGTTGAGAAGGTCGTACGGATGCTCTGGGGTTACGATGCCGTGGATTCTGCCGGAATGATCGTAACGGTACTCCATGTAGTGGATCATATCGGCGAGTTCGCCCACAAGGGTGCTGTCGTCCAATGCCGCGTCGATAATTCCCAGGAGGTACTTGGCACTCTCCAGCTTGTACATGTCAATTCTCATCATGTTGGTGAGATCAACGGCCTCTCTGTAGGCCTTCTTGAGGGATTTCATCGCGCTCGAAGTATCAGCAGCGTCTTGGGAAATTGCTCTGTAGCGGCGCGAAAGGGCATGTCCCTTGGCCTGGATCCCGGCCACCTTCTGAGCCAAGGTGCTGAGCGTTTCGACGCGTGTCTTGTGACCGCTTAGTTTGGTCTCGGCCTTATTAACTCGCATCCTACTCTTCTCGAGGTTCGCTTCGGCTTGTTTGAGGCTTCTTCCACGGGCTTGCAGGGCAATCTGCAACTTCTGTTCGAAATCCCAAGCAGTTGGGAAAGTTGCTGTCCACTTTGATGCGAAGCGTCAGCAGGGGGGCGACTGGAGCTATGGAAGTGACTTACCTCGTGAACCTCAAAGCACTTGCGCTTCACCTCCATGTTGTCTCTGATAGTCTCGTCCACGGCATTCTTGGCGACTTCCATTTCTTCGAGATACCGCTGAAGAGATGTCGTCTCGGATGCCACGTCATTCTGGACTGTGCGAAGACTCAGATGCAGCTCTGCTTGGACGAGTTTCGCTTCCTTTGACCACTTTCTCAAATCGTCCCCATGGGAGAGTAACTGAGGGGCGGAATGAGCGTCAGCTGGCTGATAACCCCATGCCAACAAAAATGATCAAGAAGTCTTGGCTATTGAACCTCTTTGACTTACCGAGTCCCGGTGCTCTAGAGCACAGCTGCAGCAAGCCTCGCCGCAGGAATACACGTTGAACCAGGCTGACTTCATGTCTTCAAGGACCGAGTCGGTCAGTGACGAAGGTTGACAGCTGCCTAAATGCTGAATGAGGGCCTTCAGGGTCGACATGGCACGCCCAGTGGCGCGAGCGAGGTTTCTTTGAGCGAGAAACTGATCGTTCAGGGTGCTGGATGAACAAGTGTCGGAGTCCTCTCTGATGGAGGTGAGTCGGGACTCAAGGTCCGAGACTTTTTTGTGGAAGTCCTTGCCCATGTCGAACTGCTTCTGTCTGTTTCTGTGTAGAAGACAGGTTGAGGAAAGAGTTGGAAGATGCAAGAGTTGAATGATCATCCTTATGCGCGCATTCAACCGTTTAAATATTCATCATTAGCTCTTTGAGACGTCATGCCCCCTCGTCACAGCTGCCGGCTCCCGTATCATGCCTCTTGGGCTTCTATCAGACTATATCATTTCGTCATCTTTTTGGTTAACTCTTCTTTGAAAAGGAAGAAGGCTTTATAATATGCGCTTGGCTATGCCTTTGATTAAACGGAAGCCGACGTTCAAAGGGTCGGTGAAATGTGCTTTGTTTACACACGTCACGGTCAAACATTATTGCCAGCATGACGCCTGGTTTCATGGATTACATGGTTAGGCCGCAATGAAAAATATCTTTCCATGATTAGTAACTAAGAGAGCATCGACTTATTCGCAATCATATAGCCTCCCTTATTCTGTGATTTTTAACACTTTACGACCTCGGCACCCTGCAGGATCATCTTTATCGCCAACCCAGCTATAGCACATGTTGCATTGTAACTCGCTCTATGGCAAAGAAAAAAAGATGCTCCAGAATAATATTAGTACAATGCTATCTCATGGAAATGATATCACCAGTCCGCCGCCCAATGCTTTCTTTAACCAGCCTACAGCATCAACATGAACAAAGCAAATGCACCACCAGCAGCTAACGCGCTGACCCTAGATAAGGATGCAACGTTTACACCCACCTCCGGGCCCAGAGTCTGAGTGCTGTTGATCTTGATGCAGGTCAGACGTGAGACAGTCTCGTTCATGATGCTGTACTTGCCCTGGCCCTTGACAAACAGAGTCAGCAGCGGGGTGATCCTATTCAGCTCAGGATAGGCAGTTGAGGCGTTGAGACCTCCTTGTTGGAACAAAGAGTCAGTTGGTTTCTTGATACATTCTAGGGGAGAAGTATCGCGACTTGCCTCGAATTCAACCAACTCGGTGAAAATTTCTGCCAGATTGCCCGACTTGGGCAGGATTGGCCAACAATCGCTGGACGAATTGCGAGAGCCCTCGATGTTTTCGAGCTTAGAGAGATCCTTGACAGAGATATGACCGATACCCTTGCCGCCTCCAGTGAGGTTGTCGCACGCATCAATGTCGTTCTTCAGGAGGTCCTCTTGGAGGGCCTTGCAAAGATCCCTTGACTTGCCTTCGGCAACCTTGGATGCACGATCCTGGATGGCATCGACACACCTCTGACCCATGACTTCGGCGCAAGTGTGTGAGCTGGACTCGTCAAATGTGTCTTGGGGAGGGTCATGGAAGATGGCAGCACAGCTGTGCACCTTATCTAGTGACACATCCTCCGGTATGCCGAGATAGTACACGGAGGTGAAGTCATCAGCACCACGCCCAGAAATGTTGACACCCTTGGCGATGGAGAAATAGTCAAGAGACTCTGGGACATCGGGGATACGGGTTAGACCGATGTTCTCAAATGTTAGGTTGGCGACGGTGCAGTGAGGGTCAAAGTTGTCCATGGAACAGGAGATCGCCTCGCAGCCGACGATGGTCTGATCCAGGTCTTGGGCATTTCCCATCAAGACCAACGATGAAAGGATGATAAAATGTGTAAAATGCGGCATAGTGAAAGAGTTGAACACAAAGCTGAAAGGGAATGCGAATGTTCAAACGAATCTTGCAAACTACCGAGACGAACCATATGCTGGAGAAGGGAACAGGGTATTTAATGACAAAAGCTGGAACCTGGAAACAGGCCATCCCGAGTATGAGGCCATCAGTGCACCCAACGAGGGCGGCAAAAATTGACGCATATCATGGGTGTCGAGTGTCTGAGTGCGCCTCAAAGTTTCAAGTAGTTAAATCGAGGCTCAGACGGCCTTGGTCTTCTATAACGGGAAGTGTAGGACGACCTGGTTTTGAAGACCCTGCTGTAGGTTAATGACCCGCCAATCAGGAAGCAACTTCATTGCGATGAACAACCACGTGCGCCACTTAGGCGCTTGATGAGACTGTGGAACGCGGACCTTGGGAGTTTGCTAGCCAATCACAGCACACCAAGGCAGGGTTCAAGATGGCCGTTGACCTCAATGTCTCACAAAGGGACCATCTGCCGCGGGCAGGGATATTCCTTACGCGTAAACGGCTTCACTTGGTCTCCTAGCCGCGCCTGGAATCTAATGGGTAATTTGTGGGCATGGAAGCCGACCTGGTCAAGGCCCGTCTCCCCACAAAATAGGCAGTCTTGCGTGATTGCAATCAAAGGCAGTTGATAAGCCATAATGAGATACAAAAGCAAGGCGTAGAAGGAAGGCGAGAGGGGCAGGGCCCTACAGGACCCAGTACTAAAAGTGTACGGGTCTCTTGGTTCAGACAGGCTTTCACTCTGCTTCCCGCTCTTCGTCTTTGTTCCTTGCCTTCCCTATCGCTTCCAAGAAAGACTTGACCGTTTGCTCGCGGTCAATCTTCTCGGTTCGCGTCCCCGTCACAGATATCCTTCCCATGCTCTCCTCCAACATCTCTACCGTCACCTCCATTACGTCCATGAACTCAAGAAGCCAACAGATGCGCCTCTCAAACCAGCCAGCTTTGTGAAAATCACGCGCGAGTGGTTTGTCTGCCCTCAAACGCTCATGCTGTAGCCAGAAGGCGTACCCTGATATTGACTGAACGATTGAGTATTCTAGTGGCCAAGGGCCACAGACAGTGTGTTTGAATTCGTCAGTTCTATAGTCGACTTCATATGTCATCTACTCCTGGCGTTAGCTCCCTTAAAAGTAAGTGTTGTAGACTGTACGGAATAAAAGGGCCGCTGCTTACCAGACGTTGGTGTTTCGACTTCGCCGCGAATTTCTCTCTTTCCCGTGTCGCACTTTCGATGTGGGCGTCGTATTTCCCTTTCAAATGAACCATCAACTCGGTTCGAAGCTTCGAAAAGTCAAATGACGCAAGTTGCTTCATATCCATCTCTAGAGTAGCGATGAAGTCTTCCTCCTCATCGAGTATTTCTTCAATGTCCTCGCCCTGAAGACCCGGCAAGCAAGCTTGCCAAGCTTCCTGTCCGAGGCCACGACCCCTCTGACAACAAACGTGGGCAATAGAGATGTCGGGCTCATCGCATCGAACTTTCCGAAGAAGAGATAGAAGCATTTGTTCTGCTGTTTGAATACCGCGATGTTCTTCAAGGAGAGTGAGCAATTCAAAGGCCCATACTGGCTCAGCCGTGTGATTAAAAACCGCGAAAGGACTGAAATCGAGCCCGAACATGGAGGATACATGACAGCCATCAGGAGAACACGGGCACATGCAGTCGTCCGCCGTGAAGGGATCAGCTCCTGCGGTTAGACAAAGCTTGATAGAGTCAACGGTATCCCAAGTGAGCCAGCTAAATGAGTTCAATCCTGAAAGAATGTCGAAAAAGATGGTGTGTCCGGTCTGGCTCACGTTACCAACATTCGTACCTTTTTCAATGCAGAACTGGATGAGTGGTGCGTTCTTCCATTTCGCTAGGGAGTTAATTGCCAACTTCCCTTTACTGTTCCTCTGATTGAAATTGTCGAACCCGTATTGGACAAGAGTCGATGCAATTTCAAGGTTACAGGCGTAGTGCATCAAGTTGTTGTCTCCCACCCCATCATCTTCGAACGTGAAATTGACGTCGTCGGAGAGCCGAATGAAGTGTGGAAGAAAATCCCTCCCCTCTATCGAAGCGGTACTGTGACTGAGAGCGCTCATAATAGCACACCGGACCAAAAGTTGAAAGTCGAAAGATTCGAACTTGGATTGGACAGCCAAGAGGGCGTCTAAAGCCAGGTTCCAGTGATCGCAAAAGAAGGCATAATCCAGAAAGGTCCACCGTAGTCTCGCGTCTCTGAGACCAAGATTGGCGCCTCTTGAGATGAGTAACTTTGCGACTCCCGTTTGCCCCATAGCTGCAGCGTACATCAGGGGAGTCACTCCGAATTCGTCAGTAACGTCTATGTCATGTCCTGCGTCTAACACGAGAAGACACATCTCTGGACGAGTAGTCACGATGTGCAAGGGTGTTTGTCCCAGGAAGTTGACATTATTCTCAAGTGGCTGCGATCTCTGCAACCAATACGCTGCGGAATCTACTGATCCGTTGAGAAGCACGTTGTGAAGGGTCGTCGATCCCGAATAGCCTAACATTATGAGGTTGAGTGGAGTTCAAACTGGCGGCTTGCGGGAGGGGACTTACTTGGGCTGTAGTTCAAAATCGTCCTCACATACTCAATGAAGAAGGGATCTGGAGTGTCTCCGGTGCCATACCAGTTTGGCGAACATTGCTCAGGCCATTGTTCTAGAGGGGATGCATGAATGGCGTCGGCCTTGAATCCAAGTTCTAGGATAGCATCAAGCAGGGCAAGGTGACGACCCTCCCCAATCCACTTTGCGCACTGGACAAGGAAACTGTTTTTTGAATTAAATTTGAGTTGACCGCAGACGTCTTGGAGAAGGCACACTCACCTTTGAGTCTCGCCCGCCAGCGTCATCTCGCACTCGGTGACGAGCAGGCGAAGTAGATCAAACTGATTGTCTTGCCGCCGCCCTATCCAAGGATATTGCAAAAGCGTCTACAGCAGTCATTGGATGAAAGTTCGGACTATTAGTAGGTTACAACTCACTTGAATATAGTTATTTCCTCCAGGATCCCTGTGATTTCTGAGAGAACGGTCGGACTGATGTAGTTCAATAAATCTCGCGCGGGCTTCGGGAAGCGAAATCAAGCCGTTCTCGAGACGCCATATGGTCTCGAAACCTGGGGACGTGTAGTTGACAATTCTCTCCACTTCGAGGGCAGGTTGAAGCTTGAACCATGACCCGTCAACCATGAAACCGATTCCAGCAACAATGGCTATTGGCACGCCGTACAGGGACAGCGCTAATCGTAGGCGGAGGTTGATACAACTGCACCCTGAGGCCCTATCATTCGGTTTACTGGTGAAACTGGAAAGAGGCGTGTATTGCAGGAACCAGAAACGGCCAGAGATGCCAGTTTGGTGGCATGAGCAGGTAGACTTTCGCGTCCCGCAACTACTCGAAGTCTTTGCTGTCGATAGAAGCATGCGATGCTGTTGCGGCGAATCCGAACTCGAATTAATCGCCACGTCGGTGCACGTTTTTGCTCCATCGGCGACTCTTTCGTGCTTCGCCTGCTGATCGCCCCCCTCTTGTGCTTGTGAGTTGGCCCCTGGCTCGAGTTCTTGGGTGCTTGGGGGCTGGCATTGTGCGGCCATAAACGCCCTGTTAACTTAGGTCAGCAGGAGCCAGGGAGGAATGATGGGTGAATATGGTACAGATTCAGAACGATGATGAGATCATTGATCTTTTCTCGAAGATCCTGAATTTGTTGTTTTGGGTGTCGAGCTAGCACCCTCTTCCAGTGACGACCGTGTCCCTCTCCCTTCTCTTGATGTTTCTCCAAGAGATCTCGAATGGTCAATTCGATGTTGCCATATCTCTGTTGCACATGGTCAATTATGCCGGTAACAGGTTGGTAGCCCTCCCAAGCCTTTAATAAAGTTACGGTCTGGTGGAGAATCTGAAGTCTTTCGAGGAGAGTTGTTAGATCTTTGCGCGCCTCGCCAGGTCTCAATCGCATCTGACGTAGGGCATCAATGCTTTTGGAAATCTGAATGGCAAAGGCGGCGATGCCCACGCCGGCGGAGACGAAGCCGACAATGACTTCAGCCATGGCCGACCCTGAAACTTGGTTGTGGGAGATTGCTGAGAGGGAAGTAAGACAAGAACTGGTAGCCATCTGAGCTTCAGGTTTTGGGCATCAACATTGCAAGCACAATTCTGCCTTGCCCATCCTCTGTTTGCCTTGCAGTACCATCGCTACCAATGAGGTGCGATTTCCAACCGCTGCGGACGTGAGAACTCGGCCTGCAGGACTGATTGCGCCACATGCATTGGCACCTCCCTATTCGTTGTCGACTTGGATCAGCTCCTACCCCCCGTCGCGTTAAAAAAAGCGAAGCTGTCTCTAGGTGCAGCTATCAAGAATCTCACAACCTTTTGTCTACCTATGAGGCAACATGCGACTCATCAGTACCACAACTCTAGAGATCGAAGAGTTCTTTGACATCTCCATACCCGAATATGCTATCCTGTCGCATACCTGGGGCGACGGCGAAGTGTCGCTGCAGGACTGGGCCGACCGTAAAAACCGCCGCTTCAAACCCGGTTTCCAGAAGATCATGTGGGCTTGCAACCAGGCTGTCAAAGACAAACTCGACTACGTCTGGGTAGACACCAACTGCATCGACAAGAGCAGCTCGGCAGAGCTCTCAGAAGCCATCAACTCCATGTTCAAGTGGTACCGGAGGTCCAATATCTGCTATGTGTACCTGGAAGACGTGCCGGCCATGACACTGGATCAATGTATTGAACCGGACAGTGTCTTTAGGAGCGCAAGATGGTTTACCAGGGGCTGGACCCTTCAGGAGCTAATCGCATCGCCAAATATCAACTTTTTCTCCAACGACTGGACGGCAATAGCTACAAAGCCAGAACTGGCACTCTGCATCTCCGAGATCACAGGAATCGCGTGGTCGTGTCTCCTCAAGGGCAGGCTCTCCAAGTCCCACCCACTGCGGAGATACAGCGTGGCCCAAAGGCTGGCATGGGCATCTCGCCGCTCGACGACGCGCATCGAGGACCAGGCTTACTCACTGCTTGGGCTCTTTGACATCACAATGCCCCTCGTTTATGGAGAGGGCCACGAAGCTTTCACCAGACTTCTCGGAGAAATCATCCACAAATACGCCGACCATAGCTTCGCCTCTCAGCTGCGATACGTTGACTTTCTCCCCCGGTCACCTATGGAGTTCTGCGACTCGCAGTCCGTGGTCGTCAGTAGCTCGCCGCAGCTACAGAAGCATTACATCCCCGGGGATCACCCGTATCCGTTTCATCTGACCAACACGGGCTTACAGATTACTCTGCCCATTGTGACCACCTTGGTGCCGCACTTTGTGTTTGGTGTTCTCGATTGCTGGGACCTTGAGAAAGCTAGCACCCAATCTACCCGCTCTGTCTCTCGGATATGGATACCGTTGCTTCAGAAGGGTCCTGAGCGACTGCAGCAATATTCGCGGTTGCTTTGGCCTCAAACCTTCTTCCCGGTGAAGCTAGTCCGGAAGGAGAGTATAATGGGATCAATGCATCCGAGCGACTACACCAGGGGAGGATCGCATAGCCAACTGTCAGAACATTCTCTCTTCTGGGCAGGGGAGGGATCATATACAGAATCTACGGCGACACCAATTTCAAAGTATGTCGATCCCCTATCAGCGGGTTTCCACAGAAGCATTCAAATTAAAAAGCCGTATGCGACTATTCTATCTGTTCCGCCGTGGTACCCTCGCGAGGCTGGAAGTCCGTTTCTGTTATGCTTTTCTCGAGGGACTGCTAACTATCGCCTCTATGGCATCTTTCCAAGCGACAGCACTTTGGACGCCGCATGGTTAGCAGAAAAGCCGCCTCTCCTACCACTAGTGTTACCACGCCGAATACAGGGCAACGTGGACAAGAGAGATGGCGGCGGCCTCTACGGCGCAGTGGTTGTCTTCAAGAAACGCCGAGTACGGCCTGCTAGGTTTGTCGCTATATGCTTGGCCAATATGGGACAACCAGATCATGATGAACGACGGATCAAGTTCATTCCCAGGTGTAAGGTTATCCGGGGTTGGGACACATGGAGAGCCCAAGACGTGCAAAACATCGACTTTGATGAGCTCTCTGATGTTGATGCCGAGGGCGAGGTGTTGGTCACGGTGCAGAAGGTGTCGAGTAATCCCAGGTCGGCGGCCCAGGGCTCTGAGTCCCGTTTCGTTGGCCTGACCCAGGTGGTCTTCGATAGAAGGCAGATGATAGATGAGTTGCATCTATCGCCTAACCAAGTCCCAAAGGCGCCGGAGGGCATCCTGCAGCACTATGGCCAAGAGTGTTCTGATGAAGATATAGGCGATTTGATATAGTAGGCAGCTGAGGATAAATTTATCAGGGCACAGAAGTTCAGTGGGCGTAAAAGCCAATGTTGCTCATGCTTGGTGCCGTGATGCGATCGATCTCAAACGCTCCAATGAAGGCAAGGCTGTTTACGCTACATTCACTGTCTACCATTGCGGTCAGTTCTCTCTGTCTTCCAGATCACTCTAATCACAGTGTTTTCAACTGTAGAAGTCAGAGTGGCATTCTAAACAGCCTCGTCGACTAAACATAACCCAAGAAGAAAAGAAGAATCTCCAACAGCCTCCTAACCTCCCCGGCTCAGCGTCTCAAACTGCTCATTGGTGAGAAAGTGGCCACCACCCGAGCATCGCCAGCCGTCGTTGGTCCTGGACCAGTCGTACCCGGCGTTGCACCTAGTCGCCTCTTTGAAGATCTTGTCCATCACCGGGTTGTCCCTCAAACTGACCTTGCCACCCACTGGAATGCTTCTGTACTGCTGTAGCTCCTCCTGCACTCTCTTCTGCGCTTCCTCTTTCTCAGCTTGCTTCCTCGCCTCTTCGGCCTCAACCTTTCGACGCTCCTCCTCTTCTTCTGCCTTTCTCTTAGCCTCTTCCTCCTCTGCTTTCTTCCTCGCTTCTTCCTCGGCTCTCTTCTTTGCTTCCTCTTCAGCCCTCTTGCGCTCCTCCTCCTCAGCTATCTTCAGCCGCGTCTCTCCTTCGATCGCGCGCTTGAGCTCGCCCTCCTGGCTTGGCTTGTAAATGCCCACACTCGGAGGTGCCTTGGCGCAGACGTCCCATTCGAGGATCGTGCGGCGTGGATGAAAGTAGACCTTGGTCTTCCATTCGCCCTCAACTAGTACAGCGGCAACAGCCGACAGGGCCGCAGATCCTTGAAATCCAACGTGCAAGCCTCCGGGGTTGTGTTTACTCACAGAATGTGAGTCTGTGACCCAGCCGCCAGAGTTGCGGTTGTAGGAGAACTCGTGAAGCTCATCACGATCGTCCGTGGTGTAAACACGAATCCCGAAGAAGGGCGACGCATAGTTCCAAGCAACCGCTGCGAGCATAGCCGTGGGAGGGAGCTTGTAGGCTGGAAGCTCCTCTGCGAAGATACCAGTATTAGCTTAAGTTCGTTCATGAAGTCACAATAAGGACAGTAGCATGTGAAGGATGGTTGTACTAACGTTCAACCCAGCCGGTGTGATCATCTGCGTAGACATACGCCAGCACGTCGTTTGTATCGACGAAAAACAGCCTCACTTCAGCCCAACCTCCCGAGATGGCAGTCAAGGGAGTGCCGACCTTGGCTCCGGAGGCGACTACAACACTTTTCTCGGCGATCCAACCCTTCCCAGGGTTGAAGATAGCCTCAAGAATAGAGTTGTCGGCAGCTTGGTAGAAGACGTGAATCTTTCCGTCTCCCGAGCGAACGACGTCCAGCTTCGTCTCAGGGAGGGGCTGAATGTCAGGGAACCCGGTCTTTTCACTCGTCTCAGTTCCGTTCTCGGTGGCGAGGATCGGCGTCAACTTCCATCCCGGCGTGGGTGGAATCAACTCTTCAGGCTTTGGGAGTGGAGCGTCAAAGTCGTCTTTGACCGTGGGCGAGAAGGAACTATGGTTGATGCGCTATGATATCGTCAGTGTTTGACATAATGTAGGGCATTATCGCTTCACCTCCTGAAGGTTCCCGCCGTTGGCCACATAGTAGACTCTGGTCTGTTCATAGTTAGCCCAACTTCATGCGAGAACTCAACATGACTAAGGATTATGCATACCTCCCACACCTCATTCGCCGGGTCAGCCCACCATCCAACGGAAGCAACAGGGCTCCCAGGAGCGGCATCATCCGCAACGAGGTCGTCCGAGGGCCCATGCCACTGCTGTGAAGTGCTATACCTAGACTCCCTCACGAGGGAGCAGCCCACGTTGTACCCATAGATGGATGGCTCAGTGTGGTAGACGCGGATGAAGGTGTTCTGTTCAGAGGCTGGCTTTGGCTCAGGTTTGGCATCGCACGGGCACTGCTTGATATTCACAGGGCTTGGCGGGTGCAAGAACGTGATGGCCGAGAGGTGGGACTTGGTATAGTGGGAGGACATGTTGATTGATGTCGGCTTCGGTGAATGGAGAAGGCGTCAAGAATGTGATGGAATGTTGCCTAGGGCTTATACTTGAAAAGCTCGCTTGGTATCTGAGAATATTCATGTTGGCTGTAGGCATCTTATATATTCATGAGGAACGAGTTTCCAGAGAGCACTGTCATCTCTCCCCCTTTCCGGAATTGCCGGACACCGTTGTAATCTGTTTGTTTTCCAATTCGACTATCTTGTTGAGCTTTGACCCTGTTCAGCCAGCCATTATACTGTATGTTGCCAATAGTCTCGAGGGCCTCTCTGGAGTTTGAGTGTTTTGAAATAGGGATTGAAAAGTGATCCACAAGGCCGCTTCACTGGCCGCATAGGGAGGAGTGAGGCCTAAGCTCAACAGAACCTATGGGCAAGGGTAAAATGGCTTAAGCCTGATGACAGCATATGCAACCTGGTCGACGGCATATGCAAGACGCTCACCACTGCCTAGTTAGATGCTTACCGCATGATTTCTTGTCTGGCAGCCCTTGAGAACGGTCGTTAATAGTTAGACTCATTGGATTTATACGACCTTTGGCTGGCTGAATAGAGGCCAACTTTATCTTCTAGGACTTAGACTTTCCGAGAGACCATACCGATGCAACTCAAAGGGTCCTAACACCAACGGGTCAACTCATATTATGTGGCCTTGCTAATCTTTTCTATCCCGTCCCTTGTCCTCTCCTGAATCATGATAGATAGGTACACACAGAAAAATTATTTGTTCTGTCCTAGGGGATATGAAACCTTGTTCTGTCCTCACGGATGTGACAAACTATAGAAGATCCACGGTGTGGCGCCAGCAATATCGGACATTTGTGAGCTGAGCATCCTTTACGTGCGGGGTGAGAAACCTCTTCGTTTTCAAGCCCCTTGTCAAGATGTCGATACGTCTTATGCATTGGTCCTAGTCGGTTTGTTTTTCTCAAGCACGTATTCATCTGGCGCCGGCGGGGCAATATGGCGAAGAGGACATGGTCATGCCCTGACGATTCTTCCCTGGGCTCGCAGGAGTGACTTGACGACACGCCTTTGGACGGGGTCTCGGACAACAACAAATCCCTATCTTTTTGGCGACCAGTGGCTACCTGATGACTCGGTCAGACCTTTTTTTCTGGTACTTGGCATGCCGTGACGTGTTCATTGGGTGAGGTGCATTCTCACCCCGCGCTGCAGGCTGCAGCAATGCTTACCGTTCATCTCTGGTCACGGCTGGCATAAGTACTGGGACGCTGATAACCTCCCCGCCTCGTATTTACCCGAGTGTGGCTGCTTACGAGGTTGATAGGCTTAAGCCAGTCAGCTTCGGTTTATTACGCTTGGAGTTGAATCTTCACTCCCCTCGTCGCGTATAACACTGTCCTCCAATTGCCGGGTTTTCTAGTAAGTTTTCTTTGCCTAGGCTGCCTATTCCTTCGTCTAGGAATGTGATTCATGAGGACTACGTGGCCTAGGTCTGGTCCTGGGCCTGGTGACATTGGGGAAGATGACTCCCTCTACTTACTTAGCGGCAAAAGTGTCTCAACCACCTAGATAGCCGTCCACTGGATGAGAAAGACGCTTTCTTTCAACTCGATCCAGTATATTGTAATTTGTCGCGCTCTACGGCCTATCACCGTTATTTCACATCTTAGGCCTAGATGACACCTCCGTGGAAAAGTGTTGGGAGATGTGCTATGTTCTAAACGAGGTCGTTATTTAACAAGCTGTTGTCTCTTGAATCATGTCCATGTTCTTCGACAATCTATATCTTCGATACTAAACTCTTGTATATATAACTCTACCTACGTGAGAATAGGGATGAATACCTTGGCACCTTACATCGGACGAAAGATGATCCGTGTGAGCGGTTGGTTGAGCAGCCTGATTACTGCCTGCTTTATCTTCTCTTTCGTCACTTTGACGAGGACTCAGCACTGCTCTTATGAGTCACGCCCAACTGCACTGGGCCCAAGAACCCAGGGCGATGATTTAAGCGATGCGTCAGAATCACAAAAAATCTCATGGCAATGGAAGCAGACAAGAAGCTCTTCAAGAGCTTGGCCATCTCCAATTCTGAGCTGACCAATGAGATCCAACAACTAGCCCGTTCAAGGAGCCAACAAAATGGCGATCATATCGCCATCAAAGCCCTGCTTCTGAGGTTGTACAATTCAATCGTCCGGCTCGCAGGACGACGAGGACACCCACCGGCCCCGAACAAGACCATCATTGAGGCCTATCACAGTTTCTTCGAACCCATAGAGGCACTCGCTGGACTTCCCATGGGCGACTTCCTAACTGCGCGCATGTTTATGTACCTTTCAACTGCATTGATTCACGATAAATCTCTCAATTTGAGGTTTAGCGAGAGCAAGGCCGCAGCCGCTTCGGCATTCTTATATGAGTTTTGCATCGAGCTGGACGACGGGTTGCTCGAGCCCCTGAAAAGGATATGGGCCAAGGATAACCAGGAGCAGTTCCACTGGGTCTTTTCCGAGTGTCCAGTTCAGCGCTCAGAAGAGTCGGGTATCGATCCTGCCAGATATCCAGACCTTACACAAGCGCTGTCGCCGGAGGAACTCAAAGCAGCAGGGGGGAAAGGACGGCAATGGTTTCGTTCAGACCCTAAGGATGAACCGGACTGGAAACTCTTCTCCACAAGGCTTCCTGATATTGATGACGAAGACACTGAGAATCTTCTTTGGAAATGCATAGGAACTGACGGTCCTATTTGCTCGGGCCGGGTCTACCGCACACTAAACAAGGACGCTGGCGAAGAATCTTTTCGCTCTGTTCCTGTTCTTCGAAGATCACGGCAGTTCATCCTTGATGCGCGGCAAATCTCAAAGCCCCTGATAACCAAACAGGGACGCCATCTCCTGGCGGGGATACTCTTTAGGGCAGAGATACCTACCGAAATCCGAGAAATGATTTGGACATATATGAGAGAGCTGCCGCCGCCTAGACAAACCGACTACCTCAAAGGCCTCGACATTGCCTCGGCCTACTCCCCTTTTCCAAAAGTCCCCGAGCCTTGCCAGGAGTGCAAGGGGAGAAAAGTAAGACGGCGAGACAAGAGCATAAAGGAAACTTGCCCAGAACACACCATTTACGTTTGGAATCTCCCTCTGCGCATGTTCCACGTTCTGCACCCGGAGGGGAACTCAGGATGGTGGCCCTGCGCGGAGGGTCTCGAATGTTCTGGGCACCATGACGATGAAGAATGGCGCGTGGAGGATCAAGACGAACTTCTAGGGTGGATTGACGCCGTCATTCTTGAACGCAACTATGAATGTTCCGAGCTCTACGATACAGGCTACGGTCCGCATGAATCCATCACCAGAAGCCCGAAAGAAGACGAGACGAGACGAGAGAGATTATTTTCAGAAAATGGTCCTTTCGTGGACGTAACGGAGCAGCGCAAGATGGAAGGCGGTCTCTGTGGTCCCCTGAGCGTGATGGCGCACAAAGCAGCAGTAGTCCAAGCGTGGAATGATGGGGGAGAAAGAAGAATCGAAACAGCCGAGGTTCAATGGGCGCTGGGACGCAACTTGGTCGAACAGGGGAGGGCTGAAGATACGATGAAGAACCTGTGGCATGGTACTACCCGTTCCTGTTGGTTTTGCCGAAGGTAAGCAACCGAGATGTCGTTCGTGAATGAGTCTGCTAACTCGGTAGACGTCCGCCGGATTATTTTAGTAGGCCACGTCACTTCCCACCCTTGATGGCTGACTCGTCAGACTCAGACACGGACTGAGAATAGGTACCTTCATGAGGCGTGATAGAACTATGCACAAAGTCTCTTCATTTGTTTGCCATTCGCATCAAAAGTGGGCATATGTAGCACTCAAACAAATGCAAACGCGAAGACGAGAAAATCCCTTTTGAGCTCTACCGATCAACTTCCGGCTGAGATCATATTGAGTGTCTTTGACAACCATTCTCTGCCGCAAGGCGAGGGCATTTCGACTCTCGCCGACCCCATCAGAAGGGCAGTTGAATCATAGACAATAAACGAGGACCCAGGAAGAATAAAATTTGCCAGCTTCTCAATATTCTTTTTATCCCGCACCTGATATTGTTCGCAGTTAGACAGTCTATAAAAAAAAGAAGATAAACTCGACCAATTGACGGAACCTGTCCCGATCGGAACCGGGCCATTTTGTAATTCCCCCGAGTCGCCACCTAGGTGCGTCAATGCATGAGGCACCGCTCCACATGCTGAAACAGGCCTAGATTTATCATGATTCTTGAGTCACCGAGTCGGCTGCGAAGACAAAGACTCCCGAGTTTGGCGGGACATGCTCTGCCGATGTTCCTGGATCCATATATAGATAGACTTGAACAGCCATGCTAGAGCCTTTGAGGGACGCTAAAATCAAGCCAGAATCAGACTTCTTTGCGATTTATTATACTTTCATTGCGGCTTAGAATACACCATGGCTCTCACTTTGGAAACAGCCGGAAAGATTCCAGCCAACGCCCCCTATTATGACCTCGGCCATCATAAGAGGCCAGTCGCCACCAAAAACCCAGACGCTCAAGAATGGTTCAACCGAGGACTCATTTGGGTGTATTCCTTCAACCACAGAGAGGCAGCTGCATGCTTCGAGCAGGTCATCAAACATGATCCAGAATGTGCCATGGGCTATTGGGGCGCCGCTTTTGCCTCGGGACCCAACTACAACAAGGTCTGGATGGCCTTTGACGAGAGGGATCTAAAGGTTTCTCTCAAAAAGTGCTACGACTATTCTCGAAAGGCGAAGGAGCTTTCGTCCGCTGCTACTCCCGCGGAACAGGGTCTCATCGAGGCCCTTCAACATCGCTTTCCGAGCACCGAGCCACCCAAAGATTTCACACCCGCTGTTCTGGCATACGCCGATGCCATGAGACAGGTTCATCGTCGCCTTGGCAAGGATGACTTGGACGTCATTACCCTCACGGCTGACGCATTGATGAACACGGCGCCTTGGAAGCTTTACGAGGCCATGACAGGAAAGCCCAACTTGGAAACCCCCGTTCTGGAGGTTCACGACGTGCTCGAGCGCGGTCTGGAGCTTCCAAGTGCAAAGAAGCACCCCGGAATCCTTCACATGTACATCCACCTGGTTGAGATGTCCAACAGCCCAGAGAAAGGCATCCGGGCAGCTGATTACCTACGCAACCTTGTCCCTGATGGTGGCCACATGGCTCACATGCCAAGTCATATTGACGTGCTCGTCGGGGACTATCGCCGAGCCCTGTACACCAATCTCGCCGCCACAATTGCCGACGACAAGTACTACGCCCGAGAGGGCGGCAAGAACTTTTACTCGTTTTACCGCATGCACAACTATCACTCGCTGATCAACGGAGCCATGATGGCGGGTCAAGCTCGTGAAGCCCTGGAGGCTACTGCACGCATGGAGGCCACCATCACCGAGGACATGCTCTTGGTCCAGTCTCCCCCCCTTGCGGATTGGCTCGAGTACTTCAAGTCAGTAAGGGTGCACGTTCTCATCCGCTTTGGAATGTGGGAGGAGCTCAAGAAGCTCCCTCTCCCAGAGAACAAGGAGCTCTACTGTGTCATGGAGGCTTCGGCCCATTACGGCAAGGCTATCGCGTGGGCTGCCACTGAAAACGTTGAGGAGGCCGACAAGGAGCGAGAGCTCTTCCATGAAGCCCTCAAGTGCGTTCCTGAGACACGACTCATCTTCCCCAACAAGGTTCTCGATGTGTTCCAGGTCGCCGTGGCGATGCTTGACGGAGAGATCGAGTATCGACGCGGCGACTACAAGCGAGCTTTTGAGAGCCTGCGTCTAGCGATCGAGAGAGACGACTCACTGATCTACGCGGAGCCTTGGCCCTGGATGCTCCCGGCCCGTCACCCATACGCGGCTCTACTTCTTGAGCAGGGACACGTCGAGGAAGCGGCACAGATTTACGCCGAGGACTTGGGACTCGACGACAAGCTGGTTCGAGCTCTTCGGCACCAGAACAACATCTGGGCGCTCCATGGGTACCACGAATGTCTAGTCCGCCTTGGACGCACAGCCGAGGCACGCATCATACAGAGGCAGCTCGCCATCGCCGCAGCGGGCGCGGACATTGAGATCAAGTCCTCTTGCTTCTGCCGACTGGAGACAATGGAGAATGGAAAACAGAGCTGCTGCAAGTAGGGTATTTGGTCTGATCTTGGAAAACAAAGCTCCTCTCTGGAGGATGGTTTCTGATTCGCACATCAAGTCATGATGTTTATTGTGCGGCCAAGAAGGATCTTCTTGCTAGATAGCCGCTAGAAAAGTATGTAACTAGGAAAACGAATACTAGCAAATGATCGAGTCTTTGAAAGCCAGCTCCACCTCAGAAGTCGATGTGTTGTAACTACAAAAACATTCCAAGTATCCAGCCCCTTCCTCTACTTGGTATCTTTGTGGATTTCGTCACTTAACAAACAAACAAGCTCCATAAGCGTGAATGGTGCGTGTTAGACTGCCTCTTTTGTTCCTCATTCATCGTTCAGCTTCCGTTCTGAGGGACATGAGGAGTGACGGCTGTACTTGGCTTTTCATGCAACAGGCAAGACACATGGGTCAAAAAGGAGGCGATTCGACTCTTTTATATGCATAATGAACTAGGTCTATATCTGTACCTCTATTGTCCTCCGCCCATAGCCATTTACTGCTGCTTGCGAGGCTCAGGACCCGGGTTGACCTGTGCCGCCTCCACAGCGGCCACAGCCTTGTTCTGATCTTCGTAAACCTTCTGAACCGTTGGCCGAGCCTCCATGCGCTTCATCCAAGCCCCAACCTTGGGGAACTTTTCATAAAGATCCTCTCCTCCAAATCTGGGAGCCCAGCGCTGCCAAGCCACAAAAGAAAGATCCGCAAGCGTGCACTTGTCACCGACGAGCCATTCTTTGTCGCCCAACGATCTCTCTAGAACGCTGTTGACTCTGTGGATCTCCTTGACGTAGCGGTCGATGGCGCTCTGCACCTTCTCGGGGTGGAATTTGGTGAACCAGGAGGCTTGCCCGTAGTAAGGGGCCTGGCCCGAGACTTGGAAGAAGAGCCACTGCTGAATCTCATGCTTCTGCTGAAAGTCGGTGTAGCCAAGCTTATGATCCTTGTCGTATTGCTCAGTAAGGTAGCTGACGATGGCTCCAGATTCCCAAAGGGTCAGGCCCGTGTTTGGATCCTCAATCGTGGGTAGGCGTCCGTTCGGACAGAGGGACAGGTATGGTTCCTTCTTGACATCGGTGAAGTTGACGAATCTGGTTTCGTATGAGATTTCCAGTTCCTCCATGACGAGAGCGACCTTCCAAGGGTTAGGCCCATATTGGTGCGAGTAAAGAATGATGGGTTGCATTGTGAGAAATGACTGATGTTGAATAGTGTGAAATGTGTATCCTGCCCCGAGACATCTTTAGCACGAACCGTCATGTCTTATACTATTTCGATATGTTGTTTAGTACAAGACACGGATCAATTAAGTCATTATCCCGAGCTCGCTTCACCTCCTATTGCATTTCCCTGCTATTACTCACATCGGGGATCTCCATATGGGTGGGACATCGGTGACCAGATCCCCTAAATCAAGACCCCGAAAGGTGCCCGAAGGCCTTGGCGCCGAAAGTATAATCCATGATAGCTATAGGACCTCCTAGTTAATTGCATCGAAATTTTAGAATAATGTGGAGATACACTCAGCTCGCTAAGCCAATATGCTGGCAACACCAGCTTAGGTGTACCACACTGCTCGCATTCAGTTTTGAATATATCTTTCACTCAAGGAGGAACACGCACACTATAACTTCTTGACCTGGCTTCTATTCCTTTCTTGACTCTTCCTTTCTCCTCCTCTTCATTTATATTTTCAGTGTATATGCTTCTGGGCCGGTCAAATGCCCATCGAATCACATTCAACCAACCTGTTAGCAAGTAATCGCAGAGCTAAGAGCGCCGTGCACGCCATAGAAGTTTGTAGTGTAATTGTAATTGCCAGTTGTCACCTGCCCAGTCTCACCATCATGCAGGCTGAGAGTTCCACGGCATCAGACCA
Source organism: Fusarium falciforme (assembly GCF_026873545.1). Taxonomy (NCBI): domain Eukaryota; kingdom Fungi; phylum Ascomycota; class Sordariomycetes; order Hypocreales; family Nectriaceae; genus Fusarium; species Fusarium falciforme. Next base: position 6,138,930 of record NC_070544.1, on the reverse strand, counting down.
GCCAGCCTGAGGTTGAAAATGATCCGTTCGGACGCCGACTTGATCCGAACCAATCGCCTGTGGCCGGCTTTCCTCGGCAGGCAGCGTCAGATAAGTCAAGTCATCATCAGCTCAGGCAGTGCCCAAATGTGCACATTTGTCGACTGCTCACATCGAATCGTCTATTATACACTGCCACCACCACCCGCCCCAGTCCCCTGTGTGTTGAATGTCTTGCCGATCTGACCATGGGTGCGAGAAAGGTTGAAAAGCGAACGCCTGCCTGTGAGGCATGCCCCGGCGCTGCTTTGCTCCCACAAACCTCTGTTGTCTCTGTGGACGGCGTAGGGTCTGCTATGGTTAGTCGCCTGATTTGTTTCGGTCCTTTGTGGTGACCGGTTTTCCAATCACTTCATACTGACCAGCCAAGTTACCAGCTCCAGTCTCTGTGGCCGTGTGGCAGTGTGTGAGTTTTCCCAGACTGTTCCTTTTTTACAGCGCCGACTAACGTTTGGGGAGTGCAACTGTGGGTTTGAATCGCAAGTATCTACGTCTCGCATCTGTTGTTGCTGCAGTCATTATCGGTGCTCGAGCTGCAATTACGCATTTATTTACTCATATTAAAAAATACTTCCTCAAAACTCTGTGCTAGGTTCCACTAGTGCAAGCAAGGGTTATTCAACATGAACTCATCAACTCGATCTTCGAACTTGGTCATCATCGACTCATCCGCGTACGAATGGGATGAGAGGTTCATCAGCGGCCAGCCCCAAACCTATCAGTCACAAAACACTCCATTTGTTGTAGGCAGATCCGAAATAGCGTCGAGCCATGTGCCTACCGCGGCTAACGAACTCATCGATTGCTTTTTAACTGTACTGGGTGATCGTGGTGTGCCACATGGGCCCAGTACTTATCAAGACCTGGACCTTCGAGCTTTATGTACCGGATGCAACATGAAAACAGTCGAAGATGGTCTGGAGGACAACGTCAAGAAGCCCATTGCACTGCTGGATGACAGATCTCGGTTGGCCGACAAGCAACTGGCTGTAGCAGGATACAGGCGTGCAAATCCTGGGCTGTTAAACGTGAGCCAACTGTTAGTTGAGCTGAAAAAGGCGGTATGCTGAAGAACAAAGAATTAGTGTGTACTCGGATGCTAATTACCTGATCGATTAGAGATACAATTGCCGTGGCCAGCCCGATGCTGAAAGAAGGCTTTTGTGAGATGCTTATGCACGAGAGATTATATCAGAGCCTCACTAACGTACTTACTAGATATGTGACAAATCCAGACAGTTGGGTGATCATGGTCTTGCTGTCCACCGCATCTCCCGAGCAAGCACTGTACCTCACCGAGTTTTTCTACAAGTACCTCGGCTCTAAAACTTCCCTTGGCATACATCGCCCGGTTCGTTTAACTTCTCGAGATACTTGCTGGATACCCACTGACTGATCCCTTTTCTAGCCACGAGGAGTTCTTTCTTTCGCATTGGAGTTTCACTTACAGTTCTATGTCTGGCGCGAAGAAGATGTATTGCGGGAAGATCCGAGAAAGAAGAAGAGCGATAAGCCCCTGCGAAGGTCGTTTCGACTTAACCACATTGATGAAGCAGTTTCCGAAGGGGTTTCTCAGGTCTGCATTTACGAGGCCCAGATCTCGTGTCTAGTAGCAGGCCTGGACAACCATTCATGGATGGCATATCTGTTCATCGACACATACTATCAGGAAGACTCCTCTTCTGAGAGTGTGGGGTATTATAACTCCCAGGAAGACCTCAGAACGGATCCTCTCGCAGCTGGCACAGTGGACTCTGATCTGCCAATATGGACTCCGAGAGAGTACTTCCTCGTTGTGTACGAGTGTCGGCTGAAGCAAGTCAAGCACGCTCTTCAGAACCTGGTCTCGAGACTGTTGCTGAAGCTGGAGCCCTACGTAAGATTTCAATCTTCGCTGAAACCGATCTTCTTAGAACTGACATCGTGGCCTCAACTGAAGATTCAAGATTCCATGACCCTTGCCCCTCGTCCTACAGACGAAGGCATCTCACCAGCCCAAAAGAAGAAGATACAGCAGATGTTGAACGAAGCCAGTAGGGTGTTACGACAAACCATTCACTCGATCTGTAAGGCCGTCGAGGTCTGGGACAGATTCAGCAACCGGGATGCAGCCTACCTATCAGACATCCTCCGACCTAGAAGCGGCAGGCCGGACCCGATCCCCCCTTTTAGAGTTGTTGCCAGAATAGGGGAGCACATCGACGGACTGAGGGATCTTCAGCGTCTCGCCGAACAGCAGCAAGAACTTTGCGCGGGCCTTGCCCGTGAGGTATGTCGACTATTTAGGGGACGGCGAGGAGTGGCCGATTGTCCATCTAAGAAACTTACAACGTCAGCTGGAAATGGAGCTCGTCATGGAAGACAACGAGATCACTGTCCAGCAACAGGCAACGGGCGAATTACTAAAGACCTTGACAGCAATCAGTGTAGTGAGTAACACGTGAATAATCCCCCACATTGGCCAACTCCGGTGCTTACTATTCCAAGCTATTCCTACCCCTGACGGCCACGGCTGCTCTGTTCAGCATGCAGCCAGGCGTTCTACCCCCTAGCTTCTACACCGGAAAGTCATTTCTGCTTTGCTGGCTCCTGCCCACGTTTGTTGCAGTGGTAGCTGGTGTATACTACAACCGAAAATCGTTCCGGCTGAGCCGTTCTCGAAGAGGAGAGGCCTCGCTCCAGGATCACATCTACTCACTACAAATGCGAGGCCGGTATACCGAGTCGGCAAGGTCTTTGCTCTCAATGGGAGCAGATATCTCATACAGGGATGATATTGAACTTGGGCCTGTTTCACGTGTGGCGAGCTTTCTTGACTAGGGGAATGGTTTCTTATTTCTCAATGACGTCTCCGTCGTACACAAGATCAAAGAATAGGGTCATGGTCATGTATGGAACTTTGCGAATGAGACCCAGACAAGCCAAACCAATTGACTAGACCACGACTGAGGAAAACAGACATTCCAAGTCCTCAACTTCATCTGTAGTCCTCTGAGACCTCTCCCTTTCCCTGAGCTCTTGTTTCTCTTTCCAGTCCCTATTCTCAGGATTAATTCTCCCACTCTCCCGAGAAAAGTCCCTAACCCTCAGTGTTCCGCCCATCGGCAAGGCAGTTCTATGCGTAGCCTTGATAAAATGGTCCAGTTGCTCTTTGTCTCTGAACTCGATGTAACCCATGTACTCTGATATTAATCCGATAGACTGGGGTGAGTAGTTAAAGAACCGACGGGCCAGTTTCATCGCTGAATTGAGAGCGTGGAAGTGGCCCTTGGGAACGGATCGTTGCGGTGAAAGGATGCTCCTTGCTGTTAGGGACCTGGAAACCCTTCTTCTTGGTGAAAATTCCAGCGATACGGCCACATTCTTGTCGAAGCCTGAGCTTCTGCTGGTTTTCTGGAAGGAGAAGTGCACCAGCCAGAGCGCAAGTGGCCACGGCATCATCTCCGGCGTTGTCAGCAACGCCACCGCCGAGATCCCCCCTGCCAGGCTTAAGATCTTGTCAGTGGTACCTGAAGATCTTGAGTAGAGATGTAAGCCCGGCGACATTCCCAACTGGCGCTATATCTTTGGCAATGTCACGAAGATCCGCCCAGGCTGAAAAGAAGCGCATCGCTTGCGGGAAGTATTCCCACTCGGCTGCCATCCCAAACCCAATCATCACGAGGTTTGCCTTCTTGTCGCAGCTCTGGATGAAATCCAGAATGGCAGCTTCGAGGTCTTCGAGGTCAACTTGTCGCTCCTGGCCAAAGCGATGAGCGCGGCGAACTGGCATGCCGAGATGCCCCCCAGTGCGAACAAGACCGTCTTGTCTGCCTTGGTCTATCTTGATGTTGAGAGTTAGGCCTTTAAGTTGCTTCGCTGCGCAAATGTCTCGGAGATTCGGGCGGTCGGTATTGGGTGACGTCGTTGAATCTGGTGCCGGTGCTGGGAAATATGCGAGACCGACTTGATGGAGGATGCGGTCCTTTTCGTTCGTGATGGCGACATGTTCTGTATCTATCACGAGGAAAGCCGAGTCCTTGAGCGCATTGCGTAGACCTTGTAGTCGTGTGATCCTGTTGCTGAAGAGGTCCCTGGAAGCCGGCTCGCGTTGGAGGTGCTCGTAGGTAGCAATGTTGTTGGAGGGACCGGACATCGGCAGAGTTATGGGACTTCCTGACTGGCCTCGCTGGTTTCTGGAAGGACACGATCCCAATGATTAAAATATAGCGAGGGACGAGTCGTCAATGAAGATGAGGGATAGCATTGAAGAGTGAAGTGTTCTTAAATGGGGAAGCACAGGTGAGTCGCAGGTATGTTGGGGCGGTGTCAAGGACGACTACGGGGTCAGGGAGGCCAAAGAACAAGAAAAGAGCGGTGCACATCCAGGTATTTATTATGCTAATTGACTTGCAGAAGGTTTTACAACTCAGCTATGTAGGTAGATAAAGTTATGCCATGCACGTACTGTAGTCAGTTATGAGAGAGTTTACCTTGGGTTTCGCCTCTCATCGTGCGTTTCCGACTCGTCATCGAGTATCCATGTCGCCTACCGTTGAAGAGAGGGAGAAGATGGCCCAAAGAGCCGGCAGAGTTCTTTAGAAAGGCCCAGAAGTCTTCTGATTGCCCTCGTCGACCATCTCGCTGGGCCTAGTTGAGATGTGGCCTCTCATGCGAGCCAGCTTCGTCGATGGCATCTGTTAGTCTTCACCGCTGACCCTCCACTATCAATTTACAATGGATTCGGTCATTTAGTCGCCCTTGAGCACTCCGCGAGGCACTTTGGGTGTTGTCATATGGGTAAACTACCTGGTGATTGAACAGACGAGATCAGGGAACTCCTTGTTGGCACCCAGGGCGCAAAAACAGCGCCGGACACCGCAGTTGGAAATCAATACTTATAGCTCGAGTATAATGCAACTCGCAGTGCGCACAGTCAAAGCTGTGGGCTGAGGCAGAGGCATAGTAAGGCCTCGAGTCGTCGCCGCGTTTCCCTCGTCATTGGCGTCCTTGTTCATCGCGTGGCCGTCGCATCGTCGTGATCCCGGCGATGGACCTCCTCCTTGGCGCTTTCAAGTTATTGTATTGCTCGAAGTCTGCTCGGTCGTCCGTTCCGTGAGAATTGATGGTTGTTGGGCTCGATCGTGAATGGGTTGCAACTGCGAGGTTTCATTTCAACCCCCTTCCACGCCTGTCATTTCCGATAAAGGATTGAAGTATCTGCGATGTGTCAAGAAACCCAATGCCGCACAGCATGCTTGTTGAAGGGCAAAGGAAAATGAAGATGCCTGAGTTGCGCTAGATTCCGTCTCCAATGGTTGTGTCGCTTGAGGGAAGACAGCCTGCCCCTCGATTGGGACGCCCAGGTCCAAGAGCTTCTAGGTTGTGCCTACGGTCCGCGTCGTACTTGGCATGCCGGTCGTTTGCAGGGTCGCTTAATTCAGCCTCAGGTTTCGAGAGTTTGTGGGTGTCGGTCGAGTCCGAAGCAGCGACAGCCTTGTTGACCTTTGGGAGGCCGATGCTGGCGACGCGAGGTTCTTGGGGTCCGTTGAGACTCAGCTCGACTCAGCAGTCTCAGGTCGGTGTCCCATGGGCTCAATCCCTTGTTTAGACGTCGATTCGTGGGTTCTGCGCTAACGAATGGGCTGTGACGGCATTCGGTCCCGAGTCGAGCTCGGTAACGTCCTTAGCCTATGCCCGAAGGGATCACTCGGGAGGGAGCGCGACGAGATGTCAAAAAAACAGCTAATGCTAGAATGGTGAAAAATTTTCGGTACGTCAACAATACCATGGAGATAAACAGAAGCGGGTGGAATCGAAAGAATAAAGACTTTGGGGGCGAGCCTGATTTTCTGTTTCTGCCCAAGGGCTCGACCACGCACGTCGCTGACGGCTGCGGAATGGAGGGGGAGTGATCGCAGTGATGGATGCTTCGAGGCCGTATGTTTACCTGCTCTGCAAGTATGAGGGAGTACAGTAACTGACATGATTATTTTTAGTCGACGCAAAATGTGCAATGGATGCATTCGAGGGTTGAAAATGCAATCAGGGCCAGAAGGGAAGTGCAGGTTGATAAGCGTGTCAGAGTCGCGTCGATTCTTGGCGCGCCGAGGGGAGGCCTCCCCACACAAAGAAGAGAAACGGGAAAACATCTTCATCACACCCTGACCGGATATTCAGTGCGCATTTCGGTCGTTTCGCGCACGAGGCTGAGCAGGTGCGCTCCGTCGTGGGAGGCAGATTGCGAGGCACCTTCGGCCTGGGCATTGTCAAGAAGTTCCACCAGCGGCGGACCGTTGATGATTGGGTCCGGGACAGTGACAGAACAGGAGTCATCCACGGGAAATCTTTACGAAAACGCCACCCCGTTGGCGGCGCGTTTCAAGATCTTTGCAGCCCCTGGATGGACGCAATGATTGGATGTCAGGAGTTGTAGGACAATGGAGACTCGTGTCACAGTACAGTACCCGTCTTTGTTTCTTGCACTCTTTGTCTCCCGCAGGTGAAATCTGCTAGCCCGTATTGATACAGCACTGAATGGAGACACGACGTCACGGCCCGCCACAGTACGACAGGCCTGGGCGTTTTTGGCGTCGACGTTTCCTGGGTACAGTAGAACCTGTGTGCGGTTGACCATGTCAAGGCGTTTATGGAGGCCCACGTTAGAGACAACTGGAACCTATCAACCTCCGAAACATCGGAGTCTGGACGGGCAGTCAACCTGTCTGCGGTCCCCAGCTTCATCCGCTGTGCGTGAAAGCTCATGGGGCCTTGTGGCGATCAGGTGGGACGCAACCGGGGCCCATCCTGTCCGCCCATCCCTGGCGGATCGCCAAGCTGCCAAGTCGCCAAGCTAGGAGCCCGCCACTGAGACCCTTCGGTACGGTTGATTGAAGATGGCCAACATGGAAGCTTTTACTCAGAGCAAATCAATCGCAACTCCAAAGATCATAAAAAGAGATATTGGAAAATACCTTCTCGGTGCCGTGATTCCCGTTTGGACTCGTCCTCGACCCTTGGCGGCCTCACTCCCAAGACTTGGATTCGGGCTTTGGCTGTCTTCACGTCTGTGTTTGGCGACGTCATCTCTGATGGCCCCAGAGCCCAGTTGAGGATGGGGAAGCTCTTGAATGGCTGGATCCATCATCCGTCCAGGGGGCGTCCTTCGGCACTAAGCCCCAGGGGGCCAGGGCCAACCTTAACGTGAGAGCCCTCCCTGCGCGCTGCTCCAACTGGCTGCCCGACCCAGCCCATCTAACACCGGGCTTTCAACGTTGCCCCACGGCATCGAGAAGAATAAAAACGCTAGAGGTACAGGAGACCAGTTTGTCTTGTCATAAGGATAGGGAGAAACGTAGCATAAGAGCAAGATAATAACATATAGAAGACGCTTAGAACATTACCTACTATTATTGAATCAGCTCTAATTTTTTATTAATTGTAGAAAAATCCCATCCGCCAAAACAGTAGCAGTTGAAAAGAGTTAGAGGTACCTTATTTCTTCACTTGGCGCACGCCAACGACCTGACGTTCGCTGCGCCTCTGACAGCAGTGCATCAACCGTACGCCGGAGAGGACCAGGAACTGGCGGCCAGAGTTGTCTGTCGCCTTTTTCTGCCTTTTAGCGGGTCCCCATCCTTTGTCTACGCACCTGTGATGGGCTCCGATATTGATATGGGCTGCCGATGCCCCCTTTCTCCTTGATCTCTGTTTCTTCACTCTTCTTCCCTCTTTTCAAGTCGCAGCGTTCAGTCTCTTCCTCATTCATTTGGCTGTTGCTGCAACCATCAAGAGGTTGTGATTCTCCAAACAACTATTACAACGATTCCCCAAATTACGTACCATCGCATTTCTCCACCATGGGTATCTGCGCCGTTCAGAGCAAGCCACATGTGGCTACCCTCCCCAGACCCAGTCTTATCCGAATGAACCTCTCCAGCGTTATCGACAAGAGCAATGATCACCAGCTGATCTCGCCTGTCGGCCTCGAACAGATCGAGTGGCGAGACGAGGTGGAAAAGAAGGACATTGCCCCGTCCAGCATTACTTTTGGAAACGCAGTGACCAAACCAACCAACAAGGCTTTCGTCCCAAGCTATACTGGGACCATTGTTCTTGACGAGAATGGTGAGTGGCTGCCGTCGCGCAGGGGCATTGTGGCAACTGAACCGTGCTAACAGCTACCGGGATACCTAGGCTACCAGCTTTACTATAATGTCATTGCTTTCAGTTTTGTCGCCATCCAGCTGTTCGAATGCATGTCGGCAGCTTATTCCGAGGCATTCGAACATCCCAAGCCCTCGGCCGATTCCCCTTGCCAAAACGGTGGCACCGATGTCGACGTCAACAGACAAGTCTCATCTTGTGCTGGGTACGACCCACATGTCTACGGCGGTTACAAGCGACAGAACACTAGTAGCGGAGGTGGAGGATCCGAGCCCAAGAAGCATCGGTCGAACAACCAGGGTGATGGCAACTACAACAATGCCCCTCCCGGCGATAATGGAGCCAGCAGCGGCAGTGGCCATGGCGGTCACGGCGATAATGGTGGAGGTTCCAACCAAAATAACGACACCCAGAATTCCAATGTATCCACCGAAAAGAGATTCGCATGTCCTTTTCATAAGTTGGATCCTGTGCTCCACGCAGCCTGCGAACCCATCAAGCTGACCACTTGGGATCGCGTCCTCCAGCATATCCTTCGAGCCCACGTTCTTCAAAAGCACTACTGCCCCAACTGTCGCACCCAGTTTAAGGGGACCACGGCGGAAAGCGAGAAGAATAAGCACATCAGAAGCGGATGCCAGTTTGTCGGCATGATGGAAGCCGGATACATTTTTCTCCAAATCGACCCCGCGAATCTCTGTTTCGAGACCGACTATGAGAATCTCAAGGGGCTTCCACGCGGTTCTGACGAGGAGAAGTGGTTCAAGGCATGGGACAAGTTGTTCCCTGGGGTGCCACGTCCTGCATCCCCTCTCTTTGAGAGCATCGTCGATATCCTCCGCCGCAATGCGCGCCGTGCCCTTGCTGAGGTACCGGAGCCGCTCAGGAGCATGTTTAACAATGCCATCTTTGATCTCCCCACCGTGGCTTCGCGGCTTGCCTCGCGGGATCTGGCCCCGCCAAATTCCGCCCCGACTTCCACCCCGGCGGCCATGGCGACCCCGACCATGACCCCACTGGCTCCCGCCTTGTCCCCAGACCAGATCGCCGCTCAGGCTCAGGTTCCGCCTCCGGCCCCGCCCTCGGCGCCAACATCCAGGCGACCTCAAGTTCCGCCTGGCATGCGCGCCAACTCGGGTGCTGGCAATAATAACCCGACCATGCAGCGCATGCAGGCCCAGGCTCGAATGAACCTGTCCAGCCTGCCATATGGCTCCAACCCGACTGCTAGAAGGGCGCTGCCGGTCCAGGCTCAGACGAATCCCCAAGTCCGACAGGGCCAGCCCTCCAGTGGCTGGCGGATGAATCCTCCAGCCAGGCCCCACCCGCCGGCTCAGGCTCGCATGAGTCCCTCCGCCGGGCACGGCCCACACGGTGCGACTGGCCGGTCGATTCCTGCCCTACCAGATCAGGTTCTACTCTACCCAGAGAGTCCTGTTGGCCAGAGTTCTATCGGGCAGCAGACCCCTATCGCTCAGCAGAACCCTATCGCTCAGCAGAATTCCTTGGACGAGTTGAACAACCTCGACCCGCTTCTACAGGCATGGGACGGCTCGATGCAGGACATGTTAAACAATTCGGGTTGGGACTTGGGCAATGAAAACATCTTTGCCAATCCCGGGATGGGTCTTGACTCGGGCGTTGATGAGGATGAGGATGACGATGAGATGAACCACCCCTCAGCCTTGGGTAACGGCTCTGGCTTCAGCTATCCGGGCCCAGGATCGGGGTACATGGAATGACGCCGTCGCATTGACGAGGCATTTTTACCCTAGGCTGCGGCTTGGAGGAGCAACATTGAGGATATTTCCTAGAGTATATTTGGACGTTTGAACTTGTCTATTAGTTATGCTATTTACATCTTGTTGTTGCCCACAAACATGCTCGTGAAGTCATCCCGACCCAGGGTATAGAAAGGGTATTGGCCAAAACTACCTAGTACTTGGTCGCTACATCCTTTGCCCAACACGACCACAATTTGAGCCTCTCTCACACGCTATTGTGTTCCTTCACCATCTTCCCTACGAGATTCCCCAATGTCAACTTGCACAACGCTGCTTGGGCCATCTTATCATCCTGCCCGGCCTCCTCTAGCATCCCTTGTTTCTTCAAGAAGTCGGAAACGACTGTTTGACCGTACTGCTTCCAGTAATCCCGGGCCATGGAAACTTCTAGTCCCAATCCTTTGCTCAGGTACGGTGAAGAAACCGACTCTTGGTCAGGGAAAACAGTGGCATTGATCCGCTCCCAACGCCGTTTGTTGCTGAGCTGCGGCTTGTCGTCCCTTGCCAACCTGGCTTTCTGGTAGTAATTGATGCCTTCCGGCAGCACCAGATCTCGTAGTTCACACCCTCTTTTAATGATGTGGCTGTCGCACTGACTTGCAGAGTCGAACACCTGAGAGCAGATAGGGCAGTAGGGAGGCCTCATGTGATGTCGCTGTACGTGTCTGATGACGTTTTCAGGAGTCACCAGATGGTGCTTTTTGAGGCACTGTTGATGTCTTTGGGGATTTGATGCGTAAAAGGGGCAGGAGAAGTGAAAGGTTCCCCTTGGTGGCGAAATAACGACGAATTCATCGTCGCTGCTTTCTTGATGGCTTGAGGTTGTGGGCTCTGACTGCCAGTCTGATGGTCGTGAGCGCTTGCGAGGCGGTTCTTTTTTGTCCGGTGGCGCAGTGTACTGCGCAATGTCTATAAACTCCCGGACTCTCTTGAAGGAGATGTCCAAGAGTGGTTGCACTACCTGTTGGAACCTGTGGTCTTCAGGTAATACCAGAATGTTGGCATCAGACTGGTCTCCACAGCACGACTCGACATCAGATTCATCACTGTCAGAGTCTTCGAATTCATCTTCTGATGAAGCTGGAGTGATATAGCTGTGTGCGCCAGAGATGTCTTGGCGGGAGCGAGATGACAATTGACGATGGACAGGGGTCCCCGGCCTGCTCCGTTTGGTACCAGTCAAACCCGCCGCTGTGGACGAGCTATGTGATCCGGCCGGAACATGTCTGTATGGGAGGCTCTTTGTGGTATGTCTGGTTGGAGGTGTAGAGTGCCGTGAAGTTGGAGAGTGAGGAATGGCCATTGTGGATATCAATGCTTTTTAAGGCACAAGAAAGTGAAATGAATTGAGTAGATCAACCATAAGAGGGAGGATAGAGAATGAAAACATCGCAAATGTAAAGGAAGAAAGATCCGGTATTATATAGCTACTCGAAAACTCCCTACCAACATTGAGATGAAGTTTGACCTTACCGCCTGGTCGCCTTGGCAGAGGACCACAAAGTCTCAGCCTTGGAACACAGTCGTGCTGTGGCTTCCGACCCATGTCCGCTCTAAGGCCGGTGATTGGACCGATCAGATGCACCCCCCACACTCGCCCTCACAGCTGTGTTGAGAATGCCCCTTGGATTGCTCTCGCTTTAACGAAAGACGACGTATGACGGGGCGAAATCCCCATGCATCGTTGGCTCGATTATGCACCAACTGCCGATTTCCTTTATTCTAATTGCTTGCTTACAGTACCTTGACCGAAGATCCAACGCGATTGAGTTGAACGCCTCTTGGGAAAGACTGACGTTGTTCGCCCTCCGCTAGCACCCATGCCCAGGCGGCCGCGCACCATTGAGAACCAATCCATTAAACTCGATTGAAAGCATCACCGTCACAGGCATGGACTATCTATGCTGTGTGGTAGGCAGGAGGCAATTGGATTATCTACCCAGCTACACTGCTGCCTGCTCAAGTAAAAAAGTATATCGATATTACCGAAGAAGCCTCTTCGCAACGTCATCAGCCAAATTAGCATCCCACTTCCCGCCGCCAAGTCATCTGCACCAGGGGTTGCATCCTCTCTCACAGTACCCATCCCTCAGCCTCACACTTGCGCCCTCGACCCTAGGAATCAGTCTTCTTCCGCCTCCCATACACGTACATTCTTATCTTTAGAAGCTGACGCAAGCCGATACGCAGAGGGTGAGAAAGCCACAGAAAAGACGGCATCTTCGTGGCCCCGGAGAACATGTATCCTCTGGCCAGTCCCTACATGCCATATCATGATGGTCTTGTCCGCAGATCCAGATGCCAAACGCTCACCATCGTGGGTAAAGGCAACGGACCAAACAAAATCTGTGTGGTCGCGCAGGCAGAGAAGTTTCTTGATCTGTTTGCCAGGACTCGTGTCCCAGAGGATGACTGTCTTGTCGGATGAGCCAGATGCAAAGCGTGAGTTATTCGGGGAGAAAGCTACGGCGTGAACACAGCCGATGTGGTCATCGAGAGTTTCCACAAGGTTTCCCTTCAGATCCCAGAGGCGTATCGTCATGTCAAGAGACCCCGAGGCCAGGTATCGACCATCAGGTGACAGGGCCACGGAGGCAATTGAAGAGTCATGACCTGATAGCTCCAGGCTTAGGTCACCACTCTCAAGATCCCATACCCGGATGAGATTGTCATGCGCACCCGATGCTAGGTAACGACCATCTATTGAGATGGCGACCGACATGATATTCGCATGGGCGAGGAATGTCTTTGAGGGGGAAGTTGGGGAAGCCAGCTCCCAAAGTCGGATCGTCTGATCCAACGACCCCGAAGCCAATGTGCCGTCCTTTGCAGATACTGCAACACTTCGAACAGTACCAAAGTGCAGTTTAATGGTCTTCTGGACACTCTTTGTTGACAAGTCCCAGATGCGAATGCTCTTATCCTCAGACCCCGAAACGAGCTGATTCCCATCGGCAGAGAAGACCACCGAGAAGACAGTATCCTCATGACCCGAAAGCACGTTGCTCCAGAGTAGGGGTTGACGGGATCGAGTGCTGTTTGCCTTGACACGCGGAGTATTGACTGAAGAAGCGTTTCTTGTTGGAGCATTTCCTGACGGAACATTTCTTGACGATGCATTTCTCGATGGGGCGTTTCCTGAGTGGAAATTCCCTGCTGCTTCATCCCATCCTAACGATGAAGAAACGTATCGCTTTTTCTCTCCGGGGGATGACTCAACCGGCGACGATGGCAACTCTTGGTAGGGCCGTGAGAAGGAATCTGATCTTGCTTGGCTCTCTGTCTTCGGTGTTGATGCTGGAGTCGTAGGTGTAGGTGCAGGCGCGGATGCAGGCGCAGAACTGCCACCGGTTCCCTCTTGCTTAGCTTCTGTCGACTTCCAAGGCTCCGGTCTTGGCCCAAACATGGGGTGACTGGTCCGCGGCGATGTAGGCGATCGTGAAACCTCTGCATGACTCCTTCGAGTTGTCGCCCGGCGGGTAGCCCCAACATCGTTGGTTGGCTCGTCGACTATGACCTGGCGAGTGCCAACAGTGTTGGACACGTTGGTGAAGTCAACTGACCCTGCCATGAGTCCATCTGATATGACGTCGGCTTGAAGGCGTGACATCCTAATGGTTCCCCGAGCTGTAGGTTGTGGTTGCGATGGCAGCTCGGGAGCCACAACAGGAGCCGCATTGGGCGGAGCATCAACTGGAACCACACTAGGTGGAGGATCAATGCGACCGACATTCGGGCTCGTCGAGACAGACACCGCGACGGTCTCAGTAACCCTCTGCGTAGCCCTCCTCTCCAACATCTCCGTAGTCTGAGCGGCCACATCCGCCGCACTCACGGCCCGCGCCGGGCGCGGCGCCAGCTCGTTGTCGTCCCTATCGTGCTTGCTGCATAGAGATCCCATACCTTTTCATGGCCTTGCGGATGCAGCCTCCAGGACTTGCTGGCCTCAGCTAGTGAGTTGTCGATGCGAACTGAGGTTCCAGCGAGTCAGGCCACGGAGTTGGTCGTGAGACCTGACCGGGATACCATTATCCTGGACGAGTAAAAATTGCCGCCTGGTTAATTGCACTTGTTTTAGAAATTGAGCTTAGCCACTTTCATCAGAGGGCCTTTTGTCTCAACACAGGTGTGAGCTGCAGGAATAACGCACAGCTGCGCTGCGAGATTCACGAAAATGCTTCGGGCCTGAAAGGACAAAGTGCTCTTCAATTATATTCTATTCTTCAATTGTATTGATAACTGCCTGGTAGTCTTTTTCTTCATTCCATCCACAGCTGTGGCAGTTGGAGGTATCACCTGCGCAGGGTTGTAGCCTGTAATTTCCGATGCATATCTGCACCAGACTTCCATTTACACCTTTTCCCACTTGAAGCACTTGAGCAACGACACCGTTTTCTGCCCAAATGGCTTCCTTTCGCCGCCATTCTCCTCAAAGCATGTAAATGTCCCGTCATCGTTCCTCCTCCCTCTGTTGATCTGCCACCCTCTCAAGACCAACATGCACAGAGACGCAGCGACAAACATAAAGCCCGTGAACAGCTGCGCCCCAAGGTAACTCCCCGTGCCTAAATAAATCTCCACCGCAATCGGCTCGCTGAATGTTGAAGGGATTACCATTGCTACCCAGAGGATGCTCAATCCAGATGCGAGGTTCTCGATGCCCATTACCTCGACGATGACGGGCGCTGCGTTAACCCAGAATATGCCGGCCGAAAGTCCTCCGACGAGAGCAAACGTGATGAGTACCCCGAACGTTTTGGCGTTCACCCAGATTGCGAGTGAGAAGACGCCCGTCACAAAAGTCATGAGGGTCGTCATATTGAGTCGACCGTATCGATCGCTGAGCCATCCAAGACAAGGCCGGCCGATGGCTTGGCCCAGCATGAAGAAGGCGGGAATCATGGAAGCCTTGGAAGAGTTGAGTCCAATCACGTTGGCGTAATTTGCGAGCGTGAAGATGAGGACAAAGTATCCAAGCATGCTAAACGCACCGAAGCCCAAGATCCATAGATACTCCTTTCTCTTTAGGAGCGAGGTATCAAAGGCAAGTTGCCGCGCCCCCGTAGCACCGTATCGAGTCTTGATGAGGAGCGAACAGACGATATTTACCACGGCAGAGACAATGGCGAGGATTCGGTACGCCCATTCCAAACTCATGGTGCGGATCATTGCCCCGACGGCAAGCGAATACGTGAGACCTCCGAGTCCTGCGCCTGCGATGGCGATACCGTTTGCTAAGGCGCGTCGTTTCGTGAACCATTGAGAGATGATGCCATAAGAAGGTAGGAAAAGCAGTCCCATGCCAATGCCGAATAAAACGCCCTGTGATAGGAAGAGATGCCAGATTTTCGTCGAAAGACTTGCGCAGACGAGACTGAGAGCTTGGAGAATGGCACCTATGACCATGGTCGGTCTTGTCCCAATCTCCCGAACGATAATGGTGACAAGCGGCGAGATGAGCATCATGACACCAACGCTCAGGGAACCGACAGTTGCATACATGAGTGCCGTCGCGCCGGGGAAAGTGTCTTCTTTCAGGTAGTGAGCCAAAAACACCGAGTAGGCTGCGCTGATGCCCCAAGAGTGACCGTTGACGACGGCCACCGATGTCGTGACGACCCATCCATAACCTCCATCAGGTGCTTCGGTAGATGGCGATGCGTTTCGTTGAGATTCTGCCTCTGGAGCAGCCAAAGCCTCCTCTTGGTTCCCCATAACTGTTCGAGAAGGTCGATTTAGAAGGAATCGGAATGCTGCTATGCTGTCGAGGCCTCCCTTGTTACGCGACCGTGATGCAAATCCAGATACTGACGCCGGGCCAAGTCATCTATAAGAGATCTAACGGACCACCTGGTCAAGATCCCGAGCAGGTTGCTTTGGAGATTAGCATTTGTCACCCATTGCCTGACCCAATAGCAACAAACAGGGTCTTTGTTTCCCTGTGACGACGGTTATTCGGCTGGGGAGAGCGCACGAAAGGATTTTGCCAAGAGGGCTGTTCTAGTCTCCGATGTAGTCTCCGATCTCAGGCATGCAAGATCGGATCTTTTACGTGATGCTGGGGTCGGCTCTTTATGTCACTGACCCGTAGCATCTTTCGGCTCACCAAACTTGGCCATACAATGTTGATATTCGATATCAATAACAAGTCAAGGTTTACACGAGGTCACATTCCCTGTTTCTGAGAAATCATGGCCATTGTCCCTGGATTCTCCTTGTTTCGTTGCAGGAGGAGTTGTGAAGTTTCCAAGTTGAGAGGACCGATAGCCGTGTAACCTCGCGAGAACCGAACGTACAAGACCCGCCACATCGGCTGGGCCGACGCGGTAGAAAAGATCCAGACTAGATATTAGCCCTGGGATCTAGCCAAAGAGGTTCTTTAGATCCCGTTTTCATGACTCCGTATCACATGAGTCCAGTCACGACCCATAATGTCGTTGAAGGGGGAGCAACGAGTTGTTAATCACGTAAACGCACCGAGGAATTACTTGAAAAGAGTCTCGGTGCCATTATTCAGCCTTGAGTTTGTGACTGAAAATCATACGTCAAGTTAGTCATACCCCCTTGCTTGCCACCAATGCACCATTTCAAGTTTCCCTGTTGCTCTGTCCGTCTACGCCTGGAGACGAGATCTAAATCATAATGAATCATCTAGACTTTCTGGTCCAAGCTCCATTCGGACTTTGCTACCACATGATATCGTGAATAAGAAGATAACCTGTTTACGGTTATGCTCAATGGTGGTTCGATGTCTTTGTTATCTCTAAGCCAGTAGTCCTCAAGCCAACCATGTTTCCTTTACCCTGGTCCCCGATATCTTTTCTAATGTTCTGTGACAAAATATTCATATCATTCGCATTTCTAGAGTCTGTTCTCATGTTCACAGAACAGCTGCAGCAGAAGGGCTCATCACTTACAGAGCTGAATGTTCCGGGAAATCATTCAGGCCAGTTGGTCACACCGTTCGTGGATCGGATTGGAAAACGACTTCGAAGGTCTTTCCAGGGTACGTAATGCTTGTTTTGACGAGCATCTACGAAATTGAAGAAGCTATGGTTAGGCGGTAACCCATCAGAAATCTTTTGACGATGGACATACACCAATGCAACGGTCGTGAAATGGAGCGGAAAAAAGACACTGCCTGTGGAAAGCAGTCCAAG
Organism: Fusarium falciforme; assembly: GCF_026873545.1. NCBI lineage: Eukaryota > Fungi > Ascomycota > Sordariomycetes > Hypocreales > Nectriaceae > Fusarium > Fusarium falciforme. The sequence goes on along the minus strand of NC_070544.1, from coordinate 6,121,802 downwards.
CACCAATTTGCGACAGGGTACGACCTTGGTCATGACAGTTTTCCTCTCGAATCTTAGAGTGTTCAAACTAGATGGTAATCCGGATTGGTTAACAGTCATTCAATGAGTTATACTCTGGTGTGCTACCCGGTACTGCCGATAAGCTCACTTCGGGACCAAGAAATGCAGGTAGAAGTCTCGCAAAAAATAGAACAGACGAGTAGTGAAAGCAGTTGAGGACGTAATATCAAGGTTTATCGATCTTGTCTTGACAGATATGTATCAGCCTCCCAGAGTAGGCGCGATCCGGTTCCAAGGCTGCTTTGTAAAGTTGCGGTCAAACACCGCCATCTCGACATCGTCAATCACCTATGAAGACAATATTTCCATCATCAGGAGCATGTATGTCGTAGCAAGGGAATTGCACCCAAGCTGTTGTGTTTGACTCTTTTATTCCAGGCGCCTCTAAAATCTTCCCAGATACGCAAAGGACCAGAAAACATGTACGTGGATTTTTTGAACACCCAGACCATTCCTGCAAGAAAAGACAACATGCTGCTCAAAGAAAGAACCCCAGCCCCCGACCAGATGCGCCAAGGCATTAATACACCTCCATCTCCTCGTCTTGGATCTCGTCCTGTCCGTCGTCGTCTTCGCCGTCGTTGGAGGATTCGTCGGGGACCTGGATCTTGACCCTGCGCGCTTCGCCACCGAAAGCCTTGACCTCGTGCTTCTTGGCGAACAGCTCCTCCTCCTCCACCTCCATACCGGCCTCGGCGTTGGCCTCCTTGAGCCTCTTGATCTCGCTGCCGCGGAGGCGGGGGAGCAGGTGCTCGTTCTCGGAGACGAGCTTGCGTGCCTGGGCGAGCTCGCGGGCGCGCTTGCCGGCCATGCGCTTCTTGTAGAAGACGCGCTCTCTGCGGGCGCGGATCTCGCTGATGCGCTTCATGGCGACGATGGTCTTCTCCACCAGGTCGCGGTTGTAGCGCTCGGGGACGTTGCGGCGGGCGCCGAAGAGGAGGGTGCTGTCGCAGACCATCTCCTTGCCGGCCTTGACGCGGGAGGCCTTTGTCCACCGGAGGGAGCGGGGGTTACGCTTCATCTTGAAGTTGCGGTGGCATTTTGATCGGCAGAATCGAAAGGATTTTCCTGTTGCGGCGGTGTGAGCGAGTCGACAGAGTTGAGAAAGCTGGAGAGGCACGTACCATCGTTTCTGACAAAGGTGATACCCTTGGAAGGGTATGATGGGCGACCACAGAAAAAGCACGGGTCGACTCTAGAGTTAGGCAGTCAGTATCACGGTCATTCCCACGGGAGCGCTTCAAAAGACGTACCTCATCTTGGCGACTTGGTGATGGTTTACTAACTATCGCGAAATTTTGCAGACCAAAAAATCTGGTCTGCAAGGTGGGGTGTCGGCGTCACTCTTTTCCGCTCCGGATAACGATAAGATAACGTTGGTGCAGGGGTTAGCATGGGTGGATCCATGCGTTTTGGCACTGTGGATCAAGCTCTCAAGGACATGAATGATCCATCTCATTTCACCGCCAAGCGCATATGAGATGTCTCCATCTCGTACAGGATTTTCGTGGTTTCTCCACGTTTTCAGCGATGGCAATGCTTCACTTGGATCTCTATGTGATCATCTCCAAAACTATCCTTGTCCAAGCACATCAGACATGGATGTTTCCACTTCCACCATCAGCGCTCCAAGGCTCTTAGGGAGCATTGACTCATGTCGGTCTGATCCGAGGACGCCTTATCCACTGTAGCGGTTGTGTAGTTTGTAAAGACTGTCCTACATTCGCGCTCAATGGATGCCGAAACGCCAGAGCGCAGAATATACGAGGTCGCCTTTGCGAGCTCAGCTGAGCTGACATGTACATTCAAACAATAAAACATGACGTTTTCGCAACGCTAAACCTCTAAGCAACACATTCATGTCAATTCCTCTAGAAGATGTCAGCTCAAGCCAATGCCTTAGAACCACTCGCCCACTTTCTCAAAATTTATTCACACCAAGCTCAAAGACCCCCAGAAAGAAATCAGATTGTTTGAGCTACTCCCGGGCTCCTTCGAAGTTGACCTCAAGCTATGAATCTTCCATGCTGCTCTTCCTGCGCCGAAAAGTGAAAGGAAGAGGCCAATCATGCACGATGAGCTGAAGAACACGCTTCCACTGGGCTGGAAAATGTTTCAAACTTCAACGGGGTGTTACATCTTTAGCTTCGCTGGGACCTACGGGCTTAAAACGGCGTGGACACATCCTGATCCGACCTATCAATACTTGGTAGAAGACACTCGGTCTGACAACAACGACCAATATTCTCTAAGTTTTGAGGCTATATCGTATGCCAGGGGATCGACACAGAATCCCTTGCAAGCACTTACTGAGTGTCCCTCCTAGCCTCAAGGTTTTGCATACCTCGACATCGATTAGGATCTGCCCAGCGCTCTGCGGCATCTTAGACGCGAGAAAACAGTCAGGACCCTCTGGGCAGAGGCCATCTGCGTCGATAGATCTAACCCCGACGAAAAACACGCTCATATCTTTAGACTAGCTGACATCTCGGTGAGCAGGTAGTGTCAGTGGAGGACAATTGGATCCCATCCCCGGATACGACTGAGTCTGACTGGTATCGCCCCTGACCACAAGCTGCCATTCTCCAGGGAGACAATCTCCGCGATTGAAAAGTTGTTACGGCGGGACTGGTTCCGGCGCATGTGGGTTCTGCAAGAGATCATCCTGGCAAAGCTCGCGGAGTTTAATTTAGTGTGGGCATAGTCAGATGCCGTGGCTCATTTTCAGTAACACAGTACGCAGTCTTGATCTCTGACTCAGTTAACCCATCAAGGGCCAGGCTTCAACTATAATAAAGAACACATTGTCAACGCATCATAGCATCATATCCCAATGCTAACACAGTGGCTGTGTATCTTTGTTTCCCGGATGGAAGTATACCATGTTCGAAAGGAGAATAGTAACATAGTGCATCGAGAATATGCGTTATAGGTCCGAACGCTGCTGACATATTCATCAACATTGAAGACAATAGCCTGCTACCACGGCTGTTGGACTGGGGTGTGTATGTGAATTCGTCGGGACCGAGTTTCAGGCAGGTGCTTGTCATGATGCGTACCTTTGGTAATCCGGCGTGTGCTGGTTCTAGAATATCCTTCTAGCTCCTCTCTTGTCGTGGGAACCTGACGAAACCAAAAATATACACATCCAATCAGACCCATCAGAGAATTCGGGCTCGTGATTTAAATTAACCCTTGCAGACTGTCATGATAAGCTTATCCATCGCTTGCATTGTCTCTGGAGTAGTGACAGTCACCGGCATGATATCCCAAATGTAGGTGATATAATGCAGATCTTGGATGTAGCCTTCCTCATTCATCTAGTTGATCCGTGTCGTTTTGTATGCTTTTTGACAAGGCCACGGCCAAACTTCCGAACTCAGCGACGACCCGAGGATGAATACGACAGCACTCCGAGCGGGGCGGGGCGGGGAGGAACCTTTGAAGATCGGTCTGTATCTAGATCAGGGAGGTGATTTTACCGAGTGTAACACGATTGACTAGTGATATAGGCCAAGAGTTTAAGTAGATACCCGGCTGGCATAATTGGCTGAACCACGTTAGCTCAGGTCCTCCCTCGGAGGCAGCGTGAATGGCATGGCATTCCTGAATTGGAAAGTCGTTGATAAGAGTTGTTCACCTGCCTCATTGAAATCTCGAGAGCTGGATAATAATAACACTCGAAAGGATAGGATAAGAGACCTGGCGCCTATATTAGAAGACAACCCATTCTTCTGGAGGGTGAAAGTTGCCTTCATCCACCGCTTCATAGACCCTTCTCTTGCTTCCTCTCCTCAAACCCGCCACCATGAGGTTCTCTGCTGTTTCTGGCCTCGCACTGGCGACTGTTGCTGCCACTGGCGCCAGCGCCATGTCGGCCAAGATGGAAACCCTCAGGAGCGTCAAGCAAGATCAATGGGCGCAAATGCGTGACGAAGGTGCCTTTGACGAAGATCAGTACCGGGCCATGGCGGTGACCAAGTGCGTCAACGGAAAGGCTGGAGAGTATTCCTGCAACAACGTCGACATGATGGCCTTCTTGAGCCACCAGGACATGGGCAGCCGGACCCGCATGGGCAATGACATCTGGGGTATGTGTTAGGGTCAAGTTCATGAGAAACGAGTCATTGTGCTGACAAACACTTTAACAGGATGGACATCCGCGACTGGTAGGGAGTTTGCCATCGTCGGCCAGAGCGACGGCACAGCCTTTGCCGAGGTCAAGTCGGACGGCAGCATCGTCTATCTCGGCCGCCTGCCAACCCAGACTGTCAACTCGGACTGGAGAGACATGAAGGTCATCGGCGACCACGTCTACATCGGCGCCGAGGCCAGCCGCCACGGCATTCAGGTCTTTGATCTGAAGAAGCTCCTCAGCGTCAGCCCCAGCAGCCCCAAGACGTTCAGCATCGCCTCTGACTTGACCGCCTTCTTCAACGGAGTCGGCAACTCGCACAACATCGTGGCCAACCCGGACACCAACATGATCTACGCCGTGGGCACGGGCTCGGCTGCCAACTGCCGAGGTGGCCTCTACATGATCGACGTGTCCAACCCGGCCAAGCCAGTCAATGTTGGATGCGAGTCCCGTGATGGGTACGTCCACGACGCACAGTGTGTCGTGTACGACGGTGTTGACACGGCCTTTAACGGCCACGAGATCTGCTTCAACTACAACGAGGACTCGCTCACCATCGTCGACGTGACGGACAAGGCTAGGCCTGTCCAACTGTCTCGCGTGGGCTACTCTTGGAGCGCCTATACCCACCAGGGCTGGCTCGCCACGAGCGACATGCGCTACCTCCTTCTCGACGACGAGCTCGATGAGATGGACGGCACGACACCAGACTCAAAGACAAAGACATATGTCTGGGACGTCAAGGACCTCAGGGCCCCCAAGATGACGGGAGTGTACTCTGCTCCCGTCACCACCATCGACCACAATCAGTATGTGCTGGACGGCCTGTCCTACCAGTCCAACTACGCCTCGGGCCTGCGCATCCTCGACGTCAGTTCCGTCGCCGAAGATCCCACCGGTTCCAAGTTCGAGCAGGTCGGTTTCTTTGACTGCGATCCTTTCGACGATAACACCTCCGGGTCAGTGACGTTCCGTGGTGCGTGGAGCGTCTACCCCTACTTCAAGTCGGGCCATATCGTCCTAAACAGCATTGAACGCGGGCTGTTTTCTCTCAAGTATACTGGACCCAAGCCTTGATTGGATAGTTATTATCAGAATTAAATATAACAAGATAGTTATTATCACAAGAGCCTTCAATATAACAGAGGTCTATAACCAAGTTACTTATATGGGACATGAGGTTATCAATTTCCAGCTGCTTATCACATAGACTCACAGAGCATCAGAAATTTCTAAGATGGCTCTTAAGACACGGTGGATTTGAAAACTAAAAGTACATGTTGGGGTGTCTCTGTTCGAGGCTCTTCGCCTTGCTCATGGTCGTATCTGATGAACCTTCCCAGGTGGTATCCAACAGACTCTCGCTGCCCATGTCCTGTAAAGGCGACGTTGTCCTCTCAGAGCTTTGGGGATCTGTAACGGATGCCGAGAGCTCAGGAGTAGCTACCGTTCTCTGTATGGGCAAGCTGAGTTCCGTCTGGGCAACTCTCAACGGTGCTGCCATGGAGTTGCCGGGCTCTGACTTGCTGTGGAACCAGGTCTTTATATCATCCAAGGACTTGAGCGGTAGAGTATCCCACTCTCTTATTCGATCAGCTTTCCGCTGTGAGGGAGGTTTGAGTGAAGGCTGAGCATTTTCTGGGTTGTTTTCAAGTGACTGAAGAACTTGAAAGAGGGCCTCTTCCGTCTCGGCAAGACGAGCTTCTAACCGGGTGATGAATCCAATAGGAATGCCTCTGTTGAGTGTAATTAGCCTTGTCAACTCTCACTTGTGGTTGAGTTGTACCTCTTGTTTTGTTCAGGGTAGTGACAGTTGGAGGGATCATGGCTACATTGTAGACAGTGTGGTCTGCAATTATATAAGTTAGCAACATGGCCTGATATGAGAACATATGAACTGACAGTTGCCGGTCACACTGGGATAATCATCGTTAGCGGAGTCGAGGTCAAGGTGCTGGGTGTTGGATCTCACCTTGCGCTTCCTCTGCCGACAGTGACCACAGGCAATGGGATTCAGCAGCCTCTCAGCCTCTCCACCCGTAGCGTCACTATCGGTCATATGCAATCGCGCAATAAGTGATGCTCTTTATCGGGATTCTATGGTGAGTGGTGGTTTAGTTGACGGAGGTGACCCCACAGCGAAGCACCTTCTTGACCCCGCCTCGGAGGTTTCTTTGTCCGACGAAGCGCCAACACTTTGGCCTCTCACAACCTTGAACCTTGTTCAACCTCACTTGTTACATCTCTCTTCATACTTGGAAGTTGGAAGCGATTAATTCAAGGATTCGGAATGGATCCGTCTTGACCTGGGGCAATGGCTTCCCAGCAGTCACCTCACAACACCTCCGAGACAGCATCTTGCTCAACCCCAGGATACCCCATCGAGCCACGGAAACGAAAGCGATCTGCCTCGGGATCACAGCTAGCCCGCGAACATGGATTAATGCGAGATACAGGAGAGCATGACGCTGCTCGCTTCGTCGGTAGCGGAAGCGGCATACACTACATCCGCGCGGTACATCTGAGACTTGCCAGGAGATCTGCTGCCAGGAGATCTGCTTCCAGGACACACGACTCGTCAGTGATCACCACGCTTATTCCTGGTGAAGACGACCAGCTTCGACAAGCATCTTCGGCGAGAAGGAATCGCGAGCAAGTACTTTGGAAGAGTAATGAAGTCTCTGCAAACCCCGAGAACACTTCACCATGTTTTGAGGACTTTGTTGAATGGTCAAAGAGCTATTTTGAATCATGGCACCCAGTTCTACCCTTTCTTCACGGTCCCGAGATTCTTCGACTATTCGAAGAGGTGTCAAAGAATGGAATCACATCATTAAGCTCCATGGATCAGGTCATTCTCAAGTCAATACTGTCCATATCCCTAGCCGATAGCCGCCAGGGCGCCCCGGTCCATAAGCCGATCCCGAAGCAGCTCGTCTTTGAAAGCGTCGACGATGCAGTGGCAAGCTCACAGTTTGCCCTGAGTCAGCCAGCGTCAATCCGCTCGACCCAGGCAGCTTTGGCCATTCAGCTGTTTCTCACTTCCATGCTCTGTCTCAATGCCGCCTCTCGCCTAGGTGGACTTATTGTTCGCATGGCTTTTCACATGGGTCTTCATCGCTGTCCGATAAGGTTTCCCTTCTTCACCGCTGAGGAGGCTTCTGTTCGGCGCCGGGTTTTCTGGTGTATATACAGTCTTGAGAGGCTTCTTTGCCAGTCCCTCGGATTACCTCTTGATATCCAGGATGATGACCTGGACGTTTGCTACCCGGGTGAGGAACGACATCCTACAACAGGTTCCACCGAAGATGCAGGAAAGCTGCAATTACTCACCTTTGTTGCTAAACACGCGCGAATACGGGGCCTTATTCTTGAACTACGCAACAAATCCATTATGCAGCGGCAAGAGACAGCAGATCGAACGGCGTTTGTGCAAACTGAGCTTGCAAAATGGTCCAACGAGATACAAGATGCCGTGGAAGAGGACGAAATAGCCGATCATGCCTCGGATGTGGGAGAGGCCTCGCCAACCATCTCTCCAAACCATAAGCTAATGCTCCTCATCCTGAAGCATGAGGCGGCAATCTGTCTAAACCGGCCAGGTCTGGCATCAGAATACCCATCCTCGTCTTACTCTTCTGCCTTTCAAGCCTGCATCTCTGCAGCCAAGTCCATCTTCATACTCTTGAAGAAGCACGGAAACCGTAATCGCCTAGCAACTGACTCGACTGGCCGACGACTACAAACTCCGCTTCTCTGGCCCTCGTTCACCTGGGCTGTGTGGATCAGTGCCTTTGTTCTCATACATGCGGCATTTGAGAACCAGGTTCCGTTAGACAGCGCAATGAGGTAGTGGACCTTATCCTTATTCTTGTTATTATTATGTTGACTTGCATCTGCAGACATGTCGTGGCTGGAAAAAGCATTCTCAGTCATCTAGCGGCAAGAGACACATCATGGCCAGAGTATTGTCTCGGTGCCATTGATGAACTCATCTCTGCAGTACAAGAACTTTCTCAAGCTCGAGTTCCACCTCTCGAATCTCCTACCGATGACTCTGTCACCTCGCACTCTCGAACACTTGCGGCTCGACAACAGGACGAAAACACTTTTGCGCGTACGAGACGAAGAGAAACAGTCACAGGGTGGGAACAATCAGCGACTGGTAGGTCCAACGACCCCAGTGGCAACGTATCAAGAGACTTGTCTACACTGCCGGAACATGAGGCAAACTTTGATACCACATCGCAGCATTATCCCGCAGGTTCGTCTGGAGCTCCTTTACAGGGACACATGCCTTGGCAACAGAGGCACCCACAGCCACATCACTTGGCGCATGTCAACGCGCAAAATGGGTCCGACTCGCAACTGGGTGCACCAGGTGTTTCACATATGAATAATGGCCACGATGGACCCTCTTTCACGGCCTCTCTAGGTCAAGCCGACTCCAATCTGGACACGGTGCCAGTCGAAGGTCAGGAGTCAATCATGTGGTATGACCAGCTGTTTGCGAGTTCTTTCAGCGCCATTGATAATCCGTTCCTTGTGGCTGCCGAGTTTGATGCGTCGATTGATCCAACTTGGAACTATCTGAGGTAGTCATGGAGGTTCAAGGGTGTACTCTAGTAACTATCGTAATATGTGAATTAGTTTCCGTACCAAGAGGTATAGCTTGCATAGCTGTGCCTACGAAACCGAGTAGGTAAAAAAGTAGCTCAAGTTTATCGTCCTACCAGCAGTAACTCTCGGCGTCACCGCGAATGAACAAGGCTTCGACAGGATCAACACTGGGAGTAACAAACCTTGTGGACTTTGCCAAGTATCTTGGCAAGATAACCAAGAACTATAAATCACTTCTTGGCAGGTTATAGCTCAGGCAGCAAATGATTCAACGAGGAGCACGAAACCAAGCATCTCTCGCCCAGAGTTTCAGGTCAGAAGAGGATTTTCATTTTATACTTCTGACTGATTACTTTGCCGCTAGAGGAGCGTAATATTCACAAATCCACCAGCTTTCTTCACCCAAAACTTTCGACTAACTATTCATAACTCTTACAAACCGAAGTAAACCATCCAAGCTATCAAATTTCCTAACTTCAGCTCTTCCCTTCATCCTTAATAGGCATACCTGGTTGCGTCCACGTTACCATCCCGATCAAGCTTCTTGTTGGTGCGAACAAGCCAAGTCCTCATGACCCAAGTCGAAGCAATGCACATGACTGCAAAAGCAGCGTTGCTCGCCATACCAGTAAGGTAGCGAGGTCCGTCGCTCTTGGGGTACAGGTACGCCGTGTAGATGTAGGAAGCGTTCGCGATGACGTTGACGATGGACAAGCTCACAGACTTTTTCTCTGGAGTTGAACCGAGAGTTGCGGATACCCATCCTAGGATCATAGAGTTGACTGCGTACGCGCCGCTGGCGAACAGGAAGCAGGCGATGTAGCGGGCTGGCGTGTTGAGGGTTGCGCAGGAGATGATGTAACCGACAAGGGCGATACCCATGCAAACTGTGATGTGCCAGGTTCGCTCGTTGTATCTTCCAGATGAGAGACCGGCCAGGTAACCGAAAAACCCGGAAACGAGGTAGGGAGGGCAAGTAAGAACCAGGGTGATGGTGCTGTTGAAACCAAGAGATCCAACGACAGTAGGGAAGAAGTTGTTGAACGAACAAGCAGAGAGATGCATGTTCTGAATGAAGCAGAACAGCCACAGACGAGGATCTCGGATGGCTTGGGAGAAACCAGCTCGAGCTCCCTTGCTCTCTTCGAATCCAACAGTATCGCGAACCATTCTATCATGAGCAAGCTGTCGCTCCTCGGGCTTTAACCATCGTGTAGTCAGAGGACTATCAGCGAGGGTAAAAATACCGATGATGCCAACCGCAAAGGTCAAAACGCCCTCGATAATGAAAAGCCACTGCCATCCCTTGAGTCCATGGTGCCCATCAATAGTGCCAAAAGTAGCAGCGGCAATAAGACCAGAGAAAGAAGTAGCAAAGATATTTCCCGAGTATAGAATCGATAGTCTAGTCGCAATCTCCTTTCGAGTGTAAAAGATTGAAAGAAGATACAGAGCACCAGGATAGAAAGGGGCTTCTGCAACACCGAGGAAGAATCGGAGGAGCACGAGGCCGGTGTAGTTCTTTGCGAGGGCGGTGCAGGCGGATACGATGGCCCAGCACATCATGCAGATGGACATGTAGATGGAGGGTCGGACGCGTTTCGACGAGATTAACATGTTGGAGGGGATTTGCATGAGCAGGTAGCTATTGGAAGTTAGTAGAGGAAGAGAGGGGGTTGGTTGTGCTGACTTACCCGACGAACAGGATGGAGATACACGTGTTGTACTGAGTTCCCCTGAGGCCAAGATGATCCTCCAATCCGTTCAACCTTGCCTGAGCAATGGCATTGCGATCCAACTGCACCCTTCCGTCAGCAGAATTAACAACCACCTCGAGCATCAAACTCACATAGTTGAGAAAGTACATGGCCCACAGAGTAGGCATGATGCGATAGTCAAGCTTCCTAACGAGACGAATCTCTGCAGGATCAGTCTTCTTGACAGCACCAGAGTAATCAGCCTCTGCGTCACCAAGAACACCGCCTTTCTCGACGGGAGACATCTCGACAAAGTTATCTTCAGGCTTGCGCTCGATGCTCTCACGCTTTGAATCAGCCGTCATGGTGAAAAGAGATAAGTTAAAATTCAAGAAGGGGCTTTGTGAAGTGAAGAAGCCTGCTGTCTGATCAACTTTTCCATTGTGGCCAAGACCGGCGTCTTATATCAAGGAGATTCAACCCCCCCTGCTCTAAAACCATCCCCTTGGGGCCCCAGGTTTTCCTTCCCCCAGATCACCGCCCTTAGACCGAAGCCTAGGCCCTCGTGGTCTGAACCTTTTTTTTTCCTTTGCTAGCGGCGGACATTGAATTGGCCGCTTATTTGGAGCGGAAAACGATGCGGGGATGGCTGCGGAGAGGAGGGTTGTAATGGGAAGGGCGTCGATCTTTTTGGTGTCGTTAGTTTGCGGGGTTAGAAAGGTCTCGGTCTGGAGGCTGGGGGAGCAGGCGATGAGGACTTTATTGAGAATAGAAGAGTTTATTCGGGTCTACTGAATTATTACTTGAGAGGAGTCAAGCATCTTGTGTATACTCTAGTATCTATGTATCGCCCATTGTTGGGAATAGTGGCAGAGTCTACTTCACCTCCTTCACCTCAACCACATCCCTATCTCTATTCAAAATAACCTGCACATGCTTCTTCTCCCCATCCCCAAAGAAACTCTCACCCTGCAAACGCTCAAGGAACAGCTCATAAGCCGGCATGTAACCCCGCACAAACTGCGTCACCTGCTCATCCGTCATGCCAGTCTTGTGCCTCCTCAGCGCCTTCTCCTGATCCAGCCTCCACTCGTAAACATGAACAAGTTTATCCGTGCTCAGATGCAGAAACCCGTCAAAGTGCTGTGGTCCGGTGAAGGAGTCGCAGTATCTTGAGAGGTTTTCGTTGATAAGGAGGAGGTGGGAGAGGTCGTGGTCCGCGAGCGTGTTGGTGAGTGAAGAGTCGGGAGATGCCTTGGCTTGCTCCCATTTTTGGGTTGTTTCTTCTTTGGTTAAGGGCTTGAAGCCGAGACACCAGCCTTCGAAGATGAGAACGTCGAGGCCTTGGTCCAGGGGTACTTTCTCCCACTGCTCCACAGGAACCCTCCCTCCCTGGCCACTATGAAGACTCTTGTCATATGCAGGCCAAGCAACAGAGCCTCCATTATTAGTGTTAAAGTCCCCAAGCTTGGTAAAGAATTCCTTGGCCAAGATCTCATCGTGAGTCCCAGGTTGTCCTCGGCTCTGAAGAAGCCCATTATGCGGGTTCGCCTCTCGGATAGCCACGAGCTCGGCATGGTCGAGGTAGAGATCATCCAGTGACACGATCCTGGTCTTGAGGTTGTGCTGAGTGGTCAGGGCCTGGGAGAGAGCCCCAGCCCATGTCGACTTGCCACTCCCCTGCAGACCAGACAGGCCCAGGACGAACGGCTTTGAGGTCTTTTGCCGGTGTGCGTGGATCAGGGGGAGAAAAATGGCGAGGACGGTCTCGATTGCTTTGGCGTCAATCATGTTTGCGAAGGTTGAGTCAAGGGTTGTGAGTTGCAGTCTTTGGAAGTCAGCTGGTCAAAATGCTACAGACTTGTAATGTGAAGCACTGATGTCAAAACAGAGTTGAGTCACTGCGTTATCTTGTCTACTACCGAGGTTGTGAACAAGTGCCTCACTCCTCCAACTTTTTGGCTCACATCTCAGATCTTTCCCCGCATCATGGGATAAATTACCGGGAAGCAAACACTAACCTTGTCATGAGTCGTGGGGGAATGTTCCGTGCGGACATTTCTTTGTCCGCGGTTCCTTGATGGTCCGCTCCACTTGATGCAGCACCTCCTCCACAACCAACTGATGCGCAGCATGAATCGACCGATACAAGTCCGCGCTCGGAGAAGAGATGCAGCTACAAAAGAGATCATCTTGAAGCTTCAAAGTGTCTTGCTTTATCATCATCTCAGATCAATCCAGTCACAGTAAAACAACATCATGTCTCCCAGCGCCGTCGTCGCCAAAAAGGCTTACAGCATCGCCTCCATCCCCGCTGATGGCATCGGCCCCGAGGTCATCGAGGCTGGCATTGAGGCATTGAACGCCCTTGCCGATGCTCTTCAGACTTTTGAGCTCAACTTTACTCACTATGATTGGAGCTCCGACACTTACAAGAAGACGGGAAAGTATATCCCAGATGGTGGTCTGGAGCAACTCAAGAAGCATGACGCCATTCTCTTTGGTGCCGTAGGAGCGCCTGGTAAGTTTACATAACTTCTTTACCAGAACTAAGCTTACATGTCTCAGATGTTCCTGATCACATTTCTCTCTGGGGTCTTCGCCTCGCCATCTGCCAGCCCTTCCAGCAGTACGCCAATGTGCGACCAACACGCGTCCTCAAGGGTACTCAATCTCCCCTTCGCAACTGCAAGACGGGCGATCTCGACTGGGTCATCATCCGCGAGAACAGCGAAGGCGAGTACGCCGGCCAAGGTGGCCGCTCTCACCGCGGTCAGCCCTGGGAGACTGCCACTGAAGTCGCCATCTTTACCCGACACGGCGTGTCGAGACTGATGCGCTTCGCCTTTGAGACGGCGCAGAAGAGACCTCGCAAGCTTTTGACTGTTGTCACTAAGAGCAATGCTCAGAGGAATGGCATGGTTCTGTGGGATGAGGTTGCTGCTGATGTCGGCAAGGAGTTTCCTGATGTCACGGTGGACAAGATGCTGGTGGATGCCATGACGACGAGGATGGTGTTGAAGCCCGAGAGCTTGGATACAATTGTAGCATCCAACCTGGTAAGCATATCTCTACAATTCATTCTTACACATAGAGCTAACAACTGTCCAGCACGCCGATATCCTCTCAGACCTGGCCGCCGCCCTCGCCGGCTCAATCGGCATCGCCCCAACCAGCAACCTCGACCCAACCCGTGAAAACCCCTCCATGTTTGAGCCCATCCACGGCTCTGCCTTTGACATTACCGGCAAGGGCGTCGCCAACCCCGTAGCAACCTTCTGGACGGCCGCTGAGATGCTGGCCTGGCTCGGCGAGGAAGAGGCGTCTGCCAAATTGATGGAGGTTGTCGAGACGGTGTGCGCCTCTGGGGTCGTGACGCAGGATCTTGGTGGAAAGTCGACGACTAAGGAGGTTACGGAGGCTGTGGTGGCGGAGATTAAGAAGAGCCTGGGTAAGGCGTCCAAGTAGTGGATGAGTATATGTGTGAAAATAGACTATCGCTTGCTTTTGGATGTATCCGAGGTGCCCGAATAAGGAGCCCTTTAGAGGAATAAACTATGGGTAACATATCTACACTGCAATGGTTCATTGATCAATTCGTACACGGTGGTGGTCAACGGTCCGCAACTGCTTCAATGTCGCGAGTTGTTGATGAAGCTAACTCCGTAGGCAGCGTACCACGGAGACAGCCACTCCAGAATCACCAGAAGAGTAGATTAATCATTGAAATTATGTTCTAAACAATGCTTCTTTGTCCATTTACAGGATTCCCACCTCTTCATATACAAGACGCCATTGTGTTGGGTGTGGTGTTCATACATTGCCCTCCTTTGTCTTCAACCACACTCTGAACAAAACATACCAAAGATCAAAGACTTTTGTTCAAACCATGTAATTATATAGCAACCCAGATTCCCATCTCATCACAACTCAAGCTGATTCACATACAACTACATACTAACAAACAAATCACAATGTGTCAAGTCACCATCTACTCTTGTACCTACCCCGACTGCCCCCTCTTCACAACCGCCCACATCATCTACTGCGACGGCGCCCGGAGCAAGCGTAGCTTCACGCGCGGCCTCAAGGAGCGCATCACCAGGTTCGAACACAGGGAGGGCATCTCCATCCCTTCCAGCGAGGGATGTACCGGGCTCGAGATTGGCCCTTATCCTAGCCTAAAGGGGGTTTGCACTGTTCATGTTCTTGGCTAGTGTTCTAGTCAACAGGTTGGGTGTGAGTTCATTCCCTTGAGATTGAGTCTTGAAGTCGCTATTCTTTCTAGATCGATCAACATAGCACAAAGTACATAGACTCTGGTTGTCCTTAATATCGTTTTCTTTTGTTCATAACTTCGTAGAGAGTTCACCTCCTACTTCTCGCGTGACTACCATCAAGGGCATCAACAAGCCCATCCTTCTCCAAGCCCTCCTCCAACAAACAACACATAGGGCATCAACTCATTGCGCAATCCTCCGTCTGATACCCCAAAGCCTCTCACCAACCAAAAGCCACCTATTCTGCCTCCACTCCAAAGCCTCCTGCGCAGCACTCACAGCTTCATCGTTCGGCTGGGGCAACCTCCTTGCATCTCTCACCCCATGAATCGCAATCTCCAAGAGGCGGTTATTGCGCAGGACGAAGGCCTCCCAGTGCGGTCGTGGCTATATACAAATGATCAGCTTACCTATTACCCCACAGTCTTTCTAGGTAGAGATTGTCGACTGTGACTCGAGGGCCGCGGTAGTAGGGCGTTCCATACCCAGGCAAGGTCCGCGCCCACTGTTGTATCCTTTCTGCGCGGCCCAACGCCTCAGCCTGAGCAAATCTCCAGTCCCAGATTGGATACGTTTGATGCTGTGCAAAATCCACAAGAAGACCTACATCTTCCCTGTTCCTAAAAATATCCCACCGTTGGCGCTCCCTCGGTACATGAAGATGCTGCCCTTCCGGTATGTACGCCTCGTGTAAGAGGTCAGCAACGTCCTCCATCCTCGCAAATACATGTTCTTGATCAGGCGGAGGCAATTCGTCAAAATTGACCACGTCGCGGAGTCTCACGATCCGTTCTTCTTGTGGGTGCTGCTCTGGTGCATCCAGAGCCGGGGGCGGTAGGTCCAGGTCAGGCATCGGCTCAGGCTCGGCCAGCTCTGGCCGAGGTCTTTCATACACTTGAGGCCAACGGTCTTTCCAACGGTTCCGCCTATAAAAAGGACCTGCCTGATCTTCCTCTCTTTCTCGATGTTGGTGATGGCGTCCATAGGGAGGACCCGCTTCCTCGTCGTCTCTCTCTCGATGTCGGCCATGATGAGGTCTATGAGCAGGTCCAGCCTCTTCGTCCTCTCGAGGTCGGTGTCGACGATGTTCTCTATGAGCAGGACCCGCTTCCTGCTCTCTTTCCCGGTGTCGACGGTGCGGTCTATGAGCAGGACCAGCCTCCTCTTCTTCTCGACGCCCATGATGTCGACGGTGATGTCCATAGGCAGGGCCCGCCTGCTCTTCTTCTCTCTCTCGACGCTCATATCCTCGCATGGGAAGTCTCTGCAGCCGTCTCGTCCGTCTTCTCACCTCCGTAACTCTCGGGCCACGATCCTCCTCTCCATGTCGAGGCTGCAACTGGGGAATCCTCAGGCCAGGTTCGACAGCTTCCACATTTCGTGGAGCTCGACGGTACCGGTCCGGCTTTCGGCCAGGCCGGCGTCGCATAGGCACCATGTGATTATGTCCTCCGTATAGTTCGCAGTCGCACGTCTTCCAACGCTCACCACAAATGAGACAGAACTCTGCTCGGCAGGTAACACACCTACTCTCAGTTAGCGAAACAAGACCAAGTCGTAGGCAAGTGAAAATACTTGCGTTATATGGTTGCAGGCTTCAGCCAGCTGAACCATGATCCCACAACCAGGACAGTTGACGATACGTCTCCGATCCATCATCTCCCACACATCCTCCAGAATCTCCCCTTCATCACATCTCCGTCTACCATGATCTCGCCCTCCGCACCGCTGGCAAGTCAACTGCTCGCATATAAGACACTCCCCATCACAGTCCGGGGGAATAAATGCTGCGCAGTGGGGGTCGTGGCAGTATAATCGGTCCGGCATGGGGACTTCGCTCTCCTCCTGCAGTTGCCGGAAAAGATGTACAAGGGCTGGACGCTGCGCAAGTCGTATTGTTTCCTCTCTAAATTGCACACAGCATCTTGGAGGAAACTCAGTAAGACCAGTGAGGCCTCGTCGAATCAACTCGCGGAGACAAGGATAGCAGTATACGCAGTTACAGGGGACTCTGGCATGTCCCCCCTCACCACAAATGATGCACTCTCCAAGGTAACCGCCCCGTCGATCAACCTGTCTATTAGGTTCAGGTGTCGCCCGAAGAGCAGCCAGTCTCTCCACCTCATCGAGCGTAATCCGGTGATCGAGATTGCGAAAGTCCCCCTCTTTAAGTCGCTCAGCTGCTAACTCCTCCTCGGGGACAATCCTCGACATCAACTCAGCCTGCTCATCCGCATCCGCCATTTGAATAGCCAGATATATACTCCGAGCCATGGCATCCTCAGAAGAGGGGTTTATAGGCGGGTCGATACCGACTCGAAACATGAGATCGACAAAGTCCGGGTGGACACGATCAAAAGCGTCGCCGTCGCGGTGGCTCATGGCGGGCGGCTATTCTCGATATCTAGCTGTCGTGGTGATATTGATTCAGTAAGATCCAAAACTAAAGACAAGGAAATAAAAGGGGGGGTAAGTAAGAGACTTTGGTGTCTACGCGGGCCGGTACCCTGATAACAAAACCGTTATGAAAGCGGCGATGCTGGCCTCTTTTGCAGAAGGATCTGGATGCTGTATAAAGTTAAAGCCCCTCCAGCATCACAAAGAAGAAAAGAGCCCATCTTTATAGTTGAACTGCAAAGGGCTCTTCTTCACAGAGTCATGACGATGGCAGTGATGATAGATCAAAAACCTCATGAGATGGCCTCCTTTAGTGACTCAACAGGTCAATAAACCCTTTTGAGTGACCCTCATGTCCTGCAGCGTGCGGCCATACATGAGTCTAATGCTTCACAGACAAGAGTCAGGCCTCATGCCCAGTGACCAACAACAAAGAAACATCACAGCACCTCCCACCTTCACTTGACACATCACATTTACTATGCAATCGCTTGTATTTTGACAGGTAATCAGACCGAATAATCCACTGTCTTGTCTGTAACCCAAGAGTCCGTGGCCATGCGCCGTCACCTCCCCGCGCTTCTCTCGACAATTAGTCGCTGCCCACAGGGTATCCGGGCTCCCATCCCATTCATCGACGGCATAACCCCTAAAAAACGATAGTAACCCGAAAGCCGAATAGGCGAGTTTGGTATCCAACCCCCTTTGCCCAAGTTCCCATGTTCCTTGACTGACCCTGAACCCCAGTTGGGGGGTGATATAAATCCCATAAGTTGAAAAAAGACACAAATGACGAAAAGAAACAAGTAGGCAGACACATAAAAAGACACGTGAACCCCGCATAACTCCACCTCGTCGAACTCCATCGCTGATTCCCTATGTGACGTTGAGGACGAAAGACACGTAATATACCCAGACAAACAACTCCGACCGACACACACTGAGTAAGCCTAGTAGCTAAAGTCGACGTTGGCCATGGCCATGGCCGGCGGTCCCTTGTTCTGCCCGTCGTCGTTGTTGCGTGATGTGCTGGTGTTGTTGTTCACTGTTATTGAAGATGTCTCACCGTCGCCGAGCGTCGTGTCCGCGCTCGAGGCGGTCGTCGTCACTTGTAGTTCGTGATCAGCAGGCGGTTGGGCGCTCGGAGACCAGCCGTCGTTGAGCATCTGCTGGAAGCTCCAGCTTGGCTGGAACGACTTGCTGTTCCACGCGTGATTAACCCGCTCGTACATTTCGTCGATCTGTTCCAGGCTGATTTTGCTTGTCTCGTATACCATACACCACACAAAGAAGACGGCGATGATGCAAAAGGCGCCCCAAATGAAAAAGATCTTGGGGCCAAAGGCGGCGTTGCCTGGACCAGTGCCAACCATGAAAGGAGCGCTGTACGCAATGCCGAAGTTGAGAATCCAGTTCGAAGCTGTCGATACAGACATAGCCTTGGCTCGTACTTTGAGGGGGTATATTTCGGAGGTGACGACCCAGACGACTGGGCCCCAGGACGCGGCGAAGAAGGCGATGTTGACGGCGCAAAAGGTAACCAGGATGGTCTGTGATGCCTTTTCAAAGTTGGGCCCTGTGGCGGTATTGAAAGAGGCCATGAGGAGTTGGCAAGCAGCCATACCGATGGCCCCAATCATCAAGAGTTTCCGCCGACCCCAGTGCTCAATGACTAATAGGCCTGGAATAGTTGATACGACGTTGATAATGTTGATGATTAGTGACTTGGTGTACGGGCTTTCGACACCAGCACCGCCAAAGAAGGTGGTGCTGTAATACATGATAAAGTTGATACCAGTGAGCTGCTGTAGCATCTGCAGGCCACAGCCGGTAAGCGTGCGTCGTCCGAGATGTGGCGATCCAACAAAGATGTCCTTGTAGGTGTCAGGGCCTAATGTCAGCTCATACTGGTGGTTGGCAACGATTTCCTGAAGTTCGTCAACCAGTGCTGGATGGGTGATGTCTAGTCGTCGAAGTCGACTGAGTGAGAGACCAGCGGCATCGATGAGACCCTTCTTTACTAGGAAGCGTGGGGTCTCTGGTAATAGTAATAGGCCCACGGTAAGGATGACAGCGGGTACGATTTGGAGGCCGAGGGGAATACGGTAAGCTGATGCGTCTTTGAGACGTGAGGTGAGAATGTTGACAATGGAGGCAGCAAGAAGGCCGCAGGTGATGGAGAGTTGATATGCGCAAACGAGAGTACCTCGTATCCATTTGGGGGCCATTTCGGACTGATACAAAGGAACAAGGACAGAGATGGCTCCTACGCCAACACCGGCAAGAAATCTGATATGTCAGCAATATAATTCTCGCAGCCGAGGAACGACCGCATACCTTCCAGCCAGCAGCATATCAATATCCTGAGCGCAAACCTGAAAGATGGAGCCGAGGCAGAAGATGCCAACGGCAACCATCAGAGTCTTTCGGCGTCCGAGGGAGTCGCCTGTGGGCGCAGCAATCAGAGCGCCCAGGGCGGTTCCGGCGCTGAGGATGGCGACGATGATGGAAGAGTCTTTGGTACATATATCAATGTTTCCGTCATCGTCTGTACAGTTTGTGTGTTTTCCGAACTGCTGTTTGAACTCTGTCATGGCAAGGATGCCGTTTATGGCCCTGTAGGACAAGAGTAGTCAGCCTCTTGGACTTCAAACGGGTGAGGTGACGCGATGGGATGGTTTTGGCATGGATGAGGCGAGGGCGAATTCGGAGAATAAATCGATCGACAACGGTTCGTATGCGGTCAGCGCTTGTATCCAACATGTGTCCCTGTTGTTTCGACAATCCTCAACTCTTTCAACATATTTTTTCCCTCCGTGATCCGTTCCGCGGTGGATGTGGTGATGGAGGCGTCGTCATCGTCGTCACACCAGGCTCCGCCGCACTCTCGCATCGTCGGAAAATAGAATCGTAGCAATCGTCCCTCCATCCAAGCGCATCCTCCTCATTCCTCCTCAGTCGCCGTCGTCGTCGCCGATGCCGTGTCGCGTCGTGTGGTGGTGGTCGTGGTCCCGTGATGCATCCATGTCCAAAGGCCATCCCGCGAGAAAATGGTGGTCTTACCCAGTATCGTAGCCGAACAGCAACCCGCCCGAGGCCACAAACAGGCCGACCATGATGGCCGGCGCCGACGAGCCCGCGACATTGTCGGGTTTCTGCCAGCCCATGGCAATGGCCATGGTGTCGGTGTTGAAGACGTCAATCCAGGGCCAGAGGGAGTCGAGAGCAAAAGGCTCCGGGTCGGCGAGATTTTGGTGGAGGTTGAAGGGGTTGAGATCAACGGGGGGGCATTGGGCGATTCCGTGTGGATAATATGGATGGATTGGGGGAGGGACGGACGGGCGCTGGCTGGCCGCTGGCTGGCTGCTGGCTGGCCCCAGGCGCCTGGGTGCGTCTGTCTTATTCGCACTGTCCCACTAAGGTAACTGTACCTGGCCAGGAACGGCACAGTGGATGGGAGGGCACAGGCTGGTGGAAGTCAGTGCTTCGCTAGTCCTCAACAGGAGAAAGAGGAGCACGTCGCACAGGTCCAGAGCAGAGTGTTTGATGAGTAGCACAAGCGGCCTCTATGAGGTATTATACATTCAACACGTATCCAAATGAACAAGCCGTCAAGGCAAATACGCAAAGCCAAGAGGCGGCTCGAGTTAATGAGAGAGAAGTGCGAGAGAGGGGCGAGCAAATGGTGAGAGTGACGAGGCAAAAGCGGCAGGGATCGTCGCCGGGGGTGGTCGCTAGCCCACTTTTGATGACGCGCCCCCATTGGACGGATGCAGCCACTAAAACCTGGACAAGTCCAGGGAGCCTTTAGCGGGTTGCCGTCTGTGCTAGAGCCCCCGCTAGAAGTTGAGGGCACCAAAGAGGGGACTGGCTGAGCTAAGCGAGGCACAGTGCGCGTGCTTTTACTAGGTAGGTCTCAAGATGGACAACTCGATCAATGCGATGCCATCAACTCATTTCCTCCTCCAAGATGCACCGCCGTCATTGCACAAAAGCAATCTCCCCACGGATTTCCACATCGCTCACTCACATGCCACGGCAGACAGTCCCCCGTCGAGGATTATTCGACGGAGCCTCGAGCGTCTGAGCGCCCCGAATCTGAAACTGAGTCACCTCGACACGGCCCCCATCCGACAGACAGAGTAAAAGAAAGACACGGAAAACCTCTCAGACAAAAACCACCGCTCAGACTGGTCCGCAAAGAAAAAGAGCCCACATTTTGAAAGATGCTCTCCCTGGGTTGTTGGTATCTGTCAAGGAACTGAACTCCCCCAAAGAGAAGGTGATCTTCACAAGGCCGAAACTCGACGGACCCAAGGGAGAGGATCAAAAGTCGGCAGATGTCGCGGATCGAGAGATATGAGACTGCATTACCCAAGAACCCGGGAAATCGGATATACAGGGGCGACGTTTCCGATGTCTTTCAAAAGGTAGGCAAGATCCAAGGTATCACGCAACTGTTTTTGGTGACATTGAACGGTTTTCGTTTAAACAATTGCATTGCATTGCTTCTCATGAGAAATAACGGCTGCTAGCCACCACCGCCATGAGACAGACAGTCCGAACACTGTATGCCGCACTCAACCCAGACCAAGCCCGCAACGGTGCCTCCGTCCTTGCAGCGGGTATGCCGGGGTACCCGCCCTGCTACAGTGCATCATGCCGGCACACGGCCCATTCGCAAGTCGTTCTCGGCTGCGGCTGAGGCGGGAGGAATACCTCGTCCAAAGGGTGCGGGCTTTGCATTTCCCGCACAGTCCCCAGGGCCTCCCCCAGACAAATGACCTGCCAGGGAGTGGAGGGGGAGCAGGCATCCTTCGGTACCGGTACTTATAGCCCCATGATTTGATTTTGGTGATCTGACAAGAGGGAAAAAGAGAAGAGTCTGAAACTATGGAATATGACAAGTGACATGACTCAAGGAGGGCGAGGCAACTGATCTGGCCGTCATTCCTGCTAGTGAGCTACCTTACATTACGGCTCAAGGGAAAACCATCACCAGCTTTGCTGCAAGCCTCTTCGCTTCTTGACACGCATTAGCAGCGTCCGTTTTCTTTGTTACTTGCTGCAAGACGAACAAGACCTGGACTAGCTTCAAAGGCCACTTTGCCTTTGCCAAAGCCATCGTCAAAAGCCACTCAGGCCATTTCATCAAAAGAAACATGAGCTGAGAGTGATGAGCCCGCTTAGTGAGCAGCGCATCACTTTACGCAATACGCTCTGGCCTACTGTTTGCGCGCTCGGGACCCGAAAAAAATGGATGGATGTCATGGTACGCTCCTTGGGAAAACCCCATTTCCAAGGGCACGTTGGAGACTCCGCAAAGATGTTGGCTGTCAAAGAGAAATATCACGAGGATCCATGCCATTAGAAGGGCTTGGCATAACTCATAAATCATTCACCACCAAAAACGAACAGGAACTTTGTTCCCGTTGGAAGGAATCAGTTGTTCTGTCATGCGACAAAACAAAGGGCGCGCGCTGCGTTTTTCCTTGGCTGGGGGCAGGCAGAGTTCCCAAAACCGGAAGACCTCACAGTGCGAGCAGCTACTCATTCCAAAACTGCATTTGCGGGGTGCATCAAGCCAGGGTTGTTTTTACTGAGTGTGCAGTTACTTTGAATGTCTGTTGGTTTCGAGAAAACTTGACAGCTAACGAACGGAGGAAACGGGAACTTCGAGATCCCGACCCGGCAAGGTGGGCATCAAGAGCAGCCCACACAACACAACAACACGCCAACTGAGACCCTGCCTCTCTTGTGACTGTTGGTTCTGTCTCGTGTTGCTTTTTTTGCTCGTTTCCTTTCTTCTTTGTCTTCTTGTCTTTTTTAGCGTTTATGCGTCTTGACGTAACCATTCATGCCATGCTCGTGTTAACTAATAAACAGCCTTGAAGCCCAAAACTCCAGGCCCAACAGATCAGACGGCACTATACCGAACCTCCTCCTCCTCCCGCGCATTCCTCCTCCACCGGGCGGTTTAGGACCAAGACACAAATGTCTCACAGCTTCTCCCCAGTTCGAGACTCTCAGCCCAACCGTATTTGCAGGGCTATTCCCGCCTCGTCCAAGAACACACATCGACTCGTCATCCCAAGGGCATGGAATGAATTACAATAGTGGCCATAGGATTACGGGTTATTCGCAATCACAAATTAGACTCTTTTGCTGTAATAACTAACCGAGGCACGCATATTGCGGCATCGTCAGCTATCACATCGAGGACCGAGCCCGTCAAGCTGTCGTCAATGGCGATGCCCGTAATCTCGCAAGCTGGGATCGATCGAGTCCGGCTCGTCGTCACGCGCTTTCTTTTGCTCCCTCAACTCCAGCCGCGTTTTGCCATAGTCCGCACTAGGTGTCAACGGTTCCCAGCCATGAAGGTCACTGTGCTCCAGACATATGCCTCCGTCTTTTTTCCCGTCGTTGTTTTCCTTCTGCCGTGCTCTCAGCAACTCTCACGGCAGGCAAGGCCATCGCTGTCTCTTCTACAGCCAGACAGATGACAAGCCCAGAAGAAACCATCAACGGATCGACCCTGCCACCCATGCTTTGCAACAAGTTGAAACACTTTTGATAAAGACTCGACGCCATCTCGATCGTCAGAACACAATTGACACGCTTGCAGCTCAGGGTCCAGGAGGCGCCGGCTGAAGTGACACGGGCGCATCCACAACCCTCATCATAGTGCACCGTGCCGAGATGAGATGATGCGATCAATAGACAATTCTGCTAGACAAGACATTGCTTGCCGAGGACAAAGCTCAAGTCAATCCACTCCCCTTCAGACCATCATCCTCCATCATCTCTTTACTTCTGGAAGCCCCATAGCTTCGTCCTGTCCTACCGCCCGTAATGTCCTACCGTCTGTAACTCGTACCACATACAGCTCCGCCTTGTCCACGTCAAAGCCACTCTCCCATAGCCCGGCATGTAATTATACATCTCCCCGATTGTTCCACTCGTGACACCAAGCCAAAGCATCGCAAACGTATGCGCCCAGCCACGAACGACTCCTTCATCCACATTGCCAAGTCACCATCACTATGCGCGCGAGACCAAGTGTCCAGATCTAAATGGTGTCTTCATAAATAGTATCAAAGTAGATTGCAACAAATCTGCATGAATCCCGCCATATCAATACAAAATCCTTGACGCCTAATGCCATAGCCCCTTTTCAGCATGAGCTACAGACTCTCGCACAGAACTCAAGTCATTACGGCTGCTTGCCGCGTCACCATCGTTACACAGGGTAATCACCTCTCTCTCAAGGCTCCAGAGTCACCTCCTGGCCCTTGACGCGGCCAATCACCTGCTGAGGAGCGTACTTGGGGATCACCTCGTCGTCGTGCAGCATCTCAAACTCCTCGGTGGCATCGCGACCCATGAAGTTCAGGATAGCCTGGACACCGCCGGGGTGCTCCTCGAGCCAGTCGCTGAGGTCCATCACGACACCCTTGACAACAACCCACACGCTCTCCTTGGTGTTGTGCTTGGCAATCTCCTCCATGGTGAACTCCTTCTCAGGGACCTTAAACGACTTGGGGTCGTTGGGCTTGGAGGCCTTGGCACCATCCTCCTTAACGGGAGCAGGGCCGGCAGCAGCCGTAGCCTGCTCGGCGATTGCCGAGGGTGCACCGGAGCCGGAAGGAGCAGCACCTCCAGCGCCCCACGAGACTGTGACCTGGTTGGGGACCGAAGGGTCAAGATGCAGCGAGATCTGGCCGACACGCTGAGCGGCGCCGGCACTGCCCTGGAGAGCCTTTCGGAAGAGGTAGTTGCTGGCCGTGTCACCAGCGACACGGCCGTACACGACACAGCCGAGAAGAGACGAGCCGCCCAGACGGTTGGCACCGTGGACACCACCAGCCAGCTCACCACAGGCATAGAGACCCTCGAAGGGCTGCTTGTCCTGGTTCAGGACCTCGGCCTTGTCGTTGATCTCAATACCACCCATGGTGAAGTGCAGAACGGGCTCCATGACGGCAACGTGGAAGTCGTCATCGATGTCGAGGGGCAGGTTGTGGAAGAATCTCTTGCCCCAGGGGTCCTTCTGCTTGCCATCGGCGATGGAGTTGTAGGTCTTGAAGGTCTTCTGGAGGTGGTCAGGGGTGCAGCCAATCTCCTTGGCGAGCTCCTTGCCGGTCATCTTCTTCATGAGGCCACGGCCAGAGTAGTGGCGGGTGTGGAAGTCAAGGACCTTGGAGGCCTTGGAGTTGAGAACAAGTCGGATGGGGAACTTGTTCTTGTCCTTCTCCTCCCACATCTTGCCAGAGACGTAGTCACGGTGGCCAAGCTCATCGCAGAATCGGTCACCGTCGGCGTTCAGGAGCAGACCGCCCTCACCACGGAGAGCCTCAGCGGCAAGGAACTTCCACTTGGAGCCAGGGTCCTTGGGGTCAACGAGACCAGTGGGGTGGACCTGGACCTTGTCCATGTCGATACCGTTACCGCCAATGGCCATGACCATCTTCTGGCCGTCACCAGTAGCGTGTGTGCCGTTGGTGGTGGCAAGGCCATAGGTATCGGGGCGGTGCTTCTTGAGCAGAGAGGAATCGGAGAAATCGGCAGCGTAACCACCGGTAGCAAGAACGACGGGGCCGTCAATGGAGATGATCTCGCCATCATGCTCGTACTTGACACCAGTGACGTGGTTGCCCTCCTTGTTCAGCTCGGTGACACGGGCCTTCTTGATAATCTGGACACGCTCGGGCTCGTTCTCGGCAAGCTCCTCGAGGCGCTGCATGAGGGCGTATGTGATGGCCATACCGGGGAACTTGGCATCGTGTCCTCGGTGGGTTCGGGGCTGGGAGTGACCACTATAACCAGTTAGATCCGGCTCTCATGTGAATGCGCATGCGAATTGAACTTACCCCAGACGAGAGACGAGGGTGAGGTCGAGGTTGAACTCATCCTGAAGCCACTCGACGGCAGCGGCGGACTTGTAGGTGAGGACCTTGATCAGGTCGGGACGAGCCTTGTCACGGGCTGACTTGAGGGTATCATCGTAGAACTGCTTGACGCTGTCGGGAATACCGGCCTCGACCTGTGTCCGGGTGAGGGCACCGTTGATACCGGAAGTAGCCTTGGTAGAGTTGCCGCCGAAGAAGCCTGCGCGGGGAAGCACATGTCAGCAGAGGTCACACGGGAGCGAGCGCAAGTGCCAAGTGGTGGAGAGAATAGTCCAGGTCAAGGCGCTCAGAATGCGCCAAGAGCCTGTAGTGTGAGATCATGTGAAAGCGACTTACCCTGCTTGTCAAGGACAACGACGTTGCCGCCAGCCAGGTAAATGGTGTGCGCAGCAGACAGACCAGAAACTGAGAATCAAGTTAGCCAGAGAACTGTCAGAGTCGCGGATGGCGACTCAGGACAATGCGCAAGAACTTACGGCCGCCGCCCACGACAATTACTCTAGGAGCCATTGTTGTGTGTGTATGTGGTGGTGATGGGGTATGAGGATGGCGGTGATGACGTGATGAGGAATAGGGATGAAAGCAACAAAGCAGTCGCACGTCAAGCAAGAGGAAAGGGAATGGTGAGGATGGAGAAGTAAAAAAGAAGTCAAAGTTTGGACGAGAGGATCAAGGTCGAGTCTTAAGTCTCTGCCGGAATGGGGTGCGACGCCAACAAGGCCGAGGAGGCGAAGTGAGCGAGCCGAGGTCGAGGGATGGGGGAAGGTACGAGTGTGAGCGTGAGCGTGTGCGCGCGAGAGACACTGGCAACTGCGACAGCGGTAAACACCTGGAAGGCGCGGACCACCCTTGGGTTTATGGGGAAACTGCGTCAACGACCAGGAGTGGGCCTGGGCTGGGCTGGTCAAGGTTCGGAGGTTATACCAGAGGTACAGTTACGTCGGAGAGCCTGGAGAAGAGTGCGCTTTGAAGACAGCACAAGCATCTATACCCTGTTCTTGACAAAGGACAAACACGTTAGCCAATGTCCTCATGAACTTCTGCAGCAAAGCCTGATGTCACGGCGCAAAGAAAGACATCCCCAGGATGGGCCGTCTCCGTAACGTTCGTTCGCGGGGAGTCGCAAATCAGCTGCCGGCGTTTTCTCAGCAGCCCAGGCTTGGTCCCCGGAAGCGGATGTTCTGCCCGCTGAGCTCTAGCGTCTCAGGTCCGCCAGTATCCGACCCCGCCACTACCCAAGTTTGGGGGAACGGTCAAGTTGGAGGATCTCAAAACTCACCTTGAATTGGATGGAAAGGGATGTGATGCATGCAAGAACAGGTTGGTTGGAGGAGGTTGAACCATTAAAGGGTCAAGACTACGGAGAATACAAATACAAGCTCTCCGACTGGATCACCAACCTTCTCTCTTTCCCTCCGATCCTCTCGCCGCAAGCTACGCCGAAAGGCCGTACTCCCTCTCTCCGGCCACCGTTCTGCGCCGGGCAACCCACCGATGACCTCTTCCTCCGCTATTCACTGCGACCCTCGACTCCCCTGACTGGCCACACGGTCCGCTCTCTCTCGCGTGCGGTGTGCCGAGGTCCCCGCTTTTGGCGACGAGGAGAAGCAGATGGGGGATTGGAAATTGTGGGGGGAGCTAAGGATGTCCCTGGTTTGGAGGCCCAGCTCGCTGTTCTCATTCCCGAGCTTGGGGGAGCTGTTTGAAGTGAGACGAGGTTGATTGTGAGAGTTGCACGTGGTGTGTTGCTGTTGATCATGGCAAGTTGATCTCTTCTATTCTCCAATTTCCACTTCAAAGCATGTGAAAAGAGCCTCTCCACGTTCATCTCCTCATGCAGCTCTCCATCTTCTCTCGACTGACATCCAAAAACTTTGACCAATGATGGTTCCTTCCCCCAAACCCCACAAGCCCCGGACTTGTCACCGAGGTCTCGGCCATGTGACCGGACCGCCACGGTCCGCTCTGGAAGGACTTGCTCCAACTGGTCACATGACTCCAGTCCCAGCCGTAAACCCGAAGGACTCAAAGTTGCTGACCATTCTCCGCGCTTTCACTCGACTTTCACATGCCAATGGCTCTCCAACAAGAAGCACATGAGTCGTTGAAACTCGTCCCCAAGCCTCGATCAACACTTATCCATGACGCCCATGACCCTTTCAACCCTTCGATGCATTAGGGTCCTTGTCCCGTTTGTTCCTGACGTTGTTGGATCGTCTTCTCATTCGTCACGTTTGGGTGGAAGGCCCTTCGAGCCGCCGCCATTCCCACGCCCACGAGTAAGGTAGCATGGTGAGGCTTGCGACAAGTTGATCATCTGGCCTTTGAAACTTTGCACGTCGAAGGTTCAAAAAAGCACGTGAAAGTGCTCTTCCTCCGCCGTCTGGGGCACCAAGCGAGACAGTTGACTTTCCCCAGATTCTGCACGTGCATCATCTGACCCCGGAAATGAGACTGAGCCTCCGCCACTGAGGTCGTCCGTTTATCCAGATTGCCATCGCTTACCTCCGTTGCCGTGAGCTGATTGCCTCTTCTCCGCAGAGTGCCAAGTCTGGGGATGCTGACTCAGCTGTCACTTTCACGTGTCTGAGACGGGACTTCACCTGGTGTGCCGAGTCAGGGGAGCAAGCCGGTTTGTTCAAGCAGAATCGGATGAGTGAAATGAATCGACCAGCCAGGGGGATAATGTTGCAATGAGGCCGTTGTTTGATCCTTGTCATCACCATCATGAGGACACTTGCATCATCCAGCTCGTAGTTGGCTACCCTAAATATCACGGTTTCAACTCAGCGACAACTTGTTCCCCAGAAACACTGCCCTGGAGCCCAGAGAACAGAGGGAAGAAGGATCCTGCTTTGAAGCAGAACAATTCCCTGTTTGGGACGCTTCGTCACTGGTTTTGTTTCTTAATTAGGTAGTGTTTCCGTCTTGGGCCGGTTCCTTGTTAAGATGACTTACGCTTTGAACTTTACGCTGAACACCCGACAACGGACTACTGGAGTGCCACTCACTGAACCTAGTCGCTCCTAACGGTAGCCAAAAAGGAGTCAGAATACTTGAGAACGATGTAGGGAATGGGACGTTGCATTACTGTTGTCCTACTTAAACAACTAACGGCGTTCCTGAGTGCGGAACATGGGGATATGGAAAGACTTTCTTCGTTGAAGAGACTTGGCCAAGAAGGATTGGCCTTCTTAGTCCACTCTGACGTACTGTGATGATGTTGAATCATGACAAAGATCCTCTGCTCTAGTTGATGTAGAGTGCTCTGATCACATCAACCTCAGTTAACAACTACCTGACGATGGACGGAAGCCTAGCCCCTTCGCACCCAGCTGCAACTATAGGAGTTGGAACAAATCATGTTATTCTACTGGTCATTTCGCCGTCACCGCTGGATCCGTCCAGGTCTTCCTTGTACAGCACCCTTCTGCCCTCTTGCTTGGCCTACAGCAGCAATATGGCCAACAAAAAACACATTCGCTAACCACACTAGCCATACCTCCCCAAGTGATGAAGGATTCTGTATTCTGGCGCTGTTCAAAATTTGGGACCAGAGATGGAACTTGATTATCGACGGATGCTATCTAGGATGTCTTTGTTTTCTTAGACGGGGTTAACACAGTGAGCAACTCAAACACACTCAAGCGATACAGCCTTGTAAAACTGCCGGAGGTATATACTGACAGAGATGTGAGCCCTTGGATTATTTTCTGCCGAAACAGCTGCCTCTCCCGTCTTCCTCAGTCTGTAGATAGACAACAAGTCTTGCTTCCTGTGATGGTGATAATCGTCAACCTTGCACCTCGTTTTCTCGTTTCCTACAGCCCCCACTGGCTTAATTTGGAAGCAAATAAGATAAATATGTGTTAATAGTCCCTATTGGACTTTGGTATTTCAAATAGAAAAGAGCTAGACCTTCTCCATGACTGCCTACAGGGTGGGCGACTCAAACCAAGAAGAGAGCTTACATCAATAAAGCCACCAGGCTGGTTCTCCTTGACTACCATAGGCATGGCTAAATAGTATGACAATTATGAAACTTGACCATGTTTCACCTCCTCAAGAACAGAAGAGTTCACTGGGTTGATGTGATGGTCAGGTGTAAGTTCCACATCCCGTGATTAGTCACGTTACCCCCTCCTCAAATCCCGCTTCTTCCCAACCCGCATCATGACGTACCACCCGCAGCAACCATCACCAAAGTCCAACCATCACCATGAAACCTCTCCTCGCGCTATCAACCCTCCTCACCCTCTCCACATCCTCCCAAGTCCCTCTCGGCGACGTCAAACCAGATCTCCACCGTCTACACCTCCCCGTCATGCCCGCAGCGCCGCTCAACCAACCCTCGGTCGCCCTCGCCGACATCCTGGGCACTCAGCGCTCGCTGACGTCGTTCTCCTCGTTTGCGCGGATGGATCCTTCGACTGACGAGCGGCTCTCCGACCTTGGGACAAATACCACCGTGCTTGCGCCGCTCAACTCGGCTGTGGACGCGCTCCCGCGGAAGCCATGGGAGCAGCCGGGGGATTATGCTGCGTTGGGGGCGGATGCGTATGAGGGTGACAAGGGGCAGGATCGCGCGCGGACGAATATGAGGAGATTTGTGGAGGCGCATCTTGTGCCGGAGAGCCCGTGGGGGGAGAATAACAAGGTCAAGACTGTTGGGGGTAAGGATGTTTGGTGGGTTGAGAAGGATGGCAAGAGGGTGATTATGCCGGATGAGATCGAGGTTGAGCATGTGGTCGGTCAGGTCGGTAACGGAGAACTGGTAAGTTGCACATGTCGATACTGGTGATGAACACATACTAACGACGAGTAGTGGATTCTCAAGGGAGTATTGAACTACGCCTAACTTTTCGCACTCGAAGGCAACAGGATACACGAGTAATGACACTTGACGATTTTGCGCACATGATTTGATAGACACTACACTGCTTTCACTCACTATCTCAGTCTTTGTTCATCCAGTATATAGAATTGACTTGATAAACGTGTTCACGTCGCCGGTATCATCTATGAACTCCAGATCAAAAGAAACCCAGACAGAAAATGGAACAAAACAACAAAAACACCATTGTCGAACCCTAGAGTGGTGATTCCCACATCTCTCATAACATAAGTTTGTAACCATTGTCCGCCCCAAGCCTACCGTCCAGCAGAAAACCCCAGAGACTAAGTCAGGGCTACAAGCCCATAGGTATAAAAAGAATTGAAGTGTCAAGAAGTGAACTTGAGAAGTTGCCCGTCTGTGAAGAACGCCCCCCAATGTGTCAAGAAAAAAGTGCCGCAAGTAAGAAAAGGACGGCGATGCATCTGATGGATGATGCGAGAAGTAAGAAAAAGGCCGGAAATGTTGGCATGATACTCGTAACGAGATTAAATGCATGGCCCACGCTATCATGAATGACACGCAGAGTCCAGCCCATTATGTCGTTGATCGTGGAATACATCAATAAGAACTTTTGAATGGTGAAGAATCGGACAAGTATCAAGAGTCAAGCAGTCGAAATCACTCAACCTTGACTCTCTTGGGGTCCGTCGACTCCTCTGCCTCACTCTGGGCTGTGGCACCCAACTCGGGCGTTTTACGCTTCGTTGCCGTTGAATTGCTTGTATTGACATGCAAACTCGAATTGTAGGTGCCGTTGGAGGTGGATGTAGCGTTATTGTTCGAGTTGCTATTGATACTGGAATTCAAGTTGTCATCTCTCAGGAAGCTGGGCCCTGACCCAACTACAGGAGTAGCAAAGTTGAGCGGGCTGGGAAGCGTATTGCTGTCGCCCCCCCTGAAGTTCCAATCTGGATAGAAACTACTCGGGCTTGGCAACAACTCATTTGTCAGGAATCGAGACGGTAGTGCTGATACTGGAGTGTCACCGTTCACGTTCTGCTGAGGAGGCGGCCGAGCAAAGGGGTTCGGTGGCCCGGTGGCGCCGGCTGACAGCAATGTTTGGGCAGAAGGTGATGGAGGCGGTAAGACGAGCGATGACTGAGAGTTGTGGCGTTGAGGCGCCTGCGTTGTGCTCTCTGTAGGATTCCGCGGTGAATTAGAGTCAGCTGTGCGCGCGCTGCCACCAGCCTCTGAACCGCCATCGGGAATCTGCACCGTCAAACGGGGCCCCCTAGGCCGCGCTCCGCCGGGACCACCGCCAACCTTGACACTGTTGGACCGTGAGGGCGGCGTCAATGTGGTCTCTGGTATTGATGACAATGAGACAGTTCGGGACTTGTCATCAGCTTGTGTGCTGGCGCGCTGTGGCAAGTGAGGCGATTTTGAGGTGTCACCCACTCGGTTGAGCGCACCATCTGCCGACTGAGAGCGATTGGCCGCACTGGCCGCATTAGCTGCCGCTGCTGCGGCCGCAGATTCAGACTTCATGGGCTCATTTGCGAAAGAGGCAAGATGCTGGGATAGAATAGAACGGTTCTCCTCAATGGGCGTAAAGATGCTGTGAGATTTCCGCTGGGGCAATTTCTTGATGGCTGTATCCGTGTTGAGCAGGGGCGGCTGAGGGCGTTCTTGAGATTCCGTCTTGGGTTCCACGGGAGGAGGTGGTGGAGGGTCCTGCAGACGACGCTCGACCTGCTGCGGCTGAGGTGGAGGCGGAGAGATGTGTGGTATAGGGTTCGGTGGCAGTTGCTGGTGGTTTGGTTGAGGAGACGGGGTTGGACGCGCCGGAGCCTGAAGCCCTTGCGAAGGCGGTTGCGACGAGTAGGCAGGAGGCATAGGCGATGGCATGGGGGATCTTCGGTCGTCCATGTAGGGACTGTGCTGCGGCATTGGACTCGGCTGTGGGTGGTAGGTGGCATACTGAGGGGTAGGCCCCTGCTGGGGCATCAAACCAGAGGGATGAGGAGGGTTGTAGATGGGAGGCGTAGGCATATAGCTAATCCCGGCATGCGGAGGTCCGGTAGGAGGCGGAGGTTGAGAGACCATGGCGGGGCCCATCCGGCGGATGTCATTTCGAGATCCCGGCCGCGAGCCGATCGAAGGCTGTGGGGTATGTGTGCGCTGAATAGGATGACCTGGGTGCCCTTGGAAGGGGCCGTTGCCAATGGGCGGCGATGCTGAAGGCGTGTGGTGTCGGATCTGGGGGAACGGGGGCTGAGCTTGGCCGTGAAAATGGGGAGGCATCATCTGGTTCTCGACACCTTCGGGCGCGTGGGGAGGAGTGCCATCGCCCTCCTCTTCCTCCTCCTCGTCGTTACCGCCGTTGAAATCGGATGGACCTTTGTGTTCGTTGGGACCGCCATGCTGTAGTCCGGTTAGCATGCCATGACGCGCCGAGGTTGCGACCGCAGATGCTGATGCTGCATCATATGCGCCTGCGGGCGGGGAGACACTCACATATTGGTATCGTGTGATGAGCTGTCGCATATCTGAAGATGAATATTCATAAAGCTTCTTGTTATTGCCAAAGATGAATACGGCGACATCGACGGAGCACAGGACGGAGAGCTCGTGTGCCTTTTTGAAAAGGCCGCCCTTTCGCTTCAGAAAGGTGCTATTCGCGACAGTCAGTCGCAAGATTCGAGGGGCACATCGGATCGGATTCTTGCGCCGGTGGTGCAAGAATCTCGGAAAACTTACACAGAGCGATTCCTGTCATCCTTGATCGCTTTGATCTCAATCTTTCTTCGTCCCATCTTGATCAGTTGTGTGTCTGAGCTGGAGGGAAATGGATCGCGTTTTCACGCGGGGCGATCGAATGTTGGTGGCGGAGGGACGCGGCGTGATGGTCGTCAGTAGCGCCAGAGCCGTCGAGTCGATCGCAATACGTGACGTCGGCGCGTCGATGGTCGTGAACAAGAAAAGTCGGGGAGTTGAAGCTCAAAGTCGTGCCACCAGAGTCGAATCAAGTCAGGCCAAGGTCAAGTGGGTGGTGGTAAGCGAGAACAAAGGGTCGTTATGGCGTCGAGCAGGAAGGGTATCGAGGAATGCTTCGGAACGAACGAAATACCACGAAGAAGATGGAGAGAAAAGGTGACAGAAAGTGGACCGAAGAGAGATGTAGAGAGAGAAAAGAAGCTGGTGAGATGACGGAGGCGGCTGTGAAATGGCCGTCGAGAGTTGAAGGACGGATAAGAGAAGAAAGTGTGGAGCGGGAGGATTTGGGAAGGGAAATGTGAACGAAGGGGATGGGAATAGCCGATAAATGAGGACCCCGAGGTCGTTGCGACCTTTGTAGCTTAGTGGGCGCGAACTGGTGATGGGGTACCTGTGCAGTAGCGCGTGGGCGGTATCTGTGTCGACAGAGCCAAGCTCGGCTGGGTACCTTTTTTAGCTCTGAGGGGATGGAGAAGGGTCCGTGGGAGAGCGTTGATTGATGACGACGGCATGCGATTCGCGATAATCTCTTTGTATGTGGGAGCAAGTTCACAGGGACAATATGTGCGATGGAGGGCGACAGAGGATGGTTGTCGCAAGTGCGCAGCGTGACGCGAAGAGAGTCAGAGAGAGAGAGAGGGGACAGGACAGCTTCAGAAGTGAACAGAGTGCGCTTTCGCTTCCCTTGGAGGCGATGCGATGCGCCAGAATGCGACGATTCGGCCAGGGACAATGCGACAGACAAGCGATGCACCCGCTGCGGTAAAGGCCTTGTCGACAGCGGTCGAGGATCGATAGACGTTTCGATGGGGCTGAATCTGGCGTTTGTGGATGTGGTTGGGATGGCTTCTAATAATAGACGGATCGTGTTCACTCGGGGGACCGCGGGATGATGGGAGAAAAAAGAAGGCAGCATGGAAGGCGGGAAAAAAAATGATGCCTGCTTAGCTAAGGCGGACGTGAGTGGACGGACCTCACCGACGGGGTGGATATGGACGCGGTTTGGGATCCGGGTGGAGATTTCACGGCACTGTAGAAGGGGTCCGGGTGTGCCCTAGAGGTAGGTAGGACTCTTCTTGTCCGGCAGGGGTGATGTGATCCCCTAGAAACGGGCGTCAACCTTCAGGGCCGTCGGCTGTCCCAGCCACCAACCTCATCACACATCTTGGACCTCGTCTCTTCATCTTGATGAGCCGTACCACGTTTCATTCTGTGCAGAATCGAGCTTGCTCCGCCTAGCCACCCGGGATGTTTCTCTTGGCGCGCGCTGTGACAACGCAAACCGTGACAGGGAGCGTCCCTGGAACCGACGGTTCTTGGTGCCTGGTTGCGTCACGCTGGTGCTGTCTTTCTGCAGGAGAGTTGGGGGGATAGATGGGGTTTCAGCAGAGCATGCATCTTTGTATGCTCGTATTCCGTCGACAACATGATGCGTGAACCTCTTGTCATGCATCTGATATGGGCATTGCAACTGGGTTCAAAATCTGAAACGCACTTGGGGGAAATTCAAGCTTCCAAGCGCAAAAAACGTTCCGAGAGCGAGGGCCAATTCCTGGCACTTCCCCTCTAACCGACGCTATCACCTCTCCGAGCTAGGGCGTCGTCCATCCCATCATCACCAACAACGGGATTGACAGCGCAGCA
Organism: Fusarium falciforme; assembly: GCF_026873545.1. NCBI lineage: Eukaryota > Fungi > Ascomycota > Sordariomycetes > Hypocreales > Nectriaceae > Fusarium > Fusarium falciforme. Next base: position 6,086,223 of record NC_070544.1, on the reverse strand, counting down.
CACACAACTTTGACGGCGCGCCCCGTGACGATTCACCCTGCATACCTTAAAACCTGTCCGTTCCTGCTGATCACTTTGCTGTCTATGTTTCAAAACGGACAACTAAACTGCCCCACGACAGCTGAGCCTCCCCTCCCACCCTTCTCTGCTGCATCGACTTTCGTATTCACCATGCGCGTTCTTCTGTAGCTTAGCTTCCTTCCTGTTTATCCGGGGATGCCGTTCCCGTGCCGTGCCGTGTGTTTTGCTCGTTTTGGTTTCTGATGCACGCACTCTCTCTCAAGGTTCGCGGCTTTGTTGTGTTCCTGCGTTTCTGACTCCATCACTTAATCCTCTCCCTGGAACACATGATCCTAGAGAGTAAAAAAGTCAATGACTTGCTACTTCATGATCATCAGCTATCAGATAGACACCCCGCCACAGAAGCTGCTCAGCCTCCTTCCAAAGCCCCCCAAGCCCAATCCCAACCTCTCACGTCCACGTTCTCTCATTCAACTCCCGCCTCCCCGGCCGAGTGAGTGCAGTGCCGCACACAATGGGATCTCATGTCCCATCCAAACCGGGTCCAGTGCGCTTCTAAAAATACAATTATGCATGGCAGCCTCACGCGGGTTCCAGGTCATGCAAGACCCGACCAACTTTCCAGACCAATTAGCCCGTTTTCACCGGCTTTCCTGTGGAGACGCAACGGGGCTAATTTGGTGGGCTACGCTTGACGGGAGAGACTTCTCGATGCTGAGAGGTCCGAGGATCGATGCAGATGCCTTTACACCACCAACTTGTTGGCTGTTTGTGTCTTCACCGCATCGAGATTCTCACATCACATCACTTCACTTTGAGGGCACAGCCTCCTTCTCCAACCCCTCAACTGAAGGGCTTGTAGACAGTGCTATCAACGCTCCGAGGTGCTGTCAGTCCCCTCCCCCAGTCCATGATCAGCTTCCGGCTCAACTCGGACACACAGGTTTAAGCCCCAGAGAACAGCATTGCAAGATATTAAAAGTTTTAATTGACGACCGCAATCACAGTCTCATAGTCCGCTTGTAAGGCCTGTCCTGCCTGGCCTTCCCTCATCGCCCTTTTCCTCTCGAGCAGCAAGTATCGTATCCCCAACTCCAGTAAATGCAGTAAACCATTGCAGTCGGCAATCTCGATGCCTTGATGTGCTTTTCGCAAAAAGAAATGAAAAATCCGTACCCTTCCATACCCTCCGTCCGAGTAACCCAAAAGTTTTGAGGGCTGCATGTCTCTCCCTGAGCACCTCCACCGAGTGACTCGTTTCTCACTCTCAACATCTGACTCTTGTCGGTCCAGTCATTTCGCTCGTTGTCGCAGTCGCGTTGCCTACAAAGACCAACCAGGACGTTCGTGCGTCATCTTTATCTCTGTTCGCTCGAGAATTGGGCCAATTGTGGCCGGCAAAGCAAAGCGGTGCTAACTTGGTGACCCAGCAGTACCCGTTGGGGCGTTGTAGTTACCAAAGCCTCCATGCTCGGCAGCACCGTTGTCCGCCTTCATCGTACCGTTGAGCAGAGGACATAACCTTGAACCACAAGTTAGTAAGAGGTTTTGCAGGGACGTCTCAAGTACAAAAGAAATGAGAAATGCAGTCAAGATGTTGCGGGTTGTCGCCAGAGTCGAGCCGAGTCAGCGCCAGCCAGTCCCAGATCGCCATCTGGGCATCGCCCGTTCCCGTCGGATGCGTTTTAGCTCCCGTCGGTCGCGTTCCAGTTGTTGTGCCCTGGCCTTCTGCTCTCGGGCCTGTTGTTGAAGCTCTTCTTTGAGCTTTTTTTGTGCCGCTCTCTCCTCTTGTAGCCGTTTAGCTTCGGCTTGGCGGCGTTCCAGCTCTTCCTGCTTCTTCGCGGCTTTGTCGACCTTCTCTTGCTGAAGTGCCGCAATCCTGTCTCGCCGGGCCTTCAACTCGGCGTTTCGGCTTGCCTCCCGATCGCACTTTTCCATCAGGATTTGCAGGCGAGGCTTGCTAACTTTTGCTCGCTTGGACTTGGCTCGGTGGTAAGATCCCCACCCATCAAACGGCGATGGGGAAGGGGATGAAACTGGGGGTGTAATTGGGGGAGTCATACTTCTTATTGGTCTTGATGTGACCGACCTGGCCACAATTGGCACACTTGCGAGTTGTTCCAGTGGGGATCTTATCCCCATTAACGCTCGGTGATGCGGCATCCCCAGCGCTGGCTTTCTGGTGTAGCTCCTTCTGCTGCTCTCGAGCTTGTCGTCGGGCCTTGTTCTTCTCGAGTCGCTCGAGTTCCTTCTTGATTCTGTTCATAGTCAGTGAAACCGCTCGTTCGTCACTCTCAGAACAACATACCTAATGCCTGCAAGACGGTCATGGTCGGCATTGCCCGTAGGCCTTGAACTGTAGATGCTGTTGAAAGATATACGTAAGCCGCTGCACGAAACGAAAGTCCAACAATATCCCTCTGCGAGCCAGGGATGCCGACTCCGTATGATCGTTTTGGCTTGGTCGACAAGTGTCCCCTGCATGGCCTTCTCTGGATTGCGTTGTTGAAAATGGGTGTGGGCACGTACTCTCTCATTTCAAGGTCCGCCTCAGTTCGTCGCTTCATATATTGCGAAATCACAACCGGATCGTGAACAACTTCGGTTCGCTGTTGGATGGTGCCGTCGGGCATCCGGACGTCTCGTGTGATGCGGATCGCGCGTCGTGGGTGTCGGCTGGATGAAGTCAAACCACTAATTTGGCTAGTACCGTCGTCGAACTGCGCTGGGGTCATCGCAGACTGCACGTTAAATCTGTCATCCTCATCTTCTGTCACTGCAACATCTTTGTCGTCATGTTCCTGAGCATCTGAGAGTGTCGCCTTCTGCTTCTCCCAGATCTCACGGATGCCCTCCTCATACATGGCCTGCTGCTTCTTGACGTTGTAAGCGTGCCCACCGTTTGCTCGCTTTTCCCGTTCCATGGCATCAGCCGACGTGGCAAGGGGTCCTTGGACGGCTTCGATATAACCACCCTTCATAGACGTACGAATGAAACTGAAGCCGAGACCATGGCCTGTCGGGTCGCCTTCACCGTGGAGTTGCAGCATAGCCTTTTGAGCACATGCATCGATGAAGGCTTTTGTCGTCTTCCAAGGCGCCATCTTGTCGGCGAGTGTCTCTTCTTGCTTCTCTGGCTGTTTCTTCGTGCCCTTGGCCACTCTGCTACCATCTTCATCAGCATCATCATCGTCTCCGTCGGCGTCCTGCATTTGAACGTCGTCCTCGATAGTAGCGTTTCGAGGGTCGTATCCGGCATCTTCCAGCTCCTTGATGCCGAGTTGCATTGCATCAAGCAAACAAACCTCCTCAGGCTTGATCATAGACCGGATCGCGCTCTCATCTGGTAGAATCTCTCCAGGCTTTAGACGCCACATGCCCTTTTCACCACTCTCTCGGTCATACTGAAGGAATTCCTTGAGCTTTTGACGATTCTGAGTATCGGTCGACTCGGCGATGTGTTTGGTGATGTCAGACAGCTGGCAATTGTCCGTATCGCTATGCCTAATCATACGGAAAGCCAGCATCTTCATCCGGTTCTTGGAAGCATTCGTAACCTTGCGACTGTGAGGTCCCGGAACCTCCACCGAAGGGAATTGTTGGCCAACGACATAAAGATGGTCAATCTTGTGCAGGAACCATTTGGACCCGTGCTCTCCAGTGGTGCTGCGAACAACAAGAAAATCGCTGCTTCGAGGGTTGTGCTTGAAAACGGGAGCACGGTACATTTCGTTGTGCAAGGTGGGAACTGTTTCACCAGCGTCGACAGTGCCGAAGAGGGAGAATGGCGATCGATCTTCAGGAAGAAGCATGCGATACTCGCCGAGTTCTTGCTTAGGTAGCTGCTCGTCGTCGTTGTTATCCTTTCGTCGATAATAATTGATGAGACGATTGCCCATGCCAAAGTTGCTCAGAACTCGGGGGCGTTGTTCGCAGTATTCGTAAAGAACGGCGACGGAGTTGTCGTTGATGCTCAGGTCCTTGGACTTCAAAAAGACTTCGTGTGCCTTGCCCTTCATCTGCTTTCGCTTGTGGTGGTTGGGCTTGTCAAACTTGATAGTGTGACCAGCAAACTTCTTGTACCTGAAACGAGGGCGATGATACTCATCAGTCGTACCACTGAGCTTGACCTTGTAGTACGGCCATGACAGCTTGATGGCTGGCATACTGTGTTCGACAGAAATGTTGCCGAGAGTGGCGCGGACCTTGCTTTGGTGGTTCTCCTTGAGCGCCTCATATGCCTCGTCGTTGGAAATGTTGAATCGCTGGGAGACATCGCGGCCGAGATTGCCATTGGCCATGCGCTTGAGTTTGTTGTCTTGGCGTGGTCGCTTTGCGCTTCTCTGGATGTCTTGGGTGTCGAGAAGGAGATAAGGGTCACCCATGTCGAGATGAACACGCTTAGCGCCTCGGCGCGTCGTGTCTTCAAAGTTGTCAAACGATGGAGCCGAGTATCGGGGAATCTCAGGCAGGCCAAGCTGGACGGTCTTGCGCTTCTTTGGGCGTTGTGGCGCATCATCTCCAAGGTCCATCAAAAATTCGGCATCCCACTCGTCATCCTGCTCCTCAAATGCACGTTTCCGTGCTTGCTGCTGTTCCTGCTCGGCGACTTGCTTCGCCTTGAAATTCGCCTCCACAGTGTTAATGTGGACACTCCAGTCCTCGCAGGCGAGTTCGATGTCGCGGAGGGTAAAGCCGGCAACGGTTTCTGAGTCGGATTCTTGGTCGAGGTCGAATTGTACAACATCGTCGGCTTGATTCCCATCGTCTTGACCACACAACACGAGGCCCCTTTCTTCATTCTGCTTTGCCTTACGAGTAATGGTTGCAGTGCCGGGGATGCGGAAGAGCTTTTCCTGGTCGGGGGCGAGATCCAATGTGAGCTTGCTAGTGACAAGAGGCTTGGGCTTCTTGACAGGCTTCTTCTCCTTCCATGTAGCCTTCTTGGCTGGAAGGAGTTCACTCCATGTCAGAATATGTCCCTTCTTAAACGCAGGCCAGGTAGCCTTGAGGAGATCTTCGACGGTTTCGGCCGGGGCAGGGATGTCGGGGTCTTGGTTCGCGCCGTTGAGATGGGGTTCGGGGTCGAAGTTGATGCCTGGGAAGCTGAGACCAGCATCCATAGGCTGAGTATCGTCACCAGTGTCGGCATCGCGAACGTGAGGCGCGGGGGAGGAAGGACCGAGAATCGGATCGGGTGAGGATGGTCCTTCGCCAAACAGGTCGTCGGCATCATTGCTAGTTCCGCCATCATCTGTTAGGCCGGGCATTTCCATGGAAACGCCAGCGCTTGGCTCCTCCTCCTCTGGTAGATCATCGTCGCTGATGTCCTCAAAGTCCTCGGCGTCGTCGGCCTTGCCGGTTTGATCGAAGGGTGTATCGTCGAGCTTGAGGCCGCCATTACCGCCCTCCTGGCTCTGCTCGAGCAGCTTCGCAATCTCTCGGTCGTCGGCAGCATTCTGGGCCTTCCAGGCACTCTCGTCAAATGACGAGAACTCGGTATTGGTAGTCATGGTTGCGGCGTCGCAATCTCCCCTCTCGACAGCTTGGAAGCCGCAGCAAGTTGGCGGCGCTTATACCATGCTTCTCGCGCGAAATAGATGTTTGCGCGCTGATCGATCGACGGTGGGCGGCGCGTAGGAATGTCGTTTTCGGGCGAAAAGTCGTTGATTTGAGTTCGGTGGTTCACGTTGTTCACGATCACGGTTGGAGCTGGGGCGAGATGAACGAGGGCCTGAATGCTGAGTCAGCCAATAGAATTCGCGACAGGATGGAAGGGGGGAGAATGGTCCGTGCACGGCGGGGCGGCAATTAGAAGTGGCGTTTCTCGTCTTCAACACCAAAACAGGGACATTAGGAGCATCAATCAACCCACCTCGGTATTGTTCTCTGCAAAGCTCGGTACTAAAAGGGTTGTTTTTGACTGCACGCTATTGGTGCTCTTGGTGAAAATTTCCCTTTCTAGGCCGCTGACGATTGACGCGACACGCAGATAGTTGTTGAAAGGGCCTGTGATGCCATTAGAGAACCCAGATGATGATGGTATCAACCCGATCCAGGTTTGTGGGCTGGTTCAAGGACGCATTCACACAATGATACAAGTTGTTTGTTGGTTTTTGAAAGGGAAGATGAGGGTTGTTATATACGCAGAGGGGCATGATTCACGGTCGTGCTCATGACTCTGAGCAATGCTGGCTAGGGTTAGGCTACCTTACCTAGGTTAACATTCAACACCTAGTAGGGTCAAGGATGAAATCATAGAAGGTAATTTCTGTGCTCTTGAACCATTAGACCATTCTTGGATGGACTCCCTCATTGCCTTGATCCTTCAATTGCCCTCCGGCTGAAGTTCCAATCGCCCCATCCCCAAGTCTAATTCCTCGTTGCAATGAGTTAAACAATCGCGCCTCACAATAGCGATTCTCCTAGGCAATCAATCGCACTTTTGTATTCTCCCAATGTTGATATTTTATCCGATTCCAATACGTGCTTACAGACTATCTCCGCTCCCATCATTTGAAGACCTCAGCACTCTCATGCTGGGTACCGGGTAGTGGCCATGCCAACAGTAAGGGAGTATTGGAAATCACTACTTTTCTATTGACCGGTAAGGTCAATTCTCATATTGAGACAGTGTCAAGCTTCATCACACTTCGGGATAGCTTCGATGCATGAAAGCTTTCGTCTACACGATGGTCTCACCTGGCATTCATCCTTAAAACGGCAGTTGGAAGCACAAACGCCTGGACTTCGGACCAAACAAGATACCTAGTTATCCTAGATAATGCACTGGGTTCTTTTCATCCTTATCTATACAAATGTTCCAGGGTCGAGGCATGAGGCATGCTGGAGATTGTTCAACCAAACGACTTACACTTGGACAACCGTTAATGGTTCCATGGTCCGCCCGCCAGGTAGATCGCATAATGAAGTCAGATCTGGATTAGACACCAGTATGTGCTGTCTCCCGCGCTGACATGGCTTAGCTCCGTTGTAAGCGGACGAATCCTCCACCGACCAAAGCCTCTCCCTCAGAGCATGAGGCCTCACCGCCAACTTACGGAGATGCAATCAATATTGTCAATTCTCATCTTGAAGCGGCCCGTACATCCATTTCGTCAATAGTTTGGGCGTCTGTAACCGAGCAAGACCTCATATGACGCAGTGGGCGCAGTCCTTCGGCCAGTTCCTGTTTGGGTCTCAAACAATGCAAGAGAGCGTATCGGAAAATGTGACCTCAGCATCTGTTGATCCCTGGCGTATTGCTGTCTGCCCCGTTGCGTATCCCGGTTGGGGAGTCCGTGGCACCATACGAGTGCTAACGCCAGTGTGCCTTGGTTCTAGACCGGTGATTTGCATTGATTAAGTTGTAACTTGGTGATGGTGGGCGATTAGTATTATGCCTTGGGGGATTCACAACCTTGCGCCCGAAGAGGAATACGCCGCGAGGAAATTGAAGTCGGCTAAGGCGTAAATGAGTCGGGAATTGGCCGAGCTGATGTAAATGACAGCCATTGTGTCTGCGCGGTGTTGTGATACACAGCCTGCGATTGTGCATGAGTCTGTATGTTGATGATGTTGGAAATGTCACACTTGGGTTTGGAACCACACTTGTCATCAGAAATAGGTAGTTGTATTCAATGCAAATTCGATAAGGCCTTGGTAATTTTGTAGCACTGAGCCGCCGTTCTAGGTAAAAACGCCAGCAGAAGATGTGAGGATAGCCTCTAAACCCATCATCATCAACGCCATAATCCCAACGCCGTAGAGCATAACAATCCATCAGTCCTGGCTGGCTTTGCTACCAGCCATTCCAAGAAGTCGTGAACAGGTCATTAAATCAGGAAAAGACAGAATATGTACGTAGAAAGAAGGAGTAGATGGAAACACTAGACGAGAAAGACGGTCGCGGCGACTGCGGCCACAGCGGGCCAGTAGCCGAGGGCCTCGATCATGCCCCTCATGCCAAGGCCTGCGGGACTGTCCTGCTCGGGGACAGTGGTGCCGTTGGGGAGGGTTCCATTGATGAGGATGGTGATGTTTCCCTTGTACTCGGCGACGGTGACGATGGACTTGTTGAGAGCCTCCCAGCTGCCGTTGCCGATGAGCTGGTCGTAGTAGGCGGTATCGTTGTTGTCGTCGCATCCGCAAACCTCGTATCGGCCGCATCCGCAAATAACGTCGCGGACTTCATCCTCGTCGCTCGTGTCGTTGTGAAAGTGGTACTGGTGGGTGTAGGGGTACATATAGGCACCGTACAGCCAAACGCCGGGCCAGAAGGCGAGGGCGCTGCCTACCAGGACGAAGGGGAGGATACCGGCGCCGGGGCTTCGGTTTCCGGATCGGTAGGGAGCGACGGCACCACCAGGGTAGTATCGACCGCCGGCGAAGTTGGGCTGGGGGCCGGAGCCACTTCGGGAGCCACCGCCTACATTCGAAGTTCGGGAGCTGCAGGTGAAGGGTTAGTGAGGATTGGACAAAGGATGTTTGGGGGTACTCACGATCCGCCGTTGTTCTTAAAGCTGCTGCTTGAACCTGAACGATATGAGCTTCTAGAACTTCCTGAACGGCTGCTTCCGCTTCCAGAGCTTGAACCTCCAGAGCGACTGCTGCTACTACCTCCTGAGCTTGATCCGGATCGACTGCCGCCGGAGCTTGAGCTTCCGCCGGAGCTGCTGCTTCCACCTCGGCTTCCACCAGAGCTGCTGCTACCACCACCACCGCCACCGCCGCGTCCTCCGCCGCCGCCACCGCCACGACGCTTGAACAGCTCGTGCTCGTTGGCGCTGGGTTCGGACTCGATGCGCTTGATGCGACGGGGCGGGTCAATGACGGATGCGGCCGCCGATGTGACCAGGGTGAGGTACAAGAAAGCCAAGTCGAATCTCATTGCGAATAGGTCTTTGTAGGACGAAGGATGGGTAGGTCGGTAAAAGGTGCGCGTTGTGTCGCAAGAATCAATGCAAGAAGCGCGTGTAACAAAGAAACGCGAAACAGTAGCTGATGTTGATTCTAGATTTGCCGATAGCAGGTTCTGGAGTTTCGGGGGAGGTTGCAGGCCCTTTTAATATGGGAAGGGTCGTTTGATGTGACGCTAGGTGCTTTGCTGACGGGCCGGGATCCTTTGTTCCACTAAGGCACAAAACAAAGTGCCGGGGTGCCCTGGACGGTGTGGGTGTGTGTGCCTTTGGATGATCGGACCGTGAGATGGATGATCTCAGAGCGAGAGGCGATAAAACAGTGATGATGTCGTGGAGCCGGTAAGGGTTGTGATCGACAACTAGCAGCAGGGACGAGCTGTGGCTATGAGATCACAGAGCAGTGCGTTTTGATGCTCTGATGGAACAGGAATTGATCGCTGTTGAGTGCTCGTGTAATGATGGGAAGAGCAGGGTCAAGTTCTTTGTTTCAAGAAAATGTGCACGATGGCTTCTTTTTAAAAGGGAGAGAGGTCTAGGCATCTGGTGGCTGAATGAGCTGAAAAGAATCCAATTTCTCACAAAAACAAAGCTAATCTCCAAATGACCTCTTTTTTTACACTCTTGGACCACAGGGAGCGAGCTAAAGTGATGGCGTCGGGTCGTTTCTGGCAGTGCAACAGTGAGAAAAAAAAGCACACTAACGAAGCGGCCGCCTGTGGCGTAGAGACGCTCATTTCTTGCAGGACATGTCGCTCGCATTCGGCGTCTTGTTCCGTGGAAATGGACCTGGCTTCTGTTGGCTGTCATAACAAACATGCCATTGGCCCAGTTTGTTTCTGTGCTTTCGATTTCTTCCAGGCCCTGGCTGCCTTTCAAAAAGAACCCCGGTTGCCTTGTGATGAAGTTGCATGGGTTCCGTTTTTGTGGCACAAGCTTGTTGGTGTTAAGCTTGCAGGGAAAATGCAGCGTGAGTGCATCATCCCGGGCTTGTGATTGGCTGTTGCTATGGCTCGTGCGACAAGGCTTTTTCTAGGCTGACTTGCAAATCCCTGTGGTCACAGACGCCAAACACCGCCATGTTTGGGTTTGGTGGCTGAAGAGTTGATCTTTTTGGGATTGGGAAAGGTGTTTGTTGCCCCGGATCTGATTGCCTTGTGATCGTAGGGCTGGCTGACTGGCTGCCTCATCTTGGCATTTGGAGATGGACATGATGACAATTGCAATAGAGTTGGCCGCAGCAAGAGGAAGCACAGCAAAGACTAAGTTCTTACTCTGCACTGCAGTGTCTGTTCCGCATAACAACCAACACGTGTAAGGTCGGTCGCCTTGCAGGATGCAAGCCAGTGTAGCAGGTTTACTCCAATGGATGACCTCCCTCAAGGTTCTGGCTTCCTGCGTGGGCTGCCTCTACTGCTGTCAAAAAGAATGCCCGTCTTGCAGAAGCGAGATGGTCAAGTGACTGCCTTGCCCCTCTTGTCGGGCAAAAAGACCTCCCATAGCCACAATCTAACTCCTTAATAGGCATCTCGCCAATTCCGAGGAGATGGTAGCAGAGCATCTGGAGGCTGTGCTGAAAGACCACCTTCTAGAAGCATAGACTAGCAGTTCGGCCAGTTCCCATCATGGATGTCAAAATGTCTGGGCTTGGCCACAATCATGCAGCCATGGTCCCCGCCCAGGAGCTTGGCATCGACCCCCGTCGATCCGATGAAGGGCATGCGGGCTGACGAAACGATCTTCACTAACAATTAACGTTTGAATTCGGGATAGCGTCACTGATCTGCCAAAACCTCTCAGCCTTGCTGCAGATGAATCCTTCTACTGTCATGGGGCAAATAACCTTGATTGAAGTAGTATTTAATTCTCAAGGTATAGCTGATCAGTGCAAGGTTGCTTTGGCTACCTCCTTGTGTCAACTAATGTACTCCATCAATCTGTAGTAGATGATGCTGAAACTAGGCGTCAAACACGAGATACCACACATAATCTGCCTCGAACAAGGCTCATCTTGTAAGAGTCTAAGCATCTTGAAACCCATTCCGTGTAGCAGGCAGAATCCAAACTAAGCACGGGTGCACAGTAGACTATTGACATCATGTTTGGGTTAGCCTACATGAAAATATTCGCTGGTGCCTTGATGTATGCAACGCCCAGCCAGACGATCGAGATTGCATGATGGATATCACACTTCTGGCAACATGGTGCGCTCCACTTCAAGACTGTCTGTGTATCATTACATTCAACGAATGACCTGCTTGAACTCCGGTGACTTATAGCGATTATAGCGTGATGCAGTAATTAATACAAGAGATAAGGGCACTGCCACTGAAAGACGAGATTTGTCCAACGGAAGACCAACTAGGAATGTATCTGAAAGGCCGAGCACGACAGGTACTTGAAGGCCGGAGCAGGCCCGTGGATTGTCGTGCCGTAGGGAGCCCCGTTGAGGCCAAAGGCGAAGACGATTGCAGGTGCCCCCATTGAAGTCGATGCGGTGTGCCATGGCGAACTTGACCGGTGTGATGTAGCACCTTGCCGTGCCCAATCCCTTTATGGACTGGGTGATTGAGAAAACGCCTTGTGTGCCGATGTAGCCCTTGCTGCAGGACGGGATGGCATTGTCAGAAGAGTGCTTGGCGCAAATGTGATTGCAGACAGGGTAATGCCTACCAGAAGCGGTGAGCTTCACGTTTTCCTTGAAAGTGAAGCGGTTTAGGGTCTAAGGAGCGCTGCCGTACCCGCTGTTGACCTTGTCTCCGAAGCCAGAGTTGATAGTCAACCCAGTGTACGCAGGGGGTGCCTCGCTTGTTGCGGTGGAGGCAACTGTGGTGGAAGAGATGTCGTTGACGATTCGGCCGTAGACGTTGCAGTAGCGAGATACAGATCAACAGACGCGTAAAGAAACGAAACGTAAAAGCATAGACCGACGTCTTCCACGTACAAGGACGAATGTTCGGTTCGTAATGTCGGACCTAGCTCAACGGTATGAAAGGCGGTACAGTCCGGGGCAGTTGGCCGAATTGAAGCCAAGGACGCCACAGAACACCATGGTGTGACACCAGAAGTAGTCAAGCTATTGATTCAGCCTACAGTGGCGTTGTCTAAAGGCTAACAGTCGCGCCAAAATCTCTTGTAGACTGCACGCCCAGCGCTGTCAGACTGCATTGCTTTTTGCGGTCAGCGTATCCAAACCAGACTTCAATGCTGGTTGAATCTTTGAGTTCATGTCTAATGCCAGCGGATTGTGTGGAGTTGATAGCTCCACAAGGTTGGACTTTGGCTCCTTGGGTAGCTGACTGGAGCCCCGTTGAGCCTCGTAATCAGCTTCAACGTCGACTACAAGATTTCTGTTTCCTGGTCACGTTCTACAGCAGACAACTCTGCTAGAATGATGATACGATCCCCATTGGGATCCATCACTAAGCTGTGATTTGGGTGGAGATATCGGAGACGGAGGAGGTATCCTTGACTCTTTTATGAAAGCTGCATATTGGAAGGCCAGAGTCGAAACTCACAAAGGATCATGAAACGTTGTGAGTCTTTGGCATATGAAATCCCTGTCACTTCTCAAGGAATATCATTTCCAATTTCTTGAGCACTGTGTGCGAACATGGACGAGTGATCGGTGAGCGAACACACGCGCGTTGTTCTTGTCCAGGTATTGTTTTTGGTCGATCTCTCAACTGCAATACGGTGGACACCATGACATAGGAGACCATAGTTATATTTAGTATCTCTTGCCTAATTTGAGCGAGTCGTGAGAGGGCAAATATACAAGCCGTATTCTCGTTCAGGCTTGTTCCTGACTGATCTATCGATCCTAATACTTCTCACGCTACGTGACACAGGAGACCATGGTTATGGCCGATATCACTTACCTGAATTGAAGAGCGCAATGCTTGAACAGAAACTCCAGGAGGACAGCACCATAAGCATATATATGGCGAGATGGTTTCTTCTCTATTCCAGCTATTTCCACACCACACGCTTCCTCTGACGAGTTGACAACCTGCCTTCTTCTGATCAAGCAAGACCTGTCACCCTCCCAAGCGAGCTATACGACCTGACTTATCACATACACTCATCACAGACATCCCGCAAGATGTCGGAAGACGCTCAAGCCCCTGCGCTGGACTTTTCCCAAGACACAGATGTCGTTCCGCGCCGTCGTGCAAGGAAGGTCATTTACTTGCCTAGTGACCTCACCGCAGCTGAGAAAACTGCCCTCCTCGACTTGGTACAGGCTGGAGTTGATGTGCGGGCCGGAGAACGAGTGGCAGTCACCCGTGCCGATTTTGACAACTTGATGTCGCTTGTTTTCAGCAACGACTGGAACACAAGCATCGAGATTAGCAACCTCGCCAACTTTCCCCCGAGGGGGTTCGAAGGCGAGACCATTCAGGTAGGGAGATTCTCGCGAACTCAGCATGAGCCGAGAAGCGCGGAGGAACCCCCCCTAGAGCGACGCGAGGGCGCCCCGGTCTTTCTCTATATTAAACCCAGATTCACACGACAAGATTTCTGGTTTTCCTTCGTCGATGCTGCCAAGAAGAAGGTTAGCGAACGCTACGTTGACCTGCGCCCTGGGGCAACACTGACAGGCCTCAAGGCTGAGCTTATCCAGCATCTTGACGATCGAGAGTCGGAGCGAGTGCGATCGTTCAACTCGGCCTCCCTCCTCATCATTGGGCGACGAAGAATCGCCAGATTTGCAAGACTGGGGACTTTCAACCCCCCTAATGTCCTTGCCAGAGATCTTCCTAAGCGGCTTGTTAGGGTGACGCGCACCCAGGAACACATTGCAGCCATCGGAGACTCTTATAAGAACGAGGCAAAGTTTGAAAGTGGGGAGGAGGTTGAGACTGAGGAGGAGGAGGAGGAGGAGGTACCAGTGGAGCCGCTGGCGAAACTGATCGTATCTGAAGAGCTGTGAGATTGTTAATCTTGCGTTAGCTTTCCCAAAGAGCTCGGTAAGTCATGGATGGTTGAGCAGCATTGGGTTTTAATGCTGCTGTGTGTCTCTTTGCGTGTTCTTTGATCTTATGAACGACCAAGACGTCATTGAAAAAGAAGAATAAATGGTTGAGAACGTATTGATATCACTAGTCTAGAATAGTTTCTTTATTAATTTTCTTTCGAATATGCATTGTTCTGACATGTAATGTGAAATCCCTACCTACAAGTAGTTAGTACCTCTGAGGATGAACAAATGAATACCCCTTTCTAAGCATCTACACAGCCAACTCCATTCAAGTCCAGCAACCCCTCGTCCATGTTCCGACATGCCCACTTGGCATCCTTGCCACTAGGAGGTGTGACCGTGACGTTCTCAGCCCGGATATTGTCGCAGGACTAGATTCATTAGTACATGTACAGGTGAGTGCGAGAACAGAAACTTACGTCTTCAGAACTGCAGATGAGAGATCCAACTACAGGGTCATTCTTCTTTGACACTGTGCCCCAAAAGTCCTTGAACAGAATGTCTGTGAGAATAACCTTTGATGGATCGGCTTCGCATTCAGCGGCGCTTACGGCACCGTAACATTGGTCAATCTTGATTGCGCCGTCGTTGTTGTCGTTGAAGAAACGCTCGTAAGTGACGTTTCGTACACGGCCTTCACCACCACCACCAATCCACCCTTCTGGCTTCTGGACATCAGCACCGGGCCAGACTTTGAGACGAGCGCCGTCTGTTGCGTTGCTCATAGAAATGTTGTAGATGTACAGGTTCTCGATATTGTCAAAAACTCCTGGGTATTGTCCAAGAGAGCCTACAGAGATACCGTGGGATGAGTTGCAAACAAGCCCTTGGACGATAATGTTGGTGCTGTTGGGCTTGAATGATACGCAATCATCATCATGGTCAATGTAGGAATTCTGGATGACGATGTTGTCTGACCTGTATGTATCCCAACCGTCGAGGTTCTTGGCAAAATTCTTTGATGTTGAACGTGAGAAAATATCAATGTCAGAGATAAGAATGTCTGAGCTATTGGCGATGAGGTTGTGCCACTGGCCAAACATTAGTACATCATCATGTGAAGGTAAAAAATCAACTCACATTGGGAGACTGCCGAAGCTTGAGACCAGTGATGGAGCCTCCCTTCCAGCCATCTGTCACAAAAAGAAGCGGACGTTTGACTTTGCTGTCTGCGGCGTGGGCATCGTACCAAGCTTGGCCGTTGCCATCGATGGTTCCTGTGCCAGCTCCATAGAGGTTGATGTCCTCGCCACCGAACAGCCACCAAGAAGAGCCATCCTGGAACGGGAATTGAAAAGTCCTAGGAAGCCAACGTTCAACGTCGTCACAGAACTTGACAGTTCCAGTCAAAGCAATGTCGACATGCTTGAGGAATCTCAAGTCCAGCTGAGTGCAGATGGTGTACTCCTGATCAAGGACCACAGTACCACCGTTGTTGCACTTCTTAAAGGCACGGAGAATCTTGGATGCATCGTCACCACCCTTCTTACCAGGCTTGACGAAACACGTCTTTCTGCGAGGGGATGAGGTTGGGAATGCCTTGTATGGTTGGAGGGGAGTTGGCTCGTAGTGGGGACGCTTTGGGGTATGGCCAGCATCGATGAGTTCGGCCAACGCCAGAAAGGCGAGGACGATTGTAGGTCTCAGCAGCATATTAGAGATAATTTCTTTTGATGGGTCAGATGATCTTGGCTTTCGGGGCAGTTCTTCACCGAGCTCTTTGTGTAAACGTCCTAAGCTCTTATAATAGCACACTCGTTGGTGACCTTCGGGACAGTTTTCCCCGTCGAACGCGGTCTGACTTCAGCCGAGAACATTATCAGAAACCCAATCTCTCGGCAGTCCCACTCTCCTCCACAAAGTCGGCCCATCTCCATGCCATCCCCATATTCCCCAGGTGCTTAATGAGGAGCTTCAAGCTTCCCCGCGTCCATTGTCGATCCCCCAACGCGCGGCTGAGCAAGGTTCGGTAGAGTTGTTCCACCAATGGTTTCTCTAACTCGCTTACATCCGAGGCCAAGGTGAGCATCGTTGCCGGTTTGTGGCTCGGAAGATGTCCATGATTCGTGGCATAAGTAGGCCTAGCTGGACAACAGCAAGGTAATATGGAAGGATTCAGGCTAAACTTGACTGATCATCACCATCTTAACCTTAAGCTTGCATGTGATCTTTGTGCGGGGGAATCAATTATGCTTATTGACTGATTGACGGAGGATCTCGAGATGAAGAGAATGAGCCGATCTGGGCAGCCTGCAGCCCGGGTAATTCCCGTGCCAGTAAAACCAAGACCCGCCGGCAAAGGCATTCCGCGCGCCAAGAGGAGCCATGACTGGGGCCCGAGTCCTCGAATGTCGTATTGGGCGTCATGTTGAACGACATCGGAGCTCCTCTGTTCAAACACCATTGGTGGCTGACCTTGGCTCGTGTACCCCCCCTGCGAGAGCCGTCTACCCGAGCCCAGACTCTGCTAGCGAAGTCGCAGATCTGTGGATAAAAGGGTCCATGCTTAATGGGCTTTGTCCACTTTTCAAAGTGGTCTTATCAATCTCGACTTCTCAGGGTTCTCCCCGTTCTTTTTTTTTCTCATCTGCACTGATCAGGAGATCCCCCTTTGCTGCAGAGGACGGACAAGTGAGCTTCTAATCAAAGATGGCTTCGAAAAAGCTGTACAACTGGTCAGTCATGGCTGACGGCTTCTGAATGACGGTAACTGACTCGGGAAATTAGGTATTGTGCCATGGTGGCGGCACTTTGCATGGTGCTCTACGGTAAGAGCATTTATCTTTCCGCGTCTCGTCAAGATTCATACTGAGCATGGCGCATAGGGTACGATGCTTCAGTTTTCAACTCTCTCCAGGGCTCAGATAACTGGTTTGAGTGGGTTGACATGGACCCGGTGGAGGATACTTATATGCTTGGGTTAAGTAAGTTGGTTCACTCTCCATGCAGATCTACTGGCGATGCCTTTGGAGGTTTGGCAGCTGACACTCTACTTTCAAGTCAACACAAGCTACACAATCGGAGCCATCATCTCTGGCTTCTTCATGGGCGGTCCCCTCGCCGACTACATGGGCCGTCGCTGGGGCATGTTCATCGGCTGCTTTATCACCATAATAGCGACTTTTATGCAGACCTTTACTCCACACCACCAGATTGGAGTCTTTATCGCCGGCCGTGTCCTCATTGGCATCGGTCAGGGTCTCGCTCTCACTGCGGCGCCTGTCTACATCGGAGAAGTCGCTCCGGCCAACATTCGAGGAAAGGTCATGACGATCTGGCAGATGAACTACTCGGTTGGGTCCTTCATCGCTTACTGGATCAACTATGCGTGTTCCAACAACCGTGAGAGTATGGGCCAGTGGGATTGGAAGATGGTTGTTATTTTCCAGATTCTCGTCCCTGCCATCGTCTGCGTTTCTGTCCTCTGGATTCCTGAGACTCCTCGATGGCATATCCAGAAGAATGGCAACGTGGAGGCTGCTAGAGCTGCACTTGCAAGAATTCGAGAGACTGAGCAAGAGGTTGAGGAGGAGCTGCTCGCTATCCGTGGTGCTATCGAGTACGAGAAGGAGGCCATCAGGGGAGTCTCTTATTCTGCCCTCTTCCGGGATCCCTCAGTCCGAAAGCGAATCATCCTCGCCTTTCTCCTCAACATTGGTCAGCAACTGTCTGGACAAGGCACTCTCAACTCGTACTCTACGACCATTTACAAGAACGTCTGGTCAGACAAGAAGAAGATCAACCTCATTAACGCCCTCAACGCCACCTTTGGAATCATCTTCACCCTCAACGCTATGTGGACTTCTGACCGCTACGGCCGTCGCTGGCTGCTCATGGTCGGAGCCGTCGGAATGGGTGTCTGCATGCTCATCGTCGCGGTTGTCGGTTTGGAGACGCCGACGTATGAAGGCAACGTCAAGTCCGAGTCGGTTGGCATTGCCATCGTCTTCCTATTCTTCCTCTTTGCCTTCTTCTACAAGCCCTCTTGGGGAGCCACAGTTTGGATGTGGACCGCAGAGGTGTTTTCCATGAACATCCGTGCTCAAGCTGTGGGCATGTGTTCTCAGATGCAAAACGTGGCCAACACCATCTTCCAGCAGTTCTTCCCTACATTTTTCAGGCGAGAGGGCCTCAAGTGCCTCTTCTTCTTCATGGCCATCAACTTCTGCCTTGCGGCTTACGTCTATTTCTTTATCCCCGAGACGAAGCAGGTCCCTCTGGAGGAGATCGATACTCTGTTTGGTGGTGCTTCTCATGCTGCCAAGGGTGGCGATATGCTGGAGGAAAAGGCTGCTGTTGAAAGCACGGCTCAGCCATCGGGTGTCGAGGTTGAGAACACTTCTCAGGCAAAGCAGGCCAACACCAAGGAACAGACCGTCTAATATCGAAGCCTGTGGACAAGGGGGCTGGACTGAGCTGGATTAGAATAGCTAAGAACTAGGAAATTAGTATACTACTGGTCCTAGGTGCCAGCTGTTACAGCCTTCCGAGCACTAAGGAGCTAAAGGTAGCTCTCATATGCATTATCCTGAGCCACCTGACTATCTGGGTCCCGCACAAGGTCGAATGTCTACGTGATAGCAGTTTCGAAGAGTAGGCAAGGCAATCTCTTTTTGGTGGAGGATGATGCTGGGCTGGCCAGATGGGGTGAGAAAAAGGACTACCGCAAGCGATGCAGGATCCTATCTAGTCAGGGTGAAACAATTAGAGAGAGAAAATATGCAAGATATGCCCCCGTAAATTATTTGCCCTTCACAAAACACTATATATGGCAAACTCGGCACATGCCCATAACTAATATGGTCTATTCGACTTGCTATTATGACCACCCAAACTCCCTCCTTACCCCCCTATTTGTAGACACAGATTGCCTCTATCGCAGCTTAAGCCATTCCAGACCGGATGGGCTATCCTGTATCGATTTTTCCGGGTCCAGATCAACAACAAACACGGTTCCCACAAAGGTATAGTGATCCCCCAGTTTGCGGAGTAACACAGGTTGGTCGTAGTCCTTGAGCACGCAGAGTAGGTCGCCTTCCCGTACATCCAGAGGTCCTCGTCCAAGGTATCCCCTCTTAGTCTCGAAAATTGAACGATTCACCATCTTCCCACACATGAGCGCTGCATATTGACTAATTTCTTCTACCTGAGACTCTTTATCTGCGAGTGGATTCTCACTGAGCCCTAGTTGTGTTAGATCTGTGTCTGGGAAGGCCCACCGGTAAAGCTGGGTCTCCCAACCGTTGGGAAAAAGGAAAGAGTCTGAGGAATCCCAGCCGCCCAAGTTGTCAGGTTCGTGAGCTTTCCCGTAAGTACTTGCCATGGTACCTAGTGCAAGAAGTGTACAGACCATGGCTCTTGTTACAGTTGCTGAATCCTTCTTGAAGAGTAGGCGAGCAATAGCTTGCCAGGATGTGATGCCGGAGATGTAGTGTGGATGCCGGGATGAGTAGTAGCGAAAATATTTTCCAATCTTAAAGGTTTCCTCGGCAAGAGTACCTTGGCCGATGAAACCGGAAACGTGGGAAACTGGTTCGATCTCAGCTCCCAAAACGACAAGGCTTCCAGTGTTTCTGTCTAGATGTGGATATCTGCTTGGATCCTCTTGAAATAGACTCCGGAAGGCCGGAAGGTGCAAGATCCTTGTTGAGTCCTGTAGAGCATTCTGGGGGAAATTTGGTGCCCAGCTTGGAAAGTCGTCCGAGGATCCAAAATACCCAACACCCGCGAGCGACAGGAAGCCGAGGGGTAGGATCGGCGACTGTTCAAGTAGGATAATTTGCTTGCCCCTAGGTTCCAAGGAAGCCTCTATCCAGCACTTGACGAACTCGGTATACACTTCAGTGACGCTTTTGGTGTAGTCTGGCTTCATAGAGATTTTAGAGATTGCCAGAAGCCCATAGATGTAGTCCCTTGGATCTGTGGCGACGAGCCGTGCCGCAGCGATTGATTCCTTCCAACTGGGGTAAACAAGGTCTTTTGCCCAAGATCCTCTCATTGCTTTCACGGCATCGTTGTTTGCTGTGGTGTACCTGGCATTACGGATTGCGTCGATGCCATGATGGGGCGGAAACCGAATAAGACCATCCCAGACGGTTTGGCAAAGAAATTCCGGCCTTTGCACCTCACCCTTATCAACTTTGGACTCGAGCTCAAGTGCTGTATAACTTTGTGCAAACATAAAAAGGTCTTGCCGAGTTAGAGTCGTGCCACCTAAGCTGAATAGACGGAGTTGACGAGCAAGCACGACTTCTTGGTAGATCCATACTCGCTTCCAGTATTGGTCCAGAAAGAGATCCATGACGGAGTTCCATGCATCATTTTTGAAGGGAAACTTGGCGTCCGATGTCTCATCACAAAGACTGGGGTATCGTTGAAGCCACTCGAGCTTGAATGGGGGCATTTCGAAGATACCGTATATGTCCTGTTCATCACGGTCTTCAGGGAGGGGGCCACTCGGATAATGCCGAGCCGCCTCGTCGGCGAGTGTCTTGATGGTTTGAAACGCCAACGAGTAATCTTTCTGGCCAACCCATGCGTAGACAGCTTCAGCGCATATGAATATGTGGTGCATGAACTGGACTTGTTTCGAACGCTCCTCGTTGTCTTCCTGGTTGATGCAGATGGCATCTACCCATAGATATTTAATGGGAGTGGAAGTTCTTCCAATGTTCCCACTCCGGATGCGAGACAAGGCAGAGGCCAGGTTTGGAGTGACCTCTACGTCTTGACCCTGGAGGATAATCTTCTCGAGACCTTTCTTCTCGCCCCAGACGTACGAGAGCGCAAAGTATTTCGGGTTTTCGTCAAGCGAGACTGTGATGAGTCCCCAGTCCTCGGAGCCATCTGAGGGAACCTCCAAGAGCCGAATCTCGGAGGTGCTCGGATCGAGACGTCTGTAGAGAAGGGGGACTGCTGTCTCCATGGTGAATGAAGAAAGGCATGGGAGTAAGATGTTTGATGGAGAATGCGAGAGCTGAGTGCCGGTGCAAGGGTGATGGCAATCAGGATTGTTTGGGGAAAGGATGAAAATGGAGGAGGACGGGGTTGTGGGGTTGAAAGAGGGATAACGGACAGGAATTCAAGAGGAAAAGCGCGCAACTCAAACTAGGTGTGAGCGACCAACCGCCTTATCGCTTATGAAGATGGCATAGGTAGTTTCATTGGTTGTAACATACATGCAGAGATGCATGGCTACGTGTACGTGGGTAGGAGGTTGCCGTTGATAGGCCGAACCCGCATGATGACTACCTCGTCAGCCGCGGCTAAGTATAGTCACCTATCAGAAGTCTCCATTGGGGTGCACAATAGAGAAATATCGATGCTTGGGGGCTCCCAGATGAATCCTTTGACTGGATCTTCGATTGGATCATCATTGTTCTCGCCGGGTGAGAATAGTTGCTCGTTTAGTTGTGTCACTGTTAGACTTGACAATCAAATTGCACCTGACCGTTCATTGTCAGTGGTATTTTCAGTAGTCAAGGCTCAGAGCATCGACAATGCCCTATTGGAACAAAATGCGTAGTTTGAACTCAGTTGTGTAAATATACAATTTGTCTCGCTATGTAAACTTTATAGGACCCCCCTGCTCTCATGCACAGCACTCATAGCTTGTAACAATGATCCAACCTCTTTTGAAGATCCACTTTGGCTTGTGCAACCTCCCCTTCAAGGTCAAAATTCGCAATAATACCATTTCTCTCGTTAATCTCACTCTCGATTTTGGCCATGTCGCTACCAATGCCATCTGCCAGCCACTCATAGCAGTCTCCGATCCATCTGCTGCTCTGCACAAGCCACTGGGACCGTTCCCTGCGACACTCGTCGAATGTTTCGAACACGGAGGGAAGATCTCGGGAGCTGTCGACGTTGGAGAGTAGCTCGGCCAGGAATGCGCTGTCTTCGATGCAGAATCCTGCTCCGGCGCCGTGATGGGGTGATGTTGCGTGGGCGGCGTCTCCGGCGATGCAAACTCGACCCTTGTGAAAGGTTGGGGCTGGGTGATCACCGAGGTCAAAGATAGCCCACTGTTGATTGGTAAGTCTATGCTCAAGACAAGCATTACAAAAGCACTTACCACTTTGAGCTGTTCTTCAGTCAAGCTTAGTAGCCCAGTGACTGCTGACCCGTAGCCGGCAAAGTCCTTCAGAGCATCTTGGCGGCTGGCAACACTGGTTGTTCTGCTGTAGTCCTCCCAGTCTGTTGGGGATGTGCGAAAGGCTACGATGTTGAGCTTTCGGCCATGGTCGACAGGAAATGTGAGGACATGACCACCTTTGCCCATCTGAAGAGGTGAGTCTTGGTACTGGCGGATGAGAGGGCTTGCAAAACTTACGTGGATTGTGGCATTGCGTGCCTTTTCCTCTCCGACGGCTTCAACTGCCTTTTCCATAGGCACCATGCCTCGGTAAGCGTACTTGTAAGAGTATGTTGGGTGTGCTGAAGGGTGATCAAGGCCGACGACTAATTGTCGTACACGAGACTTGATTCCATCACAGCCAATAACGGCATCAGCAGAGGCGGTTGTCCCGTCTGCGAATGACATTGTCACCTTTCCATCGCTCTCAGTGATACTGTCTAAGCATTTGCCAAACACAGCTTGGTCTGCTGGGAATAGCTTGGCCAACTCGTCGAGATAATGAGCCCTGTGGACGCCATTCTGCCCCAGACTGCTGTTGATGGTAAATCCGGCGCCTTCATCCTTGGTGCCATCGACAAAGTCGAACCAGACTTTCTGCTTTGACGGCCAGCTGTTGCGGGTGCAGACCTTCTCGAAAGCCTCGTGCACGCCGGGGTGGCAGAACTCCATAGCCCGGACTGCATTTGGCGTGAATGATACACCAGCACCAATCTCTTCGAACCGTGATGCTCTCTCGTACAGTTTCACTGGGATGCCACGGTGGTGCAGAGCGATAGCGAGGGTTAGGCCGGCGATGCCGCCACCGACCACTGCGATGTTGAAGTCTTTTGTTGGAGCCATTGTGGAGGTGAATGTTGCTGAATGTTGCTTTGCATGGACTTAGCTCAAGCCAAGGACTGATCTCTAATTATAAACCCAACTGGGTGGCCTTGTGGAGCGCGGGGAATGCCATCGGTTGAGTGGACGTCATCCGGAATTGCTCTTGGTCCTGAGAGATGGGGACACTCCGTCCTGTTAGTCCCCGGGAATGCCGTCATAACCGAGAGTGACGAGGAAGAGGTGTTGTTGTCGCAGGGCTGGCTATCGGAATTCCCGAAGACCCCTCAGGAGGTTAGTGTAAGTCCGTTCATCTCCCCGACGCCACCCCGCCGAGCCTTGCTGCCGCATCATGGCATGCCGAGTCCCGATGCATTCAAGTAAAGCTCCTGGATAAATCATGGGCAGACCGGCGACCTCCAGATTAACTGATCGTACGACTGGGTCACTGTGAACTGTTGTCCGTGACTATAAGAGCCACCCCGACCCCTCCGGTCTAGTGTACGGAGATAACTTGACACAACGACAGGGGAAATGCATAGCATTCCGTCAATTGCCTACAGTCTTTGCCATCTCAACATATTGCATGCCATGCTACCGGTGGACAATTCTACGAGCGGATAAAGTCCGATGAGGCGATTTTGCACCCTTTACAACCGATACATGTCTACATGGGATGGCTCTCGGTCTGCGTCCGGGCGTGAGGCTTGAGCAATGGCGTCTCAATAACAAACATTCTACCAAGGCCTGGATTCAATGCCAGCTGAATTCACATGGCGGAGAACTCGTATCATCTTGATACATGGTGTTCTGGCCCATGCTGGTCTTGGCACCATTACTTGCTTCCTCGGAGTCTTGTTCCTCGGAGCTGACCCCTGGTGCGGGCATGTTTTCGGCAAGTATGTCAGCCAATGCGGTTTCACAGCAAACCCCCAACATGCAGCCAAATCATGCTTAAAAAGTTGGAGATAACCGAGACACAAGCCGGACTCGTCTCGGGGTCCGAGAGTTGAGGGGAAGTTGGAGGGTATGTTTCGAATCTTGGAGGAGCGTCGTCATTGACGATGGAACTAGGTGGCGAGCATTGCACAACATGTCTTGGATTTCTCCTATGTGTGATGATAGATCGACTGTCTCTCTCAGTAGTTAGCAGTTCGCTAAGTCAAAGCGGCCAGGTCCTACAAACGTCAGTCAACTGTGAATGTCCATCATTTGTCAAACTCACAATAAAGACCTGATAAGAATCCCACTTGAATCCCCACTCAGAGTCGACCGGAGTCAAATGTCCTCTCGAGGAAAAGACAAGAGTCTTGGTTTGTCCGTCCAGTAGCCCTAGATCTACGGACCCGTGGATCTCAACCTGGTCGGGGTTGTTACCGTATGGGGATGCGTCGCGTATCGTGTGCTTACGCCACGAAATAGTCGCCCACAGGGCTTCCATTGCGGCAGTGATTTCTTTCTTAGTTAGTTTCTACCAAAGTATCTCGGCCTGGACATTCTCACCTGCTGTGCCCTTGCACGGCTGCGAGTCTAGGATAAAGGCCGCATCCTCGGTGAACATGTTGACGTATTCCGTGGTACGTTCCCGGATATCGGACAACTTGAAGTACTCGTCCAAGAATCGATGTACCCCATCACCAAGCTTGGCCTCTGTAGATCTCTGTGGCTCCATGTTTGCGTCAACAAGGGAGGGTATTGGAAGCTATTGGTGGTACAAGGAAAAGCAGGCTGGGCTGGAACCTGCGCTGTTGAAACCCCTCATTCACGACTCCACACGGCTTGTAGTGGCAACGCCTTATTCACGCAATTATGCTTGATCATGTCTTATCATACTTGTGCATTATTGAGAGCGATTGAGGCGTAGCCTGTTAAGCCTCTACCACGGAAATTGGAGTCCACGCGTAGCTTGAACGCCTTTGGCACGATCCAAACGTTGACTCAACGACCAGACTCGTCACCCCGTACCCGACCCCCTTCGGCAACCGGGTCACAGACAAGGGCCACACCAAAAGGGGACTACTTTGCAATGCAGGCCATGCAATTGGATAAGCTTATCTCTTGGGTCCAGGGCTCACACGGCGCGAAGGATCTCGGGGAGAGATTGTTGGCCAGCTCGGCTGCTTGTGAACCAATAGCTCCGCACCAAACCTTGATTCTTTGCGGTCTGGATGCAACCCCACGGGGGAGTCTAGCCAAAGCCAGACCTTGCTTTTCCCCGCTTCCCCAGATCCTTACTCGGACCCCCGGGGAATCCGGGGTTTGAAGCATAAAGGGATGCCGTGGGTGGATGCCGACATGGATGTTCCGAGGAGCAAGGTCTTGGAGGAGAAAGGGTTTATATCTGTCGTTGGCCTTCCTTGTAACGAGTCGTGATCATCAGGGCTCTTGCTCGATTCATACTCACCCACTGCTCTTGAACTTCACTCACCATGAAGCCGTCTACGGAGCATCGCGATACCATTGAGGCACACAATGACTCAGCTCTGCAGCATGCTGCTGAGAAGGGTCAGGTCGCTACAGACAAGTACGCGTTCTTCTCATTCTCACGTCTTCATTTCTGACGTGTCGCAGATATGGCCAGCCTCTAGTCGAATATGACCCCGCCGCTGAGCGTCGTTTGTGCCTCAAGATCGACCTCCACATCGTCCCTACGGTTGCAATTCTTTATCTCTTTTGCTTCATCGATCGAGCCAATATTGGTGAGTAAAATCAAGCCATGAGAAAGACGTCGGCCTGACATCTTCTAGGCAACGCAAAGATTGCCGGTTTCGAGAAGGACCTTGGAATGAAGGGATACGACTACAACATCCTCATCACCACCTTTTACATCTCCTACATCGTCTTCGAGATCCCCTCCAACATCCTCTGCAAGTGGATCGGCCCCGGCTGGTTCCTCCCCATCATCACGCTGCTCTTCGGCATCGCATCTCTGGGCACGGCATTTGTCAACAACATGTCCCAGGCCGCTGTTGTGCGCTTCCTGTTGGGTATTTTCGAAGCGGGAATGATGCCCGGTATCGCTTACTATCTTTCTCGATGGTATCGTCGTGCTGAGCTTGTTTTCCGTCTTTCGCTGTATATCGTCATGGCACCGCTTGCTGGAGCTTTTGGCGGTCTTTTGGCTTCAGCGATCCTCAGTCTCGACCATTTTGCCGGTCTTCATCGATGGAGAATGATTTTCGCCATTGAAGGAATCATCACGATCGGTCTCGCTGTGATCGGTTTCTTAACCCTTACTGATCGCCCAGCCACGGCTCGTTGGTTGACACAAGAAGAAAAGGACCTTGCGATTGCCAGAGTCAAGTCAGAGCGCGTTGGAAGCACGGCAGTTCTCGACAAGATTGACAAGACCAAGCTTCATCGTGGACTTTGGTCTCCCATCACGCTCAGCACTTCCATCATCTTTCTGTTCACCAATATTACGGTTCAGGGCCTTTCGTTCTTTCTGCCAACGATTATCAAGACAATCTACGAGGACAAGACGACGATTCAACAGCAGCTTTATACCGTTCCTCCGTATGCTGTCGGTGCATTCTTCACGCTTTTCTTCCCCTACCTGAGCTGGAGGATGGATAAGCGACAAATCTTCTTCATCATTACTGCTCCGATATGCATGGTCGGCTATGCCATGTTTCTGGGATCAAAGGACCAGATGGTCCGCTACGGCGCAACCTTCCTCATCGCTTCATCCGTCTTCTCGCATGGAGCCCTTAGCAACGCTCAAGTTTCGGCAAACGTGGTCAGCGATACAGCCCGCAGCGCAGCCATTGGTATGAACGTCATGTTGGGTAATGTGGGTGGCTTGGTTTCCAGCTGGTCATTCCTCCCATGGGATGCACCCGATTTCCACATCGGAAACGGCCTGAACCTGGCCACGTCTGGTACTATTCTTGTTCTTAGCACGGCGACTCTTTGGTGGATGATGAGGGATAATAAGAAGAGGGAGAGCTGGAATATTGAGGAAGAGCTCAGCGGCCTGACTCAGGAGGAGATTGAGGACTTGGACTGGAAGCATCCTGCATTCCGCTGGAAGCCTTAAGCTTCACTTTCAGCATGTGCTACATGACGGCACCTCTCTTTTTGGTTGGTTCAATCGGCCGATTGATTCATTGGAGGTTGGTTCTGAAGTTCAGATGCCGACACAATACGACTCCCTTACAGTATGCCTCATGCATATAAACGCTTGTGTCAATCGTATCTATGTTGGCTATCAATGCCTGACCCAGACTATCACATCACCATAAAGATCAAGTGCACCAAAGCGTGATCGCGTGTCACTGAAGTCGCTGTCTGGAAACTGACGGGGCCAATCCATCCTGGCCTCCCCAAGAACGAGCTCTGGTTAGTTCTGCACAAGACAATCCTCGAACAGGGCGGAGACTACTGCTCTATGTGGATACTTAATATCGGTCCAAGGACCAACCCATGGTCTTAAAAGTCAGCGAACTGCAACCTTTCACTCGACCACATATCCTCCTCCCGGGGAGCAGGAAAGCTATATACGATCGCATACGAGCAGATAACTTGCAACATTGGGATCATCAAACTCGAATTAACTTTCCGTGATATTTTTGAGAGCGCGTGGGATTCCCAAGGAGCACTCTGCCAATAGGTACCATATTTCGCGCACGGGCTAGGACCGGCCGGAGAGTATCATTGTCTCTGTCACCTCTACCCAAGCTGCGTAATATGGCGTTATCAAGCCAAGGATGGTCGTTTGAGCTTGTAGCTATATCAGTAAGGAAGGCCGAACGAAGAGGGTAAAGTCGGAACAGCAAGTCTTGATAACTGAAACTGGCACCGAGGTTCTGTCCAATTTTTTGTGCAAGCACGCGTTTCTCAACCGAGACAGCTCTTGGGCCAAAAATTGCATATCTTACCTGCTTTCATTATGGTTAGCTGCTTGGTAATATTAGTAAGTGGCTGGTGGCATGAACGTAATGCGACTGATTCGATTTGATGGCCTCTTTGCAGGCCACCCCTTGGTAGACTGCCCGAGTAACCAACACTTCCATTCGCTCCAATACAATGCTCATGCGGCCAAAAATCCGTCTCCAAAGTGGAATCGGTGTACATGATAGTTATGATTGGGTCAGGAGAATTCCTATTTGGGAATGCCGAAATGGCCAAGCGAGACTGGGCTCAGGCTTCGAGGATATCCCCCGCCAACTGTACACTCTTGCCAAGATCAGGCTGCGAGGAAATCCAATATCACAGGCTCCCTGACGCCGTTTCCAACCACAACCCCAGGCCGTGTGATGACATTGCAGTTCAGCTTCTGCACAAGAGTGGGGGAGTACGAAAAGTGAAGAATCCAATTGCAGACAAGAAAAGAACATAGAAAGTGAGTTATCAAATGCGGCATTCGTGATGGTAACGTGGCGGGCTGAACTGTCTGATGGCGAGACCGGTCAGCCATCTAATAAGACGGTCCTGGGTCGCCATCCCGTGAGAGTTGCTTCTCTGTTTGCAGATTCGACACAGTCTAGGCAACTAAGATCTTTTTTTCACCCATCACTATTTATCACGCACTTTTTGGCCTTATCATTGGGCGCGACCTGAATACCATGGCAGAAGAAACGACCCCTGTCAAAGAAGCTCCGGACGAGTCCACCCTCGAGACAAGCCCGTTGGGCATCGACAAGCCGGTCCCGGAGGCGCCTTCCGATGAGCCACCCCGCGATGATTCCGCCGAGGCCGAGAATGGGGAAGGCGAGACACCCTTGCATGAGCTGCTTTTGACAATGGCCAAAGATGATAAAGAGCCCAAGAAAAAGACCGATCTTGACAAGCTCAGCCACTTGTTGGAAGTCGTGGCTCAAGTCGATGCCAAAGACGACGACGGTGGAACGGCCTTGCATCTTGCAGCCGCGAAGGGGCTTGTTGAGGCAGCTACGAAACTCATCGATGCCAAGGCGAACCTCTCGGAACTAGACAACGAGCGTCGAAAACCTCTACACCAAGCCTGTTCGGAGGGGCATCTCGACGTTGTCAATCTACTTCTCGAAAATGGCGCCGACACCCAGATCACCGAGGAAGACGGTTGGTCTCCTCTGCACTTGGCAAGTGCGTACGGCCACACAAAAGTAATTCAAGCTCTTCTTGAGAAAAACAACAAAAACATCAACGACACTGAGTCGCTGGCAGTCTGGACCGCGCTGAATACGGCTATCTACCATGGACACGGTGATGCTGTTTCTGCCCTGCTGGAACAAGGGGCGGATGTTGGTATCCAGGACAACGACGGCTGGACACCACTAATGACAGCAATAAAACGGAAACATGAAGGCCTTGTGAAAGAGCTACTCGATCAGGAAGGAGACCATGAATTGGAGACATGCGACAAGTCAGGACACACGCCTCTCCTGGCGGCAAGCATCAATGGTTTCTCGGCTGGTGCGAGTCTGCTGATCAAGGCGGGCGCAAACTGCAACGTTCAGTTAACCAATTCCAAGTGCACGCCTCTGATAACTGCTAGTGACTGGGGTCATAGCGGTGTAGTCAAAGTTCTCCTTGGGGCCAGCCGGACAAAGCCTGATGTCCATCTACACAACAATGAGGGACGGACAGCCTTGCATTTGGCAAGTCTCAATGGAAACAAGAACATTGTCAAGCAGCTTCTGGATGCCAAGGCGAATGTAGATGCAAAAGACCAGGACGGCAAGACAGCGCTGCATCTCGCCAGTGGTGCCAGACCCAAGGATCTCAGTGAGCAGAAAGATGAGCTAGGACCTGATGACCTCAGTCCTGACGAGAAAGGGATGACGGAGTTCCGCTCCGGCCAGCATGCTGCCGTAGTTGAGCTTCTTTTGAATCACGGGGCGAGGCCAGAGGCCAAAACCAAAAAGAAGGAGACGGCGCTGCATCTCGCTGCAGCCCGTGGCGACCCAGGCAGACTGGACCTTATTCTAGCCTCTATGAAACAGGAACACATGTCAATCAAAAACGACCAGGGAAGGACCGCCCTCTACTTGGCTTGTACTGGAGACAACACGGCCGGTGCCTGGGAAAGCCTTCTCAAATCGGACAAGTTGAAAACTGCAGAGTTTGGTAGAAGTGACGTGGACGATGATGATGAAATCAAGTGGGCTGCAAACTATCCGGAAATTCATGAAATCGCAAAATGGCTCATGGAGGAAAGGTCAAAGAGAAAAGAGACGGCCCAGCCCGCAGGATCCGACAAATGGAGTATGATCGAGTGGGCGGCATACAGTCAGCTCCCCGAGGTACTCTCATCACTCATTGGCCAATCTCCTGGGAGCTCAGATACTCAAGCCGCGCTGAAATACGCACTGAAGTCGAAGCTGGAGTCGACCTTGCAGTCTGCACATGAGCTCAGAGAGGACGCAGAGCAGAGCAACTTCCGCAAAGTACTCAAGCTGCTCATCAACGACGTTCTTCCAACGCCTAATCTCAAGACAGCGCTGAAATTCGTGCTAGATGTGACCTTGGATTTGACCCTAGGGACAAGGGCAAACCAGGGGGCGGGGCATAAGCAGCTTCTTCAGGTACTGTCGCTGCTCACCGACTCTTTCCCTGGGACTCCTGAGATTAGGGAAACACTGAAGTCGGCTTTGAAGTTGGCGAAGAAGGCAGAGAACCAGCCACAGGACCCCGAGCAGGGATCGATACCAAAAAAAATGTCCAAAGATGAGGCCGGAACATCTTCGCAAAAAGGCAAGGAGAAGGGTCCAGAGAAGACCGAGAAAAGGCGCGAGAAAACCGCACAGACCGCGCTGCCAACCAAGGAGCTCGAAACAGACTACGTTCTTGCCCTCGTGGATATCCTACGAGACCCTCCCTTCTCGCAAACGCACAAAGACGTCAGAATTGACGGGCCGCCAAAACACAACCCCAGACTGTCGGAGATACTGAGAAACCTAGAAGCCACCATCGTGCAGTTCTACAAGGGCGAGGGCGAGTCAGGAACATTTCGACGATATCGATCGTTGAAAGAAGTCATTTATGACCACGGACCAGGAAGTATCATGGAAAAGACCATCTCAGACCTAAGGAAGGTCCTTGGGGAGAGATCGAAGGTTCCAGACTCTCTCACATATCTCGAGACTAAGCCCAAGTTTACGTGGGTTCATCTACCGGCAACAAACGTGAGTGACCCCCGGCCGGTAGACGCTTTAGTGAGTTGTCGCTGAATTTTGAAACAGATGGTTTGGATGAATGTGAGAAACCTTGGGTGAACAGCTGGCGTCTTTGACACGGCTCCGCGAAAATGAAAGGGTACAATATTTGCTGACCAACGACGCAGGACATGTTGATGAGGATCATGAATGATGAGGGATGTGAAGCCCGACAGTATCACGAACTCAAGACATTTTTCCGAGACAGCTGGATTCAGGTGCCGGATAGGACATCTCCATCGAGGAGCATGAGGCCGCGTACTGTGGTAAGGCGTCAACAGAAACAGGTCAGCAGGAAAGATGAAAACATCAAGAAGGAAGAAGAGAAGAAGGAAGAAGAGAAGAAGGAAGAAGAGAAGAAGGAAGAAGGGAAGAAGGAAGAGGAGAAGAATAGAAGAGAAGAGCCTGGCAAAGCGAAGAATGAGATAGATTCAAAGGAGGATCGACTGGAGAAGAACAAGCCCAAGTTTGTGGTCGCATCAGCCACCTACGTGAGTTTTGAACGGCACCAGTTTTGTTTGTTGATTCTAATACACGATGACAGATGCCTTACTTTTGCTTCTCAACCTACTACCCGGACGATGCCAGCTTGTGCGAAAAGCAGACGAAGTTCAAAGACATGAAAACGGCCTACGAGGGCCTGAAGGGTGCTCAAAGGCCCGTCATTCATGAATCGCCAACCCTCGATGAATGGTACTATCAATTTGCAACTGATCATGAGTCCCAGGAAGACAGGCGTCGTCGCAACAAATCACAGGTTGTCACCAAGGCCATAGAAGGAATAAGAGCACCAAGGACGGTGACAAGACCCCGAAGAAAAGAGATGAAAACACAGAGGAAGATGAAAACAATGAGGCCGGAAAACGGACATTGGTCCGAGTCAATCAGCTATGGGCGTGGACGATTGCAAACAGTACGCTGTATCCCCTTCTAGTTTATCCTTGTCCTACCCGCTTAAAGAAAATCGAACCTATAGAATGGCTCATAACCGCCTCCTCTTGCTTGTTCGACGATAGCAACGGTACGCTGGTGGAAGGAATTCTTGAGCAACTGGGCAAAGAGGCTGAGGCTGGTGGGAGCGCGTCCCAGCCAGAGTCGGCAGCTGATATGTGCAGAATTATCGTCGACTACTGCATCGGGACTTATGAGAGGCCCCCGAAGCTTGAGGAGCCAAATTTTGAGCAGTCCAAGTCCGAGAAGGCGAGGCCTCAAGGTCAAGGTTCTGTCCGGCAACTATTTTCCAAGACCACCAACCAAATTGTCCGTCATGGCCCACGAGTGTAGTAATTGGCAACTAGCAAGTTGATAGGGAAGAGCTGAAGCAACCCTGTTTGAGAAATTCAGAAAACAAACGGAAAATTGGCGTCCAAGTGAACTAGAGAAAACGAGAGAAGATGCTTCCTCCCGGAACTCAGTATACGACGATATCAGAAAGTCTATCATAGAAGCAGAGGAGATGTGTTGCGACATCAAAGACATCCGTGATGAGCTTGACATTCTCAGATCAGTCGCCCAGCACCAAAAGACTGTTCAAGAAGGGTTGAAGAAGGGGTCCCAGGGCGTAGATCTCTCAGCGGCGTACATTTTGAAAGATCTCAAAGAGATGGATACCAGTGCCTCGAGGATACAGTCTGCTGTAAGTCTGCCCCTGGCTCCCTTGATGAATGGCGTAAGTGCGTACTAATCTTTGCGGGAATAGATCAACACGACCCTTTCGCTTCTGCAAAGTGAGAGTGCGAACCTCCAGGCCACACTTTCGCTCGAGCAAAGTGAGATTTCCAATAGCCTAGCGACCCTCGCGAGGCGACAGGGAAAAACTCTCATGGTCTTCACTGTTGTCACTATTCTCTTTGTGAGTCTCACGCCATCCCAAAGAATATTGTTCGTTCGTACACTAACAAAGGTTGTCTAGCTCCCACTATCCTTTCTCTCTTCCCTATTCGCGTTGGATTTCGCTTCTTTTCTCCAGGCTCCTGACTGGGCTATTGTTGTAATTTGTGAGTTTCCAGAAACGCTGCGTTATATTACTGCCTGAGGGACCTATTATTGACCATGCACACTCAAGTCGTTGTGTCTGCTGTATTTTCTGTCATTATAGGGTTGGTTGCTCAGCACTGGGAGAAGATATGTAAGTGTTTCAGAAAGCTCATGCAGCAAAATGAGAAGTCTCCCAAGATTGGGCCAAAATCTCCCAAGGAGAAGAGCGACGGCAAGGTTGAAGGCAGAAGTACTATGGGGAGAAGTCCCGAACCGCGCAGCGAACCAGCGACTGACAGTCACCAGCAGCCGCCCTTTCCTGGTCTTGGGGGACATCGACGGAAAAGGTCATGGGATGTAGTCTAGAAATGGCGAGAAGGAGTAGCACTATTCATGGAGGATGAGGCCGCTCCCCTAATTTCTTATGTGACCCTGCAATAGTGCCCTGCAAGACGATGTTTTGAATCTGGCTGATTCGGCACACAATTCACGATCGGTATCTCTATAAATCTCAAGACTTCATGACCTCCACATGTCTCATCTAGTGTATCGCAGGATCAAAAAGGCCGCTGTTTAAACCTCTCAGTGTTCTGAAGTCCGTTGTCGGGTGTCATCCTTCGGATGAAAGGTAGCCATAAAGTTAGTTTGCTGACAGTCGTTAAAATCGCCTTACTATTCTTCAAAACACGCCGACTGTTCCTCCTTTAGCAAAGAAGCAGACACTCAAATAAGAGCGTCTTGTTTAATAATTCCTGAAGCTGGGAATGGTTACCCTGGAGCTCCACGGCCCCCAGGTTTCGGCGTTCACCCGAGGACCAAGCTAATGCAGCCAAAATGCGGGGGCCGTCATCCATCGGATCCGGGGTAGTCATAAAGTCGGATTGCCGACAGCCTTAAAAAGTTCAGGTCCGCTCCTCTTCAAAACACGCCAACTATTTATTGCCCCTTCATCATGGAAGCAGAAACCCCGGCGCTTGTATTACCAACGACACCTCCAAGAAGTCAGAGAGGCTCAAAGAGAGTTCAAAGAAGACGTCGGAGAATACAGACGGCTTGCAAGAGCTGCCAGGATCGCAAGACGAGATGTGACGGGAGTCGGCCGGCTTGTTCGGCTTGTCACAGACGAGGAGTCGCGGCCGAGTGCATCTACGAGAATTCGCCTGCTTCTGCAAGGTATTTCTGATTTACTGTCTTTCCTACCCCGCTAACCTGTTCCCAGCTATCTCTCTGCCCTGGAGCAGCGGCTACAGAGGCTTGAACAGCGACAGGATGTTGAGTCGAGACCGCCGCAGCCAGGTCCGCAGTCTGTCTCTGAATGAGTTTCTAGTATTGACATTATTCTAGCTGAACGCAGAGTCTCTCGCAATGATTCTATTCCCGAGGCCAGTATAGCTTCTCGAGAAATGCAGGCCTCCCCGGCAACGCAAGGCCCATACTCACCAAACACATCTCGCTACGCCAGTAACGTGGATGGATTAGCCACGGTATCGACAACCACCGAGAGTGAATGCATGTACGGTCCGTCATCTACAATTGCATTCGTACAGTTTTGCAACGAGGCGAATCGAC
The DNA here is from genome assembly GCF_026873545.1 of Fusarium falciforme. NCBI lineage: Eukaryota > Fungi > Ascomycota > Sordariomycetes > Hypocreales > Nectriaceae > Fusarium > Fusarium falciforme. The sequence goes on along the minus strand of NC_070544.1, from coordinate 6,051,660 downwards.
AAGGGTCACTCCCGGAGTCAGACCAACAGGTTGATGAACTACCATCCGCAGCCGTTCCAGAGGCCATTCGGGAGAAGGATCCTTTTGCTGCCGTGTACCCGCCGCGGAGGACCGCTGACGACTTTGTTCGATGCTTCTGGGAGTTTGTGCACCCCGTCTTTCCGGTACTTCACAAGACGAGCTTTATGAACAGATACAACCTCCTCTGGTCGGCAGAGGAGAACGAGGCAAACAACGATAATATTTCAGAGATGGATGAAGTAATCTTTTCTTCCACGCTTAACATCGTTTTTGCCATCGGATGCCGGTTCAGCGAGTCTGTACCGGCTGCAAGCAGAGCGTCACTCGCCCAAACCTTTTATCAACGATCTAGGTCCATATACCGCTTCGAGATCCTCGACTCCATGTCTCTTTCAGCTGTTCAGATGCTGCTTTTGACAGGAGTTTATCTACAGTCCACTCAGCAAGCAACCCGTTGCTGGAATGTTGTGGGTCTGGCAATCAGAGCTGGGCAATCCTTGGGATTACACGTCGAGTCACCGAATCAGCCTCGGAGCCAGTTAACCAGAGAGATGAGGCGGAGAGTATGGCATACTTGTTTGGTGTTGGATAAGTAAGATCGAAGCTATCAACCCTTCTACAACTAGCGAACGGTGACCTAACACTGCTAGACTTCTGAGCATGACTTTTGGGAGACCTGCCATGATATCGACGAGCTGGCACGTCCCGCTGCCATCGCTGATTGATGACGAATACTTATCCGCCGATGGTCAAGGAGAGCAGCCTCAGGACAGGCCTTCAAGTCTGGGATTACTTATTTGGTCGTCAAAATTATTTCTCATCTTGGATGAAATCCTTCTCAGCTTCTACGCTCCACATCCACAAAAGAGTGTCGACACCATGTCTGAGGGCGACTTGAACGTTCAGCAAATTATCTCGGACGTTATGGTACTCAACAGGCGTATCGAAGAGTTCTTTGATTCGATTCCTAAATATCTTCGTCTTGAGACCGGGTCGGATATTATACCCGAGCAGCAGGAAGTGAGCGTTACAATTCAAAAGCAGATCCTGAATTGCCGGTAAGATTATTCCTTCATATTCAAAGGTATAGCTTCCTCATTCTCCCGGGCAGATATCTGTACACCAGAGTCCTTTTACTAAGGCCATTACTTCTCTTGACGACAAAATTCCCATCAAAATTCCTATCCTCAACTCGGTCCACAGAAACCGTAGATATGAGTATAGTGAGGAGATTTTGCAGCTTGTGCGTCACCACGGCTTTTCAACTGATTGAAAACATTCATCACAATCTCGACACCAGCTATAGAAGTTCCGCATGGCACTCGGTATACTGTGAGTCTCCTTACTGTGTCGAAGCCCTGGCTGGTTGCTAAAGCTTTTCTAGTTACGTTTGCTTCGGCCATCACTCTTCTTGCTGCTCGAACCTGCCCTGCCGTGGACGCTGAAACTCTGGCTTCGTTCGAGCTCGCCTGGAGCCACTGTCTTGTAATCTTGGAGTATTACAAGGAACACATTCAAGCGGCAAGGCGTGGCATATCAACACTTCAAGAGCTGAGAAGTCGCATGGACTTGTCACGCAGTCAAGGTACGCTGGTCATCTTCCCAAGTGACAGATACTCAGTCCCTGACTCTGAACATAGGCTTCTCCGATTCTTCGCAAATGGAAGCACCGGTAGGAGCAGAAAACCAGCAGATGAATTCATTCGATCTGTCACAGTTTGACGCAATGGGGATTGATTCTGCGCTTGGGCTATGGTTGAGTCAGGACATGGACAGCTTGGGCTGGTTAGAGTTCCAATAACGCTGCGTCTCTATTGTCATATTTTAGGATAGTCCCCCGAGAAATACAGTCCTCGTCAACACCTCAAGTGCCTCGTTTGGGCAATCCTCATCCATCCCGCTTCCCAGCACCCGTCGGGCCGTCCAACCCGTATTTACGGATAAACTGGTGAAAAGCAACCATGTCATATGTCCCAACACACTGAAGATAGGGCGAGTTCTTCCCCTCCTCGGTGCTGCCCACCTCTATGATCCTCTTAGATATGGTAGCCACTTCAGGAGAGTATCTGGAAACACCCAGCCACTTTCTATCATCAACGGGGATTTGTTGCATGGCTGCATCCCAGATTGGGGTCCATCGATTCAACGCCCTGAGAAGGATGTTGGAGGAAGTAGCTGGTAGCATTGATGTGCGGTGGTTGAAAATTAAAGACTGGAAGGCTGTCCTCCATCGTATCAGTGTCGATCCAGCCTAGGTTAGTTGGGGTACTTACCTAGCATGATGTGGTGGAGGTTGGGAGGACCCAGCTGTTGAAACGAGGCGGCGATGGAATCTGTCCACTCTTCACTGAGAAGGGCCGAGACAGCATGGCTGAAGGAGGAAGGGGAGGCGGGGTTGGTTTGGATGCCCCCCTGTAGCTCTTCAAAGGCAGTTTGAGATGTCGCCTCCCAGAATTCGTTCGGACAGGGCAGACTCCCGCACATTTCCTTGACGGTTATAGATGGAGGATGACTGCAGAACAACGTGAGAAGGGAGTCGTTGATAAACGCCCATGTCACGAGCCTGATGCGAGTTTCACGTTCAATAAACTGAGACCAAGTGGCTTTCGAGGGCGGCATGTCATGTCTGAAGCCGACTAGCTTTCCCCTTCTTATCATGGCCGCGATCACCGGACTTCGAAAAGTGGCGGTTCTCTCGCGGGCCCCTCCTTGGTGGGTGCTCTGCAATGATACAATGAGAACAGCGGCTTGGCAGATCTCGACTCCTTGGCTCGAGGTGGTCAAGTCGGTACTGGAATCCACCATCTTTTGTAACTCGTCAAAGATGTACATCTCGGATAACTCGAGCAGCGCTGCCGAGAGAGTAAATGTCGAACCGACACGGTAGTGCAAGTACGAGGTCCCAACCAGCGACACGGCTAGTAAGAGGTGAGGCATGACCTTGTCAGGGCTGAAGGTCGGCCAGTGGATAAAGGTGGCATAATAATGCCGCCGACGGATGTAAGCATCCAGTGTGTTTTGGAAATGGTCGGGACTGAAGAAGCCTCTCATGCAGCATTGATCGAATTCGTCCTTGAGATGCGGCTTCGTTGCTGCCAGAGCGTGCAGCTCAGCCGCAATGGAACTCACTCTGGTGGCAAAGACATCGACTGAAACATTGGGGCTCAGGTCGGCGGATATTTTGATGGTGTCGTCATACGTGCCTTGAGAGCCTGGGGCATCATAAAGAAGTATGCTGGAAAAGTCTAATAGGAGGAATCTCGGATCAATGGTCCCAGAGAGACAGTCGGTGGTAGGTAGATCTCGTCTCCACTCCGTGGATGATGCCAGGTCTCTTTCAAGATCAGCAGCGACCGTGTCAAACATGGAGTCCCTGCTGGGATCGGTAGACCGAAGGAGAAAAGAAAGACTCAGGCGATCATCTCGGACAGGTTCTACCTCGTTATTGGCTTGTGCCTGGGGTCGATGTGACGGGTCGTGGCAGAGGGAGGTGTATCTGCAAGCGATGCGGCGAGAAGAGCACCGCGCGCACGGCAGCTCGGAGTCGCACGACACCTTTAACCGGGAGCAACTATCACAGGCCCGAAGCTTCCTCCCGCGCCGGGCCTTGGGTGGCAGAGGTCGGTCCCCCCGAACAGGACAGGTCCGGGCATGACGTCGGGCGACGTCGACTCTGCCAAAGGTCCGCTCACAGAAGGGACAGGCGTGTTGCCTGGCCGAGTGGGAATCAGCCACGGGACGCTGACAGACTGGACAATTGGACGGCATCTGATTTGCGGAAAGAGAGAGATTAAGGAGAGAGGTTGCAAAAGTGGCATGTGTGAATTCTCCGAGGCCTTCACCTCAAAAGTGGGTCCATGTGGTTATTTCCCGACCGGCGACCGCGGACCCGATACGGATCCCGAAGATATATAACCAGAAGTGGAATGTTGTGGCCCCCAGCTCGACCGTTCTTCTCTCCTTCTATTTTAGCCCTGTGAAGCTTCTGGGAGTGCAATTGGCCCATCATGGTTCGATTACAGGTGGCAAAATGTGAGTGACCGACCTGACTGTGTTCTACACCGACTTACACGACACTCTACAGTTGCCCTTCGGCCATTGGCCTCGACGACATCATTGATCGGTTCACCGCGGCCGCTACAACTGCAGCCAGCTTCGGTTGGCCTCCCAATTGAGCAGAAGCGAAGGACCTCCAACAAGGACAGCTCCCATCCCCATCCGGCTGCCTTGACAGCGGATGTGAAGCCAAGGGATGTCATGGAATATGCCTTGTTCGTACTCAATGCCGCCACTTTATCCCATCCCTGTCTAACAAGCTCCCCTCCACAGGACCACACTAGATAAGATCGCAGCCTGGGCTCGCAATGGCTCCTTCTGGCCATTGACCTTTGGCCTAGCGTGCTGCGGTATCGAAATGATGCACGTCTCCATGCCACGGTACGACCAAGACCGCCTGGGCATCATCTTCCGAGCCTCCCCTCGACAATCCGACGTCATGATCGTCGCTGGCACAGTCACCAACAAGATGGCGACGGCCGTCCGACTCTGTTACGATCAGATGCCCGAGCCCCGCTGGGTCATCAGCATGGGGTCGTGCGCCAACGGCGGAGGATACTATCACTACAGCTACAGCGTCCTCAGAGGCGTCGACAGGATCCTCCCAGTCGACATCTACGTTCCGGGGTGCCCGCCGACGGCTGAGGCTTTGATGTATGGCGTATTTCAGTTGCAGAGGAAGATTCGGAACACGAGGCAGTCGCGTATCTGGTACAGGAAGAGGTGAGCGAGGAGGCATTCGTGCAAGGACTTGGTATAGAAGGGTGCATATAGCTATATGTACATACAAATCGTTTACAGATCTAAGAAGAAAGACTCTAGAGAACAAGATTAGTGAAGAATGCAGATGTTCCTTATATTACTCAAACATAGAAAATATAGGCAAAAAGACGCAAAAAATACCTGATAATATTAGATCGCGTCTTATGGATTAGAGAATTTCCCTCAGTCCCTTCTCGCTAAGATTATGACGAGGCAAATGACTTGTGGAGGACACGAAAACGGTACGAAGAAACCTCTCTGATATGCCCCTTGGGAAGGTGACTTTTATTTTTAGTACAAATGGACGCTGCTCCTTTACCAGTCTATGCAGGTAGACGTTGGATTCTCACAAGGAAGAGCAGGTCTCCGTTACGTGTATTGGACGATCTTCAAGGACCTTGAAAGACTTTCTGCAAGCTTGTCGACAGGGGTACCTCAACCAATTTAAAAACAAGACGACCATCTGTGGCCGCCGTCATGATCGTTGGAAGAAAGAGAAAGTAACTCCTGCTCGGCCTCCTTCGACGGCCGTCCTGGACGAAAAACAAAAGAAACCTCTCATTTGCGACGTTAGAGATTTCCTCAGACCTCAGACCAAGCTTGGGTATTCTAAACGTTCAATCCTTACCGAAGAGGATATCTCTTAATGGCCCGTCTGGAATAGGAAAGTCTAGCTTCAGCTTGTCGATTGCAGGTGAACTGGGCTTGGATATCTACGTCATCAGCATCCCCAGCCTCGATGATCAAGCCCTGAAGGACCTGTTAGACGGGCTTCTAGATAGATGTGTTATCTTGTTGGAGGATATTGACGTAGCTGGAGCTACTCGCTCTAGGGATTCCTGTTCCGAGGATCCAGACAGCGACGAGGAGACTGGACCGCGGAAGAAGGGAGTGACATTGTCAGGCCTTCTGAACACCCTCGATGGAGTTGCGTCCCAGGAGGATCGAGTTCTCATTATTACAATTAATCACGTCAAAAAATTAGATGAGGCGCTGGCTCGACCTGGCCGTGTTGACATGAAGGTCGAATTCCGGCTCGCTGACCGAGATACCGCCAAGCAACTCTTCCACTTCATGTTGGGTCAACCAGAACAACCATTTCCGCAAGTCAATGAACAGATGGACTTAGGTGAATTTGAGAGACGAGCCGCGGCATTTGCCGCGAAGATACCGGACTTGAAGCTCAGTTCGGCGGAAATCATGCCGTCCCTTCTGCCATACAGACATTGCCCGGCTGCTGCAATAGAGAACTGCAGCCAATGGGTGGATGGTCTCCTCCAAGAAAAGAAGGCCAAGGAAGAAGCGGCGAAGAATGGCCGTAGGAATCAGCGTGATTAGGATGAGGCGACGAAACAGAGGTTGAGGAGGTGTTTGTCAGTCTTTACCGTCTTTAGTCTGCTGTCATGAAGATTAAGCAATTACACACTCATTACTCCGTACTTCCGCTAACGGCGGACTCAGCAACATCATTTGAAAGTGTTCATGAGGGGCTCTCGCGTCAATGGTGCACCTGGCCCACGAGCGTATTGGCGTGGCTCTGCTCTCGGAAGACCACGGCAGTCAGTCATGATCCCCCAACCCCTGAGATTGGCAACTCAGATGGGGTGGAGACACGCAACCATCTTCATGTTGTCCTTTTGTTTCATTAATCAAGCGATATCTGGTGTGGTGGAGCCATGCTCTTGCTGCGCGGGTTGCAAGCATAAATATAACCTAGAATCCCCTCGCCATTCCTAGAAGCCCAGCTGCGATATATCTTTACCTACTGTCTCATCTTCCATAACTAGTCTGGTACAGCTGAGATTAGAAAGCGTATTTGCCACTTCAAATGAAAAGTTAATAAAGCTACAATATGTTGCAATTGTTACTTCATCCACGCTACTCGGGCTCGTTAGGATCTTCTGGGTCTCCGGCTTGAGCGGTACGCCCGAGGCAATGATATCGTCGAACGGGTCATAGAGTTCGGGGTATTTTCCGAAAAAGACGGGATCAATCTTGTAGTAGGACGCCCCGCAATCCAGATTGTATCTCAATTCTGAAGACAAAATTGGGTGACTGATACGGCGACAGCCAAATGCTCCCTACGACTCACATCTTTATTCGCGATACTCGGCGCCTAACTCGACTCGTTTCGAGGCTATATTGCGTAACCTCTTTGATGGCGAGGTCATCTCCTATTCCACGGGCCTCTCCGCCTTCCTGGCGATGGTGATCCTGCTGAATCCAAAGCGCATCTTCATCGGTGACGGTTACCACGGCGTACATGGAGTCATTGATGTTGTGATCAAACTATCAGGTGTTCGGAAGTTGGCACTCGACGATCTTGATCAACTTGGCCGCGGCGATATCCTACATGTCGAGACGCCGCTTAACCCCACTGGTGAGGCACGCAATCTTGCCTACTATAGTAGCAAGGCCCACCAGGTTGGAGCCTACTTGACCGTTGATTCCACCTTCGCTCCTCCTCCTCTGTAGAATCCCCTGCAGCTAGGCGCCGATATCGTGATGCATAGCGGCACAAAGTATATTGGCGGCCACTCCGATATGTTATGTGGTATCCTGGTGGTGCATCCTGAACTTGTTAAACAGGGCTGGATGGAGACACTTCAGGAGGAGCGTCGAGTCATAGGAAACGTCATGGGCAGTCTTGAGGGATGGCTCGGCATCCGATCCCTTCGTACCATGAACCTACGCGTCACTCGACAGTCCCAGACGGCTGAAAAGCTGGTTGCATGGCTTCAGGAACAACAACAGCTACCGAAAAGCGTGGTCGCGAAGATGGTCGATAGGCTACAACATGCTTCGCTCCAGCATGAAGACCTGCAAGATGGATGGCTAAGAAGCCAGGTGCCCGGTGGCTTTGGTCCTGTCTTTAGCCTCTGGCTGAAGAAGCCAGAGCACGCAAGGCGGCTCCCAAGCAGGCTATTTGTATTTCAGCATGCAACAAGCCTGGGCGGCGTCGAGAGTTTGATGGAATGGCGAGCAATGTCCGATAGTAGTTGCGATGAACGGTTGCTTTGGGTTAGCTGCGGCGTGGAGGATATCGAGGACATGAAGGCGGATATACTGCAGGGACTTGAGTCGCTATTGCGAGATTTTCCTTGAATGATTCTTCTTGGAGATGGAAATTAAATTGACTTGAGAAATCAAATCTCATAGTTATTGTTTTGTGACACTGGTGCTCGAAATGGCTCGGACTACCCACTGGATCAGATGAAGGCAAACTCCGAGATGTCTGGAAATGTGGGCCAGGATCGCCGAAGTTTTTGGCGAGCTCCGGCTTCCAACCGGGTGAAGATACAGAGATCCTTTCGGGGTGAGGCGATGGGAGTCGGTGGGGCGAGATACCAATGAGGTAGTTAGGCTATTTATTCATAGCCGGGTCGTTCTGCAAGAGGGCTGAGTGGGTGTCTGGAGCAGTTGGCGGCTAGTCGTGGCCGATGCCATCGCTGCCTTGGACATGGGCCCAAAGGATTTCATTATTTCGTTCCCCTGGCATTCATCTGCTTCGCCTCAGTGCTGAAAGTTCCATGCCAAGTATCCTTTTGGGGGCGAAGGTAGAAGAGATTTGATTTTTGAGACAGACGCGGTGTCCTAGTTTGGTTCCCCAATCTCTGAAGTGGAATCCCTCTCCCAAAGTGACTATTGTGCCGCGGAGACACAGCGACCACTTACGTGCTAATCTTCTTACATAACGCTACGAAACCCTGTGACATTCCCCAGTTTGAATGCCCTTTTCCCAGTACACTCTCGTGCGTCTATATCAGGCTTGCAAACGCTCTACATACCTAGTAACGCAAATTTACGTAACTACTTGTAGATCACGCCCTTTATCTGGGAGTCTGTCGGAATTACCGCTGGAGTTAGCATTAACTCCAACTCCAAACCCTCTTACCTGTTGTGTCCACGAGTATTTAACCCTCTACCTAATCAACAGCCTCCACTGAGCATCTCGTCTAGCCTCCATTCTCATATTCAGAAAGCCATAGACAATCCTGAGAACTAGATCGGCAACATGTCCCAAAACTTTGAAGTCGTTCAAGCTAGCACCTGCTCGCTGCCTCAATACTCCCAGGCCGTCACCCATAACGGCGTGGTGTACTGTTCTGGCGACATTGGTGCCCTCCCTGGCACTGACTGGGAGCTGGCTCAGGGAACAGCGAAAGATAGAGCTGTAAGTATTCTCTTGTTGCTGCTTGATAAAACTCCCCAATTATGGGCTCATCTTCTAACCCAACACGGAAAAATAGAGGCAAGCGCTTCGAAATCTCTCCACTGTTCTTGAAGCCGCTGGGAGCCGACTTCAGAACGTTTTCAAGATTACCATCTACATTACTACGATGAAAAACTTCGGTCTGGTGAATGAGGCGTATGATGAGTTCTTTACTTGGGACAAGAAGCCAGTAAGTTTATCCTCCAATTTGCATTCCGATGCAGCCTCTGCGCATAGACAAAGCGGAAGTTAATGCACAAGCAGGCAAGATGTTGTGTGGCTGTCCATGAGCTACCTCTTGGGACGGATGTCGAGATTGAGTGCAGCGCCCATCTGAATATGAAACCTCGTATGTGAAGGAGGGTCAAGTGCAATTGTGTTAGGGGAGCTGCTTTTTTGAGAGGATATCGCCGTCCTATTTAGCTAGGAAAGCCGGATAAATAGGCCCCAGGGGCGGTCATTCTTCTTCTAAACAGCCCAGCCAACGCCACCTAGATAGCTAATTAATTATTTGTCTCTCTTCTGCTGTTGTGTTCTTTTTATTTGTGGAAGCAGTCTGCCTTTGAAGGAGCAGTAGCAATAGAACAAGTCTCTCCTCCAACCTGATTGAGTCGCACCCTGGTCTCAAGAGAGCCCCACGGCACTTCATGAGCAAGGTAGAAGAATATGATATAGGATCTAGCTCCACATTGGGCCATTTCTAGTCGAGGTGGGGAACATAATAGTGAAAGACTGGTGCGAAAGCTGTGTCTATGTAAGCGCGTCCTTCGAGCCGGCATATCGCTACATCTGATTGATCGTCTGCCCTGCCACTTTCCGCCGCTATTCTGTGTCTTTCAGCCATCGCTCACTAAGTTGCCTCTTCCTTTTCGAATTCAACCCTGTTCGTACTGAAGAGGGTTATCAGCACGGCGCCTTCAATATAAGTATCTCACTGAAAGGCGCAGTACTCACCAGGTGCCAATCTGCTCTAATCCAACCTCGACAACGTCGCCACTCTTAAGCCAAGCTTGGGGGTTGCGGCACATCCCCACACCGGCGGGCCTGGTTTTGGGTAAGCCTAAAACTGCACTTCACTTCTCAAGTGTTTCTGGGGCTACTTACGTTCCCGTGAAAATGAGGTCTCCAGGCATGAGCGTCACACCCCGGCTCAGCAAAGAGACGACTTTCTTGACTCCAAATATCATATCTGCAGTAGAAGAATCCTTATAGGGAAGTCAGCCAAGCCTGACCATTTCTGGCATGTGGGTTACATGTCACTAACCTGACGAGTGTCTCCGTTGACCTTGGTCCAGATCCTGAGATTTTGCGGGTCTTTGATAACGTTGCTGGTAACTATACCGGGCCCGTAAGGTGCCCATGTGTCAAATCCTTTCCCGAGGGACCATTGACCTCCTCCTCTTTGTAGCTGCCAATCTCGATGCGTCACATCATTTCCGACAGCGTAGCCGAGCACACAGCCAAGCGCTTCAGACTCCGGCACATCTCTGCACCTGTTTCCAATAACTATGACCATTTCGCATTCATAGTCCACCCCCGCGCTTTCCTGTGCCACGGGTGGCACTGTGATGGGATCAACTGGCCCCGAAAGGGCCGTAGGTGGCTTGTAGAAGAGGAGGGGATATTGGGGTTGCTCCATGTTCGCCTCTTTAGCGTGGTTGGCATAGTTTAGCCCCACGCACCGAACAGTCCCAACCTCTGATGGACCCAAGGCGGCAGCAAAAGGCGGATGTCGACCACTTGGCCTGTGACATGGTGCCTCCCGAAAATGTCTCCGGTAATTATGCGAGCCCTTTTGGATCTGGAGATATCGGTGACGCCTTGCGGTAGAATGGCATCGCCGTAATAAGTGCCGCCATCTTTAGCGAGGAATCGAATGAGTCGCTTCAGTTGATGCAATGTCAGTGAGGTGACAAAGGCTAGACAAACCCGTCAGGTATGAGTGAACTCACCGAAAAAGCGGGCATTTCAAAGTTTGCCGCTAATAAAACAGTTCCTTACACCGACTGGAAACTTCGAGCGAGTAGATGTCTAAGGATTTTGTGAGGTGGGGCGGCAAGAATAGGCGTGGCAGATGACTACCCAAGCTTAGATCTCCTCTTGAACCTCTCGGCGGTGGGTGGGCGCTGAGATCCCTGCTTCGCCATGTTACTTATACCATATGAAGCAAACGGCTTTAGTAAATAGAAGCTCCGGTCTGTTAGCTCCTATCTCCGACATTCCCTCGCGCTAATAGGTTATGTCACAGGCGGATTATGTAGCCAGACATGCGGCGTTGTCATCAGAAGGGCGCAAAAACTAGGAGTTCAGACGCTAAGCAGTCACAAGGGCGGAACATCCACGGATTACAATGCAGCCAACTGGTCAAGATGCTAAAGCACCTGTTCAAGAACGACAAAGGGTTTTGTTACAAAACAGGAATCTCAGTGCTAAAGCCTAGTAGTAGAAGGCGCAAAGCCAAATCTTCAGCCATTCGCTCTATCTGCTTATCTCGTGGTGGTTAGTTGCTGCCGAAATCATTCCCTCATCAGAACCGTTCTCCCCTACCGGCACTTGAGGCGGGAAATCGTAAAGCGCCCCAGACTCAAAACTGTGCCCGAGGCTGCTTCTCGCGCGCACATCTGTCGACGGGATTGACGACTAACCTGATCATGTGGCAGCCGGAGATAGCCGGCGTAAGAAATACAGGATAAAGGGCGTGTTTGACAAAGCAGTATGTTAGTCACACGCACGCACACACACACACTCAGGGTATATTTATCTTCCCGCTCCCAATAGCCTCCAACCATAACAGAGACACAGATCACCCGTCTAAGAATTTTAAGCAATTCATCACCCAATCCAGGTTGAAATCACCATGCAAAAAGCCGAGCCGTTCAAGATAGACCAGTGGAGTCAGTAAACCTAACTCGAACTTTTCTCTTACAGATAGCTAACAAATTTCTTTGTGGGTTTTAGTGGAGGAATATGGGGTTCGTCCGTCCTTTGAACAAGATCACCCTCCGTATGTATTTGAGAGACTAATGTGTATCCATAATATAGCCAGGAGCGAAAATTTGCCTCTATGGTAAGATTGTGAGAGGAGGCTACAGTCGCTAGGTATGTGACGCTGACGCCTATGTGGACTCCCAGACTCCTTCGTGTCAGCGCTCTCTCTGAACGAGTTGCAGCAACTGGCTCCGGATGCTAGCCATGTGGCTATAGACCCGGACCTGAAGCTTACCTATGGCACGCTGCTTGGTTCACCGCGGCTTCGAGAGCGAATTGCCAAGATTCACTCCTCACCCGAGGCCCCGTTAACAGCTGCAAACGTCGTTATCACACCGGGCTCCATCATGGCAAACTATCTCGTTTTGGCCGCAATCTGTGGCGCTGGCGACCATATCATCTGTCAGTACCCGACGTATGGGCAGCTGTATCTTTTGCCGAGGTACAGTGGAGTTGATGTTAGTCTGTGGGCTATGCATGAGAATAATGATTGGTCTTGTAATGTGGAAGAGCTTGCTGGCATGATCAAGGCCAATACCAAGGCTATCATTATTAAGTTGGCTCCCCCATATTTGTGTGGCAATGCCAGAGTGGAAACTGACAAGATGACAGCAACCCAAATAATCCGACCGGGGCCGTTATTTCCAAGGACAAGCTGAAGGAGATCTTGGCCCTCGCCCGAGAGCATGGCATTGTGGTCTTCTCTGATGAGGTTTACAGCCCTCTGTTTCATACGAGCAACCGCCCACCGCCTCTAGTCTCTTTGGGTTATAGCCATGCCATCTCCACGGGCTCTGTCTCTAAAGCGCACGGCTTACCTGGAATTCGGGTAGGCTGGGCAGTATCGCAAAATGCAGAAATTTTGCAACGGATTACAACCCTCCGGGACTATACGACTACCAGCGTGTCGCAACTCGATGATAGTGTTGCCGCATTTGCGTTGAGTGAGAAGGTACTACCCCGGTTGATGGAACGAAATATGGCGGCCTGCACCGAGAGCATGGCCATTCTCGACGACTTCATTAAGCGCAATGCCCGACGATGCCGGTGGGCTAAGCCAGATGGGGCAGCGACGGCGTTCGTCCAAATTTTAAACGAGGACGGATCAGCGTCGGATGACGTCGCGTTCAGCAAGCAGTTGGTTGAGCAAGAAGGCATCGTCGTTCTGCCTGGAGGACACTGTTTCGGTGAGGCAGGAGTCAACGATTTGAAAGGGTACATTAGACTCCCACTCGGCCAGCCAAGGCTATTGGACGCTGCATTGGAGACATTGGAGAAGTTCATTCATAAGCAGACATGCTTCTAGTGTCCACCCAAGGTTGAGAGCATATTCGTCCAATAAGAACATGGTTCCTATCATAACTGCATTAGTTTCCTTTACCGTAGATTGGACTCAACTCGCCGGACATGGTCGTCGACAGCGGCGTCTGCGTCCATTGAAGAAATGATCCGCTGGGGCGCGGCAAACAGTGTCTCCTTCGACCCTGAAAAGACCAAAGTCATATACTTCTCTCGCAGTAAACCTAGGTCCTCCCGGCGATACGCCACGGTGATGTCATAAAATAGCCCAAATCGGCCCTATGCTAGCTAAGCATTGGCTTAATAGTATTACGACCCTCGCGGTTACATCACGTGGTCTCTATAAATCCCGAGTTCTAAACCACCAATCACAATGAGACCGATATAATAAGAACCGATATTATTCCTAGACCGCGTCGTTCCTAGAATAATATTATACCCCCTCGCGATTAGCTTCACCTAAGGAAGCCTAAGTATATAGAATATATTTATTATACCTTCTTATATAGTAGCTACCTTAGCTATTAATATAACTTAGTTATACTTAATACCCCTTAAGTATATTACTAGATATAACTTATACCTACTATTACTTAAACTATGCCTAGTACTCTCTGCTAATATAAACCTAATATAATTAGTTTATCCCTTAGGAAATATATAATTATTATATATTAATAGCTCTTATTTAGTAATATATTATATACTCTAAGTAATACTATTACTATAGCACCTAATACTAGATCTCTTTTTACCCCTCGTAGTAAGTTACTTATTACCCCTTAGTAGAGGTAGCCCGCGACTAAGCCAGAGAAACCTAATATCCTAATAGATATAGATAATAATAATAAAGAATATATTATCCTAGCCTTATATAAGAATAAAGTCTATAAACTTAGGAATAAGTATAATTACTTAATTACTTAGCATAATAACCTCTTAGATAGTATATAAAATAATACTAAGATTACTTAGAAATAACTTATAAGTATAAAGGTATCTATAAATAATATATAGAAATATTTCTACTAAGCTATAAAATAATAATAATAATAATATTAGTAAATAATTAATAAATAATAAAATTAGATTAATTAACTTATTATACTCTAGGCTTAGTAAAATAACCTAGTATAATAATAAATTTATAATCTTAATAACCTAATATTTAAGCATAATACCGCTAATATTACCTATAAAGATATTAATAAAATTATTAAGCCTAAAGACTTAGAGCTATTTAATAGATAAGCTATTTATATTAGGATATTCCTTATATCCCTTAGGGTATATTAATAGTATTTCCTTACTAAGATAGCTAATATTAAAAGTAAAGTCTTATATACTAGTAAATATCTTATAAGTAATATATTTACTTAGTTTAAGCCTAAGCTATATAACTTTCTTAGAAATAAACCTACTAAAAAAATATAACTCTTTTTTACTAAATATAAAAACTTTAAGGATATAATTAAATAAAACTTTAAAACTATTAATAAAGAATAATAGGCTATATAAAAACTTAAAAACCTATAATAAATAAAAGCCGCCTTAACCTATATAGCTAAGTTTATATAGATTACTTTATTCCTTAACTAGGGAATAAATACCCTCTAAATTATATTCTATAAAAGACTTAAAGATAAAATTAAGAATAAACTTTATAAAATAGAAAAACCTAATAACCTCTAAGACTATATCAATATAGCTATTAAGATTAATAACTAATAGTTTAAATAATACATAGAGAAATCTAATAAAGGATAAATTTAAGGCAATAAGAATAATACTAACTAGTCTTAAAAGTAAAAATAAGCTAAGGGTAATACTTCCTATAGGACTTATATAGGACCTATAGAACTTAGAGTAGCCTAGAAAGATAATAAGGATATTAAATATTACTATTACTATAAGAAGGGCTATAAGGCTAATAAATATTAGAAGAAGTAATAAGATATAAAGAAAGAATACTATTAATTAAAGCCATAATAGCCCCTCTTAGAAGGTAAAAAGTAAATAAGATTTACCTAAGTAGATACTAAGCCCTAGATAGCTATCTATATTACTAAGATACTTAGGATAGCACAAATAGGATATAACTATATTAGCGCATAGCAGGGAGAAATTACTATGCCCTATTAAGCTACTTATTTAATAAAAGAAGAAGCTATTAGTAACTATATAATTAGTAATATTATAAAGGAATAGCTCTATAAACCTATTAAGCCCTAAAAGACTAATTAATTATACCTTATTGACCTAGGTATATAGAGCCCTCTACTAGAACCGGATAGTAGGAAGGGAAATCTAGATAGCTTCCTATAATAATAAACCATTGCTATAACTAGACGTATAGAACCCCGGATAGAAGAACCTATAGTAATAGCTTTAGCCTAGTAACTACTACTAGTAATAAATAAATAAGCTAACTTTTAAGAAGCCGCTATAGAAGGCTTTAACTATAAGAAATAGATTATAAGATATAATAAATAAACCTATATACCCGCTATAGTCTACCGTAGAGACTATTAATAAGATAACCCTATATAATATAACTATACCCTATGCTCTTAATATTAACTTAAAGTATCCTAGGAATATAATAAGATTTATAAATAATAAAAGGTAGATTAATATAATAGGCTACTATATAATAATTAGGTCGCTAAGATAAGTAATAGTAATATTAATTAAACTAAGTTTAAATATAATACTTAGAAACTATAGAAGGAACTATGCTAAGGACGCTCTAAGAAACCCTAGAAGAGTAATAAAGAACTATAGAAAGAGGAGAACTACCCCTAACTATATAATAAAAATAATAATAAGTATTAAAATAGCCTAAGGGAAAGGTATATTTAGACTATATAGGAATATATAGAAATAATAGATAAGTAAGAAATCCATATTTAAGCCTATTATAAAGAACTAGCTAAAAACCCTTAATACCTAGAAGTATCTTTTAATCTATAAGATAATATAAGAATATACCTAATATACTAAGAATATACTAGTATCTCTTAGATATTATACTAATACTATTAGTATAAAACCTACTAAGAGGAAAAATAGGAATAAGATTATTTCCCTATCTTATTACTATATTAGCTAAATAATAAACCTTACTTATAATATAAAATAGAGGGATATAAGGTAATATATTAATATAAATCTATTAGCATTGCGAATATATAATATTTCTTAGAACTCTATTATATTATCTAAGAGAAGAAATAAATTACCTATAAAATCAAAGACTAGTAAAAAATAATTAGCTAGGAAAATAAAAAAGACCTAAGAGCTAAATAAAAATAATAATACTAGGACTAGCTATATAGCTAGGATGATATATATAATTATAAACCCTATATAAATAGCGAATATGAGTTTAATTATTTCGGCTATATAATGTTAAAAAACTAAATAGCTTGTCTAATATAGGGCAATAAATAGATAAATAAGGGAATATATTACCTTAGAAGGCCTTATACTCTATAAATAGGGTATATAAGTAGTATTACTTAGAATTAAAAATATAAGTTAAGGGAGAATAATTAAATACTTTAGTAGATAGTAGAGCTAAGTAAAATTACTTTAACCTAATAATAATAAATAGGCTTAAGCTACTATAGAGGTATAAATAAATGCCTTACTTAGTTATTAACCTAGAAGGAACCCCTTTTAATTATAATAATAGTATTATTAATAGCGAGATTAATTACCTTAAAGTTTTTATTAAAAGAAAGAACTAAGGGATATTATTTAATATTATATTAAATAAGTAATATAACCTTATACTTAGGTACTTATAGTTATATTAATTTAACCTATATTTTAACTAGAGAATTAGCTAGGTGCTTTTTTTTAATAATAAAATACTCTCTATAATAGATAATAACTTAGAATATAATATAAGATCTCTAGCTTTTACTAAAGATACTAGAAAAGCTAAGAAGAAGTAAATATAAGATACCTTTTTACCTAAAGAAATATAATATAAATACTATAATAAATAGAAATAATAAAATTAGTAAATAATTATATATATTATATAATAATTCTATAGGCTAGAAAAAAACCTTAAGTAAGCTAAGAAAATATTAGAAAAAGAATAACTTAAGAATATTTTATTATAATATTATATCTATAAGAAACTCTTTATAAAAGAACTTAAGATAGGTCTACTAGAATATATATATTATAACCTTAAAATTAAGTTTATAGATAAGAAGTAACCTAGCTTTAGTAAACTTTACTTACTTAATAAAGTATAACTATTAATATTAAAGAAATATATTAAAGATATATTATAAAAAGGATATATTAGGGAAAGTAAGTTATTTATTAAATACCTTATTATATTTATCTTAAAAAAGAATAAAAAGTTTTAACTTTATATTAATTTCTAAATACTTAATACTATTATAGTTAGAGATTATATATTACTACCTCTTATTAATAAGCTAAAAGATTAACTTTTTAGAATAAAGTATTTTATAGTATTTAACCTTAAAAGAGCCTATAACCTTATCTAGATTAAGGAAGGATATAAATAGAAAACCGCTTTTTATATTAAGTATAAACTATTTAAGTACCTTATTATGCCTTTTAGACTTATTAATATACCTATTATATTTTAATACATAATTAATAATATACTATAAGAATATCTAGATATATTTATTATATATTACCTAGATAATATCCTTATTTTCTCTAAAATAAAAGAAAAATATATAAAATATATCTAGAAGGTATTATAAATACTATAAGACGCTAAGTTACTAATAGAACCTAAGAAAAGTAAATTCTATGCCTTAGAAGTAGAATTCCTTAGATATATTATCTTATATAATAAGATACATATAGACCCTAAGAAAGTCTTAGTAATTAGGGATTAAAAGAAACTAATAAATATTAAAGAAGTATAAGCCTTTCTTAGCTTTATTAACTACTACTATAGATTCCTTTAATAATTTAAGAAGATTACTATATTATTAACTAATCTTATAAAGAAAGATAAAATATTTATATTTAGGAATAAGATAAGAAAAGCCTTTAGTATAATTAAGGAACTTATTATTACGGCTATGACTTCTTAAGTCACACAAAGCTAGGTAGGCAAGATGGTTATATTGTACTAAAGCTTGCTAGAACTAAGATGATTAAAGCCATAGCGAAACATAAAGGATTCCTTTGTCTTACCCCGCCGAGAGGGTTAGGGCATATAAACCCATTATTGCGCAGACTTTAAACAAAGCCGCATAACAATTATCCCCCCCCTCTAAGCTAGATATCTTAGCTAGAAGTAAGTCTATATCAAAACTTCTTTAATAGTGCCAAATAGCTAGCGGCCACCGACAACGATAGCTTTATTTTCCGCCAGTAATAAAGCATACTTTCTCTTTATTTACCCTAGTAATAAAAGGGCGATTTATTATTACCTCCGTAATGTTTTCCCTCATTGCTAAAACAATAATATATATAAAAATCTTTTCTTCTCTATGCATCCTCATAATATACTTCCTTCTTTGTAACTCCTATCTTCTTAAAGTATTTCCTTCTTAATATCTTAGTAATTCCCTTTTAATTCTTTAATGAGATACTAGGTAATAAGAAGACCAGCTATATTACTTGCCTTTCCCTAGTAGAGACTAATTATTAGTATATAAAGTATTTTTGCTTGGCGGTTAAGGCTAAGGATATCGCTATTAATTCTTTAAATCCCTCTTAAATCCCCTTCTAACATATTATAATTACCTATGGGTATATTAACGCTACCTCTTCTTATTATACTAAGTATAATAAAGATAATAATATTTATCTTATATATATATCTCTCTTAACCTCATAGTTTATTAGCACTACCTTAGTAATTACTTAGCTAACCCATAGGGAAGCCCTCCCGCTATCCTCGAGAGTAATTTCTAAGAGCTCCGCCGCATATTATCTTATATTAATTCTACCTATACTATACCCGCTAATCCTAATATTAAGGACAATAGCACTACTAAGTAGCGCCTCCTCGACGAGATTACCCTCCGTCGTTTTATTACTACTATTAACTGACTTTGCTAGGCCTTTTATGCCCTTGAGACTACTTACCATTCCATATATAAGATCACTAAAACAAAGAAGGCCATATAGGTAAGTTGCTTATTTGCTATGTTTTTAGTATAACTTCCTAATATCTTTACGAATTTTAGGCAGCTACTATGGTATATAAGGATATTATTACTAGTCATCGGGATTATTTAGCCACTATATTTTATCCCCCTAAGATAAATGCGGTATATTTATGTCTTCTTTATAGCTTCTTTATAGTTTTATTAATATTTCCTTAGGATAAGAATATTTAGCTTACTTAGCGCTATACTTAGGTTTTAGCCCTTTATTCCTCTAATATTAGGTATAATACATAGGTAGTTACTTAGTTTGCTTTTCATTAGGAAATCAAGGCTACTATTAACCTTAATAGTAATAATAATAGGGTTCATAATATACTCCGCTTAGCTCTCCCTTACTAAGAGCAATACTACTAGAATGCATATAGCCTAGTCTCTCCCTCCTCTTAAGTTATTATTTCAGTATAGGTTCCCTAGTATTTTAGCGTATAAGTATAGTTATATAACTAGTTAATTTGTTTTTAGGTTAATAGCTCGGCTAGGTTTATAAATACCTATAGTAATTATTACTTATTTATATTATTAATTTTCTCGGCGCGCCTTTTATTATAATTACTTTATGCTTTCTTTCTTCTTTTATTTTACTTTCATTATAATTTCCCGCCATTCGCATATAGCTTCTTATATATATTTTATATTATTTATATTAACCCATTAGTTATATTCTACTAGCTACTCTTTTTACTTAACTAAGTAATAGGTTTAGCCTTTAATCCTTTTTTCTTATTTAATTCTTTTAATTTTATATTTTCCCTCTTTTTTATTAAGGTTAGGTATTAATAAGCTTTCCCTATCTTATCCTTAGCATTACGCCTAGGGTTTAAGGAGACTAATATAGAAGATATTATAAAGTTAGGAATATTTGTTTAGCAAGGCAAGGTAGTAGGCTTATTTACTAATCCTTTTAAGGATCTTAAATAGTCTAATATATCTAAGTAATAACTTCTTTTTTTTTTCTTTTAGTTTAAGATTTCTAGTAAATAACGCTATAAGGTTTCCTTATTTAAAATCTATAGATTTACAATAAGAATTATAATATTTTGCCCTCCTTTTAATAGTCCTTTGCTAAGACTATTAGAATTTCTCTCTAACTTCTTATAAGCATACTAGTTATACTTTGACTTCTAATACCTAATGCCCTAATAAATCCTTATTAAGAGCTAGCTAAAATTCTAAGTTATAGCCCATAAGTATATTATTTAAGGAGATATTAATTATTTTATTAAGGGCTATATTATATATAAATTATACTATTAATAAGAGCTTAGGCTACCTCTCTTAGTAGTCTATTACAAAGCATTATAGGTAGTATTTAACCGTTTGGTTTATATATTCTATTTAGCTATTAATTTAGGGGTAAAATGCTATTAAAAGCCTCTATTTAATCTAAGATATATAGCATAGCTTTAACTAGAACTTACTTATAAAAATAGGCCCTTAATCCATAATAATTCCCTATGGCGCTCCATAACATAATTCTACCTCTATATAAAAGAGCTCTATAAGGTCTACTATAGTTATTATAATACTAACAGGAAGGAATATAATATATTTTATATACCTATCTACTATAACTAGAATTACATCAACCTCTCTATCCTTATGCATAATAAGAGGTAATCCTATAATAAAGTCTATAAAGAGTTCTATCATAGGTCGCTATAGAATTAGTAGGCTTTCTAGCTTACTATATAGGCAATGCCTCCTAGTAACTACCCCTTAATATACCATATATATCTATATATATTCTTTAATATCTATATATATAGCTTCCTAATAGAATTTATACTTTAAGAGTTTAATAGTTCTCTTAGTGCCAAAGTGTCCCACTAGAGGGTCCTCGTGATATAGGTAGAGGATACTTTTCCGTAGTATAGGGTCCCTAGGGACATATACTTAGCCTCTAAAGGATAAAAGCCTATCCTCCCCTATAGTCTATGCGGTAGGGTTTTCCCTCTCTTTCCTCTAGGCTTTGCGATATCTTCTCGTAGTTTCCCTAGAGTCTCTATCTTATACTACCCTAATTAATTCTAAGAGTAGACTAGATAGTTATATTTATATTAATAATTCCTTTATTAATATCAACTAGATTACTTCTACTAATATAGAGTTAGTAACTCCTAACTTTGCCTTTGCCTATCCTAAGAATTAGTCTAGGTTAGGTATAGTTTTAGTATTAATTCTTAGAGGTTAAGTAAGGAGTTCTTCCTCCCCCGAGGACTACTTGTCTACCTTAACTCCTCCCGAGGTCTAAGACTCTATTACTCCTAAAGTAGGCTATATGCCTAGCCTTACTACTTTTGCTTAGGCTCGCATAATAGCTTAAATCTTAGCCATTTTATATTTAAGCGCCTTAAGTAATTCAGTATTCTAAGTCTCTTCTAGGATATATCTTAGTAATCTTAATAATATATTAATAAGGTTTATTTTGCCCTTATAATATTTAATTACAAAATTATATAACATAAGATAGATATACTATCTTACTTATTGCCTATTAAGCCTAGGTATTCTTATAAAAGCTTATAAGGTTTAGTAGTTACTAAGGACTTTAATCTAATTTAAGGCCCCTTCTAAGTAATATCGCTAGTATTTAAATAACTTAATAATAGCTATCATTTCTTAGTCTAGGGTGCTATAATTAAGTTCTACTTAGTTAAACTTCTTTAACTAAAAGGCAATTAGGTGCTATTTGCCCTAGTTATTAGGTTAAGAGAGGATACCCGCTATTACTACTCTAGATATATCTATCTCTACCCTTAGTAATCATATTAGATCAAAGTATCACAAGAGTAGTGCTTTTTAGAACTCTGCGATAAACTAGTAGAATACTGCCCTTTCCTTATCATTTAGGCAATATCTCCCTAGCTTCTTCTTATTTATACTCCCCTTTATAAGGCTTATAAGTAGTTCTATTACTCTTAAGTACCTATAAATAAAGCATCTATAAAAATTATAAAATCTAAGGAAGACTTAAACTTCCCTATATATTATAGGCTTAGGCTAATTAGTAATTATCTTTACCTATAGAGGGTCTATTAAAACCCCTTTGCCTAATAAGATAAACCCTAGGAATTCTACTTCCTATTAGTAGAAAGAGCACTTTAATAGCTTAGCATATAATTCTGCCTTTCGCATGCGACTTAATACTTCTTTAATAGCTTTTATATAGGATTCTTTATTCTTTAAATAAATAAGGATATTATCTAGATATATTATATAAACTATATCGAGAAGTCTATAAAGGGCTTAATAAATATAATATTAAAAAGTAGCTAGCGTATTTATAAGCCTAAAGGGCATAACTAAGTACTTATAATAGCTATAATATATATAAAACATAGTCTTCTACTTATTACCTTCCTTAATGCAGATATAATAATACATATCTTTTATATTAATCTTAGAGAGGTACTTAGCGCCTTATACTTTATTAATAATCTCCGAAATCAAAGGGAGAGGGTAATAATTCTTAATAGTATTAGCGTTAAGACCCCTATAGTTAACATAAAGGCAAAGCCCCCTATCCTTTTTAGGGATAAAAAGGATAGGTGCCCCTATAGGACTCTTAGAAGGTCTAATATGCCCCTTTCGCATATTATTAGCGATATACTCTTATAACTCTATTAATTCGGTATAAAAAAGAGGGTAAATCAGTCTATAAGGGGGTTCTTTGCCTTTAATAAGTTTAATAATATGATTAGTCCCCTTATACTAGGGTAGCTCGCTAGCTTTTTTATAGCTAAAGATATCTACCTCACTTTATAACTTAGGGGGAAAAATAAGGTCCCCTAGAGGTTTTACTAAATCTTTATTAGGCAATAAATAGGGTTCCTTATGCGGTATAATAAAGAAGATCTAATTAAGGTTTTTTGCCTTTTTATAAAATTTTTAAACTAATAAAATTTTAGTATTTTTTACTTTTCTTTTAAACTACTAGTATTATTCTTTATTATTAATTATAATTAAAAGGTTAATAATAGTAGATATTAATAGTAAGATATTAATTCCCTAGGGTTTTATTACTTCTTTAATATTAATATAAATACATTTAAAATATTATATATGCCCCTAATAATTAGTTATTATAATTAAGATGTTCTACCTATAGTAAGTCTTTAGCTTTATCTCTCTTATAGTCTAATAAGAGCCTATTGCTCTGCTAAGTTTCTAAAGTCCCTATCTTTAAGTATACTCTTTACTAATATAATCTAATACCGCTGCTATGTCTAAATACGCCGTGGTTTCTATAGGTTTTTGGCCATATAATACTAGTGTTATTTTAAGGCTTAATTTAGCCCTAATTTCCTCCTCTTACGCCAATGCCTAGGCTATGCCGCTGGCTAATTATTATTTTTTATTAGTATTATTTTTCTAATATTTAGTAATTTTAAGTAAGCTCGTAGTAGGTAATCAATGCTCTTATATAAGTAGCACCTAAGTATATTCCTAGCTTTGTCCTTTAGGTTACCCCTTCTTTGCGATATTATATCTTTATTTATTTAATAAGGTTTTAATAGAGTTTTATTAGATTCTTATCTTATCTTCTTTTATTATTGCCTATTATTATTATTGCCCTTATGTTTATTTTATCGCGCTATTATATCCTAATAGCATGTGGCAAGAGTAACCATTTTATTATAGGACTAGGGTAGATTTAGTGCATTTAGGCTAATATGATCACGCAGCTCGTTTTATAGTTTAGTAAAGTAAAAAAGTACCCTTTGCCTTTTAGTATATCTTAGGAAGTATTTCTTAATAGAATCGAGATAAATATAGAAGTCTTATAGGGTTTAGCCTTCCCTCTGCCTAGCTTATTCTAACTATAATATCAAGAATATATCCCTATTTTCTATATCCTTAATTAATCGCAAGGTCTATTCTTTAAATGCCTTCTAATCCTCCTCGAGTTTATACTATTATATCTCGTTATATTCCTTAAGGTATTAGTCTTATCTTACCCTTCCTTTATAATCTATATAATTAAGGGCGAGTAGGATCTTCTTATACCCCTTCTAATACTAATAACAAGCCCTATTAAACGCTTAGCATAGGTTATATAGCTAGTTATTACGCTTATAAACAGTTATAAAGAGGGTTAGTTCGATAATATTCTTAATTTTTACCTCTCTCTCTCTTAAAGATAAGGAATCTAGGGATTCTTAGGGGTATTTCGATAGGTTCTTATTTAATAATAGTTATAATAACTCTAGCAAGGCCCATTCCTTATCCCATAATAGTTTTAATTCCTCTAATTACTTAATGCGTTCTTTAACCTAGGCTTATTGCCTCTTAATTATAACTATTTCGCTAGATTCGCTACTAGGTTAGGGTTAAAGATAGATAATATTATTAATTCCTATTAATCCCGACGAGGAGGGATTTTTAATACCCTCGCGGGCCATCTTTAAGAAGACCATTTTCCTAGGTAGCTTATAGGAGAAGCTTTAGAATTATTACGGCTATAACTTCTTAGGTCACACAAAGCTAGGTAAGCAAGATAGTTATATTATACTAAAGCTTACTAGAACTAAGATAATTAAAGCCATAGCGAAACACAAAGGATTTCTTTATCTTACCCCGCCGAGAGGGTCAGGGCACGTGAACCTATTATTACGCGGACTTTAAACAAAGCCGCATAACACTTATCCTAAGTAAACTAATGCTTAAGATATTTAACTTATCTTAATAAATCAAACTTAAAATAAATACCTTAGACTTTATACTAGGCGCTTAAATTAGATAATAAGATAATAAAGGACTTTTATACCCTATTATATTTTACTCTTATAAGCTATATAAAGTAGAACTTAATTATCTTATTTATAATAAAGAATTCCTTATAATAGTTAATGCCTTTAAGGAATTTTAATATTATCTCCTTAGAAATAAATATTAGATTAAGGTATATATAGATTATAAGAATATTACCTACTTCGCAAAAACCTAAGAACTTAGTAAATAATAACTATAATACGCTAAATATCTTTTAGAATTTAATTATATTATTATCTATATTAAAGGAATAAAAAATAGTAAGATAGATATTATTAGCTAATAACCTAACCTAGATACTAGAAGGACTAGAGTAAAAGAATAGCTCTTATAGTTTATATAGGAAAGATACTTAAAGTAATAAATTATTACTTATACTAAGTAATAAATACTATTATACTACCTAATAGGTAAATAAAAGCATAAAATCATCGCTAATATTACCCTTAGAGAACTTAGGAGACTTATAATTAGATAAGTAGACTAGGTAAAAAGCTAGTAAGAAATAATTATATACTAAAAACGCATCTTTGTACCTTAGAAATATATAAAAGAATTTATTAAATATTACTATTAAATAATAAAATATAATAGAAAACTTAATAATAAAGACTTCTAGGAAATAATATATTAATATTTTTATTAAGAAAACCTTAGTATAAGACCTAAAAGCTACTTTAATTATAAAATATATTATAATAATACATAGCTAGGAGATAAAGACCTACTAAAATTATATAAATATAACTAAGCTATAAGGATATCTTATATTATTATTAAAAGTACCTACATAGTAGAATAAGGTAATCTACTCTTAAAGTAGATTTAAGAATATAATATATAACTCTTAGATAATAAGAAAACTAATAAATAATAAGTCCTAAATAAACTATGCTATAAACTTATATATAAAATACATAGTTACCTACTATATAAATACTAAAAAATTAATAAAACCCTAGAATAAGTTAAGATAATATTTACCTTCCCTAATATAAAGAAAATAATTATAATAGTTATTAAATAATATAACTTTTATATAAAAACTAAGGCATAATGCTATAAACCTTATAGCAAGCTATAACTACTCCTAGTTATATAATAACTATAAGACTTAATTACTATAGATTTTATTACTAAACTACCCTTATTAAAAGAACTAATTATTAGAAACTTTTATAATAGTATTCTTATTATTATAAATAGACTTACGAAATTTTCTTATTTTATACCTATAAGAAAGTAAGTTACATAACTATAAAAGAGCCTTATAGATAGAGGTGTGGCATGGTTCCGGCACGAAGTGCTAGAACTGGTTGATCTTTTGTAAAAGGGGTCTATTAGCTCAATTAGCATGCCACCTAATTATATTACAATTGTTCTAGCACTTCGTGGGTCTCCTAGCCGGTAAGGTCATAAGTTCGATTCCTATCGCGAGCATATACGACACGGCGGCGAAGGCTCGGCTATGCCTCGGCTTACATTGGGCTCACAAGGCAGCTATGGCTAGCCTTAGGGGTTAACCTCTATTGCTATTGCTCCTGACCCTGCAGCGGGGTCACGTGGTTATATAGGCGCTGAACGTCCGGGGCAGGGGTTTAGGTTCCCCCTGTGGTATGTATATAGCCTAGCTAATTATATGAGACCGGCGCTGCCGTAGCTATGGGTCTGAGGCATTAAATTAAGCGACTCGGGGCACGCCGCTATGAGAAGGGGGGCAATTATAAGGAAGTGGGTTACGTAACCATAGAAGAGCCTTATAGATAGAGGTATGGCACGGTTCCGGCACGAAGTGCCAGAACTGGTTGATCTTTTGCAAAAGGGGTCTATTAGCTTAATTAGCATGCCACCCAATTATATTATAATACCCTATAAAGAAGTAATAATAGCTAAAGAATTTACCTACCTTTTCTACTTTTATATTACTAAGATATATAGTATATTATTTAAGATTATTATAGACTAAGGACTACTATTTACTTTAAAGTTCTAGCAAAGCCTTATAGGATACTTAGGAATTAACTATAAACTCTCTACTATATATTATAAGGAGATAGATAAATAAACTAAATATATAAACTAAATATTAAAATAATACCTTTAATACTATATTAATTATAAATAAACTAATTAGGTTAAGAAGCTATTAGCTGCATAGCTAGCCTATAATATAGCTATAAATAAAAATATAAAGATTATATTAGCCTATGCTAATTTTAGATTTATACTAGATATATATTAATAAATATAAGATATTATTATTAATCTTAAAGTAATCTTTATTAGTAATTAATTAAAAAACCTATATAAAGAAATAAAAATAAAACTAGAATTTATTAGAAATAAGATAATAAACTATGCTAATAAAAAAAGAATTAAGGGATTAATCTTCTTAGAGGGAGATATAATCTATTTTATAATAAAAAATATTAAAATAAAATAATAAAATAAAAAACTTAATTATAAATATATTAAACCCTATAAAATTAAGCAGAAAATCTTAGAAAATAACTATAAATTAGACTTATTACTAAAAGTTAAGCTCTATTTAATTATTTATATTTTATTACTTAAATTAATAGAAAATATTATTTAAATTAAAACTAATAATAAGCCTAAAATAAAAGTTAATAAACTAGAGGAATATATTATAAAAAGTATTCTTAATATAGATAAAATTAATAATAAAATAATATATTTTATAAAATAAAAAAACTACCTAGACTTAAAAAATATATAAGAACCCCTAGAGTATTTTACTAGTATATAATGCTTTTTAAAGAACTTTTATTAATAATGCTAGGATTAAATAAAGGCAAAGCATTAAGAAAGTTATCGCCTAAGCTAAGGGATACCTAGTTAATATTATTAGGGATATAATTAAACTAGAGATCATAAATAATAATACCCTCGTAAGTATTATAACGATTGTGTATATTCCTAAGGGATAAACCAGCTATGCTGGGTTTATATTAGTAAATAGACTAATCGCGCTATGCTTAAATAAGGGGGGTATTACGTCTAGTAATATGCCTAAGGTATTAAGTATAACTAAGTTATATTAATAGCTAAGGTAGCTACTATATAGGAAAGTAAAATAAATATGTTTTATATACTTAGATATAGCTTATGATTATGAGTTATGGCTCATAGTGAGTTATAAGTCCTTCTATGAGTCTAGGTCGGGCTTATAGTATATACCGTGAGTTACTAGCCCTAATTAGTTGCTTTCTATAAAGGTATATATAACCTAAGTTAGTGCCATAATATGATATCCCCTCTCTATTAGTTCTTATTCTTAAGACCTTTTCTTATGGCCATCCCCCCTTAGTAGGTAACCTATATCTATAAATATTCCGCTATCTAATATAATACTAGAATCTAAAGCTATATATAATCGCAAAGTATAAGCCCTTCTTATTAAAAATACCAGGTTCCTTATTATGCCTTATAGCTATTATGAGCTATAGTAATTAAAATGCTAGGCTAAAGAAAGCCATAAGCATTGCGCCTAGTATACCTATTGGGGCCGCTAGTGTAATAGTTATAGGGTTTCCTTTCTTAGTGGTAAGTTTATTTTTTAGCGTAATATAATTTATTTATACTAAGTATTTATTATTAGCTAATTATCTTACTTAAGAGAAGTATTAGTTAAAATAAAAAGAGGAGGTTATAAAGTTAGAGTTAATTGCCTTATAGTAATAGGTAAATAAGTAGTTAAGTTATTTAATATATCTCTATTACTAGAAGAAATAATTAGTTAAGCAGGGCGAGAAAATACTTTATTATAATATCGAGATATTAGATAAGCTAGAGGTAATAGAGAATATAGAGTCTTTTATAGCGGTAAAGGCATAGCTAGCTAGGGCTATAGATATTATTAACTAAGGTAAGCTCTTTAATTTTTCTATTATTAATAGAAATATTTTAGGAGTTATTATATATTAATAAGGTATTCTAGGGGTTCCTAAGTATTTTCTAAATCTAAGTAGTTTTTTTATTTTATAAAGTATATTATTTTATTACTAATTTTATTTATATTAAGGATAGCTTCTATAATATATTCTTCTAGTCTATTAACTTTGGTTTCTAGTTTATTTTTAGTTTTAACTTAGATAATATTTTCTATTAATTTAAGTAATAAAATATAAATAATTAAATAAAGCTTAACTTTTAGTAATAAATCTAATTTATAATTATTTTCTAAGATTTTTTATTTAATTTTATATAATCTAATATATTTATAGTTAAGTTTTTTATTTTATTATTTTATTTTAATATTTTTTATTATAAAATAAACTATATCTCCCTCTAAGAAGATTAATCCCTTAATTCTTTTCTTATTAGCATAATTTATTATCTTATTTTTAATAAATTTAAGTTTTATTTTTATTTCTTTATATAGGTTTTTTAGTTAATTACTAATAAGGATTACTTTAGGGTTAATAATTATATCTCTTATTTATTAGTAGATATCTAGGATAAATCTAAAATTAGCATAAGCTAGTATAATCTTTATGCTTTTATTTATTACTATATTATAAGCTAGCTATATAGCTAATAGCTTCTTAACTTAGTTAGTTTATTTATAATTAATATAGCATTAGAGATATTATTTTAGTATTTAGTTTATGCGTTTTATTTGCTTATTTATTTCCTTATAGTATATAATAGAGAGTTTATAGTTAATTCCTAAATATTCTATAAGGCTTTACTAGAATTTTAAAGCAAATAATAGTCCTTAATTTATAATAATTTTAAATAGTATATTATATATCTTAGTAATATAAAAATAAAAAAGGTAGGCGAATTCTTTTATTATTATTAATTCTCTATAAGGTATAAAATAAGAAAATTTCATAAGTCTATCTATAATAATAAAAATACTATTATAGAAGTTTCTAGTAGCTAGTTCTTTTAATAGGGGTAGTTTAATAATAAAATCTATAGTAATAGAGTCTTATAGTTATTATGCGACTAAGAGTAGTTATAGCTTCCCATAAGGTTTATAGTATTATACCTTAGTTTTCACGCAAAGGTTATATTATTTAATAATTACTACGACTATTTTATTTATATTAGGAAAGGTAAATATTATCTTAACTTATTCTAGGGTTTTATTAATTCCTTAGTATCTATATAATAAGTAGCTATATATTTTATATATAAGTTTATAATATAGTTTATTTAAGATTTATTACTTATTAGTCTTTTTATTATCTAGGAGTTATTTATTATATTACTAGATCTATTCTAAGAGTAAATTGCCTTATTTTATTATATAGGTAGCTATATTAATCTAATAAGATATCCCTATGATTTTACTTTATTTATAAGTTAGTATTTTTCCTTATTTCTAGATATATTTATAGATAATATAGTTCTAGGCTTATTTATAGTATTCTTCTAGGAAGTCTCCTTAGAAGTATTTATTAATATATTTTATTAGTCTTTCTAAGTATTTATAGTTCATATCATAGAATTATTTAATAATTCGTTCCTTATGTTTCTTTTCTAAGAAATAGGTCTATTTTTAGCTTATTTATTTAGCTACCTTATAATATTTTTCATATTAGAATATTCTTTTTTATACTTTGGCCTAGAGCTTATAGTTATTATAATATTATTATATAGCCTAGGTTATTTCTTCTAGGTTCTTATAATATATAACTTAGTAATAATAATAGTTAAAGATAGTCTAAAATACTTTATTAGGGATAAAAAGTTTTCCTTTATAGGTCTATAATTTATCTTTTCTTTATTAATATCCCTATATATAATTAATAAAGTCTATAACTTATTATTTATATTTCTTAATAAATATAAGGTACTTTAGTAAAGATACTAGCTTTTATATTTACTTAATAAACTTCTATTTAAGGTATCCCTCTAATATAAAATATAAAAATTATTTTTTAGCTTTAATCTTTCTAGTATTTAAATTAGGTTATTAACTAATAATATCTACTTTACTATTTTTTATTCTTTTAATATAAATAATAATATAATTAAATTCTAAAAGATATTTAGCATATTATAATTATTATTTACTAAGTTTTTATATTTTTATAAAATAAGTAATATTCTTATAATCTATATATACCTTAATCTAGTATTTACTTCTAAGGAGATAATATTAAAATTCCTTAAAAGTATTAATAATTATAAGGAATTCTTTATTATAAATAAGGTAATTAAGTTCTACTCTATATAGCTTATAAGAATAAAATATAATTAGGTATAAGAGTTTTTTATTATCTTATTATCTAATCTAAGCTCTTAGTGCAAAGTCTAAGGTATCTATCTCGAGTTTTATTAATTAGGATAGGTTAAATATCTTAAGTATTAGTTTACTTAGGATAAGTTCCTTAATTATATAGAAGGCTTCTTATGCCTTATCCCTAAATATAAATATTTTATTTTTCTTTATAAGATTAATTAGTAATACTATGATTTTCCTAAATTATTTAAGAAATCTATAGTAGTAATTAATAAAGCTAAGGAAGGCTTATATTTCCTTAATATTAGTTAGTTCTTTCTAATCTTTAATTACTATAACCTTCTTAGGGTTTATATATATCTTATTATATAAGATAATATATCTAAGAAATTTTACCTCTAAGGCATAAAACTTACTTTTTTTAGGTTCTATTAATAAATTAGTATCTTATAGTATTTATAATACCTTATAGATATATTCTATATATTCTTCTTTTATTTTAAAAAAAATAAGAATATTATCTAGGTAATATATAATAAATATATCTAGGTATTCTTATAGTATATTATTAATTATTTATTAAAATATAATAGGTATATTAATAAGTCTAAAAGGCATAATAAGGTACTTAAATAGTCTATACTTAGTATAAAAAGTAGTTTTCTACTTATATCCTTTTTTAATCTATACGAGATTATAGGCTCCTTTAAGGTTAAGCGCTATAAAGTATTTTATTTTAAATAATTAATCCTTTAACTCGCTAATAAGGGGTAGCGGCATATAATCCCTAATTATAATAGCATTAAGTATCTTAAAGTTAATATAAAGGCAAAGCTTTTTATTCTTTTTTAGGATAAATATAATAAGATATCTAATAAATAACTTGCTTTCCCTAATATATTCTTTTTATAATATTTCTTTAATATATTCCTTTAATATTAATAGTTATATTATATTAAGTAAGTAGAGTTTATTAAAGCTAGGTTATTTTCTATTAATAAATTTAATTTCTAAATCATAGTATATATATAATAATAGGCCTATCTTAAGTTCTTTTATAAAGAGTTTTTTATAGATTTAGTATTATAATAAGATATTCTTAAGTTATTTATCCTTTAGTATCTTCTTAATTTATTTAAGGTTTTCTTCTAATTAATAGAATTACTATATAATATATATAATTATTTACTAGTTTTATTATTTCTATCTATTATGGTATTTATATTATATTTCTTTAGGTAGAGAGGTATCTTATATTTACCTCTACCTAACTTCTCTAATATCTTTAATAAAAGTTTAAGATCTTATATTATTTTCTAAGTTATTATTTATTATAAAGAGTACTTTCTTATTAAAAGAGAGCACTTAGCTAATCTTCTAATCAAAATATAAGTTAAATTAGCGTAACTATAAGTACCTAAATACTAGGTTATAGCTTTCTATAGGTATAATATTAAATAAGATTCCTTAATTTTTTCCTTTAATAAAGACTTTAAAGTAATTAATCTCGCTATTTATAACTTTATTATTATAATTAAATTATTTCCCTTTAAGGTTAATTATTATATAGGGCTTTACCTTATACCTCTATAATAACTTAAGCCTATTTACTATTTTTAGGTTAAAAAGGTTCTACTTAGCTCTATTATTTACTAAAGTATATAGCTATTCTCCCTTAACTTATATTAATATTTTAAAGTATCTTAGGTTAATACCTCTTTTTATAGTATATAGGGCCTTTTATAGCATTATTAACTATTCTTCTACCTATAGCTCTTTTATAGGTAAGTTTCCTAGTTTTTTAATAATATATAGCCGGTATAGTTATACTTATAGTTATTATAGTTATATACTCCATAGTTATATATATTATCCTAGCTATATAGCTAGTCTTAGTATTATTATTTTTATTCCCATCCTAGGTTTTTATTATTTAATTATATCGCTAGTTATTAATCTTTTAGTTCCTCTTATTCTTTCTAATTAACTTATTTCTATTAGTCCTTAACCTTATAGATTATTTATTTATACTTCTAGATAGCTCTATATAGTTCTTCTTAGTACTTAGCGCATATAATACTAATAGTATTATACTAATAAAATACTTAGTAACCTTTTATTTTATATTATATATAAGGGTTATTATTTAGCTAAGCTAATAAGGCAATAAAGAAATAATCTTACTTTTATTTCTCCTTTTAATATTCCTTATATTAATAATATTAATAGGATATCTATAAGATATTAAGATATTTCTTATATATAGGGTATATCTATATATTATCTTATAGGTTAAATAATACCTCTTAATATCATAGGTTTTTAACTAATTCCCTATAATAAGCTCTAATATAGATTTCTTATTTATATACTATATCTATATATTCCTATATAATCTAGATATACCTTTCTTATAAGTCGTTCTAATACTTATTATTATTCTTATTATAGAGCTATAAGTAATCCTCTTTTTCCTATAATTCTTTATTGCTTTTTTAGCGCTTTTATTATTAAGAGCATTCCTTATATAATTCTTTTTATAGTTTTTTAGCTTTATACTTAAATTTAGTTTAATTAATACTATTACTACTTGCCTTAGTAATCTAGTTATTACGTAATAGCCTATTATATTAGTCTACTTATTAGTATTTATAGATCTTATTATATTTCTATAATGCCTTGACCTAATATTAGGGGCATAGGGTATAGTTATATTATATAGGGTTATTTTATCTATAGTCCCTTTAGTGGGCTATAAAGGGCATTAGGTATTACTCGTCTTTATTATACCCTATGATTTACTTTTTATAGTTAAACCCTTCTACTATAGCTTCTTTAAAGTCTACCTACTTAGCTAGTATTAAGGGCACTTATTGCTTTTGCCTTATTAGTGCTATTTCTTTTTATTTAAGTTTCTTAGTAACCATAATAATAACCTTTTTGCTATTTATTATATCTAATATAGGGTTTTTTTATTTTATTAGTTTTAAGAGTAGTTATTATTATATATCTTAGGTTTTTTTTAGTTATTCCCTTATTTATCTTACTTAGCTATAAGCTATTCTAATATCTAGTTTTTATTTATACTTATTTTTATCTTTTCTTATTAATATATTATATCTACTTTACGATATTATAATAAGTTTAGTTATTTAAATCGCAATTTAGGGTTTTTTATTTTCCTAGTAGACTTATTATATTGCATTTATATACTTCTTACCTTCCGGGAGGGATTATTATTAATTTAGCTAGTAATATCCCTCCTTAATATCTCATTATTTCTTATAATAAACCTTCTTAATATAGTTTATTTTATAGTAATATTAGTATTTAAGGCTATAATAATCTTATTTACCCTTTTATATTACTCTAAGTACTATAGGGCTAGCTTTAATGCTATAAGAGGTATTACTACTCTTTTTCTTACCTTAATTAGCATTAAATTATATATTACTAGCCTTATTATTACTAAACTTAGGGTTTTATAGTTTCTTCTATAAAAACTACTAATTATTAATCCTAATTACCCTACTAATATAATTAATAAGGTTATTAAGTTAATTTTCTTTATAAAGTTTTACTTAGACCTCTTTCTTAAGTCTATTAAAAAAAAATAATATTAAGGGTTCTTAGTCTTAATTAAGCTTTAAGGTAAATTAGAGATATTTTATTTTATATTTTAAGGCTAAGTAGGTTTACTTAAGTGCCTTAATCTCTCTTTTAGCTTATGCCTTTTTATTAATTATTCTAAATGCTTATTAGAGTATAGCTTTAAAGGTCTTAAAGCTAAAATAGAGATTAATAATCTTAGGTAAAAGTTTAATAAATAGGGTAATAAGGTATTCCTTTATAATAGGTTTAAATTAGGCTATAGCATACTTAGTGAGTTATCCCGCGGCGTATTAGACCTTATTAGATACTAGGTTAAATTATATTAGATAATATATTATAAAGGCATATAGCTATATAAGGAAGGTAAATAGCTTATAAGTAGTCCTATTAAACTTCTCTAGGGGGTCTAGCTTTAGGATTTCTCTTACATCTTTGCCCCTTATAGCGGCGGTTATTATATTATTAACTTCCTAGATATTGTTTATATATTAGGCATTTTATATTTACTATGTTTTGCCTATCCTCTCGATTAAGTTATATATATTATCTATTTTAGCGCTTATGGCGGTAATCTAAGCCCGAAGTTATTTGACTTCGTCGTTATTAGAGCTATCCGCGTCGTCTATATCTTCGTCTTAGTTAGCTAGGGCCGATGCGGTAGGTAAGTAATTGGCAGGTGGGACCTACTGGTAATTATTTGCGGGAATTACTTAGGTAGCTATTGCGTTTAATATTATTTAAGGTAATATAAGTAATCTACTAAATAAGAGCTATTAATATATAATGATTATATATATTCCTAAGGGATAAACTAGCCGTGCTAGGTTTATATTAGCAGATAGACTAATCGCGCTATACTTAAATAAGGGGGGTATTATATCTAGTAATATACCTAAGGTATTAAGTATAACTAAGTTATATTAATAGCTAAGGTAGCTACTATATAGGAAAGTGCAATAAATATGTTCTATATACTTAGATGCGGCTTATAATTATGAGTTGCGGCTTATGGTAAGTTGTGAGTCCTTCTGTAAGTCTAGGTCGGGCTCACGGTACGTACCGTGAGTTACTGGCCCTGATTAGTTGCTTTCTGTAGAGGCACACGTGACCTGAGTTAGTGCCATAACAAGTATCTAGTATAGATAGAATACTATCTTATTACTCTACCTCTTAGAGACCCTAATAGGTAGCCTCTAAATACTTCTCCTTTACCTGGGCCTAAATCTTATAAATATGCGATAAATAGCCTATAGTAGCCGCTAGGCAAGACTATAGCATAGCTATCTCCTTATAAAGCTTTAGCAAATTATTACTAGCCTTACCCTTATTTATCTCTAATTTCCTCTCTTACTTTATTAGATTAATAACTATAAGATAATATTAGAAATAGGGATTATAGTAAGAAGACACAGAAGAAAGATCAAACTTATAAGATAATACTATATAAATACTATTATAAGACTTTTTACTATAGATATACTCGCTATAGTAAGTAGAATCTATGGATATTAGGTACCTTTTGCCTAAATAGAAGTAATAAGTATAGGGCATATTAGCCTCTTTATTAATAAACTTAATAGAGAAGGTAAGTATATTAATTTCCTTATCCTTATAGGAAAACTATTTAGAGATATAATTAGATATTATATAATATAATAATAAAAGGTCTAAGTTAGATATACTAAGAATAGAACTAGGGAAATAAGGGTATATAGGTCTTAAGGATAAGACCTAATAGAGGGGAGATATTATATTATAACCCTCGCGGTTATATTATATAGTCCCTATAAATCCCGAGTTTTAAATTACTAATTATAATAGGACTAATATAATAAGGACTAATATTATTCTTAGACCGCGTCATTCTTAGAATAATATCACGCCCCCTCGCAATTAGCTTTACTTAAGGAAGCCTAAGTATATAAAATATGCTTATTATACCTTCTTATATAATAGCTACCTTAGCTATTAATATAACTTAGTTATACTTAACACCCCTTAAGCATATTACTAGATGTGACTTATACTTACTATTACTTAGACTATGCCTAATACTCTCTGCTAATATAAACCCAGCACGACCGGTTTATCCCTTAGGAAACACATAATCATCACAAATAATAGATTATTATTCCGAGTCTATATGAAAAAATAAGCGGCAAAAGCAAAAGCAATAACTAATTACATATAGGGACTTCTTAATATAAAATATAGTTTACTGCTAAGCGCTATATAAAGCGCCGTTAAAGTATATATTCAGCTAGTACTGCTCTATAGCGCCGAGGCGTAGTACCTAGGTATAACCCGGCCGCGGTGGAACTAACTATCTAAAGATATAACGTACATGATAAGCGAGCGCCGCAGACAAGTGAGCGCCGCACTTTCACATTTCTTAGTATTTGCACCTTATTAAAAAAGTATTTAAAATAAATCTAGAAAAATCAATCTAAGCCTAAAGTAGATATACTTTCTAGAGTAGCTTATTAAACTTATATTTATTGTTATAGAATTTTCTAATACTTAGATTATTAAAGCTTAGTAAGCTAGATAGAAAAATCATATTCGCACTGTATCAATAGCTATTTCTCTATAAAGGAATTTTTTAAAAAATATAGGAAGATTATATACAGCTTATTTAATTATTGAATAGCTAGAAATACTCTTTTTAAGCTTTTTACCATTTTATTATGATTTTTATTAACTTTTAAAATATAGAGTTTTAGTGCACAGTATAGGTGCGGCGCTTGCTTGTCTGCGGCGCTCGCTTATCATGTACGTTACCATTAATTATCTAATATCTCATCCAGAGAATAACCGAGGCTATAAACTAATCTGTGAGAGTTATTCTACCTGTCTGGAAGATAATACCTATCACCGCCCTCCACCGGGAAAGCGGGATATCACTAGTCGCCCAGCTTCTCGAAGCACCACGGCTCCGCTGCTTAAGATAAGGCTGGCTGGGGTATTCCCGGAGCCGACCTCCGGAAGAATGTCTTCTCCATGATAAGCCTCAACACCACAGCTCAAGGCTCGACTCCCCAACGACCTCCCCACTCCATCCCCCGCTTCTCTTACCGGCCATGGCTACAGCCCCCAAAATCCCATTCTCAAGAATCGCGCATGGCAAGGCCTGGAGCTGGGTCTTGGGCGCTATTTCATTCCTCCCGAGTTCTTTGACCAGTCTGAAGAGAATTGCCCTGTCGCTGAACAAGAATGGGTGTGTACTCCAGTTTGAGATCTGGATGTTTACTAATTTCATAGTGGGAGGCTGATCCCATCTCCATTCCCGGATTGACGGTTGACTTGATGTCTAATCTGCGACCGGCTCTCCAAACCAGCCCCTTTCCCCGGTTCACGAGGCATTTCGCGGCCTTGCCACAAGAGATCAGGGACAGCATTATGTCGTTTCTTCTCGTCGAGTCTG
The DNA here is from genome assembly GCF_026873545.1 of Fusarium falciforme. Lineage (NCBI taxonomy): Eukaryota > Fungi > Ascomycota > Sordariomycetes > Hypocreales > Nectriaceae > Fusarium > Fusarium falciforme. The sequence goes on along the minus strand of NC_070544.1, from coordinate 6,013,105 downwards.
TCGCTCTAGATTGCAACAACCTGGCCCCGCAATCGTACTGGAAGCAGCTGTTTCTGAACGTTCCATTTCTATGGGACCTTGACTTGACAGTCATTGATCGAAAGCCATCTCCCATTGAGAAAGGAGTTGGTTGGGATTGGGAAAGGCTCACACACCAGGCGCTGGCTCCCGTGCGAGTTGCGTTTACGGAGGAAGGAAAGGACACCCACACCGCTTGGGATTATCACCAAGTTGGGCTTGTAGTTCCTCCTGGACTCAAGAATCGTCGGAGGATCTGGCAAATCTTGGAGGAGATGTTCTCAGACGACGTGGAAGTGTATCATTCTAAAGATGATCCTGGTGATTTGGATTCTTCAGACTATTAATGGGACATAGCATGGCCGCTCTGCTTCTTGTGGCCAGAACAAATAGAATGCAATCATGTGGACGCGCCTTGGCAACTGCCGTGTTATGGGTGCAGGCCAAACCAACTTGGAAGTGGTCACCCGGTGCGTGAGACCCGTCAAAGGAACGATAGCAGGCGCGAACCGTCAACTGTCAATCTTATTCTTTGCTCCTTTTTTCTTCCTGAGACATCAGTCTTCAGCGATTGACCAGATACACATCATCCAGCATCAACTCTCGGCAACATCAACTCTCCAGACCATCATCTTTCTCGCATCATTATCACGGTACGATACCTTCGTCCCTTTTTTTGCGTCTACTAACAACAATTCAGATGTCTGCCTACGCTCGCGATGTTGGCGATGCTCTCGCCGCTATCGCCTCCCAAGCACGTGCGCGAATCGACAGTTTTGCACGCCAATACCTCGAGTTGCATCCAAACTAGGAGAAAATGTCAGCGCGTCAATCCAAATCGATCTTATCCAGCTTCATGGACCTGGTTCACCGAGGCTGGGACGGAAAAACCCTGGGCCATCCTCCTACTCTTGGCTACCACAACCCAGTAGAGAAGGCCGCTGTCATTGGTGTCTTTTCTGCCCATCATCCAGACAAGGATGTGCGCGGTAAAGAGGCTCTACTCGGGATCCAGTCCTTTGACCCCCAGCGACACAGGATCTACTGGGCGTGGATGAACGATCAGGGCACATACCAACCGCAATCAACTGTTGAATTTGGTGATGGGCATACCCTGGCAACGGTGCGCAAAGCCGCGGCGGCGGCCTACGACAAGGCCGAGCACGAAGCAGTCCGACAACACAACATCAATGTGCTCTTTTATCTGGCCAGACGAGAGTTGCTGGTCGCGGAGGTGAAACTCAATCCAATGGACTATGGCTCCCCGCTTGTGACGGAGATTTATGTATCGTGGATGCTCTCGTTGGGTGAGGACTTTTTGACGCACATCACGGCAAGGTCCAGTGAGTAACTTGGGTGATTGTTTATCCTTGTTCAAGGCGAGGCTGCGTTGGGTTTTGGCATCGAGGGCTATTCACGGGATGGATATGGCGCATTCTGGGCAGGTTTCAAATGAGTTGATAGGTATCTTGAACAACACAGAATAGAGACTATTGACCTTCAAGTATCTCAGTCTTGGCCGGTCTTGAACAAGGAACCGTTCTGTTATCAATCGAAACAATCAATGTGATCAAAACATGGCCGGGAAAAGAAACCGGTCAAAATCAGAGTAATCCAGACTTGACAAGTCACCTGCTAGACTATTCAGCCACCTCATGTCGTCCATCTGCTGCGGCGGCAACTCGGCCTGCGCCTCTTGAAGCGGAGCGACAGGGAAAAGCTTGAGAATGTCATTGAGGTCCGAGGCGCACTTTTCCTTGCGCTTCTGATGCATGAGTATGAGGAGCGACGCCGTGTTGAGCGCTTCTCTCGTCGCATCCGTGTTGTAGACTGTCGCTACATTGCTAAGACACTGCATTGCGTCTTTGAGTTGGGATATTGAGGAGACGGTGTCGATGGCTAAGAGGACGCAGACGACTTGGAAGGGTACGTTGGCCATGTGATGCCATGGCGAGCGGGCGTCGAGAATGGTTTGGGCGGCTTCTATACCTTTGGCGGTGATGGAGAGGATCTGATCGAGCATGGTGCCTGTGAATGAGGTGTTCATGGATTGCAGTCGACGGCAGAGACATAACGTGAGGTTACACTGGGCGAGGATCGACGGAGGGACTGAGTGAACACGGCCCAATACAGCTGTTAGGGATGACTCCAGATCAGAGGCCGCCGGTGCCTTTTGAGGATCAAGGTCTGCCGACAGAGGAAGTAGCTCCATCAGCTCGACAGTAAAGTCACCTGGCCTCACAGACGGCATCTCCATAGTCGCGTTGCAGAGTGCCACTCTTGACCTTCCCATGTCGTATGAGATCCAGATGTTGAGGTGCTGCGCGACGGCCAGTAACCTTTTTCGAAGTTCGGCGTCGACTTCAGGCGCTGGTGATGGGAGGACCGATTCGTCTGATGGATCCCAGTGTAAACCAGCTGCTTCGGCGAGGTGCATGAGGGTGCAGCTAGCCATCCAGGCTGTGTGGGGGGTTCCCACTGCGCGGAGGTATACGACGCGGAGGATCCACGCTGTGACGTCGATCGCGGACGGGATGTCGGACATGGTCTGCTCGAGTAGGAACCTTGCTGACTCTACCAGGTCGAGCTCCACGGGCATGGGTTCTACTTGAGAGTGTAGACAGCCGAGAGCAGCCATGCCGCATAGAACAGCATCGTAGGACTGTCCCTCGCCGACGGTCCATCTGCTCTCAATATGTTGCTGTATATCCTGATGGTCGATGAAGCCATAGATCGTGTCCACCTTTTCATAGTAGACGGCTGCCAAGCTCTGCATGTCCGTCTGGGACAGCATGTCGGTGATTGGCCGACAAACAGGAGGAACCCCCGTCTTCCGAGCCCCGAGAAAGGCATTCCAAGCGAACGTGTGCATCCGAGGTGCATTCTTGGGATCCAACCTCAGAGCCAACCTCCGCAAGAACGCGGCCCCCGAGTTTGCCTCTAGCGACCGGAGGTGATTAGGTGACGAGGTTGTGTGCGGACTACGCAAAGGCTGAACCTCTTGAGCCGGCGAGGACTGCACCAGATCATGACTCTGCTCTGTCCTCCTCTTCCTAGGTCCCTTGTATACGCACTCATACTCGAAGCGTACACAGGCCGCACACGGCTGAGCACCATCGCACTTGCGTTTGAGATCCCTACACGTTTCGCACGCGAGCTTTGAGCGTTTGCGACCCTGCAGTGGAGGCATTGTCTTTTTTGTCGGGTAGTTGGAGAAAGGTTGAAGTGACGTTTGCTTGGGGGGGGCTGGATTGCTGACCAAGGGCGGGTACGTCGGGAATAACGGGTATCACGGGAATAGAGGCGTCATCGGCAGAAACGGGATAGACGCCCCGAGGCCAAGAATGACGAAGGGCGTGGGTGACTTATAAGAAGAGGGGAAGCCAATTTGGTCTTTGTCTATTCGTTGGTTCAATTGAAGTCAGAAACATTAATACAATATCATTCATCATGAGACGTCGAGAAAAGGAACCCTCGTCTGGCGATGACCTCTCAACCGACCTCGAGCAGTCACTCCAAGACACAACCCCAACTCCCGATCCCAATCCTCCTCCCGACGGAGGCTTTAAAGCATGGCTACACGCAGGACTCTTACATATTGTATTCTTCAACACGTGGGGCGTCGCGAATGGCTACGGCATCTTTCAGCAATACTATTCACAGACACTCGGTGAATCTGCGTCGTCCATCTCGTGGATAGGCGGTCTTCAGATCTTTTTACTCTTCTCTGTCGGGGTCATTACGGGCCGTTTGACCGATGCCGGCTACTTTCGTCCTATTTTTGCCTTTGGCGTGTTTCTGCAGGTGCTGGCCCTGTTCATGACGTCGCTTTGTACCACGTACTGGCAGATCTTCCTGGCGCAGTCTGTATGTCTGGGTCTGGGAAACGGTTGCACATTTTGTCCAGCCTTGGCTATTCTATCTCAATATTTCAAAAAGTATCGAGCCTTTGCTGTTGGTCTCGCTGCGGCTGGCGCTGCAGTCGGCGGCCTCGTCTATCCCGTCCTGATCAACTGGCTCATCTTTTACGACAATGTTGGATTCCCCTGGACTCTACGCACCATGGGCTTTGTCATGCTTGCAACATACATACCTTGGCTGATCTGGTTTGAACCTCGCCTGCCGCCACGGAAGAGCGGGCCTTGGATTGACAAGTCGGCTTTTACTGAGCTGCCCTTTATCTTCTTCTCCATGAGCATGTTTTTCAACTTTTGGGGGCTTTACTTTGCATTCTTCTACCTTGGTACATACGCTCGCGATAAAGTCGGCATCTCGGAGCCAATCTATCTACTGATGATCCTCAACGGCGTTGGCATCTTTGGGCGTATTGCGCCCAGTCTTATTGCCGACAAATGGACCGGAATGCTAAACGCACTCATTCCGTTGAGCTTCTGCTCGAGTTTACTCGTGTACTGCTGGGCCGCAGTAAAATCCACCGGCGGACTGTACGTGTTTGCAGTCATCTACGGCTTCACCGCCGCAGCTCTACAAGCTCTCTTCCCGGCTGTAGCCACAACCATGACGCCTGATCCGAGCAGAACGGGAACACGAGTGGGAATGATTCTAGGGATTGTTAGTGTTGCGAATCTCACTGGTCCGGCTATCTGCGGTGCAATCATCAACAAGTCGAATGGGAGGTATCTGGAGGCCGAGATGTTTGCTGCCTCTTCTATTCTCCTCGGCGCTTTTATGGCACTGGCGGCGAGGATTTCAAAGACGGGCTTCGTGTTGAAAGTAAAAGTTTAAAAGTTGATTGATAAAAGCAAATAGACTCAAATTATTATAGAAGCAATTCAATGTTATTTGCATTCTTCTCCCTGTTACGAACTATTCCGGTGGTCTGGAAAAGAGGCCTCGTCGTTATGACAGACAGTGAGTCAACTGTAGTCTCTCACGCCAATAAAGCGCTGGCTTGGACCGGTGAAGAGCCATAACGAACTTTGGTCTGTGGCTGCATGCGATTACTATTTTAATCATCAATTGACGTCAGCGTAAGCGCAACATGCTTCTTCACTGGGATGAGGTATCTCGTATTCACCCCTGCAATCACTAAGTTTCGGGCTAACAAGGCAACAGAATATTCGGCTGACTTCAAGTCCAATCTATGGAGATGTAGCTATTTGTAGGATATCCAGGTTCATCTTAGCCCTGCTATCAGTGGGTATAAGTATTACCTGCAGGAGTTGGGCCTCGGAGCACAACATGCCGCATTGTCACGTCTACGTCCAAGCGAGTGAAAGGAAGTTCTACTGAGCTCAACGCAAGACCAACGCCTCTTCTTATCCCGACATGGCTTGGTCCAAAAGCGAAATTGCGTGCATGGTGCTCGCAGGCCCCATCATCGGTCCCGCCTATGTCGTTTGTTGGATTGTCATGAGATCTAAGAATCTTGTAGAGGCGACTTTAACTTACCTCTTCTATTCAGCCTGGGGAGACCTCATTCACTTCATCGCCACATTTTGGATTCGGTTTGGTCCTCAGAGGCAATTGAGAAACGAGATCCTTCGGAAACAAAATGCTGGGGTACTCGCACCTCTGTTCCCGGGCGAGACAAGAGTGTTGAAACTATTCCCTCGTCAACATTGGCCAGACTCGGGTATTCACTGCGAGGTAGACTCAGTACCGAGACGAGAGCTCCAGTACGAAGTCCTTTCGTATGACTCCCGAGACAAGGAGTTGTGTCGCGCTATCAAGGTTGACGGCCATCATGTCATGGTCACAGATCATCTCTACATGGCCTTGCGACACCTCCGAATCAACGACACACGCAACCTATGGATCGAAGACTTATCCACTGATGGACTTATTAGTACGAGAAAAAGAAATGAACAGCATAGGGAGTCTATCCTCAGAGAGGCCTTCCAAGTCGTTATTTGGCTCGGCGCCGCGCCGAGGAAACTAAAACGCCTTATCCCCCTATTCGACGAGTCACCCGGCGTCTCCTTTGAAGATGACTCGGGATCTACGGCACACATCTTTTCAGAACTCCTCACACGTCCTTGGTGGAATCGCCTATGGTCAGTGCAAGAACTCGCCTTGCCACCAAAGGTCATTGTCCAGTGTGGCCGACATCGCATCCCCTGGGCCAACTTTGCCCAAACGATCGAGCTCTCATATATCGATTCCAATCACTCGACTGAAACTGCCCGCGCGAGAACTATGGCTGTAACGCGCTCCAAGTACCAGTCAGAAACCACTTACGAATACGGACTTTTGAGCCTGGCGTGGGAGTTTCGCGACAGCCTTGTGTACGATGATCGAGATAAACTCTATGCTCTGCTGGGGCTATTACCCGAAGAGAAGCAAATTATCAAAGTCGATTATTCCAAGAACTTCGATCAAGTTTGCATGGAGTTTGTTCAGGCTTGGATCAATCATTACGGAAGTCTGTTGATCCTTAACCTGACCCAGCGACAACAGAGAGGACAACACTCCACATGGTATCCAAGATGGTCTGAGCCCTTCGGAGACTACCCTCAGTTCTTTTGCGGCTCCACTTTCAGTTTACACTCTCACAATTTCTGGGAAGGCAAATTCTCTGCCGATGGGGGTCGCCGCCCTCCTAACTGCGTTCATCCCAAGAGTGGACGCTTGCTACGGCTGCAAGGATTTTCTCATGATACCATCGCTGCGGTAGCACCCTCTGCGTATGAGCCTCAAGGCGGAACTCATACGGACTTGGAGAATTGCAGAAGGTCGTGGCGGGAGTTCACTAAAACTTGGTCACCAGATGACCGAGAAGGAATCAGTCAAGAGTTCTGGCTTGCTATAACGGCCGGTCTGGTTAATTCAGAGTCTGGCACTATCAACTATGAATCAGTCCAGCGGGCAACTTGCGAGCAACGGCGGCTCTTTATGACGCAGAACGGTCAACTTGGCGTTGGTCCAAGTGCGGCGGCTCCAGGAGATAGAGTCTGCATCGTCTTTGGATCGCCAGTCCCTTTTATACTTTCCGAGTGCGCGACCTGCAACGACGACACAGGCGACAATCATGGCTTGGGCCTCGTGTCTTCTCAAACCTGGCGATATGTGGGCGATGCATATGTGCATAGCATTATGCACTATGCGGGAGATGTCGACGATGATGTTAAGGCGGGAAGGCTATATGTTGAAGATTTCTTGTTGTGTGGATAATGAGCAGACCTGGAGCACAAATATTTACACGTCAATTTGGAGGTTCGACTATCATAATCACAAGGCCCAATTAATAATAATGAGCAATGTCTCGTTATGCAACATTCTTGCCTCAATCTAACCATACGAATGAGCGGTGTTTTGCGTGCAACTTGAAGGCGTTGGTAACTGGGCAATTGCTAGACCCATCGTATATGATCTGGGCTACCTATGATCAACGAGCTGTCAAAGCGTATAGACAACGAAGAGCGATAACAACCCGAACATAGCCCAAATAGATTATAGCTTCTCACTTGGTCACATGCATCCTTGACTGCAGCATATCGTCTAATACTTTCCCAATAGCCAGAACCTTCTCCTCATCCAAGTTCCGTCCCACCAGCTGAACACCGATAGGGAGTTCCTTCTCGGCCATGTCTCTCTTATTCTCCTCCCAGATCTTGACATTCCACTCATCCATCTCGTTCCTTGACGCATTATCCCAAGTCGCTTCGCAGTCTTCCGCCTTAACTTTGCCAGCGGGAATCACCAAAGCAGTGTAGTCGACAAAGTTCCACACTTTGGTGTATCCCACCCATCTCGTCGCCCGGTGAGGAACTGCGGGGTGCGGCATGGGGGGCATGAGGAGCACGTCGACAGGTTTTCCAGTTCGAGGAGAAAGGATACTGTTCCACTTCTCGAGATATGCCTGCTGCAGCGCTCGCTTCCGCTTGTTGAGCTGCCAGTATTCAAAGACCGAGATGGGCTTGCCGCGGTTGATCAGCTTGTCGACATGTGGGATGAAGGGCTCTCCGCCTGCTTCCACCTCTCGACGGATGTCCTCTCCCCCATCGACAGTATAGAAGAGATCCATAACTTCGATACATTCTGCGTGAAGCTTGTCGTTCCATTCTATCACCTCGTGGCCCTCTGCAACTAAGGCAGCTACAGTTTCTTCAAGGACTCTTGAAACAGGCGGATGGGGCTTTACGACCCCGTCATCGTACAAGACGCCGATGGTTAACTTTCGCTGCGATGCGCTTTCGTAGACATCCTGTCGCCATGGAATTGGTGTGCATCGACTATCTTTAGTCCAGGGCTCTTGAAGTATTGTTTCTTTCATCATATGATGAATAGATGAGAGAGAACGAGCAAGAGGGCCGACGGATGAGGGTACATGCTCCTGGCCTTCGGTAGAGACCGGTACCCCAGTGTAGGGGAGGCGGGAACTCTGTTTGTTGTCAGTCAAGCTTCATCAACAAGAGCTCACCTCACTTACACTTGGCTTGAATCCATAGAGACCCATCATATGGGCAGGAATACGAATGCTGCCGCCGATATCGGTTCCGAGCCCTATCATACTTCCATGCATGTAAAGCAGAGCGGACTCGCCGCCCGTAGAGCCTCCGGGCGTGTATCCAGGCATCATAGGATTGGTCGTCAAACCCCAGAGCGGGTTCTCAGTCTCACACCACTACGGGGGGTCAGTATTGTTACTGAAGTCAGCACTCCCTTTAACTGACCATGATACTTTGTGGAAGGTTGGTCTTGGCGATTATGATGGCACCGAGTTTCTTCAACATGCTGACTAGTATGGCATCTTCGGAAGCAGGTTTAAGGGCTCGGCTGGTGTAGCCCAGTGTCGTGTCATGACCTTTGACGTTAAACTGATCTTTGAGAGTAACCGGGACGCCGTGCAAAGGTCCTACTGTCTTGCCTTCTTTGGCATAAAATTCATCGAGCTTCTTTGCCTGTTCCAAGGCTTCTTGAAACAAAACTTCGGTAAGACTGCATGATGTCAGTATTCTTCCAGCTAGCTTTCAAGGCAACGTGGCTTGCCAATTTGTCTACCATCATATCAGCTAGCTGTCTTTTGCGTTACAAGTTGTCCTACCATCTTGTGAGCTTCAATCGCCCTAATATGAGTCAGCGCCAATGCCTTGCCCTCACACCCGGGAAACATACCGTGCAATGTAGGCCCTTGTGAGAACCTCACTCGTAACCTCACCACGGGCAATTTTGCCAGTCAGAGTCGCTGCATCGCTGATATCTGTGATTGAGTGAAACCCATTCTGCCCATTCGCGGCGTGCTGAAGGTTGGGTCCCTTCAAAGGCACTTGCGTTTCCGCAGCGGCAATGGCCTCGGATTGCTGAAGTCGCTTCTCAGCAACAATCGTTTTCCAATCGCGCGTCGACATGTTAGTAAATAATTTAAAGAATTCGAGAAGGTAATAGTTATTTGTCGCAGACTTGGAAGCTAGCGGAGAACCTGTGAAGATGTTAAAGACTGAACCGGCACAAGTACTTGGCGCCCGAGGGTTTTGCTTTCTATCGGCGTATCGAGGCCGAGTTAACCCCGCTCAGCTGGTTCCTCTTATCATGCTTCGGCCTTTTGTCTCCTATATCGGCTTGCTTGGCCGACAAAGATGGGGAGTTCGGCCAAGAGTGGGGGACAACGGTTGGAATCGGGGCTTGGAATGACACTCCTATATATCTTTCTACCAGTCCCTCAGGTTCCAGATGGAGATAAAGTTACGTGATTCATGGAATTCAATGGTCGTAAGTACGTTACAATTGTGTTGGAACTAGAGGCATGGCTGCAAGCAGATCCGCTCCGACGCAAAGGGAAGTCCTTCCTTATAGGCCATCTGACTGGAGGGGCCTGTCGACCGCTCGCAGAAGATTAAATACCTGGAAGGCCTTTTCTACCAATACTTTCAGACCAGAACTCGATAAGGCCATAGTTGACAACCCTTCCCTATCATCACCAACAAGCGTCAGCAACGAAGATGGGGTTGTTGGACCAATCAAGGGTGGGGGTCAACGTCGCGATATCTAGACACAGTGAAGGGCATTTTCAAGCTCTTGGTTAATAAAAGGTAGCAAAATGTTAAATTCGAAAACTTAGAAGAGCCGGGGCTGGGTGCGTCGAGACGTGGCAATGATCCTGCGTAGTCCTCGTCTCCCCCCATGCAGATGCTCATTGCAACCCCTATGCTGGGGATCAGGGACACTCACGCATCACTACAGGAGCATTCATGAGGCCATCCAGACCGTCTCCCAAGCACATACGACCATACCCACTGGAAAATACGGGATCCCGTCCGCTCTCCCATAGTCAAGCCAGTGAGGGGCGGATTAGTAGTTGAGTCGGTGACGATCAGCGAATCCCCGCTGTTGTATGTTTTTTTTTGTCTTTGGCTCTTATGTCTAGTCAGAATCGTTTATTAGATTTACTCTTATGTGCTCGTGTTGGGAACTTTTTGGTAGAAAAGCGGCCTTGAGCCATTGACCTGGCAGGTGGACATAAGTTTGCTGCCCGATCTGGTGCATTTCCAAGAGTTACACATCAGCTAATTACTCAGTAGCAACGACGATGATATAGTCGCTATCTCTTAATGTGTCGCGTACAATCACAAGTCATCTCGGTTACAAAACGCGCAGTCGAGTGGCTGGTAACAAGGGTTATTGAGTCACCTCTCTGAACCCATGACATTCTCTGTAAGCTTCGGAGGAATGTTGAAAACGCATGCAGCCATAAAGCTATAATTCATGAGCTGTCTATGATGTCATTGGCTCTCTCTGCCGCGTGGCTTTGTGGGAATTTCCCCTTTACGTCTAGCTGGGCGCCGTCTTACACCGTGACGAAGCCGATTATCCGACAATGTCACCTCACCGGCTTCACTATTATTGGCATCTTTGCCCGCTTCACTCGATCAGACACGGAGTTCTGAATACAATTCAAGACCACTTTCTATGATAATCCCCAAAACTGCTTTGATTTTAGACAGTAATACACCTATACCCTCCATCAAGAAACACCACCCAGCATGGCTCCCCTCAGAATCCTCATATGTGGCGGTGGCTGCGCCGGACCTGCTCTAGCCTTTTGGCTCGTCCGCGACGGCCATCATGTCACCGTCGTGGAGAGATTTCCCGCACTCAGAGCAACAGGCGCACAAATCGACCTTCGCGAACAAGGCATCGAGGTCGTGAAGCGCATGGGCCTCCTTGATGCCGTCCGGTCAAGGCTAGTTGATGAAGCCGGCGTGTCATTCGTTGACTCGAACGGCAAAGTCATCGGGACAATCATGGCCAACACGTCAGGGAAGGGTGCTCAGTCTCTGACATCCGAGTACGAGATTATGCGAGGGGATCTTGTTCGGTTATTGTACGATGAAACGAAGGACAAAGTTAAATACGTCTTCAACAAGACCGTCGATAGCTTCGACCAGGATGAGAAGCAAGTTCTTGCCCACTTCTCCGATGGGACATCCGACACTTTCGATCTCTTGGTTGGAGCAGACGGCCAAGGGTCAAGAATCCGGAAGGCAATTCACCCTGGAGTGCAAGATCCTTACCGTCACCTGGGCCTTCACATGGCCTACTACTTCATCCCGCGTGAGGAGGCAGACAACAATATTCGCAGGACATATCTTGCTGCTGGCGGCCGAATGATTATGCGCAGAAGTCATAACCCAACGGAAACCCAAGTCTACTTCGTTCTCAAAGACGATACTCCTGAAACAGCCAGTATACACAGGGCATCGGTTGAGCAACAACAAGAGTTCTGGGCCCAAAAGTTTCAGGGATGCGGCTGGCAGTCGGATCGGTTTCTTGAAGGCATGAAGACGACAGACAACTTTTACAGCCAAGAGGTGGTTCAGGTTTGTGTTGACACATGGCACAAAGGCCGGGTGGTATTATTAGGAGACGCAGCACATTGTCCATCCCCCTTCAGCGGCATGGGAACTACGGGCAGCTTTGTTGGAGCATACGTGCTGGCGGGTGAACTGAGTCGAAACCCAGACGACCTATCTCTGGCCTTGGCAAACTACGACAAAACACTGCGCCCATTCGTCAATGAGATCCAGAACGTGAACGTAACTGCTGTTCGGATGACAATCCCCGACTCGCACTGGGGCGTCGCTATTATTCACTGGGTTGCCTGGTTGGTTTGTCTTCTTCGCATTCCCGCATTGTTCTCGAGGTTTTCGAGCGAGGAGAAGGGCGGCTGGCCATTGCCGGATTACCCAGAGCTCAAATACAACCAGTAGGTCTTTTGCCAGATTTCAGCAGGATTTATAGGCCAGGTTACATCAGGTGCTTTCAGACGGCGTTTGGGTATAGTGTGAACACTCCACTTAATACAGAACAGTTTAAGCGAGGAACTCTGGGGGTTCCTTCATGAACGACGTTTTTGTGTCATTCGAATTTCTCGTTAGATCATCTAGTTGTTGTAATACGACTATCTATTCGCTCGGTTATCCCATCAAGGGCCGAGCTTCAACTATATTAGAAAACACCATTTCTATTGCATGCATCAGAAGACTTATACCTAGCTGCATCATCGTAGGTCATAATTATTATCTGCATTAATGATATCTTGTCATTGTTGCAGATAATAATAATGACCTCTTATGATGCAGCTAGGTATAAGTCTTCTGATGCATGCAATAGAAAAGACTAAAAAGAAGCCCCTATGAGAGGTTATTTAGATATGACAGCTCTACTCAGCCAAGCTTTTACTCCGGGACGACAACATCCTTGCTGGTATCAAGCTCCTCCAGTCTCCTGAGGTCCATGGGCTTCTCCAACAGGGGAATGACGTAAGGATCAAAGGTCTTCCAGTAGGGGTTCTCGAGGTGATATTTCTGGCTCTGAATCGCTCCAAGTCAGTAGTCACACTAGAAGTTTGCCACAGTAAGATACGCACGCTCTCTTGCTCATATCGCTCAACAATTGTGAAGGCACGGGGATCCTTGATGTCCTGCATCACAAACCAAGAAATGGTTTCCTGGTCCTTGGAGTAGACCCGGCTAGCCTCGATGAGCTTGGCCGAAAGCTTATCGATGCACTCCTGGTCATCCTTGGCGTAGAGGTGAACGACGATTGTGTAGACCATGATGGATAAATTGCTGAGATATGAGTTCTGCAGTGGATCGTGTGAGCTTCCTGTGTCAACATCTGCTGCAAGGTGTCTCACAAGTTGTTGATGGGGCAATATCACTCGGTGGATCTTGTTGAATTGTTGTTGAGAATGGATACTTGGGAGGAGGGGTTTGCATCTCCCTTGGTGGTTTTATTTGTCCATCTCAAGTCATGTGATCACCCCACCCATGGTCCGATGCCAGCTAGCACGCAGGGTTGAGTTGTCCGTTTCACCGCAACATCTGCGCATCATCTTGGTGAGATCCATACAACCGAAACAAGAGCACGGACTTTTGCTTCAGAAGCCTCGGTTATCTGGAATTGTGAGGTTAAGGAGCTTCTTCTATCAAGCAGCTGATGGCTAGTTGCCATATGGCCCTGGTATCATTAGGGGACAATATCCAACGTCAGTACATAGATATGCAGTAAACAAACCAATGGTATGGCCGATGTATGGAGCAATTCTGAAGGTGATAGGCAGACCTTGTACTACTGGAGAGTAAACGGCATTGCAACTGGAGCATTAAGCTTCCCTTGGGACTGTTAGCGTTTTGCAGAAGCACAGCGAAGCTCTTTATCACTGATCGGCATAGACCATTCCCGGAACCAATTGTGATCTTTTAATTTGGCTGGCAATACACAGAAGAAACAGTAGTCCTCCGACAGCAAGCTTATCGCCATCCTCAACAAAGTCCCAACTATACCCATAGTTGCAGTCTCAGTGTGGACCGCATTGCGATGTCTATTGTAACTTCTGGGCATACAGGCACTAGGAATTCAACACAAAAGTGGCGACTGCACATAGAACTTTTAAAAATTGAAAGGACTCTATACGGCCACTGTGTTAGCATTGGGATATGATGCTATAATGTGTTGATAATGTGTTCTTTGTTATAGTTGAAGCCCGGCCCTTGATGGGTTAACTGAGCCAGAAGATCGAAAGGACTCTATACATTCTACTTCTACTTATAATTACACCTGTTACTAAGGCGAAGCTCTCCCAATGATACGCTGATATAATCAAGCCTAACTCCACCACACGATAGAGCCTTACTACCCCCAGGCACACTCTTTTCCAACCAGATCGTGTCTGTGGCTGGGTTCTTGGATCGCGGTCGGAGGCCTTGACAAGCGACCAGTTCAGTCTTCTACCAAACTTCGAGGACTTTTACCATCGTCCCCCGAGGCACTCAGAGCGCTATAACTCCACACCTGTATATAGTGGCTCACCCTTATAAACATTTTGCTTAGTTAGTCTTTCGTTGGATACGATCCATCTCACAAAGGCAAGCCACTTGTTCAGCACCCTGGCTCCGGCGACCGTTACGTGCACAGCTGGCTGTGCAAATAAGACCACGTGATAAGCCCACAGCCGGCTGGCATTTGGCAGCTCGGTGCGGGGTTCAATAATTACGATGGTTGTCTTTCCTGCCGTCAAGCAACAAAACCTTACATACATCCGATTAAACCAGCCGAAACATGGCTATCATCACCGACGCACACGATGCTGAATCAGCTGCAACGAGCTCGTTGTCGGCCGATGGCGTCATGACACCCACGACTTATACAGGGGATCCGTCAATACAGGAATGGCTCCATTCGTCAAGCATAACTCCAAGCTCATCCTCGATTAATGAATTCCAAAACAACATGGCCGAGCACCTTGGCTCACTCAGAGTAACCCGTCTATCCGATCCTCGACCCAACGACACGTTCCTCATCATCGACAAGTCCCAAAACCGCATCCTAACCTGCCAGGATGGGCATCTCCATCTTGAGCACCTAAACACCGACAAGCCCATCTCAGAATGTTCACAGTGGCTCTGCACCGAAAGGGATGGCTTCAAAGGGTTCAAGAACGTCGCCGGACGAGGTTTTCTGGGTCGTGATATCTGGTGGGACTTTTATGCCAAGGTTCCTCACCATAAAGGGTGGGAAAGCTTCACGCTTAGTAGGCAAAAGGGTGGATACTACTGGATTCAGTGCCTTCACTGGTGGACGCTGTGGCAGGTGTCGGCGCGGAGTAATGGGCGTGGTGTTGTTGCGGAGAGAGATGGGGGGACCCTTTGGGAGTTTGCCAAGGTCCATGAGTAGGTTCATGGTCACAACAAGAACACTTTGTGGTGTGATTCCCACCTGTCCTCCATCGCATCAAATTAATAGTGACTATAGTACAATAACAAGGCCTACCACATAGACCAAGCAAGCGGCATCTAACAGCTTTTTCTTCGCCAAGACATCAATCACCATCAGGAGTATCGCCGTCAAACATCACAGGGTAAAAGAGATTAAAAACAATAGCAAAAAGATGCAAAAAAAAAACACCCGTGCGCGGACTCGAACCACGAACTTTCAGATTAAAAGTCTGACACGCTAACCAATTGCGTCACACGGGTTTGAGTGAGACGTGCGAATTTCCACGTTATCACGTGAGTATTCCTCAACCTTGAGGGCTCTTATTCAGGTAACTGGTACAACCACGAAACCTGCATTAGGCCATTCAACCTGGACTCGCGAGTTAGGCTTTCACTGACCACCACGCCCGTTTACTTCCTAGCGCGTCGTTTTCACCCTGAGGGCGAGGTACTCATGAGACGCTTGGGCGCTATTCCTTTGAGGGCTAGTCCAAATTTGTAGAGTCCAAGCCTCCGAAATAGTGTTGAGGGTATCACGCCTTTATTCTTTCCATTCTCTTTACTGTCCTTCAAGGCTATCGCACCGTCATTTATTGTGGTTACAAAGCATATTTACTTGTTATCGTGCCACAGAAACACAGGCACAAGCTTCAGTTCTATGGCAGCTGTCTTGTCTTTGTTTAGCTGTCCCGAAGCCCTGCCCTGAAGAAGGGGGTAACCAAGAAGCATCTCGGCCTCTTCCATTGGCGTAGGAGGACGGCTATCTCCCTAGAGGCAAAGCTCGAGGATGCAATTGCCATTGAGTTTATTCTCTGACTGCCACCTGAGCCAAAAACTACAACGATCTTGGATCATCGTTTCCTGATGGTGACTGGCTAAGACTTTGGGACCAACCTCGAGATACCACCATTTGCCGGCCATGAAAGTTTTTAGGTCAACCTCAACACGAATAACGCTGTAGCCAAGCCATAAGGTACGTCTCAAAGACTGAAAATATTATACCTGTTAACTCAGTGTCAAGCGCGACAGCTCATGATACGAGCACCAGTCGTGATTCGTGGATTGACAATAGCAGCATGCCCTGCGATTTCGGTCCTCACCATCGAATGCGCTGATGGCATCATTGCCTATAGCACCGAAACCCCTCATCTGTATTGGCTATCTACGCCGAGAACTAAGCGCGCGTGGGGAATAGGCGGGGATTACGGATGGCGTGCTCGAGATAGCATCGCAGTGCAACCTGCGTCTTCGGCTCCGGGTTTGTAATACACCGACCGTTATCATATAGATATTCAAACTCGCCATACTCTCCTACTTCTGGGGTCCTGCCATGCTGACCGGCAAAGAGGAACAGAGTTGACTACAAGCACACTCATCATGGCCACCACAACCAACACCGGCGAGCAAGCCGCGTCTACATCTCCCAAGCTCGAGATCGCTATCGCCGGAGGAGGAATCGCCGGGCTTATTACCGCAATTGCCCTTCTCAAACACCCTCAAGTCAGCGTCCAGGTCTACGAGCGCGCCCCAGAGTTCAAGGAGATTGGCGCCAGCATTGCCCTGGGTCCCAATGGCCTGAGGACTCTGGAGAAGCTTGGGGTTGAGAATGCCCTCGCCGAGGGTGTGTCTCAGCGTCAAGAGTCAGACTACCCCATGATCTACCGACACTGGAAGACCGAGGAAGTCATCGACCGCGATGTGCACAAGACGGTCACCACCAAGAAGCATTTTACCGCGCGTTTCCACCGAGCCCATCTTCACCAAGCTCTGCTTGAGAATCTCCCACAAGAGATCATTCACTTGAACAAGACGACTGTCGACGTCAAGGCTGATCCCGATACTGGTGCCACGCTTTACTTTGAGGATGGCTCAACTGCCAAGGCGGATATTGCCATTGGAGCGGATGGCATTCGTTCGGTTTGTGAAGTCTTAATAACAACTGCCCTATTACTAACCGAGATACAGGCTGTACGCAAGGCGTTTGTTCCAAACCATGAGCTGCACTGGAGTGGTTGGGTTGCACTCCGCGCAAGCTTTGAAGCCTCTCGTTTGGGAGACCTCGATTTCCCTCAGGATGCAACGCATTGGGTAAGTGCTTGACGTTTCTCAGCCAGCTCCGAGTTTCAAACTCATCATTTTGCCCAACTGTTTGATCAGTTAACTTACTTCTGAATCAGATTGGCCATGGTAACACCTTCTTCCACTCGCATCTGGGTAAGATGACACTTCAAACCTGTCGTACCTTGGCTCATGTCTATACCTCTAGGCAAGGGCCTTTTCACCACTGTCGGAGGATTCCACGCAGATCCCTCCGATCCGAATGCTCCAGGAAAGGACGCAAAATGGGATGAGCTCGGAAGCCTTGAGCAGTTTAAGGACATATACAAGGTGAGCAAAGTGCTATCTTCTGACTGTAGCCTTCACTAATTATACTCCAGGACTGGAACCCAACTATCCGCGCCTTTATCGATGCAGCTCCATATGTCAGACTGTTCCCGAACTATGCAGGCGCTGCCCTTGATACGTGGTCATTTGCCAACCGAGTGACGCTTGTCGGCGATGCTGCGCATACCCATGGAGGAGCCTTTGCAGCTGGAGGCTCCCTAGCCATCGACGATGCCTACGCCCTTTCCAGTGCTCTCAGCCACATCTGGCCAGCATCTTCTACTCACGCAGAAAAGCCCACCAAGGCAGAGATTGCCGAGATCTTTAGGATATACGAGGCCACCCGCCAACCCCACGTCAATAGGCTTTTGGGTGTCGTCCACAAGAACCTAGCTGGGCAAAAGGCCAACATCGAGCGGGCCAAGACTGAGACGGATGAGCAGCTTCGAGAGCGGGTATCTCAGAGGATGGATCCTTCGTGGATCAGCGAGCATGATGTTGAAAAGGCTTTTAAGCAGGTGGTTGAGAAGGAGGAACCACGGGCAAAATTGTGATTTGAGAGATGGGCACTTAGAACGCATAGACAAGAAGAGCTGAAGACGGTACTTGGGCGCACAAGGTGTTGCGACAAAAGGCTAGCCAATTTGGGAGAGCGACAGGTAGTTGTTCGAAAGAGCATTGCAGAGGTATTGATACAATATCATGATATCCTCTATCCTCCTAGATGAGCATCTACCTCTGTAATTTTTGTTGTTTCATCCTCTGCCCAGTCTCTATCGAACCATTTCTTCAGCTCGGAACACGGCATCTCACGGCCCACCGGATAAACGCCTCAAAAGGTCAATGAGTCACCCCGACCGGCTCAAGTTTGAGTTTAACGGTTAATAGATTATGTATAAGAACTCATTGCAGCTCTTTTCTTAGCTCCCCACTTCTTCTCGTCCTAGTTACCACTATCTCAGACCATAGCAGTCATAATGGAGCAACAAGTGTCGCCTCTTCCCAACCTACAACCCGCCAACCTGGCCTCCCTCCCCATAGACATTCACGTCCAAATTCTGGATTACTTCCGAAATGATGAGTTTGTAGATGAAGATCGTGTCCAGTGGGGGAACTGGTGGGGTCAAAGTCCCAACCAAACTATTTGCAATTTGCGCTTGACGTGCCGTCGCTTACACGATCTGGCTTCACCACTCCTTTTCCCGGTCGTGGACATTGAGCTTGAAGGAAAATCGCTACGCCGTGTTGAAGAACTGTTGAGCAATCGACACATCGCTAGCGGAGTCCTCGGCCTCCGCGTCACTCTCGAGTATCGCCCCGCAGAGCTCGCGGCCGACTTGGCCAAGTTCGTTAAGATGAAAGATGACGCTTTGGTTGGCATTCTTGAGAGTCTAGGTTGCTTAGATGGGCTAGCTATGTGTTTTGGATACGGCTCGCCTGATTTGGAAAGAGCCTCTACCGAGCAGATGCACAACCGAACGGCCATGAGACGAGCTTGGGATAATATCATCGAAGGGAAAGATGGCGATGAGCTGGATGAACAAGTCCTGGCTTATCAGAAGATTTTACTCGAAAACCACAAAGAATACGCCAGACTGCATGAGGAGCAGCTTCAACTGATCGAGAAGGGGACGTTTGTCAACACCCTTGCATCCTTACTGCCCAAAGGCCAGCAGCCGCTCTCCCTGAGTATCCGGGGTACCAGATGCGACGATGAGAATGATTACATTGACAATTACTGGGATGTCTTCGAGGACACACATGCACTTTGCGATTTTCTGACAGATCCACACGCCTGGGCGTCGCTGGATCATATGGACGGCGAGGTCAGCCTCCCGCAGGCCAAGATCATCTCCGAACTCCCCATCTCCTTGCACAAAGCAGGTGTATCACTCAAGTACTTTCATCTCTCCTGCCTCCCGGTCCGGAGCAACTTTTCAGACATCTGTCCTGGCTTTGACGTCTCACCAGATGCTGCTGCGTGGCATGACCTACAGGCGGCGTGCCAGCAGTTGAAGGTGTTTGAGCTCGTGGACGTGGGGTGGGAGTACCACAAGAAAGCCCAGACGGTTTATATACCATCTGAAGGCAGAGCTTTTATCGAGGCCTACCTCAGCGCCGTTCTCTCCGGCCAATACCTCGAAAGCGTCGAGGTTGACCTGAGCGGCTTCGGTCTGGTAGACAGGCATAGCGGATGGACAGAGCCCTGTCACCTAACTGGCGCCTTTGCATCAATCAGCTGGCCGTGTATCAAGTACCTTGACATCAAAGGTATGGTATTCGCTCAGGAGGAGCTCGAGCGTTTCTGCCTCGGTCTAAGCCCGTCATTGGGTGACTTTTTCCTAGATATGATCAACCTGTCTGACGGAAGCTGGGTTCGCACGCTAGACATACTCCGTGAAAATGCCGTCGCCAACCCCGAGCTTCTGATTCTGCTGGGAGACTGGAGGGGAGGGGAGCTCGGCCAGAAGACCAAAGTATCCAGTGACACTAGCTCACGGCAGTGGGAACTGAGAGATGAAGGGCTGGTTGAGAAGTTTAGACAATATGTGCAAGGAAAAGAAGGGATGGAAAACCCAGCGAAGGCTTGAAGTGCTCTTTGTCTAGCTGGTTTGATGTATACCAATAAGATGGGCTGGGGGTGAGGGAGACCGAAAGTTGGGCAGCTATGCCATGACAAGGATAGATGCAGAATAGGTTTCGTGACGGCGACTGAGTGCAGTAAAAGGAATAGCCTGCTTCATCTTGTACATGGCTGCACCAAGACTGAAGCGAGCTTGAATGTTGTCGACACCAAATTAGCCAAGGTAGAAAGGGACGCAGCCATCGCCAAGGCCCTCGCCTCCTGCAATGATTGCCCGTCTTCTTGGCTAAGTCCATGTCTCAATGTGCCATAGAGGTAGAAAATATTCGCGCGGATACAGAAGCGAGTGTTGACGCAAGGGACAAGAGTTCGGTGAAGCGGACTAGGAAACCGTCCTGGGCCAACACCGAGTCTTTTCCGAGCATCCGAGAGCATAGACAAGGGTATCGAGTGTGAACCGGAATCCGGAGTCTATCGCCGTCTTCAAACAGGTACTCATAGAAGTTGCCCTCGTTGTATTAATTAACCAATAGTGGTGTCTGGCTTGGCATGTCTTGGGAGACCAGGCTTGATGACGAGATGGTGGCCAACCCCATCACACCAATGCTGCTGCCTAGCGTAACCCCGACTCAGAAACAAAAGGGGCTGCGAGGTCATTGTTGGAGACAGAGCCAATGACGCCCGAGCGGTGACCAACGCCGATGGGTGGTGTACAGTCGCGGAGTGTCATGCCAGTCAACGCTAGCAAATTGATTCTAGAAGCCTTTCGTGTACTCACCACTTTACTGTTACCTGCATAAACTTCAGCCGCGCCCCCCTTGTGTGTGGCCGACCGCGCACATAATTGTCGCCTTGCTTGACTTGAGGCGAGGTCAGCTCTGTACATATCATCTCTTGCTGATATCAGGATGCTATTAATCGTCCAAGGGGTGCGGTCTAAGCAGGGGATGTTTCGACACCTGCTGATTTGGGTAATGACGCTTACGCCGTGACAGGGGATGTCTACGGAGAATCGGTCTCAATGCCGATCACGTGGTCTGGATTCTTATCAGCCAAGAGAACATCAACATGTATCGTTTATACTAGCATGCCAAATCGCTTTTCCCTTGATGGCATTGAATCAATGGTTTCTTGTTTTCAATCGTTAGGTTGACTTTGGCGGATAGTCCAGAGGTCGATCGTCATCATGATCTTTCGACATCCCGTCATTAGCCTGCGATAAGAATGAGATGACCATCTTGCAAGCTGAGAAATCGCGGTATGGTATGTTGAGTTGTCTCGGAGTTGAAGAGACCTCCCTTGATCGTTGTGAACGCTTAAGCTAACCATGGCTAAACAGGAATTTGCCAGCGGCAGCGCTGGTTCAAGCCACCTCGTTGGTAACGATCGACCCCCTCCCGAGGTCCTAGATTCATATGTCAGTAGTAGTTGATCGAGTATTCCTGATCGATCTAGCTCTCCTTTATAGCAGAGGGAGATGGATATCCGGCACTGGCAGGCACTATGTGAACTGCGAAAGCGATTCGAGTCCGGACAATATGATGACGCCGTAGAGGTAGTGAAGACGGCCTGGGTGACGGAGAAATTGAAGTCTGAGATGCAGAGTAGTTTCCAAAGAACCATGCAACTCATGCTCTGCCCCCGAAAGGCTGCACAACTTGTGTGCCGCAGGCTGGAACTTGGGCTCTCAAGGTATATACTTTGAAATCGGGGTGGGAGTCAAAGGCAAATTCTGGGCGAGGCTAAGAAGCTGATATCTGAAGGAGTTCAGATTCACGAACCTCCATATGGCCTCTAAAATAGGCCTTCCAAGCCCATCCAAGATTTGTTTGCATCTATGCACCTTGGAATGATGCGGCCTCGCATCAAACGGAGCCTTGACGTTGTTCCGCATTATTCGGCAGCTCAATATCCCCAAAGTGATCAAATGGCATCATCAGAGACAGCTCAAACCTCGCGTAGTGATTTTTGTATCTCGAAATCTTGGTTGAATCCAGATTCTTGGCATCTTCCGACACTCGACCCAGCCCGTCGGTGATCCTGATCAGCCGACTGCGGCAATAGCAAGGGTGGCCAGAACCCCACGAACCACCGGGGATGCTGCCAATAGAAACCAGGATATTGTGTATCTCGGCTATAGTTGCTTACCCTTCCAAGGGTCTCGTTATCGTCACCGCATAATCACCTTGGCCCCTGCTCTGCCCCCCTTTTGATAGCTTCGGTTGCAAAGGATAGGTAACCTAAACTCCCCGTACCTAGGTATATGGGTGGGCTGGAAGATGAGGGTCTGGAGTTTTAGTCGAGGTTGACAAATATGCTGCTTCTGGTAGGCTACTGCAAAGCATCTATGATTGTTGGCAGCCTTGGTAGATTAGCTTCGGGGCTAGGCTACGATAATACGCTGCCGCAGCCAGTAGAAGGCTCCGCGGGGATCTTTTTTCGAGCCCGGGTAACGCGGTAAGTGGTCCTGCCTACTGACTTGTCCGGTTGTACGGGAGAGCCTCGTCTACGGGGAAGCTTATTTATGCTTCGGGTTCGGAACCCGAGGAGCCAGTCAACGGGCTAGAAGCTCTCATTTGTGGCGTTTGCCCGCAGAACGGCCCAGCAGGGAGGCCCATGCAGCTGAACTAGAACCATGGGGGGCTGATTGGAGAAGGGTGGAGGGATTGCGACTAGGCTGCGGAGATTCCGTGAGGAGGAGCTGGAGGGATGGTGCGGAGGCAAGGGCCAACAGGTTACAGTACGTCTCACTAGAGGGGGCAGGGATCGGTATCTGACTCCGAGGGCCTGGTGTTGTCTAGTGGGATCAGCACGGTCTTGAATCAGAGGTATCAAGGAGGAGGTGGATCGTACGTAGATAAGGACTTTGATATCAGATATGGCTCGGGACTTGCTCGGAGATCTCCAAATCGCGCAGAATCCTGAGAAACCAGTGGCTTCTCCATCGATGTTTTCTGTGGCGAGCTGTGTGTGTCCCAACGGCGTCGTTGGGCGGGTAAGGTATTCCCGCAGGACTCTTCTTGCCTTGCATGGGTGCCATCACATGTAACCCGCCAAGGCCTGCTTTCGGAGAAGCCCTTCAGCTTCACCTCCCCCAACTTCCCCGGATTCCCATAGCGTCGGGCTAACGAGGGTTGATGGCTGAAGACTAGGCCTGAAGGAGGCATGATTGCCTGACCATGTGGCGATGGGAATGGCTCGAGGTTTTGGAGTCGGGATAAGGTGGTACCCGGACGAGACCCTCCATCTTTGACTGGGGACATCGGCTTCCCCAGACTGTCGCTTCCCCAGAGAATAACCCCAGTCCCGTCGGTGGAACCGAACAAAGCAAAAAGTCTGGGGAAAGAAAGGCGTACGTCTGTCAGACTTGAAGGTCATGGAGATGCTAATGCACCAGATCGTGTTCAAGGCCTGGAACCACCCTTGGCAAAAAGTGTCCGGGAGGCGTTTCCCCATCCATCGCTAGCAGCGCGGGGGGATGGTCGCTATCTCTTGGGAGGGTGTAATCATGGGTTCGAGATAAGCAGGGCAAGGGTTCAGCTCAACGCCAATTGAGTGCGACGTCGCCCAGGATTTTTGGAGTTTCCTATCTCTAAGAACCTGGTCTATTTAATGGCCTTGTGTTCCTGTCTATCCTTTCCTTTTTTCCTTGCCTCTCTGTCCCTCACAAGCTCCCCCTCTCCAATTGTCTCTTTTCCCTCCATCTACTCGCAGCCATGAACGCAGACGAGGAGAAGCACCCTAAGGCCGACTTTGCCGACGTCGGCAGCCTTCAGCATGGCGACACGGACAACATGGGCCATCTCCACCGGCGCCTCAACAACCGTCAGATCCAGCTCATCGCCGCCGGTGGTTCCATCGGCACGGCCCTCTTCATCTCCATCGGAGGTGGCCTAGCCAAGGGCGGCCCCGGCAGCCTCTTGATCGCCTATACCATCTACTCGCTCGTCCTCGCCCTCGTCAATAACTCGGTCGCCGAGATGAACACATACATGCCCGTCGCGGGTGGCTTTGTCCGCCTGGCGGGATACTGGGTCGATGATGCCCTGGGCTTCGTCGCTGGCTGGAACTTCTTCCTCTACGAGGCTCTGCTTATTCCATTTGAGATTACTGCATTGACCTTTGTCATTTCTTTCTGGAGCACAAATGTCACGAACCCTGGACCTACGGCTGGTATTTGCGCCGCAGTCATTGTGTGCTACGGGTAAGTTTGCTCCCACGGTAGTCGCATCCAGTTACTGACATTTGTCGACAGACTTCTCAACATCCTCGCTGTTCGCTTCTATGGCGAGGCTGAATTTTGGCTCTCGGGAGGCAAACTCATCCTCATCTTTATCCTCTTTGCCTTCACCTTTGTCACCATGTGCGGAGGCAACCCGCAGCATGATGCTTGTAAGTGCCGGCATCTCTCTACTTTACTGACCATTGCTGACCACCACGTAGACGGCTTTAGACATTTCTCAAATCCCGGGTCGTTTGCAACGTATTTAAGTGGAGGCGACAAAGGCCGGTTCGAAGGCTTCCTCGCCGCCCTCTGGAGCGCTTCCTTCACCGTCGTCGGACCCGAGTATATCTCCATGGTCTCTGCCGAGGCCCAGCGCCCTACCTACTACATCAAGTCGGCCTTCAAGACCGTGTACTACCGATTCTGCATCTTCTTCATTGTCGGTGCCTTGGCCATCGGAGTCGTGTGCGCGTACAACGACCCTGCTCTCGTCGAGATCTACTTTGGAAGCGGTGGCTCTGGTAACGCGGCCGCGTCTCCCTATGTCATTGCCATGACCAACCTTGGCGTCAAGGGCCTTCCTCACCTGGTCAACTTCCTGATCCTCACCTCCATCTTCTCCGCCGGAAACACCTACACCTACTGTGCCACTCGAGCCCTCTACTCGCTGGCTCTTGAAGGTCGTGCCCCTCGATTCCTCCGATACTGCAACAAGGCCGGTGTCCCTGTCTACTGCTTCTTCGTCGTCATGTGCTTCCCCTTCCTCTCGTTCCTCCAGGTCGGCAGCGACTCTGCCAAGGTTCTGGGCTGGTTCGTGAGCATCATCACCGGTGGTGGTCTGATCACCTTCGTCATCATGTCCATCACCTACATCAACTACCACAAGGCCTGTGTTGCCCAGGGCGTCGACCGAAAGACGGAGCGACCCTACTATGGATACTTCCAGCCTTACGGAGCCTACATCGCCCTGGTCATCCAGTTTGTCATCCTCCTCACATACGGATACTACGCCTTCCGACCCAAGTTTGACGTCGAGGTCTTTTTCCAGAACTACTCGATGCAGATCCTTGCTGTTCTTCTTTATGCGGGATGGAAGCTCTTTAAGCGCACGCGTTACATCAAGCCCAGCGAGGTTGACCTGGTCTGGGAGCGACCGCAGATTGATGCTTACGAGAACTCCTTTACTGAGCCACCAGTTGGCTTCTGGACCGAGATGATCCAGATTGTGGGTTTCCGAAGGAATAAGAAGACTTCTGAAGCTTGAGCATATAGTTAGATACAGGTAGAGCGGGCTAGAGATAGTCACGCTAGATTCTTGCCAATATTACCGTTGATACCATCAAACCTCCTGGATCGCAAAGGGCAGCTTTATTCGAGCAGTGACTTTCGGCTTGGTTACGGTGAATCATCAAGCCGTCAGGTGAAATAATGACTTGAATGGACGTTGAACTAACGGAGAGGGGTACAGAGGCCTTCAGGTAGGTCGGAGTGGGAAGCCCGGCTCTTTGGGTGGGAAACGGGCGGGAAAGGGGTTCAAAACCTCGAACCCACTTGAGCCAGACTCCGACAGGCGGCACAATGGTGAATCTGATTGGTATGTAATGCATCCTGAAGGTTTCTAATATATTGGAGCCTACCTAGTACAACATGCGACGACTGAAGTACAACAGATGGGGAAAGAAGGCGCAGTGTATATGAGAGTATGGCTCACGGCTCGAATAGATGGCCCATGAAGCTGGACGTGCTATCGCCTCCACCAGAGTTAAGCCCGCTCTGCCAGCGAGAGGTCAGGGCCATTTTCAAGTGCCTATCTACCTTAACCCATCGTTGTGATCCAATCGAGGAACAATGGGGGCGTCAGTGTCGAGAGCCGTCTCAAAGTCGGCGAATTCCCCAAGCTTTAACAGCAACGGCGTACTAGTCCCTGTGACTACCATCGAGATCATGATCGGTGATATCGTCCAGAATAGCCTCGTTGTTGCGTTTGGCTTCCAGTCTTGCACGTTTATGCCTGCGGGTATCTCGCTCAGTCTGGCGGGTGACCCACCACGTGTAGCTATTAGTGAGGCCACAAGCAGCGATGAGAGACATTGCTAGGGCAAAAGGTAACCGGTATCGTGGCTCGTACTTGTCTTGGAACATCTGAGGTCCAACGGCATCTCCAATCTGCCCATAGCTATTGACAAAGCCAATGGCAAACGCTGAGCCAGTAGCTCCGCTAACAGTCTGGGAACGCCACGACCACATCATCTTATGAAATAGGGTTAGTCTTGGTGTCTATTATTAAGAATAGGTAATCGAGATAGATTTACCGGGAACCAGGCAATGCTAAAGCTATTTCCGATCAACATTCCTGTGTTACGTTGGTACCCAAGGTATAAGACGGCAAGGTGACGTAGATCTAGGGTTACATACCGATATAGACGGCAATGTCGTTAGGGTATGCGACTAGGATGCCGTAAGAAGCGATGACAATGATGGTACTAGTGATGGGGAAGAGCGGTAGCGGGAACTTGGCTCTGTCTGAAACGTAGCCAGCAGTGACGATGATGGTAATGGTCAAGACGGACATGGGGATATTGAGGATCTGGGCGGTTGCGATGCTGCTGAAGCCCATGTTGGCGATGATGGACGGCTGGTAGAACTTGACGCCACTGGCACCACAAGTCTGTAGCGCCCAGCTGAGGGTGAAGAGCCAGAGCCTCTTATCGCGGAGCGTCTTGATAACCTCCCTCATATCAAAGTCCTTCTCAGAAGATCTGGGTGAGGCCACGGGCAGGCGTGCCTGGAGAAAGGCGCGCTCTTTGGGAGTGAGCCACTCTGATGTGCCGGGAACTTGATGCATGGTCAGCTTTGGATGGCTCCAACTTGTGCCGGGACAGTTCATCCCAACTTACAATCAGGCAGGCGGAACCAGATGACGAATGCAAGTAGGATAGTGACAATGCCCTCAATGATGAAAAGCCTGCCGAAGGATTACATGTCAGCAACTGCTTTCAGGGTGTTCATTCCAGGGAAGCAAGCAGCATTACCATCGCCAACCAGATACGCCCGCAGCACCCGACATTTCATGGAAACCGTAGGCAAGAAGACCGCTGATGATGCCGCTAATGTTGCCGATGGTAACTAAGGGCATGGTGTTAGCGGCCGAGTAAATCGCCCTTGCGGATCTGGGCACCCACAGATCCAGACGAGCCTGACCGCAATCTCGTCAGGGCGGTACCAGTACGTTAGATGGAGGATGACGCCCGGGAACATTCCAGCTTCAGTCAAGCCCAACATGAAGCGCACGGCGTACAAGCCGCCAAGATTCGAGACTGCAGCCGTGCAGGCTGTCACAATGCCCCTGTATAATGAGAGTGTCGTGTCAGTAATGTTTCTGCTCTAGCCGGCTAAACAGGCAGTTCTCCACGGAGGACACTTACCAGCTGATCATGATTCGGGATTGCCAACGGGAGGGCCTGATCCACTTCAGGACCAAATTTGACGGAACTTCAGCTAGGATATAAGGGACCTGTGGTACGTTGTTCAGCAGATGATGGGGTACAGAGACACTGATAGACTACTCACAGTATACAGGATGGTGATCAGGCTGTACTGGTCACTGGTAATACCTAGCTCGGTCAAGATATTCGCATCGGTGCCTTTGTTCATGATCCGGGCGTTTGAGGCCTACGTAGTTTGTCAAGAACGCGTCAGCCATTAACTCCAAGGGTGCATGTTGCAGAGACCAAGTAAGCCTACATTGTTCTCGTCAATCTTCTTCATAAGATAGAGCAAGCAGAGAAGAGGGACCAGGCGCCAGTCGACCCTGCGGATGAGACGCTTTTCCTCCTCGGCAGTGAGCGCAGTGAGGGCCGTCTCACGGTCGGCCTCGTAGTTGACCATAGGAGCAGCGTCGAGGATCTCATGGTGCTTGCCACCTCGCTTGGCGGTTTTGAAGTTGAATTGCGATGATGGCTCCTCCACGGACACGGCAATCACTTCGTTGTCCCTGGTTTGTGCCATGGTGGATGGGATAAACGACTAGTTTCTGGGCCAGAAGCGTAGGGGGTAAAGACTATTCCGGCGAGTTGCTTTAGAATAGTGTATCGGGGACGCCACACTTATAACTCCACCACTATGTCAATAACGTGCTCACGCTCTCGTCCCCCGGTTCATCGTTGCAGTGCAGTAGGATCAGTGACCTAGTTCGAAGGCGAAGACGCCATCGCTCGCAGAAAGCACAAATCCGACCCTTGTCTAACATATTAGGAGGAACTAGGCCTTATCGCCTATGATATAATACTACGCTGTCAATTATCCGGGCGCGGCCTAGTTTGAAAATCTTCTATGTTGTGTCTTGGGGTGAATGTCGTGATTGATGTCGTGGGGACCTGACGACCTGTGGATTTACATCCCTGGTAAGCGCCAGAGCTGCGCCCCTGTCTTTCTCTACCTGGGCTAATTAGGTGTCGACAAAGTCAAGCTCGCTTCAGTCTGGGCCTTGTACAAAATGAAGCAACCTACCTTTCATTGCACTCGGTTGGCTTTGATAGCTACAGCCCCCGCGCCATAACATCTCCCTATGACAAGAACCTGAGGGATAGCGAAAGCGGGCTCCAGGGGTCATGCAACTCAACGAAAGGGACATCATATACAACTATCTCATACCTCAAACAACTTGCTGGCAGATGGATGGACACAGCTCTGCTGGTTAGACACTCGCTTAGATCTCAGACCAGACGTCAGAGGCCACCCCAGTAAGCCAGGTATGATCTATCGTAGTTTTCCTATTAGCGAAACGGGTAAGTTGAACCGCATTCCGGTGCACGTTGCAGTGCCAGGAGCAACTGGGTCTCACCGGCAAGCATGAACTGATCCACCTCACCAGGGTCTTTAAGCACCAGGTCATCAGCAGCCATTGATTGGTAAAGAGGCCTTGTAGAGTGTCATCGTTCTGAAGCATTTGGTCACCAATCTCCACATTGATGAGAGACCCAACTAGCAACCTATTCAAACCCCTCCAAGGTTGATTTGGAGAGCGTATATCGAGCATTCCAAAGGCAGCTTCTAGTAAATTGTTGTGAGTATTTTCTATCTTATTATCTAACCATAATCCTAAACATAAAAGGAGTAGCGCGGGATAGAGTCTTCTTAAGTTGTTCTGGCAAGCAGCCCTCTATCATTAACTCGACCCTTTTTCCAACGTCATATTACACAAATCCTCCAGGTACCAACGCCATTGATTCGATGCCAAAGCCCAACTCTCTCCTGAGTTCCCCCCCTTAACCGCTCTTGACAGGTTCAGGCATCGCATGTCTCCAGGGCACTTTTCCTCGCATGGGCTCCTTGCACGGGACATAGTCCAATACGAGCGCCTCACGCATCCCTCTTGCTCCAAGAAAGTTGATCAAGAGGTGTTCAACCAGCGGCGACGACATGATATACCTCGACAGGAGGTAGTACTTCGTGTTCTCCCATGCATGCATACGCGTCATGCCAGCTGAACGAGACGCATCAGACTGAAGCGCCTGTGTCCGGACCTTTTGATACTCGTCGAATATCTCTTTCAGAACACTGTGGCTTGGTCCATCGGAGCTATCACACACGGCCTTCCGCAAGCTGTTGCATAGCATCACCACATCTTGGATACCGTTGTTCAAACCCAGGCCAGCGTTGGGCGTAAACTTGTGACAAGCATCACCCACGAGCACAATCCGGTTCCAACTCCAATGCTCAGCAACTCCTTCTTCCAGATTCGCCATGCCAGCCGTAAGTCTCTTGTCCCACAGGTCTTTGACCTTGAGTGTCCCGGTCAGCGGAAAGTACATGAACCCCTCAGAGAATTCCTCAATGTCTTTCTGAGAGTACGAAGTCCTGTTGGTCGTTGGCTCCGGGAGTTTTTCGTAAAGGAAGATCCAGCTTCGCTCGCGACCTGATATGTACATGGCACTCTTGTTTTGATGTTGGGTGTCGTAATTCTGGCCGCTTTCTTCCGAGGGTCGCATGAAGCTTACCCACATGCACTTGTACGACGAGGCAAACGGCTCCTCGGGTTCCCAGTCCCGAGAAGGGTCATCTTTCAAGGCAAGCTGGCGCATCAGGTGGCGGGTTTTGCTGTGTACGCCATCAGCTCCGATCACAACGGAACCTTGGTACACGCTGCCATCGGCGCATGTAACAGTGGCTCCACTTTCATTGGGATCGATGCTAGAGACCTTTTTCCTCAGGTGGACCTTTTCCTTGGCCTCTGTGGGGAGGCGATCGTAGAGAACCTGGATAAGCTGAGCTCGGTGAAAGGCGACAGGACAAGAGCCGTGGCTACTCGATGTCAGCATCTGGAATCTTAAGTTCTTGAGCGATAACTTACTTTTTGCGCAAAAGCTGAACCTTGGTGCTATTCTTGAATTCCCGCCCTTCCAGATCAAACGACTTGCCAAACTCAACCTCCCTCCCGATGGCCAACAGCTCTTCAAGGATACCGAATTGGTGCATGACTCGTAGACTCGGGGGTGCCAACACCAAACTTGCGCCGACATCCTCGACAACGTTTTCTCTTCTCTCTAGAACGGCAAAGTCGATGCCGGCTAGGTGTAGGGCATGAGCGGCAGTCAGACCAGAAGGCCCACCGCCAACGACGATAACTTTGAATGTGTTGGTGCTCATGGCTCAGGATGTGGATCTGAAGTGATTCAATGAAATATTTCGTGAAAAGAGTGGCTTTGAGTCTGATTGAAGCTTGAGATGATTGTCAAAGTGACGTTGTGGTGATAGCTAGTGACATATATAGTGCTCTAGATCGGCGAACGGGCTTCAATGAATCGACCGAGCTTGATCAACCTCAGCCTCAGAGGTGACGAATGAACGGGGCTAATGCTTGATATCATTTCCCTAAATCTTGGTAGGGAATTAAACGACAACGCTCAAAACCAAGGGTCCCTATCTTTTCCCGGCAAAGCGTTTTACCTTGGGTGTTGAACCTGTCTTCAAAACACCGAAGTGCCGCTTAGTCACCGGCAGAGGCAGCAAACAAAGTTTAGCACAGGCAGGGGTTGCAATGTCTATCCAATAAGATCAATAATATGAGTCTCATGTATCTCAAAAGGGTGGTGATGATCTTGGTCGATAATAATTGCCTATTAGTTACTGCTTCCCGTCACATCGATTTGTATGACGGAGGTCGGAGGTGTAGCGAGCCGACAACGGAACTTCCATATTACCGAGATAGCATAGCCTCACGATTAGAATAAAGACTAGAATTCTAGGGGTTCGCTATCTGAATACAGCTTTCGAGATCGAAACAACCCGGACAGACCTAGATGTTTTCTCCCCTTTCACAGCCAGCTGTTAAACAACGGAATGACGGACATGAGCAACAACCTGGTAATAGCTGAACGCCAATTAATACTACCCCTAGTATCCACCAACTTAAATAAAGACAATCTATCCGTACCAGATTAGAGGAAAGACCCCGAGTTCCTTGCACTCCTAGGCATATTCGTTCACTTGCACGGCCATCCTGGATTCTGAGGAGAGGGTGAAAAATGTGGCCAAGTTGACTGGGACTATCCACAATTGACGGGACTTTTGCTAGTGTGAGAGCTTTGATGTGGCTTGGCTTCTTGGGGCCTTGGCTTATGCAGCTACCGTATAGCCATGATCGGGCTCATCGAGGAGGCTGCAACATTCAGAGAGCGTCAGCCATCAACCCCTCATATTCATATCCCCCATCGATCTCAGGTTGTCCTCAACTATAGAAGGTCCTCGGCATATCTCTCACAGTCCTCCTTGGTGACGCCGCATCTCTTCATGTTCTCCTCATTTTCACACCAAAATGAGGGCTACACTCAAGTTTAGTAAACGGCCTGCTCACTCCGGGCCAAATCTACTTACTCCCCAAGTACAAGGGTCAGCACCAAGAAGTGGCAGCTACAAGAACAGTTAACAGTGTCATTGAGATAGATACAAGTTGTGACTTACGACAACGTCATACGACGAGGCCCCGGCAATGTTGATTGCTGAGAACACCACGATGGCAAACAATGCAGAGATAGGGTTGAGACCAAACATGTTAGTGACGGCGATTGAAGAATATCTAAAGTGAAGGGAGAAGCACGTTGAGAAAATGATAATACGAGATGGTTGGCTCTTATCCTTTTTGGCTCCCTCCAAGTGGCAAATTCAAGCGTCATCCGATCGTATACGAATGAACTAACCCGACAACAAGAAGACTAACAAAGGTCCGGCTAACAGTGGGGAAAGTACGGGATTGCAGTCCCGAAGCTACAAGGAGTGTTCCCACTGGCCACTCCGTATTTCAACAACATAGCCACTTGTATCAATTGCAGCGATACGGTCACCCTTTATTCGCAGTTAGCTTGTTTAGGTTGTCTGCACTTTGACCAGAAAGATCCAGCGTCCTTTAGCATAGCCATGGTCGAGATTATGACAAGGTGGCCGAGTTCCACTTGACTCGGAGACGGAACTTGAGCATACAAAATATGTTTCTATTTATAAAGTCAAGATCCTGCTTCAACGATGTTTGAAAAGCCCTTGTAATGATCCTTCGTGACAACTGTCGAGTCAAGAGACCTAAAGGCAGACCTGCCGCAGAGTGACTCCACCTTACCTGCTTCATCCTTCTCACCGGCATCTGCCTTGTAGTCGATCAGGGGAGTGTGGAACAAACACAGTGGCATTGCAGAGAGGACCGGAGTGCGTGGGTGGTCTTAGTGGGCTATGTAAAGAAAGTTTTAATGCTGTCTGTTTCATCTAGTAGCCAATTCTTGGGCTAGGAAATAGGTTCATTACACGAGTGGGTTCATATCTATGACTACTACAGGTATAATCTCATACGCAATGCCCCGATTATCTTCTTCACTTGCCGCACTATTACGCGTCGCTCCTTACTATTGGATGTACTCGACGACCTTAGTAAATCCCACTATGGGTGGGTTTCCGTTCTCGTCAGGCTTCAAAGCGTAGGACATCTTGGTGGAGTCAATGTTGGATTCCTGCATCTCGGGCGGCTCAGGAGCGTATTTCATGACCGACTTGGGGTCTCGAGCGCCCAGCGGCACTGCACCCTGCCCCTCCGCCTCGATATCAGAGATTGGGGGGCCTTCAATGGCAAATTCGTGCTTGAGGCGGCCCAGGAAGTGACCAAGCTTGTATGTCAAGATCTCCCACATGTAGGGTTTCCAGTCCGATGGGGAGGCACCCGAGAAGACAACCTGGAGTTCAGGTCGGCCGACTTGGGGAAGAAGGACATAGCCAGGGTACGGCCGCCTTTGCCAGCACGGGAGAGGAGAAAGGTGGCATCTGTAGCTAGGTGTATCCACTCAAAGGTGACGTTGACTTTAGCTTTGTTCCACACCTCGGCCGCGATGGTGAGCTCCATTGTTGTTGATATCAATGACGTCTCCGTCGGCCACAATATCAAAGAACACAATAATAAACACATGACAGCATTGAAACGCAATGCGTTATCACACTGCAGCTTAGATAAAATTAAGCTTATACGGCTGCATTACTGAAGTATCAAAATCAATAGTTGCTGAGGCCAAGAAGCTGAGCGGCAGCCATTTCTGTCCACTCCCTGTGATTGCAGACAGAACTGTGTGTGTGATTGGCCCCGGAACTCGCCACAACTCGTATCACACCATGACACTCAAGCCTCAAAAATCCCACAGCTGAGGAGTTCCCATCTAGACCGCAGTCGATGCTCTATCAAGAACAAGTGGTGGGCCCGTAGCTAGCCATGTTTTCTTGAATTAATCCTCAAGAACGAATCGAGGCAATAAAAGCCGCCAACGACTCAGCCATAAAGCAGCTTCCTACAGACAGAGGAAAGCTGCCAAGCTGCTAGTGTCGCGCTGTGGCTAGCTGTGTAAGGGTTCTGGCCAAAGTGCAAACTCGGTAGTTGGCCAACCAATGGGGCGAGGGATCACGGATTCAGTCATAGCACAACCTATCACACATGGTAGCGTGATGTGTTTTTTTGCACCGAGATTGGCATGAGCATTCTGTAGTGGCTAGCTTGATATTCGGCCTCGGTCTGCCGTTGACCAGATGATGATCCCTGCAAAGTCGAAATCGGTGGGCGGCGAGGCGGCAACTACATACCTATGATTGGTCCCTCTAGGCACGGGATAACAGTGGCTTGCGAGGGTCAGGGGGGGCATCGGCCTGCGCATTTGTTGACCAGTCACACAATACATTCGCTCGTGAAGAGTCTAGACGCAAATGGATCCGCCAAGCTCAATAGACCGATTGCTTTGCATAGTACCGAGGACTGTTTGCGCAGGCTTTACAGGAAGAGGGCATTCGAGGGTTGCAGCAGTTGAGGCGGAGCTCAATATCAAGGCTATAATTATGGGAGCATTCTCTGTCAATATTGCTCTAACTCAAAAAACACTCAGTCATCTCTAAGCTCAATCACCCCATAGTCAACATGGTCAAGGCTTCTATCGATTATCTTTTCACTGACAAGAGGTCTGTCAAACCCACGCGGGAATGGGCAGAGTTGCTACGGGCCAGCAAGGACAAGTATGCCAACTGCCGTGTCGTGTCCCTTACACGCGTCAAAGATCTGAACTCAACGTGGAAACACGAGTATGTCCAGTTCGTCGTGGAAGAGACTGGCAGCAAAGAGCGCGCAAGAGTCTACGCTGAACGGGGCAATGAAACCGACCTTGACTGGGTCACCTTTGGTCCAGTTGAGACCAAGGCGACTGGCAGCAAGCACGGTGAGGACTTGCCTCTTCCCCTGACCTCGCTGATCTTTGGAGGCGAGTCCGGGGAGGATGCCGACAAGAGACCAACTGTACTGGAGATTGCCGAAATCTTGGCCGCTACTACTCTTGTGGGTGGCGCGTATTCGAAACTCGGTCACCACTGCTTTTGGTACGCCTACACTGCCTACGATGCTACAAAGAGGCAGTTTGGTAAATGGGCCAAGGAGAAGAGGTGGCGATGGGGCGACATTGGAGGTGCCGGAAACGCTGGCATCAAGGATGCCATCGGCTTGGGATGGTCCACCCTCTTCAAGTTTTTCTATGTGGTATGTCTTCCATTGATGGGTATTGACCACCAGCTCACACTCTAAAAGGGCCACGCCAAGAAGTTCAAGGAGGAGAGGGAGACAGGCATGGTCTTGTTCGGGGATATGCGCCCCATTATCGACGACTTGTACCTGGTCGAGCAGGTCACGTCCTTCTTGGAGCAACCCGGGAACCAGGATGAATTCATCTCGGCGATGAAGGCCGAGGGCTTCGAGTTGACCGAGGCCGAGGTAAGATTTCCCACCGCTTCATGGATCTCCAAAGATAAATACTAATGGTCTATTGCACAGATCAAGGAACGTCTGCAGGTGAGCCACAACCTCGCCGAGCAGCATGCCGAAAGTAACGCAAACTGGACAAATGAGGTTAGTATTCTTGTTCTTCTCACGTCATGAAAAATGGCTAACAAGACTCGATCTCATCAGCTTTACGAACTCAACAAGGACTTGGTTGAACGTACCAACAATGATGCCGATGCTCAGAAGTACCTGGAGCGATATCAGAGCTTCAAGGTGCCCTTTGATATGAATGAAGTGACGGCAGAGGGCGCGGGAACCTATGAGACCAAGAAGGCTCTTGAGATTGCTGTGGGACACATTT
The DNA here is from genome assembly GCF_026873545.1 of Fusarium falciforme. NCBI lineage: Eukaryota > Fungi > Ascomycota > Sordariomycetes > Hypocreales > Nectriaceae > Fusarium > Fusarium falciforme. Next base: position 5,977,069 of record NC_070544.1, on the reverse strand, counting down.
TGGAGGAGGCTCTGAAGCACCAGTAGCATATTGCCACATCACATTCTTATGTTAGTACATCACATTAGTTAGGGACCAAAAACACCACATTCGCTTCTATTCCATCAAATCCTTGAGTGTTCAGGGGCCCTCTCGAGATAGTCGTCAAGCTATCTCATCAATACCAACCTACAGGGCTCGGTTCAGGGTGAGAGGAGAAGCAAGCAGTAGAGTACAAGATCTACAAGTGCTCCGCCAGTGTATCTACTCTCTCTTAGATCTTAGATTGCCGAGACAAGGTCACAGGTTTGGAGTTAGGCATGGGTACTGCACTTGCACTTTGCTCTGGTATCCCTTGACTTCCAGATACAGCATCTGTTCACAGTAAACCACGCTTGGGGATTATATTTTCTCATTATATGAGACGCGGAACGTGATACCGTTCTCACCACTGTATTTCTCTCTTATTATGCGCGCCTCCTATGTGTCACCGCAAGGTAACAAGTTGCCACCCGAGACAACAGTCTATTCCCAGTCTACTTTTCCCCATTTATCCCGTCAACATTATCCAGCCATTCTATTCTATTCCCTCTTCGCCTTTTTGTTCTTCGGAACCCTAGCAAGCCAATAAATGCCCAACGCCGCCGCAATGTTGAAAATGCAATAACCCCACATGATGCCAAAGTTCCTCCACCGATGATCAAAGCTCATGCTCATGCCCTCCAAGAAAGTGTTCGTGTCAGAAATGGTGCAGTACTCACAAGCACCGCCGTTGCCTGCCTGAGGATTTGTAACGTAGCCGCCCACGTCTGAGAGGTATGACTTCAGGTAGTCGCCGCACGTGGTGCCGTTGGGGGCGTCAAACTTGATCAACTCGTTTGGCTCGCAGCTTGCTTCTGCGTTGGCCATTGACGTTCCCAGGAGGCCTTCCACTACGTAGGTGAAGGGTGAAAGTCGGTACATGAAGATCCAGAAACCTGGGAGGTCATCTGGTGATGCCAAAATACTATTGAGAGTTAGTAACTATCCAGTTCTTGAACAGCAAGAATACATACCCGCAGAAAGAGAAAATCATGATCATGATCAGAGTCACTAGTCCACCTGCAACCTCTGCAGTCTCGAAACCTGCAATGATCATGTGCGCAAAGGTACTCGTAAACATAAAGAACATCCAGACATGCAGAAACATGGTCACGTTTCGAGCATCAACCGCATCAGTCGCGTAACCATTGCGATACATCCCAGTTGGGAAGTACCAACAAACGAATGAAAGTACAGCCATCAACTACTCTCTGTCAGTGCTTTGGTACTTAGATGGAATGGGCTCTTTCTTACTGAGTTCCAAGCAGCTTCCACCAGGATGGTCGACACCAAGAAAGCCTTCCAAGAATACGTCTTTGAAGGACGCTCTCGGGCTTCGTACATTGTACGTTGAGCCACAAAATCGGGCAGCATCTGCTGAACGATCTGGGTAAAGATGGTGAGGAAGATCATGACGCCAAACATCTGGTTCTGGAGGCCTCGCTCCGTGTTCTTGCCGTTCAGGAACGACAGTCCAATGAAGAGAGACTAGAAAGGGTTAGTCTGTTGCAGGAGGTAAACTCGTGAATCGGGAATACTTACTGCACCAGCTGACAGGATGACCTTGGAGTAGATGTACCCAGGGCTGCGCCAGTACTGCTGGAACAACCTTTTGGTGACCTCTAGATACTGCACCTTGGAAGGCGCAGCAAACTCGTTGTACTCTGTCACATCCGGAGCCGCGCTTCCAAGAACGTGCGAGCTTCCTTCGGCGACAAGTCGACTGAGCTCTTGCTGAACCTGTGTATGCTCCGGCGAGTTCCGCCAAACTTCAGGCCAGTCAATGTCCGTGTGAGCTCCTGGCGCAGCACCAATAACCTCGAGCATATACTCGGCCGGGTTCGCTCCAGCTGGGCACTTCGGTCCTCCATTGCGGACAAAGTAGTCGACAAGGACTTTGGAATTTCTTCCAACGTCTCCAAAGTAGATGGTCTTTCCACGAGACAGAAGCAGCAAGCGGTCGAACCGTTGGAAAAGCATAGCTGACGGTTGATGGATCGTACACAGGATGGCCTGGCCGTTCTTGGTCAACTTTTCCATCAGGTTGCAGATAGACCACGACGTCTGACTATCGAGACCAGAAGTCGGTTCGTCCAGGAACAAGAGCAACTGTGGTCGTGCAGCTAGTTCGACTCCAATAGTAAGTCTCTTGCGTTGTTCAACGTTGAGACCCTCGCCCGGCACGCCGATGATGGCATCTGAGTACTCTTGCATATCGAGGAGGTTAATGACGGTGTCCACATAGTCTAGCTTCTCCTGTCGGGTGTACTTCGCGGGTTGACGAAGAAGAGCGCTGAAATTGAGGGCTTCCCTGACGGTCTGGGTGTGGACGTGAAGATCTTGCTGCTGGACGTAACCCGTCTTGCGTTGAAACGATTCATCGCGTAGCTTTCCGTCAACAAGCATGTCTCCAGTGACGACACCCATTGTGACTCGACTAGCGAGAACATCGAGCAGAGTGGTTTTGCCGGCTCCTGAAGCTCCCTGTCATGTCGTGTCAGTTAAAGCAACCTCAAATTCAGCTCATCACTTACCATTAGAGCAGTCAGGGTCCCGGGTTTGACCCAACCATCAACGTGATCCAGAATCCTCCGTGGTTCGCCCTTGATCTTGATATCGTAGCACACATCCCTCCAGTGAAAGACGGACGTCTGCTTCTCGACATCTGTAACCTCCCCAGAGTCGTCGTTGTGGTTCTGCTGCGGCTTTCCATGGCTGCCTGCTTCCTCGTCTTCACAAATCTTGGGAGAGTGCTTCTTGATCCCCTTTCGCGTAAACACCAGGACCTCGCCCTTGGATCTCTCCGAGGCAATCGTCTCCGTGGCCAGCAGATGAAGGCCCATGAATAGGACGGTAAAAGCAATGACAACTGCAAAGTTGCGCCACTTGTGAGAGTCATTGTAGCCATATGTCGAGGAGATGTAATTAGATCCACGAACAAAGCTCTCTCCTGGCACCGACCCTTGAACATTACAGGCTCGCGACAGTGGTGAAACATCCCCATACTCAGGCCCATCTGGCACAAAGTTTGAGCAAGGGTATTCTCTTCCACCGTACTCGTTGATGAAGAGGCTCTCGAGACCGTAAAAGGTAGGGTTCACCCAGCGAATCCATCCGATCCAAACCGGCATGTACTGCGGTGGGATAGCAAATCCAGTGTACAGAGCAATAACCAGGAGTAGGATAGAAGCTCGAGCCAGTGCCGCAGCGATTGTCTTTGTGAGAGACGCAATCAGTCGGAACAGCATCGAGAAACTCATCGTGATGGTAAAGGAGAACAAGAGAAAGAAGAAGAAATGTCCCGGATCCCGACGAAGGTTACCCATGAAGTACATGGTCGTGTTCATCATGATGGTGTTGAAGATCTTGTACGGCAAATCCACCACCATGGACGACAGAGCCTCGGCGCTTGGGTGGTACAGGGCGTAGCGGGCGTGCTTTTCGACAATGTTTCTCTTTGCGTAGAGGGTCATGATCTCAAGGATGTTGTTGTACGCGTTCATCAAGAGGATAAAGAAGATGAGCAGTCCACGCTTGAAAAAGGCCCCCGTGTTCTCAGGAAGGTTGTAAAAGATGCTGGAAATGACAAGAGACTCAACCAGGTTGCAGCACAGAAGCGTTATCGTCACACTGGGATCTGCCTTGAGCATCACCCAGCTACGACCAAGCGTGAGGCGCATCTGCTCCATGTATGACAGCGTAAAGGGCGACTTGAGCCGCTGAGCCTTGGACTGGTCCATCTTGCGGGACATGACAAACTTTTCGTAGTGCTCGCCTCCAAGGGGGTGCTGCTCGAGATAGTCGTCCATCTCGGCCAGGAGACGCCGTCTGTGGGTGCTGTTCTTCCAAGCTTGGGCAAATTCGTCGGGCGATCGTGGGGCTTTTCCTTCCCAGCCGGGTCGGATGACTCGTTCTTGATGGCTTGTCATCGAGGTCAGGAAATCAGCTGTGGTTTGCTGTTCAGGACAGACAAAGCCGAGACCTTCAAAGTAGGCCTTTGCTTCAGTCGTCTTGCCAAAGAAGATTTGCCGTCCCTGATACAAGACAAGAACCTTATCGAAGACCTAGCACATCTGTTAGCAAAGGAACAAGACCAGCATATCTGTCGACTCACATCATAAGCATCCTGAGACGCCTGATAGATAGCAACGGCAGAAGTGCACCCAATCACATCAGCTTGCGTTCTCAAAGTCCGACAAAACTCGAGTGCATTAGCACTATCAAGTCCTCTCGTGCTGTTGTCCCAGCATTGAAGTGGTGAGTAGCTCAGTGCCGCCTCGGCGATGGTCACGCGCTTCCTCTCGCCGCCGCTGACGCCCCTGACAAAGTCGTCGCCCACCCGCGTGTTCTTGGTGTGCGAGATGCCAAACATGGCCATGGTGACGTCTCGTAGGTGCTCGGCGTATTCGTTGCGTGTGATGCCTTCGGGGATGTTCTTGGGACATCGGGCTCGGGCAGCAAAGTAGAGCGTGTCGCCAACAGTCAGATGCGCAAAGTGATGGTCGACTTCGGCTGTGTAGATGGCTTCACCTCGGAAAGCCGATCTCATCTCTTCCGGTCGGATACCAGAATAATTGATCTCAGAACCATCGTCGATATGGAAACCGTGAGTGTCACCAGCAATCGTCTTGAGGAAGGTCGAACAGCCAGAACCAGGGGGCCCCAGCACAGCAAGCATCTCACCACTATGCAGCAACCCCTCCAGATCCTGCAAGATATCCACCCGCCTCTGCTTGTCGTGTAGAAGCTTCTTGGCTATCGTGCCAGCTTCGAGAAAGATGTTGCCCACGCTCTTTTGAAAATCCGTATCCGTGCCAAACCCAAACACATTCAGGTTCCTAAACGCCACACCAGTCGTTCTTGGTGGGTTTCCCTCTGAAGTGTCGGTCCGCAGCTCGTAGAACGCTTTCGCCCATTTCTTTGCGTTAAAGTCTGGGCTCTTGGGGTTCAACGGTCCGTCCAATTGAGGGAAGAGAGTTCCAGGGGCTGCTTGAGACTGGGTGGTGAGGCGACGTGCTAGCTCCAGCATTTCTTCGTTGATGTTTTCTTCCAGATCCTCGATTTCAGTGTCAGAGGTTGTCTTTTCGTTGCAAACTTCGGTGCATGCTGATGTCGAGTCATCGTGAGAGGCGCGGATAGGGGAGTTCATGGGACCGACCCCTTGTTCCAATTGGGCACCGGATCCCATGGCGGTTGGTGTTTGGAGTTGTCAATGGACCAAGATTAGAAGCAGTGATTAGATTGAAGATAAGATTTGATGCAATTGAGGAAGTCTCTTATATATAGTCAAATGAAGAAATATCAATTGCGTAAACTACACAACTAAGTGGATTTGTCAACCGTAGCCCCTTCGAATAAGCTCAATTGATTACTCTAGCGAAATATGAAAATTCTCAAGACAAAATCCACAATACCCCATGTCAAGATTTACCACGGGACATTCTTGTGGATATGGTGGATACAAGTGAGGGTATTCGGACATTCAAAGACCGAATGTCCGGGCCAACATGCCACCCTCTAGCCGGACTTTCGGACTTTGCCAAGACTTTGGCCTCTCGACGAATTACCCGATCGAGTAGTAACCCGAGCAGGCTTGCTGCTAGTGGCGTCGATGGCTTCTCCCCCGTATCCATAGAGTCATACCTTGGATCCCCAAACTCCTTCATCAACCCCCAGAACCGCCCGCGGCCAACCTCTATCTCCATCCGTGACTGTGCTCATCTCTCGACGCCGCCCTTCGAGATTTGTTTGCCGCCTGTAAGCCAGTGAAAACCTCGTATTTAGACCTGCCCTGCCGTACATACCTACAGTACCGGCCGCCTGCGGGAATTTCCCCACGCCGAATCTCCGGTTCGCCCTCGTCTCGTCCGCCACCCGCCAAGGTCCATTGTTCTCCCCGTCTCTTATCAGATCGGTAGATCTCAAATGTCAAACTCAGCCATGGCGGGCCCGGACGAGCTCAACCGTCTTTCGGTGAGCTACTCCCCCAAGGATCATGCCCCGATGACTCTCCCCTCCCCGCATTCGGACTATTCGCTGACCTAGCCTCCGAGTGTATGAGATGCAAAGAACGCAAGGTCCGCTGTAATCGTGTTATGCCCCAGTGTGGTCGGTGCAGTTTACAGGACTTGGAATGCGTCTACCCTGTCCGGGCCAAAAGGAGGACCACGCGTTGTCTAATTGACCCTGCCTTGTAAGTATCTCATCTTGCACACCCAATTACTCGTTGTTGATGTTTCTGTATCCCCAAGATCACCCAGTTCCGGTCCTGCATTGACCGCCATACTCGACCGTCTGCAGCGCCTTGAAGCCCAGAATGCCTCCTCAACTTCAGTCATCAATCCCTGTACACCAGCATCAATTCCTGGGAATGCCTCGTCAAGCTCGTCGCCATGTGCGTCCACCACCATCAATGGTCGCGACTCATGCGTCACAACGCCTCACAACCCTCGCCAGGAGATGGATGCCATGACCGTCTTGAAGGATGCTGTCGATCAGGTCCAGGAAAGGCGAAGACGGGCCTTTGGGTCGGCTGTAATCACAGATTCCATCGCCATCCCAACAGACCTGGCCAAGACCTGGGTTGAGAGTAGGTGGCCTTGCACCAACTCCCTGCTTATCGCTAACACTTGCAGATTACTTTGAACATATGCCGGCATGCATGTTCCTCGGCTTATTCGAGCGACGGGTGATTCAGATGATACCTGACATTATCGACCTCCCCCATATCCATGTCGACCCCGTCATCCTTGTCATCTACTACACCGTCATGTACCATGGCTGCAGTCTAAAAGCCAGTAACATCTCCTCAGTCGTCGGCATTGACTACATGAACGCCAGCTACCTAGGATGTCTTCGCGCCATCCCCCTTTGGGAGCGAGAAGCTTCAGGGTCAATAACTGACCTTCTTGCAGCCCTCTGTGTGGTAAGATACCACTTTTTATCATCGGTTCAGTCTTCTAACCATGTAGACCCGTGTGGCCGCCGAATTCTTCGATTACGATCTGGCTTGGAGAATGTTCAAGCACGCTTGCGAGTCTTGTCAAGCTCTCAACTTGCACAACCTCGACGGCGACGATGCCGACGCCACTTTTCTGGGGGACAAATGTGACGATGAAAGAAGAGGTTTCTGGGAGGTGATACAGATCGACCTATTCTTTCGACTAGTCCTTAACACACCGCCTGCCATTACAAACAATCCCTGGAAGGTCAACTTGCCATGGCTGGATGCTGATTCGGGGCCCCCTCTCCAAGGGATACAGTCCACAGCATTCCTCGCTAGCTCTCGGGTCAGTCTGGTTATTGCTCGGTTCTTTGCCATGCTGGATGATCCAAAGAATACCACCAAGTCCGAGATAATGGCCAAGACGGAGGAGCTCTGTCTTGAAATGCAACAGATTTTTGACGAGTGGCAATTAGTAAGTCTACAACCATATTCTCATGACGACCAGCGACTGACATCATGGCAGAATGAATGGATGGCAGATGCTCCTGAAAAGGAGCAAGACATATGGGTGGTGGTCGATGTCCTCTTCACAGGCTACACCTCCATCATCTACATGTTCCGCAAGATGTCACTTCTTGACTCAACCTCCCCAAGGCCACCAACAACAGACCTCGATATCCCCGAATCACCCATAGTCGAAGACGCCTGCCGACACATCATCAACCTCCTAAGCCAGCTACTAGTCATATATCCCTACGTGGAAACAATGACAACCCTCTTCGGGGCATACCGATGCTTCGTCGCTTACGCCTATCTCGCAAACAGTATCCTACAGGCCGAGGATCCTCAGAGCTGCATGAAAGATGCCGAGTCACTGGAGCGGCTAGGAAATCAGTCGGCGTTGTTGGCCAGGGGACAGAAGGATATCGTGCCTTTGGTCCGGGCAATGCAGACGATTAATGAAGAGATACGAAGAAAGATAGGGAAGTGACCTTGAGCAAATAAATACCCACACCAAGGACAAAATAATCTTTAATACCTCTCTACGATTTCTTTCAGGCTGGTGTTTGGTTAAGCTTGTTCCCAGAGTTGCTTGACAGTGACTGAAAACGCATTTGCATGCATCCTGAAAGGTGAGGATGGAAACAATCAAGTTGACTTCCTTTCATCTATTCAGACCCGAAACCTTCTACCAAAATGCCTGGCTGAGTGATCTAGAATGGACGGAATCATGAATTTCAAACATTCCAAGTACAAGACAACTGTTAGGAACCCCCAGTCAAGGTGCCCATGAACCCAAGAGGCAGCGAGAGCAAGCACGGATCAAACCCATCCACTATCGCATTACTACTCATATAGATGGTAACCAGTGATATTCTCATGGAAAATGGAGGAAAGTAGTTGATGTATTGGACAGCGTGCCCCTAAAACCTTGTCAGTCAACAGTCGTAATCAGTTCGATGGCCTCAACTCACATGTCAGCCGAATTTTGCCTCATCACATCGTTCTTTCCCGCATTCATGCCTTGAAGCAAATCCCCATAAGCATCCTGAGAGCCTGGGTCACGAGAAAGCCTCACAAGTCTCGCGTGTCACCCAAAGTACCCCATATTCGCCCGATCCTTGGCAACCTGATACGCCGCCCTCTGCAAATCCTTCCACGCAGGCAGCTCGTCCGAGACCCCGTATCCCTCATCCTGCAGATCTTTACATCTGTCGCAGAGGCGACCCTGGCAGTAGACCCATTCCTTGCGAACCTGCTGGATCTGGACGCAGTTTAGGTGGTACCTGTGTCGGCGGTCGTGGCATGGGTCCTTTAACTGCACCACGAAGCAGCCGCAGTTGAAGAGAAAGATGTCCCACTTGCACATCTTGCTGTAGTTTGGTTTGCTGGGTGTTGGGAAGGCTCTTCTGGGTGATGAAGTTGAGGATTCTTGAGACTCGTCGAAGGCGGGGGGAGTTTGGACGAGGAGATTTGGTCTGTCCGTTCCAAGTTTATCGACCTAGATTTGTTCAGCTCTTTAATAGTTTTCTGAGTATTAAAATCCTATGAATCACTCACTTTTTGTGTATTTCATAAGAACACTGGATGAGATTCACTTTCTGCTAGGACGTGATGTAAGTGAATCAGTGTCGGCAGGCGCTACGTAATCTGTTGATAGTGTGAGCTCTTGGGCACAAATTTACAGGGTTTAACCTATCATCTGATCCTGGTTGTGTTTGTGTAACGCGAAGTGAATTACCGGGTATTTGTATTGGCTGTGATTCACAGCCTGCTCAAGGTCTGTTGAGCAGTCCAACTACCCGTGGACCTGAACATTGCCGAAGGTACATAGAGAAAGATACAGTCTCATCCACACGACCGCGGATAAATGAGACGGCACTAACTTAACTCTTCTAATATTATCTCAATGAGTAGAAAGTCTAGATTAGATTGAGCATAAAAATACAAAGAACACCTTCAAGATCCATCTCAATATCGACATGGCGGCTTCTTCAATTTGCTTCTCCAGGGTAGCCAAGACAGTCTAAAAATGACCATCAACTCGTGAACGAGTGACAGGCCCCCTAACTCAGCTTTGCTTTCAGGGGTTCCCGCCCGCTAAACCCCCTGCAGCCCGCCCACTACCCCATCCATGCCTCGGATCCCTTTTTCTGCCCATGCAGCCTCAACACCATCCCCCCCGCGAAGGCCACGACATCGTCTTTTCCCTTCGAATAAGCAGCTCATTTTTGCCCTCCATTGCCTCGCCGCCTCTCCTTTTGCATATACTCGTTATCTCGCAGCTTCTCGCATTCGCTTTCTTCTCTTCTTGCTCCTCGAAACCGCCATGAGCTGAACCTTCGGATCGCATTCAACAGAACCGCCACCATGGCTCTCCTATCATTCATCCGAAGCGTCTATGACCACGACACCCTAGACACTCGCTTTCTCACCCCGTCGTCCACTCCCTACCAGACCGTTATCGATGCGCGAAGCGATCCTACCTTGAAAAAAGACCTCGCCTCAAAGGAACGAAGCCGCGCGCAGCCCTCGAAATGGAAGACTCCCGAGTTCTTTCTATACTATCTCGTCATTATCGTGGCCCTTCCATACATGTTCTGGATCGCATACGATGTTTCGAAGCGTACGCGATTTCCCTTGCGATTATTCTAGCCGTACTGACCTTCTACTAGCAACCGACCCTCGATATCCCAAGTTTAGCAGGTTCCTGTCCCCTGGCTGGATCCCTGGACGACAAATTGACGTCTCCGATGCGCAATACCACGTCTTCCGAACGAACCTCCCGTACATGGGCGCTCTCCTACTGTTCCACCCGTTGTTGAGGAAGCTCTGGAACAAGATAAACCCTCTGCCGGAGCGAAGCCAGGGTGGGCGCAGTAGATTGGACCAGCGAGCGTCGTTCGATTTCACATTCGCAATCTTCTTCCTTTTCGTTCTTCATGGACTTTCAGCGTTCAAGATCTTCTTCATCCTCTGGATCAACTATCAGCTGGCCACCAAGCTTCCCCGAAAATATGTTCCTGCCGCGACATGGATCTTTAATGTCGGAATCCTCTTTGCAAACGAGTTGACCCAGGGCTACCGGCTTAGAATTCTGGCCAGCTTCATTTCACCTCCTACCATGGGCGTGGTGGGGAACAGGGTGAGACCGATCGACTCGGATTTGATGAGCCTCGGAGCCAGCATCGATAATACGTTTAGGGGCCTTTTGGCGAGATGGGAGGTTCTCTTCAACTTGACAATCTTGCGTCTTATCAGTTTCAACCTGGACTACTACTGGAGTGTCGATCGCAGCAACTCTAATGCTCTCGAGGTGAGTGACCACAATGTTTTTCAGTTGGAGCTGGAATCTGATCTCGTTCTGATGCTTAAAGAAGAAGCAATTGGACCCAGCAAACCTTTCAGAGAGAGACCGTGTCTCCATCTCGGCCGATCCCAGAGACTTTAGTTTCCGAAACTACGTCGGCTATGCGATTTATGCGCCGCTCTACCTGACGGGACCTATTGTGACTTTTAACGACTTTATTTGCCAGTCAAAGTACCGCGCTGCCAGTATCGAGACGAACCGGACGATTCGATACGGTGTCCGCTTCCTGCTCGTGCTGCTCTCGATGGAGGTGATTTTGCATTACGACTACGTTGGTGCTATTAGCAAGGGCAGGCCGGAATGGGGCTCATACACAGCTGCTCAGCTGAGTCTGCTGTCCTTCTTCAACCTTCACATCATCTGGCTGAAGCTGCTCATTCCTTGGCGAATGTTCCGTCTCTGGGCGCTCATTGACGGAATCGATCCTCCCGAGAACATGGTCCGCTGCGTGAGCAACAACTACAGCACGCAGCGTTTCTGGCGAGCATGGCACCGCTCGTACAACCGATGGCTGATCCGATACATCTACGTCCCCTTGGGTGGTTCCTCGTTCCGCACCTGGCAGAGCACGGCTCGTTCTATCATGACGTACCTCCTCTCTTTCACCTTTGTGGCACTGTGGCACGATATTCAGCTGCGACTTCTGATCTGGGGATGGTTGATTGTGCTATTCATGCTCCCCGAATGGATCGCCGCCTACTTCTTCCCGCCGCGCAAATGGGAGAACAGACCGACAGAGTATCGCATGCTCTGCTGTCTGGGAAGCGTGGGCAACGTACTTATGATGATCTCAGCGAACCTGGTAGGCTTCGCTGTTGGCGTGGAAGGCATGCAGAGCATCATCCAGAGCATATTGCATGACTGGTCAGGTACGTGAAATCGATTTTCGACTAGCTGACAAGCATTACTAACTTAAACAGGTCTTTTGTTCCTCCTTACGGCATGCTCATGCCTTTTCGTGGGCATCCAAATCATGTTTGAGATTCGAGAGTCTGAGAAGAGACGAGGAGTCTTGTTGAAATGCTAGACGAGGCGTAGATATATACGGTGCCGTGATTTCGTTAGAAGGGATATTGTACATGTATTGTAACTGTAATACCGACGGAGCTCTGGTGGGTTAAACATGGGACGACAATGAACGACACGGAGGAATCTGCTTCTATTCCTAGACACAAGCATGTACAGGTGTAACTATTCAATTGTCGAGTGAGATTTCATTATTAGAGATTATCCAATACTTGTCAGCCTCGTTGCTGTCTAATGTCAAACAAAGGGGTATCCTTGACCATCACATAGCCCAACCAGGGGAGGCCGGTATACATTCGTCGAGGCTCACACCAACCAAGGCACAACGCCGTCGCATATCAATCAACACCATAAATGAAACACCCGTGACAAGGGCAATAAATCAGTACATCCTATCCGGCGCCTCGGGAGCGCTGCCAATGGCATACTTGTTGGCGGCAGACGTCATCTCGATATCGTCATGATTGTCGGGCTGCTTGGCAAACTTGCCGTCCTTGCCCAACTTGGTCTCGGTCACCCAGCGTCGGAGCCAGATGATGCACCAGACGATGCAGAAGATGACGACGATGCCGACAGCGATGCCAATGATGTACGCGGCGACAATGCCCCTTCCGCCAACGTCGTTATGGTCGAGGAAGCTGTAGACGTAGAAGCCCTCGGTGGCCTGGGTGATGTACGCCAGCGCGAGGTACAGGGCGAGGATGAGGATCAGCCAGGGAATGTGCACCCACTCTGGGGGGTTCGTTCGGGGGATAAAGATCTCGAAGAGCGCAAACAAGCTGTTGAGGCCATGCTGGCTGACGTTGGACCACGCGCTAAAAGTAACCGTGAACCAGTCACCCTTGTACAGAACAACCCAGTACACAATGGTGACGAGGAACGGGTACGTGACGATGGTTGTGTAGAAGAGCGCGTGTAGCGCTTGAAGAGGACGGGGAAGAGTATCGAGTAGCGGCCGGCCGCGCAGCGCATAGGTGAATGTGTGTATGGCGGCGACAGCAAAGTAGAAGGCGATGCCCCAGTACGTGAGGATGGTGAAGTAGCTAAACGAGTGTCGAACCTCTTCGCAGCCGCCGACCGAGCTATGGGTGCATGTCCATCCGATGATGAAGAAGCGCGTGACAAAGGCGTAGATGGAGATGAGGGCGCGAAAGGCGAAGAGAAGCCACGGGTTCAGCAGCCAAGACGTCTCGAAGCGGTTTGAGGGATCCCAGAGGCCGTCGCCGAACCGGAAAGGGTTCTTGGGCGCCATTTCGCTGGTGCTTTTCGTGTATAGTTGTGGTGTTGAAGTTGACAGAAAGGCCAAAAAAAAAAGCTGGGGGTTTAATTTCCCAACCCCAGAGCGGAGGCGGTCCCTTCAACAGAAGCGCCAACCCCAAACTACTGGATCGTGGGCGTTTTTATTTTTGGGGTTTGGCGTTTTTCAACGGAGGGCTGAGCTCAGATGATGATGACGGTTCCCCCCCCGCCAGATCTTGGTCAAAACTTCCAATGAAGGGCATCGACGTGGCTATTATAGATGCACAAAGCAAGGTTGTTTTCAGGGTTTTGCGGGCATTGAAATCAAGGTTGGGTGCAAGCGTCTGGCCTTGGATGCGGCAGTTCTCAAAAAGGCAACTCTATGGATCATGAAGGTGACGCCGCAGGGCTGACGCGTGGCTGAGCCAACAACCAAGAGAGCGAGCGTCTGCGGCTTGTTGATAACCGCCGAAGAACAACAATGCGGAACAGTTCTAGCTTTATCAGTATCCGGATAGAAGGACACCATTCGTCTAGAATATTTCCTTTTGCAAGCCGTCTGGTATCGGGCTTGATCCACTCGGCCGCCGCAAAATCTCTTGATACCCTTGGATGGACGCCAAGAACCACCTCAACCCAGGCCGAGGAAGTAGCGGGAGAAGCAATAAATCAGCTTCGACAAGCCCAGAACAACACGTGCTCGTACTCAGCGCCAATGCTGCACGGCACAGGAAAGCCGTGGCGTAGAATCTAGGCCGTGCTCTCCCAAGACTGGCCCAACACTATCGAAATGACTATCAACACTGGTTGCAGAGCCATCCTTTGTGTGACTGTTATCAACTTCAAGCCTGGTTATTTCCCGCTGGCAACGAGGACAACTCACCAGAAGGTTCAGCCCAACAGAGAGTTTTCGGAAGCTCCCGCAGGATCAACGGCCTTGACAAACTTGGCGCCACCGAAACGTCGCTACTGAACCTTACTGGCGGTCCTGAAAGATGACCTGTAAATTGCAGTCAATATAGCGGCAAGCCCCTGAGTGGTCGAGCTACGCAGCTCGTCAACAAGGCGGGCTGCCGTCCCAAGAGAGGCGATACAGAGTGTCGGTCAGGGCCCCAGCAACACGCGACACCTTCATCAATCCCAAGCATGAGTTTTGGATACAGACGGCGGCAGAACAAAATAAGCAGGATCAACCCGACACCACGGACCACGGAGGACCCCCTGGAGCTGTCTGGGTCCTCCCGACTGCTGGTCGGTCGACGGAATGAACAGTGCGTCAGCTCCCTGCTGTCAGCTGGGACCCATGACACTTTGCTGGGCGAGGGCAATTCTTCGCGGCTCTTGCTGTCGAGAGGCGTCTGTCGTACCCGTCGATAGCTGCAGTTATCAAAGATTCGCAGGACCCAGGCGCAGGCTGAAATGACAGCTCCCACGTCCCGATCTGATCGAAAGCCCCCTTTTGGCACGACCCAAGCGGGACCCTTTCGAATCCATCCTGGGCTATTGCTTTGTTTGGAAGACTCGAGCGCTGGGCATTGGCTGGAGCGGCGCCTGCAGTCCAGCGTGCCATGGGACATGGGGCCTCTTGATTGTTTGTGCACCACCAGATGCTTCCCCCTGAGCTAGGCCGCGCCAGATGTCGTGAGGATAATTTCGTTGGGCGCTTGCTCGTCGATAGACAAGAAATTAGCTTGGATCGACATGGAGACGATGCGGGATGGCGACATGCCGACGGTGCGAAGCGCGGCAAGCCATGGGATATTCGGCTGATGGCAAGTTGTCCACCTCGAGGGTGGGATTGGTGTTTGACGTGGACTAGCAGACTCTTGGGCATCGAGAGGGTCTGCCCATGATTGGCTTGCAATTGGAGTTGAACCGCCACCAGTTGAAAGGGCCTCTCCACCATTGAGGGACTTGATTTGAACCCAGCCGTGAATTGCATCGAGAACCCAGAGCCTCGGCAGATCTAGAACCATTGATCGCCGCTTACTCG
The DNA here is from genome assembly GCF_026873545.1 of Fusarium falciforme. Classification (NCBI taxonomy): domain Eukaryota; kingdom Fungi; phylum Ascomycota; class Sordariomycetes; order Hypocreales; family Nectriaceae; genus Fusarium; species Fusarium falciforme. Next base: position 5,961,934 of record NC_070544.1, on the reverse strand, counting down.
GGACTGCTGGAGGCCAGGCTTTGTTGACTCGTGCCCAATCAAGGACTGATACCTGCACTCGGTTATCAAAGGCAGTCGTCCTCAATCCACCCACATATCTGGGCATCCATCCATATTGCAATCATCTGGAGTGCTTTGCCGTGTGGTGGCATTAAGCATTTGCTAGGCTGCGGTTGGGCCCGCCAAGCCTCGTCAACCACCCATTTAACCGACACAAGTTGCAATTTCCTTTCATTCTTGTTGTTGAACCTCGGGGGCCTCATCCATTGGGCACGAGATAGATGGAACTGCATTAGCAGGATGTCCTCCATCACGCATCGTAACCCGTTGGATGGCGAAGAAATCGAAAACTCAGCTCCACCATCGGGGAGCTGCAGTGAATGAGTGGACTGCCCTGGCGGTGGGGGCGCGCGTCCAAGCCAAGGGGCCCTCTCAGGGGCACTGGGGCACTGGGGCCTCAAGGGGCATCCAGATGGTACCTGCGTTTAGCGGCTGTTAGTGGTTGCGCCGTCCGCCAAGACCGCCGTTGGTGGATGGCCACTTGCTGGCGTGGTTCAGGCTCAGGGGATGAACGAGAAGAGTGCGAGAACGAGAGAGAAGCACGTACGCTCTAGCACCTGGAGCCCAGCCTAGCCCATCCCATCCATCCCAGCCCAGTCCAGTCCAGCCCGTGATTAAGGTGCATGACTGAGTGACTGACGGGCAAGAACAACGGGCAAGCAAAAGAAGGAAGGAGGCGAAGCCCCCGGGCATGGGCGTGTACGCGTCAAGGATTGATTCAAGGGAAAGAGCAACCAGCCAACCTTGCTTGCCAGTATCAATTCATCACTTCCATCCCATCCCGACTCTCGGGCTTCTCCTTTTTTTTTCTTCCTCTTCACCAGCAGCTTGGAACCTTCATCCTTGCCCCTCGGCCTGCGCGTCTTTTCCCTACAAACCCTACTTCTGTTTAAAGGTTCGTATTTTCACGCTGCGAATTAGCAGGCGGATCCTTCATTTTCTTGCCTTTTTGTGGGCTGCGGCTACCCCGGATTGTCGACCCGAACCCCTCGACAGCCAAACAGTTGCTTGCTTGGTTGCTTGGCTTGGGCGGCCTGCCGACCTACGTACCTATTTGTGGCCTCTTGGGTCCCTGATCAGCTGATGATCCATCCCCTTTGCAGACCAACGCTACAGATAGAGCTGCGACCTCTTCCCAGCTTCCCACGTTCCCGCCGATCTCTCCCAAGCTTTTGCGCCTCAACGAACCTCGACTTTTTGGATAACCTCGCACCGCGCACCCGTTGCTGAAACCGACCCGTCTCTTGCCGTGCTCTACTCCCGTTGTACCATGGCTCTCTCCGTTGCTTGAATCTTGGCTCCCGGCGGCGCTTTCACGATGCGATAGACTCCCCCTCCTTTGTCTCCAACTGCTTCCACTCGTTCGCTCGATACGCTGTACGACGCCGCCTCAGCACAAAGATTCGCTCGACGCTCTGCACAACATCTGCATAACCGTTTCCGTTGTCGCTTCGATAACGCCTTTGTGTTGCCGCATTTAACGGCTAGACGGCTTCCTGCAGTTTCTCGATTTCACATACCCTCGACGCAGCCACTCCCCGCGCCGATCCCATGATGTCCTCGGCCGTCAGGCCCGCTTCAGAAGTGTCTATCTCGGCCGTCGGCACCGCCACCATGGCTCCCACTACGCTGCCGCCGTTGACATTCAATGACCCTGGCGACCTTCGAATCGTCCTCGTACCAACCTCTGACGATGGTGACACCGTTTCAGAACACCCACCTTCGGTGGTTAACCACCGATTTTCGACCGATAGCTACAGGTCCTACAAGGCACCAAACCAAGACATCCCGACACACCCCGTCCCGGCCATGCAAGAAGCCTTTGCCGAGTCTTTGGACGAAGTCACCAGTGGTGGCGATGGGCCCGGTAAACCCAAACTAAGAGACCTCGACGCAAAGGGGCGTCGAGCGAGGCTACTTGAGCAAGACGCCGAGGATGAGCCTTACGACACGACATGGCGTTATCGGCCGGGTCAGCAGCAGCACGAAATGTACAAGCTCATTTCGCAAATCACGTTTGGCGTCTACCTCCTTCTTAACAGCCTGGCTGCCGACAATGGACAGGTCGTGACGATTCTTCAGGGGCATATCGATGAGGTGGACGAGTTTCTTGAGGTGATGCTTGAGGACTTTGCCCAGGCCCACAAGGATCTCACAGAGCGTATTGCCCATCTTCAACTCCCCATGGCCAACAGGCAGGCTTTTGAGGGTATGCTAGAGGATCGCAACTTTCGAGCCCAGATTCTGTCAGGGAACGAGAAGATTGACCACATTCTTGCCCGGACCAATGCCGCCATGAAGCAGTGGGACGACGATATCGATGCTGGCCTCCGATCGAGCGAGGCGTTCATGGAATGGCTCAATGAGCAGAAGGACACCAAGTGGCCAGACTCTGAACCAGATCTGAACAGCATTTTTCTAGCCATGAAGGGCAATGCCGACGGCTGGCTCAACGCCTTTGACGAATTGAACAATCAAGCGCAGGATCTAAACGGCTTGATCATTAAGCTCATGACCATTGTGGCCGAGATGGAAAAGACGGCCGGCGAGGTCAGCCGTAAAACTTGGGTATGTTGATCGTTGACATTCGCCAGCACCAAGGCTAACAATCTACAGGCAACCATTCCACCCTTTTCCTTGCCCGTGAATGCACCTCGCGAATCAACAGCAAGCTCCTCCTCACCGTCGATCAAGTCGGATCCCAAGTCCACACCTGTGGCTAGCATTCGCAGCTCCAAGTCGACTACAACCCTCCCGGCTGCCAGCCTCAAACCTAAAGACCCCGAAGTCAATACTCTTAACGACGTCAGCACTCTTAGCGATTTCCCTCTGCCAGGGGCGGCTCCTTTGCTGCCACCAACTCGGTTCACCCCTCGTCCGTCACCGAACCTCAGTACCCCATCCTCATCTTCTGGGCCCAATCTCAGCGCTTCGTCACCCGCATCCTCTGGTGCTACCACCCCTAAGGCGTCTGTCACGGAGGAAAAGCAGGAGGAGCCCGAAGCCGGTGATGATCTTGGCGGACTTGACGATGGACCGTTGTTCATCCTTCAGCCACGAACCTACACGCCGCAACCGCCTGCCTCACCCGTGGCTAAGAGCCCTGAATCACCCAAAATCGAAGAACAAATCCAAAGGCACACTCTTACACAATCTGTCCGGGAATCAGTAGGATTGGAGAAGAGGACATCTTTGCGGCAGCGTGTGTCTCAGAAAACAACACCGCCCGTCTCTATCCAAATTCCTCCAAGGAACACTATTGAGATACAGTCGTCGCTGCGGCCATCTCCTGGAGGCATAACGCCACGTACCTCGAAATCGCAAGCTCCCGACTACTCACATGCCTCAGATCTTGAAGCTTACCAGCCTCATCGTCTTCCTCGAGCCACCTCACACGCAGACTTTGGAGCTCCTGTGCGTCCTCTCATGCCCTCGCCTCATTCTGAACACCACCAATTTTATCATAATACGATTCCCGTCCGTGCATCACCCCACTCTCCCCTGCAGCAGAGGCCGCATACTGCAGGTCCGGCCGATCAGTACCATCAATCGGGATATTTCCCTGGCCACCAACGCAACCAGCCATCTCGAATGGGTGCCATGAGCACGCTAAGCAGTGTGACAACGGCGACTTATGACGATGCTGCTACCGTGACATCGCGGGCTACAACCCAAGCTGGAGGCAAGCGGGTTAAGAAGAAGAAGAGTGCCTTTGGATGGCTCAAGAAGGCGTTTAGCATGGATGAGGACGAAAAGGCAGAGTATGAGGCACGCAGAGCCATGCAGTACCGCGACAACTACTACGATGGGCACAGCCCCAAGTTCTTGGACGGAAAGAGAATTCGATAACTCGCTGGGAGCGAGTGTCTGTTGGAAACCTACCTATACTTACCTACCTACCTATTGGGCCTAACATGCCGCCCGTTTCACGCAAAGTCGTTTTTGCGAATTGATACCCGGCGACAGCCATCGCCTGATTTTGCAACATCAGCCATCATCTCATTATCATCATCTTGGATCTACCCTCCATCACATTTACAAATCACATCTCAACATGCCTGACGGCATAGGATACTTGGCCTTCTTAGGCATTCACTCATGGATGCCACGAGTTCTGGGAACAGTCATTGTTCTTCCTTCCCCATCTACCTAGTATATCATCTTGGTCAGCTGGCACTGGAGGCGTTTCTGGCTTGGGTTCTGTGGTAGCCGACGTTGTTAATCTACTATGGCAATCTTGTTTGTATGGACTGGATTAGCTGAATACTCTTTGGATTGGACACTGGGGGCGATGCTGGACAGTAGGCAGCTATGTAGTGAAGCCCCAACATGGGGAAATTATGACATTGAATGCAGGGAATGCCTGCGAAAGTATGTAATGAGTGCGACCATGACGGCGTGGCCATGGCTGGAAAGTGTGATATCCGATGTCTAAAGATGCACCCGGCTTGCTTCATTTCTGTCGTCTTGTAAGTGCGATTGAGGATGGAATTATGTACATGAAATGCACGCCTTGAATGTAGACCAACGGACATGATATACAAGGCAAGGCATGTATGCCATCACTCGCTGAATCCATAGCTCTTGACCCGGCTAAAGAAGAAGGGCTTATCGTTCTTCAAGCCAAACTCTCCCCAATCATCCGTCAACTTGTTATAACTGTAGAAACCGCGCCAGATGAGCTTGTTGTTGCGGGCGCCTTTACCGGCGCTCCGCATCGACAAGTCCATGCGGTACATGTACTTGGAGCCAACACCCTCGGTCTCGACAAAGATGTCACCTTCCGGGTCGCGGTCCCGATCATGCGGGCCGGCGGCGATGGTGGGGCGATCCATGACGGAGGGGTCGTCCCGGTCCGCGGCGGAGGACAAACGCCACCGGCCGCGCAAGGCGAGGGCCATGACGGCCGAGGGGAGGTGGGGGTGCGCGACGTCGCGGTGCAGGTGCAGGTCCTCACGGGTGAGGTGGTGGACGACGTCGGAGGGCTCGGCAGTGGTGAGCAGGCTGATGAGGGTGCCGTCGCGGAAGAAGCGGAGGTAGCGGTAGTAAGTGACGATGTGGATGGGACTGCCCCAGTATGTCTGGTTGGTAGAAATTTGACCGGTACGGACGTAGTTGACGGTGCTGATGTAGCAGCCGTTGAAGCGGATGCGCGGTCGTGAGCGGAAGAGATTCTTCCAGGTTGGGTAGACAGAGGGTGTGAGGGACTCTGTCAAGGCGAGGTTGTCGGCATGTCGTCGTTGAGCTATCTCGGCAGGACTTATGACAACACCGTCGACAATTTCAATGTCGTCTTGCTCTTCCTCTGGGAGGTCATCCCATTCAATGCCCCTTTCGAAGCGGTACAGCATAGCGCTGAAGCCAACCTCCGAACCCATAGCAACTCGGCGCCAGATGCGCTGCTCAGTTGCTACGAGGTAAGCCAGTCGCTTGCACACCCTAGATAAGCGGGCAAAGTCGCCAACGTCCGCAATGGCTACATCGCGGAGGATGTGGACGAGAATCTCATCAGGGAGATCAGCCAGGGGACATGGCGGCTGGGGCATGCCCTCTACAGGAGGCGGTTGAGGCTCGATTTTGAGACCGGAGAAGCTGGCGATAAGCTCGCCGATGGGCAATGGCTTTACTTCTTCAGCTTCATCGCCCTTGGCGGGCTGTGATGTGGTGGTGGTGGATGTCCTGGTAGCTGTTGGTGAAGTTGGCCTTGGCGCCGCCTTTTGTGGGAAGTGCTTCTCTCGATATCTCCGATCAACGCCATTGTCAAGCTGTAAAGGTCAGCATTAATTCATATCATGAGAAAAAGAGACGAACCCGGTAAGCCTTGCGGTACAGCTTTAGACTATCGCCCATGTTTCCCTGAGCCTCCTTGTGCATAGCTTCCTCATAATGATCAAGAGCCGAAACCAGCTTCTTCCCCGAGCGTCCATGATGCACCTCACCCACAGGACGACTGCTCAAAGTCGGCGACTCAGGCGCAGGCTCATCAAAAGATTGACCCTGCAGGTAATCATCGTCGTTATCGTCAGCCCCCGCAGGAGGAGGAGCATGCCTGTGCGACACAGGGGGTCCGTGGTGAGACCGTCGCGAGGGTCCAGCCGTAGACTGCTGCTCGTCGTGGTGGTCCTCGTTTCTGGTCCTGAGATCAGAGATCCATTGCTGACGGAACGACTCTAGCTCCGAGTTGAGCTCTTGATCGTTGGAGGAAGTCATGATGAGGAGATGTGTTTTGTCCGATATGTCCGAAAGGTGATTTGCAAAGCGGTGTCTACAGAGGATTCATGATTACGTATACAACTTATAGATGAAGAATTTCAAGCGGTGAAGCGTTTAATTTGTTTGAGCTTGAGTAGGTTGCCGCTTGACTCAGAAGGGGAGGAAATCAATTGAATGCAGGGGGTAAGGAGAAGAGAGTAATTGCTTAGGTGTGATAACGTCTACGGAGTAGACGTGATGGATGATGCAAAGAGTATCGGATCCAGAGGATTGGTCAGGAGGATGAGCAGGGATCTTGGCCGGATGCAGTTCGCCGCAAGAGTCATCAATTGACGGTGGACAGATTGGGACTAGTCGAGTTGGAACGGAGCGGAAAAATGTGGTCCGTTGGAAACGTGTTGAACGGTACAACAGTCACCTCGAGGGGGGTTAAATTTGCAGTGAATCGGGGGCTGGCGAACCATCCTGGCGAACCAGTACCACAGTGGTGCTGAAAGGTACAAATGATTGCCTTGTTACGCAGAGCCTCATCGTCGTCTTGAAGGGGGTTAAATTTGCAGTGAAGGTAAAAAAAAAAATTCGTGATATAAGTCCTCAGAGTCCCGCAGCCCTCCACGGATAGTAAGAGTGACCGCCCGCGTAAATGTTGACATCCACATGACTGAAGCCCACTAAGTAAGCCATCTAGAGCCATGGTTAAGCAAAGGGGTGAAGGATAGACCCCGCAACAGTCTGTAATTTTGACATGCCTTGCTAATTATCGCTACGGGTTTGCATTTCACAAAGTCTCTGCAAGGAACAAGACTGGCATCGCCCATTGCTTGACTACACGGGCATGAGATGGGCTTTGCAGCTTTCTCGCCAACATGACACCAGTTGGGAACTAGATAGTATAGCTTTGTCGTCTGGGCTAGCGACCTTATGAAGCCATCTGCTCAAAGCTCTTGAGCATGCATCATGCCATAGGTAGTTCCAGACAGCGGCGGGGTCGATTTCCTCTCCAGAACCCGATGTCGTGAACATCTAGACCATCCCCATTAAGCAGCCCCCACACGGAGTTGGCCATGACCTTGGTGGCATGATGGCCTTGCCCTAGCGATAATCTGAGGGCACGGCTTCAGTCATCTGGGACGATTGTGCACCATGGTACGACGACCCATGGACAAAGGAAGCGTGGGATATCGTATTTCCCCTTGTAGTTTCACTCCGCTTTCAACTCCAAAGCCCTGAAGGAGGATAACCCTAGGTTATAGCAACTCGTCAGTCATTTGGGCATGAATGCAGACTACCACACCAACAAGTCCCAAAATCCGGGAGCTATGTACTACTGTTAATGTCCAGTGGGTGTTCCAGCAAGCCACAGAGGGGAACAGTGATTGGACAACTGGGGAGAGGAGATGAGCTGAGCCATCTGGACTGATTATCTTATCCATCAAACAGCTTGGCGACCCTTTTGACCTCTGGACCCGACGTGGGCCTCGCCAAGCCAATCAGATTGCAAAGTGACATCATGCCGGAAACCCGCGGCTCTTTGTCCAAGCGGCAGCTCAAGCAACAGCTGGCATCGATTGGATCCAATGGCCAATGGAGCTCTGGCGGGCAATCGCAAGAGGGCGCGTCCACTAATTAACTCGGTCGGTAGGCACTCACACTGTACGTACCTGCGTGTGTTGAGGAAAAAAAAGTGTCGATTCGTCGCCGAGGCTCCGAACCCCGGCGTGTGCAAAAAGCCGGGGGGCGATGTCGCAGTTTTTTTTTTCCCTCGTCGTCATTAATAAACAAGGACGAAGGAAAAAGAAACGGTAGAAAATCGCGACAATTTTTTACGGAAACAGAAGAGAAGCCAAAGCGTATCCGTAGATTATCTCCACCTTGAAGCTGTTCGACTTATTAGTTGGGGCATTTGCTCAAGAGACGATACTAGCCGACAGCCCGACCGATTCTCCTCCGACCGGCCTCGGGGATTTCCTCCGGATATTGGAGTCCTTTTTTTTTCCCTCTCCTCACTTTTACCCCTTGAGCTCTGGCGTTCCAGGCAGAGACAAAAAGGTGACGGAAGAGGCTGCTTTTATTCCGGCTGCAGTAATTAACGGCTGGGAGCTTCGGTCTTGTTCCACCGACCGATGCCTTCGAAGCCCTTGGATCGATCGCCACTTGCTACTAAGACAAGACCTCCACCAAAAAAGCACTACTCAACCGAGTCATCGTCATCGACGCCTCAGGTCTTTACTCTAAACTTGCTCCTTCAACTATCCATCTGATTTCTTGATCCTCTTTGTTTTTTCCCATCATATTCCGGCAAACCATGAACCAGACCTTCTAAGCCTGAACAAGAGACACCCCCGGCTTCCCACAATGGCCCCTGTCGGAGCAAATCGTTCCGGCGGCTTCGACCACCACCACGATAACCAGCACCACCACCATCAGAGCCCGCTCCAGGCCGACGACGACTTTTCCCTCGCACACATGATTGATACGGAGCCCAACGGTCCCGACAATGGGGGATCGCCGTCTGCTGTTGGCGCTGGCGCTCGAGGTCCCGGCAACAACGACGTCGTCGACATTACAGCTGGGCAAAAGATGGTATCGGCCATGTCGGGAAGCCTTCTAACTTCGCTACTCGGTAGGCCTCACTGTCGACAGATACAATCAACTGCGATCTAACAATTTCTAGTCACCCCCCTCGACGTCGTCCGCGTGCGCCTCCAATCCCAAAAAGCCCCCGTCTCGACCGTCGACTTCTCCAAGCTCGCCATCACCACCTCGTCCCTCACGCCCGCTCAGACCGCCGAGCTCGGAATCACATCCTGCTGCCGCGAGGTCTTCTTCTCGGGCGGCAACGCCGAGTTTTGCCTCGCCGCCCCGCGCATCGAGGGCATTGCCGCCGCTCCGCCAGCCGCCGAGTGCGCCGTCGAAGAGGTCCAGCGCCGAACATTCAGCACAACATTTGACGGCTTGCGCAAGATCGCTCGTAATGAGGGCTTCACCACTCTGTGGAGGGGCTTGTCACCTACACTCGTTATGGCTATTCCCTCGAATATTATCTACTTTACTGGCTACGATTGGCTGCGGTACAACCATAGTAGTCCATTTTCGCGGTTCTCGGATGCGACCGCTCCCCTCACAGCTGGATCAGCAGCCCGTGTGCTTGCGGCGACAGCTGTCGGCCCCATCGAGCTGGTGCGCACGCGGATGCAGGCTGCTTCTGGAACTAGCACGACAAATCACCTGGTGGAGACGTTCCAAGGTGTCAAGGAGATGGTGGGCACGCATGGGTATACTTCGCTGTGGAGGGGTCTTACCTTGACCCTCTGGCGAGACGTTCCCTTTTCAGGATTATACTGGTTTGGATATGAGTCTATTCGGTCAAGGTTGACTGACCTTCGGGAACAACGTCATGGCCATGCGCTGTCACTCGAGGATGATTTGTCCGAAGCGCGGAGGAGGTCGCAGAGCCACGAGAACCACACCGAGACGTTTGTCGATGCCTTTACAGCTGGCGCCATGTCTGGAGCTTTCGCCTCATTCGTCACGACGCCCTTCGATGTTGGCAAGACACGGACACAGATCTACCAGGATAGCTCCCGCAACGCCGCCAAGAGCGTCACCAGCAGCACAGCGGTCCAAGCCCCAGAGGAGCGCAATATGGTGCGCTTCCTATGGCACATCTTCAAGACCGAAGGCGCCTCTGGTCTCTGGAAGGGATGGATCCCGCGAACGCTCAAGGTAGCCCCCGCATGCGCCATCATGATCAGCAGCTACGAGGTGGGCAAGCGAGCATTCCGGGGCGTCAACGAACGAGCGCAACTCCAGAAGGAAGCAGGTCGTTCATAAAGATGAAAAAGGAGATTTGTAGAGATGATTCTTTTTTGGCGTTTGGAGGGGGCAGGCGATTAAAAGGGGGAGGGGGAAATGGACACTCTTCTCCTGAATGCGCTTTTTTGGCTTTTTATGAGCGACTTTGGATTTAGACGACGGAGTATCATGGCTATTAAATACCTTGGAGAGTTAAAGTAGATTAATTGTAAGAGTATAAGAGACATGTGTTATGTATAATCCCATGGACCAGAGTGATCCAGCCCTATAGCGCAACGTCGTGTGCATCAACTTGTGCGTTGACAGACATGACGTCGGCAATTTGTTTGGTAGACAAGGTATTAGGTAGAGCTCTTTCTCCATGGCATACGTGAATGTATATAGCCGGTTTATCTATGTATGAACTGTAAGTGATCATCAATGTGATCTGGATGATTTTCCAACTCCCGCTGCCAATTTGTGCGTGATATTCAGTTAACGAGGTCGTGATAGTTCTTGGGCGGAAAAGTGGGACTTGAAGACTTTCACCTTGACCATTTTGAAGCGATAGAACTGGGAGTTTATCGGATACCGACAGACGAGATATTGAAGGCAAGTCATAGAATCCTTGAAGTGTACGTGGAGGAAGTGAGAGTGCCTTGCGCAAAGCTGCGTCCCGCAAACACCCGTCACTCCTCTCTCACTCACCCAACCTCAACTCATCCTCACGTTTACTTACACTCCTGACAGACACCATGTACTCCCTCACCTGCGCCGACGGCCTCTCCTTCGGGTCCGACGTCTATGTGTTAGACATTCATCGCACCGCTGCTGGCCTTGCCTCCATCGCCTCGGACCAGCACCTCTCCCTGCTGGATCCTACCCGCCTCTCTGCTGGTCCTCTGCGCCGCCTGCCAACTGAGCACGGCAACTTGAACTGTCTCCGCGTGTTTGATGCCAACGCCTCCCTAGTTTGCACGGCTGGTGAGAATGGAACTGTGGGTGTATGGGATCTGAGGCAGGGTGCGAGAGTGGCCCAGTTTCAAGGTGAGTCTTTAGATGTTTTGATATAGTGTATATATACTAACCTTTCTCTTAGCCAGCCAAACTCCTATCCTGTCCATGGCATGCAGTCAAGACACAAAGACAATCGCCGTAGGAACCGAATTACAAAATCACACCGCCTCAATCCACCTCTGGTCCATCTCCCTTCATCTCAACTCTACCCGCAAAGCTAACACACCTCAGGGACGTCCGCTCAACCCCATCACAAAAAGCCCACTATCAAGAAGTCCACAGCGACGACGTGACAGACCTATCCTTCAACCCCTCCAACCCAGCAATCCTCCTCTCCGGCTCCACAGACGGACTCGTCAACGTCTACGACACGCGCATCGCGGAAGAAGAGGACCTCACGCTGCAGACGTGCAATGCTGACGCTTCGGTCCACCGTGCTGCGTGGCTGTCGGCTACAGAGGTTGCGGCTCTGTCGCATGATGAGCGTTGTGCGTTGTACGATGTGAGCGAGGAGCGCACGAATGGTGATGCTGTGCAGGATTTTGGGGATATGAGGAGTGTTCTTGGGTGTCAGTACGTCGCTGATATTACGCCCAAGATGGATGGAAGCGGTGCGATTCTCGGCGCCGGAGCTCAGGAGTAAGTTATCCACTACCCCCTTTAAACGATGAGTGCTAACGTGGTCCAGTAAGCAAGCATTCGAGCTTGTCTTTCTCGCCAAGAACCCAAGCGGCGAGGGCTGGGCTTTGGATCGGGATAACAGCGTTGGTCTTCCTGGCGCTCACGGCGACGAGATTGTGCGATCGTTCTGCTTCTTTGATGAGGAGCATGTGGTGTACACGGCTGGTGAAGATGGCAATGTCAAGGCGTGGCGGCCGGGAAATTAATAGAATGCGCAAGATGAAATGTTGGTAAAATAAAAACAAAAAGGCTGGTTTGGTATTGTTGCGAGTATCGTGTTTTATGTACCTCAACACCAAAAATTCCCCATGGTGCATGCATCGCCAGCTTCACATCCTGCTACCAACCACCAACCCAAAAATCTTCCCCAACACCACCATCAAGCCTCCAAAAAACACAAAAAGATATCGCACAAGGTCTACACTATCATGTCCACCCGGCAAAATGGCAAAAAGGTACGTTGGCCAGTGCCGCCCCCATTGGGCCCATGGGACCGGATGGACTCGAACATACCCCCCACCATTCATTGGGAAAACCGGCGGTCTGTAGCTGCAGCTACCGCCATACCGTAAAACCTCTTGGCAGTTTACATTAGATGCGTTTGGTATTGGGGGGTATAAGGCTTTGGTCGGGAGGTGGCTAGCGGGCAGTGCCAGAGGACCGTCAGCTTTTTTTCCAGAGCAGTGCCAGGCGGCAGACTCACCCAATCCCCAGCAGCACAGCTCTTGAAAGGCCAATGACCTGCTTTAGACTCTTCTGCAGTCTCCTTACACCTTCTCAGCCAAACTTGTCATGCTTGCTCTTCACCTTCAACTCCAACAGCCGCTCATGATAATCACCCTCTCTCCTCGCCCTCTTCAGATTCCGCACCTCATCCTCATCCAACCTCCTCCCAGCCGCCTCCTCCAGCTCCCGCCGGCTGATCTTGGCGAGCGCCTTCTCTTCCTTTGACGCGCGCAGCTTGGGCTTGAAGCGCGCCTGCATTCTTATCCGGAAGGTCGTGTTGAACGAGATGACGTCGGCGTCTCCGCGGACCTCGGCAGCTGCAGCTTTGCCAGACTTGGATGGCTTGGTGCTGGGTTTTATGGTCAGGAGGGTATCTCGAAGCGTCTGGAGCTGGAATGTTCCGGGTGTGTCTGCCGTTGGGATGACGTTGAAGGACTCGAGGGGTGATACTGCTTCTGATGTCGCCGATAGCAATCCGATCTTGTCGCAAGAGAGATACCTATCACGCCGTGTAAGTAAAGCGCCTTCTTTGTACACTGGAAACAATAACTCACTTCCCATGATGTCCCTTGAACCGAAAGCTCTCGGTCCCAGAAACACGATTCGCGACCCAAACCTGTCGCACATCATGAGGCTCAGCCGTCGCCGGGTTCCCATCGACAATATTCTCGATCGGTAGCGTAAACACTGTTCCTGAAGGATCGCAAGCCAGCGCAGAAGGTGTATCCGTCGGGAGCACAATCATGACAGGCCCCACGACGTCCCCCGTGGCCTCGGCCGACACCCAGCTATCATCGCCCTCTACCTCATCCACAGTCTTCTTCTGTACATCCGACGGTCCGGCCTCGGTATCGTCGCGAGCGGCCTTTTCTGCGTCTGTTCGCTTGCGCTTCTTTGGCTTCTTGTCGCCCTTGAAGGTCAATGGCTTGACCATGATGAGATAACAATGTCGTACTCGGCGGTTGGCGTCGGGGGGTTGATTTGGGTGGTGAGGCTCTGCGATACGATGCTAGACGCGCGCTCGGGAGGCGGCGAGCTCCACACGGAGGATTGTCGCTTTGGGAAGGTGAATTTTTACGTAAGCCCACCTCCCCGCAACTTTGCATCTGCCGGTGATTGTTTGGAGCAGGTATATATAGAAACTGGGGTATCTACATGTAAATTGATTCTCAAATTATATCTCACTTTAGTTTTGAGTTGAAAGTTGATTATCCTTTGATTCATCATGGCTTCTCAAGCAAAAGCTGTTACCGTCTCACTCCAGGATCTCAAAGACGGTACGTACCCCACCAGCTCATGATGGCCCTCATGATAAAACTGACACGAGTAAAAGGCAACATCCCCTTTGAGACCCTCCAACAAGCTTTTGGCCCAGACTCTCTGGGAATCCTCGTCGTCAAAGATGTCCCCCAAGAATTCCCTGAACTTAGACACCAGGCCCTCTCTTACGCCTCATATCTCGGCAACCTCCCCAAGGATGAGCTTGGTAAGATAAGAACCACAACTCTTCAACCCATTCTAATTCTTCATAGAAAAGCTTGAGAACTCCCGCTCAAAGTATCTGACCGGTTGGTCCCTCGGAAAGGAGACCCTCAAGAACGGTCAGGTCGACACCTTCAAGGGCTCCTACTATGCCAACTGCGCCTTCTACGTCGACCCTACCCTCGAGTGCGCCGTCCCGACCTCCGAGTTCTCCATTGACACATTTCCCGAATATCTTGCCCCCAATGTCTGGCCTCGAGAGGAGATCCTTCCCGGATTCAAGCCCTCCGTGACTACCTTGTGCCGTCTCATCATCGACGTTGCTGTCCTCGTCGCTCGTGCTTGTGATCGCTTCGCTCAGCAGGACATCCCTGGGTATCCCAAAGGCTACCTTGAGCATGTTGTGAGCACTTCAAGCACCACCAAGGCACGTCTGCTGCATTATTACCCCCAGGAAGCAGACCCCGCCGCCAATGAAGGCGACGAGGACGACTGGTGTGCCACGCACCTCGACCACGGCTGCTTGACCGGTCTTACATCTGCCATGTTCATCGACGAGCAAAAGACCAGCCCTGCTGTCCCCGAGGGGACGAGCCTAAACGGCGCCTCCCTACCTCCCCTCGAGGAACTCCCCTCATCCCCTGACCCCTCCGCTGGACTGTACATCAAGTCACGCACTGGCGAGACTGTCCAGGTCAAGATCCCGCGCGACTGCATCGCATTCCAGACGGGTGAGGCACTTGAGCGCATCACCGCTGGCCGTTTCAAGGCCGTGCCGCATTTTGTTAGAGGCGTGAGGCCTAGTGTGAGCGACGGAAAGGTGGCGCGAAACACCCTGGCCGTCTTTACCCAGCCCAACTTGGGTGAGGAGGTGGACATTGAGCAGCACCTCACGTTTGGAGAGTTTGCTAGAGGTATTGTGAGCAAGAATACCGTGTCATAGAGATGCAGTTGAAAGGAAAGAAAACAGAAAACAGGCAAAACCGATTGATCTTGGATTTAGTTTGCATTATCTGTACGCTAGTCACTCACTGTTGGAACGCTACTGTTCAGAGTATCCTCGTTGCACAAGATTGGCTCGGGATGAATGTAAAGATCGTGTTTCTAGCTATATAGACATCTATCTATAAATGCCAAGTTAAATCGTATGAAGGGGCAGTACAGTGACTGCGTTAGAAGTAAACAGTGGCATATAAAATGCCAGGGTTTTCCGGGCATGTATCAGTCTGAGCAGTGCCTCATCTGTTGATGAAAGGGCTTAAAATGAACGCACAAAACATGGGTCGACTAGAGCTATATCTTGACAGATTGGAGGAAAATAACTCAGGCTCGAGAGAAAGTAACCGTCTTTCCCATCACAAACAGCCAATCAACAGCCTGGCGCATAGAGTCCAGTAACCTTGCGAAATTGGCTGGGAAGGCGTGCGGACTGCTGGCATGCGGAGGTGTTGAGTAGGGCACCCCTTAAGCCCAAGCGCCGACGAGACTCATAAAGAAAGCCCCGAAGAACACAAGCAGACAGGCATAGACACGCTTGCGGCCACGCAGGAAGCGCCAACTCTCATCGCTGAGGAAATCCTCGGAAAGCAGCTCGACAAGGGACGCAAAGGTGAGAAGTCCAGCCGAGATGGCATTCATGACACCGACAACAATGAGACCAACCTCGGAGTCAGGGCTGTAGAGCATGTGGGTAGCGAGTCCAATGGCTTGTCCAAGGGGAGTAGTGCATCCGTATGCAAGGGCCATGAACCAAGGCTGCAGTTTGCCCTCAGGCCACTTGATGGCTGCAATTCGAGATCCGAGAGCCAGACCCTCAAAAGTCTGGTGAAACACAATGGCGATAAGCAGAATGATAAACTCGTTTCCAATCGACACGCTAAGGGCCATGCCGATAAAGACGCTGTGGAAGAGGATACCAAGTTCGAGCAGCACGCACTGGAGAAGCTCCTTGCGTTGCTGCTGCTCCGGGGACAGAGCAGGCACCTGTAGGGACTCGAGGCTCGTCTCCTCGAGATGTTTTCTTCCTGACTGAGCATTGTCGTCGTCTTCGCAAGCCTCTTCTTCGAGGTTTTGCATCTGAGTTCTCTCATCTCTGCTGTTGAGAACAGACAGGCCTTGTCCGATGCTTGAGGATCGTCCGCGGAGGGGCCCCATATCACGGATAGGAAGCATGCCTACGCTTCCCATGCATCCACGACCGGTGTGTGCCTGCTGGCCGTTGCTGTTGGCAGACGTAATTTCAACAGGAGGAACATGTCGCGAAGGGTGAAAGACCATTTCAATTACAGTGACGAGGAAGATGGCTGCAAGAGCAATGGCGCCTGGCATAGCAGGGTAGTCCTGGTTCCAGAAGCTACTGAGGCAAGGGTCCCCGAGAGAGATGAAGGCCGTGGGAAGCAGATGAACGAAAGCTGTAGCGATGAGAACGCCGGTACCAAAGTGGCGCACGGCAAAGAAGAAACGGCTTGGGATTCTTAGGCCTGGGAACTTGGTGGCCAGAACAGGAAACGCACAGCCCAACGTCGAGACAAACAGGATGATGAAGAGAGCTCCGACGTGAAGAGGAAGGTTATAGTCTTCCTTGTCAACGCCTCCCTTGGCGCAAGTGTTTCGCTTGCGGAGGGTCGAGAAGTGGTCGACAACCAGTGACTCCTGAGGCTTGGGCGACGGTGCTTTGGCGACGGGGGAGGGCGAGGGCGTGTTCCAGGACGAGAGAATCGTAGAGACAACAAGGACAGAGAGGACCCAGATGGTCCAGCTCCAAATGTGCGAGGCACATGACGAGAGAGCGCCTCGAGGAAGACGGCTGTGGTCATCACCACCAGCGACCGTCTTTAGACGCGAGGACAGTCCTAGGCCTGTCAGTATACATGACAAGAGGTAGGTGGATCGAGGCTTGATGGTGTTGAAGGAAGGGACAAGGAAAAGAACTACGTACCCGAGATACGGGACAGTCGTCCCGCATCGTTGGGAGAGCCCTTCTCGGGCTCGGAAGCTTGATTCCCAGATTGATTACTGCCATCACATGCACCCAAGAGTGACCCATTACTGCCACCACTCCCATCATCCTGGTCAGCATCGACATGCTCGCGCAGGTTGGAGATGCCATTGAGGTCCTGGCGCGTGGTGTGGGATGCGGCCAGAGGCGAAGGGCTCTGGTTCCAGGTGAGGTGTCGGTAGAACGACTCGTCCGCTTTGGAGAGGCAGATCATGGTGAATACTTGTTTAAGTTATGATGCCGCCGTAGTGGAGATGTCGTCCAGTCAGGGAGAGAAGAACTCGCCGGCCTGTGCTACTTGACAAGCGGACCACGTTCAGAATCAGAAATTGAGCAGGTCAAGGTAGTTCAATGTCTATGATGAAAATAAATTGAGGGGGAGGAAAAGGTTGTAGATCAAAGACAAACAGATCTAGCCGTTGGATCAAGCTTAAAAGACAAAAGGGTTGCGGAGGAAAAGTTAAAAACGCCGGCTTATGAGTGGGCGAGCAATCATGAACCTTACAGTTACGGGCTAGCGAAACCCGGGGGCAGGTCGTCACCACCGCCGGCCGTACCTGCCCTTGCGCCTTGGAAGCTGGGCAGCTGGGGGCTATGAAACTAGAGGCAATCGGAAGCTGCGACCCCGGTTTTGCCCGCGTGATGATGGAGCCCACCACATGGCTCAGGGGTACGCGACACGAAGTACCTGTTCTTAACTTACCTAAGGTGAACTTGGTTGGTTCGCCGCCGGCGCACTCTCTGCCCGCGGGTATATACGGGAGATGGTACGAGCTACCTTTGTACCGCCACAGTTAACCCCCTCCTCCGTAACCTGCTCTCCCCCGTAAACACCCCGTCGGCTCCCGGCGGCCGGTGGTCGTCCGGGTCTAGGCACAGTCAAGGGCCCGGGCGGCGTTGGTCTCGGAGGACCTCCGTGGCTAACTCCATAAATAAACCATGTTTTTTTACGCCCCTAGTATTCGATCACTTGATGGAAAGATAAAAAAAAAAAATTGACGGTGGAGCTGACGTCTTACGTATGAAACAAGGAGGACTCATCTAGATGCGTTCTCCCCAGCCGGGGGGAAAGGTCACGTTGACAAGATTCCATCGAGCGAACTGAGACGGAGGGGCCACATTCCGTATCTCGTGCGGGGGAGAATACGCCAGTCGACCTTGATTGTCTTGGCTCAGCGTATTCGGTGAGCCGAGGTGAGGCCACAGTCAAGGGTCAATCGATCACATCTGCGCTGCGCTGCAACACTGATGCATTCGGCGCTGTGCAGTGCATGCCACATATGCAGGAAGGCGAACTTCGGAACGCAGTTCTGTCGGTGACGATAATTCCACAATTGTTATCTCGTTGATAGACTTGAAGGTCCAGTCGATAACTGTACCCTGGTCACTCGTCAATGACTGCCGTGATCGGCGAGCATGTCATCCAGGCACCGCGCGGACATTGTCAACTGCCGCATCTCACACACCTTGATTTTGAATTCATATTTAGCAGAAATCTTGTGTTCCATGCTTAAATAGAGTGTCAATGAGATAGGTAGCGCTGAGACAATGCCCATCTCCATGAGTAAAGACTGACTGGCGCTGACTAAGGCACCTTATCAGTTTCGTGATCTCACCGAGCGCTGACATCATGTCCTCCCATTGACCTGAATATAACCTCAGCGACACCTCCAGAATCAACATCTCACACAAGTAAAACTCTCTCAAGTCTGACAAAGATGGCCCTCCCTCCCAAATTCGCCGGGCACAAGCTCCAATTCGCGGCCCCTCCTTCGGCCCCCTCTGCCGTAGCTCACACGACTCACACGCTCGAGTTCTACCTCGACTACTGCTGCCCTTTCTCCGCCAAGATCTTCCGCACCCTTCGGTCCGCCGTCATCCCGGCCATCGAGGCCAACCCGGCCTGGGCCTCGAGCCTGGTCTTTATCTTCCGCCAGCAGATCCAACCTTGGCACCCGTCCTCGACGCTCATGCACGAGGCCGGTCTCGCCGTGCAGCGCCTGGCCCCCGAGCGCTTCTGGGACTTCAGCGCCGCCCTGTTCGACGAGCAGACCTCCTTCTTCGATGTCAACGTGGTCAACGAGACGCGCAATGCCACCTACCGCCGTCTCGCCAAGGTGGCTGCCAAGGTGGGCGTGGACGAGGAGCAGGTGTACAAGCTGCTCGAGATCCCCTCGCAGCCGGGCGAGGACGGAGCGCTGAATGCGGGGAACCAGGTCACAAACGACCTCAAGGTCATCACCAAGATGAACCGTCTGATTGGCGTGCACGTCACACCGACTGCCGTGTATGACGGCGTGGTGCAGGACGTCAGCTCGGGATGGACCAAGGAGCAGTGGGTTGAGTGGCTGGAGAAGAATGTCGTTTGACTACCAGAAGAGAGGAGCAAGCTCTGATGATATTAATGAATTCGCTGATCATGAACAATGAATGCATTTTGAATGTCTCACGAATCGCCATGTGTGTGGTGTCAATATTCAATCGCCATGTGCCAATATGTCGTAGCCCCATCACGTCCCGAGCCGCGTCTTTCCCAACCGGGATCTTTTCGACTTCATCCGCATGAGCCTCTCATCCGGCAAAAAACACCAATCACACGGTCAATCGCCATGATACAGCTAAGAGCAGCGCTTCCAAGGCTACGGCCAAGCCAATTGACACCTTTATCACACCAAATAGCACCCTTCCAGCCCATCTCTCTCACCCGTTCCCTCCGCCGATCACTGCAGAAATCTCTACAACAATCTCAACGACGGTGCTACGCCAAGCCTGCCACCCCAGCTCAAAAGACCAGCCGGATAGAGGATGAGCTTAAACGCCAGGCCAGAGCAGCTTCAAAGAGTAACAAGGAATTTGGTGCGTAAAACCGAATGAGCAGTGTCGAGAAGTGTGCTGACGCCCAAATTAGAGCTCCCGGAGAAGCTCATCATCTATCATGCCGGCACAGGACGTACAACATTTTTGGCCATGGTCAAGATCACGACCCTATTTCTCGGAGCATTCTTTTGTTTCATAGTTGCACCGAGCTACATCAAAGCAGACAAGCCCGAGTGGGAGACTGCGAGTGGTATGTCACTCACTCCTCGTCTCATATTACCAGCCATGAGATACCACATGTATCACGAGACACTAACACAGACTAGTCGTGCTCTGCGGCATCATCCCCATCTTCTTTGTTGCCTATACAACATCCCCCTTTGTCACTCATATCCATATCCATCTCCCCCCATACGCCCGTGCCTCGCGCACCATCCTTGAGCGCTTCGTCCGCGCCCTCCCACCCTCGACGCCTCTCACCCTCACCACCATGAGCGCCATCTCCAAGCCCCGCTACAGCAGCATCCAGGCAGGCGATCTATCCCCCGTGCGCCGCCGCTTCGGCCTCGTCAACTACGTCCGCGACACGACCGAGGAGAACGCCAAGCGTCGCTGGTACATGTTCCGAGCTGTCGGCAAGTTCTACGTCCAGGACAAGCGGCAGAGGAAGGTGAGGTATGAGAAGAAGACGGACAAGGTCGATGGGTGGATTTGGGATGCTATCAAGGAGCGGATTGACAAGAGAGCGAACAAGGTCTAAACAAGACCCCCCTTTGTACTTCTTCACCTGTTTTGTACAGCCCTGCCTCATGTATCACCACCTCGACATATCGCGTCGTGTATCTAAGATGTCACAACACCATACCAAACCATCCCCATTGCACCGCCAGTCACGATAGCAACCGGTGGACTCACTCCCAGCCACATGCTCCCAAAGAAGCTAGTCGCCGTCGTCACAACCCACCAAGGCTCAACCGCCAGACTGGTCCCGCTGCGATAGCCCTCATCAATGTATCCAATCTGCCACAACCTATACACAGCCGTGTAAATGAGACCGACCGCGGCCGCGTTCACGCCTCGAACCGCAGCCTTGACCCATCGCCATTGTCGGATCGTGCTCCAGAGACCCATAGTTCCGTGGACGAGCACCAACCCTGGGAAAAAGATGCCCACGAACCCAATGAGAGCACCAGCCACAGAGCTATACCCGCCGTTAATGGCCGTCAGACTTCCGAGGTAGACGGCAAAGTTGAAGTTGGGACCCGGAAACGCCTGGATCAGCGCAAGGCCGATGAGGAAATCCCTAGGACTCACCCAACCCTCAGCAACGACATACTCACGCAGCAGCGGGATGACAACAGGGCCACCGCCAAAGATGATGGTGCCTGCGAGGTACATGTTGGCAAAGAGGCTGTAGAGAAGCGGCATGTCAGGGATGGTGCCGCGCAGGACCATGACGACGATGAAGCTGGTGAAGAAGAGGCCGATGATGAATAGGCCTAGCTTCCACGACATGTTGAGGATTCGGCCTTGAGGAATGACCCGTGGCTCTTCGGCGGTAGACAGTATAGACGCCTCCTGAGATGTGCGTTGGTCTCTGGCAGAAGTGTTGCTCCGTCGCGAAGTAGCTGGTTCTCCCGCCTCTGTTGATGTTCCTTGATCGACACGAACAGGCTCGCCATTTGGCATCTCGATAGCCGCCTCCTCTTCTCTCCTTCTCTGTCTCTTGACCAGGGAAACAATCTTCTTCACAGGACCATGCAACCATCGATAATCATGAACAATAGTTGCAACTCCGCAAAGCACCATCAGCACGGGGAAGTACCAGAGCGCATTGTATAGCATGCCCGCCGAGGCACTCAAGAAGACAACAACACGCGTCATGCGATCCGTGATAGCCTTTTGCGACAGCTGCACCGCCGCGAGCACGATAATGCCGACGGTTGCGGCGTTCAGACCGGAGAGAAGAGCATAGACTTGACGGGGGAGGGATTCGCCAATGTTGGAGACGCCGATGGAGAGGGCGTACATGCCGATAGCTCCGGGGAGACTGTAGCAAAGAGTGAGCTTGTTGTCTCGTTTCGAGCAACAAAGAGTGCAAGTGTAGAGCAAGCATACCTCCAGATGAAGAAGCCTAGTATCGCAGACCAGAACCCATCATGAATCAAATTGATACAATAATGCATCTTTGTGCTCGCCGGCCCGGAAAGGGCCTGGCACACGCTGAAAAGCTCCTGATACTGTCCAACTCTGTCAACATCCACGATGCTAGACAAGACATAGTAATCAACTCACCACCTGTTCATCCAGCCACTGCAGCTTCACCGTGAACTTGTCATAAAACTACCCAACCCAGTTAGCAACTCCCTCGCTCTAAATCCAAAGGATTGACCCACAATCTTAAAGTGCACAGGCGGACCCCCGAACGAGGTGAACCCCATGTGCCAGTTCTGCCGCACCGTGCTCCCAAGCCTCTCCGCAGGCACGCACCCACGATCTTGATTCGTCATGGTGCTGTAGTTTGTCGACAAAAGATGTAGCTACCGTCTTCAACGCATGAAAGATTGAGAAATTGCGCAGAGGCTGCCAGACTTGGGGCAGGCGAGGTTATAGGGGACGAGATGGACGGGGGCTATTGCGTGCTCGCCAAGACTGGCTTGACGCTTGGTGGGCATGGGCCGCTAGTATCATCACTATGACTCTTATTTCAACTCCTCCATTGGAAGCGAGGGTAGGGTCAAGCACGTCAAAATCCCAATACGAGAGAATCTAACAAAGCCTAGGCACCCTGTTGTGCCACCCTGTTATTTCTCAAGATCAATGGATTAGGAAGCCCATGGCGAGAACACATGATAATGAGCACTGTTCCGCAGCTATTGACGTCTTTCCTCCATACCACCTCACATCTCGCGCGGGGTTTAGCGGCTCCTTGGCAGCCCTTGAATGAGTTTAATTCAACGCCATCCAGACGCCATGTCATGAGAACAAGAGCCTGACAATCACACCTCACTTGGTGTTGCTCAGCTCTCGTGTCCCAGTCACTGTACCTGTGAGGCCTCGAATATCTTCATCTCTACTAACGACTCTACCATCATCCGCAGTTGGCAAATACATTCAACTTTTCATTTACACTACAGACTCTGAATCAACACTATCTTAATGTTTTCTTGCATACATTCACCAAGTTCATACTCTGCGCAATGGCCGCTGATTACACGCAACTTTGGTATTCGTGTTGCAACCGATAATGTCAAGTCCATTGCTCCCGAGACCTTTTCCCTGCCGTCCAGGTTCTCCTCGAGATTCCCCCCTTCACCAAAAAGACAGGTATTAATACATTGATGTTGCGTATCCGGCCGGAAAAAAGAGCTCCCTTTTTTTTTCTCGCCCATCAGGTCATCATGGTGGGTTCGAAAATCAAACGCCCCCATCATAGCTCGTTAATGCTCCCCATCAAATCCAAACCAGCACAACTATTCACAAGTCTTTCACAATCCCAGATACAGACGCCATCTTCCACTTCTGACTCGGTACCATCCATCATCATCATACAAAAAGACACGTGTTCAGGGGACGTCTCCCAAAAGGAATGTGCTGGGGAGGTTTGAAACCCTCCCCCACTCCAACGCCAACAAAAGAAAACTGGCGGCCGTGCCAGCAAGCCCTGGTCCGCGCAATGCTCCAACGTCAGGTCGCAAGAGGGATTATTCGCCCAGTCAGGTCCAGCCTCATGGGGATATCGCCTCCGTGTTTGTGTGTGTGTGTGTGTGTGTGTGTGGCTTAATCAGTAGCCCTCATCTTTCCTCCTTCAATGCCGCTTCAATACCGGACCGTCGTAGTCCCAGGGACGCTTGTTTACCCCTCCCTCGTAAACCGAAGCAACAGACTCCTGCCACATGGCCGGTGTGACGAAATTCGGCACAGGGGCTGTCGAATATTGTGACGGCGACAATTGCTGCGATCCACTTGGTAGAGAAGCCTGGACCGCATGGATATCCTGAATGGTAGGGACTTCCGTAGCACCTGAGGACGAAGCGTTAAGAGGGCTGGTCTGAGGTGGGGTGGTAGTGGTCTGTGAATGAGTAGGCGTACCAAAAGTCGTGTTCCATTGTCTGGGACTTGTTAGCACAATCTATACACCGACAGATCTTCTGTCAGGGCGTTGATAACCTACTCAAAAATTCTTGACGGATTCCATCCGGGCTGATCCGTGAGCGGCATGCTTTGGGGCATGCCAGGAGCCTGAGTTCCTTGCGACATCATGACGAGCGACTGTACAGCTGGAGAGTCACTTTTGCTGTCCACAGGGCCCGCGGAAATGGGAGGTGTGATGGGATGGCTGGTATAACTGACTTGTTGGGCACCGTGCGTATCCAGGTGCTGATCTATGGATCCTGATCGATGGATGACTGGCCGGTAGGGTTCCGAGGCTCGCGGTGGACTAGAGTGGCTGGACGGGTGAGGGCTCCCGTACGGAAACGTTGGCTTCAGCACAAACGGCTTCCGGACATCTGCAGAGAACGCCTCTCGCAGGGCATTGATCTGCTTCTCCAGCTCCGGCATAGACCATGCCTCCATTACCTTCTCCAAGACTCTCATGTGTCTTGTGAAGAATTCACGCGCATCTGTGTTGAAATCGGGGTCGGGTGACACGATCGCAACCTGTCAAGATGAGTCAGTATACAGCCTGGTGCCAGTCTAGAGCTTCCATACCAGATGAATGACGATGCACGATAGACCGCTGTAGAGAGAAAAGCTGAAGCCTCTTTGCATGCACTGAAGACCAGTGAGCCCAAAGGTATTGAGGGTAGCCTCCTGCAGCCGGCAGAGAGCCTTTGCTGAGCTGTAGCAAATCATCATGTGGCGTTTCCATTGTCCATCTGGCGAGTTGGGGTCGAGGAACGACAGGATGGGTCGATGGAAAAGAATCAGTGCGAGGTAGTAGTAGGCATGCATGTTTCCAAGGAAGTGCGACGGGATCCAAGGCGGCGATCCATCCTGGGGAAACGACACAGCCAGCTCTGCAGGCAATTCCGTCAGCCATGTGTTGAAGCTTTGACCCAGCCGCTGGAATTCGGGGTCGATGCCCCATTCTTTGCGCCTCCGGAGTCTCTGGTAGACCTTGCTCATTGTGGCTATGGTCCGTACGACTTGGGCGAAGTAGGTGAAATTGCGCGACACATGATACTCCGAGTCATCACAGCCAGGGATTGGCCTAGTAGGAGACAAGTCCACCGAGTCAACACTGACGGCGTGATCATGTCGGCCTGAAGAGCTTGTTAGCCGTCATTCTAAGCGCTTCGAATTCACCGATACTCACCTTGAGGGGCTCCGACCATCACCTCGCAAACAAAGACAACCTGCCAAATGCGAGTTCGAAGCTGACACTCTGCTGGGCCGAAATCGCAAGAGTGGCCCGCCTGATGGTCTTCATAGTGTTCGTCAAGACCCAGGTCCTTGCCCATCTGCACACACTGCACAACCGTCATCCAAGAGCGGTAGTAGTATCCTCGTTTGGGGGCGGCTTCGCGAGCCTTGAGAATCATCAGCAGAGCTTGGAGCGTGCTCAATCTAGGCACATCCATGAAAGAATCCGCATGTCCTAAGAGGTGTAAGCTCGTATCCATCGTTCAGAATAAGCAGGGAACGGAATCGCTTACGAGAGGCCAATGCCAGCCATTGCTGGCCTTCAGTCGGCTCCTCAGCCAATCGTCCACCAATCGCAAAGATGGCTTCGAGTATCAACGGTGATATCGCTTCTCGATCCGTGTTCCACTGCTGATAAAATATGGTCTTGCACAACACAGGCACGTATGGGTGTACATGGCTGAAGTAGAGGTCGAAGTAGTGCAGTGCTGTCTCCTCATCCGGCATCAACTCAGGAGGGATGCGAATCTTGAGGCCTGGCGCAGGCATCAACGGTGGTAGGGCACTAGTATAATCTTCAGAATCTTCAATGGCAGGTTGCTCTTCTCGCCGGAATGATGCCTTGTTCCTGAGATATGGTGCTGCGTAATGCTGTTAGGGACATCCCAGTATGTCGTCCTCTCGAGATAAGCAATTCTCACCTGTTCCCATCTCATTGACCTTGAGTGTCCCAAGTAGATCTGCGAGATCATGATGCTGATACTCTCCTGGGGAATACGCCTCCGGTGATGGCTGCTGTTGAGCCTGCTGCGGTTGCATCGGTGGCGTAGGAAACACGTTCTGGCTCGCATATGGCTGTTCCATCATAGGGGCCGGGGGCGGAACGGCTGCATAATGTAGGCTTCCCGGTTGCTGTTCATACGGAACGGCCTGGTAGGGAGCGGCGCTTGCATCGGGGTAGGCCGATTGAGTTGCGTACATGGGCTTGGGGCCTGGGTTTAACACCTGTTGCTGCATAGACATTTGCTGATACTGATCAGATGGGTTCATGGGCGTCGTGTCGTAAGTCGTCGAGTCGTTAGCACCGTCGAAACCGTTCGGGCGCACACAATGAAGCTTCAGCCTAATGCAGGCAGAGCATGGCCAAGTATTCGTCGTCGCGGCATCGCATTTGATCTTTCGTCTCCGGCAACCTTCGCAAGCTCTCATAACTACAACCAATGTTTTAGCATGCACAGAAAGACATGGGAATGCCTGAGGGTGTGTGGGATGCTGTTTACCTTTCAACCGCTTGTGGCGGTTGTGCTCGTCTACAAAGACATAGTCTGTACGCAAATGTTAGGATATCCCATGCAATAGCGTCTTTCAAGTCAAGAATCGCAACGCACTCTTCTGAGTCTCGCGCTGCGTATACTGCTGAGGCGCAAACGAAAAGGAATTCATCTGGGAGTTTTGTGGTAGAATGCGGCGGACGGAGGGGTCGTTGTCGGACATGGCAGACGGCGCGGTTCTGAGGTCACGGCCTCGAAGAACGTCAAATCGTAATGGCAATAGCGGCCAACATGAAATCGGCGCGCAATGCGAAAGAAGAGAAAAGCGACGGCGTCGTAAAACGAGGATCGATCAAGTGGTAGGTACTCTTTCAAGGTCGCGCGCAATGAATGGCAGAGTAGAGTATGATCACGGCGGGGTGGAGAGGCTCGTGGGACGGACCAGTCGTGACAGTGGGTGGGCGACAAAAGCAACGGTAAGCGTAAAATGTCGGGGTCGGCTCGACGATGAAACTGCAGCCAGTCCTTGCAGAGGACACACTGGAGATGTTAAGCGCAACGATGCGAGATGCGCTGAGCGAGGATGCTGTACAGATGTGCCAAAGGTGGAAGAGAGGGAGACGTATTATCGGGCGGCCGGGGCGTGTCGGGGCAGCGAGCTGGGCGTCTTTAACTGAACCGCAGCGTCGGGTGTTTTGGGACGCCGTGTGTGGCTTTTACTTTTGACTTTGTCCGGAGCAGGGCGGCAGAGTGCGCATGGATGGGAGGTCGCTGGGGGTCGTGACCCTGGAGCTTGGAGCTTGGCCTTTTGAGACTGAGAGAGCCTTGACCTGGCTAGGGAACTAGCAGGTCGAACACTTACCTGACCGTCAGTCCTCTAGGCTGGGAGGAGAACAGATGGTGGATGGTCTCCGGGCTGGGGTTGCTTGGGATCACGACAGGGCGACCAGCAGGGCTTGGACAGGGGCGAGACAGGGGAGGGAGATGCAGGTAAAGGAAAGCGGCGTGCGGGTGTGGGATGAAGGCCCAGAACCAACGTGGATGGTGATGGGGCGGCGAGTGTCCCAGTGCCAAAGCCCCCAGGGCCGGTTGTGGGCACCGGTCCGAGTGAGCGGCGTGCGTAGGTAGCCTAGGTGTCGCAGGCAACCTGACCCAGGGCAAGACAAGACAAGACGTGAAATGTGGGTGGTGGGTTCCTCTGGCGCTTCCGGGTCCTGGGCTGTGGATTGTGGAGGGCGGCGGCGTGGTGGTGGTTTAATTGTCGAGCAGAGAGACAAGACCAAGAGCCGGGGAGACTTTCGCGGAATCCACGGAGTCTAGGCTGGGTCCATGTAGTTAAGCAGACGATGACATTCGCATTGGCCCAGCAAAAGGCACGAGATGACGAATCGAGCTCTACGGGCGCACGACGGCGACGGCGTGGGTTCCCAAGCGATGATGACACAAGTAGCACTGTCCGCCGTAATTATGGCGAGCTCGACCGAGTAGTTCGCACCGTCAGTCCAGTCCAGCCAGCGCACAAAAGCAAAAGTATTATCCGGACGGAAGAGTCGCGTGTGTATTCCGTTACGACGGCATTTGGGCTCGGGAGGGGAGCTCCCTTCCAACTCTGGATGAAACGGGTGTCCGAGACTCTGACCAAGGGGTGTGAAGGACCGTCTATCGAGACTCGATCCAAGCCGGGGTTGGAGGTTACGGACTGATCGCGTTGAGCGCAAGACCCATCAGGCTCGGAAGTTTGGGAGGTTGCAGGAGGGGGAGGGGGATCATCCCGTCTGGTGTGGATGTGGGTGCGTGACAGGCATTGGCAGACAGGTACTTCCTTTGAGAGCTAGAGCTAGCTATCCAAGGCCGTTTTGGCGCGACGGTGCATGTTGCCCCTCTCTCGCACTGTCGCCATGTCAATGATGATGAATGATGGTGGTTGTATGGAGATTGTGTCTTGTGGTACGCTCTCTGGATACACCAGAGAATTGTTTCCTTCCTAATTCGGCGGCATGCCTTCCAAGGCCCTGCCTCTCTCCGCGCCTGCCCAGACCAGCTTCCTTGTGGCCGTCCAAGTATCTCCCGCGTCGCTTCGCACCTTCCCGTCCTTTCCAGTCACCTTTCACGATAGGCGGACCAAAGGCAAAAGGCATGCGGATGCCGCATGGCTGGTTGCAGCATGCACCTCACCACTTGGAGAAGTCGCAATTAGGGCTGATGGGCGGCGGCATTGTACTGACACTGTCCGGGGTTGCTCCCGTCTTCCCCTTGGGCTTGGCCTTGTGTGTACTGCATGTATGTAGGTAGTTCCGCGTCTGGGTTCTACTGTTCATATGGATGAATGTTGTTTGGCCTGGCCTGGGCTGTCAATGCGAGCGAGTTGCGGCGGCCAGCAGAAACCCTAACCTGCCGTCGAGTCAAGATGCGGACCGACTCCGCCCATCGAGTTCCGGGTTCGCCGTTGTGTGCGCCCCCGGCCGTATCAGGTATCTATTGGCGCCCCCATCTCGACGACGTGGTCAATTCAAGGTGAGTGAATGAATACGCGGTAAGGCTGGCGTCTGTGCCCTGATACTGTATTCTACATACAGATTGTTGCTAAACTACATTCGTCCATCTCTACAACACTCCCTGCTATTCCATTTAAAGTACTTCTTGATCCTGACTGGCCGATCAGGTTCTCCCAGCTTCAAACCTGGGTAATGGTCTTGAAACCATCGTCACCGGATGGACAATTGGTGAGGCCCACAGCAGGCCTCGCAATCTACAGCACAGCAGGTGCAGCAGCGCAGCGTGCATGGTCACCAGGTAGGGCAGTGATGCATGCAGGGCAGGCCGGGGCGTATCCGGCCTGAGCTCGGGCTCTTCCGCCTGCCAGAAGGGAAGAGAAGGGAGGAGGGGGCCCTTGGCATGGAGCTTTGAATCAGGGTGATGGGTCTGTCGAGTTTGGTGGGCAAAGGGTTTCGTGCTGTGTCGGAGAATACATCTAGGACCGCTCCACCAGGGCTTGAAATGGAAGCCCTGTTAAATGACGAATGCCGTCCATATCTCTTGGGACCCATTTGGCATATATGAATAGACGCATGATCGTCATAACAGGCGGATATGAACTTCCATGATTGTTCCGTCTATTGTACTCCAGGGAAATGATAAATGCTCCATTATAGAAACAGCCATTATTAGAAACTACATCCCTGGCATTAGGACGTTGTGCCTCGGCTCTTTTTTGCTGAATAATGCTGATTGCTGGGTCTGGGTTGTTGTTATGCTCCGGAAGAAGGTATCCCGGCACCTCAATTTGGCCTGCCTGTGGCGATTGTTGACCAACTCCAGCTTCACCTTGCACATCCATGCCTTCAAACTCTGCACCAACACTCAGCATCACCATCAGCCAGCGTCTAAACTCCGGGCCCAGAGAGCTCTCTAGATTCGCACCTGCGACGTCACCAGCTTCACCGAACCCCCCCTCCCTCCCCTCATCGACATGGGAGCATGCCAACAAGGGTCCTACCAGCCCCTGATCAGTCAATCATCTGCCTCTTTGGGAGTGCCCAGGGATTTCTGTTCGCCCTCTCTCCATCTTCGCACTTTCATGTCGAGATGTCCCGCCATCTTAACCGGCAGAACCCTGCCCCAGTTACCGACACCACGGCCAAACTAGCTCCACTCCATCCAGACGTCTTCTCCTCCTTGTTGATCTTCTTGTGAGGTCCAGTGGCCACCCTGGTTGCCTCCCCATGACCCAAGACGATGCTAACGGTTCTTATCCAGACCTGCAGTAGCTCGATCCAAACGCAGTGTCAACAATCATGTCTCTTGCTGGATCAATCCATATCCACGAGATCCCCAACGACACCAGGTCTTGGCGCAAGGGGCCTTCCGTGGCCTGCATTTGGGGCACATCTCATGGATGGATTGTCGAATGATTCTCGCCAAGCCGTTCCATTCCCGCCACTTCTCCAGGCCAGGTGGGCTGCATGATCATGGTTGAGACTTGACAAAACGAGATGTCAATCTCACTTTCTTGTCGTCTTGCAGAATGGCCGCGTGGAGATCTAGTGTGCAGGTCTTGACTTCCGCCGCAACGGTCTCACGCACCAACCACCATTGTTCTCCTCCTCCCTCGATGCGAGATGTCCAGGTCAAGTTGAGAACACAGTTGTTTGCAGTTGACAAGGAGCAATCCACACCCTGTAGCTCCAAAAAACTTGATCAGTTTCATTGATGGCAACTGCTACATTCCAACCCAAGCTGTCAAGTCACCAAGCTTCCAGTCGGTGAGCATACCCCAGACTCAAGTCACTTACACGGCAATGCCCACAATTAACGGCTCACACTACTGCCCAATCCAGTTCCAGCCAAGCTTTGCGACTGACCCGAGAACGGGAGTTTGCGGCCCTCTCCGCCTTCCCAGGAGAAACGAACTCCAGAGTCTTGATTGTGGGCTTACCTCCTTTCATCTTCCTCTCCACTCCAATCAGATTGTGTCTGGCTCCGGGACTCACAACGGAGCCCAGGACCAGCAGCCAGCCTCAACATCGGTGGCTTCCGGCATCTGTATCGAAATACGGCTGGGCAGAGCCCTGGCCTGAGTGGCTCAGGTACCCAGGCAGAGCGACGATCGATCCCTGAACCGTCCCTCCCGCTCAGACCTTTCTCTGGTTAGCGGCCTTTCTGACGGTCGGTTTAGCAAGAAAGCTCTGGATGTGGCGACGGTCAGGAGCCGGCGCACTTTAACCAATCTCTAGTCCTGGAACGGAACGGAAGGGCAGGCAAGCAAGCAACCAAATCAATCTCGTGTGCCCGCAACTTGATTGAAGCGAAATGGGCCAGGGGAGTGAGTGCAGATACTTGCGCGGCTAAAACCACCTAGGTCGATGTCACATGCCGCCCACCTGTCAGAGTTGGCGCGACATGGATGTGGAAATGTGCCGAGGCTCAAGTTCCCCGAACGTGTGTGTGGCCGGGCCGACAACGATTCGCCGCTCGAATCAATTGCAGCAACCAAGATGTCGTTCACACAATGGTGGTTTCAGTGGCCTGGCGCGCGGGTGCGCATGGGCCTGGGCCTGACAGACAGAGAGACAGAGACAGACGTGAGGATGAAGCGACACTCCACCTGCCCCTTCTTTACTGCATCCAGAGCGATGAAGCCTCGCCTCCGCGGCGGCTGCTTGTGTCGGTGAAGCATTACCCCGATCGCGTCTCACTCGATCACCGTCGCCTATGTGGGCAAATGGGGAATGCTCGGCAACCATATCGCTTCAGCTTGTCATTGGTGAGCGACAACCCGTCGCTGGCTTCACCCTGTCGCTGCTAGACGGTGCGCATGAGAAAGAACTCACAATTGAGCCTTGGGGACCACTCAGAGCCGCCCTTCCATATCTCGCCATCCATACGAACCAACATTTGCCCCATTGCGTTTGTCAGTTCTCAATACGTAATGTGAGGAAAGAATCGATCCTTCGAGGGCGTCGCCAGCGGGCATCAAAGTCAATCTGGCACGTTTTCTCGTGCCCACTCGAATCGGGCCGTGGAGCATCCGGCAGAGTCCATGATCGTCGTGTCGGCACTTGGGACGCACTGCGGCAAAACATGCTTCGGGATGCATCCGGCGTAAATCCAACAGTCCTAGATTTGTCCCGTTTGAGAAGTGTCCCCGAGGTCGCTTGCGATGGATCGCACGCCATGGTCAACCGCCACGCGTGGTGCGCCGCCCTATCGCAACAAAGATGGGCTTCCACGCGGCTTCGGGGCGCGTTCCATGCAAGGGTGTCGGCACTCTCTTCAGCCCTTCGACGGAGATTCCAGAAGCCTTCTCGGCCGGGACACCCAACAAGGGGATGATCCAAATATTGCACGAACCACCCCGCCGTCTGGTTTTGCCCCTAGAGAACGCGGCTGGACGAAGCCTACTACTACTAGCTATTAGTTCCTCCAGCCAATCTAGCCCATCAATGCCCAAGCGATCATTTAGAAGTCGGGAACATTGATCAACCCGAACCCGCGCATAGTTCGAAGTTAGCGGTCGTCGCATCGCATACATTCCAGTAGCAGTCACCATTCGGATCACGATTCATGCATGCTTCGACCGTTGGATATCGCTGATGGAACGTAAAAAGTTACTATCTGTCGATGACATCCTGGGCTACAATCCTTGGAACACGAGGCATTGCCCCTGAATGCATGGCATGGCATCCATTCTTAGGACCCAACGACATGATGTTCATGGGACGCTCACATTTCTCGCAACTTGATTGGTTGCTAGCAATTGTTGGAGAAGACCTGACCCTTGGTCCGTGCTGCGCCTCAGGCCGCTGGCTGATCAAATGTGGCGTCACCAGATCAAATCTCCCCCTCTCTGAACTTCGCTCTCCAATCCCCTTACCCATCCACATCAACGACCCTTGTCCGTCATCAACCAGATCATCAAGGCTTCAGCTAGTATCTCACGCTGTTGTCATCATCTCCACTACCTCATCTCTTCTAGACTCAGCCAACGCATCCTCCCTCGGAACCATCACGTATCCTTACCGAGTCAGTTTGTGGCCCCTGCCCTAACCATCGCGATGACGACCTTGGACAATGCGAACCCAACCATTCTGAGCGCCTCCCAGCTCCCTACCCGTCAGAAGAAAGCTGAGCCACGTCGGGGCCCGGAGTCCAAGTACGACGAGCTCATCTTTGCCAAGCCATCATATCTATCAAGCCCTTTCTGTGGTCAAGGGTTGGCGACATGGCCTCGTGGGAATGACTGGCAGGATGAGTTTGCGCCTGAGGCTATCGATGAGCAAGAGATTTATGGCAAGTCTTGAACCCTAGCCCTTTGCTTGTTTGTGTATCAACAATCGACCCTCAATCAGGCGGTGTCTCTACCCCACTCCGACAGGGGGCAACTCGTTGGGCTGTTTGAGACATGGCAGTTCAGATGACCCTCTCCTGGTTGTTTCATTGCCTTGAATATGGAGTCTGCATATGGCGAACCAAAGCTAATACTCCACAGACTTGATTTCAACAATCTCGGATCCAGAGCACCCCGTTTCCCTCGGTCAGTTGTCGGTCATCAACCTGTCTGACATTCACATCACTCCTTCTCCTTCCTTGGGTGTTCCTGATGCCAATACCATCGTCCAAGTGGCCGTTGAAATCACGCCCACAATCACACATTGTTCGCTGGCCACGGTCATCGGCCTTGGAGTGCGGGTACGACTTGAGCAGGCACTGCCGCCCAACTACCGAGTTGACGTAACCTGCAAGGAGAACAGTCATAACCAGGATGATCAAGTGAACAAGCAGCTGGGCGATAAGGAGCGAGTTGCCGCAGCTTTGGAGAACGATACGTTGAAGGGTGTTCTGGACAAGATGTTGGAAACCTGCGCTTGAGCCAAGGAACTCTCTGTTGCCATCGCAGACTGGAATGGGTGTAGAGTCGGTCATATTCCGCTGCCTGCCATTGCTGCCACGCAGCCTATGTTGTCATTGACTGAACTGGCATTTCAAAGTTGGCTAAACAAGCGCGCGGAATGCTATATTGAGTCGGATGCGGCTGGTAAGAAGCCGGAATACTACCTTGTCTCGAATGTCGGTAGCGAACATGGAGTAGTCTATTACGATGCGAGAACGAACCGTTGCACTGGGAGTGATGAGAAGGTCGATTGGACTGCGGGGGATCAAAGTACTTGATTGGAGGATGGACAGATCCGCAAGGGGTCCCCAAGGATGGCTTTCATCTAATTAAGGTTCAGCCATCGACAAGCCACGCTCCTCGGTACGAGTCTTGATCCGAAGCCCACCCTCCGGAGTATGCTCTGCTCCTCAGAAGCCAAACCAACGTCGAGCATCGCATCTTGAGAGTCTCACGAGCACACGTTGGTTGGTGGTTGCTCGGGTGCGACACGGGTCTATCTCGCCACCACTGGTCGACGACGGTGGTCTATGGATCTGTCAGCTCAGGAAAGCTTAGCCATCGATACTTCGGCTTTTGTCGTTAATTCCAGCACTCAGTCACATTCACCCGTCTTCGAGATTCGTGGCTGGCTGGCTGGCTACCTGCCATGCCCTTCAGACCGTTGTACTCCACCAACCATGCACGAGACGTCTCCGAACAGATTCCGCGATTTCATTTCCGTTTTGGGGTCCCCTGTTGTATCACAACACGCCCTATATCACCCGCTCCAACGTCCCCCACTTCCGTCGCCGCAATTCCAAACAGCCCGGCCTCGAATCTGGCCCCATGGTTCACCCAACCTTTGTCGACAGGCACGGAAGTTGCCGTCAGGAGACGTCATGCCCATCGCGTCGGCCCTTTTCAGGAGCTCCATCAGGATCCCAGGGTCGCCTAGGCATGGGACCCTGGGGAGCCTAGGGCACTGGAGCCGTGTGCTTGTGCGCTTCCCGCCCATCTGGGTCAACAGCAGACGAGGACTGTTTGGCATGTCCCGCCAAGACGAGTAGCGCCCGCGTGGTAGGCCAGAGGCCACTGGGGATTTAAACTCGCCGCCACAGATTATCATATCATGGCACTGCGTGACTCGACCCTGTCAGGTTTGTCCTACGTAGGCGCCTGCAGACCAAGAAGCCGTCTTTCGATGTTGACGCACACCAAACGTTCTCTCACCTTGCCCCTGGCACCAGGGCTGTTTGTTGTTGAGGCTATTGTCCCCTGACCCCGCTCCCCCGATGGGATGGGATGGATGGTATGGGCTGTTGGTTGTTCTGGACACCGGGGATCATTCTCGCAGATGCCGCTCGACCGTGTCGAATGCTTGGGGAAGACGCAACCTTGCTTCTGCGTGACGATCCCCCGATCTTTGCAACTCCCGCGATGCGCCCCCGACGGTAGGCAACTCTGGATTGGTGCGCACCCAGCAGGCTCTGCAGGGTGCGAGTTGCAGAGACTCGAAGCCATGCGTGCGTGTCGATCAGTCATTCCAAGGAACGGGCTCGGTTGTCATTGTCCGCGCAATCTTGGCGAGGGAGGATGAGCTTTCCAGGGCTTATTGCTCTGGTCCTATAGCTCAAGTCTGTCTTGTCTTTGCTATGGTGATCTTGATGACTCGTCACATGGCAACAGGGGATGTCTGATTCCCCCGGCTCTCGTCAGCAGAGAGACGAATGTTACGTCCTCAGGTCGCCGTACTGCTCGCTCACCGAATAGTCTGGTCTGTACTACATACGTACCGTGAGCCCATGGCATAGCCAGGCCTTCCGATACCCTGGCAAACCTTACTTCCCGTCAACTGCCCCTGTTGACTAGCCCATATGCTTATAAACTTCTTCGTCATTCACCCACAAGCCATGAGGATCAGGCTCGGGGCTAATCGTCTCCTCACCGAGGGCCATCAAGATCACCAGCCATGGTTCAGTCAAGGTTTCGACGATGGAGGGCATTAGGGCCATGCCTCTCTGCTAGACCCTCCTCTATTACACCGTCCTGTCCTTTGCTGCCTTCCTAATCGGTTCACTGTTGCAATTGGCGAAGAGACCAAGACGTCGAAAGCTCTCGGAGGATGCCCGAGAGGGTCACATATTGCACATTTAGATTGCTTTGCTTTCGTTCTTCTTTTTCATGCTCACGACTTTGTATCCGATTGCATGTGTAGAGACCGCGCGGGAATAGGGCTCTCACCTCGCGATAGCCCCATGCTACGTCGCCGTTGCCCCCAAGGAGCCCTGTCATGAGCAAGGCTCTAGGTCACGTCTTACAGGGGAGGCGGCACCAGCCGCGACCGCGTCAGAAGGCGGAACAAGAGAGACGACGGACATTCGTCATGGCAGATGAGAAGAGCACACGGAAGTCGGGGGCCCTCTGAAGGTACTGGGCCTGATTCTTTGACAGCACCTGGGTAGGCAACCCCCCCTGTGCTTGTGCTGCGGCCTGGCCTCGCCGAAACCTTCTATCGTTCTCTTGGCCCCTAATATTCCTTGCAATCCAATCCTCGTCTCTAGAGCGGCCCTCTTTACTTTGATCTAGTCCTTGCTATTTGCTACATCCATCCATGTACATGTGGCCCTTGCCCTGTCCACCGTCCATCGACCATGTAAAGGTTCAAGAACTCGTGTCAACTTGAACAGAATACCCCAATTATCCCGCGTACCTCCCCTCTTCGAACTGGGACCCATGTCTCGTCATACCCCAGTTTACTCGTCTCAAGCCACCTGCTGGCTTGCTCACATCTCCCCCAGCATCCCACTCTCCATGAGATTCTGGTAAAACTCCGGCTCGAGGAAGGTTTTGACGCTGACGTCCTCACTGAGGCCCTTGCGGCGGCGTGTCTTGAGGACAAAGTCACGGGCTGTGGCCTGTGCAGTGGCGGGCTGAAGTGGGCGGATGATCTGTTCGCGATCGAGGGGATCACCGGGGACGATGCTCCAGCTGTCAAAGACGAGACTCACCATGGAGCTGCCCTGGGTCTTGATGCGCAGGTCAGTCTCGAAGCCGAAGCTGTCAATGACGGGTAGCAGGCCGTTGACGCGGTACAGCGGCGTGCCCGCGACGGGACCGTCCGACAGCACGTGGCCGCGGCGCCGTGATAGCACGTTGTACACCTCCATGTACGAGTCCTCAGGCCCAGTCACAGAGACCGAGTAGACAGGCTCCATGAGGCGGGGCGATGCCATGAGGAAAGAGGAGTAGCAGGCTCGTCGGGAGGTGGGGATGATTTGGCCGCCTCCTCGGAAGATGGCCTCGTTGGCCAGAAGCACGTCGGTCACCTTGAATTTGGTGTTTCGGATTGCTGCGTCCATCACGTCAGTTTCTTTTCTTTTGGTCGATCACTGCATTTCTCCCTGGATGACATGTCTCTCTCTCTCTGCCACGTGTTACATCCATCCTGCCAGGGCCAAGTCCTGCCCAGGGCTATCTGCCGCCATGGGGGAAATGATCTCCGGGCAGTTGAGACTGTCGTTTGCTGTACCCGAGCGGTGTGGCGGCTCTGGCCGTAGTGCCACGAACAGGTCGCAACCCCCAACCCAGCGGTGGAACCCTTCTCGTCGCGGGTGGTACGGTATCATTGACATGACCAAACGTTTACCCACACCCAAGCCAAATCTCTTGCCGGCGGCGGCGCGACAAGCAGGATTGCGGGCTGCATGAGAGCGGGTAACGGATGGTGCAATCAACGAGTGGAGAGACAGTTCGTCCAAACCCCCACAGGGAGAATGGGAGGGCGACCCCTGTTGAGAGATCCACTGCCCAATGAAGGGGTATGGCACGCCAGGAGAGGCTGGCAGGGCTTCACTTGAAGTTGACGTGCTCTGCCTTCACAGCCCTCTCTTGGCTTGAACGTGATGGGGACAGGAATACGAAGAAGACGGAAAATAAACTCACGTTCTTCACACAAGGGTCCCTCGCGGGTTGCCCAGCTGAATCCTTGTCGAATAGACTCCTTGACTGTAGTGAGGAGCTTCTTGTCCACCTGGGATTTTGTTGTCAGCATCAGTCGCTAGACAGCAGACGAAATCGGCATATGCTTACCTCGGTGGGGAGAGTATCATCCTGGAGGATATTCGGGCCCGTCTCGTCGGGGCCGAATGCCCAGATACTACGAGCAGCCAGCTTATCCCAGCCGTGCTTCTCCTCGAAGAACTTGGCCACCTTGCGGATGGGATCGCGAATCCGGACCGCACCGCTCTCGATATCGTTTGATATACCTTTTTCGAGCTGCTCGGCAACCATGGTGATTTTGTTCTTCTTATTGGGTGTGATGGCGTAGCACTTGGTCGCCGACGTTTCAACAACGGTCTCGCAGAATCGAGTGACGGGATCCGAGACCTTGATGTCCATGTCGGCATACAGGCGTCGCAGGTCGTGCAGCACGCAGTCCATGTACAGCTCGCCAGTGCCGAGGATGACATGCTCGCCAGACTCCTCGACCTTGGTGTTGATGAGGGGGTATGACTTTTGGATCCTCCGCAGGCCGTCAAGCATCTTGGGTAGCTCTGAGGGGTTGATGGGCTCGGCGGCCACCTTGAGGACGGACTCGGTAAAGTGTGTAATGGGCCGGAAGATGTAGGCGTCCTCGTCATCCTCGAGCTTGGGCGGGAGGATAGTGGCCGACTTGACAATGGAGTTGTCAACGCCGCTTAGCAGCACCAAGTTACCAGCAGGCACACCATCAGTGGGAATGTTGTATCTTGTCTCGCCGATAAACACTTCGCCGATGGAGGCCATGGCCATGTCCTCTTCATCGTCGAGGGAGTAGCCCTCGCCCAGGACACGGACCTGCATACCCGGCCGAACTATGCCGCTCAGCACTCGGCCGAAAGAGTGAAAGCTCTTTGCATCTGCTGTATTGAAGAGTTTGGTGACGTGGACAACTAAGGGGCCGTCCTGGTCGCAGGTCTTCATCGAAGTAGCAACCTTGGTATCCGTAGGTCCAGTGTAGTATCTTTCGAGTAGTCGCTCAGCGGTCTCAATTGGGGAGGGGATGTGTTGGGTGATCATGTCCACGAAGCCGGTTGAGGGACCAAAGAACTGCTCACACACAAGCTTCAGGAGCACCTTGGCATCAGCCTTGTACTGGGAAGGCTTTAGCTCGATGCCCAGCGAAGCCAGAACTGGCCGTAATTGCTCGGGGCTGTCGCTGATGGAGTGGGTAAAGAGCTTGTAGATGGGCTCAAGAACGAAATGAACGAATGACCGCGCCGACCGCTCATCGATAGGTTTCCGAGAGAAGGTTCGCTTCTTGGGGTTATAGTAGACATCACCCCATAACCGCTTCGCAAACTCCTCTGTGTTGATATCACCAAACGTGTCGGTGTACATCTTTGCGAAGCTGGGCAGGGTGAAGCACCAGCCCATATCTGTGCAGGAGAAGAGGACGTTGCCCTTTTCAGGACTTATCCGCTTCGATGCCGCCTTTGTGGGTGCTGTGTTTGTAATGACTGTGTTGACCTCCTCGACAACGTGCTTGAGCTTGAAGTAGGCGTCCTTGGGGGGGAGCTTCAGCTCGAGGATAAGACGGTCCATCTTGTTGATGATGAGCGTCAGGGGTATGTCTTCTAGAACGGCGTGCTTGATGATCTGCTCCGTGTTGATCTGGACCCCTTCCACGACATCCACCACTAGACAGACGCCGTCGACCAGCCGGAATGATGCCGCGACCTCATCAACAAAGTTGACGTGGCCGGGGGTATCGATAAGGTTGACGAGATGCGACTTGCCCTTGGTGCTGGGCAACACCAAGCTCATCGGCGCCGCCTTGATAGAAAGTCCCCTCTCCCTCTCCAGCACATGGACGTCGGTATATCTCAATTGCTCGTCGCGGTTCTTGCCGACCCTCCTCTCCAGGCGATCTGTGATGTCATGCGTCTCCAGGACGAGCATGTCCATGAAGGCCGTCTTTCCGTGGTGCAGGTGTCCAGCCAGCGCAACGTTGCGCGTCTGCTCGGGGAAGTTCATCAGGTCTGTCATGAACTCGCGGTCGAAAAAGACGGGCGGTAGGTCGGCCTCCTCGATGTTGAACTTCTTCTGCTCGACGGGCGCGATGATGGGCTGCGTCAGGGGTTGCGCATCCTCCTCCTCGACGCGGGTCTCGACATCGGCACCGTACACCTGCTCGGCTGTTGGGTAGTATTGCTTGTCTTCGTGGAGAATAATGGCGTTGGACGGTCCATCTGCGAGTCGCAAGGTTAGCATCAAGGGCCATTGAGTAGGATCATGGGAGCTCATACCATCAATCTCCATTAGCTCCTGGCCTGTCACACCAGGCGCCTCTTCTGGTTCATCGTCGTAAACATAGTCGCCAGCCTCGACACCCGCCTCGGACGCCTCCTCGGACCCGGCCTCCTCGCCAATGAAGTTACCGAACCTATTCGCGACAAGTCAGCGCGCCGCAACTGGAGATCGCGACAGGAAGGAAACAAGATACGTACTCATCATAGAGATCATCCATCTTGCCCGTTCCAGATAAGTGAAGCGCAAGATGCTAAAACAATGTGCAGAGAGTGGAGGGGTTGGCGACGCGGAAATGCAGCTTCTCCAATCGTCAATCCTGTCACTGTCTCCCAGAGCTTCAGCTTCGTCCCTGCCTTGCGCGCGTCGCCAACTTTTTCGATGGGCCCGGACGAGGCTGCGTCACGTGCGCCACTGCAAGGCTGCGGCCCACTGAGCCACTAGGCCCTCATTGGGCCGGAGATCGGAGGCAGGTACCGGTGGGGGTCGCGTGCGAAAACGACAGGGGACCACCTTCAGATGCCGAGTGCGGCGTATTCGCAAAAGCCGGTGCCCCTCCATTTTCCGTGTTGCGCTTGCCGTTTTTGATGGCAACCGCAGGCTGGGAGGTTTTCATCCCACCTGGAAGGAGGGGCACGATAATACCTGTACGTACTGTAACTCTCTTGGTAGGTTAGTAACTGCCCGGCCTGCACCGCACCGCGCCGCGCCTACCTTAGCCTATTTCATTAAGCAGTAGCAACCTCTTTCGCTTCCTTCCTCAACAAATTTCCCGCCGATTTCCGCTCCGCTCCCGTCCTCCTCTCCTTTATCAATCTATAAACCTCCGTCCTGAACCTTCAGTCTCTCGGCAACTCCAAGACTCGCTCCAGAAACCCTTCGCCAAAATGTCTAACCTTCCCCCCGTCTACATCGTCTCTGCGGCTCGTACGCCCATTGGCTCGTTCCTCGGGTAGGTACAACGAGAGAAATATTCGCAAGAGCGGTATTTGAGTCGGAGAGTTCATGATGCTGACAATTGTAGCTCCTTGTCGAGCTTGACCGCCGTTCAGCTGGGTTCTACCGCCATCAAGGGTATGTTGAACCTCTCAATGGCCAGAAACTGGAGCTAACTCTCTATAGGCGCCGTCGAGCGAGCTGGTATCAAGCCTGAGGCTGTCGACGAGGTCTTCTTTGGCAATGTCCTCTCTGCTGGGTAAGCTCCGTCCCTCCCCTTCAGCCCAACTTCAGCTTGAGCAATGGCCCGAAACTTCTGCTCATGTCCTATGTAACTCGAGCTAACTTTGACAGTCTCGGTCAGGGTCCTGCTCGCCAGTGTGCCATTGGCGCCGGCCTCCCCCAAACCGTCATTGCCACGACCGTGAACAAGGTCTGCGCCTCCTCTCTCAAGGCCATCATCCTTGGTGCTCAGAACATTATGCTGGGTACCTCCGATATCGTCGTCGCTGGCGGAACCGAGTCCATGTCCAACACCCCTCACTACCTCCCCAACCTCCGAACCGGCGCCAAGTACGGCGACCAGACCCTCGTTGATGGCGTCCTCAAGGACGGTCTGACCGACTCGTACAAGAAGGAGCACATGGGTCTCGCTGGCGAGCTCTGTGCCCAGGACTACGAGCTCACCCGTGAGGCT
Organism: Fusarium falciforme; assembly: GCF_026873545.1. Taxonomy (NCBI): domain Eukaryota; kingdom Fungi; phylum Ascomycota; class Sordariomycetes; order Hypocreales; family Nectriaceae; genus Fusarium; species Fusarium falciforme. The sequence goes on along the minus strand of NC_070544.1, from coordinate 5,920,214 downwards.
CAGGACGAGTACGCCATCAACTCGTACAAGAAGGCTCAGGCTGCCACTGAGGCTGGTCTCTTCACTGAGATTGTTCCCGTCGAGGTCAGCGGTGGCCGTGGCAAGCCCCCCGTCAAGATCGAGCGTGATGACGAGGTCAAGAACCTGAACGTCGACAAGCTCAAGGTCATGCGCCCTGCCTTCAAGCCCGACGGAACCGTCACTGCCCCCAACGCCGCCCCCATCAACGATGGTGCCGCTGCCGTTGTCCTTGTCTCCGAGGCCAAGCTCAAGGAGCTCGGTCTCAAGCCCATTGCCAAGATCCTTGGTTGGGGTGATGCCGAGCGCGAGCCCGAGCGCTTCACCGTTGCTCCCTCGCTGGCCATCCCCAAGGCCATCAAGCACGCTGGCCTGACCCCCGAGCAGATCGAGTTCTACGAGATCAACGAGGCCTTCTCCGTTGTTGCTCTCGCCAACATCAAGATCCTCGGACTCAACCCTGACAAGGTCAACGTCTATGGTGGCTCCGTTGCCATCGGCCACCCTCTTGGCTGCTCTGGTGCCCGTATTGTCACCACCCTCACCTCCGTCCTGAAAGAGAAGAAGGCCAAGATTGGTTGCGTCGGTATCTGCAACGGTGGTGGCGGTGCCTCTGCTCTCGTTATTGAGAACCTGCAATAGAAGGAGGCGAATTGGGAAATGTGATGATTTGGAATGACATGACGAACCGCAAATTATGCGGACCGAGTAGAAAAAAGTTAGCATATATCTAATATACCTCGGCATTGGATGCCCTTACCCCTGGCAACAACCTAGTTTCAGTTCAAGTCCATCTTAGGGTGTCTTATTAGGATCTGAGTTGTATTGTGATTTGAACGATCCCAACGCTTTCTGTGCTATCACAAATACAAAGAAGCTGGGGACGCATGGCAAGTAGTTAGTTCCTTGTCAAACGGACAAAATGTCCAGGCTACCTAATTCATGGAGGGTCCGAATGTTACCACCTGAGAAATTGCAACCGATACCGTCTCCAAAGCCGTCCCCAGTTCCTTGGTATAGTAACCTGGGAAGGAAGGCTTTCTCTCTATGCACTAAATTGATCGCCCTTATCTAGCACATCGATACATATCAACGTACGTCGTCACACTTCGCACTCGGTGATGCTAACCTCACTTGCCGCTTGGACAGCGATTCCTAACTACTCGTCTGGGAGAGGGCAGAGTCAGTATTCAGCGGGTGACAAGCTTGGGGGCTAGCAACAAACCTCTAGATTCTTCTGGCCAAAATCCGCTTCGGAACTCCCTCAGATTGACCCCCAAAGGCTGAAAGCCGCTTTCGTCCTTGGTCGCCTGGTGGGACTCGTGTGTGTACGGTCCAGCCCCTGTTCTGTGATGAACATCTGTGTCGTGGGCAAGAAGTCATGTGAGTAGTCGCGAACGCGGGTGAGATCACTTTCAACTATGAACTTCACCAGCTCATAGGCAGGTTCAACTGCGCATGATTAACTACCTGCCAGCTTGCTTGCTTGGCGGGTCGCCAGGTCATGGTGATACAAGTCTCGGAGTTTCTGGTCATGCTGGCTAAGCATGTAGAAACCATCGACGAGCCCCATCGCGGGATGCCTGCTTTTGGCATAGAGTATGACACCACGGTAAGCATTGCAAGCCTCTTGAAAGGATGAACATCTCTTGAGCAGCTGATTACCATCCGTCAAATTCGGTGACCCGCACTTCTTTCACAGGCGATTCGTCAAAGCTAATGGAGTCGGCAACGACGATTCTTCTTGAATGCAGCGAATGTACGGCTTTCGTAGTCTCATGGACCTATGCTTGTTCTCACGCTCCTTCACCAGGCTGTGGAATTTCTCGACGTCCGATGATGTCAAGAACGACTTCCTCAGTGCCCGTTCAGTTCCTGGTAAATGCATTCTCCGGTGTCCCTTAAGAGCTTTTACTCTGAGAGGAGGAGCAAGAGTCGCCTGCTTTGAGCGATAGATTGTTCTACCCTTGCTCTGCTCATTAGGTGGATACAGTCATGATATGGATGGCTGCATGGCATCCTTTCGCCGAAGATGCTGTTGACATTGCGGCTGGCAGAGCTTGCGCCGTAGTGATCTACCAACGGTTGTACCCTCCCGTGAGGTGTCTCATCGTTAGAGGAGCTTCATAGCGAGCTCAAGTATCTTCAACAAAATACTAACGACCGAAAGTGTCCACTCAGGGCGAGGAACAGAGAAGTAGGAAATCTTTAAAACGCGGTCCAAAGTGCGAATAGATCATGAAGGAGGGAAGGGTTTGTGGTGTGTCTTGCGCTACTGAACGTGGGTTTAGATGCGCGCGAAGGTGACAGTAATTACGGTTACACAAGCTGAAATCTCAGGAATATTTGCTAGTCCGAATGTCGGCCCTGTTTACCAATCAGTCACCTGCTAACTGAAAACACAGCCCGACAAGCCAACCTAGTGAAGAGAATAAAAAGGATAAAACATAACTTAATAATAACCAAACTATGAGATTAAACTATAAAAACAATGAGATTCTTATTTTATAATTCTACTCGGTTAATCCTGAAAGTATCTGATCTTTTTTAGGTAAGAATCTAATCTTCTATTGTGCTGGTAACTAGGTAGGTAGGCAGGTAGAAAGGGTTGACTTTATGTTTCACGGACAGGTGCTCGACCATCCTTTTTCCGCTATTCACACTCACAGAGTTCTAACCCAGCCATAAAGTATATTCTTAGCCACTACGGATAGGTAGGAAAGCACTGCTCTCAGTCAAACAGCCTGGCAACTTTGGAAGAAAAAGCTCAACCTTCACCTTGCGCAATGCACCACAGGACTAGTCAAGTTACCAATCTGTGGGGTGAGTAATCTGCCTCCTGCTATTCTTCGGTCAACCCGCCCAGGTGAATCTGTGACTGTGATAAAAATGGATCATGGGCCGAAGTACGGACCTGGGGTAACGCAGTCATTGGACGTGAGTCATGGATCCCTCCTGCAGATGGACCACACAGTCGATGCGGTGAGCCAGATACACACTGTACACATAGGTAGTTGGAAGTATCTCTGAGAGCGGAAATAGACTGCCAGAGACGAGCATGCAAAACGTCACACAGTGTGTAGTGAAAAACAACCCTTAGCCTATCCCGTCCAAAGTTTTTTTTTTCCTGTCCCCCCCTCCCCCTCCATCCGACGCACAATTCCCACTAACGTAGGTATATGTGTTAGTCCCCTTCCTCTCTTCTCCTTCGCTTCTATCTTCATCAAACATACAATCGATCTCCTACTCCAATTGACTCGAATTCCGCCAAACCAAATATCTCATCATGTGTCCCGAGCCCGAATCCGCCCCTGCCAATGGCAACCCCAACCGCGGTGGTCACCACGCGGGATCGCCTTACCAGTCCGTCGGTGACTTCCTCTCCAACACGAACCGGTTCCAGATCATCGAGAGCACACTCCGAGAAGGCGAGCAATTCGCCAATGCCTTCTTCGACAGGGAGGCCAAGATCAAGATGTTAGACAAGGAGAAACTCCGATTCCATCCCGCCTTGACTAACGGCTCTCGTACAGCGCCACTGCTCTCTCCGACTTTGGTGTTGAGTACATCGAACTCACCTCTCCCGCTGCCTCGCCCCAATCGCGCGAGGACTGCGAGGCCATCTGCAAGCTTGGCCTCAAGGTCGGTTCTCCATTAACTTCTTGATCTGTGAGTTTTGCAGAATGCTGACAATCTTTACAGTCCAAGATCCTGACCCGTGAGTCCCGCGCCATCGGCGACGTCCCCGCTTCCGATTAACTAATAGGCTAACGACTTGCAGATGTGCGGTGTAACATGGAAGTGAGTTGGATCAGCAAGTTTTATCCCGGGAACAGGAGTTTTTAACAGACCATCTAGGATGCCAAGCTTGCTTGCGACACAGGAGTCGACGGTGTCGACGTCGTCATTGGCACCTCCAAGCAGCTTCGGGAGCACTCCCATGGCAAGGACATGGACTACATCAAGAAGACTGCCCTCGAGGTTATCGCTTACATCAAGAGGTATGTGATCAGCCCATTGGGGGAAAGACACTGTTTTGCACAGACCGTCAATGGGGCGTCAGAGTTCTCCGAGACAAGAAAGCTGACCAAGCTCCCAGCCGCGGCGTCGAGGTTCGCTTCTCAAGTGAAGACAGTTTCAGAAGTCAGTATTCCTTCTTCGGTTCATTCTTCTTCCGCCTCCTTGGCTCTTTCTCTGGCCTCAGTCGAAGCAATTGGTTTGTGTGTATCTAGTAGCCCTGATTGGCACGATATACTCGCCCCCGCCATTCGCAGCTGTCACGGTTTGGGCCGACTCCAACACTTCAGTCACGATATGGGACTCCCGCTTCATCCTCGCCCTTCGGTTATTGAACTCGATATGCACCAACGATGTGTTTCTACCTACCCCGCCAATATCGTCTGGTTCGCATCACGCCTTTCAAGCCCAGCAGCCGGTACATGCATATCGCGCTCAGACGCCGGAGGAAGAGCGTTGACTGTCCCTTATCATGACTGAAAGAAGAGAGCCGGGCCCAAAACTATGACAGCTCCCTGAGGCCAGTTGGGGAGGATCTCAATTGCATCAGATGGCGACCAGCAGGATTCTCTCGCACTGCATTCATCCTGTCGTCATTCTACGACACGACTAACAAATTCCTATAGGCGACCTGGTGGACCTCCTTGATCTTTACCGTGCTGTCGATCGGGCTGGCGTCAACCGCGTGGGTGTTGCAGACACTGTGGGATGTGCCACGCCCCGTCAAGTCTATGATCTCGTGCGCACTCTCCGAGGTCAGTCCATCCTCTGAACTCAGGGTATTCTGCTATATACTAACTCGATAACAGGTGTCGTCGGCTGTGATATCGAGACTCATTTGTATGTAGTCGGACTATCCTTGGTCCCAGCGGCCTTGGAAGACTTGTGATTTTCAGGACTAACGTTTCAACCAATAGCCATAACGACACTATGTGTGCCGTCGCAAACGCCCACGCAGCTCTTGAGGCTGGTGCCACACGTAAGTCGAGAACTCAAGATTCGAGGGATGAGCTCTGACAGGTCCACCACAGACATTGACACCAGTGTTCTTGGTATCGGTGAGAGAAACGGTATTACTGTATGTGTACCACGCCACCGATATGTCCCTGACTTTTCTAACACCATGACAGCCCCTGGGTGGTCTCCTCGCCCGCATGATCGTTGGCAGCCACGACTACGTCACCTCCAGGTATAAGCTGCACAAGCTCCTGGCGCTGGAAGACCTCGTTGCGGACCACGTCCAAATTGTAAGATTGAGCAAGCCATGACCGTCGCGGCGACAATGCGGGCTAACAATGTCGACAGAACATCCCCTTCAACAACCCCGTGACTGGTGAGTTTTTCCCCCAGTCTTTGCCTTTTTTCCCTGACTTTTTGGCGCGAATACCAAGTGAATGAGCCAATAAGTGGGTCAAAGTGGAAGGGATCGTGTCACGTGACCACCCTGAGGTCTTCCCGCGTCCTACCACTATCTTGCTACTGCGCTTTGACGACACATCAACGCCTCTTGAGCACGAATTGACTTGTTAAACAGGATTTTGCGCGTTTTCTCACAAGGCCGGCATACACTCAAAGGCCATTCTTAACTGTACGTCGCCATTTTCGCCTACTTTGTCTTTCTTAGCTGGACGCGATTCCCCATCTTAATCTGCCCCGAAAACTTCGTCTCTGCAGGGAGAGGAGGGGCAACCGTGGCAGCAATCACACCTCGATCACTGCTAACTTTAGCCAGCGCCTTCAACATACGAGATCATCGACCCGGCCGATTTCGGCATGAGCCGATACGTCCACTTTGCCTCAAGACTCACTGGCTGGAACGCCATCAAGAGCCGTGTCGAACAGCTTGGCCTGACCATGACTGACGATCAAATCAAGGAAGTGTAAGGTCCCCCCATGCATGGTGGACTTGTGAACCCCTTGTTAACTTGGATTCTAGGACACAAAAGATCAAGGCCTTGGCCGACATCCGTCCTCTTGCGGTCGACGATGCCGATTCCATCATTCGATCCTACCACCTCGAACTCCAATCCTAAGTGGAAGAGAACTGGGAAAAGTGAAAGTGACGCAGAGAGTGGACAGTCTAGGATTATTACAGATGGCTTCAAGAATAATGAGCCCTTTGAAAAGCATATGAGATGAACAAGAAGAAAAAAATGAGAAAAGATATCAAATACGTTGAGATATTTCACTTGCCCTATCTGGCGTAATAATCACCACTTACAGCTGGGGTTCTGAGTGAACTCATGCTCTGGACTTGACAGCTAACTGCTGCGCAGTGACCACAATAAAAATGGACCAATCAGACAAGCTATCAAATGAGACAGTCTGCAAGATAGAGTAAAAGACGTATATGAATCATGAATATTCAGTGGCTATTTAGTTCTAGAGTACAGGCCAGAGAGGGCTTCTTGTCCTCATAGTTTGCCCTCTCCCGTCAGGAGAAGCACAAACAAGGCGGAATGTTGAGACGCAACTATTCTCCTACAGTCGGTCAGGTCCATGTCTTGATGAAAGAGACAGGGAACTGCAAAACAAAACAAAAAAAACATTGCATGGAATCAACCAAAAAGAAGAAAAAATAAACACGAAATGAACGCTGGTGAAATACCCGAACCTTCCTTTCTTCCTTGAATCATGCATGCCAGGCCTCACCCTCTCCCTCTCTATGACCTCCCTGCAAACCACCAGCCATATCCCGTATATGTACGACCGACCGAGCCGGGAGGGCATTTTTGTCTGGCCATGCTTATTTTTTTTCTCCCGTAACTGAATCAATCCCTTCTTACCCGCCCTCTCTCTCACTCACGGTCGATGATGGTATCTCGATCTAGGTCGTCATCAACCCACCCACCGACGTGTCCCTCAGACGTCTCAGCCACTGACTGTTCCGAGGCAGAGCGCTACTCCATGTCCACGTCCTCAGCAGCACTGGGAGGCACAACGCCCTCGTCCATCCACCGGCGGAAGTTCTTGTTCTGCTCCTGCACTTCCTCGGGGCTGAGGTCCTTTGTCCACGACGGGTTGTGCACCCACTTCTCAAGCAGCTTGCTCTCGCGGTACCCCGTCAACGCACGAAGGAACTTGTCGCGGCGCTCGCGCTGTTCCCGCGTCTTGGGAGCCTGATCATAGACAACGTACTCGGATGTGCCCGGGGCCCAGGCCATCTTGGAGCTCTTGAGGCAGATGCTGATGGTCAAGTTCTCGCTGTAGGAAACAGGCTTGGGAATGGCGTCCTCGTCAGCGTCGGCGTCGCCAGAGGGGAGGTTCCGCGTGAGGACCACCTTCTGGAGCTTGGACCTAGGTACTCCTTCGGTGGGCTCGACACGGATAAATGATGAGATGTAGTACTGCCAACGCTCGCGGAGTTGCATCTCGTCCATGTAGAATGTTGTCTCCTCCCGTTGGAGCCATCGTACAGAAGCCTCAGCCTTGGCGGGGAACTAATCATGGTGTTAAAAAGGACCAACCGTGACCGTTCAAGATAGTTCAACTTACCCAGCAAATGACAAAAATGTCTCCGTCCTTAACGCACTTCTCGGCAAATTTCCTAGCGCTGATCTCGGTTTGGTAACTAGTCTCTTCCTTCTCGCGGCTAGCAATGTACTGCTGAATCAGATCAGGAGTCTTTTCTTTCGCGTCGGTGCTGCTGCATGTGAGAGCAAGCCGGCACAGAGTCTTGAGGAGGTCCTGGATCGTGTACAACTTCCACCCTGCCTTGAGGTAGTAGTGTCGCATCACGTCCTGGTACCGCGTTTCGTCGACGTCGCCTGTGATGTACTCCTCGATGAGCTCCAGTGTCTTGGGCCAGTAGGTATCGGGGTCGTCGTTCCTATCGAAGAACTTCATATGGTTCTCAGTGAAGCCAATGTCTCTAGCAGGCTTCGGTTTACTGAGACGGTCAACCTCCTTGGCCACGGCTGCCTTGCTGTCCTTGAGGTCCTGGAGTCGCTTATATAGAGTCTGGAAGATGCTGAAGAAGACAAACAGCGTCTGGTTGCAGAAGAAGTTGTACCACGGCCGTGCAAAGAACCCATCAGCCTTCAGTTCGCCGTCCGTGCTCAAGAGAGCATCGCTCTGCCCAACCATGAACGGCTTGGGGATGCTGGGCATCCATCGCTCATTAGAAACATCCGGGTGGGCCGTGTCTTCAGAGGCATCGGGCATCTCCTCTTCGTTGGCCGAAGTGACATCGGGGGTGGTCTCTTTGCTGCCAGAGGTGCTGTCGTCCTTATCCTTATCCTTGTCCTTGTCTTTGTGTCCCCGCGACTTGCTACCGTTACGGCCGGGATCGAGAACCCCTCTAAGAAGATCTCCCTTCCTGCCGTTACGGCGGCTGCGGCCGTTGGTCAGCTCAGCAGGCGTGTGGTCCTCCACTTCCTCCTCGCCAGAATCTGGAGGAATCTTGGGGAGCTTATCCTGGATGGCTTCCTCGGGGATGTCAAAGAAGGCGGGGATGAACATCTCGAAAAACTCGAGAATCCGCTCCTTCTCCTGGCTGCTGTGTTGTCCGTTGTGCAAGCTGTACAGCATCATCAGTCGAAGTAGGTCAATGACCGTGTTCTTGTCGGCAAAGTCCCAGACGAACTGGTGGCGAGGCGCCTTGCCGTTCAATGATCGCTCACGGCGCTGCTCCTCGTGTTTTGTCTTGATCACATCGACAAGGTGCTTAGCCGTCAGATTCCTCTTGTCGTTCTGCCTCACAAGAATGCCCATATGATCAAGACTCTTGAGGTGCATGCTCTGGGTCTGGGCGTGCCAGACCTTCTCCCACTCGCGCTGAGAGAATCGCCATTCCTCATCCTTCTGCTTCATTCGCGCCAACAAGACCGGCACTACGTCAAAAGGGTGCGTGTACATGTCGTTGACGACATCGATGCCGCGGTCGCCGTAGATCTTCTTGCAGATACGCTTGAAGATGGATGTGCTCTGGCCAGCAAGCGCAGCAGGCATCTGGAATGTCTCCCTCTCAGCGGGAGACATGGCGAGCATCTGCTGCGCAATGGGCTCGAGGAGCTGGATGCACTTGAGGTTAGCCTCGATGTTGAAGTCATAGTCGTGGCGCTCCTCCTCGATCCGGTGAAGACCCTCCTCGAACTGATTCTTTCTGTGAGCCACAAATCCACTATCCTCAGACGCCCAAGTGGGATGCGACGCCCATTCGTCATTGAGCACCGAGTTGCACAGCTCATCTCGCCCACTGCAGGGCTTGAGGCGCTCTCGCTTCGGAAGCAATCGATAGCTTGGACCGTAGCCACGGCAGTTGCTGAGGGACACCTTGTCCGTCGGCGGTGCTGGCCGGTTGTCGATGATGACATCCTGAGTCTCTACTCCCACGAAGCTCTTCCAAAAGTTCATCAGATCAGGGTTCGCGCCAATGAAGAGGGCTCCCTTGTGAAATAATGTATTTCGGTCGATGATGTTCTGGCTGAACAGGTTGCAGAGCTTCAAGAACTCGTTCATCGAAGATCGGTTGCTAAGGAACTTCTTGACGCGCTCAAAGAAGGCAATCTCATCCTGGTTGGACGTTGACGAGGATCGTGGCGGATAGGGCTCTGGCATGACAGGGGTAAGCGTTGGTTCTACTGCGGAGCCCTCGCCAGACGCCCTGGCGTGGTTGAGCTTGGGTCGTTTGTTGCCATTCACAGCAGCAGGGACCAGGCGAGCTGCCGCCGTCACCTCAGCGAGGACAGTTGCTGGCTGAGCTGCCTGCTTGTCCGCCCGGAGCCGCTTTTTGTTGTCCTTGCTCGCGCTTGCGGGTGGCGCAAAGCTACCCAAGGGCGGCATCTTCTGGCCATCCCTCATGGCAGGTTGCGGTGTATGGCTTGGACCGGTCGGGGTTCCATCCTCCATTCGGCCCGGTGTCTGCTTCGCCTGGCCAGCAGACTCTGGCAAGAACTGCTTAAAGTCCTCCAGCAGGTCCGGGGCCGAGTTGAACAGGGTCGTCACCTGCGCATACACGTCCTGGATGGGCTTCTGCTCCCGCTGGTATGTCTGCAAGATTTCAAGGAATTGCTTGTAAATCTCAGGCTTGTCCTGGAAGCGGTTCTTGGCCATGATTAGTATACGCTGTGCCTCGCCGGGAGCAGCAATCAGGGTGGCTTACCTTAATCTTATTCACGTAGCTGATAGCATGGTTGAATTCGACGGGGCCACGGCGCTCCATGTTTGCCTGGTTCGCAGCATTGCCATTTACTGCAGCCGGACCCGAAGGGGTGGGTGTCAATGCATGACGAGCGTTTGGTCCCCCCTCGCCGGGCCCAGAACTGCCTTGTGGCAGACCGCGTCGCTGGCCCGAGCCAGAGTTGTCGAAACTGGCCGCATTCTGAGCTGCAGCTTGAACAAAGAGGCTTGCGCCATTCTGCACAGGTGTGCTGAACTGGGCCTCGGGGCTCTCAATGCTGTGCTGTGGCCTCTGCTGCCACTGGCCACCCCGCTCAGGGAAGATGGGCTGGCTCGCCGCAGCAGGTCCATGGCCGTCGCCCTGGTTCCCGCGGCCTGTGATAGACTGCACTGTGGTGCCCATGGGAGTCGTAACTCTGATAGTGTTAGGATCGTTGCCAGCACCACACTCGATGCGGTAACCAGGAGGTAAGAAAGTGTTGAAGCCCTGGATCAGGTTGGGATGTCCCGCAAACAGCTCCGAAACTCTATTGATGACACCCGGAGTATCGATGCTACGCATTCCGTCAGTAATCGTCCCTCTCAGCACTTTTGGTGATTGACATACGCCTGGCTCTTGAAGTCCTTCATAATGTCAAGGAAGCGGTTGTATACGTCAGGCTGATCATGGAACTGCACTTTCACCTGGTCCAGGTAGGTGAGGGCATCCTAGAAGAAGCATCAGCAAGCAATTCAACATGGCCACGACCACGCAAAGAAAGAAAGGAAACACAAGCATGAGTAGTGCTTGTAGAAAATGTCAACGGGGCTGCCTGCATCTGCTAGGACTGTCCAGGGGGGGGCTTCGTGGATAATGTTTGGTGGTGATGTTGAACAAAACCTGCCAGGATACAAGCGGAACAGAAGGCTGCGTGCTTGCATCGCATAGCAAGACACGAAGGGCACCCAGAGCATCTCCGGGTAGAGACTAGCAGGGATGCAAGGAGCATTGCAAAGTCATGGCTACCCGTTTGGCGGCTTGTCGCATCGCCAGCTCCAAGGCGACTGGCTGGCAACGACGCGCAAACAACAAACAGTAATTGTTCCCCTGACATGCCACCCGCCAAATAACAACAAGGCCAGCAATGACATCACGTAGACTCACATTCAAAATCGGCTGCTGTCCCTGGGTGATGCCTCCAGGAATCTGGTGAGCCGCCGAGCCAGCGGCGCCTGGGAATGGCGCGCCCTGCTGAGTCCCGCGCTGACCTTCTTGCTGTAGGGGGCCACCAAACACGGCAGCGACACCGCTCGCCGCGGCCTGCGACGATGTCGGGGGCGCGGTGGTATGTGGCATCGGCGCGAACATGGGGTGCTGAGGGTTTGCGTTGGCTTGTCCTCCGTGCTGGACTGGCCGGCCGTGCTCGTTCTGCAGCGGCCCGCCAAAGGTGGCTAGGGGACCGCCAGAGGGGGCGCCAAGAGGAATCTGGGGATTCCCGTTATGGTTCGCGAGCAATCCGCCGGGGCTGTGGATTGCACCGGGGATCCGCGATGCTACCGGCTGGTGGATGGGAATGGAGCCAGCGCTGCTGTGGTGAGTTGTCGCCTGGTACCGATCGCCGGACTCCCGCTCTCGGTCGCGCTCCCGGTCGCGCTCTCGTTCTCGCTCTCGTTCTTGGTCTCGACGGGCCATCTCCTCGCGTTGTTGCAGTGCTCGGTGTCGGTCGTCCATTTCGCGCTCTCGATCGTATGCTGGAGGGCCACTACCATGTAGCTTCTGGCTGTTCATGCTCTTCTGTTGGAGGGGACGCATCAGCAAAACAGTTCATTCGAGCTCCGGTGCGCCGTGATGAGCAGCCATTCCCAAATCATTCAGCATTGCTGAATCACGACAGAGATACCTGGAGGTGAAGGTCGAGGCTGATCCTGCAGACGTGGGCGACAAGCGACACACCTACAGCTCAGGAGAGGAAGAGGCGATCGCGACATGATGGAAACAATAGAAAGACTTACACCAAATGGATAAAAGGCCAGCGCCAGGGGCACTCTACATGGAGGCGGGCATGTGCGAGACTGAAGGCGAAGATGAAGCAGAGGCAGAAACCGCAGGTGGGGGTGTGATGAAAGTCGGCTCGGTTGGGTTGTGCACTTGGAAATCCAGCCTTTCTTGCAAACTTGCGAAGAGCTCCCTCCGGCTCGGGTGACGAGATCTGAGCAAGGCGCGGAAGAATCCGCATCACGTGACGGCTATTTTTTGCGTTAGCGCGGGCTTATCTCGGGGTGTTTGGGGCAATTGGAGGGCGATAATTCGCGACTTTATCTTATCAGTTGGAGCGCCGAGGTCGGCTATGGTCGGGCAAAAGACATTGTCAGCCTCGCCATGACAACAGAGATGCAGCAATAATATCCATCGTAATTCGCGTTTCCTTCGAGATTTCCTCTTGTATATTATTCAAGTATGCATGGAACTCATTCTGCGCTCTCTACCCATCTTGTCTGACCTCTCGTCATGTGTGCTAATTATTCCGTTCATCCACAGTTGGCGAGGCTGACAAGTAGGTGGAGACGTGGCTCAGCCCGTTTCAAATCAAACCGGTCCCATAGGACAATCAATCATTCGAGGCCGGGCATCAGGGTGGCCAAGTAAAGAAACGAAATGGGGAAAAAAAGGGATATCTTGAATAAAGCGTTCTGTATAGTAATTTAGACCTATTCCCGTCGCTGCCGCGCTCGTCCGTTGCCTCCATAACCACATCGCAACTTGAGTACCAATCAAGCGCACTCCCAACGCCAGTAAATGCAACCCTCGCAGCCACGTAGTCTACTCAAGACGCTGTATACCAGCTTCGTCGAAGAATCATCATTTCTTTTCTGTAGCACAACGGCCAACTTCGGGTTTGAAAACCTACAATCCTTTCCTCCACCACTGCGCATCGCTCCGTATGGCCATGGCCTCCCTGGAATTTTTAGCTACTTCCCCTACCCCTCTGTCGTAGGCGCCAGACGAGGCAACCCTAAGCTCCTTGGACTTCAGCCACCCTCTCAGAAGTGCTGAATGGGTTGAGCTCCAAGCTCTAAGAGGCTGATGGTGGTGGATGTGGCTTTCGAATGATCTTGATCTTGGGTCGTGGACGCGGCGCCCCAGTTGGCGTGTTCGAAGCAGGACTGGCAGATTTTGGCTTCGGGGTGAAATTCGAGTGCGAGTTGAGCGAAACCTTTGGACTCGATGCCGAAGCATGTGGCGAGGATGCCGGGCCTCCAGGCAGAGGCTTCCTGATTGGTTGGTCCCCAGTTGGGAGTGGCTTTCTTGCAGGTTTCGCAGTGATAGTGTCCCTCACACTGACTGGAAGACCATCCTTGGGAGCAGCCGAGGGCAGAGATGTCCTGCCATTGGTGCTCTGCTTCCTCGCATCCCGAAGAATTACTCCGAGAAGCCCAGGAGTTTTGGTTTTGAGAGTGACAATGCGACTCTTCCTCCGCACGCTGCCCAGGTCAGGTCCCGATGGCTTCTCTGTCTTGGGGCGCTTGGGTGCTGGGGTGTGATGCTCGTCTTTCTCTGGACGTGGACGCTTGATCGAGCCTACAGATGAAGGCTCAACGGGCCTAGCAGGCTTTGAGGTTGACGAGGAAGAAACGCTTGGTTGGCGAGAGACAGCTGGTGAAGCCACGATAGTGTCCTTCTCTCCGAGTGATTGGGCTGGAACGGGACTTTGTGTTTGAGTTTGGGGTTGAGGCAAAGGCGGCGCCACTGGACGCTGGGGGGTGGTAGATCTGTGAGTGTTGATCTTGATCGATGAAGTTCTCGGAAGAGGGATAGGTCGCACGGGCTCTTGAGCTGGCGGAGGAGGCGGTTGTACGATGGGCTCCTTTGGTTTTGTCCTATAATAGGATTTGAACAACACCAGCAACTGTCGCAAGTCAGCACAAGCCAGTGACATTGTTTGGTTTGGGTGATTTCTTACTTTGTTAGAGAGCTGCTGCTCAGCCGATCGCTCGGCCTTCCAAGCCTTGGGCAGAGGGAGCGTGATGATCCACTGGGATGCCTCCTCAAACATCATCGCCGCCAGATCCAACATACTCTCCATTTCGCATCGGCCAAGACCTGGGTGATCTAGCGCCTTACGCATCGCTGTGCTGTAGTGTCGCTCGTCGCCTGCGTAGGTCTCCTCCATCTCTCGTCGCAGAGCCTTGAGGGCAGCGTCCAAGTTCTCTTTCCTTGCAAACATTTCCTTCCTGGCTTCGATCTCCTGCGCACTGTCTTGGACAAGGAGGAGGTCGCCTTCTTCGTCTTCGGGAGGAGGTTCATTCTTAACAACCTTTGCATGCTCTCCAAAAGCGATAGCGGCAAGCCCGGAAGCCGCGGCGTCGATGAGCTTATTGCGCACGTATGGTGATCGGTCGGTAGTCAGGGAGTATATCAGCAACGAAAACATGGTAGGGTCCATCATGGCCCCAAGATCAATCAGCGCCTCGAAGGCTTTGATTCGGATGAGATCTCTCGTTCCATCCAGTAGATATTGCCCAAAGTCGATGTACGCCTTTGGTATCACCTCAGCCTTCATCAGCCGTTGTTTCGCGTTCAGGCCCGCAATCGTCCAGACATTCTGGTACGAATTAGTCCATTCATCGCGGCGAAGGACACGTTCGATTTGTTCCATTGCCCTATCAAGGAACTGCGTCTCCTCCTCATTCGGTATCTTGTTTTGCATGGCAAACCAATCATCCTTCTTCGAGGGGATAAGAGACGTGGCAAGAGCTTCAACGAGTGTAGCGATGTAAAAGTGGTCGGAATAGGGGTTGTCCTCATTGTTGTTGAAAAGGAGTTGGTCCAGGATGAATTGTCGGGCCTCGAGCGGACATTTGTAGGTGTTAGCATCTCTGACCTGAGCGATGGCCTTGATAATGGCGCATTGGACGTTGTATTGCTTCTTGTCGGAAAAGTCATTCGGTTTCGGCTGATTTGTTCCCTTGTGGCAAAACATCTCACTGAAGGCCTTCATTAGTTGCCGGAGACCAAGCATCGAAATGTCCTTGATATTGGCCTGCCGCGGTAATGCCTCTGCGGCCATGGTCCGAATGCCATGGAAATAGCGACGGTCCACCAACGTCCTGGTGAGGAAGCCAGAAGCGATGGGGTGCAGGGGACCATGAGTGAGGTATAGCATGGCATCTTGTTGAGCCACGACGTCCCTGTCTTGTTGCAGCTGAGACACGTACATGTACGGCTCGAGGGTCCTCTTCATATCGCAGGCCCATTCGAAGTCGGCGTCCACGCGAATCCACTCGTATGACTCTTGGTCCATCTTCCTTTCGGTGTCGGGGTCCCAATCAATCAACTCCCACTGGGCCTGCTCGTCTGGGGTTTGAAGGACATCGCCCAGGCAATAGAGCAGCGTATCGTCCAGGTTTTCAGCGTCCATACTGGCGCCCACATTCTGCTTCTCCTTCATGCGACGAGTCCGCTTGAGACGTTTGTACTTGGTATTGTAGGGAATCTCAAACTTAGTTGAACGTGTCGCATCCTCACGGATCTCCAGAATGTGTTCATAAGGTGTTCCGTCTGCTTCATGGATTCGAACTGTCATCGGTCCAGTGAATAGCGGCTGCACCTCACCCGTCTTGACACCAGCACGACGCTCCTTGATCACACGTAGAAAGTCATCCCTCTCCAAGGCAGGCTTCTTAACCGTCTGGAACTGGATCTGATTCAAGGTCAACTCGACGCATAACCTCTTCTTATTGAACTTGGCTTTGACGTCAAATCGCGGGCATCCGGAACCGTAGACCCATTGATTCCAAAAGCTCTCGAGTCGGTATCGCGCACCCTTCTCGCAAACTGCACGGAACTTTTCTGTTTCGAGGATAGTTGACTTGTCGGACGCTTCAATCTGAACCTTGGTCAACAATTTCTGGAGAATGCGTGTCAAGCCGTGTCCTCCCGAAGCCTTGATGAGCCGCTTGTCCAAGATGAAGAAGACGACTGGAGCTTTGAGGGTCATGAAGTCCATTTCGAACTCTCCCAGGTGAAGACTGGAACCAAGGTCATAAAGACAGGGTCGGTCAATATCAACCTGCACGAGCTTGTCTGAGAGGGTCTTCATGCGGAATCTGTACTCATTGTTGCCACAGAGGCGCTTCATGAAAAGATCCGTCATGTAGTGAGCGACACCGATGATGAGCCAGAGGTCGTTTCGAGTGTTTGGGATCATGTTGATGCCGATCCACTGGCTGGCCAGAGTGTGAACAATCTTCCTGGTAACTTCGATCTCGGGGTCAATGATATCCTCTGGGAATAGCAGGCGATTGCTGACGAAGGCCATGGAGTAGAGAGGCACCGTATCCTGAACCATATCGTCGAGAAAACAGATCTTGAAGTTGCCGAAAGGATACCGAGCAAAGGTGTAGGTGAAAAAGTCGGCCGCCATTGTTAGAGCGGCAGAGGTGTTTCGAACCCAGTCGGCGCGGTGTGGTAGACAGTAGGCATGGACCTTGAGCGCATTCATACCGAGCTTGACCTCATCTTCCTCTGTTCTAGATTCGGACGAGAGGTCGATATGCTCGAACGGGCCAACAGCAAAACCGAGCTTCTGAACCGATACCTTCTTCTCAGGTTCAAACGTCATGATCTTTTTGTGGTCGTCGTCTGGATCCACGGTCTCCTCCATAAGGAATCCCGAGCAGACAACCGACATTTCCCTCAGCTTGTCCTCTTCCGCAAGATTGTGAATCCGCTCCTGTCCATCGATCTGCATCTTGTCTGAGCTTGCGCCATTCTGCTGTGTAGCCAACGCTTGCTGCAGGGCATCACCCAGAGTGCGGGGATACTTGATCGAGATCTTCCAGTCGCAACGGGAACCATGGTCATCGACGCATGGAAATATGCAAGAAGCTGTCCCAGGGTGGATGGAGCTCCGAGTGTACATGTGCGTGAAGCGGTTATCCAGAGGATCGACACCGACGAACTGCATCCCATCTCGAGGGTTAGAATTTGTAAAGGGTATTGTAATCTTGAATTGCCTGTTGATCTTTTCGGCGGGATCGAGCCCTGTCGTAGACTTCCTAATAATC
This sequence comes from Fusarium falciforme, assembly GCF_026873545.1. Lineage (NCBI taxonomy): Eukaryota > Fungi > Ascomycota > Sordariomycetes > Hypocreales > Nectriaceae > Fusarium > Fusarium falciforme. Next base: position 5,903,012 of record NC_070544.1, on the reverse strand, counting down.
AATCTCGGACGATCAGGCTCGACCCTACCGCGCAGGCTCACCCTGAGCGACCCGTAGACCGGCGTGCAACCCTCGAACTCTCTATTCTCGGCGGGGACGTCGTTCTTTCGGCTATGAAACACTGACCGAGCGCGTCTACGCCGAATGTCGTGGTGATCGGCTCGTAGGTTCCAATTCGCCGAGTGGGAGAGCTTTTTGTACGGATCTTGGTAGACAGCCGTCGTTTTGCGTCGATGCACCTCGTAAGGATCTCCGTTGGCCTCCTTAACATCAGAAACGTAGATATTTTCGGTATCGATCTCGCAGTCGGCGGCATCCAGTGCCACCTCTTCGATCTTATCATTGAAGGTGACAATGAAAATGTTGGTTGTCCCGTCGATGCGCTTATCGCGAAAATTCACCTCTAGATTAACCTCTTGCTTGATGACAAAGTACTCCAGAACCGGGAGGTCTTCCACGGGCGCGAGGCCATCTTCGGCGTCCAAGAGAGAGTGCTTCTCGGGCGCAAGTTCTTGCGACATCGCGACGGTGGCCACTTTGAACGGTCGAAAGCAGGGTCGAAGAAGGAAAGGCCTGAGGGCCGCTGCGAGCTGGTGCTTATGAACGCTGCATCGATGGAGAGGATAGGCCTAAGCGGAGAGAAAACGGAAGTCCTTGGCGTCGCCGGGCGTAGTTGTAATCGTTATCGTGCTCGTCGCGTAGTCATAGGCTTCGGTCGAGGCTTGGGCGCAATTTGAACGGGGATGGCGAAGACGGATTCGCGCAAGAAACGGGTAAGCGAGTGAGGGGGACGAGGAGATGGATATTAAGAGAAGAGATGAGAAATTAATTAGAAGGAGAGGAAGGTTCCATACGATGGATTTCAAAGAGCAACGAAGCGCAAGCACGCGCAAACCTCGAAGATTCTTCAGTGCCTATCACCGTACGCCGGACCTTGTTGGAGGAAGGAGGAGCTCGCGGCGCGTTTCATGGAGCTAGAGTGCACGGGCCACTCTTTCCGCCTGCCAGAATCCCCAGGCTGTGAGGGTGAGGTGAGGTGCTGGTGAGGCTCCGAGGTACGTACCCACAGCCTTAAGTGCGCCTCTTCCGCGGCTCCAAATCCAACCGGTCGTTTACATGAAATACCCAAATCCGTCCACACGTCAACGCGCACAACCAAGGCAAGCATACCTGGGTAGGGAAATCTACTATGCAACGGTATTTTCCTTCAGCATTGATGAGCTCCCTCGATCCCATTATGAGGCATGGCCAGTGACCGAGTCAGTTAGGCTGCGTCGACCGTCAACATCACATCACCGAGGAATGACCAACAAAGCCGTACCGTACATTGCATGCAACAAAGATCTTAGGATTCTGAAGCACATAAGAACTATCAACATTCGTACACACCACCTCAAACAGATAACATTTGCCTTCGCCGAGGCGAGCTGTGAGTGAACCTTCCCCCAAACGCCAAACCATATAGTATAACCGAGTCTCGCAGTGTCTTCTCTGCTGTTGTTACAAGCAGCCAAACGCATCACTGCTTGCTGCGTCGCCGGTCCCGGCGCTTCTTTCTCGCCCGGGCCTTGAGGGTATCTTCATCACGGTATTCTTCCGGCAAATCAAAGTCAACCTGGGGTATCTCGGGGATCGGGTGACCCCATGCCAGCACCTTCCTGCCTGTACGCCGATGCCGGTGCAGAGCGCTCTCGCGCTCGTACTTCTTGCTAAAGAACGACTTGAACTCCTTGGGAGGTTCTGGGGTTTTTGGAGCCGGTGGTGGCTTCGGTGGTCGCGGTGCTTTGGTCGACACCGGCTGTGGAGTTGACTTGCGCTTCTTTGAGCCTTTAGCTTTCGATCTCGCCATGGCTTCATCGCGGAGCTGCTTCGCTGGTGACGCCGAGTCGCTCATGTCGCCGTTTGCACCATCATGGTCATCCGCTTCATCCTCCTCCTCAGCACTTCCAGAGTCTTCTTCGTCTTCCTTCTCGGCTCGAGCCTTGTCTTTTTCCTGTTTGCGCCTCTTTTCTTCCAAAACCCAGTTTCGGAACTTGGCAAGTATGGCTTGGCAGCCCTTGATGAAGTGGTCTCGGGCTGGCTCAAAAGTCTTCTTCTTGGTTTCCGTGACACCACTAACACCCATAACCCTCAGCCAGTCATGACCTTGGAGGCCTTCTAGCAGCCTGATGATTTGGTCCTTTTCATGCTGGGCTCGGCCCTTCTCGGTATTGCGAATTGATCGCTCCAATCTCTCAGCTCGGCGATGCACCGGCTGGAAAAGCTTATCAGGTAAAGGATCCTCAACCGTTTTGTCCTTGGGTTGGACTAGAAAGTTGAGTTCTACGCGCTGCGCATCGAACACGTCGTGGAAGAGGGCATCGCCATATCCTCGCACGGGATATTCGTCAGCGGGGTGGGGTTGCTGCGGTGCTGCGCGTTGGGCGCCAGAAACAGCGCGTCGTGGGTCAGAATCGACGACAACGATGGGGGTATCAACGTTGAAAAGGTCTGATGCGGGTTAGAAATCATTCAAGGTTGAAGATGGCGCTCAGGAGAGCGATGGGTTTTTTTTTCGCACGTACGCTGTTCTTTGGGTTCATTCCCAATCACTTCATCGTACTCGGGAAAGTATGCAGAGAGTTCACTTTTGAACCTCGTGGCTTCTTGGGAACGGAGCTTGCGGCCCTGTTCTTGGGGGTTTGTATCCTTTGCCTGGGGCTGTAGGCGGTCGAGCTCATGTTTGATGCCGTTGATGACTTTACTCTGGTGTTTTGTAAGGGTCGGCTCCTGCTTTGGAGCAGGTTTCACGACTTCGGTCGGGGGGGGAGGGTTGGTCGTGGGCGTTGTCGTCGCACTCGCCACCGTGGGCGTCGCAGTTTGTCGCGGGTTGCGCGCGGGCGGCGGGACTAAGTTGTCGGGGATGATATCGGACAATCCGTGAGAGCCCTTAGCCAAAATCTCGACGGTTATTCGGGTTCTCTTGGGCTTGAGGGCATCACGGTCGCGATCGTGGGCGTCGAGCACCCTCTTGCTTCGCCCTCCACCTCCGCCAGCGCCGCCCTGTGTGTGGGCAAATACGCCTGTGGAAGGCGTCAGGTGATGGTGCGCGAGATGCTGATGCGGGTGAGGACCCTCAGCGCGCCGCGAGGAACGGGTGACAGAGGCCATTGGGAGACGTCAAGAGGCCTGGCATGGTTTCTCTGCTGGCTTCTCTGGCTCCGACGACTCTGTCTCGCGATGGGAGCCGCTAGATGTTGATGTTTTTTTCGATGGGCTCGGCTTGGGGCTGCGCGCGGCTTCGTGCGACTGACTGAACACGGCTGACCTGCCTGGGCTGCAGTGCGCTCAGGTCAGTTTGCTTGCAGTCAAGTCGGGTACCCGCGCCTGCACTGTGGATTTTCTGCTGGTGTTTGTCTGGCGCGCCCTCGTGCAGCTCCAGGGGCAGGTACCTGCTGAGGCTGCTGAAGGGCAGTGGTGCTAGTGGGTTTCGTAGGGGAGGTGCTTGCTGAGGCCGCTGCAGGTGCACCCGTCTGGGCTCCTTCCTCTGCCCGCTGCCTCTAGGCTGCCACTGAAGACGGGACGCTCCTTCCCTTCCATCCATCCATCGCGTTTCTGAACCGTCACCTGGTCCGTGTCAGAAGCATATTGGTAAGCACGAAGCTGACAGCCAACACGACAATGGGAACGATGAAAGAGATTCGATCCATATCCAAATTGGCGTCGTGGGTCTTTTCAGTGTGCTATCCTTTCCGTGGGAAACTCAAAAAAAGTCACGACTGTACGTAAGGAATTCTTGTGACTAGGCGCAAATGTTGCCTTGGGTTAACGAAGAGCAACTGGGAACATTCAATCACAACTTGCGGTAGCCGCCTTATGCTGCGAATGCATTCTTCTTCTTCCTTAATTTAAGAACTATGAAATGCACTTGGAAGAACCGGCCTCGCTAGGAGTAGAATTAAAGCATCTATGCATCCATTGCTAAGCAAATCTTAATGAAAGACCGATCCAAGTCCAGTGTTCTTACAGGGTAGGCATTTGACCTCTTGAATATTGCAACACGGACATTGTGAAAGAGAATATTAATTAAAACTAGGTCTCAAATATTGAATGTTCACTTCTTTTCTTCATAGCATTGATTTCTCCTGACTCAAATTTGTGTAGTTGTAGGAGATCTATTGATGTTAACGTAATTCGACATGATAAACTGGTAGGTTAGACATGAATTCCGAGACACGACGGGAAAATAGGTACAAAGCTTGCAGTGTATTAAATAAATGTCTCGGAAGCCATAAGTCATGACTGGGATGATCCAACCGTCAGGGGTATTATAAAAGTAACAAGACAGCCACAGCCCACCAAAGCTCCCTTCTCGTCATCACATCACGCCGGTAACCTCTCGGCCTCCTCCTTTTGCTCCCGCTTCGCAGCTTGCTTCTCCTCCTTTGTCGGCTTGATACCCAGCTTCTTGAGCACCTTCTTCACCGGCCTGCCCTCCTGCTTCTCTGCTTCCTCCCTCTCCAGCACCTCACGCTCCCGGGCCGCACTCTCGCTTTTGTCCCTGGCCTCTTCCTCCCGGCGCGCCGCCTCCTCGGGGTCCAAGATCTTGTCCCGCCGGTGTCCCACCCGCTGCGCGAGGTCCTTTCCCTTGCGCCGCGTCTTGACGTACGCCTCCAGTCCGATGAGCACCACGTACGACTTGGAGATGGAGACGTGCGTCATGTCTACACCCGACTGCCGTAGGCTGTGCACAAAGGCGCGAAAGTTGGATGCTGGCGGGCGGTAGTGACCGCTAAGGGGGGACAGGGATGACAAGCGACCGTTCTTGATCTTGATGAGGCCGGCGGCTGAGATGCGGCTGCCCTGAAGGAAGGACGAGTGCTGAAAGGCGCCCGAGTTCTTGATGCCCACGTAGAGTCGGAAGGATGTGTCTGCGACAAAAATCCAAGTGTTCTTCTTGACCGACTTGCGGAGGAGCTTGTTGAAGATGGTTGAGGCTGATATGTGCGCCACCTTTTGGAGTCCCTGGCTCTCATCGAAACCAGGCGTCGCGTACTTGGCGGCCCGGTCCGCCTCTCGCCGCGACTCAAGTGAAGAACAAGAGCTGCTGCTGTCGTCGTCCAGCGACAGCCCATCCTCGGGCTGGCTTATTGGGTTGAAGGGCGGCGTGGGGTCGTCCGAGGGCACTACGCCGTGGATGCTGTCCTTGTACTGCTCAGACGTATCTATGCGCTGGCCGTTCTTTGCCCAGCATAGCCTGCCTTGGCCGTCTACCTCGACGAGATAGTGCTGGCGCTCCTCCTTGGAGAGGTAGCGGACTTGCTCTCGTTCAAGTCGGTCTCTCGGGCAGCCTTCCAGCTCGACCTCGCGGCCCTCGCCGTAGTCGAGCCAGTAAAAGAAGTTCTCCTTTGTGTTGGATCGTTTCCATTCCTCGTGGTACATGCAGAGATTACTTCCGTAGCGATGCTTGAGATCGACCATCTCGAGGAAGTATCGCAAACCCATCATGCGCGCCTCGTTCTTGCGGGCTTCATTATCCTTGTCGCGCTGCGCTCGGGCGGCTGCTCGTTCTTCGGGGGATGCGTCTTCGTCCGACGATGACTGTGTTGATGAGGAATCTGACAGTAAATTGTCAAAGCCAGCCCGTCGCGCGACTGTGCTCGCCTTCTTCCACTTTTGCCTCGCCGATGCTGATCGCCGTTTCTCCAAGCTATCGGGCCCCAAACCGTCGGGATCTGCGCCGTCTGTTTCTGTCCTCGCCCGTGGCTGCGTCGCTTGTCGAAACTGTGCCTCGCGTATCGCTGTGACCCAACGTGTGCTGGCGTCTAGACCAAATCCCTCCATCTCTCTTCTTGTGCGATATCCTCGAAACGTCTTTTGGATCATGCGCGCGGCCAGAGCCCTCTCGTCCTGGCTGCCGTTGGTCGACATGGTTGCTATGCGCGACTCGAGCGATTGGCGCCTGCGTTGGTGATGTCTGCGCTTGATGTCCTCCTCGCGCTCCTTCTGAACGGATGCGATGCGCTCAAAGGATTCCGGCGAAGGAGGCCGTAGAGAGTCCATGTAGTCTGTCTTATTCATTGGTCGCGATGACGTAGGTAGGCCGAGCAGGTAGTTTGGGGATTGATGGCGGGGTAGTAGAAGAGATAAACCAAGGAATTGATCTATTCCTTGAAACTGATGTTGAAGCGAGCCTTAACAACCAGGCAATGTCTTGGCATGGGAATAATAATTGGACTGTTTTCTGAATTACTGTGAATGATACGAATATTCATCTATTACGTGTTGGCTGGTTTGGACGAGTTTAAAGAGTTGTCATGATGATACACAGTCCTGTCGATGGATCTCAAGGTCCCCGAAACCCTGTTGTCAAACGGCTATCTACCTCAGAGCCATCCCCTTAGTGCAAGAGAGAGAGAGGCCCAAGTTTTTCCGTTTCTAAGTAAACAATTAGTAGAAAACCCATCTCACCTCGCATCGTTCTTCTTATAAGAAAGCACAGAGACTCATGAGGGTTTGCTTAGGGTCCCCATGAATATTGCGCTGTCTAACACGTATACCAAATCTAAGCTCATATGCAATGTCTACTCCCCAGACCAACCCTATTTTCCGTCTACCTAGATAGAAATCTCGTTTAGTCGCATCAGAACCTTTCCAATAAACTTGACTCCTATCAAGATCCCATCGTCATCCTGCATGTCGCTCTCCTCCCTAAAATCCTCATTGTCATCGTCCAAACAGCACAGACATGTGACGACAACTGCCGTGTACCTATCTCCCATCTTCATCGGAAGCCTAGACTGTGCAAGCTTCACAAGATGATCCTTGATGAAGGGAGACGGCCTGCCAGTTTCTTGTATCTTGCCAAAATCCTCCACGGTCAAGCCTAGAGCCTCACCTGGAGCCGTCTCGCCGTCGTGCTGTACAAAACTCGCCCAGAGGCCAACCTCCAGCAAACAGACCCCAAGGCTATACACATCATGCTGCATGACGTATTTGTCGTGGGCACGAAGGCCTTGGCGCCCAGGGTGTCGATAGAGATTCCCTTCCCAGGTAATGTCTCCCTCGAAGAGAGTCTGGAAGTTGACGCTGCGGAAAGAGTCAAAACCGAGAAGATAGGCAGATCCCAGAGATGTGTCGGATTCGTTTTTGGGAAACAGTAGAATGTTTCCGGGTCGGATGTTCTTGTGGACAAAGTGGTAGGCGTGGACGTAACTGACTGCCCTTGCGAGATGCCTCGATAGATCGAGTGCTTCAGTAAGGCTGAAGATCTGGGGTTGCATGAGGCGTTCCCTCAAGGTAACCGGTGTGGCATCTTTTTGGGGCATCTGGAAAACCAAATCCAGTGAATTGATCTTTCGCTGGCCCGGGCCTCTCCTCTTGACGAGCCCATAGCAAGCTAGAAGACCACAGTCATCTGAGTTGATCTGGTGCAGCTTCTTTGCCAAGTCTTCGGAGTCTGCTCTGACGCTGGCGATATCCATATTGGAGTGGCATGGGATCGAGTTGACGAGGTATCGCTTTTGAGAGCCGATTCGCGCGATGATTTGGGTCGATGAAAATGATACCGACTCTGCTTGGGTCCAGTTCAGTTTTTCTTGAGGCAATGTGACATGGACCTGATCGAGTTCTCCGTTTACGATTCTGCGGAAAGCATGTGCCTCTCCTAGAGTCTCTCGAGAGGCTTGGGCAGCAATGGATTCCCCAACCGATGTGGTACGGGATGAAGCTGCTAGTTCGGTTTGTAGCTTTGCATCTATGATGATGTTATGAGTGCGGAAGACGAGTAGCCAAGTTGGATCAAAGATCCTCTGCCAACGCTCAAGCTGTTCGACAACCTCCTTGATACTGCTCTTGACAATGGCCAGCTTAACCTTCCTGATGCCCTTTTCAGAGATGACCGATTCAAGCTTGCCGACGGCGATGTATAGCCTGTCCTTCAGCATCTCATAGAGCTCAAACTGGATCCTGCGCTGGTCGTCGCTGAGTTTGCTTTCGACCTGTTTCAGAAACTCGACTTGCGTATCTGCACGGCTGAGGATGGCCTCGACCAGCAGGATACTCTCCTTTACATAGTCATCGGCGCTGTTGTAATCCTTGTACAACTTTATCAACCTCTTGCCATAACTAGTGGCTGTTAACGCTGGATTACCGGTTCTGGGGACTACTTACTTAAGAACCAAGTCTGCCGCAGCAAATGAAGCCAATCCTAGCTCCACGCCACTCATCGTGACGACACGACGTCGGTGTGATGATACACCGAGATGTCAGTCCTCAAAGAGAGATGGAAGGACTAAAAACGAAGCGTTAAGAGAAAAACAGCAAACAAGGCTCGGGACTCGGAATCGGCAGGGATATATGCATAAGCCTCAGCCTCAGCTTCACTGCACCCGCTGAACTGCCTCGCCGCCCTCCTCTTGACTCTCTTCCTACCAAGGGAGGCTGATTCGGTCTTCGACCAGATGACCCGACTACTGAATTCTGAGTAACCTATACACGAGCGCAAACTTCGTTGAAAGCCACCAGCAATCGAGCCATCTATATCAGATCCAAGGGCCAAGACCCAACCCCCGCAGGGCGGAATGCGTGGTCGAGGAACCCCGCCTGGTTACCTTGAAATCAGCCTGAATCCGGAGCGAGGATGGCCGACAACGAGAGAACGTTGGTTGATCTTGTGCGCGACTCGAAAATTGAAACAAGGTCTCTAGACTCCCATGTCGTCGAACATGTACTATACGAGACGGGCTGGTCCGCGCGACGCCGACGAGTTCCAAAGACAGAGCCATGGATTAAAGGCAGGCAGGTAGGCCAGGGCACCTTGGGACGGTGCACCTCCAGCCATGCAAAGATGGCGACAGAAATAGATTCAGGGCCGTCAAGGAGGTTAAGAAGTTTGTTGTTGTGGGACAGGAGCTGGGCTATACCCGGGAGCTCGAGGCCATCATGAAGTTCTCCAACGACAAGGTTGACGCCCTTTGCCCACGCGGCGATCCATTACTCATTTCAATAGTACAACCATTGCTTTGTGAGTTCCCAAGGTTGGTATGAGCTTGAAGACGCCATATGTATCACCATGGAATACTTCGAGCTCGGAGATCTCCAGCAGTACATCGACACACCTTTTCAAGAATCCGAAGGGAAAGAAATCACAGATCAGATCCTCGAAGGGCTAGCCTTTATGCACGACAATGGGTTCATTCACCGCGACCTCAAGCCTGCCGTAAGATTCTCCAGCCTCGTGTCTTGGTGACATAGCTGACCAAGATAGAACATCATGGTCGTCGACAAGAGTCCGGAGTGGTTCGTTAAGATTGCGGACTTTGGCATCAGCAAACGACGGCATCACGATACCTCACTTCTCACGATGCAGCGCGGGACACATGGCTTCGCAGCACCCGAGGTTATCGGGTCGACCTCAGACCAGTCCTACACATACTCAGCCGACATGTGGTCGTTGGGCGCCATGGTGTATCGCATTCTCACAAGCAAGATGGCATTCGATTCCATAGGAGACCTATTCAAGTATGTTCGTGACGAGCTCGAGTTCCTGGTCGGTCCGTTGGAATTGTGCAACATCTCTCAAAGGGGCTGAGACTTTGTTCTCATGCTCATGGAATCGTGTCCCGGGTCTCGAGGCTCCGCAGCATCAGCTAGGAACCATCCTTGGTTGATTGAACCTCTTACTCCTACTAAGGGAGAAGACTTGTAAGCACTGACTCAAAATTGTGATGGATGCATGCTAATGACGTGTAACCCCGAAAAGGGCGTTATCATAATGGAAAAGTTCAGTCCCATGGCAGGCCCAGCAACTGACTTCCTCATCACCATCGCCGAGCCCAGATCTAGGCCGGCGTTTCTTCACGAATACATCATGACGCCTCATAGTCTATATGCAGCTGTGTCTGTTGGCCTGAGTCCTGAAGACATCATCGGCACTCTTGATCGCTTCCTCAAGACCCAGTTGCCCCCCCGCATCAAACAGTTCGTTCTGTCATGCACCACGAGCTACGGCAAGGTCAAGTTGGTGTTGAATAGTAACCGCTATTTTGTCGAGAGTATTGATCGCGAAATTCTTCAGATGCTGCTCAAAGATAAGGTCATCAAGAAGTTTCGACTACGTGGTTCAGGGAAGATCAACACAGCAGCTGCACCTATGATGGGTGGGATCGTCATCCCCGGCACCAAGGACGCAGCTGGCGCCCAGGAGGCCAACCTCCCCCACAAGACAGCGAAGCAACCTATAGAGACGAATTTGAGTGCAGATGTTTACCCTGCGTTGAACGAGGACGAAGGTGATGAGAAAGAAAGAAACTGCCTACAACTTTGAGATCCCGGATGCAGCTGTCAAGGTGGTCCAAAAGCGCTGTCTGGACCTCTCTTATCCCATCCTTGAAGAGTACGACTCTCGCTTCGACCGTGCCAACTCAAACCTCAAGATCGATCTGCGACCCAATACACAGATCCGGCCGTATCAGGAAAAGAGCCTCAGCAAGATGCTTGGCAACGGCCGAGCCAAGAGCGGAATCATCGTCCTGCCATGCGGTGCAGGGAAAACCTTGGTAGGCATCGCAGCTGCGTGTACTATCAAGAAGAGCGTTGTTGTGCTCTGTACGAGCTCTGTCTCTGCGGTCCAGTGGCGCAAAGAGTTTCTAAACCGGCTGAACATCAACCCAGCTAGCATTACCACCTTTACCGCAGAGAGCAAGACTATCTTTAAGGGCAGAGCTGATATCATCGTTACGACGTATTCTATGGTAACCACCAGCCGCGAGCGTTCCAGAGAGTCGAAAGAGATCATGAGCTTCTTGGCAGGCCGGGAATGGGGTCTCATGTTCCTCGACGAGGTCCACGTTGTGCCCGCCAACATCTTCAGACAGGTCATCTCGAGCATCAAGTCGCATTCCAAGCTTGGCCTGACGGCGACGTTGCTTCGAGAAACGATAAGATCTCGCACCTCAACTTCCTGATTGGCCCGAAACTGTATGAAGCCAACTGGATGGAGTTGTCTCAGCAAGGTCACATCGCCAAGGTCCAGTGCGCTGAAGTTTGGTGGCCGATGCCAGTCGAGTTCTATGAGACATACCTGAAGGTGCCTATCCGGATGAAGCGAATTTTGGGGGCCGTGAATCCATTCAAATTCCAGGCCTGTCAGCATCTCATCAATTATCACGAGTCACGCGGTGGCAAGATTATCGTCTTCTCTGATGACCTCTACTCGCTCAAGCTCTATGCTATTAAACTCGGCAAGGCCTTCATCTATGGTGAGACGTCGCAAGAGGAGCGGATGACGATCCTCGAGGATTTCCAACGAAATCCTTTTATGAACACGTTGTTTCTCTCCAAAATCGGCGACGCGTCTCTGGATCTCCCGGAAGCGACCTGCCTCATACAAATATCATCCCACTTTGGATCCCGGTGTCAGGAGGCTTAAAGACTTGGTCGCATCTTGCGGGCAAAGCGGCGTAACGATGAGGGTTTCAATGCCTTCTTTTACACCCTCGTCTCCAAGGATACGCAAGAGATGTTCTACCCGTTGAAGCGGCAGGCCTTTCTCGTGGGCCAGGGCTACGCCTTCAAGGTGATTAAGCAACTCGCCGGTATACACAATATGCCGGAACTTGCCTTTGCGAAAGCTTCCGAGCGACAAGAGCCACTGAAGCACACAATTATAGACAATGAAAAGGTTATCAGCGAGGAGGGTGAGACAGACTATCTTTTCGGGAATGGGAAGGGCAAATCTGGTCAGAAAAAGACTGCTAAGGAGAAGTCGAAACGGAACCCATTCTTTCGAAAGCTTGACCGAGAGAGGGAGCGCCGCCGGAAGAAGGCCGCCCAGTAAGCTTGGCTTGTCGATGAGTGGTGAGGAAGTATTGAAGTACGAGATAGGCGTTCGGGATTAGGGCACTTAGGAGAAATCTCCTTCCTATAGATGTATTTGTTTTTCAGGGAGTTGGGGTAATAATGTATCTTGCCTTACTTTATCTGATGATGAGCAGACTGGTGCCACGCTGGTCGGGTTTATTCAAGCGGATGATTCAACGCATTGCGCAAATGGTATAACATAAGAGAAGATATTGCCAGATAGTTTGTATATTAGATAGCAGCTTGATCTTGGCTATGTCTTGCTCGCGACAAACTGAGACAGGGACTTTCTCTCCCTCTTCCTGGCCGGCCTTCAAGTCAACTCAATGCTCGAGACGAAGTCGAAGCATCAATGTAGAACCCACACACGGACAATAAAAACAGACGTTCAGGATGCGCACTGTGAAGGCTGTTCAGGAGAGAGTAACTTCGAGATCCTTAGACAAGGGATATCAATCTTGGCCCGGTCTTAGGGAGCAGCTTCGAGTAGCCTTAGGATGATGGAAATACCTAGGCCGATATGCACATGTACCTGACGGTAGCATGCCAGAATTCTGTCTCGTTCTTGCCCCCATTGATCGACAACAGTAGTCCTGGTTGTTATTGGTACAGCCTCAGCAGAACACGACTCAATATGGCATCGTCGAGGAGGGCCAAAGTGTTCAATAGAGGAGTGCATGACACCAAGGTACAAGCCATGAGGCCACAAAGTATATGTCATCCATGGCATTATCATTAATATTGCTCTCGGCTGCATATTCACACGTGACAGAAATTGCGCCGTTTATACAAAGAGGCCTCCAAGATCCTCGAGACCAGCCAGAGGGTAATACATGTCCAGTGAAGAAGAAGAAAAATATCGATGTCAAGACGCTATGCAAAGAGGAACTCCTTAAGCACTGGCGAGCCAGAGAACTCTGGGTTCAACAATATACAGCTGCAAAACCAGGTTAGCATGAACTGTAGAGTTAGTGTGTGATACAAAGAAGACGCACTTGAGAAAGTATTGAAGACCCGCCCGCCTCTTCTCAAGAAATCGGGGCCGGAATTTGGAGATGACGCTCTTGGGCGGAAGAGCCGGAACTGCCGCCTCGAAACCAGGAAAGGTCTGGACCAGTCGGTATCGAAAGTCGTCAAACTCGGAATATCGCTTTCGAATGTTCATATAACTCCCCTACTCATTGAGTCAGCCCAGCTAATAAAAACTCCAAAGGTCAATAACCCACATTCAGCGTCTCGACACGGATGTTCCACACGACAAAGGCGCCAATGTTAGTGGTGCTCCCGTTGACGACGGTGTAGCTGACAATCTCGACGCTCTTGGCCCAGCAGGCATTGTTGCGGTCGTCGTGCTCGTTCGCCTCGTTGTCGCGGAGGCTGATGGCGCCCGCGGGCAGGACTGACTCGGCCGACATGTTGGAGGCGGAACGCTGGTGGCCATGCACATTGAGCCAGTACGGCGGCGAGGTGATGGAGCTCGGCGAGACAGTCGAGGCTGCGGCATCATTGTCGTCGAGGGGTCGGTCGTGGTCGAATGAGGTCCGCGGTGTCTCAAACACCTCGATGGACGTGCCGTGTGTCTCGGAGTGCTCTGCGCCGGCGCCGAAACCGCCATCAGCAGGCGCCTGATCTACCACCGTCGCCATTCATTCAACCATGCGACTGCCGAGAGCGTTTCAAAGTATGAGCAGTCGATGCGTTGGCGATGACGATCTCGGGGTCATGTATCTCTCGGTCGATCGGGATGTTGTATTTCGCGCAAGATGGGTTAATCGCCAGTCGCTTAGGTTCACTCGGACAATGACCTGATAGAGGGCTTCGTTGGCGAGTCAGGGCAACAGTCGATTGCAGCCCTGCTTTAGTAATTCGTTGCGAGGTGGGATCGGGCTTCACCGGGGTGACTCGTAACAATCTAGTAGAGCGCAAACAACAACAGAAGAGGATCAATATCACTAGCAAACAAAACAAAGGCAGCCAGGACAAGGCGATGCCCCGGAAAACTGCTTATTGTGGCGGATGTCTGATTTTGACGTGATGTTGCAAGGACTCGGAGCCTCAAACGTTGTCGGGCGCGGAAGCTTGTCTGTTTCCGGCCGAAAGAGGGGCCGCCGACCCGGGAGCATGGGAGGTACATCGGGCTGGTAACCGCCAACAACGGCGGGCAACTCCCGGTGCTCTAGTCAGTATCCGGCAGGGCTTATGCCGAAGCCTGTTTCTTCAGCTGTTTGCTTCCCCTGGTATCAACAGGCTTGAGGGCAAAGATGTGGTGATTGGTGCTGATTTGAGCCCTCATGCTGGAGTTCCCCCTATACCTTTCTCGAAAGCTGAGATTAAAGAGCCATGACGACTCGTTGTCTTTCTTCGAATCACCAAAATCCCGTCCTCCACACCCACCTTGCATCTCGTCCCCGGGCCGTGTCTCACAGCCCTCCGAGTCAGCTCCGTTCCGTCCTCGACCGAACAGACTCTGGCTCCCGGAGCTTCAGAGCTTCAAGCTCTCTTGGAGGCAACGAGCTAGGTAAGCTTATTCCAAGCCCCAAGTGGCGTGTGGCTCGAGGCGGATGATGCACGGTGCCAGAGGCGGTCAACCCGCTCATCCTGGCCGTAATCATCTCTAGGATTCATGTGAGAAGGCAGCCGAGAGTCGTGGTCTGACAGAAGTACATATCGGCTTGTGGATCTGCCCATGGATGGTTTACGCCGTCAATGTCCTAAAGCCACCGACTATTTTTTGCCCGGCTCATCTGTCGTGTCCCGTCAACATGCCGTCACTACGGAAACTGACAGGAAGACGATTTTGAGCCCGTCAGCAATAAAGACGAGTTGGGCTTGAGCATGTTGGGTCTCTCAGCTCCGCCTCCTGGGGCCGTTGGCACTACGTTATATCCCCAGACCAAGCGATCCCTGTAGTGGTGCTTCTAGACCTCGACGACTGTGGACGTGCGAGCCTGTCACCTCCACCAACCTGAAGCCAGCCCCCGACTGGCTCCTGTCTCGGGCAACGCCTTCTCTTCTCGGCTCAACTCACGGGCTTGAAGTAATATTGTGTGGTATCACAGAGATTTGTGCGGCATGCCACATCTCGTGGGCTTGCATATCCCGCTCAGCCAGCCGACATCTGCCTGCATGCAAGTTCCAGCCATTCCTCAGTGGCCGCGTCAGCGTAGTTGACCCGTCCGATGCTGTGCCGTCTGCAATGAGTTTAGACAGGAAGTTACAGGTCACCGGCGCCGCTTCATCATCATGTTCTCGTCGTTGTGCATCACGCGCGGGGTCGAGCAGTCTCGTAAATATCCACAAGAAATGGTCCGAAAGTACGGAGACACTGACTATAATCGCCTATCACGTATGCAAGAAATACGAGCGGCACTTCGGCTCTAATCCAGAAGCTAGGCGCATAGTCAGAGTTGCCTGTTTTGGGAAGAATTGGCCACCATTCTCGCATTCGAGTGGCCCGCCGCGACTCCCCGAGGAGTCTCGAGGTGGTGGGCTCGTAAACATTCATGGCGTGCACAGCACAACCAACTGGAGGCGCCGTACGCGGGAGACACAAGTCAGTGGTGATGCACAATGAGAGAAAGGGTCAAAACAAAGTGCAGCAAGTGGGCTCATATCGCTTCAATCCCCCATGTGGGGCTTGCTTCTCGTCGGCCGTCGGCGCCACCAACCAGGCGTGAGACATGTGGTTGAGGGTGAGAGGAGAGGAAGCCCAGGGGCCTCGCTGGCACTGGCACTGGCACTGGCACTGGCACTGACTGACAAGCGAGACAACTGAGATTGAAACTTCAAGTGTAGGAAGGGACAGTGACCTCGAATGAGGAACATGCCGATTGGGATTGTCATCAATAGAACAGACTGGGCTGGCAGCTTAATATCAAGGCGAGCGCCCCCTATTCCATGATGAGCAAGAAATAAGGGTTCTAGAGATTACATGCAAATGGACCAAACTAACAACTGCACCACTGCAAGCCTCCCAAGCCTCCCCAGACCACAATCCGCCCAAGCAGAAGCTTCAAGCACGGGAAACCCTGTCGGGGCTAGACCGACAATGGCCTGGGCCGTGAGGGTCCCAGGCATTCCTGACCACCAGGCTGCGCCGAGTGACGGGCATGGCTCCTGGGATAGGTGGGAGCTAAGCCAAATACTGCTGCTCTGGTGCTGAGGTCCCCTGCTCGCCTCTTGCTCCGGAGGAATACTGGTGCTACTTTGCAGGTCACAAACACCCAGGCGGTGGTCTGTGGTCGTGATAATCAACCAGCCTCGGGTCTCGTCTCCATTATGGCTCATTTCTCTTGGGCTGTACCGGAGGTAGCTTGTACTATGTAGTATCCATAGCCTGTCTGCTTGTACCGTAGCCGACCGTCCGGGGCTCCGTAGGGTTCCATTGCTTTGTCTGATCCTCTTCTCCTCTTCCTCCCCCTCCCGCCTGTCCCGTCTTTCAACATATACACTCGCTGCTGCACAAAAAAGAGTCTTACTCTTGCCTTTCAGTTCCCGACAATCGTTATTTGCTTGTTTCTCAAGCGACTTCTTAATTTTGCTCCTTCTCCAACTCTCGCTCTTCCCCCGTTTCGCAATCCCTCGCTTCCTCGTTTGACCTACCTACCATAATTGTACGTGAAAATCTGACCCAGCCAAGGCCAAGACAAAGCCTCTTTCCTCTGTTGTCGTGGGGATAGCCTCTTGCATACCTCGACCTCCCAACGGCGCCCCGAGGTTCCCTCAGCCTGGGAAAGGGCGAGCCTTGGTTGCAAATGAAGTTAAAACTGCTGACCCCAAGTTGCAGTAATCCCCCGACCTTCTCGTCAATCTTGTCCGTTTACGAGCTTTTTGTTTGGGCTTCAGACACATACTCCATCATCTTCACGACGAATTCTACTACTCAGCACAAATACTCATTCACCATGCCGTCTCTCCGAACGACCGTCTTGGCTGTTGCCGCTTCTTGCGTTGCCGTTGTCAACGCTGACTACTACATCGAGCCCGACAGTGTTCCCATCTCCCAGCGACGAGTTTGGTGCCAGAATGCCAAGGAGGCATGCCCGCTCATCTGTGGGCAGACCAGTAAGGGTGAGCCCAAGGTGAACAGCTGTGATCCTGTAAGTGTTATTCTTTTCATGCTTGCTCTAGCACGACATGGTCTGACTCAGCCTTCTAGGAAACCCTCACCTACGGCTGCATTTGCGGCGACAACAAGCAACCCAACGTGTCGGAGTACTCCCTGACTATTCCCTACTACGTCTGCCAGGAATGGGGCAACCAGTGCGTTGAGGACTGCAAGGGAAGCAACTCTTGTGCGTCTTCTTGTCGAGAGGACCACCCCTGCGGTGCCAGCAACCCCAAGAAGTACAACACAACCGCGACTGCCACTGGCACTGAGGCTGTCAAGGCCACAGCCAGCGCAACCGACGATGCGGACACCATCTTCACAGGCAACCCCGGCGGCGATGACTCCGACTCCGACTCGGACAGCTCTACCAGCAAGAACGGCTCCTCGGCTCTCGAGGCCGGCCGAACATGGGGCCTGGCAGTCGTACTGAGCACCATGTTTGCGGGATTCGCGATGCTGTAAGAGGATCGCATTCGCCTTCAACAGGGTGGGGAACAGAACCTCTGATGCATTTGGGTGTTTTTGATTCGATTCGATTCGCTTGTGTTTGTTTGCTCATACATTCCTTGAGAGCCTCGGACGTCTAGGTGTTGGGTTAGCTTCTGGTGGTAGGGCATTATTGATTGATTTCATGTTTTTCGACTTGGGACATGGGAAGCGCATGTCCCCTTTAACTAATAGGGATAATGATGGTGGCAGAAAAGAGGAAGAATCAAAGATGGCCAACTGCGATGTTGCAGTTGAAACCCCAAAGCTTGCATCTGCGTGCAGCGTGACACTCGAGCTCGTGATTGATTACTTGTTTAGTTAAAGACGTTTTCTTTCAGTTGGACGTTGAACACCTCCACCTTCCGGACCCTCGGACCGTTATGGCGTCCGGACGACGGATTAACTGTGTTTGCGAGATGAAGGAAGATTTGCTGATTGATTGATTGCCTGGCGACTGCTCGTATTCTTTTTGCAAGTGCTCACGCGCTCACAGGACGATTAGCACATGTAAATGACTCTGGATCTGCGCGAGACCCATAGATCCTCGGTCCCCAACAAATCAAGTCGAGAGAGTCTCGTGATGAGTTCGGACGCTGCGGATATCCATGTGAGGGTGTAGGGCTGGCCGCCTTTTGAGAGAGAAAAGAGGTCAAAGTGTCGGATCGGCTAGGGATCCGTCAGGCAGGATCAGAAAGGGGCATTGGATCGGGTGACGGTCAACGCAGGTCGCGTCTATCGTTGGCTGTCAAACTCGTCTACTCGAGATTGTCTCTGAGATGCTTTAATGAAATGTCCAATTTTAGAGGCATCGTGCCCCTGTAAGCGGAGACCTCCAGTGGGCCGGATCGCTGGCGCTGGCAGGGGCATCTGCCTGTGGTCCAGGGGCTCGAATGGCGCGCGGCGCGACATACGAGACCACGAATGCTGGATCCAAGTGGGAAGCTTTTTCAATTTCAAGTACCTGCTGTCCTCCAGCTCCAGAGACGAAACCTGCCCCTTTACACTTCCATCTCTTCTTCACACTCCTTCTTCTTGGATAAAAACAAAGGTATTCCTTCACGGTTTGTTATCTCTTCACCGTCTTTTGCTCGACCGTTAGACCCCGATCAAGCCATCCCCCGGTCTGTCGCGAATCGAATCTCTTGGCCTGAAACTTGATCTGCCATCCAATCCATTCCCATCCGTTCCTCAACAAAGCCCACCCCCAAACCCAAGCCCAAGTCGTCACGCCTGTCAATTCTTCCACTCAGAGACCTGAGATTTCCGCCCACGTGCAGCGCCGCCTGTCTCTGTTTTGCGCCGCTGGGCTTTCTGCATCAGAGGTCCTACCGAGGGAGCTATTGCGTACAGTAGCCTCCAATTTCTTGGCTTTGCCGGCATATTTTTTTCCAGCGCTGGCTGTTGCTCTCCCGTACCCTTTTAAAGGGTTCCCCCGTTTTTCCGTGCCCCTCCCTCCGGCCCCTCCCTTCCCACCATGTCCGGGAGCGAGACACTACCGCTTTTCAATCCCACGGCCAGCGACCCGACCGGCACCAACATGGCTCCCAACACGAGTAAGTCATGAACAGATTGATGGAATGCTCCTCGAGGGGGAGCATCTCTGGTTGTCTCAGGCTGACCGTTGACATTTTTGTGCAGAGAAAAACGTGGCAGAGTGCATCTCTGATGATGCACTTGTCCACCTCAAGACGTACAAGTACTCCAGCGTCGATCTGTCGCCCGTGTCGAAATACATCCTCGGCCCCTTTGTACGTCTCCTCGATGCCCAGAAAAGCTTTGTTTCTCCTCTCCGCGGCCCTCTACAGCTTGTCTTCGACTATTGTCCTCGACATTGCATCCGCTGAGGAGCGATGAAGCTCTCGTCCGCCGACATGATGGAGCTCATGACAGCTAACCCTTGTCCTTTGTCGTCATACAGTGGAACGCCTCGGTGAACCTCCTCCCACTATGGATCGCTCCCAACATGGTCACCCTCTTGGGTTTCTGCTTCATTCTGGGAAATGTCGCCTTGGCCCAGATTTTCATGCCAGACTTGGTTGGACCGGTACGTTGTCGCTGCGCGCAAAGTTTGGGGGTAATTTGCTGATTGACGACATGGTCCAGGGTCCCTCATGGATTTACTTCAGCTTCGCCTTTGGTCTCTTCATGTACCAGACTATGGATAACCTTGACGGCAAGCAGGCGCGACGAACAGGAACCTCGAGCGGCCTCGGCGAGCTCTTCGACCATGGAATCGATTCCCTCAACTGCACCCTCGCCAGTCTGCTCGAGACGGCGGCTATGGGCCTGGGTACTTCGCCAGCTGGCATCTTCACGGCGCTGTGCCCCTGCCTCCCCATGTTCTTCTCGACCTGGGAGACGTACCACACGCACACCCTCTACCTCGGCGTCATCAACGGTCCCACCGAAGGTATCCTCATCGCTTGCGCCATCATGATCATGTCTGGTATCTGGGGCCCTCAGATCTGGACTCAGCCTCTGCGACTCGGTCTGAACGGCAGCCTCCCCGGCCTTGCTGACCTTTTGGGCGAGACTACCTTCCGAGACATCTGGATTGGTCTCATTGTCAGCTCGCTCGTCTTTACTCAGATTCCTTTCTGCGTCCTCAACGTTGTCAAGGCCCGCCGCGCCAACGGCCTCCCCGTCTTGTCCGTCTTCCTCGAGTGGATTCCCATGGCCGTCTACACCATCTCGATTGCTCTCTGGGTCTTTTCTCCGTACAGTACCCTCATGAAGGACAACCACCTCGTCCTCTTCTGCTTCACCATGGCGTTCGTCTTTGGCCGCCTCACCACCAAGATGATCCTCGCCCACCTGACGCGCCAGCCCTTCCCCTACTGGACCGTTATGTTGTACCCTCTCGTCGGCGGTGCGATCATCGGAAACCTTCCCCGAATTGGACTTCCCCAAATTAGCGCCGAGATGGAACTCTACTATCTGTGGGCCTACCTTGCCTTTTCCATGGTCGTCTACTTCCGCTGGGCCTGGCTCGTGGTGACGAGCATCTGCAACTACCTGGGCATCAACGCCCTCACAATCCCCAAGGAGAAGCAGATTGCCAACAAGCTTGCCCGCGATGCCACCAAGCTGCATTAGACGGGAACGGCGCAGTGAGATGGAGTAGCGCATATATCAAGACATATCCAGCATCAACTTATAGATTCAACATATCTTACCCCGGGAGATGAGCAATGATGAAGGCATCGGCATCACGGTACAGAGGAGGAAAAGCATGACGGGCGTCTGGTGTTTTTTACTTGTTTCTCGCACTCATTCTGGCGCCAGGATACATGAAACCCTGCACAGCGCCACGGCTATCACGATATATCCATTGTAATAGATTTCAACGAAACCCATGTGGTGTTGGGGGTAACAAGGCCTGTTTGGATATGCAGGCGTCTGCGCATTAGACGCAGTCCAAGTAAATAACATGACTATAATTGAGTCGACAATTACATTTACGTTGGAGGGTTCAACACTCGCAACTTTAAGTCAATGCGGTCTGTCGAAACAGCATCTCCCTCCCATTCATTTATCAGTTGAAGTGTGCTCTCACACTTGCTCCTCACAACATTCAAGCAGTCTTTTCCAAGCACCAAACGAACAGGAACCTCCTTACCCTCCGCCACGCCTGTCATGGTCAAGACATCGACGACAATCTCAGCCCCGCCATCCACATCTCCCGGTTGGTTATTATTGGGTAGATATAGGCGTCATGGCTAACTTGCACTCTCCACCTTGGAGAGCGATATCCCACCTCGCACAGGCAACTCTCAGTCAAGTAGCCTACGGAGAAAGAACAATTTCAACAGCAATTCGGGATATTTTATATTGTTCTTACACATGCTGCAACATGGTTGGGGCCCCAATGCCTTACCCACCATTCCGTGCACGGTGAAGAGACAGGAGTTCAGTTGGTTCATAGACAGCCATGCAGTGGAGGTTAAGGCAAAGTGCTCCTAAGAAGGCATGCAAACAATGGATATCAATCAAATTTGCAAGGCTATAAAAGTGGATCTTTTTATGGTGGTTCCATTATCATCTCAGTGCACTTTTCTTTTCATTTAGTTAGAATAGAGTTGTAATATTTAACAGGACTGCCTTTCTAGTCCCTTCCGCCTATATCACCAACCTGCCATCCATCACTTTCATCAAGGTTGTTGCTATCAGCCAATCGGGCTCTATCGCTCAAGCCCCCTGGACGTTCAGATGATGCCCCTGAAAGTTTGTTCTATGCAAGGGTCTCCCCCGCCACAAGCCGAAAGGGGGCTGCGGCGTGGCCCTCCACCGGGCCGATCTGGTCAAGGTGTCGACGAGGAGTGAGGTACCTGGCATTGGTGCCGTTGGTTTGATGACAGCGTGAGCTACTACTGAGTGGCCGGGCTATCTACTCTAATTATTTGAGGTTAGAAGGTCTGGGGAACACTATCGTGAATTCGAAACCTCCTGTAACTAAAATCATTGCCGGGTACCGTGTCCATCCTCGAGGTCAAGGTTACCTCCTCGTGGACGCTGACAGGCGTAGGTTTCGTGTCCCCCACTACTTTATCCCTTGAACAAGTTACATCCATACGAGGCTTCAACTTTTGGACACGAAGCATTTTGGATAGGTAATAATTCCCTCGCTTCTATAGCACCCGCAGCTTCTCAGCGTATCCTACCCGCGCTGGAACTCCCGTCGCTGCCAGATCGACCTCTGATGCTCCAGGCGGAAGGAGCTAGTTCCTGCGCGCGCGCCCCTCCCACGACAAATGGGAAAACCTGCCATTAGCATGGCCGCATCCTCGACAATGCCCCGAATACCATCGCCATTCACCACCCTCGCCCTCTGCATCTTCGCCCTCGTCTCGACAACCCTCTTCTCGCCAGCTGCTGCTGCCGGGTCCATGACGCTTTCCGACGATGCCCTCAACAACATCCCATCGCCCGGCGACGATTTCGATATCCACAAGGGCAAGCTGTTGGCCCCGATCCTGATCCCCCGCGTCCCTGGAACCGAGGGCCAGCTGCGCACCCAGAAGCACTTTGTCGACTTCTTCACCGAGAACCTCCCCGAATGGACGCTCGAGTGGCAGAATTCGACATCCAAGACACCCGCCACCGGTAACAAGGACGTGCCCTTTGCGAACCTCATCTTCCGCCGGGATCCGCCATGGGCGCAAAAGGGGGACGTGAGCCGCCTCACCCTGGCTGCGCACTACGACAGCAAGTATGAGCCCGAGGGTTTCATCGGCGCAACAGACAGCGCTGCGCCATGTGCAATGCTGATGCACCTGGCGAGGAGCATTGAGGCTGGGCTCAAGGCAAAGTGGGAGACCATGCAAAAGAACGGCGACGATGGACTCGATGATGCCCAGGGAATTCAGATCCTGTTTCTAGACGGCGAGGAAGCCTTTCATGAGTGGACAAATGATGATTCCCTCTATGGGTCGAGGTACGAAACAGCACCATCATAACATCGAGTTTTGCTAACGCGCATGATAAGATCGCTCGCAGAACAGTGGGAGTTCCAGTTCCACGGCTCTACGTCCACTTACCGAACACCGCTGGACTCAATCAGCCTCTTCGTTCTTCTCGACCTTCTCGGTGAAAAGAACCCTAGAGTCCCTTCGTACTTCCTGACAACGCATTGGGCATACCGCGCAATGGCTGCGCTTGAGAAGCGCATGCGAGAGCTGAACCTCCTCGAGACGAAGCCTAAGAGAGCATTCCTCCCCGAGGTGAACAAGGATGCCACCCGCTTCAGCCGCAGCTACATCGACGACGATCACCGGCCATTTATGCAGCGCGGCGTCGAGATCCTGCACATCATCCCGACACCGTTCCCGATCATGTGGCACAAGATGGGCGACGACGGCGAGAACCTCGATCTGCCGACGGTTCGCGACTGGGCGAGGATCACGACGGCATTTGTGGTCGAATGGATGGGCATCCAGGACTTCATGCCCGGCGTGACGGGGACCAAGGCCAAGAGGAGCGGCGCGGCGGCCACGACGACGACGAGCCGGAGGACGGAGCTGTAGGAAAGGAACGGGGGATGAAATGTCGGTGGGCAGAGTGGCAGTTTCGGGCTTGGCGTTAACGGCGCGATGTCATTGTACAGATAGAGGTAAAAAGAGTCATGTCATCCTGGGAGGGGGGTTGCATGTAAGGATGGGAGTTTTGCGGTCTGGTGTCTGTCCTTGATACTCTTTATACTATAACGATTGAAATTTGACGGATCATTTACATGTCTGACTGTGATTACTCTGCAGAATGCCAACAGCAGCAGCCAACAGCAGCAACCAACAGAGCTGAACAAGACGCTCATCTCTCATGGGAATGGACCGTGCAAGACGGACCGAGAGGCATTTATTACGGATTCTGCGCCAACACCAGACTAACAAATACACAGCTCCCGAAGTAAACGCCGGAATTCCCCTGATTGGCTGCTCCCACGATTCCGCTCTCGAAATGTGCCCACCGTTTGAGACCGGGTGGATACAGAGGGCGCAGCCGTTCATGGTTCTTGTGAGCCAGAGCCCGAAGTGACCTGGATGATTGGCAAGTCTGTCGTTTCGTGATGCGGACCAACCGGCATGGGGTCCCCTTGCGGTCCCTTTGCTGCTTGGGTTTGCGGGACAAATAGACGAGAGGGATGTCGTTTATCTTTCGATCTGACGTCGGTGTTTGCACTTTGCCCCTTAGGCTGGGCCTTTATCTGAAATACTCACTTGTCCGCTTGCTTCTGGTGTTAGGCTCTCTTACTTCAGACTCTGCACTTCACCACCATGTCTTCAGCTGTATACTCCGAGGCGCAGGTCGCCCAGTTCCTCAAGCACCTTGAAATCCCTCACGAGTTCTACGTTGGCAGCGGAAGCGAGCCTATCCTGGACCATGCCTTTCTCACCGTGCTGCATCAGCACATGCTCTCCACGGTGCCCTATGACAACCTGACGCTGCACTACTCGTCGCACCGGGACGTGACCCTCGACCCTCAAGCCTTGTTTGACAAGATTGTCGGCGGCGGTCGTGGTAGGGGAGGTTATTGCATGGAAAGCAACTTGTTCTTTTGTTACATGCTCCGCGCTCTCGGCTTTCAGGTGTATCCCGTCGGAGTAAGAGTAAGACTTCGTAAGGATGGCGTTCCTCACGGTGGATATCCCGGCTGGTAAGTTTACTTGAAGTAATACAGATAAGACATTTTGACTGACTCACTTACAGGGTTCATATCGTCAACATCGTGACGCTGCCGGACAACACCCGTTGGGTCCTCGACGCCTCTTTCGGCGGCGACGGCCCCACGCAGCCGATGCCGCTGGTCGAGGGCGCCGAGTGGCGCAACATGGGCACGCAGGACGCCCGGCTCATCAAAGACTTCATCCCGGGCCAGACGGAACTCACAGCGGGCCGTCGCCTGTGGATCTACCAGTGCCGCAACGCCGCCGACCAGCCGTGGGCGAGCCTGTACGCCTTTAGCCACTCAGTCGAGTGGCTGCCCGCCGACTTTGAGGTCTCCAACTGCTACACGGGCACCAGCACGCGGAGCTTCCAGACGTCGACGGTGCTGGTGGTCAAGTTTTTGCGGAGGGCCAAGGTGGGGACGCCCACGGGAGAAGAGGTTTATGGCAAGAGGATGTTGATCAATGAGGTGATCAAGGAGAATCTCGGCGGAAAGACGGTGGTGGTGAAGGAGTGTAAGAATGAGGCGGAGAGGGTGGAGGCTTTGAAGGAGTATTTTGGAATTGAGCTGACGGCAGAGGAGAAGGAGGCTATCAAGGGGCACCAGTCTGAGATTAAGGGTGAATAGGGCGGATATACCATGAATGCATTTATGACCTTTCTTAGATATCCAGTTTTGTTCTTGCAGTCGATGTCGAGATGATCTAGTGCTTGGTGTAAGTGGCCACAGTAACGCCTTGAACATGCTACGATCATGAGAATGAGAGACACGACACGCACATTCAATCTTTATGTGTATTGAGAAAATCAGATGATCTCATCAGGAAAACAAGACGAAAGAGGAAGACGAGGGGAAAAAAGGACCCCATGGTTAAATAGTTCGAGCCTTCGATGTAGAGCAAGAGATGGAGGTGAAGTGCTAGCTGTGTGAGGCGCCTTCAATGAGAGAAATGGTGATAAAGTAGGAAAACAAATTAAGAAAAGTGGAAAGAAACTAATCAATCAAGAATTCGCAATGCTAAATAAAGCCCTTATTATGACGCAAATATGAATCAGAAGGACAACCGTGGATTTGACGGCTATCTCTCCGTTTTGAAGCATGCTCCTTTACCCTGAAGCCAACGAGGGCCCCCCATCGTATAGCTTTGACCAATCAAACACCTCCACTACTCACCACGTAACGCTCTCGAGCAACGTCGTCTGGAGCTACCCATTTCGAGATCCATCTCAAGCTGTCCACTTCCCTCCAACCAACGAATCGACCCTGCGACCGCCCCTCGAAATCATGCGCTTCTCAATCGCATCGTCGCTGCTTCTGCTCTCGGGCGTCGCGAGCGCTGCCTCGTCCTGGGGATTTACCGATGGCTCCGTGACCGTCTCTTCCAAGAAGGCCGACGGCGTCACCCAGAAGTAAGCTCTCCTACATCCCATGATGATGCGATTACGGTCGATGGGCATCTTGGTAATGAACACATGCTTACAAATGCTTTTGCGACAGGTTCGCCGAACAGAAGCCTACCAAGAACGCCCTCGTTTTCGGCCACACCGACAGCATCAAGGTCTCGTTGACCACAACCGAAGCTTCCAAGGCCAAGCGACCTCACCAGGCTTTCCTCGTCCTCACCGAAGCAACCGGCCTCGAGGCTCCCTATCCTCTCACCATCAAGGCGTCTGGAAAGGGATCCGTCGAGATTGTATGCGATTGCCTACCCGTCGACGCTGCGCCGTCGCTAACATGACCTCCAGACGCACAAGGACCTCCCTATCCAGCTGCTCCTTTCCGACACCCCTCTCAAGGCCAACCTGGTCCTGGGCTCCTTCGGTTCTTCCGACCCTCTGATCTCCCCCGTCTTCGAGATCGAGATTCGCCTTGATCCCAACGCTCCCGCACCCCAGTACGACGCTCCTGTGCGATACGGCCCCCGAACTCAGATCAACCACATCTTCCGCGCCGACCCCAAGAGCCCTCCCGTCGTCATCTCTCTCGCCTTTGTGCTGGCCATTGCGGCTGCTGTTCCCACCCTTTTCCTGGCTGTATGTACACCGAGATGAAACATGTTGTAGCTGGAACGATTGCTAATGTGTTGTAGTGGCTCGCTCTGGGTGCCAACGTCAACCACATCACCAAGGCCCTCGGTGCTGCGCCGGTCTCGCACGCCGTCTTCTTTGGATCCATCTTTGCCATTGAGGGAACCTTCTTCCTTTACTACAGCGCCTGGAACCTGTTCCAGACCCTGCCCGTTGTCGCTCTTCTCGGCGCCGTGTCCTTCCTGAGCGGTACCAAGGCTCTGAGCGAGGTTCAGAGCCGACGACTTGCCGGCGAGAGGTGAACGGCTTCATTGGACAAGGGTCTTTTCTTTACTCGATAGACTGGCTGGTTCCCCAAGACATAGCGGCACGCTGGTCAGCCTGAGCTTCGAGAAAGCCAGGGGATAGGTCGTATTCAAAAGCATTTTATCGCAAGAAAGGGTCTGGACATGTATATGATGGATGGCGCACGCTGGAACTCTGTAACATCAAAAATCTAGCGAATTCTATGAGCGTGGATAGAGGGATTGGCGGGCCACTCGTGCCGAGGATGAGTCGAAACGTAGACCTGGGCACTTCGATGGGATGTATGATAGACAAATGGACTTGAGATTCGAGACTCTCTGGTATTGAAGCATATATGAAAGTGCCTCGATGATAAAGTATGCTTTCACATCAAGTGCCTCATCGTGTTTACTTGTTGAGATCACCGAGTTGGGGTTAACAGCTGACCGAGCTTGTACGATACCATGCAACCATGTACCTGTCTCGAGATTATCATGTTCAACATGCATCCGAAATGAGACTTTACATGCAAGCACGCCCTTCTCACCCTGAAACAGGCACATCCGCCGCCACGGTTCGTGGAACACTGGTTGTCCTCACTTCCTCTCACCTCCTTACCCTCATGCCTCTCTCATGTGAAAATGCCTGCTTCCTTGCCTTCTCAAACATTTCTTCCCAAAACAAGCAAATATAGATCTCATTTACATCGTCACTCGTCTACAATCTTGGTCCACATGCCCAGCCGCTCCTCCAACACGCTGTTGAACCACTGCGCCCGCTCCATCGGGGGGGCATGACCCATGCCGTCCTCGATGAGCCCAACACCGGGCCTCATCACCTGGATGAGCCTCTCACCGTTATGTAACTTGATCATGTTGTCGCGCGTGCCGTGCATGACGAGGATGCGCTCCCCCCCGACAGTGTCGGCAATCTGGCGTAGCTGCTCGTCTGACTTGCGGTGCAGGCCCGCCGCTGCGAGCTGGCACATGAGACCCCCCGTGGTGAAGGTGTCCGGGTCCAGCCGCTTTGTGAGCTCCTGCGCCTGGAAACGCTGAAAGTTGGAGTCGAAGAGGCGGTACGCCGGGCCAACCTCCGGGGGAGGAGGCCCGCACCGGGGAGTGACGCCTGGCTCCGGAAGGGTCTCGGAGTCCGGGGCGGCGAGCCACTCCGGCGTGAAGAGCTGCAGAGCCGTGTCGGAGATGTTGCGCTCCATCGACTTGGGAATGATGAAGCCCACGCGTTCAGACAGGGTTTCAAACAAACCCTTTGCGCCCTGGGTCAGCCCCGCAGACGTGCAGAGCAGTGAGAGAGACTGGAGGCGCTTGGGGATGCGCATGGCCATCTCTTGGGCGATCATGCCGCCCATGGAGATGCCGGCTACGTTGAGCTGACGTTCAGATGTCCAGCCGATGTGTTCGAGGACCTCGATGACGTCCAGGGCCATCTCGCTCGTCGAGTAGCGGCTGAGGGGCTTGTCGCTGCCGCCAATGCCGCGGTTGTCGATGAGCAGGACCGAGTACTTGTCGCCACGGTCATGGCCAAAGTACTTTGTCTGGCGCTGCCACGAGGTCAGGGCGCCAACCAGACCCATGATGAGCTGGTCACAGTCAGTTTGAGACCGAATTGCCGCATATTTGAGGGGAGTGGTAGAAGAGAGAAGTAGGCTGGCCGAGGAAAATTACAACGGGGGCAACGTACCACAAGCTTGATCGGTCCGTCGCCATGGACCTCCCACGCGATATTCACAGGACCACCGCGGTCCTTTGCCACAGGGAGCTTCCCCTTCTGGTGAGGTTCCAGCGCCCATATGGTAGCTGGATACGCTGGGTGTTTGAGCGTCTCCTCTGTTGAGGGGAACGCAGGATATCTGCGACGGCGCATGTCAGCGGGAGTATGAGAGGGAGCATCAAAAGAAGAAGAAAAAGAGGAAAAGACAAGAGCGATGTTGGTTATTGACTTACCCAGTCGACGCCATGGGTCTTGATTGTTTGCTTCACAGTGTCCTTGGCTTAGTGCATCCACAGTCTCTGCTTATACCCGCCCCGAACTTCCAGGGATAGCTTCTGTACTCGTCTACAGGCACCCGATGCCAAGCATGTGGATTCTTGACTGTCTCTGAGGTTATCAGCAGGCCGTCACAAGCAACCAGTCAGCAGCATCCTCACCTAAACTGGTTCTGAAGCGCTGCAACAACACGATATGCAAACGAGGTTTATGAATGCTCAATATGCCTAAAAACGATACAAAAATACACAAGATGCCGCCTGGGTCCTTGTTTGTCGTTGTCAAGATGTGGAGTGAGATAGCGCTTTTCGGCGATCTGATGTTTCCGCCCCCAGAAACCCCTAGAAACCCCAGACATGCCACGTGCTTGAGCTAGACCCAAAGACAGCAGGGACCTCGTATTTCAGCCGAGGTGAGAGCTGGGACATTGCGTAGGCCAGAGAGGCCTTGTTCTGCACATTGCAGGCCTAGACGTGACATGAGGCCTTTAACGATGGGTTTCTGGTTGCCAACACTAGGTTGACTTGTCGAGGATCAAGTCACATAAAGGCCATGGGCTGTTAAATTGTATGAAAGCAGCCGTTGCTTCTTAACATATGGCTTCAGGGGAATTCATTTCTTAATTTCTTTTTGGGCTTCTTTCCTAGATGTAACTTGAAGGCTCACAACCGCTCAACTCCACCAAAACCCAGCTGGCCACCCATCATGTACAGTCTACTCAAGGCATCACCAAACCGATGCCACTGAGGTTCTCCTCATCAAGGTGGTTCTTGCGATCGACACCACCGCCGATGGGGTTGAGACGATAATTGAACAGGTAGTAGTGAAGCTGGCCATCACCTGCACCAAACTTTTGCTGCTCCAGGAAGAGGGCGTTGTCCATGAGGGTGAGGGCGTTGAAGACGTCAAACTTGTACTGCTTGGCGAGGATGAGAGCGTCGTGCGCGAGCTCGTTGAGGCGCTTCTTAAGCGCGGCCTTGTCAAAAGTCTCTTGCAGGGCCACCTCGGTTCCATAGTAGAACATGTAGGCAACCTTGATAACGCTGTGCTTGGTGTTACCAATAGCAGAGGATTCAATGCAGAAGAAGGAGAAGAAGTCGGTAATCTTGTTATCGTTATCCTGAGAGAATGGTCAGCGTGCGTTATTCAACAAGATCAAGATCACTCACCACAACAACGTATGTCCACACAACCTGCTCTCCGCTGGGCTCAATCTTAGGGACAAACCAGTGATAGGCCTCCTCACGAGTGAACTCGGGTGTCATATCGAAACGAGATGTGTATCGCTTGTACAGATCCATGACGGCTTCGAGATCCTTCTCCTCCATCGGGCGCAGACCCTTGGTGCTTGTGCTTTCGGGTAGGTGATACTTGCGAACCTGGTACTGAGGCTTGCTGTTAGGGGGAAGAGGGCTGAAGCCGCACTCGTACAGCTTCTGCCAGTTAAGGGCGCGGTGGAAGTACCGGCATGTGCTGACGGGCTTGGGGAGGACGACACCAGCAGTGTAGAGACCCTGCCAGATCTCGTTAAGGTTGCTGCGGCGGGTAATCTCCTTGATGAGGACGGGAGTGAGGCGCTTGCCTCGAAGCTTCTTGTGAATGGCGAGGAAGTTGACCTCGGAGCAGGTGATGAAGTTTTCGCGAACGCGCAGCCTGACGGGGATGGCTGAGATGAAGGCGACGAGTTTGCGCGACTGGGTGGCGCGAACGCCAACGTGATACTCCTTCTTCCAGCCAGGAGGCATCATGGCCCTGCAAGTGTCAGCAACCAGTTAGGTATACATATCTGAGAAGAGGGACTTACCATCGAAGGATAGAGGGAGAGTAGTTGAAGCGGAACATGGCCTCGTCGTCCTCAACGTAGTGCTTGTTCAAGAGCTCATACACCTCCTTGATCTCCTCGTCATCAGTCAGATCCATCGTCACCCATTCGAAACCGGCGATCAGAGGCGCAGGCTCCTTGTCCACCTCCTCGACCTTTTGGATGCGGAGGGGGCCCTCCTTCAGAGTCGAGTCCTCGCCAAACTTGGGCACAGGCTGCGTCTGCCAGAACTTGTAAGAGCCCATGTCCTTGGCATTCTTTCCGCCGGCGGCAAGTCCAGTCATGATGTCCTGGAGGTTCATCTTGCGCAGCATGGCGGCGGCCTCATCTGCAGAGGGGTTCTCGTTGCTCGAGGCCTTTGACACCTCCTTGGCCAGGGCCGGGTTGAGGGCGAGGAACTCCTTGATCTGCTGGGGAGTGAGGCCGTCAAGGGCCTTGTGGAAGTCGGAATCGGTAGGGCCAGATTTTTGGCCGGTCAGGGCCTCCTTGACCTTGGTGCGCTTCGACTTCTTCTTCTTCTTCTTTTTCTTGTCGCTGGAGCCCTCGGCGGCGTTGGGATCGGCATGCTCGTCATGTTCGTCGTGCTCCGACTCGGAGCCGGATTCGGCTTCAGCTTCGGCTTCAGCGATGGCCTTGCCCTTGAGCTCAGCGCTGGTCTCGTCGACCACCGGCTCGACCGGTTTGGACTCCTCGGACATGGTGAAGTGGGTTGCGGTGTCGAGGTGTGTGGTGATGTCGGAGCCAACAATTGACGTTGGTGGGGAGGAAGCTCATGGTGGGGTAATTTTCAGCCAAGTCAAGTGGCATGTGCTGGGTCTGGGTCTGGGTCTGGGTCATGCCCAAGTGTCTTCTTGCCGGATGCGGGGTTGAGTTTTAATCGAGGCTCTGAGGATAAAGGAGAACTTGGAAGAATTTTGATCGAAAATAATTGAAAATTTGCCGTGATTCTAGAGATCTAGAATTCTTCTAGATGATGTAAAGTTTTGTTGGTGTTGACACTCTTGCTAAAAAAGGCAATTATGCTTCAACGTTTAACTGGGCTGTCTGTGAGCATTGGTGCAAGTGGAACCAAGAGCAAGTCTCTTCTCCAGACAACCACAGAATTTGCGTGCTGGAATAGCGCTTATAGACCAAAATGGATATTGGTGACCTCTACTAGATCTGGGCTCTTAAGCAACGTTCTCCAGTGACATCCCCACCAAGCCCTTCGCGTGGAGCTCTTCATTCATACCTACCGAGACTCAGATCTAACAGCATGGCCGAACAGTGTCTCTTGTATACAACGAAAAAGCAGGTCTCGAAAGGCCCCTCTTGAGAGATTGGATAGATCTGTGCATCTTCTGACTCTAGTCTTCAGTATAAGTCGTTCCGTGTAGATCAAACGCCCTCATAATACCGAGGGCGACAGGTGCATATCCCATAATGTCGTTGTGACCTACACAGTCAAGTTAGTCAGTTATGCTTGACAGTCAAGCAAGGCCAATCTAGCCTACCTCCATGTGGGAAGAGTTCTTGTCGAATGATGATGTTGGGCTCTGCCATCCAGGTCGTTACGAATGCGTCATCTCCCTTTCTGATGGTCCGCTGTTCTTTCCAAGCATCGAATTCGGCTTCGTCGAGAATTCCTACTGTCTCCTGTGCTGCTGCTCGGAACAGTTTGTTGTCCTCAGTCCAGGGAATATCTCGGTCATCCTTGGCATGGATCAAGTTGATCCTTAGCCTCGTCTTTGTGTGTCGAACAATGTTGGCCAGTCGATCAGCGGAATGCCACTTATCGACAATGAAGCGGTGAAGGTAGCGCACTAGCCAGGGCCAGACACGGAAGGGCGCGAGAACGGGAAAGATGCCGGCAATGCGGTAACCCACGAGTAGATTTGCCAGATCGCTGAACCCGGCAACAAGTGTAATGCCGGCAAACTCGACGCCCTGAAGAGCATACTTCTCGGCGACGCCGCTGACAACTGCCGTACCTAAGCTTTGACCCAGGAGCTGGATGCGACTGGAGGGAATCCCCGCGACATTGATGGCCCATTCAACAAGCGTTGAAGCATCTTGAATGACACCTGCCTCGGACGGAACGCCGGTGGAGTGGCCAAAGCCTCGATAGTCAATAGCAATGACATGGTAGGACGAGGTGTCAGTTAGAGAGTGGTAGCTATCAGGCCGGATGGCTTGCGCAATGTGGCCAGCATTCTGCCTTTGTTAGTTGATGCCTGCTTTGTCACCTGCATCACTCACCCCGTGGACTGGTGTAAATGTTAGTCCTACCCAGTGTGTGCAAGTGAACCAGCGCAGATCGACTCACAGTACAACACCAATCGTGACTCGGGATCTTCTTTGAGGAGGCGAAACGACTCGGTCTTGGTAAAGTCTTCCGAGAAGCCCGGGTTCTGCGACTCTATTGAAGCCTCATTCTGTAGGTATAGAGGCAACGGAAGGATGTGCCAAGCATAGATGGATTCCCCATCAGGCGTCTTGAGCGAAAATGGAGTCACCTGATTTCCTGATGCGTGGCGTGTGAGGCAATGTGAGTGTCACGGAAGATTGCAGGGGAGACGCACGAGCAAAACCCCATTGCTGTGGCTTGTTGACGTCTGTCCACAGGAGGGTGTTGATTTTGTGAGCGTACAGAAAGCTATTTTCCGCGTTAGAGATTGATTGCGGTGCACATTGTGATTAGAAAGCTGGCCGTACTGTCTCTGAAAGAAAGGAGTCATGCCCAGGCCAAGGAAGATGCAGTACAGGCCCAGAGGTGCCGCGACCGCCCAGATGGCTGTCCGCAGCGCGGGATGAAGGGGGATTGACATGGCTGGTCTAGACAATTCGAGAAAAGTTCTAAAAAGTCTATCAGGAAAGAGGAATACGTCAAAACGCCAGAAATGAAAATGTCATGACTATATGGAGGTGCAAAGTCATGCTCGGGGTCTGAATCCGAGGCCTGAGGTTAAAGCAGACGTTGCTGCATCCGCGCTAAGGCGACAGCGCGGTGATCGAAGGTACCTGCAATTACGAGAGAAAGCCACCGCGGCCGATGTACTACAGGCGCAGGCGCGTCTTACCCGCTGCACAGTCAGCGATGCGGCTGTAACACGCCTGAAGTGAAGTGTGAAGTGGGGCCACCAGAGCCGCCAATCGACAGCAAGCCAATTGAGCCTCGAATCTGACCAAAGACCACCTCCACTGGCCGGCCGCCTACACGTGCGGAGAAACGTCACCGAGACTTGGGCATCGCTGGAACTCTTGCGCCCGAGTCTGGACACGAAGCCAATTTCACCGGGCGAATCGTTGGCCTCGTAGCTTGATATGAAGGCTGTTGATAGCCCAGTTGGTCACGGCATGAGCAGAATGCCTCTTTAGGTTTAGCGGGGGCCTTCTGCACGCTGACCAGGTTGTTGCTGGGGAAAGCTGGGCTGGACGCGCCCTGATGCATGAAGCTGATTTGGCACTGAATGATTCCCATCCATCCCGGATGGATTGATCACATTTGCAGCGCTTGGTTCGGGAAAACTGCCCAGGCCCTGAAGACGCGGCACGGGAGCTTAGGTCTAATCCCGCTGAGGTATCAGAGGCTCAGCAAGCACAGCACGCTAGCGGTCCCTCCGCCTTTTTTCCAGCGCTGCCAGCCAATAAGAACCCCTGTTTGTCTCTCCATGCTGTAGGAGAGCACTGGGCCTCGGGTTGCTGGCCGTGGGCGCTGGTGCTGGTGTCCCTGCTACCGCTTTCCTCTTTCCAATCCCCATCTCCATCTTCCATCCTCCGTCTTCCACCTCCCATGTTGGCTTGGTATTCCCTCCATACCCAGCCTCAGCTTTGGACCTAGCTCCGGGCTCTTTTTGTGCTCGTCGACCTCGTCAATAGCGAGCTCCTTTTCTGCTTTCAACTGCCGACGCGCCTTGTATGGCCTTCTTATAATGATTTGCTTCCCTCTCGCAGTGTGATTTCAGTTGCGTCCTCTGTAGTCTTTTCTGCTACAAGAGCTACTTCATGGAACGGAAGCGCAAGCTGCCCGCCCGGGCCGCTGCTCGAGGCGATCACGCTGCCAAAAAGCGCAATGTCACACCGAGAGAACGCTCCGCGACGCCTGCTCCCCCCGCGCCTCCTCCAGCTCCAGAGCCAGAAGAGCCTCCCCCGCCTCCTTTGCCCAAGTCGATCCAGGCAGGCAAGCCGCTCCCCACAGTTGAAGTCGCGCAGCCGGAAGACTTGTCATCTAAGGACTACCAGTCGGTCGGCGAAAGGTAAGTCGAATCGAATCCAAACCGTGGAATCTTGGTCCTGACAGACGCGTCTCTGAAGCGGCGTCCTTGCCGAGTCCCTTTCACGATCTCGCCAAAAATGGATCAGCGATGGTCTTTTTGCCAAATATTGGACAAAACCGCACAAGCGCAAGGGCGTCATCAACGAAGACCCCAAGAATCCGCCCAAGGAGACCATGTCAAAGGTCGGCACCGTCACGATCACGATTGAACCGCACATTATCGAAGCTACCATGTATGTCGTCAAGGATCCTAAGCCAAAGCCCCAGCCGATTCAGCAAAACCGTCCCATTATTCAGTATGGCCCTCCGAATGGCATAATGCCCCCGCCTCAATCGCCAGCCTCAGGAGCTGGCACTCCGACTCAAAGTACGGCGACAATAGCAAAGCCTCCACACCACAGCCCGGCCCCGGGTCCATCTCATAGTCCAGCGCAACCACCACAGCCGCTTCCTCGAGTTCCCCAGGAGCAGCCTACTCCGAAGGCTGGACAGCCAGGAACAGCTCCTCCGGGGAACAATATGACCCCCTTACCGAGCCCAAATCTCCAGTCAAGGCCTCAACCAGCAGGAGTGCCTGTGGCACCATCCCCAACACCACCTCCAATCGCTCGTGCACCCTCAAATCCTCCACCACCAACTACCATCCCTCCTGGCGCTGCGCTACCGGCAGCTTCGGCCCCGATCCCAGCGACGAGGCCACCTCCTGGCCCAATGGCTGCCCCTTCCATGTCACCAGCCCCTCGACCAGCCACGAGCATACATACAACGCCTACAGCCGGCCTCGCGAAACCAGTGACGCCAGCTCCCCCCCCTGCGGCACCCGCAGCAAAACCATCCGCCAACGACCCTGTCATTGCTTTGCTTGCGCAAAAAGCATCAGGGGATGCTGAACTTCGTGATCTTATGAAGAGAGTCGCTGTTGGACAGGCAAAAGAGGGCGAGCTAGCGCATTTCCAGAAGATTATCGATCAGCTGAATGCTGAATATCGCAGCCGAGGTGGACAACAGGGGCCTTCTGCGGACCGACTTCTGGTGGATGGAAGAACAGTCAAGTATTTTGCGGTTGAGGTTCGAACTATTCTCGACATTGTTCTAGCCTCAAATCCCAACCAGAAGTCATCAGAACTGCGGCCACCACAAGGAAGTGACCCGCTGGTTGTTTTGCTGGTCAAGGCAGCTTTGGAGGAACACAGAACCCGCGACATGATTCGCCGGATTGCCGATGGACGACCTGGATTTACAGATGCTACGGACCTAAAGGATATTCTTGATCGGCTACATCGAGAGATGAGAGCGGCGCCGCGGCCCTCTCCAGCCCCATCGCAAGTGCGACAACACACCCCCAATGGAGTGCCGAATGGACAACCTAGGGCGCCAACCCCGCAGACTGCGGCACAACCAAATCCCCAAGCCTTGCGGTCCAAAGGCCCCCCGCCGGCCCCTAAGCCGGACGTCACCGCTGTTGTCTTTGACTTTGGAAGCGGAGATCGATATCTTTTCCCCAAATTCAGCATCCTGGAGTATCCGCCGACGCCATCAGGCCAACAAGTCGTGGCGTCATTCCTAATAGTTCGCAAGGGGAGTACATCCGAATATGGCGGAGACCCAAAGCTGGACTATTATCAACCTGTTACGATACGTATCTTTACACAGTCTGGACGCCATCTGGAGAATCTGGCCCGAGTGGTTGCCCCGCAGGATGAGGTACGGCGTTACATGGACGATGTGATGGACAACATGACACGCGCAGAATACGTGTTGCTCGCGATGAGGCTTCCAAGAGCCGACAGGGATGGCGAGAAGGACGGCACCATTTCAGACGAACCAAGGACAAATGGGTCTACACCTAAGCCTGACCCGGCCCGTGAGCCAAAGGCTGTGTCGAAACCTGGTGTTCTCTGGACATCCAAGGGAAAGTCGGAAACGCCACCCGGCGAGGGGCCCTCAAAGCCTCTGCGAGATGCGGAGCAAGAGGCCCAAGCCAAATACCAGCGACTCATCAACTCAGTGTCTGCAAAGGACACGGATGGTCAATGACGTTATCTATGACCACACTTGTCTGTTGTCCCTGATGTTACTTGGGATTTGTGTGTAAAATTTGATTGGGGTGTTCGGGATGGGGAGCCATGGCGAAGAACGGAGCGTGGAGTGGTTATCAAGGTTATGGACAGGCGCTGTGTGTTTTGAGGGTTTGTAGGCCCGTCTCGATCCGCAACTTTGTGGTATCCGAACGAGAAACCGTATCATCAAGGATTTTGTTGGTTACGCGAATGCCGCTTGCATGAAAGATTTGTCAAGTCTTTTCTATTCCCCAAACTAGGAGGTTATGTTTCTTGCTAATGGGAGATCAGAAGAGGGGTGCTTCGTGTGCCATATTGTGACATTGCTGTGAGCGATGGGGACGAAGGCCGAAGAAGACCATATTGTGCATTGATGCCTCCTGGTTGATCATTACAAATGATCCTAATTGAGGCTTCCAGTTGCAGTTCTGGATTAATAATTATCTTTGACTCATCTTTGCACATTTGGTGTTGGTTGTAGTTGGATAAAATGCCCCATCTTCTCCCGCCGTCGATCCCGGAACAATTTTGTTCCCAGCACCCCTCCGACAACGCTCGAAAAGTCAGAGTGCGAATTCTCTCAGTCACGACAAGATATCCCCCATAACCCCACAGCTCTCTTGTTATAATGGCGAAGCCAGTCATTGGTCTATTGGGCGGTGGCCAGCTCGGCCGAATGCTCCAGGAGCAGGCCATGCTGCTGGGCATCGAGCTTGTCGTCCTGGATGAGAACAACTGCCCCACCAAGCAGATCAACCTGAACGAGAAGCACGTCGAGGGCTCTTTCAAGGACCCTGAGAAGATTCGGGAGCTCGCCAGGCGGTGCGACATTCTCACCGTCGAGATTGAGCACATCAACACCGAGGTCCTCGAGGAGATCGCCACCAAGGGTGTTGAGGTTGACGGCCAGGTCAAGAAGGTGCCCGTGCACCCTTCGTGGGAGACCCTCCGTCTGATCCAGGACAAGTTCCTCCAGAAGGAGCACTTTGGAAAGGCTGGAATTCCCATTGCACCTCAGATTTCGGTCGAGTCGGGCATCTCGATGCAGGAGTCGCTCCAGAAGGCTGCTGAGACCTTTGGCTTCCCCTTCATGCTCAAGGCCCGCAAGGGCTCCTACGACGGCCGCGGAAACTTCAAGGTCAATGGCCCTGAGGACTTTGCCGAGGCCATCAAGGACATGGGCACACTGTCCCTGTACGCCGAAAAGTTCCAGCCCTTTACCAAGGAGCTGGCTGTCATGGTTGTGAGGACCGAGGACGACGCTGGCAACTTGAAGGACGTCTACGCTTACCCGGCTGTCGAGACTGTTCACGAGGAGAGCATCTGCACAAAGGTGTTTTACGGAAAGGTCTCGAAGGAGGTCGGCGAGAAGGCGAGAAAGGTTGCCTGTGATGTCATCAGGACCGTCAAGGGCAGGGGTGTCTTTGCGGTCGAGATGTTTCTCCTGGCCAACGGTAGGTTTCATGCATGATCGCCAGCTGATAGAGGCTTACATTCTATAGACGAACTGGTGATCAATGAGGTTGCCCCCAGACCGTAAGTTTGTCCTTGCCCCTTGGCTGACTCGTAGCTGTCGCAATTGTCTGAAGCATGCTGACCCTGTCTAGCCACAACTCTGGACACTACACCATCGAGGCTGTCCCTTATTTCAGCCAGTACAAGGCCCAGCTCTACTCCATCCTCGACATTGTGCCTCCTTCCCTCAAGCTTCAGCCTCGCGTGTCCAGTGCCATCATGCTCAACATTCTTGGCGGCGCTCAGGAGTCTTCCCACGATGCGCTGGTTGACCTGACTCACACTCACTACCACGATGATATGGATGTCTTCCTGCATCTGTATGGCAAGTCTTCCAAGCCTGGACGAAAGATTGGACACGTCACGGTCACCTCCTACTCTCCCGAGGTTAATCTTGAGGAACTTGCTGCCCCTCTTATTAAGGAGGTTGACAGCATCCGCCAGGGCCGTCTTGATGCTGCTTCAGCTCAGCTACGTCCCACCGCTCCCGTCACCACTTCACAGCCGCGCGCCCCAACATCTTCGCGCGATACCAAGAACCCCTTGGTCGTTGTGACGATGGGTTCCGACTCGGATCTGCACGTGCTCAAGGGTGCCTTCGAGGTCCTGGAGCGCTTCCGTGTTCCCTACGACTTCACCATCACTTCTGCGCACCGGACACCACACACCATGAGCGTTTTGGCCAAGTCTGCTGCTGATCGCGGCATCCGAGTGATCATCGCGGCTGCTGGTGGTGCGGCTGCGCTCCCTGGCATGCTGGCCTCTGAGACGCCCATCCCCGTTATCGGCGTGCCCGTCAAGGCGACGCACCTTGACGGCCAAGACTCGCTGCTGAGTATTGTTCAGATGCCCCGAGGCTGCCCCGTTGCCACGGTCGGCATCAACAACTCTACCAACGCCGGTATGCTCAGTGTCCGTATTCTTGGCACCGGCGACGCCAAGTACAGGAAGGCTATGGCCGACTACATGGTGAGCATGGGCGAGGAGGTTGAGGGCAAGGCGGCTAGGCTGCAGGAGATTGGTTGGAAGGCGTACCTGGAAAAGAAGTAAGACGTTAAGGAAAGAGGAATGAAAATGGAACGTTGATGGCTGCTAGATCAAAGCTGTAAGGATTCAACGACTTGTAGCAATGCTCGGGCTGTAGTAGACGTAGGAGTACGGATGATAAGAGGGCGCCATAGCTGGCAGATACCATGAATATATGATTTCAACAACAGACACGGATAAGATCAATTGTCATGTTCAGCGTGATAGTTATCTTGCTCATGAAATAACTGGGTTAAGATCGGGATCTCTTGATCCTCCTAGGAGTTCTACAAGAGAACTTGAGTACCGATGCACTTCACTTACACGGACGCAGAGATAATTGTAATTGGCCAAATTAGAGTGGTCAGCGTGATTGGTCGCCTCAATGCAGCCCTCGTCCTGGCGTTTTCTACCAACGCAGTCGGCTGCTTTTGGCATATACAACTTTGGGCGAGTCGAGGCTTGATACTCATAATCCGCATAGTGAGACCAGTAAGAGTGAAGCTATCCCCACGTGCTCTGTCAGACACCGACATCGACGACATAGTTTGGGGAAGGCTTTAGTGACAGGGACTTGTCCTCCTCAAGTTGGTCGTTGTAGCGTTCATTCGGCCCTTGCCCCCCTCATCCACTGATTGAGTTGAGGCCTCCGTAGACACCTGTGCTTAACTGGCAGAACAAGCTTTAGCCCCTCCTGTAAGGCTTGAGCCGCTGAACTGTTGAAGTCGTCTATGGGGTCATAGAGTGACATGATCATTCGTTCTCGGTAGCAACACGAGTATAGAATACGTTAGCATACAGTTAGTGAACTGAATATTGTATGGGTTTCTAGGTAGGTATTTGTATCTCATCTATGCGTCCCTGCAATTGTTTCTGCCCCTGATGATTTCAAGGAACCTTGACATGTACCTCGCCCCAACCACCGAGCTCTGCCTATGGAATGCATCCAGAGTTTGAGGGGTTAAGCAGTGATGGGCCATTCGAAAACCCAACATTTGTCATGGATAAATGACAACTCCAGAGTGAATGATATGGGAAGACTTGGGCCGAATCAAGTATAAAATACCCATCTCTTTCCGAGTTGGTTTGCCTTGCCTCCTTGCGCACCTCAGCCTTTGTTACGGATCTTATCTCTCAAGCACCATCACCAACTATCACCGCAATGCGTGTCGTTGCCCTTTTCCTCCTCGCCCTCGAGGCCACCCTCAGTGTGGCCGTTGCGATCCCAGGTGGCCACCGTGGCTGTGGTTGCAACCGCAACGGCCGCAGAAGCGTCACGGTCCTTGAGGAAGTCGGCCCCAAGAAGATTGTGTCGGAAGAGCTGATCATCCCCGAGTCCCATGTTGGCGAGCTCACGGGTTCCAAGAGCGGCAAGACGCGGGAACTGCACACCCGCGACGTCAAGCCGGCCCCAAAGCTCAGGCCTGGTCAGCGGCTCGGACTGAGCAGCCAGCAGCTCCAGAAGGTCCAAACCTTGGACAAAGGCACCCGTAGGAGGGCTGCCACTTTCCTGGGTTTCAGCAAGGAGGTGCAGCAGCTGTTTGGCGAGGGTGATCCTCCTTTCTCGCCTCGGGCCGTCTACCTGCTCGAGAAGGAGTTGGAGGTCAAGGCCAAGATGCCCAGGCTCAGGGGAGTCCTGGAGCGATACGATGCCATCCCAATGACGGTAAAGGACGACAAGGAGCCGCGGCCGAAGAAGCGATCAGAGGGCGACCTCTTCGACACCAGCCGTCTGCCCAAGGAACTCCAGGCCCGGGATCTTGAGAAGCGCCAATCCGCAATGCAGGAGCCCAGACTCACCGACGAGCAGATCCTCAAGATCGAGACGATCGACAAGAAGACTCGCGAAATGGCCTCCAAGTTTCTGAAGTTTAACCCGGCGCTCCACAAGTTGTTTGTGCACAACGGCCCTCCCTACAAGCCTTGGGTCATCCGCATGCTCGAGAAGGAGTTGAACCAGAAGGCCAAGGTCGAGTCGATGAGGAAAGCCCTGGAGAAGTTCGACGTCATCCCAAAGGCCATCTTTATGGATAAGCCCAAGGAGCGCCGATCAGTCGGCGATGAGCTGGTCAACGGCCCGCTTGAAGGTCAGCCGCATTCCAAGGTCATCCCGAGTTCCACTAACGATGAGGATCTTGAACAGAGTAAGCCCGGACAAAAGCACCGCGATACGGAAGAGTCTGACGCGAAGGCGGCCTATGACTACAAGGTCGCCGAGAAGCTGAAGGAGATCAAGGACGAGGGATGGTGCGAGGGGCTCCAGGGCATGATCGTACGGACGTTCACCGCCCCAAGGAAGGCGAGTAATGGCGAATTCAAGATCGCGAAGGAGGAGTTTGATTGTTTTTGGAAGCTTTATCTGAAGGACAAGAAGTGGGCGCCAAACCATGAAGATTTCTCGATTGCCAACGATGGGGTGGCTCACGAGGGCTGAACACAGGTATCTGTGTTTGATTCTGGGGGATAGCTTTGAATTCTGATAGGTTTCAAGTGTAGTAGTTAATTTGCGTCATCTCTATAATTGCGAGTGCAGAGCAAGTCTGAATCGTAGCAAGTCAGTTGGGAATAGCTTCAACATACATCACAGGTTTATGTTGTAGATCGGGCCGAATAATTACCCGGCTCACGTGCCGCTAGTCGTCCATCTTTGGGCTTGCACCTTGCAGGAACGGCAGGGGCTGGCATTACGTAGGGGGTACGTACCTGGCAATCATCCATGTCAGCAACCAGCCCCGGAATGTCATGAAGTCGCCCAGGGCAGGCCAGGCTTCAGCTTCTCCTAATCATATCATCATCAATCAATCGCCAGATACATGAGAACCAGAACCAATCCTACTACCTCGAAGTGATGAATGTAGAGCGGGTCTCTCAAGATGGGCCAGAATCTTTCGGATGAGCAACCGCAGCGGCGGTCACATGAGGAGCTAACTCATGAGCTGGTGAGTTGTCCAGTCTACCGCACATCCGCGTTAGAAGCCATTCACGACCAACTGACACGTTTATGTAGGCAGAGAGGTT
The DNA here is from genome assembly GCF_026873545.1 of Fusarium falciforme. Classification (NCBI taxonomy): domain Eukaryota; kingdom Fungi; phylum Ascomycota; class Sordariomycetes; order Hypocreales; family Nectriaceae; genus Fusarium; species Fusarium falciforme. Next base: position 5,860,398 of record NC_070544.1, on the reverse strand, counting down.
CAGGAGCAAGTGTTTTACTTCTCTCGAGTTTTACTCGCTCAAGGATGTCTTCAAAAGCCTTGCAGATCAGCAAGATTCGATCAGGTACATGAAGGAGGATACCATCGCTCGCTACCTTGAGATCCCCGACATCCTTGGCGCGTCACCTGTCATTTTTCAAATGGTGTCGTATCTGGGCGCCTTTCCCTTCCTTCAGGATGCCCCGGTAGTATTGGAGCTACCCCGGATGATCATGGTCATCGTCATCATGACTGAGCGGTACCGAACCGTGCTGGCGCGGGGTTCCTCGGACAGGACCAAGCTGCTATTTAGGAGCTTGGCTGTCTTTGATCGCAAACCATCTGAATCAGATGCTCTTCCAGATGCTGCTCAACTTGATGGGCCTAATGGCAAGGACGAAAAGGTCCAAGGGAACTCGCATGTTGCTGGCTTCGCAGTGGATCAGGCTGGCGATGAAGTCGATGACGACGACGATGAAGATGACGACCTCGTTTTGACGGCCTTTGAGTTGCTTGACGTTAAAGATGCCGTGGATCAGGGTCATGCTCCCAAGTTCCATTCCGCGACGATCCCGACTGACAACTTTCGCAAACTTCTGATGCTGCTTCTGCTGGCCGCTCCCCTCGATCCTCAGGAAAGCCTGTCGTTGTACTCGCCTCACGTTGTTGGCGAGCAACTAGAAGGCCTCCGCGCAACTGCTGAATGCATCCTGGCCTCGTTTGTCAACGCCGAAACGTCTCCTGGAATCAAGTACAGCCACTTCAAGAGCATCATCCCTGTGATTTGCCCCAATCTTTTCCGCGGGTTCAACGGCCTTTTTGAACATTTCCTCTTTTCCAAAAATCTAGACTTTTCCAAACATCAAAATGATACCCCTATAACCAAGGTGGCCCAGCCTCTCCTGACCGACTCTGGCGAGATCCTAAACCACAACACCCTGTGCCAGATCTCACTCTTCCTCCCTGGCTCAGACCTTTTCCGCAGAGTGAGACTTCTCTACTCTGGCAATGATGCAGGCTTCTCGATGGGAAGTTTCCAGACAAAGGTGTTCAACTGGCAGGCTCCCACGTTACTCTTGGTCAGTGGAACACGGCTCAGCGATATCCCCGAAGGTGGCCAAGAAGCAGCTTTCGCGGCATCCCTCCCTACAAAGAGATTTCCTCACGGAAGCAAGTCAGATCAACTCACCTTCGGCGTCTACGTGAGGGAACCTTGGAAACACACTCACAGGGAATGCTTTGGCGACTCGGACACAGTTCTCTTCCAACTGGAACCAATTCACGACGTCTTTCCAGCATCTACCATCAACAAAGACTACGTTACCTTTACCAAGGCGCCGGCGCATCATCCCATGTTGTCATTCGGGTGTCCGCACCCTCATCCGTCACAGGCTCACCGAAAAGCCGACATGTTGCATCTGGGTCCCGTCTCGTTGACGCTCGACGATTCATTCGAGTTTGCAGTCTTCAACCATGACTTTACCTCACGAGGGGGCGCGTTCCGCTCGAGTTCGGTGAGGAAATTCGACTTTCAAGAACGCTTTCAGATCGAGAGCCTCGAAGTTTGGGGGTGTGGCGGTGATGCAGAAGCTCGAGCGCAGGCCGAGAGATGGGCCTGGGAGGAACGGGAAGCCGAGGCCCGCCGCAAGATCAACCTGGGAACCGGGGATATAGAGGCGGATCGGGCTTTGTTGGAGATGGCAGGGCTCATCGGAGGGGCTCGGAGCGGGGGCTCCATGGGATAGGTAGGAAGGCATCTGTCGATATCTTGCTCATATTGACGGGTATTTTCGCAGTAAACGTTCTCAACAGGGCAAGCAAATAAACAGGAGGGCTGAGTTGGAGGACCGGCGCCTCCGACATCATCAGCTTCATGACGTTATCCATCATTAACACCGTTCTAAGAGTAGAGCCATGCTGCGCTCAAAGGCACTGCCCATCCGCTATCGTACATAGTATGCTTCAAAGTGATTGTACAAGGCTCCGCTCCGGCTCCAGCTTTTTTTTTTTGTGGGTGCCGTTGTTGTTGAGTTAGTCCTTCTTCTGGGACGAGATGATCTCGCCGAGATCACCAAGAGAGCTCTTTGGATTCTTCTTTTTTCCCGGCTTGTCGCTTGCAATTTCCTCCACAGGTTCCTCGGCAATCTTCTTCTCTTCCTCCTTTTTCTCGCCCTGAGGCCACAGGCCGATCCGGCCGAGGATGCCCCCGGTTCCGCCGGATGTCGCCTCGGGCTTCTCCTCTGTGGTGGTCGCCGCCGCCGCCGCAGCCTCCGCCTCCTCGGCCCTCTGAGCCTGCACCAGCTGCCTCCTCTGCTCCAGGCGAGCTTTCATGGCCTTCTCCTCGTCGTCTCGGGCTTCGAGCTCCCTGATCCACTTGAGGCGCTTCTCCTCGGCGTCCCGCTGCTCCTGGAGTTGGCGCAGCTCCTTGCTCTTCTCGCGGTCCTTCTGGTAGTACATGCTGCCCGCCAGCATCGCGATCACGGTGAATCCCTGGGCTGCCACTCGGGCTCGGAACATGCGGTTCGCCTGCTTCGAATCGCCCCGGCGGAGGGCTCGGTAGGCGTTGACGAAGGCCAGACTGGTCAGGCCGATTCCTAGTAGGAGGAACGAAGTTGTTAGAGTGCTTGTTCTCGGCGGAGGAAAAGAACGCGGCATTTGGGTGCCCGGGAAGTTAGTTACCCAGCGGGATCAGAGGCTCCTCCTTGATCTTGCGAAAGACCTTCTGCATCGGACGCTCGTTGTAGAAATCCCTGTCTATCGCGTGAGCGGGGAGTAGACGGCGCAACACGCCGGGGCACGCAGAGCATACTGGTCGCTGTCAAAGGACGAGGGCAGAGGCCCTGGGATAGAGGGTGGACCGTCAGCCATTGTGTCGTGGAAGAGGGCAATTGCTGGCGGAAGATGCTGGTGTAGCTTGCGCTGGGCGAGCTATGTATGCGAGGTTAAGAATGTACCGTTGAAGAGTGGGCTGAGGAAATTCAGCTCCGTCAGTGGAGGGACCCATGATCGATCCATCCATTACAAGCATCATCACTTTGTCGCCGACCACGGACAGGCTCCACTTTCGGATGCGAGGTACGTACCTCCGGCTTGTTCCTTCCACAGTGGTCCGGACCGTCGCAGGTGTGCACGGGCCACATAGAGAGCCTGCCCCACCAAACTTCACCTTGGATCTCCCCAAGCTTCTTGAGATGTATCTTTGTCATCACTCAAACACCACAACATCTACTTGAATCAGTCTTAACAGCACAGTATTCCCCAGGCTTCATCCCGGCACTCCGATCATCTAGTCTTTAGCTATCAACCGACTATTCTTACGCACGCGACGCCCACTCGGCCATCCCCGCGACCTTGCTTCTCTGACGCGCCTAGCTTCACCATCATGCTACACACATGATATAGCCCACCATGTGGTTGCCCACGCCTTCGGTCGAGAGCATAACCCGGCCGCGGCTGGCCGTGGCGGTTGTGGCTGCTGTCGCTGCTGCCTCAATAGGATACTACACATATCAGAGCCGCGCATCACCAACATTCGAAGCCATCCCTGGCAGTTTGCACAGGAGCAACGCCATACGCCGCCGTCATCGCCATGCTAGGGCCCCCTCTGAGTCTAGCGCATCTTCAGAGCCCCCGGGCGATGAGAATGTCGAACTCGATACTGTACGGCCTGTGGACGCCGAGACTACGGTGGAAGGCGGGACGGACGAATGGTGGAACGAACCAGGCGGTTTCCCTTCAAACCAGCGAGCTGGTCATAACATTGTGAATCTTCTGTTCCGTGTTTCGGAAGACAACGCACGGAGGAACGGCTGCGTGCACCGTGGCTGTCAGTGCAACGCCTGCGGCATGGTTCCCATCCGGGGAGTGCGTTATCGTTGCGCCAACTGTGCCGACTTTGATCTGTGCGAAACTTGCGAAGCCCAGGGCGTCCACATCAAAACCCACATCTTTTACAAGATCCGCGCACCGGCGCCGCCCTTTGCTCCTAGACAGATGCAGCCGGTCTGGTACACTGGGGACCCTGACACTTGCAGGCGCAACCTACCGCGCGGACTGATACCCAAGTTGTCACGGGAGACGGGTTTTGAACGGCCAGAGCTCGAGGCATTTTGGGAGCAATGGACCTTCATGGCTAACACGGAATGGAGAGAAGACCCTGACGACCTTGGTCTGGCCATGGACCGCAAGACCTTTGAGCGCTGCCTTGTACCTCTGGGTGGTTCTCGCCATGCTGCTCCGAATCTCATCCATGACCGCATGTTCTCTTTCTACGACTCCAACAATGATGATTTGATTGGCTTCACTGAGTTTCTACACGGCTTGTCATACAGGAAACGAAAGGACAAACTACGCAAGATTTTTGCTGGCTATGACTTGGATGGCGATGGTTATGTTGACCGAAAGGACTTTTTGCGCATGTTCCGCGCATACTACGTTCTTTACAAACAGATGCATAAGGATATTCTGGATGGTCTTCAGGGCCAGCTACTCGCTAGTACCGATGCTCTGCAACTCGTTACCGGTCGCCAACCTCTTAGCAGTCTGTTTGGCCGCGAAGGACGGGTTCCAGCGGGAGAGGGAGGAATCCGGTATGAAGGCAAGACGTACCATCGTGACGGGAGCGTGGAAATTGCGGACGGGCATGAGGGTGTTGTTGCCGAGAACGGGGAGGACACAGCCACACGGGGCGACATGTTGACCACCCTGTTTGCCTGTGACACCGATCCTCCCTCTCGAAGACGATATATCACGCGGAGCGATACTGACAGTAACTGGCGAACGATGCGGACTGCGAGCGAGGCAGATCGCACGTACTGGGTCACGCTAATGGAGCCTCCGACAACACTAGACGAGTTGCCAGGACTCGTCCTAGACAATACGAATCTGGAGATTGAGGAGCCAAGCGATGATAATGAAGATGACGATGGCAACGTCAGGACCAGGCGTACTGGCGCAAATGAAAACGGAGGTGATGATAATGCAGGCCCGTCACAGACAGAGAGCGAGGCCAGGGCCGAAATGGCTGCTGAATATCGAAGCAAGTTACCCAAGCTTGAAAGGAAGAAGAGAGACATGGCGCGGAAAGCGTTGCATGATCGATGGATGAGACGCCAGTTCTACCTTGATGAAGAAGAGGGAGGGTCTGCTCCTGACGACTGGCCCGAGAGTGAGGATATTCTCATGGACCTTCGCCGGATGGATGAGAGGGCTAGTACCGATGGCGAAACCAGCTCACCCACAACACCGACAAGCTCCAAAGTTCGATTCGCCAATGGCAACGCGGGTGAATCGAGCAAGTCTACCTCTCCAAGCAGCCCCTCGGAGCACATTCCGCGCTGGAGGATGCCCGAGGCCGAACACGATGCTGGCAAGGAGATCCTTTACCAAGTTACCCAACACGCCTTCAACGAACTGCTCGATACCATCTTCAAGCCAGCAGAAGATGTTGCTGTGCATGCTGCCGAGACCAAAGAGCAGAGAGAAAGGTACAAGGAGGTGCTCGACACGATGGAGCTCAATGACGAGGACGGCGCAAAGCCATCCGCAGGCGATAGGGATACCATTATCAAGACAGCCACGGATAAGACCCTTGAAGAACTGTTGTCTGAGAGTGGATACACGATTGCCATGCCCGAGGGCCGGAATGCCGTGGAAATCGAGACGACAGTGGAAATCCTGCGAGAGGATGAGCCCACAGAGCCCACGCCTAAAGCCGACACTGATGCATTCTTCACATCCCCTGACTACCGAGATCCAACACTTCCGCAGTTCAGGCCCAACACTATGGGGGAAGCTGATGATGTATCAAGACGTACATGGTACCCCATTACGCAACCCATCTCAGCCGAGACCTCAGAGGAGGAACATGGTGAAAGAGCCGGAACGGGTACAGAAAGTGCCCCTACGCCAATGACACTACGACACTGGAAGTGGCTCAGCCTGGCAGAGGCCCAAGCGATTAAGAGGGGCGGCTGGGGCAAGCTGAGCTTCGATGAATTCGAGGCCATATACAAGAGCCAGGAACACCAGGGCAACCGACTGGACTATCTCGGAAGTTGGATTGATTTTTGCATTCCTTAGGAGGCGGACTACTATCGCAGAGCTACTAAGCGTACCACCATGCTACCGCTTCGTGGTAAGCGGATTATGCCATATGCGCCGTCTATTTTTCATCCACTACCGGGCGAAGAAGAAGAAGAGGAGGAAGAGGATGGTTATGAAACCCATTGGTTTAATGGTTTTGAACTCGTTTATGCAGTCGTTGATGAAAGCGATGATGAGAGCGACGAAGAAATGGAAGGCTTCATCACCGATTTCAGTGATGAGGAAAGGGACGAGGGAAGGCTACCTCAAGTTATAATCGACCCCGTGTCCTGGGTCTAAGACGGTGATGCAGAAGAGACAGAAGTGATAAAGCGTAACGTTTACTCGCAGCAATAGGTATTTGTTGTTAGTTAATGACCAGCGCTTCTTCCTTGCCTATCTTACAAGTTGGCATGTCCCATGATACAAGCCCAGGTTTCCATCACTTCTCTCCATCATATCTTGGAACTTCAATAACGACAATCTCCTTGCTTCCGCTGCTTGAATCACTGTTGATTATCTCTGATATGCAAGCAATGATGGCAAAGACAATCATTATGACAATGATGAAGACAATGATGAAAGCAGTGGAGAAGAAGATGCCGATGGAGATGAGCTTGAACAAGGCACCAGCAAACTGAACATAGAAGCCAGGGCCTACAAATGTTCGCTCATTCCCCTGGCCAATGCCAGACAACTGGATCAACGAGCGAGGACCGTCATTCATAGCGTAGATGACGAGGATCCCCACGCCGAGGCAGTCCATCGTGTCCACCATGGCGATGCAATAATAGACCCAGCGTTGAAGTCTGCCGCGGAGAGTGCTCAGCGAGAGGACAGCCAGTGGGAGTACGAGGAATGAGAGGAGCGTCGATATGAGGGACAGAGCGACTGCGCCCTTGGGGAGTGACTCGGGACGGGAGGGCGAGGGGAGGCCATCTTGGATTTGGGATAGGGCATTTGTCCAGGGCTTGATGTGCTTGGCTATAGATGATTCAGAAGCTTTGTCGGACATCTTGGTCTTGACGGCAAAGGTGACCATGTCTTCGATGGTCATTGTGGGTGGCAAGGAACGTTGGCAGGTTGGTGTCTTTTCGTCGGGATAAATTGCGCAGATGTCTATTTGGGCCATGTCAGAGGGTATATCGCCACTTATATAAGGGTTACAAACCAGAGAGGCCCCAGTACCAGTGGCCCGGCAGCTCATCAATGCGGAGATCCTTGGCCGACACTCGGCTTGTGTTCGTGGCAGCGTCGACGAGGTCCTGGCTACTAACGCAGAACAGGTAAATAGACTGGGTGGCAGGGGAAATGCATCCGATGAGGATGACAAAGTTTGCAACCAGGCCGACTAGTTATTGTCAGGAGAGGAACACTTGGAACGGACGGAGAACATACGGAAGATGGAGATCATGAACCAGATGCTGAGGCCCTTGGACTCTCCCCAGCCCAGATGGTGGGCAAACAACTCTCCCTAGATTCTCTTTTTTCTGGGTTTATCAAACATGATGTATATCGTTTCAAAGTGCTAAAAGAGTGTGTGGTGTTGAAAAACAGAGGGGAGTGAGGGCTGGCATCTGGGATATCCTCGATCAAATAGCCCTCATCTTCTGACCGACTACATATTCTAATTCCTCCAGGATCTCTGCATGCTTCGTGGCGCTACGAACACTTACACGACAGAAGGAGAAAAACATCGATCTTTTTCCGCCCATGCAGGGGAAAACATGCATGAGGCGCCACGGCAGTCATCTGATTTGATGTGCAACCGCGGGCGCAGTTCAGCTGGCAGGGGGAATATAAGTTGAAACGTCAAGCAAGGAGTTCTACGCCCGAGAAGGATAATGGTGGACAGAGATAGGGGGAGAATGGCTACCACGAGGCGTTTTCTTATTCTCGTCAAGTCGGGAGGTAAATGCGAGGGAGTTTTCAGCTGCATATTCTTCACGTTGAATCTCGATGATGACCAAAGGGATAAGCTTATGTTTAACGTTGGCGCTAAAGCCAAACTATGTATTCAACCACCTTGACTAAGTACATGTCAATACTATCAACTCCAATCATGACCAGCATGCTACTCCTCCTTTCTTCTTTTTCTTCTTATTAAACAACCTGCTGGGTCGAGTCGACACCGGCAAAGCCCAGAAGGGCGTTCCATGTGTCAGCTGTGCTCTGATCACGAGTGCCCAGAGCCTCAATCTCGGCCTTGGCCGACTCGCAAGCCGCCTTTGCGGCATCGTTGGCGTTGCAGACGTTGGTGAGCTGATCGCAGATGCGGTTGGTGATGATGTTGGGGTTCAACGCCTCCTGCTGGCCCTCAGCCACCAAAGGATCCTGGGGGATGAAGGTGAACTCGTCAGCTGGTCGGCCGTTGAGACCACCGATTCGTGCCATCGTGGGTTGGCAGACGCCAAAGTCGAGATCACCGTTGGCTCCTCCAGCGGCACCATCGTCAGCACCGTCCTGGCCCTGATCGGCGCCTCCAGCGTTGTCATCTTGGTTCTGGTCATCGCCGGCGTTGCCAGCGTTGCCAGCGTTGCCCTGGTTGTTGCCGCCCTGGTTATTGCCGTCCTGGTTCTGGTTATCACCTGCATTGCCGGCGTTTCCTTGACCATTGCCCTGGTTTCCATCCTGACCATCCTGGCCGTTCTGGTCGTTGCCGGCAGCGCCATCTTGGTTGCCCTGATCATCGCCGTTGGCAGCATCATCTCCAGCGTTGCCCTGGTTGTTGCCTCCGTTGTTGGCATTGTCATTACCACCAGCAGCGCCGTCACCAGCAGCATTATCAGCTCCGTTGCCCTGGCCGTTGTTGCCCTGGCCGTTGTTGCCCTGGCCGTTGTTGCCCTGGCCGTTGTTGCCCCGGTTGTTGCCCTGGTTGTTGCACGCGGCTCCGTCCGCCTCGGTTCCGTTGTTGGCGTTTCCATTGTTGGCGCCTCCATTTTGGTTGTTTCCTCCCTTGGCAGCATCGCCGGCAGCAGCGTCGTCTCCAGCGGCGGCATCATCTCCAGCGGCGGCGTCATCGCCAGCGGCAGCATCGTCACCGGCAGCAGCGTCGTCTCCAGCGGCAGCATCGTCACCGGCAGCAGCGTCGTCTCCAGCGGCGGCATCATCTCCAGCTGCGGCATCATCTCCAGCTGCGGCATCATCTCCAGCGGCAGCATCATCTCCAGCAGCAGCATCGTCACCGGCAGCGTTGTCGTTGCCGTTATCCTTGTCGTCGTTTTGTTGGTTTTCATTTCCCCCTCGTTGGGCCCGGTTGGCTCCCCGGTTGGCTCCCCGAAGACGACCAAGTGTCAGTCGTAGCCTTCTTCCACGACCAGAGCCTCGGTGACCATCATTGTCATCGTTGTTGTCCTCGGTATCATCATCTTCGGCATCGTTGGCATCGTCGGCGCCGTCGTCCTGACCAGCATCATCCTGACCATCGTCATTGCCTTGATCGTTGTTTCCAGCTCCGTCTTGGAGGGTACCGTTGCTGGGAGCGGCCTTGTCGGCTCCAGCTCCAGCTCCAGCTCCGACTCCGGCAGTGCTGTTATTATTAGGGGGGAGAACACCAGCCGGAGTGTCGTCGCAGTCCTCATTGTCTCCAGCGGCGGCGTCATCACCAGCTGCGGCACCGCCTTCAGCAGCACCGTCGCCGGCAGCGGCATCATCACCAGCAGCAGCGTCGTCTCCAGCGGCAGCGTCGTCTCCAGCGGCAGCATCATCGCCGGCAGCGGCATCGTCACCAGCAGCACCATCATTGGCACCACCGTCACCAGCACCGCCAGCTCCAGCACCAGCTCCAGCTCCAGCACCGGCTCCAGCTCCAGCACCGTCCTGTCCGTCAAGTGCGACCTGCTGTCCATCGGCACCAACGGCGGTGAAGTTGCCAAAGCCCTGAGCAATCATGACTTCAGCCTGAGACAGGCCCGTGGCGTCAAAAGGCGTCTGCTTCGAGGTTGCAGAGTTGGCATTCTCAACATCTGAGCCACCAACAGCGGGGTCAACAAGGGGGACGATGCCTCGGAGCTCAGCAGTCGCAGGAAGGCTAGGGTCGGCGCACACGAATGGCACGTCGACGGCGAAAGGGTTGAAGTTGGTCTCAGCAGCGACGAGGCCAATCGCAGCGTCAATGACTTGCTGGTCAGTTCCCAGCTCGGAGATGATTTGGTCGGCAATAGTAAGCTAGAAGAACAGGTTAGTTAGTTATCTCTAGACAGATGCCAACTTCTCATTACCTTCTGGCAAGGGCTAGCAGCGGCAAGGAGGGAGCCTGGAATGCTACCAGCAATGGTGGCAGCAACACCAGGATCACCGAAGCCAGCATCGCCAAGTGCCTGGACTGCAGCAACAGGCACCTGCTCCTGGCCAAAACGGGCCTCGGCGTAAGCCAACAGGATGGAAAGACTGAGTGCCTTGGAAAGAGCCATGATGAATGATTTCAAAAGACTGAACGTTGGTTGGTGTGGTTTGTTATTAACAAGGGGAAGTAACCAAAAAAAAAAACCAGCCAGCGGTACAGAAGAATAGACTTGAAGAAGAAAGGAGTGGTTGAAACGAATGCGTTCACAGAACTGCAAATAGAGAAAGGAAATAAGAAGGAGGGGTAAGAGGAAGAGGCTTGTGTAGAAGATGATGAGAAAGAAGGTTCATGGAGACGGGACGAGACTGGTTATATACCATCAAGCTTCATCATGAGTTTGTAGCTAAATTAGGATAAACTCGAGATGACACAAGCTAAGCTTTGAGCTTGAGCTTCACGGTGGCGATCATACATCCTCTGCTACGGCGTAGTTTCTAGAGGAGGCAAAGTTGGTAAGCTCTGAGGCTCCTCCTAGCGCGTAAACAACCTGGGGTTGCACACAATGCTTCAAGATGTTGGTCATGTTGGTGTTAGTTGACGGTTTGGGGCTTGATGAGACTGTCCGAAGTCCCCAATTGGCTTAGCCTTGACAAGAACTCGGGCCCCGTGTTGCATCAAGTTCACCACGGACGTCCGAAGCATCGGAGGTCTCGGATGTGTAGATCCCGTCTCCTCGTCAGAACTCGGATACTCCATAATACCCGGAGAGACCGGTAGAGTCGGAGCAGAGGCTCATGCTCGCTCATTTTTCAGAGTGTGACTTTTATTCTCGCTTGATATCATAGACTAGGTGCTTCCATTTAATCGCGATCTAGCTTCACGGCGCCGAAGGGGACGAACCCAATGAAGTCAGCCCAACAGATAGCCATGGCGAAAAGAACGAGGCTGGATGAATATTGAGAGCTTAGAGCGACTGCTGAATTCTAGCTCGTTTGTTGTTGTCGGAACAGAAGACTTCCGGTTTTTTTGGGAGTTTCGATTAATGGTCGCTTAGCCTGAAGTCGTAGATCAAACAAGGGGCACGGAGCGCTGAGACATGGTCGAAACCACCCCGGTTTGGGTCGCCAACGGTGATACGGGCGACTCGCCGTAACCCCAAGCGCTGCTATTTTCAATAGCCGACTCTCATATAGGTAGGGATATGTGATTTGGGGTTATGAACGCTCAGAGCCAAGCCCATGCCAAGGTGCGCCATCAGTCAACAAGGTGGTGGATGTAGGCCCGCTTAACGAGCCAAGGCGGAAGGCGAGATTCTTGAAATTGTGACATGAAAGCTTGTTCACTCAGGCGGTTCGTTTCTTTCTTCAGGCCAGACCAATAAGTCGTCAATCGAGAAAGGACTACCCCTGCTGGCGGCTGCTGGCGGCGTTTCTGTACTCGACAGCCCAGAGCCAGCAACAGATCCGTCCCAAGATGAGAAATCAAAGTCGCATTCAAGGCTTCGCATGTCCAGGCTATCAAACCAACTTGTTTCTCCATCTGGCAATGACTCTTGGGCCTGCTGTCCCTGGCGTTGTACTCGCAGGTACTCTGTCGGCGTCACTCCGACACACTTCTTGAAGACTCGGTGGAAGTGCCACTTGGAGAGCCCGGTCTGTTTAGCCATCTGACTCAAGCTTAGCCTCGCCTCCGTATCATCCTTCTTTTCTGCACGCTGTTGCACAAAGTCGCGGATCTTTCGTACTGCCACCTCCTCAGGCATGAGCCCCGCCACCTCTGGCTTACACCGTTTGCAAGCCCGGAAGCCAGCCTCCTGGGCGTCGACCCCAGTCGCAAAGAAGGATACGTTAGCGCGGCGGGCGAGACGAGCTTTGCAGATGGGGCGGCAGAATATCTTTGTCGTGCGTACAGCGTATACGAAGAAGCCGTCGGCGTTGGCGTTGCGGGAGACGACGGCCTGCCAGCGAGACTCGTCGTCTTCAAAGAGAGAAATAATAGGTGATAGGCTCTGTACCTCGGCCATATCAATAGCTTCGATGAATGAGAATATCATTTTGAGTTAAGATGTTGGTTGCAAAAGATGAAGTCGAGTAGGTAGGGAGGCATCTCCGGTGATGACGAGAAGGAAAAGTGGGCCGTTGCTTCCAATATGACCAATGACGCGAAGCCTACCCTAACTTTCATCGCCTCTTTGTGAATGTTGAATCGCGTGCAACCGAATGAGATTGAATATCTATATGCGATGAGGCTGTGACATATTAGGATCAGTCTCCTGCATTTGGATATTATAGACAGTTGGATAGGGGAATGCTGAAGGATTTGTTGTGATCTCGTACCACAACCTCTTAAGCATCATCATTGTGCTTATTGCATTGGGGAACCTTCAACAGGAAATCCAGCTTAGAAACTCACCCAACGACCTATCATAGGTAAATTATTAGTTTATCCTTTCAGGCTGCTTTATCTTGGAAACTACAGTGTTGCAGGGCCTGGGTGTTCCTCCAAGAGGGCATCCATCCCTGTACCGGGTAATCCATTCATTCACCAAACACAGTGCTCCTCGTCATCGCTCTTCTACTTATCACATATTACCCAAGCTCCCTTGCTACTGAGAAGACTCTCATGGATGGTTATATGTAGCTCATGGAGTATGGAAAACAACGCTGTAATACTGAAAAGGAGGTCATCATGGAGATCATGAGACCTTACCAAGCGATATTGCCAGACAACTTGGTATAGAACAACACGCTGCGAAAAGACAAGTCTCACGAACAGGCATTACTTCCTCGTCTTACTGAAGATTTCGCTCATTCATTCATTCTATTCTTTATTTGTCTACCTAGTGCCCTCATGCCAACCGAATAGCAACAGACTTGCTCTGTGTGTAGTTGGCGAGCGCAGCCTCTCCAAGTTCCCGGCCGATTCCTGATTCCTTGTAACCGCCGAAAGGAACAGCATGATGAAGAAGGTTATAACAGTTGACCCAGATGGTGCCAGCGTGAAGAGAGTTGGAGAATCGGATGGCGGTGCTCAGGCTCTGGGTGTGAACGGCGGCGGCGAGGCCGTATGGGGTATCGTGGGCGAGCTGCAGAGCCTCCTCTTCGTCCTTGAACTTTGCAATCGCGCAAACGGGTCCAAAGATTTCTTCTCTCATGATCTTCATGTCAGGTCGCACATTGGTGAAGATTGTTGGCTCGATAAAGTAGCCCTTGTCTCCGTGACGGCCGCCGCCCGTGAGAACCGTGGCGCCCTCTGCCTTGCCGAGGTCGATATAGCTCATGACACGCTCATATTGCAGACCGCTGACGAGAGGGCCTTGGAAAGTTTCCTCATGGAATGGGTCTCCGACCTTGTTCTCCTCTGCCCGCTTCTTGAACGCCTCGATAAACTTGTCGTAAATACCTTCTTGCACCAGAATTCGGCTGCCGGCGCAGCAGATTTGGCCGTGGTTGAAATAGATTCCAAAGTTGACCCAGTCGACGGCCTCTTCGATGTTGGCATCGTTGAAGATGATGTTGGGCGACTTGCCGCCCAACTCAAGAGTCACCTTCTTCAGGTTGGAGTCGGCGGCCGCCTTCATGATCTGGCGACCGACTAGGGTTGAGCCGGTGAAGGCTACCTTATCGATATCCATGTGAGACGAAATGGCTGCGCCGGCGACTCTACCAAGACCAGTCACTAGGTTGAAAACACCTGGGGGGAAGCCAGCTTCCTTGATTAACTCCGTGAAGACTAGTCCGGACAAGGGGGTTTGCTCGGCGGTCTTCATCACGATGGTATTGCCAGTTGCCAAGGCAGGACCAATCTTCCACGAGAGCATAAGAAGGGGAAAGTTCCAAGGGATAATCTGTCCACAAACGCCAATCTGCCAGATTGTTAGTTATGGGACGACCATGTGCCAGGATTGCGACCTACAGGCTCGGATCGTGTATAGTGAAACATATCGGGGGCAATGTCGATGGTTTTACCCTCGACCTTGTCAGCCCAACCGCCATAGTATCGCAGACAGCCGACAACGGCGTCGACGTCACCACGGGCGTTGTTGATCGACTTGCCATTATCAAGCGATTCAACAGCGGCGAGAAGCTCCTTGTTCTTCTCGGCCAGATCGGCCAGCTTGTACAACAGGTGGGCCCTCTCACCGGGCGCCGTGTCCTTCCATGTTGTTTCGAATGCCTTTCGAGCAGCCGCCACGGCAAGGTCGACGTCCTTCTCGGTTCCTTCGTAGACGGAAGTGATGACTTGTTCGTTCGAGGGGTTGATGACTTCGAACTTCTTCTTGTCGACACTCTCGACCCATTCGCCATCGATGAACCTAGTGTGGGTGAGTCACTGATAATCGAGGAGGGTTTCTAGGAAATATCCATAGACTGGGGATAGACTGACAGGCCAATGGGTTGGTCGTATGGCCCGGTGACCGGGGTTTCGAGCTTGACAGTCAGGGGAGCCATTGTGATAGATTGGAGTAGAGTTGGGGTATAATTGAATAGGTTTGACTCAAGTCCAAGTTGGCTGATATAAATCTTCTCAAAGACCCGCCAAGAAAGAACGAATGGCTCTCATTTATAACTGAGTGAGCGTTCTCGCAACCCTCAATCTCGCCGCACCAACGGAACTTGACCGGCAGATACACGTAACATCCCGGCTCCTAATCGCATACTACCTACCAAGGTAGATGATGATATATGTCAGCACCAGTGAGAACCTCACGGATCTATCCACTCGAGCGGCATTCCATGTTGCAACAGAATGTCGAAGCCCGGGTCCGCAACACCGGGTCCGCAGCTCGGACCCGCGTCCGCAAGATCCACGCCGGATGGCTCATCGTATGTGTATGCCAGACTGCCATTGATCCGTTTCCCCAGGTTTTGAGGGGCCCAGGCGAGTCTATTTGCGTTGGGGCCGCGTCTTGTTTCGCCTCCACGGACTCGCCTTGATCAGCTGATGCCGCGAAACGGCTCTCCCCACTGGGGACTGCCGGTATCGCCTTAGATCGCGCACAATCCCTGTCCTTGTACAAAGTCTATTGTATCTGACTTATCTGATGAGCAGGGTGGGTGGTTGAAGCAGTAGCTGCCGTCTGTCCGAGGGACATGCGCTGATCGTTTTGAAGTGTTGATTGACGAGTCAAGTAACAAGGACGACTTATGCAACCGGCTGAATTAGTAATGCGTTGCATTCTAGAAAGACTATCCATTAATCTTGGCTATTTTACCTATTGCTACCTTGCCTAGTGCCAAGGTCAAGATAGTGTGCCTATGTAGATTGGGGCAAAGACAATACTACATTCTCAGGTGCTCCGAGGGCTCCAAGGGCAGGAATACTAGAGCAAAAGTTGCAATAGAGAATTTTAGAAGATCGTCTGTTATGATAATTTCGGTCCTTTCGATGTGTTACCTATCTTACATGCCACAGCATTCTGAGGAGTTCGAGGGGCATTGTCTCATTTATTCTTGACTCGCCTATGGTCAACCCGATCGCAGTCAATGGAGTGTCCCCATGTAATGCGGAAGCAATAATATGGCCAGTGGTAGTCTACCTAAGCACACGGACGTACAAAAACTTGAGATACTAGGACGGCTGCACTCAGTTAGTCAATAAAGAGTATTCACTTTATAGCCTGATTATGAGCTAAATAAGAGATAATAATAAGAAATAATACCATAAATCTTTGAATATTTTATTTATTATATTCAAAGGACTTTTGTTTATATTAAAAACCAGAGATTATTGACTCAGTGTCTCGTATTTCTTTTGTAACTACCTGCCAAGGCAAATACTATTGTCTGCCTTGCTTGCATGTGTGTACAAGTGAAAAATGTGACGTGCCTTACTCAGCCATGACAGGTTGGCTGTGTTGATGCCAATTGTAAATCAGGCTCTCAGTCAACGATGCTGAATGGTGCACATTCTACGAATATGCATGTCCCCCAAGCCTCATTTCGTGGGCCAATAAACATCCATGAATGCTTTGTCGCGACTCAATCATTCTCGACTTGGCACCAGTGATTCTGTTCAGGCGCACTCCAGGGCTGACATTCACCCCTGTTGGATCGAGGCACATTTGCATTACACTGCCCGTCTGTTTTCTGCTGAATTTCAACCCTACTCTTGCTTGAGACTAGAATAATTCTTCGAGTTGCACTCAACTTCATCTCAACTTCATCGGCCACTGCTCCTCCGTCATCTTGAAACGACTCTTTGTCTGCCGCAGAACCTCAACACTGTGCTCACACCGCCGCCATGGAGGCCATAGGCGTTGGTGCCAATGTCCTGGCCTTCGTCTTGTTGGGCATCAAGTCGGCAAAGCTGGCCCATGACACACTCTCCACGGTCAAGGATGCTCCGAAGGTCGTGCAGGACTTGACGGCCAATGTCCTCCAACTGCAAAGGATTCTCGAGAAGTTGAAAGAGCCCTGCACCGCTGCAAGCGCCGACGCCCTGGACGGTCTGGAAGGTCAAGTTCGTCAGTGCGACGAGGATCTTCGGGAGTTGGCACAGCTCATCCAGAAGTTCCAAGCTTCCCCAAGAGACAAATTCGCAAAGAAGTTCTGGAAGCGTCTCAAAGTTGCCGTTAGCGAAAAGGATCTTGAAAGATTCAATCGCCAAGTGGAGCAAAAAGCCAATCTGCTCAACGTGAGGCTGAGTACGCTTTCAAGGTAGACGCCCTTTGGCCCACGGCGTGCCATGTTTACTGACTTGCGTGTTACAAGAAACGAGATTCATGAAGTGAAAGATGGAAACGAGAGAATTGAACAAAAAATCCGCTTGATGAACGCCTCAGTGCAGGCCCAGTTTGAACCGCAGAAAGCAAGCTTTCTCGACGCCATGAGAGCCATTTCAAGAAGCCGCGATGATGAAAGAACTGCTTTAAGGACAGACTTATCATCCATTCAGCAGGCTATCGAGACACTCTATTTAATCTCGCCCGAAGATACCCAAGCCGTCCTTCAGCCGCTCGTGGAGATCAATTATCGCACCGATCCTGAGCCCAAGGATGATCTGGAGACCACCAATTCGAGAGGTAACGATGAACATGCTATGGATGAAGCCGCCATAGGATCGGATCAGAAGCTGCTGGAAATCATTGATAGCCTTTGCAGCTTGATCGACGAGAAAAGGGATGCCATCGATGCATACGGGGAGGATGATGATGACCGGGCCCAGTCTGCGATCAAGGACTTGGAGGGGCTTGTACAGAACCTTCGAGGGCAGAAACTCCCCGTTTCAGACCCAAAGTCATTTGGCAGTGACTTGGTTCGATTTGGTAAATGGTTTGGGTCAGGAACTTTGTCCATCAACTCGAGAGGTATGTTTCTTGAACAACGATCGCAACTTGCCCCTGTCCGCTCTCTGACTTGCCATAGTTGAGAGTTCTCGAAGGCCCCTCACCCGGGTGGTAGAGAACTCACAAAGCTTTAGTGAAGTAGACATTGGAGCTGGAAAAATTCATCTCATGGTTCAGAAACGGAAGCGCGCAATATGCCCGGATGGCCAGGATGACGACGACATGAGAGCAAAAAAGCGATACCATACCGACTGGATGATGAGAGTTGCCTATCTACCAGGCAGGGGACAGAGCCGCCACATGCTATTGGCCTCATTAACACGACAGGAACTTCTCACAAATAGCATAACGTGCATCTCTAGACTGCAGATTAATCGAGTTTTGCCTGTGGGGTCGCTGGTCTTCGAGCTGGTAAGAACAGGCTACCTCCAAGGACTCAAGAAGATGCTGCAGGATGGCAGGGCATCTCTTCAAGATCATGATGAGCATGGCGCCTCGTTGCTCTTTGTAAGTAAGAGGTATCATCTCTCACCAGCCAAAGCTGATAGAGGCCATTTCAGTATTCGGTACAGCACCCAGAAGTGTGCAAGTTTTTAGTCGACAGTGGGCTCGATATTGATCATATCGGGGGTAGCCCCGGGTTTCCACAATTCCAGGTGTAAGTTTGATCAAGTTTACAAGAATCGAGGCCACACGTTAATATGGATGATTAAATGCTAGGCCAGCACTCCAGGCACACGACCAGAATGATTTCGAGACGGAGCCTGAAGAGTTGCGACGGGTCATCGAGTGTCGCCGGCTTCTGCTGCGTGCCGGTGCTGACCCAACCTTGAGCGTGGGCGACGATGGCAGCTTTCTTGACGACGCGCTTAGACAAAATGTCCCTGTAAGAGATCGGCCCCGATATATTATTCAAGCTAATATTAGCACAGGAGTGAATTGAATTGGCCTGGAACCCGGAATTCGTCACGCCGTTTGCAGACATCAAGACGTATCGCACCAGATATGGCGGATCTCCGCTCCTTAGGGCATGCTTAAATAGTAATTCTGGCTACAGCTGGCGGTGTTTCTATCATCTCCTCAAATTCGGTACGAATCTTGAGGATCGAGATAAGGACGGGAAGACTTGCCTCCACCTATGCATCGAAAATTTGCGTGTACCGACGAGTCGAAGCTCAAACTTGATTCAGCTTGAGGCTATTGAGTATCTTGTTCGGGAAGGCGCAGATCCACGCGCCGTTGATAATAACGGAAGATCCGTCTCTGACATTGCCTACACTACATGGGGAAAATGGGTGATAAAATGCAGCTATCCTGGTGATCTCTGGGACGCGGCATTGCACAGCTGCGGCTACGACATTGCCCAATTTCGCTCGGGATATCAACGCAGAGCGACATACACTACGCCAGCTCACAATCGAGTGTCGGGCAATCAATACAGACGCCGCCTCTTTGAAAACTTATGGGAAGGGAGAGAGGCGGAATGCCCGTACTGGAACGATAAACCCTGGCCACCCTTGGAACCTGGGGAGGAAGACAGTGGCGACGAATCTCAAGACCTCGAGTGCATATGCCAACAGTGTTCGAAACACTACTGGGATGTGGACTACGAGGAGTCTGAATCGGGTTCAGAACTCGACACAGAAGAAGACGAGGAGCAAACAAGCTCGGATGATGGAAGTGTCAGAGGCTACCCGCACTACCTCCCCGTGGATCAGGGTGAGGAACAGTCAGAAACGAACATGGGAGAAGCGATGAGCACGGGGGATGTGCAAAGTTACTGGGACGAAACAAGTACATTGCCTGGCTTTGGAGATCTAATACAAGGCATGCCGAGTGAGAACTCACAGGACTCCCCTGACATTCGAAACTCGATTGTCGGCACACCTTGGTCACTTAGTATGGATCTTGAGAATCCATGGCTTTAAGGAGTCTCGGGTCGATCAAAAAGAGAGTAACTGTTGTTCCGTACAATCCTAACTTAGAGCGGCCACTGTCGATATGCAGCCAATAGCTAAGGCATCTATACCCTTAGTACTGATCGCCTTGAAGCTCCAAAAAGTTTCAGCTTCACTCCATGCCTTGTCCACCATGCCATGCATTGTCCATTATGTCTCATACCCCGTGCCTCCCTCATGCTTGACCATTACGATTCCACTTTGATATTACCACCTCACTCCATGTAGAAGATCAAAGAAAAAAAAACTTATGCTGCGCTTCACTTGGAAGCGTGTCGCTTGCTACACCCAGCACGGACGGGGGAGCCTCGGCTCACGTTGCTAGACCCCGGGTTGGACGAGCCTCTGGGCGCCGGCGAGGGGCTGGGAGGTGTCGCACGAGGGGGACAACCAAACATGCTAAACCAGTTATCCTCCGTCTCCGAGTCTGGAGCCTCAGGAGTGCTGGGGCGTTCTGGGATGGGCTGTGTAGCTGGCGCGGGAGTCGTGGCCTGTGGAGCCTCTTCGGTGTTGTTTGTTCCATTGAACTGGCTCATCTGGCTGCCTGGAAGAATTCGAGGCTGCTTAAAGGGAGAGAAATGCACATCTTCGGCTGCTGCGGCTGAGCGGCTGGCATTGGAGGCTAGTCGGGCTTTGTGGACTCTCGCCATTGCGGCGATCGACTCCTCAGCTGTGCCCGGCTGGCACTCAAAGAGAGCCGCCGAGTGGGGGTAGATTTGAGTAGTGTAGCCGTGAGTAGAGGAACCTCGAGCAGTGTGATCGTGAGCAGAACGACCCTGGGTAGAGTTGGCCTGAGTAGAATAGTCCTGAGAAGAATGACCCTGAGCAGAATGGCTCTCGGTAGAATAACTTTGAGTATGGTGACCTTGTGTAGACTGGCCCTGAGTGCGGTAACCTTGGGCAGAGTGGCCCTGAGTAGTGTACCCCTGAGGAGAGTCAGCTTGGTCAGAACGACTTTGAGTAGACTGGTCGCGAGGAGAGTGACCCCGGGCGTCTCTGGCGGCACTGTGAGGCTGCTCCTGGGCAGGCGCGAGATCAACCAAACCATAGGCTTGCACAAACTCTTTGTGGGGAGTGTAACCCACAGGAGGGGGGCTTACGATGACGGGAGAACTGAGGGTGGTGACAACTCGAGGTCTCAGCTGAACCGGCCCGGCTGGATGAGCGGGTCGCAACATGGCAAGGCTCGTAATGGGTGACTCGACGCTCTGGTCTCGATCCCACTGAGGACTATCATCAGTATACCAAGAGCCTCCGGGTGTCGCATTGGTAGCAGAAGGGGTGTAGTTTGACCCAAGGGGAGACGTGGACATCCGAGGACGCTTCTGAGCAGGTCCCCATGAGGTGGCGGGAGGAGAACTGACCGGGTCAGATGCAAGAGAGCGTCGACCAGAAGACGACGGAGCGGGTCGCTTGTGTGTAGACTGTTCATGAGGGGAAGAGGACGAGGTATCCTGCGAGTAGCTAAGAGAGCTCTGGGTTGAGTTCTGGGGAGTAACGGCTGGCTGAGAAATCACAATCTCGTCATCACTCTGAGAGGGGGAAGAGTTGATGTAGGAGATGTCAGATGTAGGCTCAGACTGTCCTGGATTGCCACCATTGCCTTGGGAGCCCGGAGACCGGTTGTCTTGGTGAGGGTCAGGAGAATCGTTGTCATGACGAGGGCCCGCGGGTTGGTTGTCCTGATGAGAGTCCGAGAACTGGTTGCTGCGACGAGAACACGAGGAGTCTCCGCTGGGACCAGAACTTGAAGAGGGCTCGTACGATTGGTCGGAAGAGTTGTGAGCAGAATTATGAGGGGTCTCTGGATACTCAAACGGAACTAGGTCGACATCATCTTCAGAATCCGGCGACTGATCATTGTGAGGGAGCTCCTCATGCTCAGTCTGAGCTGGGCCGACATGATCCTCTTGAGGACCGGGTGGCTGATCGTTGTGGTGGGGAATATCCAGCTGCTCAACCTGGGCTGAATCGACACGAGTCTCTGCATGTTCAAACTGAACCAAGTCGGCAAGATCCGCTTGAACACCAGGCGACTGACCATCGTGATGGCGAGACTCAACGTGCTCAGTCTGAACCAAGTCGGCGTGATCCTCTTGAAGACCGACTGACTGATCGTTGTGGTGAGCGGGCTCCACACCGTCCATCAGGTCAACACCCGGGAGGTGAGCGGTGGCCTGCTCGGCGGGCTCCTCGGGAGGATGATAGACTTGTCGAGAACTAGGAGGCACGACGGGGCGCGGAAGACTGCCACGGAAGGCCTCGGGCGTCATGTTGTAGATCCATTCCGTGAGCAGACGGGCAATGTCATCGCTGTTGGTCTCGAGGAACATGAGGTGTCCGTTGCCAAAGATCTGGTGCTCGTCCAGCTTGATCCACTGGACGGAAACTCCGGCCTGGACCATGAATGACACGGTCATCCAGTCATACATGACGTGGGAGCTCGCGTGAGCCGTGACGACGGCTTGAGGAACCTTTTTGAGGTTGTAGAGCTCGCGATATCGAATGCGGTCTGACATTTCGTGTTTACCGCTCTCATTATTAAAGATGACTTCGTCTTCGTGGAGATTGCGCTGCAGGTAGCAAATGCCTTTTAAGTCGGGTCTCAGTCGTTCTTCAATGTTAAGGGGCAGCTCTTGATCAGGAGACGAGACGCCCCCATGGAAGTTGGCTGGGGGATCAAAGGTGAGGGGAATGTCAGTCAGGCCGTAGATCCGAACTCCCTCGACCCGGCGTACGTTCTGAGTGAAGATGCGGTGGCCGTTTGCTGCCGTGCGGTTCGTTGTGCCGAAAGGAGGGCCTACGGGCTCAATGGCGATGACTCCGGCTACAAGATCAGGCTCGACGTCGGTGGCTAGCCAGGCCATCATGCCTCCGGTGCCCTCGCCGACGAGAAATGCTTTTCCGGTGTGTTTGAGAAGTTCCCGGAGAGCATTTTGGCCCAAACACTGGCGCTCAACCTTTCTCAGGCAGAGCGTAGTCAGACCAGCACAGTAGTTGGTAAAATAGGGGTCGTCATGACGAAGACCAGACTGTGAATAGTTAATATCATCCATCTTTTAGGATAATATCTACTTACCCCTGGCCACTTATCGTGGAACTTTGCCGATGGATACTTGATTCTGGGATTGCTCGCAGTCACCTTTTCGGGGGCTGTGAGCTCACTCTCGACAGTCTGAACCGACATAGAGTGATGCTGGAGCGAATCGCAGTGCGAGCTCGTGAGGAAGTTGGATCTTCCACTAGGAGGCATGTCCACAATGTAGACCGTGAAGCCTTGCCGGAGAAAGAACGAGGCCCATCCAGGTTGGCCATCTGGCTTGGTTGTCTAGACCTGGCCGGTGTGGTAGTCTCCATGGATGAGGACAATGGGAAAAGGGTGAATAGTCTCTGGTGGGGTGAGGCGCTCGACATACATCTGGCCGACTATGTTGGAAGCCGTCGCCAAGGATCCGCCCAACCGCCAGTCCACATTGACATGGAAGGCTGTGCGAACACACGTGGCCTCGGGTCGAATAGGCTTTCTTGCCAGAGGGTTGGTGACGACAGGTTGGTCATCGTTGGTCTCTGGGTAGAGAATGGGGGGATCCTCGCCCTCGGCGGCATCCTCGACCTTGGCGGCATCGCCAGAGGTGGGCATGACTGGGTCTAGATCGGCGCCCATGAAGGGGTCCCCAAGGAGATCTGCAGGTCTGTGTCGGAAGACTAGATCAGACATGATGATTGACGCGTTTTTCAGAGGCGCTCAAGTGCCTAGATCTGAAGCCAAGGCCTCGGATAGGTCTGCCAGGATCTTTTTCTGCTGTTTGAGACGCGTAAGTATGATAATCTGAAGGAGAAGCGGGGTGAGGAGGTGAGGGGTGTCGAGAAGAGGGGAGAGGCAGGCAGCAGTAGAAATACTAGCAGAGTTCACGCGACTTACCAAACAGCTGTTGATGCTCGTGATATGAGGGGGAGAGTGACTCTCCTGTGATCGAGAGAGGAACTTGGTAGTGGAGGAAGTGTAGGCCTTGACGCGCCGAACACGTGAAGAGATGAAGTGCGTTGCCGCGTCGCGATGCAAAGAGAGATGGGTAGGTTAGAGGGAAAGGGTAGAGAGGAAAAATAAAAGCAAAGGGAATAGTGCGAAGCCCTATATTTTTAAAACCCTAATCCTCGGTTGTTTGCGGCTTGTCGCAGTTCGTCGAGCGTCGAGTGTCGACCAGCCGGCAGGGCAGTGTTTGCTGTCGGGGCGAAGAAGGGGGGCGTGTTTGCCTGAGGATGATGGGGGGCGTAATGCTAGTCCCAGCTGCGGATGACTCTAGATGAACACCACGCAGATAATATTTCCTACCTCAAGATGCGTCAGATGGATGGATACTCATTCAGCGAGCTTCTGTGCTTTGCTTGAAAAGATACGGGAGATGGCATGGGAGTTGACGACCAAGCAGGCGGATGACAGAAGCGTGTTTCACCATATGTTGCATATTTTGACTGCTCATACGCGCTGAAAGAACTGTCAAGCGCATGATGTTGGGCGTTGGACGCTGTCCGTCATCCCATGACCTTTTTGATATGATCTGTCAGGGTGGCTAACAAAAAGCATGCATGGTGATGCCTCCCAGCCAGTCGATAGATCGCCTCAGAAGAAGAGCATGCACCCATCCTTACAAAGGATTTGATTTCGTTTACTGCGCAAAAATACATCCATGGAGGCAAAGGCAAACAAGAAACAATAGTATCATTTTAATGTGCCGTGATGTCCACCACCCCCTTTCCCCATCTCCATGTTCACCAGCATTAGCCCGATGACGACCCCACGACATCTCTCGATGTATCCTCCTTATCCACGCCACTCATAGAGGCATTCTCATCGTCGGATGCCGCTGAGGCTGGGCTAGAATCCTGTTGAGGTGCGTCATCCGGAGATGGTTCTCCTCGGGCGGCCTTTCGTCGCCTCCACATCTCATACAGCTTCTCCAACGCTGTATCCACAGCTTTAGCCAGAAGACGATGAAAAACAATTTCTGCGAGATGGCCGACGGCCATTTTCAGTAGGCCGCCAAGCAAGCAGGGAATGGAGCACATGGGGGAGATTGTGCCTTCGTGGTGTGGCAGAGCGACAACTTGTCGATTCTCTCGGGTAGCGGATTGGCGCGGGGGACTCACAAGAAGTTAATTCTAGCTTCTTCTGATCGATATTATTATATCGAACGGTTCTGCGTGATGGGAAATGGTGTGTGCTGCCAGTGAAGAAGCTTGGTTGGTTTTGGATCTAGCTTCCGTATTGGCAAGCAGGCCTATTTATCCTCCAGAGATTTGGATTTTCACACGAGAAGTAATGAACGTTGGAGCATCAAACCTGAACACGCGTCTAGTTTGTCTCTGTATTCGCTGTGCTAAGTATGGGACCGATATGTTCCCCAGCCTATACCAAGATTCATGGACGCACACTTTGCATTCATTGCCTGCACAATAACAGCATTATGTCTTGACTTTGTTGCCTTCAAAATGCCCCGCGAGGCATACTCTGGTGCCTTTGTGGCTTCCTACAATGATACTTAGTCAACTTGTCAAGGGACCCCCTGAAAGGCTAGCCGTACCCATCTCCGACCCTCCACAGAACAATACAGCCCATACGGTAACCTAGCACTCGGCCGTAGACTACAAACTCATCACTCGTGCATAAAAGCTACCCCCTCAAGGCGAGGAAGGCTCCGGAGCGTCGTCCTTCATGTCCGGCACCCACCCCTTGGGTCTCTCACTCCCTCGCACCACAAGCCCATACCCCAGCTTCTCAACCTTCTTGACGCTCTGTCGCATGGCGCCCATCTTTCCGCGCCAGTCCTTGGTCGGAACGTCTGGTAGAATCTCGAAAGCGCAGCCGAGCTCTTGGATGTCACCCATAATGTTGCGGTCCTCGACGCCAGCCAGCTCACCAGTCTGCGCCGTCGTGACGGTAGCAAAACGCATCAACTCGCCAAAGAGATCAAAAACACCATACATGTAGTCATTTGGCGTCAGCGAAATGTCAGCCGGCATGGCCTTTTGCGACTCCTCGGGCGTGATGAGCTTCTGGTGGCGGAGGTAGTGCGCGAACGAGAGGGCCTCGACAAACTCTTCCAGGCAGCGCAGCGGCGACGTGTAGCGGTAGCGGTTGACGTTCTGAAGATCAGGGGCGATTCCTTCCAGGAGTTTGGCGATCTCGGCGAGGCGGGTGTCCATGTCTTGCTGGATGTTGGGGGGGAAATCCTTGTTGAGCTGCTTGACTCTATTGAGATGTGAGCTGTCATGCTTGAGATGGCTGGAGGCTGGCTGACCTCTGCAGGGCAAAGATACTAGGTCCGTTAGCATTTGATTCAAATTGTTTCAAGTAACCGGGAAAGAAAACTCACATCTTCTTGCTTTGGGCTGTCACATCTCGCGAAGCCTTCACAATCCTCTCCCGTCGATCATGGTGTTCATCAAGCTCATCGCGGAACCCCTCAAACATGTCATGGAACCTTCCTCTTGGCTGCTGTTGCTGCTTGTACCCCCCGGGGCCCTTGGCACGGGCGTTGCCGTCGCGATCTCTCTTAACGCCGCTCGACATCTTCTTTTTTTTTCGTGATGGTGGTAGTGGTGACGATGATGCTGGAGGTTGGTTTGGATCAAGTGCGGGCCTCTGATTTGCTAGAGGGTGTGGGTTTGGGGTTTGACAGGGATAGCTTACCTACAGTACCGCTGATGAAATTGTTAGCTCCCGCTTCCGCGTCTCGATTTGGAACCTCATTCACCACGTCCAAAGCCACCATCAACAATAGGACCACAATCTCCAACCCGGACATACGTCTCCAGCTTCAAATCCCTTCAAATCCCTTCAAATCTGTACAATAATAGTCTCTGTTTCCTCGCAATGACCCTAGCATAGCGCAATTACACGTCCTGACTCCCCAATCGCTTCGACACCTCATCGCCAACTGGCCTCATCTCACATCTTCAAACATGCCCTCCATAACGCCCCTCCTCCGCACAACCCCCCTTTTCTTCATCTCCCTTCTACTCCGCCTCATCCTCCTCTTCTACGGCCTCTACCAGGATGCCCACTCGGCCCTCAAGTACACAGACATCGACTACCTAGTCTTCACCGACGCCTCACGCTTTCTTGCCTCAGGCTCAAGTCCCTATGACCGCGACACCTACCGCTACACGCCTCTGCTAGCCTGGCTCCTCCTCCCGACTGTCCGCTTCTCTGCTTTTGGCAAGCTGGTCTTTGCTGCGGCGGATCTACTGGCAGGATGGCTCATGCTGCGCGTTCTTAGGCGGAGGGGCATGGATGAGGCCACGGCCGGAGGCTTCGCCGCGTTGTGGCTCTGGAACCCCATGGTGGCCACCATTAGTACGAGAGGGAGCTCGGAAGGCTTGCTGGGAGTTCTAACCATGGGCCTTCTATGGGCTGTCGAGCGGAGGAGGATCAGCCTCGCTGCTGTCATTCTGGGGCTTGCCGTACACTTCAAGATTTATCCCTTCATCTACGCACCAGCTATCATCTGGTGGATGGACGACGAACGCCTGGGAAAGCCTACAAAGACTACCTCTCAACCATCATCTCTGATCAACACTCTTACCAAGTTCTGCTCGCCAGAACGTGTCAAGCTTGCCCTCATCAGCCTTGCCACCTTCATGGGCTTCAACCTCCTCATGTACTCCATGTAAGTCCCCAACTTGAGATGTCCATCTTCAAGTCAACTCACTCTTTCTAGCTACGGCACACCATTCCTTGTTCATACATACTTCCATCATGTCTCCCGGATTGATCACCGTCACAACTTTTCCCCCTACAACGTTCTCCTGTACCTCACTTCCGCAACGCCCGCCGATGCCACGCCCTCTATCCGCATCGAGTCTCTCGCCTTCCTCCCTCAGCTTCTCCTCTCTTGTGTCCTCATCCCTCTTGCCCTTGCCAAGCGTGATCTGGCAACATCAATGATGGCTCAGACTTTCGCTTTCGTAACCTTTAACAAGGTCTGCACATCCCAGGTAAGCAATTCCTGTTCTCAACCTCTGGAAACCGCACCGTATATTAACAATTGATGTATCTAGTACTTCCTCTGGTACATGGTCTTCCTACCGCTCTACCTCCCCAACTCTTCCTTCCTACGAAGCCCCAAGCTCGGCATCTCGGCTCTCCTCCTCTGGATCGTGTCCCAGGTTGCATGGCTGCAGAATGGCTATCAGCTCGAATTCCTGGGCGTCAGCACCTTCTTCCCGGGCCTGTGGTTGTCCTCTCTTGGGTTCTTCCTTGTCAACTGCTGGATCTTGGGTATCATCATCAGCGATGGGGCCGATGTACCCCAGTCAGCTGCTTCTTCCGTCAAGGCTCATCTTGAATAGGAGCATGTTACATGCACGTTGAAAGCACTCTCATACAAGACTTGGCATATTTAAAAATCCATACAAAGTACATTTTGAACAATCTCATTCATCGATTATAGTGCCAAATCGCAAAATCGTAGAGGGTATACAGGCGAGTGCCCATGGGCTGGTTACCTTGCGTTACACTCTGCCCGTCTTCATAGTCCAGTTCTTCAGCAAATTCCACCCAAGCAAGTTGTTCTCAGATTCCATATCGACAAATCGAATTCCAGATGATTATCCTTGCGCCCCCAAACTCCCTGCAGTCCGGTCCGTCCAGTCCAGTTCCGTCCTACCCCTGGGTATGTAGTTCACATTACGAGCTTCATTCCACCTGATTCCAAGAAACGCCTTCTGCAAAACGAAAAAGAAAGAAAAAAGCATGTCGAAAATGCTGCACAAAAATTCGAGTAGATCGTGTTCGGTCTTCGTAATCGCTCCTATAGTTGCACATGCGTGCTCGTAGCGAGGCCCATGGCTTGGGAGGTTATTGGATGGTGATTCCCGTTGCGAGGGATCGGTAGTTGGACAGCTTCAAGGACGTGATCTTGGTCTTTGGTGGCTCGGGTGTTATCACCATTCTGCCATCCTTGTTGTAGACGATGTTGCCGAACGATTCGCTCAGCTCAGCGAAGGCGACCTCCGGACGAACGCGTCCCATTTCAGCCAAGATCCTATCGCTCCAGACGCCGGAACAAACTCCATTGCGCATCAGAAAGAAGGGGTTGAGAGGAGGTAGGACAGAATCTATATCCAGGTTAGCCAAACTCATCCCACAGTAACAGAGACAACTTACCCAAATCAACGAATCGGATCCTCAAGAACACAACTTGCTTAAACTTTTCAAGAGATCGAATCGCTGACACCACCAACTTATCGAAGGCATCAATGAAACCCATGTCCTGAATTCCAGACCCTGACTCATGAAAGCTAGTCATGTGCCGGCAGCAGTTCTTGACCGTCAGGTCGATCGACTTCAGTCTCGACGTCCGAGGGTCTGTCGATCGCATCGCCATCTCGAAGAAGTGATGGCACACACGGCCGGTGTATGCAAAGTGCTCCAACGAGGGTAGCGCCTCAGCCATTCTAAGGCAGATATGCGTCTTTTGCACCACCTTGGAGTAAAAGACTGGCATGACTCCCTCGCGACGGTAGTCGCTCTCGAGGCAGAGGTTGAGGTTGGTGATGTGGCGAGGCAGGTAAGGGAGGAACTCGGACATGGTGATGTAGCTCTTGGACTTTGGTTTACTATACGAGCCCTGCCACTCGACCAGACTTGGCAGCGCATTTAGCACAGTCGCAAAATCTCGGTCATCACGCATGAGGTTCCATTGGCCCCTGGTCACCAGAGTCTGCACTGATTCAAGAACAGTAAGATCCTTGTGGATAGCCGGGTCAATCCTCTGCTCTGGGAAGTGGAGGACTCTGGGAGCCTTGCGGCGCTCGCCTCCTTCCAGCGTCAAGACTCTGGCCTGAGGCAATGTCTGAGCAACAAACTGGAATACCTGTTCCAAGGTGCAATTGTTACCAGGTAGTGTGTAAGTTGCGTTCGTCAGGCCTTCCATCGTCACGGTGGGCAGCGTCAAGGTGTTAGACAGCGCAACCGGGCCGTAGGTGGGCTGAAAGACGGGGAACCAAATCTCGATGTGCTTGACATAGGCTTGAAGGTGGTCGTTCAAGGCAAGGTGGAGCATGGCATCCTCGAGGCAATCAACCGTCGCCTTTAGCTTGACGTGACGATAGAGTCGCTGTTGAACGAGGATCCGCCAGATGTCGCTAACAAGTGCCAGCTCGGTCAGCTCCCTTCTTCGCGAATGCCTCAGCGCAGTTCCCCAGCTCTTTGTAATGCTAGATACGGCCATCGAACTCCGTGAGGTTGCCGAGACCCGATAGCCAAAAAGGTGATCCAGAATCGCCTCATGGACCTCGATGGGTAGTTGGTTGAAGTCGGTAACAGGGCGAGGGAGGAATACGGGCTCGTTGTCGAGGGCGGCAGGAGAGCCAGTGGCAGGCTGGTCGTCGTCGCCATATCTCGAGCCGATGAAGCAGCAAGGCTTGGAGTGTCGACGGTCGGGATGAGGAAATGGAGTGCTACTCGGTCTCGTCGGAGGGACAAAGTCGGAACCCTTGGCTTGGTCATGAGCCGGGCTGGAGGAGCCAGGCGAAACAGGGTTGGAGGTAGTGTTGAGGAGGCCCGTCATCATGGACGAGGCCATGATCGAGGCAAACTCGGCGTCCGAGTCTGGTTCGTCATGGGGATCGTCGATGGGGTCATTCCGCCTTGTTGAATAGCCATCTCGGATCGGTAGGAGGGCGGAGGGAGTAATGCAGGCTGAGCAGGGCGAATGAGGGTCGCTATGGCCGTCATCGGCGGTATCCATGGGGTCGCCGATGGAGTCTCCCATATCGCTATCGGGTCGCGGATCAAGGTTCTCGATAAGATGGCTACAAGGCCGGCTCGTGGAGCATCGCAGAGAGAATCGACGTGAACCGCAGCGGCAGGATATGGCGAGTGCAGCGAGAAAAGAGTAGTTGACGAGTCAGAGTAAATGAGGAGAGAGAAAGCTGATGCCCAAGGCTCAAGGGTTGAAAATGAAGTCGGTTCACAGGACACAGACGAGAGAGACACCGTGGGGAGGGAGGAGAACAGGTGACTTTGGGGAATTGCCAGGGAGGGGAAATCGCAATAAAAAAAAACAGGACCCGAGCCCAGGGGCGAGATTTGGGAAACGAAGCTGCAAATGAAGGCCGAACGAGAGGTCGATTCTTGGACACTAATGGTAAGCGGGAGTAGAGAAAAAAAAAAACAAGAGGGAGGGAATGAGAGTCAGAATGAGTGAGAGAAAGGAGCGCGGAGGCAAGGACGGCAAGACACTGACTGAGGTCGAGTAGTGTGTATGTACTGCGTACCTTAGTAGTGGGAGGCGTTAATTAGCAGCAGATGCCCCCTCTTTGATTCATCCAGTTCTTGGTCAACAACCGACGGGTTTCTCCTAGACGCCCAGACAAGCCGGAAGGGAAGGGAAGGATGGGGAGGGGTTTCCCAGCCGGGTCACAGTCGGCGGCTTGCTTGCACTGCCCGGTAGTATGATGCACCCGGGATGTGATATGCGTGGCAGAGCGAGTGAGCCTTGCTGATGGCCGGGCTGCTGCTGCTGCTGCTGCAGGCGTGAGTGCTGTGCTGTGCGTGCCTCGCTGCGCTGTGCGTCCTTGACTGGGACCAGGACCTTGACCTTTGACGGGGAAGCCGGCAGAGACCCATAGAGGGTCGAAAAAGTGTAATAAGAGTACCCGAAACGCGGCAGATGGATCACGAATGCGAATGCTGTTCCTGCTTGTCCCTGGCTGCGCCGAATCTGGTCGAGTATTATGCAGTTGACGACCTGGAAGATGCGAGCGAAGCCACTTTACGCGCCTTGCCACGACGAGAGAGAAGAAGCATCAAGGACCCGGTGATGCTGAAGCTGGTATTGGACGAGCAGCATGGACAAGGGCATGGACATGGGGGTAAGGCAGCGTTGTTGATAGCGGAGCGGAGCCCGGCCTGGCCTTGGAGTCAAGTTGGTTTGGTCTGGTTTGTTATCAAAATAGAGGTCGCGTGCTTGGCGGGGCGATTACCTACCAACCCACGGAGGAAGTCCACGGGGGAAGGAAGGCATGTGGGAGAGGCTGCCGCAGGCTGGGCTGGAATTGTGGATGTTACCGGCAACGCCTGCGGGACCGTGGCAACACTAACAACACCTCTTGGAGACCGACACGATGCAACGAGCCGAGGCGAAATTGCTCTGAAAACTCTCTTCTCTTTCTTGGGGCGGATGATGAGATGAGCTTCTTGACTGATGACACAATCCCTCCCCTCGGTCCCTTCCGCCCACGGGACAGTACAGCACCTACCACCAGCCCTGTGTCTAATCTACAGAACACGCCAACGCAGGCCGATCAACAACAACGTGGACGCCTCACTTTGGTCAGCTCCAAATGCCGCTACAGATGCACTACTGAATCACCAACTTCCATGTCACATCATCCGTGGCACTTTTTATGGACTCTCTCTTTTTTTTCTCTCAAGCCGAAACCTCCAGCCGCTGGACTCTTTGCGGCCTTCAGATAAACACCCAGGCCTGTATCAGGTGAACCATGGAAAAAGGGCCCCCTATGACCCCTGCAAGACCCTGATCCTCCTTAGCGCCGGCGCCATGCTCGATCTGATGGTCTGTTCTCCTCGTCCGTGATGCTGCTATTGACAGGCTATCGCATAGGTTACCGGTGGTCATTCCAATGTCGTCTGTCGCAGAGAGCAACGAAATGAGGCTTATGGCCGTTTTCTCGGAAGAGAGACACAATAACGGCCATTAGAGACATACATTTTTGCACAATAAAACATTCCGCATTCGTGCCCGGCCGAGTCACCATTTACTGCTTGGTCAACAAGGTCCCCATCCCATCACCAGGACTACCCAGGAGCCGCTGAGTCAAGAATATCTGAATCAACTCATACCAGCCCTATTCTTGATTGGGTGTGTAGCAAATCTCACAATGCAGTGCATTTTCCCATTTTGGTCATTACCAGAACATTAGTTACGGCAATCCCAATGTCAAAGCCAGATCTTGATGGTTGTCACATGGATCACATCATCGCTCACATCTCACATTTTTATCCTCCGCCGTGTTCACATTGTTGCGAGTCCAGCTCACGGCAGGCTTCGGGCAATGTCAAATATGGCTTTCACACACTTCATCATGTATGGGACCCAAAAATACGAGCAAGTTTCCTTCAGGGGCCAGGCAAGAGCTGGTCGATCAACTCCTCCATCTCCCATACGAGGCGAAGGGGTTGCCGGCATGCCAAGGTTGCATCGAACTTCCCACACTGCATGGAGGACTTCAGGCTGACTGTTACACTAGACGCAGATCAAGAGGGTCTCAAGTGTGCCCACAAGTCGAAAAGTGTTGCGAAATCCCATCTCCTTGTGACCCGCCGTGATCGCAAGAGCAAGGACAAGACTACCGATCCCAGTCTCCCCAGAAACAAGAACCGTCACGATACCATGATTTTGATAGAGCTTCCCTAGCGCCCTAGTCATGAACTCTTCGCAATGCGACAGATCGTGTGGGAGCCGGAAGTGCCACACCATCTTTCCGAAGTCTGCGAGTGCACCGGCGTTAGACAGTTGACACAGAGCACGATTCGAAGACCAAGAAGTTTTGCCTACGCAACCGCCAATGCCAAGAAGGCGACAATTGCCACGAGCGAGTTGGAGTGCACTCATTCTCCGAAAGCGAGGCTCCGACGGAAGGCCTTTTACTATTCGGCAACAGTCTTAGAGGGACTTGGGAGACTCCAACGCCATAGGTAATGCCGACTACCTAAATGTTAAGTACCCAGTCGCAAGAGACAACTGGTCAGTTTCCGGTGGCATCCTGCCGAAGCAGGGCCTGCTGATTTGTTCCTGAGCATTGACCCTTATTTATCCCCATACGGATGCCCCAAAAGTCGACTTAGTCAGTCCCATTAACGACAGCAACCCATAAAAGGGCTGCCAGGAGGCGCCAGGCCCCTATCCTGCGTCAAAGATTCTCAGCCCACATCGAAACACTATAGCCCCCTTTTACCTTCCAGCCAAGGTAGATGAGCTCATGCTACAGCTTTTCTATCCATATGTCACGGTTTTCTGCGAGCGAGTTGTTACGGAAATGCTAGCAACGGTTACAGACCATCCTCTCCAGGGACCCTATCTTTCAAGGAACAAAGCACACGATGGACATGGTTCAAATTCCCAAGAAAGTGCAATGGCTTTCTAAGTTCTTCACGGTAAACTACATTACCCCTAATTCCGAGGAGCTCCATCCTAGTTTCCGACATAAACAGCGACCAGAAGGCCTCCCGAATAAGGAACCGTCGACATCTTGAATCCATTGGCGGGGTCCTCAAGGTAAGCCACCAGTTCCGTGTATCCCGTCTCGGCAGCGACGTTATTATCGGCAACAACTGTAGCACCTGGTTTCATGCGCGGGTGAACCAGCTTGAGTGTGGGTAGGGCCAGAGGAGTCCAGACTACAAGACGTTCAACACGGTACTCGTGAGAATATTTGAGCGGAAGATCAACTCACTATCAAGCAACAGAAAGTCGATCTGTTCCGGTAGGTCTGTCTTCAGCGTCTCTCGCAAATCACCCTCTCTTAATTCGATGAACTTCTCAATGTCATCACCAGCGGCGCTCCAGTGCTCTCGAGCCCGTGACGCCTTTGTCGCTTCATTCTCGGTAGCAATCACCTTTCCAGGCTGCGAGCCAGAATTTTGGGACACTGCGAGGGCCAGGTATATAGTGCTCACACCAAACGACGTTCCCGCCTCGACGACGAAGCGAGCCTGCATAGACCGCAGGAGAAGGTAGACAAACGCGCACTTATCAGGGTCCAAGGCGACAAACTTGTCAAGAGCCGTCGAGGCGGGACCATCTGTGCTCACATATGGCGGCTCGTCAAGTGCTTGCTTGTGAAGGTCTCGGAGAAGGTCCAAAGTGCGGGGAGAGGCGACTATGGAGTCCAAGGTTGTTTCGATTACTGAATAGTCAGGCATTTCGGCGTCGTAGCTGTAGTTAGGTTGATGAGAACTGATTGAAACTTATAGATAATAAACACAGCTGAAGGTCCAAACGTTGCCCTTTATGCTCAAGCTAAACCCCGTGAGTTGGTGCAAGTTGCATGTTGGAGGCGCCGATGCCGATGCCGATGCCGATGCATGGGACATGACTCAAAGTGGAACCTCCCGGGAGAAGGAGAGAGATTACCCGCGTCTTGTCATGATCCTGGAGATCCGTCTAGGGCCGTAGTAGCATTGCATGCACTGCTGGTCTTAGCACGCAAGGATGCATATTCTGGGCGGGTCGACTCGCCTTGAACGACTGAAGAGCATAGTTCTATGAAACATCAGGCAAACCAAGAAGCTATGGCTTGGCGACCGGGCAGATGTCAAGTCTCCCTTAGAGGCATCAGCACACAGATCCTGATGTTTCCGCAACGTCTCGATCATGGCTCTTATGACGAATATGGTGCCAGTGTTCAGTTCACCAACACCCTCTGGTTGACTGAGAAGGCGAGTGCAAATATCAACAAAAAACATCAACACCGCAGCGTCACAGAATAGGGAATATAGCCAATGACCTGCATGTTAGTAAACCATCTAGCGAAGTGACTATGGAGCTTCACAGAATTGCCAAGGATATTCCTTGATCCAGCATAACCTCCAACCAGGACACTTCAATCCCCAGGTCTCTTAATTTCCAAACTTCTCTCACAAGCTCCAACCCACGATTGTACGTCTGAATACGAGTCCATTTCGCCAGCCTCTGGAACAACGTTTCCACCAACGCTCTCTCCTCTACAAATGTCGCAGGCAGCTCAGGGCCGGTGATGACAAGCAGCGGTCCCACCCAGTTGAGCAAAGGATCCTCGTCGGGGACATACCTCAACGTTTTCATAACTTCAAGCACCATCTCTGTCAAAGACGAACCTTCAGAGGTCCCTTGGCCTTGTGTGGCGTTGGCCTGGTAAAGCATGATGAGGCCAATACTGCGATATCCTTCAGCTAGCTGTAGGAGCCGTTCCTGCTTAGGCGCGGCCTCGGGGGGTTCCCAGTCGCGCAGACGTTTTTCCAGGTCTCGATAGGTTGACATAAACGTGGATCCCGAGTCAAGAACCCGGCGGAAATACTGGCCTGCCTCTGAAATGAGGGGGCAGAGAGTACTCGAGACTCCGGTAACGGGGTGGATGAGAGAATCGAATGGCTGTCTTTGAACTGCTCTTAGAACTGAAGCGGTAGATGGATATGGACTCCCCGTAGGGACCAGAAAGGATGAGAAGGCTTCGCAGTAAAGGTACAAGCCGAAGAGATAAAATGTGAAAGGGTCGGTCGGCGACGCATTGGCCAGAGACTCGACAGTATTGCTTATGCCGCTGAGGAAGATGATGCCAGAGTCTTTTCCAGAAGGATCCAGCCAAGCTGAAGAAACAAACAGTATCAGGGAAGATAGTATCGTGGTGCGAAGGAGAGTTTGATGTTTTGTTTGTGATGATTGCAACCGATCGATCTCCTTGCGCAGGGATGAGATGGCCAAACCCCTGGTTTGAAGAGCAGACGACAACTTGTCTGGTAAGAAATGCTGTTGATGGGCCTCTGATACACTCTCCAGTGTATGTCTTAGAGCTTTGGAGTGCCGCAGCCAGCCAGAAAGAGTATGCGAGAGGGGATTCGCGGGCGGGTAGAAGATGGCCATACTGAGACAGGCGCTGTCGTACCAATGCCTGAGGGTGTCGTTTTCAAGAGCGCTAGGGGCCGAGGGGGCGCGCTCCTGAGATATCCAAGGCCTTTCGATCTGCCAAACATCGTGGCTAAAGTTGCCGGTGCATGTCTCGTGACGGAGCTGGCAGCGTGTGCACACTGGCCGCTTCTCGTCGCACTTGACCTTGCGGCGTTTACACTGCTCGCACCCGCTGCGAGACTTGGTCCGATTCTGTTTTGATGGGCGCATGGCATGCATGATATGGGTCCGAAGAGGTGAGTTGAGAGTGATGGTGTGGATGAGGAGAGGAGTTAGTTCGGCCGGAGCATCGGGGTGGGGTGGAAGGAAGCCGGTCAGCTAGCGCCGTGACCTCCGATCAAGTACTACGTACTGCAACTTAGGTTCATAAAGAAGACGATGTCATGGAGGCCTTTTTATTGGTTTTCTATCCTCGGCTTTCTTTGGTCCTTTTTTGAAAACCGATGTGCAGACAGCGATAAGAGGCAGAAATATCACCAACATCCTTCTACTCTGACACGCAGCTTGACATGGACCTGGGTCTCTGCACCAGCGCGTGTTATTGAACCCTGCCGTGAGACACTCTCGCTCATTCACACATCCCATCACTCTTCGGACATCAAACTCTCAGGGCAGGCCGCACTTTATTCCTTGTTTCAAGACATCTGAAAGACCAGGTTGTCTTGCACCACTATCCTAAAGTTAAGCTGGACCTCAATTCCTGCGTATTCCAGGTACATTTAGTTCTTGAATCCCGGAGTGTTGAACCTCCGCACGGGGAAAGACTCCTGCTCCTCCTCCTTATCCCTGAGCTCGGTCCATTCAGCCCCGACCTTGTGGATTCGGATATCTTCGTAGTGCCGGCCGATCAGATGGGGCAAGTATGCCTCGCCCACGCCGAGCTCATCCACCGAGACCACGGTATAGTCGGCTCGGCCAGTGGTATACTTAAACTCGCTGACGGCCAGGATGGGGATGCTGTGGAGAGGGTCGGCAGTGGTGCCCCGGATGGTCAGGCGGCCCTCGCCAACAGAGTGGTGGACGTCGTGCTCTCGAACCTCAAGGGTGCTGATGAGAGGTTCCCATTGAAGACCTTTGCCCTGGGAATGGGGATACGCTTTTATCTCAAAGTTGATCGCGTCCCGGACGCGGGGAGGGAGGTCCTCGCCAAACTTTGCCTGCACTTCGAGGAGACGGACACCGTTGCGCTCAGCGTAGGCATAGCGCCAGTCTCCAGATCGCCAGAGACGGCATGTACCAGTCTTTTTGGCCTCACCCCAGACCTCACGGCCCCAGGTGACAGGGAGATCATTGCTGATGATGATCTCGAGCATGAATGTGCCGGCCTTGCCGCGGTACTTGACGTCCAAGCTCACGATAGCGCAGTCGAACTCGCCGCACAGCTTGCTCTCCATGGTAGACATGAGGATGTGTCCCGTGGGAGTGTCGCCTGGTTCTAGGCCTGGGGGAAGAACACTGCGGACATATTCGGGGGTAGTGGTGAAGTCGATGACGATGGCCTCCTGGGAGAAGGAGGGTTTGGAGGAGAACTCCTCAAAGGCGCGGACCTGTTCCGGAGAGGCAATAAAAGACATGATTGACTTTTTTTTTTTTTTTTTTATTCGCTGGGTGTGAGTTGAGGTGGCAGGCGAAAAGACTTGCTTGTAAGTGACCAAGTTGTGTCAAGCATGGGCAACAACCATGACCATTCAACTCAAGGTTCTTATACCCAGACTATAGACTTTGATGTCCATCATGAAATGGCCTATTTTCTTGACTATTATGGAAAAATTGCGAGGGCGTCTAATCTCTCTCATGATATCCGCCATCCACCCTCTCGTGATGCCGACCCATGGGGATGGGCCCGGGCCTTAACCCAATTTGGCCAATGTGCGAGGTGCCAGACCCTTGGGGCCCAGCGATTCGGTCGTTTCCAACTAACACCGGGGACCAATACGATTAGCCATGTAACATTGTCATGGTAACTATTGCGTGGTGTGCTATCTACTGACCCGGCCAGCCGGACCCCGAATGGTACGGATGGATTCTTCTCCAGGTTTTCCCCAGTCTTCGAATGCTTGCTATCACAGATCCGGTCTTGATAACAGCAAGGGGGCTAGAATCTTGTGATTTACTTGATAGTTCTAGTTGATAAATCAAAGTTTGCCATTTGGATAAGAAGGCGGCTACCAGTCATCCTTCATCCCTTCAGTTGCAAACGTCCTCCTCACAACACCCATTCCTCTGCATCTCTTTATTCATTTCCTCTTGGCTGTGTATCCTCAAGTGGCAGAACATCATGGATGCAGAAACTCCCACCAAAGAACACAAGGGCCAACAGCTCGACCAGCTTCAGCGGTCGCCCAGCATGTCCATCATGGACGGACAACATCGTAATATCCACGAGAAGCCCTTTACCATTTGGACAGCCATGGGCATCGGCCATTCCATCACCAACACGGCCATCACCCTCATCGTGGGTCTCGCCAGTGGTGCTGCCCTCGGTGGTCCACCGCTCTTCATCTACGGCTTCATCATGATGGCAATCATTGCCGTCGCCGTTGCCATAAGCCTAGGGGAACTTGCCTCAGCTCTACCTCACTCGGGAGGTCAATATTACTGGGTTGCCGTCTTGGCTCCCCCGAGCTGTCGACGCTTCCTCTCCTATGTCACCGGCATCGTTGGGTGGGCTGGGGCTGTATGCACCTGTGCCTCAGTCTGTCTCGCGGTTCCGACCACCATCTTCGCCATGGTTTCTTTGACACACCCCGACTTTGAATACAAGCCATGGATGGGATTCGTGGGGTTCCAAGTCCTGAACCTCTTGGCTTTTTCATTCAACTGTTTCGAGCGCGTTCTCCCTTGGGTCAGTCGCTTCCTCCTCGCCTTCACCGTCTGCACCGTCACCGTCGTCTTTGTTAGCATCTTGGCCGCGAGCCCCCACAAGCAGACAGGCGAAGGTCTCTTTGTCAACTTGTACAACATCTCGGGATGGCCCAACGGTGTGGCTTTCCTGATCGGCCTTAATGCCCCCAACTGGGCCTTCTCCTGCCTCGATGCCACGGTACATCTCGCCGACGAGGTCCCCAACCCTCGACGAAACATCCCTCAAGCCCTGCTTGTCACAGTAGCTCTGGGCACCGCAACCGGCTTCCCCATCATTCTCGCACTGTTCCTCTCGGCCCCTTCTGTCGAAACCATTGTCAACTCTGCGACGCCTTCGTTACAAATCTTCTATGATGCATTCAGCCAAAACACGGCCGCGGCCTTGGGTCTGCAGAGTATCGTCTTGGTTTCCGCAGCCGGTGCCATCATTGGTATTCACACTTGGCAATCCCGCATCGCCTGGGCTTTCAGTAAGGACAAGGGATTTCCATTCCATCGATTCCTTTCCCAGATTGCCCCCGAACCATACGGTACCCCCATCTACGCCCATATCTGGTGCTGCTGCTGGACTGCCGTGCTTGGATGTATCTACATGGGTTCGCAGCTTGCCT
Organism: Fusarium falciforme; assembly: GCF_026873545.1. Lineage (NCBI taxonomy): Eukaryota > Fungi > Ascomycota > Sordariomycetes > Hypocreales > Nectriaceae > Fusarium > Fusarium falciforme. The sequence continues at coordinate 5,820,614 of NC_070544.1, read as the reverse complement.
TCAACTCCCTGGTGTCCGGCGGTATTCTTCTTCAGTACATCACCTACTCTACCTGCATCGCGTGCCTTTTGTGGCATGGCCGGTCAAGAATCACGCCAGGTCCTTTTTGGTTTCCCAAGCTCGGCTTGGTTGCCAACATTGTCGTTTTGGTTTGGACGTTGATCGCGCTCGTTTTCTACTGCTTCCCTTCCTTCATCCCGGTCCAAGCAGACCTGATGAACTATGTGTCTTGTGTCATTGTTGGTGTCTTTCTCTATGCTTTGGTGTATTGGGTCGCATTCGGTCGTAAAGAGTACCAGACTCCAGAGCCGGAGCAGTATGACTGAGCTTGGGGACGAGGCGCTTGCATCTCAAGGATTTGTTGAATTTCTATCTTGAATTAGTCAAGTACTTGAAAATTTTACTATTCATGCTCAACCGGTACCCCTTCATCTATCATTGAGATGTTTTACATCTGCTAAACAGGGCACGGTTCACAGTTGCAAGCATTGTATCGAGGTTCAAAGGAGAAGTATTCTTCTCCAGAAATCAATATACAAGGGTCTCTCCTGTGGGTCAATCGTCAGCCAATCCGATCCCAGCGGTAAAGGTGCATGTATCCTCGAGCAGTTGTGCTCAAGCCTAACCTGTACCTTTGAATAACACCAGGAGGGATATCAACAAGATTGACAAGAGCATTTGCGTGCTTCTCTCTTCTAATCGCTGTCTCATGGAGCATATCTCCATCATCCTACCCAATATATGCACCCGATGCATCACCATTCGAGAAGCCAGCAATCGTAGTACCTCCATCAATCGCCACAATAGACCCAGTCATGAACTCCGCACGCTCAGAAAGCAAAAAGCAGATCAACTCGGCCACCTCTTCAGGCTTGCCCAGCTTGCCTGATGGCTGAGTCGCGTGAGCCAGCTCATCGGCAGACAAACCGAGGTGGCTCAGCATGGGCGTGTTGATATTTCCAGGCGCCACGGCATTGACACGTATGCCCTTCTTTGCGTTTTCCAGCGCCGCTGTCTTGGTGAGGCCGTTGACTGCATGCTTGGAAGCGACGTAACCTGCGCATCCTATCGTTCCAATGGTTCCTGCATCCGAGGAGAGGTTGACGATTGATCCTGGCACCCCAAGCTCGAGAAAGGTTCGGATCTCTTGCTGCATACAGTGAAAGGTGCCATTCAGGTTGACATTGATCACCGCAGCCCAGCTAGCAGGATCGGTCGCATCAATGTTGGCACCCTTGGGCAGAATGCCCGCTGCATTGACGGCAATATCAAGACGGCCCGCCCACGACACAACTTTTCTCACTGCGTCTTGCACCACCTCACTCTTGGTCACGTCGACCCGAACAGGCAGTGTCCGTACACCAAAAAGGTCTTCAAGTTGTCGAGCTCGGGCTGTAGTATCCGCAAGATCCAGTAGAGCCACACTCGCGCCTCGAGATGCAAGGAGATTAGCACAGGCATACCCTATACCTCCTGACGCACCCGTGACGAGAGCGACTTTCCCGGTAAACTCGCCAGCCATGATGATGGATGATACGATTCCGTGATTAAGAATTGGGCAAGGAGTTGGTGTTGAAAGGAGAGTGCGGCAAACGAGGAATCGTGTAATAAAGCTGTGTAGAATAATCCTCCGTAGATGTCAACATATAGTAACAGAGTATCGCAGAAATGGCTCCCACAATCGATTACATCCTTTCTCATTGTCTTATATCTCTGCGCGTAAATCTGTTCATGGCTTTGCTAACTCCATTTGGAGTAAGTCCGAGTCTTTTATTTGAGTGCCAAATGGAAGATTCTCAACTACCCCTCACAGTACCATCATGACGCCCGGGCTGTTCCTAATTTGGCCAAAATGCGAGCTTTGAAGGAGTGATCCCATGGTTGTCATGGTTTGGCCTCCTTATCAGCCACCTACTAAAACACATTATTGAGATTTTTGATAGTTCAATGTAGATGTCTAGCCCATGTGCATTTCCTCAACTTCAAATCCCAAATATGAGTTCCAAAGTTGCCATTGTCACTGGAGCATCCTCTGGCCTCGGCCGTGCCATCGCCCTCAACTATGGCCGGATGGGATGGAAAATCGTCTGCGCTGATCTTCGCCCCGATACCCCGAGCACGCCAACCACCACTGTGGACTTGATCAACCAAGAAGCACGTGGCAAAGCCATCTTTGTCCGAACCGACGTCTCCTCTTCCGACGATGTCCAGTCTCTCGTTGACACCGCCGTGAACACCTTTGGCAGGGTGGATGTCCTTGTTAACAATGCTGGCATTTCTCTCGAGTCTCGCGGAAAGCTAGGACCCAAGCTGATCGCCGACACGGATGATTCTACCTTTGACACTACCTGGGCCGTAAATACCAGATCGGTATTCTTGGGCTGTAAATATGTCATTCGGCAATTCCTTCGTCAGGAGCCATGGCCCACGGGCGACCGAGGATGGATCATCAATATTGCGTCCGTCTACGGCCTGAAACCTGAGATTGAACACAGTTGGTCCATACAAGCATGTATTCATCTAAGCACTAACTCTTCTGCCAATAGTCTCTTACTCTACCTCCAAAGCGGCCGTGGTTCATATGACAAAGTGCATCGCCCGTGAGTACGGCCAGTCCAAGATCCACGCCAACGCCATCTGTCCCGGCTGTAAGTCACCGCATCTCCGGACATCTGTTCTTGACTAATTTTTCATGTTTTCTGCAGTCGTCAAGACAGAAATGGATCGCGTCATGCTGGAAGATGAGGCCCTGGGCGCTGCTACCGTTGCTCTCCATCCTTGGGGATCATTGGGAGCTGCTGACGATGTGGCCAAGGCGGCTTGCTTTCTGGCTAGCGACCAGGCGGCATGGATCACAGGTGTTGCGTTGCCAGTCGATGGTGGCTATATGACAGCGTAAAAACCAAACTTGTCTGGCACTTCACTTTGGGTGTCTGGATGACAGCATCAGGCATGTGCCTCGTCAGATGTACAGCAGCACAAGACATCTAATAGCTAAAGTGGTCTTGGGTGATCAGCCATGGCAGTTCTTTTTGATATCGCTGGTCATTCTTGTTAGTGCCACCTCAGTGATTCTTACAAATACTAGAATGATTTCATCGAACGGTTGATCTATCGATTCTTCGAATTTGTCCGGCATCTGAGGAAAGGTATCGATCGAAAGACCCCCGAGAGTATTCAATTACGACAGAGACTTTTGTGCCTGCCACAATTGCTCTGGTGGGTGGTGGGTTGAACAAAGACGGGAGCATCAATAGGGACGAGATGACTTGCCACCAAAGCTCGTCCTGGAAACCGGCCCTAGCTTAAACAAGGTCCTTGGAGGCAGAATTGATGAGCGACTTGCCGTAGTTCTGCATTGGGCTGGACCGAAGGTTGACACTGAGTTCAAGGCATTATCGGTTTCATCTGTCGTCTGCACCATCTGCCCACACAAGCCACAGGTCATGGCCGAGGCAAACCAAACCCTGCCTTTACGAGCGCAGTTTGACTAAGGGGTAGTTTTTTCATGGCCGGGTTTCCGCTCTGGAAGTGTCAAGCTATGACCACGAGCCGCAAGGGGATTGTTTCTCCCGCACTTTTGCACATCAAGGCGCCATGCTCTGTCCTGAACGCCATCCTCCTGGCATGGTTTTAGCGGGCGGCTGGTAAAACAAAAGCTAGAAAAGAAGCGGTTTCGAGTATGATTTGGAATGGTTGACAGATGGCAGATGTTTGGATTGGATGCCTCGTAATTGAAGTGCGCGGCGTCAGAGAAGCCCGGGACCAAGTCACGCAGCGGGTCACGTGTACCCCCTGGTCTCACTATCCCGCCAAACCGTTGATCTCATGAGCCAGGTAACCGGCTCGGCACGGGGGAAAAATTCGCGTGGCCATATCTTGGGCCCTGCAGCAGCACATTGTGCTATACGTTCCGTGAGCGATGGATTCTGGCACAGGGGCCCCTGGCGCCAAGTGAGTCGAGATGAGACAGCAGAATTATGCGACGAGATCTGGACCGACGTGGAGTCTCTTGTTTATAGATGCTATTACCTCGGGGTTTCATCAAGTGACATTGAAACAGATGCGATTCTTGATCGGGGGAAAAGGTTTTACCTCCATCGGGCTGGATAAGACGGCATCGTATTTTGACTTAACGTTAAGGGAGGCAGGTATGCTTAAAACACCCTGGGGCGGTCCTTCCGTTAATCATCTTCACACAGCTTAGTCACATGTCGTGATGGGAGTCAAACAGCCAGGCCCTGATCAATAAAATACCAACCTCTCCTTGACAACCTGACCTCCTTAGCAAAAAGAGGCTATTCGCAAGCCTGCGCATGGTTCAGCGTTCCTCCCACAAGCCGAAGTCTTCGCTTCTTGTTTCGCCCGTGCAGACCCCGTCCTCTGCCTCACATCACTGCATGACGAAAATATCCGTCCAAGGGTCAGGGCACAATAAACCCCCTGCCAATCGTCTCGTTAAAGAAGGTCGCCTTCTTGATCCAGGGCCATTTCCGCCAACCCCCATGCTTCCAGGCGGTCTTGGTCAAGAGCCACACCAGAATTCGATACAACACCTTCGATCCCCGGCCTTGTTCGAGACAAGCATGGCCCGTGACCTGCAGAACACCCCGACCAGCCGGGGCTATCGGAGCCCCCCGCAATGCTTCCTCGTCTGTTGTGGCCGGCTTTCGAAGCCAGTTCTGGACGGACAAAACAACCCCCGGTTGTTTTCAACGGTGAGCGACCCAGGGCCTGTCGTTCAAGGGGCTTCAAGCTGAGTGAGATCCTGGCAGGCGACGGGAGATGCAGAATTTTTCCCGATACGCACCAAACGAAACAGAAACCTTCCAAATGTATCACCATGATTTAGACGACAGACGAGCCAAATTGTTAGCCCGAGAAAAGACTGCAATTCGAATCGGCATGAATAAGGCATGTTTGGGAGATCAGGCGCCACGCGGCGAGGGCACACGGGAGCCAACCAAATCCATCTGTGCCTGGCAGCTCCAGACGCCAGAGCAAAAGCCCAGTGTCACTGGTTTCAAAACCCGGCCGGGCAGTTACAGGGGCACCAAGCGCCGATTCTTGGGCTGGTTTCCAATGAGTGGAACCTCCGCGTCGAGGTGACATTGGGATGTGGCGGCCGCCAACGAGTTTGCGCCTCTACCAGAGGCCCAAGAGATGCCAAGGCCTCTCAAACAAGGGGCTTGACGGTTCTGCTGCCGTTGCCAATGACGCAGGCTGCATATCTTTGATTGCATCCCAGGGCTCGATCTGATCGACACGGTTTTGTACCCAAATTCAGTCTGGGAGGCTGATGGACGCTGGGTTTCGATTCAGCTACCGCATGAAGTGGGAAATAACTACAGAATGCCGAGGAAGAATCACAGATCTTGAGCCTTGAGTTTGCCGCTCTTTAGAAAGGAAAGTCGTCGGCAACAGAGTTTTGACGCGCGGGCATCTGGTTGAGACACTGACGACGCCGGATTGGCCCCGTCTTATTGGCGGCAATGGGCCTGGTACCGCGGTTGTGGGTAACAAAAACAGCTTCTCTCACCCAACGCTTTGCCAGCTGACGACGGCCAAGTACGGGGACACGAACCCATCAGCTGGTACTGCCGTCATGTTCCCCAAGGGATCTGAGAAACAGCAATCAGACGCGGCGGGCCAATCAGTCGATGCTGCCGCTAGGCGCTCATACAATAACAGACACTGCCAACACCGTCATAAAGCAGGAATGGTTTCGACGCGATTCACCAAGGGAAGCGTGCAAGTTTCGACTGCAACCTCTTGTGCCGGAGGTTACGATTCAAGTACAGTAGAGCAAAGGGGCTCTTGGGCAGTTTGACTTGGCAGAGACTCTCCGACCATGGTCGCACGCTCTGCTGCGCTAAACATGGTCGAGCCCCTGTCCCTGACACCGAAGCCCTGGATCCACGACCCCTAGCGTTAGCGGCGCCACTGCCAGACGTTGGCCGTCGTCCCCCGCGGGCACCATGCATCCAATGCATCTTGCGGCTCTCCTGGCCCTGGACCTGGTTCAGATGCCACCAGTCAGAGGCCAGCTTCGCGCCCAAATGCCATTGTTCGATTTCTCCTATTAAATCCACGCCTGCCCGCGCATCACAGCTGCTGGACGGCCATTCTCATTCTATTGTTCTTGTTCGGGTTCCTATTGTGGAAGACGTCTCCTTTTGTCTTTCAATTACTTTCTTGTTCATCATTTTCCCTTCCCTTGTTTCTATCTCACTCTCTGATATTTCCCTTTTCGGATTTGTGCTGCTAGACAGTTCCTTAATCACCCTCCTTTGACTGTTCCCGAACAGTGCATCGCGCACCTACTTTCGACCGTTCATTATTTACCGTTTCGAGAGGAGCGTTGATCGCCTGCCTCCTCTATCAGTTTCAGTACTCATTCCTTTACTGCTTTGCCATCCAAGGCACCGCTCTCTTCCTTGACTCGATATCGACTTCTTAGACGACCGAGCAACTATCTATCTACTTGAGTGAAACGGCTGGAACCAGTTCACTTTCGCGCTCCAGCATATTTCTTCCCATATACCCACGAATCTTCAGTTAAAAACACCATCACCATGGCGATCTTCAAGAGTCTCTTCGCTACCCTGCTCCTTTCGGCCCCCTTCGCCGCCGCCGCCCCTCTGGATCTGTCGGCTGGCTTCAAGGATATGGCCGAATCCCTCCCTGATGTCCCCGAGGAGGTCACTGGCAAGGTTGGAATCAGCTCCTTCCTCCGAACAATGGTCTCGAACCCCGATGCCCAGAACATCATTCCCAACAAGTACATTGTTGTCTTCAACAACGACGACTTCGACGATGATGCCATCAGCGCCAAGGAGGCCTCATTTGCCATGGCTATCAAGAAGCGAAACCTCAACAAGCGAGGCCTCAACGGCCTGAACCTTTCCACCACCATCAACTCCTTCAAGATGAACAAGTGGCGAGCCATGTCCCTCGACGCCGACGATTTGATGATCAAGGACCTTTACGATGCTGACGAAGTTGCCTACATCGAGGCCGATACCCATGTCCAGCTCAACGGCGCCATTGCCCAGGTCAACGCTCCCCCAGGTCTCGACCGTCTTTCTCACGCCCAGCCCAACGAGGATACCTATGTCTTTGACGACAGCGCTGGCGAGGGCATTGTTGCCTATGTGGTTGATACCGGTATCAAGACAACTCACACTGAGTTTGAGGGCCGTGCCACTTTTGGAGGCAACTTCATTAACAACGTCGTAAGTATATTGATGATTTGCGCATTGTGAGAGGATATGTTTGGCTGACTGAAGACAAGGACGATGATGAGAACGGACACGGTAGCCACGTCGCTGGTACCATTGCTGGTGCTACCTTTGGCGTTGCCAAGAAGGCCGAGCTTGTTGCTGTCAAGGTCCTGGATGCCTCGGGCGGCGGCAGCAACTCTGGTGTTCTCCAGGGCATGCAGTTCGTCATTGACGACGTCGAGAAGCGAGGAAAGAAGGGCAAGGCTGTTATGAACATGTCTCTGGGTGGTGACTTCTCCGCGGCCATCAACCGCGCCATCGAGGCTCTCTTCAAGGCTGGCATTGTCCCCGTTGTGGCTGCTGGCAACGAGAACGTGAGTGAACATTGAGCCATTATTGAAGAGCAAGGACTGACAGGCAATAGCGAGATACCGCCCTGACTTCCCCCGGCTCTGCTCCCAACGCCATCACCGTCGGTGCTATTGACGGTACCACCGACGTGCGAGCCTCCTTCTCCAACTTTGGAAAGGACGTCGACATCTATGCTCCCGGTGTCCAAGTTCTCAGCGTTGGTATCGACTCCAACACCGCTACCGCCTCCCTGAGCGGCACCAGCATGGGTATGTTTCAACTGCTTCCCTGTCGTGCTCGCCACCATAATGCTAACCTGCTGCAGCCTCTCCCCACGTTGCCGGTCTCGCTGCCTACCTTATGAGCTTCCAGAACGTCCAGGAGCCCAGCCGCGTTGTTGAGCTCATCAAGAGCCTCGCCCAGCAGAGCGGCGCCAAGGTCCGAAACAACGCTCCTGACACCACCGACCTCATCGCCAACAACGGCAACCAATAGAAGCAGTCACGGCAGCACAACCACCATGGGGAACCAGGGACAATGGGAAAGCGGGACGTTTTTTTTTTTTGATTACCAGGGAAAAAAGAAGAACAAATTTCAGGGATAATTGGTAGCCCACCTCCGTACAAACCTGAGATATTTCATGCCTATTCATGCGTGTAAATATGTAATATAGAACAGTAGACACACTTGTGATCTATCGCACTTGCTCGTTGTGTGCCAAGAGTTGGACCGGAAAAGGCAACTGGATGTAGACGGTGTATCAATAACGACTACAACTATGATCTGCCAGACTAGGACAAGGCGAGCAGCTGTTGACATCGGCCCGTAGCCAAGACGGAACGACACGGCATGTCCGACACTGAGGCCTCTCTTGTCCGACGCGATGACACAGCTGTCAGGGACACAGCTGGACATGCAGGATCGGAAGATTACTCCTGCAGCGAGGCCACAGCCACGATGTAACCTTTCAACGCAGGGCCGAGACCCCTGGGGCACGATGAGCAGACCCATTACTTATCAGATCAGCTAAGGCCCTCAAGTGACAGGGAACTGCATGAAAAGACAAAACCAGAGCCCAGACGCTTGTCTCGAAGTCCGTCTCGTGCACATGTAGATCCAAGCCTAAAATGCAGGTCTCTATTAAGCATAAGCGTCACAGATATATTGTAAAATGGAATGACGGTATGTTCGCTCGCCGCCGCATGTCCATTGTCCGGAGACGTCGAGATGAACTTGCGGCGCGCCTCGCCAAAAGACTGAGGCCGAGAGCAATGGGATTCGATTTTAGCACTTCTTCGGCACAACCACAGTCATGAAAGGACTGGATTGCAATTTGACATCCGTGCTGGAGCATACTGCTCCGGTATCAGGCTGAGAACGCACACACCACGTCAACGGGGGGGACTGGGCGAAACTTGGAATGCAGCGTGCGCTGTACAACGCCGCTGCTTGTTGTATTAGAAAGAGTAAACGCCCGGCAATGCGACCTAGGCTCGATCCCCTTCTCATGGGAGATCTGTGTCAAGTATGGGTACGTTAGGATATCGTGAAAAGGTTCTGGCATAAAACATGAAAGACCAAACAACTCGACCAGCGGATTATGGTGTTACAATTCGTCACGGCCCGTAACTAGGGGTGTGGCCTTCTCGCCACCTGGTAGGAAGACACTGGCCTCCTTGAAGATGTTGTCGAACCTGGCGCCGAAGAACCAAGCAGTGCCAATCTATGAAGTATTAGTCGGCCAAGTTCCCAACTAGAACATGTAGCAACATACCATAAGACCAGAAATGCAGAGCAAGCTGGCAATGACGACACCAAAGAGGACAACGGCCTCACCAGGGTCCATGGTGGGCTCCTTGTTCTGCCTCTGGTTGTTCTCCAGGGCGAGCTTCTTGGGATCTTGTCGGGGGAAGAGGGTTTCGATAAATTGCTCAATCTGAAGCGGGTTAGTGAGGGTATTCTCAGACATGGTACAGACTAAGACATACCTTGGCGCACTGCGTACTGATGGCAAGATAGCTGGGATCTCTGGGGTCGTTCTTTGCCTGGATTCGCCGTGCGTATCTCCGGAAGACATCACATACTGTGACGAGGTTTTGAGTGCACTCAAACATGATCTGGCAGGCATCACCCTTGGTGATCTTGATATTCCTCTCGAGAACGTTGGGGTTTCTGAAGACGAGCTCCAGTGTGGCAATGGCCATGCCCTGGGGAATGGCAACAAAGTTAAAGACACTCTGGTCCTTGATGCCGGCCATGTAGAACAGGCACTCCTCGCTATGCTTGAGAGCATCGAGAACCATCTCGGAGACACACTCGACGGCCTTTGTGCGCTGCTTGGGATCGAAGAGATCCTCCCACTTGTCGACGTGCTTGCTCCAGATCTCCTTAGGATACCATCTTCGACCGTCCTCCCAGTCTTCATGGATATCTCGAATAATGTTGGTCTTTTGGAGGAACTGAGCCATTGACTCGGTCAGTGAGGGGCGCTCAGCCAGCTTGGGGTTGGCGAGCTCCGAGGCGACAAACAGGCGGGTCAAGCCCTCGCCGACGAGACCAGCAACGTAATGGCAGTAAAGCTCATACTCGTCGACTGTTTGCACGCCATTCTCGATCATCTCCGTGTTTTGGGCATAATCGGCCATGCCATTGCCCATCTTGATGGTCATTTCCTTGATAATCTCATAGTAAGGAGCCTTGATCTTCTTGAGCTCAGTGATGACAACGTCAAAGTGCTCAAGAAGCTCCTTGTCCTTCTCTTGACTCTCATGAAACTGCCAACCATCCTGCTCCATGGTGTTGTGGAACTCGCGCAGAAGAGGAATCTTCTTGTCCAGGGGGAGAGTCATGTCGTCCTCAATAGTATCCAGACCACGGAGAACAAGGTAGAAGAGGGTGATGGGGACAAGAAGCTCATGGTTAAGCTCCTGGATGACGGCCGCAAAGCTGCGGCTTGTCATGTTCAGGTAGCGAAAGCATTCTTGCAGCTCGGGGGACTCGGTGCTGGGATCACGCTTGTGGACAGGATCGTGCCAGACCTTCCTGGAGAGGACATTAGAAGCTGCCGATAGAAGCAAGCAGGAAGAGGTCTCACCATTGGATAATGGACCGAAGCTGGTTCGGGTGGAAGAGGTAGTAGAGGGCACCCATTTTTGCGGCGTGAGGGGTGAGCGGGTAGGCGAGACAAGCAACTCAAGGGAGAAGCAGAGGATGGACAGTGCGCCGAGTCGACTCAGGAAGTGGGAGGAAGCAAAGTTTTTATGCCAATTGCAACCGTTGACCCCAAAGACGTCGTTTTGCGTTGCTCGCCATCAACTGCGCGAGGAAGAAGGAGAGATGAGAGAGGACAGAATTGATCTGGACACCCACTCTTCCGGGTAAATCCACATTAGCAAGAGCTCATTTCTTACGGTGGAGGTGGAGGTGGCCGATCCTTGTAGAGTGATATAGCGGATACTAGAATAAGATTTCGCGCTTTCTGCATGAATCGCGCATCTCACACGCGTGCAGCTGTCACTCGTATTCGTGTTGCGTTTTGTGACACTCCGCTTAGCGGCATGGCTGTGAAGACATGGATGCAATGCCTCTGGTGCATCCGTTGACGGGAGCACAATACGGGTGGGAGCCAGCACTTGCTGTCGCTGGAGATGATTCAGCTACGTCTGCCTACAGCAAGCTGCAAGGCACCATTTCCCCAGGAAGCTGTACCACACGCCATGACTAGCCGGAGCTCCGGCCCGTAAGCCCTCTGGGTGGTGTTGAAGAAGTGTCAGTAGGACGGTCTCGGCCATGATAGCTTGTCGTTAGCCGGCACATCGGGCAGTGAATAGGAGTCAAGACACATTGCAGTAGAAAACGACAAATAAGCTGAGCAACCTGAGCGAAAGAGGCTGGCCTCATTGACAGCCAGCAACCACCAAGAAAATACTTTTGCGAAATATGCATCTAGGCGGTCCGGACCCCTTCACCGCTCAACCGGATTTATCCAACCCCACAGTCTTCTCTGCTCCAGGTTCCGGGAAATTGCGCGTCTGTTGAGCGTGGCATCGTGAAGCGAGCCAATCGAGGATGTGGTGATGATGCTGAAAGCACAGATTCTTCGGTGTCCGGCGGCTTTCGTCTGAAGATATGACAGCCGGCGAGGTTTTCCATGATGCATGTCAGACAGCATCACTTAAGCAGCATGGAGAGCTTCTGCATGCTGAACCCTGTCACGACAGACGCGTTTCCACCACCTTATGTGCCACAAGTTTCAAGAAGAATGATATTGTTTGATCTCGACCCTTCGAATCGGATCATTGGCACTATGATCAAGTGATGAACAACTGGATATAAAAGGCCCTGAATCCCGGTGGGTGTGGAAACCCAGGACTTTGTTTCAGTCATAGCTGTTGCTGCGTCTTTAGCTTCACTCAGAACCTATCTGCTGCAGGAACTCGTTATCTTTCCATTACACCGGAACCCTTCCCCTGCTGATCAGGCACACCCAAAATTGCTTATACATGGCGATATCTCTGATAACACCACTAGTAGAGACCTATATATGATCCAATTATAGGAGAAGCCCGTGCCTTAAAGAGCGTGCATCTCGAATCATCTTGACTCACCATCTGGGGTAGACTATGCAGTACCTACATACCTATTGAAGTCTTCAAAGGGTAGCATCATGATGCCCACACAGCTGACTGTTAACTATATAGAAGGTTGGGCGGTGACGTGCGAATGCTCTCAAGGCGACTGGTGCAAAGACATTTACATCTGAACAAGTTCTAGGGCTACATCACCTCTTCATGATCTTTACCCGCTTCCATGATCACGGCAAAATGCGCAACTTATGGTGTCCGCAATAGTGTTTGCAATATTGTCACCCTGGCCCGATCCTGCACAGCCAGACCCTTCACCTTAGAGTTTGCTTGTCGTTCGCTGATGTTGGGGAATTGGCTCGATGAGCAAGCGAATCGAGTCAGTAGTTATGAGCTTAACTCAGTCAAACTAAGTAATGATCAAGTTTGCAAGATTTCTGGCATTATGGATGTTATGGAGTTGTACGAAAAGTACCGATAGAGGGTGTTTCGGGAGCAGAAGAATCTCTGAATCACCACAGAACATGTGATGAATGAAACAATGTTTCAGTGAACAATCCTCAACAAGCTCCAAGTTGAATAACAATCGTGTCGACACAGCCTCTTCCAAAATTCTGCAGTCTATAAAAAGAAAAAATCAAGCAAGAAAGCCGTCATTTTCCTTATGCGAGATGCCAAGTCAGAGCCAAGTCAGACAAAACGATGCCGTGTAAATTGGGCAACACGTAAACATCACGGCGGAGTTCAGGCAGTGGTGTTGAGGGGCAAAGTGGCAAGGCCTGACGGGGATGGGACGAAACGTTGGAAACTTGAAGGAAACCTTCTTTTCGGGAGTCCTTTGGTCTTATTGGCTAGCTCGTCAAGAACGATTCGTCATGTTTCTCATGTGATAAATTGTCCTCCAAGTTTGCGATTGAGGCCTCAGATAATGATCCATGGATGGTGAACCTGCCCAACGGCTGGGCACTGCCCCGCCATTACGTAGCCCCGGAAGGCCCTGAAGAACCTTTCCAAGCCCCCCAGCCTTGGAGCTTAGGCCAATGAGTGCCCGAGGAGGTACCTGCCAAATTCTTGGATCCGTCGTTCTTGAGGGAGGGAGGGAAGGAGGGATGGATGGCGGTCATGCCGGATAATTTCCGCGCGGGCAGGCGGTCATTTTGGGCAACCCGACGCCATCATCAACATTTCTTACCTGGTGCCAGTGAATTTTTTCTTCCTTTTCCTGCTCCATATTCACCTCAACCTATTTCCACCTCCCTCCTGACCGACCTGAAGCCCGGAAGAGCTGCCCATCATGGTCGTCGATACCGCCTACTACGACACCTTGGGCGTCCAGCCCACAGCCACCGAGCTGGAAATCAAGAAGGCCTATCGCAAGATGGCCATCGTCCACCACCCAGGTTTGTCCATGATACGACCTTCCAGACCGTTGCATTTAACCTAGCTAACTTTGCTGCTCTTCAGACAAAAACCCCAACGATCCCACCGCACATGAAAAATTCCAGGCCATCGGCGAGGCCTACCAGGTCCTCTCCGACACCGACTTGCGGAAAGCCTACGATAAGTTCGGAAAGGACAGCGCAAGACCTCAGGAAGGTTTCGCCGACCCCGCCGAGTTCTTCAGCTCCATCTTTGGCGGGGATGCCTTTGTCGACTGGATCGGCGAGATCAGCCTTATGAAGGACCTCACCGCGACCATGGATATCACGATGCAGGAGGAGGAAGAGGCCGCTGCCGCCGAGGCTGCCGCGCAGGCTGCCGAGGGGGACTTCCCCGGTACTGAAGAGGCCAAGAAGGAGAGCATGAAGGACCAGGAGAAGAGGGCAGAGGAGAAGAAGGCCGCCGCTGCTGAGGAAGAAGCTGGCCCACCACCCCCTCCATACTCCGAGGCCGCTGCCGACGACAAAGAGACAAAGCCTACCTATACTCCTCCCCCGGCTGCCGCCGCAGGCCCCTCGGGCACCGAGTCCCCTCTTCCTCGATCCGATGCCAACTCACCCGCACCCTCCTCGGCCTCCCGAAGCCGAACCCAGATTCCCCTCCGACCTGCCCTGGCCGACAAGTCCCACGAGGATATCCTCCTCGATGAGGCTGCCAAGGGTGAACTGACAGAGGAGGAGCTGAAGCGCAAGGAGAAGAAGAAGGGTCTGAGCAAGGAGCAGAGGGAGCAGCTGGCAGCTTACGAGAAGGAGAGGGCCCGAATCCGACAGGAGCGTGTCGATACCCTCGCACGCAAGCTCCAGGATCGCCTCAGCGTGTGGACCGAGACAGACAAGGGCAACGACGTCACCAAGGCCTTCCAGGAAAAGATGCGCCTCGAGGTGGAGAACCTCAAGATGGAATCATTCGGTATTGACATCCTGCACGCCATTGGTCAGACGTATGTGTCCAAGGCTTCAACTCTGCTGCGCAGTCAGAAGTTCCTCGGCATCGGCGGCTTCTTCAGCAGGCTCCGCGACAAGGGAACCCTCGTCAAGGAGACATGGAACACCATCAGCAGCGCCATCGATGCCCAGCAGACCATGGAGGACATGGCCAAGATGGAGGAGAAGGGTGGTGAGGACTGGACCGAGGAGAAGCGTGCTGAATATGAGCGCCGCGTCACCGGAAAGATTCTCACTGCGGCCTGGAGGGGAAGCAAGTTTGAGATTCAGAGCGTCCTGCGTGAGGTGTGTGACAGCATCCTCAACGACAAGAAGGTTCCTCTCAACAAGCGGCTGGAGCGAGCCCAGGCTCTGGTCCTCATTGGTGACATCTTTATGAAGGTATGTTTTCGTCCTGTTTTCTTACCGATTTCATCACTAACGCGCTATACAGGCTGAGCGTTCACCCGAAGAAGAGGGTGACTATCTCGTCTTTGAGCAGCTTGTCGCCGAAGCAGCCATGAAGAAGGAAGAGGATCACAAGAAGAAGAAGGAACGCAAGCACGGCAAAGAGAAGGAGCCTTCCTCCCCCTGAGTTTGAAGAGAACAGTCGAACCAAAGAAAAAGATGCCCAAAGAGTCAAGGGGCAGTGGTAGGTGTGAAATCCTGGGTGGGCATGCTTGGACAAGGTGCACGCCAATGAAGACGAACGTTTTTGGTTGGGATGATGCCGTGGTGGTATAGCATAGAGTGGCAATGACGAGGACGGCCGGCAAACGATTTAGACATAATTCCCATGACCCTATTCCCCCCTTTTTCATGAAATCTGACGACCATATATCCTCTCAAGAGTTGCTAGTTGATCTATTACTGAAACAATGTGACCAAAGGAAAACACAGTGAGCAACACACGAAGCAATCAAAGTCAAGTCGAATGTTTGATATCATCTGGCGATATCTGTTGCCCATTTGTACCTAGCTACCTGACTTGATCTCCTGTTCCGTCACTCAACCGAGGAGGATAACAAAAACCATGATCCCAAGATACCGAATCCCAAATAGCAATTCTCTCTCTCTTTCTCGCTCTCTTGTGTCTCACTGAGTCTCTCTCTTGTACCCCTTCGCTGTCTTTCCCGCCAATGATTTTATAAACCTCACCAAAACTCTCTCACTCTCGGGGTATCTGTTATACATATGTATCCTGAACCGAATAAAAAAAAGGGGGGACCAAAAAAATTCCGCGACAAATGAAAAGAAGAAAAGCCCTGCGGAATGAGGGCTCGATGAAAGGTGGTGTCCAGGCCGTCCCCGTATTCTCCCATTCGCGCCGTGTTTTGAGATAGTGGGGGAAAAAAGTATGAGCAAGAAGACGGTTCTCGATGGAGTTTTTGTGCATAGCGATGCATGCCGCTGGGAAGCAAAAAGAATGCGACGCAGATGAAACGAAAGAGATTTAAGTTGAAAAAAAGCATCGCTTGCTTGCCCAACGCCGTGTATGCCATGCATGTTTATTCCCCATAATGTTCGTATGTACGATGTTTGTTTCGGTGTGTCATGCCCTGAGGCTCGGCTGGTGTAGAAAAATGTTGAAAGTTGTATGGAAAAGGAGAATTCGGGAGTGGTGAGTTGTGTGCAGCATCCCGGCCGCGTATCGTGGGTGGTATTAATATATTGGGGGAGGGACCGAGCAAGGCCGCACTCAGAGTGTGTTGTCGTCCTGGGCGAGATTAGTTGCCTTCCGCTTGCAACTCGATGCCACTATCACGATCCTGGGAGCTCTTCTCCCAGGGCAGCGGTGGCTCAAGCCCAGTATCTTCAGTGTCCAGGTCCAGATCATCACCCTGGGTCAGGATGTCGTCATCCTCGTCCTCGTCCCCGTCTTCGTTGGGGGGAGGAAGCACATGTCCACCAAAGTCAACATCACAGATGCGGACCTTGTAATCCAGCGCCTTCTGGCCCTCTTTGATGAGAATCTCAGTCCAGTTAAGACATCGCTTGATACTTTGGTTGATCTTTTGGCTGTCGACGAGTAGTTCGCGATGCTTCGACAGATCAAGCTGTAGACGACGCTCATCCCGTCGTCGACGGGCAGCCGCCTTTTCCAGAGTCTTCTCATCATTAGGGTCCAGAGCGTCCGAGGCTGATAATGAATCAGTCATTGAAATATCAGAGTCGTCCAGTGAATCGTGCTCCTCGTCTTCCGAAGGGGGTGCTGAGTCCTCTTCGCTGAGATCAGTAAGGGCAAGGCTGACAGGGGGTTCCGCCAAAACTTCAGACGGGACTCGGCTAGAGGTCGCTGAAGGAGCGGCAGAAAGATGACCAGCTCTCGACAATCGCTTGTACCTGCGAATCTCGGCGGTTTGCTTTCGGAGCTGCCTCTCCAGGGTTCGGTTGATGGCTTCAAGTGAGGCATTGGTGATCTCCAAGTCTTGAACTTTGCGTTCTCTCCGTGCGTTGGCCACTAGCTCGTTCACGGGATCAGAAGAATTGGTCGATTTAGTTGGGCTCTGAACTTCGGGCTGTGATCCTTCATCATCCTGCGCCTCCTCTTCATCGGCGAGTTCCTCGGCCACTTGGAGAATTGATGCCATGGTCAGGGCTGGCTGACTTGAGCCAGGGCTCCTCGGAGGCGATGCGGGCTCTGAGTGCAGCCGAGGCGGGGACATGGGCATCCTAGGCGAGTGAGAGGGGTCAAAGTTGGGGACGCTCCCTGTCCTTGCATGGCCGCGGAGTTTCCTGGGTGCGGATTCAATGCTGACTCTTCTCTTGGGATTAACGGTTGCAGCGGGAGCTAGCGATGTTGGTGATGTTATGTTGGTTGCCGAGGCTAATTGGGGCCTGCTGTTGAGACCAGGTGTGCCGGTATTTTTAAGGATCGAGGGGTTTGGCTGGGCAATTTTGATAGGTGAGTGCGGCCTCGGAGGCAGGGAGTATGTGTGGTTCGAGTGTCCAGATGCCGAGTTGCCTGTGCTCGGTCGTCCAGATTGAAGTCTAGAAGTAGATGAGTTTGTCGACGAAGGTCCCGAGTTCTGACCACTGGGCTTGAGGTCAGGTGCACCATTGGCATAAAAGAACTTGGAGGGCGTGGGTTCGGGTGTGCTGCTAAGAATTGGTGTAAATGGCGATGTGGCGGGAGGGCTCATGGTCCTCTTGGACTCGGCGTTGCTGCCACTGGCGTATAAGAAGGTGGACGAGTGCCTGTGTGTGCCGGTCGAGGGTCGACCAGACGACTGTGAAGTTCCTTGGACATCACTGGCACGGAAAAATTTCGAGTCGGGGTCAGCGGGAGAATCAGATCGAGTCAGTGATGGTCTTCCTGACGACGATGTCAAGGAAGCTCGAGGATCCCATCCATCTCGATCCGGGTTCGGGGTGCCGTTCGGAGTGGTATGGTTGCTCTCGGCGGCACGGCTTGAACGACTGCCGGACCGGGGTGTTACGCTGCTTGTTAGGTAGACCGAGGGCGAGGCGGTGTCGTCTCGATAAGGGAGCCCGGAGGGCAAGCCCTGGGTCGATCTCCGGGCCAGAGGTGCAGCAATCGAGGGACCCTTTGCACTGGAAGCAATTTTGGGCGTCAGGGGCGTGCGGCCGACATTCTTCGCAGCAGCTGCACTCAGCTGCGGGGGCCGGGGCCTCGAGTCACCACCAGGGGGCATCTTGGGCGTAACGGAACTCGACGGGGTAGAGCGAGTCGAAGTTTTTGTGGCGGTTAGGGCGAGGACATGTTGCTTCGGGCCGTGGTAGCTAATGGTGGTTGCTGTGGAAGAGCGGGCGACCGAGGTGGTGGAAGAGGCGGAGGACTGAAATCGAGGGCGAGCCTGAGCTGGCAGCTTGTTCGTCGTAGGAGTCCGAGGCAGCGGCTTGGACGAGGCGACGAGCTTGTTCGCGGATGCCGAGGTAGCTATAGGGACGGGCTTGGCTGAGCGGCGAGCGGCGAGGCCGGTGGTGGAGGTTCGCGAGGAGGAGTCGAAGGAGGAGTTGATGTTGTTGAGGGTGCGCATTCTGACAGAGACAGTGTCTGGCTGGAGTCGGGGGAGTCTCGACTGCAGCAGACCAGACAGAGACGGACGGGTGGGTGGGTGACGGGCAGTCGGGCAGTGATGGACGTGGACGGGACCAGGCGCTAAATTGTTACTGGTTGGCCGGCATGGTTCGGGCGGCACCAAATTTTAGGTTAAGGGGGGCCACCGCTGGAGGGTCAAAGCCACAGGGAGCTTGGAGCGCTGAAGCACAGTGGACTTCGCTGAACACCCAGTGGGCACCCTCCGAGTAAACAAATACTGACACACACCTGTTCTCTCGACGAGAAAAAGCTGTGTGAAAGCGGGGGGCACGGTAATCGATATGAGTCGGGCTGGTGGCTTGGGTATCGATGGATTCTTCTTGCTGCAGGCGAGAGGGGAAAGAGAGGAGAAATTCTGCACTATCAGCAGTGCCTTTTGATGAGTCGCATACAGAGCAGCAAAGAGGAAATGAAGCCAAGAACGTGCGTCGTAACAATCAACCAAAAAACAAAACAATAAGCGTCACGAGTTCTTTGTGTCAGAGGGAGGCGAGAAAGGAGGAGAGTGAGGAAGGAGAAGAATCGGTCAATCACGAAAAGCGGACGGGAGGGAAGACAGGTATGGGAGAGGAAGAAGCGGGCAAGAGAGTGAATGGATGGATCATGGCATGGGCGTACCCTTGCTCTCCTCGACACGGAGCGGACGGCCTCGCCCAGGCCAGGCCAGCATGGAAGCAAGCCGTCTCTCTACCGCTTTTCTTTTTGGCCTCTGTAACCAAGGTCAAGGCCTTGTTTCCTGATCATGGGTGTTTCTCCCCAGCTACAGAGTCCAAAAAAGCACAGGCATCTGACTGTTGTGTTTTGGAATTGACCCGTATGAGTGGTGCTGGTTCGTCTTGGAACATGCCAAACACCACCAGCTCCTGTGGATCAGATCAGACAGATTCCCCCATTTTCATCCCATTCACAATGAAGAGATGGAAATGTTACAGAGCATGTTTGTTTATTTTGACACTCACGTCTCTAACGCGGCCTCTCCTCGAGCTAGGAGACCCATTGCGTCCATCATTAATAGCCAATTCCCTTTCCTACACCTTCAATGCTCACCATCAGCGCCGAGCCCGCTCATCGTCATCCTGGCTTGATTACATCTTCATGCCAGCCCCCAACCCACAGTCCAGTCAGTGCCCCATGCGGTCTCGTCTTCTCCGCCTCGCCGTCCGGTCTCCCTCGAACCCATGCACAAAAGGACGGACACACCCCAGTCCAGTCCCGAAGGGAAAAAAACACGGGCAGCAGAACAACTGCTTGGGTCCCCCCTAGTCGATCGCCGCGCGTGTGGCATGACACGGGCAACGCCACAAACAGAGCAACAGAAGCAACAGCCGGCGGGGTCAAGAGTAGCGGTCCCGAATGGCCGGAGAGACAGGACTACGTAGTATTACAAAATGAATAAAAAGAAAGGCAAGAATCCCTTCAATTAAACAATGGAAGCCCAGCCCAGCCCAGCAACCTTGCCAGAACCAAAAATACTCCAACCCTTCCCAATTGGGCAGCACGAACACATGCAAAGCACCGCCCATGATGTGCTCGCAGCTCGCTCACTTGCCTTAGGCACGCGCACAAAATGCAGAGCCCGAAAAATATCCATGCTGACCAATCACGATCCCTTGTTTGGCAAGGCAAGGCTTCGCTTCAGCTCTTCCGTCTCTTTGTCTTCCTCGCTCTCTCTGCTTTTTCCTTGTCCCGCTGACAGAAAAAACCTGGCACTTTTCTTCTTTGGTGGCTCGATGATTCTGCAATAACCTGTCCACAACCCACTCCCCTCCCTCTCCCTCCCGTTCGCCAGGGCTCTCCCATAGCCCTTCGCCTATCGATTTTCCTTTTTTCCCAGCGACCCGAGGCCCCTAAGCTCTCGGGAAGGAAATCTCTGTTTCGCTGCTCATTCAGATTCGCGGTGTCTTCGTGTCGTCATGGGCGTCATAGGGATATCGCTGATTGTCGCCTCGGTCGTCTGGGTCCTCGTGCGACCGCCGTCATGGATCCCTTCGCCCTTGCAGATCCTCCTGCGATGGAGAGGCAGCCCTCCTGCCACTATCACGGACAGCAAGACCGATCCCTCGACGGCCGATGCTGACTCTGGCTCTGATATGGGGCCTAGCGCAAGCCCTGGGCCCCGTGTCCTGGTGTCGTTGGATCACGAGGTGGAACCGGCCCTCCGCACCCGGACTGATCCGGCCGACAAGCCTGTCGACCGTACCACTCGAGCTTCTTCGTCTGACCCTGACCGCCTCCACCAGCCTCTCGGTCAGGGCCTCGTCGCCAGTTCCTCACAGCAGTCTCAGCCCGCCAAGCACGATACCGCTTCTATGCCTCCACCCCCACTGCCAAAGATCGTCTCGCAACCTCCTCCTCCAACCATCGCTGAGCCTGATGAGCAAACCACTCCCAAGGCTACTGCCGTCTCCGATCCTCCCTCCCTTCCCGTACCCACCTTTTCACTCGACAATGCTGCCCCGGCGCCTAGCTCCCACCCCGCTCCGCCCCGGAACCCCACCGTTCGCGGCCCCGCCCCCTCCATCGCCGCTCCGTCCTTGGGCCCGTCCATGATGCCACCTCCTCCGCGCCCAGGACGACTTCCTCCCATGCCATCCTCCGCAACACCCATCAACCGCGTCTCTTCCTCAACTTCATCGTCTTCCGGCCGCCTTCCGTCTCTCGCCCAGTTTCCTGCCCCGAACTCGGCCCAACGTGCTCGGGGACCTGTTCCTAATCGCGGTCCTGCCAGCTCCGGCCTCGCCCCGCCACCAACTCACTCCTCCAAGCCTTCCAAGCCCAGCCGAAAGGTCCTTCTTACGCCTGGCCACTCTCCTCTGGACTGGGCTCGCATCTCTGGCCCCAACTCTGACCTCCGCGGCGTTGACCCATCAACTCCGTATCTTCGTGTCACACCCTCCATGCTGAAGGTCCAGACCGGCCGTAAGGGCAAGGACGCTTGGATGGCTCTCAATGGCAAGGTGTACAACATTACGCCCTACGCTGACTTCCATCCTGGTGGTGTCCCGGAGCTGTTGCGCGGTGCTGGCCGTGATGGTACCAAGTTGTTTGGTGAGATTCACCCCTGGGTCAACTATGAGACAATGCTGTCTGCTTGTCTTGTGGGATTGCTCGTCGAGGAATCCGAAGGCGTTGAAAGCCAAATGGATGGCATGGATTAGATTTACTTACAGCATGCGTTTACACAAGCGACTTAACGAACATAGACTCGAGGGTACACATGGATCACGGTGGTAGTTTATCTTGGAATGCCGTAAACCATCCTTGTTGCCCTATAGCTGCCACCCCTTTGGAACACATAGATGTACACTAGCTAGAGAGATACCCCTGCTGCATAGAGAACGATATGATATTTTACCGCCTCTTTCCGAACCTGAACTTGAGCTCATCGTCACTGTCGTCGCTATCGGCAATCTCGACAACCCTACTGCGAGTTGGCCGCACCCGCTTCGGAGGCTGCTGTCCCCCTGCTGGCGGCTCTGCCGCGGCCCGTTTGCTCCCCTGGCTTGTGACTCGGGACGATTGACTCCTCGTGTTGCTCTGAGACTGTGACGCCGTACCTCGGGTGCCACGAGTCCGTGTAGCGGGTATCGATGATTTCTGAGAGTCCTGGTCCTCCTCATCGCTGCTGTCCGAAACGACACCGACATGTCGTCTCTGCACAGGCCGCGCCGGTGCTGGTTCTGAAGGCTGAGACTCTGCCCCTGAAGGTTGGCTGACATGTCGCTTCCTCCTATCATTCTCCTCATCCTCCAACCAGTAATCGTCGCCTACGCCAAACTCCTTGGTCTTGACCTCCACAAGGGGCACAATGACCCTCGCTGCTTGGCGACCCGTCGCTTCTCCGCGTTGTCTGAACTTTTTAAAGTTTTTCATACCGTTCCATTTCGGATCCCATCGGCCATCGCGTATGTCTTGCTCCCGGGTTCTGGCCTGGCTAGGCTTGCGTACCTCAATCTCTTCCACAATATTGAGCCGGCGGATCTCAGCAAGGTCAACATCATCCGGTAGATTAGCCAGGTCTTCCTTCTCAGCTCGAGCACGAGCCTCCTCCTTTTCTTTGTTCTGCGCTGCCATTGCCAGAATATCAAACTCCTTCTTGATCTTCTTCTTGGGCGTCGGGGCAGGCTGTTCGGGTTCAGGCTCCGCCTCTTTGGCCCGAACACTCAAGTCTTCGCCTCGCTCTATTCGCTGGCGCTTGAACTTCTCTGCCGCGGTAGTCATGCCGTCCATGAGATGGTCTTCTGGCAGAGGAGAACCGCGTCTCTTCCTCTGTAACCTTCGGGTATTGCTTGGCACCTCTGCCGGAGGAGGAGGAAGGTCATCCGGCTCTTGAGAGACAAACAATCCACCCTCCTCCTCCGTCGATGGCTGCACCGGTTGTTGCACCGAAGGCTGATTTGTTGTCGGCGCCGAAGTCGTCGAAGGGGTGTCATCCATGTCAATATCCGCGTCATCGTCAAAGCCTACGAAGCGCCTCTTAACGGTCCTTCTAGTCCTTCCTCTTCTGGGGGCAGGTTGTGACTCCTCGACTGATTGTGACGTTGGAGCCTGTGTATTTGTAGGCTGTGGGCTACTTGATGGCTCGGGTTGGGGTGCATTATGAGCGTGTTGAGGCTCCTGGGTATTTTGCGCAGACTCAACTTCGAGTGGCCGGCGGAGGATACTCGCGTCCTTGATGAGAATGGCTTCCAAGAATTCGCTTTGCTCAATAGGGCGATGATCCAGTCTCAGGGATACAGACGTGAAGAAGTCGGCGTACCAGTTGACCAAAGACCCCTTTGAAGGCACGAATCGGACAACAACCACTCCTTTGCCCTCGCTGCCGTCATTAAAAGCACCGAGGCCTTTCTCTCCAGCGACACTCTTGACATATTGGACGAATTCGTCCACCTCAGTCTCCTCTGGCACGACATTGCCCAGCAACGCCTTGCCACCTCCGTTCGTGATTGGCGCAAGTAGATTGTTATACTGCGACTTGTCATAGAAGATGAAAGTGTATCCTTCGAAAATGTCCTTTCTCTCAGGATCAGGAGTATAAGTTGAGTCGGGATGCTGCACAGGCTCTCCACCTCTTGGAGGCAGATGTTGCAGTGCATCAGGCCAATTCTGGTTGAAGTCCTGTTCCAGGGGGCTGAGATCGGTAATCTCTGCGCCCTCTGCCGGACTCCCAGCCTCGAAAACGGCATCCAGGAATGACTCGGTCACGATGTATTTGCCATTGATTAGTGCCTGAAGTCCTTTAGCAGTATTTCGCTTTTTCGAAACGACATGCGTGGTGGATTGGGCGTATTCCGTCACGAGCTTGATATCGAGCTGCTCGAACCTGTCGCGAAGTGCCGTTAAAGGATTCGTCTGAAGTTCCTTGCTAGTAAAAGAAAAGGCGAAAACAACTGGCTCCCACAAGAGGCTACACCTAGTCAGCCAAAGCCATTGCGACGAGCGAGGGTGTAGTTACCGAAACTTGTGAGGACATTTGCCCATGGTGAACTCGGCCGTCGCCCCCTGCACCACCTTTTTCCTGCCCTTGATCTTTTCTCCATCGACAACTGTTCCTATCTTGGTCGCCAGGTCCTCGATGGTGAGCGTCGATCGGCTGGTGGGATTGTGGGCTTGGCCATCTTCGACTGGGCTGACGGTGAGGGTCAGATGCTTTCGCGAGATGGTGTTGTGGGATATGGCTAATTGGCCAGCTGGATTGCCATTGTTAGTTCGACTATATTGGAGTCTCGGTGCGAGGACTCTCACGCTCCGCCGCCGTTCGGCCAAACAAGTAGGTCTTTCCCGGTCGCAACCACAGCCTACGGCCTACAGACATGTCAGCGACGCCAATATCAGCGTCTCGGGAGCGCTATTCTCACCTTTAAAGGCCTCGGGATTCTCCAGAATCCACATCTCCGGGCGTCAAGTGCGACGCGAGGTCGTCCGAAGTCACATAGGAGTATGACGTGAGGTTAGAGGTCGCGAATCCTAGCGGGGACCTGGTGAGACGCGTCAATGATTGAGGTTCCGTGACGCCAGGTCACGTGGCTCCAACGAGCTGCCCTCGGCCCCAGCAGGCAACCGCCACAATTCGGTGATGCAACAAGGGGCAGAGACAATCCTTTTGTCTTGTTTTCGTTTGGGTATATTCTCCGTGTGCGCGAATTTCTGCGTCCGTTGATTGAGACTATACCTTTTCTGTGATGATTCACACTCTGTAGAGCTCCAGGCCCGAGTCTGTTGCCTCCGCTCCTCTCCGCTACCGCCATCTGATAAAGACTTGAGCCGCATGTTCGCTCCACATTCACCCGACGAGGCTCGGCCATCCCGCAAACTTGATAACAGATCGGATGATATTGGATCATTGATGATGACAAAGTGCAGCGTGATGTCATCCGGGAGCCCTACGCCGTGGGGTACTGGCCACAACCAACACCAAAAGCAAGGTCAGCAATAGCGATGATCCTTCTATCAACAGGGCACCATCGTGGTAAACAGTCACATGGCTCATCCCTCCAGGGATTACAGGTTTCTTGGGTACATTCTATGCATTGATTCATCTTAGTTATTCGCCAGACCACAGGAGGCACTGCGTAATGCTCCTGTCCAAAGAACCTCGGGGGAGGCTCGACTATTCCGTATCTGATTGTGTACAAGGTATCCTACAACAAAGCGCCATCTATTCCTTCAAAGACACCAACGGCTCACTTAGAATCTGTCTTGACCTCCCAGACTGGACAGTCCCCGCATCGAATGTGATTGCAATTGAAGTCTAAGCATTTGGCATCCAAAGTCCAGTTCCATTGCGCTTTACACTGGCACTGGAAATCATGTATTAGTTATCAGCTCCCGACATCCCCATGGTAAACTGACACATCTCCAGCTGTAGGTTTTTTTGGGCTCGGCCATATTGGTTATTTGTACTAGACCATCAGTACTAACACTACAGCCTTGGACACTCACTTACAAGTTTTTGTACTTGGTAGACGTCCTCTCTGTTAGATTGCGCATGATACGATCTTGTTACCCTCCATCGCCCCTAGAAAGAAACCGGCTATTTAACCTAGTGCCGAAAGATGAGGCTCTGCTCGAGTGACCAGGCTCGGCACTCCCACAGCCTCAGACCCGAGTTGGTGTCGATAGGGACCCTCCGCATTCCCGACCACCACCAAGGCACGGCGAAACTTTACTTTTTAGGTACCATGATTGACTAACGTGAAATGTCGAAGCCAACCAAGATTGGATATGTCATGCCCTGCAAGGTTATCGAGGCGAGTGTGCATGGAACTGACCAGTTGAGGGGGGGATCGGTGTTCACTCTAGGCATTATCGGTTGCAGAGTGATTTATCCGCCCCCAATTTTTCACGGATGAGTCGACCCTTTACCGCTGAGTACCGAGCTAGCAGAGCCTCATCACAGAGGCCGTGTTTCGTGTGGGCCGGGAAGCAACCCGTGGTAGATTGTGTCAGCAGTAACAAATCCCCTCACTCAAGAAACAATCAGGCCACTTATCTCATGGGGGATCTATCCAGACGTAATCGTGGTTACATATACTCTCTGAACACAGCGGTGAACCCCAGAACTAGGGTACAAGATGCTAATCTGTAAGGCTGATGGGGGTCGAGTAGATACTCGGGATGGGTGTTACAGCAAGCCGCCGCTTCCACACTGTTCCTCTCTCCAGTGTGAGCCAGTTGGCTTCACGTGTCCACCAAAAGGCATGACCCCCCTTCAACTCACGTCGGTCAAGTGGTAGGCGTAGGCGTAACTTCGCAATCCGAGCATTGAACGTGATTGCACGATGTGCAGTGAACCGAGATGGAAATGTTCCAGTCCCGAAAACACCAGTGCTGCAGCGATTAATGTCAGTACGTCATCGTCAAGGTTGAAGCGTGTAGACTCACACATTTCCACATCCACGTCACACCAGACATGTTGAGAAGCCGTTGTTGTGTAACTAGTCGTGAAGAATTTAACGGGCAGATAATTCAGGTGTGGTTGGGCAGTGTATGCAACAGGTACGACAAAGATAGGTTTAAATGAGTCAACGGGAAACAGCGTCAGGTGCGCAGCTTTTATTCCTCCGTATTAGACGCCATGATGCAACGGCGGCAGCTTTTCGACCACTCAAGCGTGTCCATTGCCTTCATTTCAACCTCCCTTCTCAAAGTGCAAATGACCGTGACAGGGATTGGTGAGGATTGGATTGAGGCCCCCCAAGTTGTGCGGGGTTGGCCGAGCACGACTCTATTCCCATGTCAAGGAATAGTTGATGATAAGACCCTTAAAGCCCAAAGTGAGGCCTACATCGACTTTTAGAAACAAACCTTTTGTATATTGTAGTTGTATATTCTGCTGTATATGGTATCATTAAAGTTGAGATCCTTCGCCAGGTGCTCCCTTCATTCGTAACCCCTCCATCACTTGCGTTCACTGCAACCGTGAACGCCCCCAAAAGCAATTAGTCGACTTAGACACCACTCGGAGGTCATGTGTGTATGAACGTGACGTAGTACTGTCAACGAGTATGCAGCGGGGGGTAGACCGGTGGCCTTGAGGGGGCAACCTGACGTTTCAGATCCAGCCAGACTTATAGCACTCGGCGAGCATCCTCTTCCGGCCAGCCCTCTTGCTCTTAATGCTGACTGCCTCGCTATTCTGGGTCCTGACACGATCGATGTCCTCGGGATCTTGATTTGTGACTCGGGCAATCTCTGCGATCTCTGCAATCTTCCACCCACGCAGGACAAACAGGCAGAGGCCGGCCGCAACGTACATGAAACCCACGAAAACTTGAGCGCCGATGTACTTGCCTGTCCCCGTGACAATCTCGAGCGCCATCGGCTCACTGAAAGTGCAAGGCAGGACGATGACAAGCCACATGAGGTTAAGCGCTGTAGGTACGTCAGCTAGGCCAACAACCTCAGCAGTGACAGGGGCCACTGTCGCCCAGAAGGTTCCTCCCACTGCTCCGCCCACGATCGTAAAGAAGAGCAAGACGCCATACGACTTGGAATTGATCCAGAGAACGAAGACTAGAATGGCGGCCATGAATGTAGTGACACAGGCCATGTTGATGCGTCCCGTCCGATCACTAAAGTATCCGATAAAGGGTCGACCAACAGCCTGTCCCAAGTTGAAGATGGCGCTGACCATGGCGGCTTCAGAAGGACCGAGACCAATGAAGTTGGCGTAGTTGGCAAGACTGAAGATGAGAACGACGTATCCAAGCATACTAAACCATCCGTAACCGAGAAGCAGGATATACTCGGGGCGCTTGAATAGTTGAATGTCGAATGGAGCCTGGCGGGAGCCAATGATCTTGTTACGATCCTTGACAAGCAGTGTGCAGATGATGTTGACCACAAAAACCAGGATTCCCAGGATCCTATATGCCCATTTGAGGCCCATATTCTCAATGATGGCACCCGATGCCAATGAGTAAAGAAGACCGCCGAGACCAGATCCGGCTGCACTGAAGCCATTGGCTAGGGATCGACGGGTAGTGAACCATTGCGGGACGATGCCGACGCTTGGGACAAAGAGAAAGCCCATTCCTAGGCCAAAGAGGACGCCTTGTGTGAGGAAAAGATGCCAGATCTTATATGCAAAGCTGGCACATATCAAACTAGTGGTTTCCAGAACAACTCCCAATAACAGAGTAGGCTTCGTGCCGATTTCGCGGACGAGGACGGTTGCGACAGGAGAGATGAGCAAGGCGCAACTGATGCTCAGAGAACCAACAAAGGCGTAATCCAAAGACGAAGAACCGGGGAATGTATCGTTGGCGAGATAATGGGCGAGGAACACTCCGTAACTGGAATTGAGACCCCATGTATGGGCATTGATTGTCGCAACACAGGCCGTACAGACCCAACCGTATCCTCCATTAGGCGGAGGAGGAGGGCCGTCATTCCGAGGGGGGAACATGTCGCCATTCTCCTTATCCTGGACCGAACGACGATCTTCGGTCTGATGAATTGAAGTAATGGCATCGACATCTGCTGTAGTGGAAGTGTCTTGGCTCTGTCGGTCAGAACCCCTCTCCGGATCCGGGACCTGCGAGTTCCTCTTTTCGTCCATGACTTGAAGTTTCTCAAAACCAATTGAACAACTTCAAGGCCGGGTAGGTAAATTGAGGGCGAAAGGGTCACCGAGAGGGGCGACGAGAGGACGAGAGGATGAAGGAGGATGGAGGAGTCAGGACAAAATTTGCCAGATGGAAGGGTTGGACTTATGACCCATCCAAAGGCGGGCCGGGGGGACACCCAAGGATGGGGGACGGGACCCATCCATTTCTGATATCCGGAGTCAGAGATGGACCCCCGAGACCCAAGCTTCTTGGTCATCGGGGAACGGCGAGGGCCACTTTTGCCGTCACGATCCAGTCGTAGGGCAGCATTTGCGCATCTGTGATCCCGACAACCGGAAATGGCGTCCGGGGATAGAACGGAGGCATATTGGATCATCGATTTTTGGCTCGGTTGGCGTCGCATCGCAGGAGGGCGCAACGCCGCCAACTCTTGGCTTTTGCCTTTAGCATCGTGTTGCCGAGGTGAAGAATGCGGGGGGACGAGGCGAGGCCGTCATCCATCAATCTGTTGGACCTTGGAGAGTTGAAGTTGCTGAGCTGACGTTTCGTCTGTGGAACGCGAGCCGAAAGAAACCGAGTCAAGTCTCGTTTCCACGTGGAATGGAACACGACAGGACCGGCTCTGTCTCGAACGCCTGCAACGTGGACTGGCTTGCCCTGGCGCAGGCTTATTAATTAAACTGGTGGGTGAGATGAGACCAAACCAGTTCGCGGATCGGATATGTTTGGTAAGCTTCCGCGTCCGCGGGGATAAAGCGGGGGGTTGCAGCCGACGCATGCATCTCGGCCGATTGGCTAACGGGGGGCGCTCCTTCCCGCCTCCAGTGTGCTGAGTCCTCCACGTGATGGTTCAGCTGGAGGTACGTACTCTCCTCTTCTAAGGTACTCCCATCTGTGTCTGGCCAAGCCTTTCCTTCTTTAATCTGTGGCCTTCAACCAATTGCCTAACCGTCAACTTACAATGGCCTCAATGTTCATACCCAAGTGGTTGCCCGCAAAAATGGTTGTTCATGGCTCCTCAGGGTCATCGCCACTAAAGGAACCCTCCCCGACATTCCGTCGGTTCGTCGGTTTGACCCTACGACCAATATGTCGACTACCAAAGGCTACTTCATTGGTTAGGGAGGCCGAACCTACGATTCTTTCGGTACCGGTGATGTTATTCCCATGATTTGTACGGTTTCTTTGTTTCTTGCCTTGTCAGAGGTCGAACAGCAGAATAACGTGGAAACATGACAGTAGGTTCTAGTGAACACTCCAAAGAAGAGCTAACAGCTTTGTTCTGTCAAGCAACAACATTCGCGTTGTTATAAGGCTCATATAAATTCAGTTCCATCTTTCGTTCTCGTCCTGCGCGACTCGCCCACAGATCCTTCGTCCTCCCACTTTCGCTCAACACACAACACAGGACATCATTCATCCCGTCAACTATGGGCGACGAAGCTCCTACCTCTGGCCAGGTGGCTAGTCTCGTCGCAATCTGCTTCCTCCTCGCTCCGCGCCTCTTGCGACTCATCGGGACTCTAATCGGAGACATCGCAAGATCCTCCATCCGGGGCCGCGTGCCGCCCGTACACAGAGTAGCTCATACCCCCCGGGACTGTTCTGTCATCGTCCCAGTCACGAACCCAGACAGCATAGACATCGAGTGCTGTCTCCGTACCATCTTGAAAAACCATCCCTTGTATCTTTATATCGTCGCTGTCGGCATAGAAGATCGGGATCGCCTCGAAAGACGCCTGAGGCATCTTCGGAAAGAGTTTCCACTGCAACATATCACCATCGGCGCTGTCACAAGACGCAGCAAACGTCGTCAGATTGCACACGCCGTCAAGAGCGTCACGACCCGCATCAGTGTAGTTGTGGACGACAATGTGATTTGGCCATCCGGGTTTCTAGGAGGGGCCTTGGGCCCTTTTGAGCATCCCGTGTTGAACTGCATTACAGTACCCAAGTATGTGCGCGCACCTCTCTGTGACTCCTTCTGGACCGGTTGCTGGAAACGGTTAGCCAACTTCCAGTATGCTTACCTGCATGTCCAGAATCGAGTCGCAACCGCTTACGATTTCTCCGCAATTCCTTTGGGGTCGACTGTGCTGTATCGCACTTACGCTCTTGAGCAGGTTTTGGATGAGTATGAGACGGAGCACTGCTTCTTTGGAAGAATCGGCGCACTCACGGCAGATGAGCACAGCTTCTATAACCTGTACTTTCTCCAGCATGACGACCGCTTCATCGTCCCATTTACCCCTGGAACGACCACCGAGGTTTGTATCTACTCCTTCTCTGACTTCATCGCCGATTGCGAGCGTCATATCAGAAGTACGTGGCGCATCAGCGCCAACATGCTCACCTCCCAACAGTGCTTCCGCTATCCATGGGGTCTCTACGCAACATGGCTCTCTGAGCTTGCTTCATTCACTCTGATCTGGGATGCCATCATCGTCACCTTTTTTATGTCTACGTATTTTTACGCACAGAATCATCTCAGCCTGTGCTGGTTTCTCCTAGCTTTGTTTGGCATGAAGATGGTGGAGGCGATCATGACCATGATCCACATGGACTTTAGATACTGCGACTTCTTGGGAATCCTTCCTCTCCTTATCTTCCTCATTCCATGCCACTACTTCTACACCCTCCTCAAGATCAAGGCCCTCCTCACGTACCATCATATCGAGCACGCCGAATACAAAAAGCTTGACAGGGAGCGCAACAAGTCGAACGAACCAACTTGGCTTGTCGACAGTGACTCCCTGCTCAAGGAGCCCCCGAAGCGTCAGTATCGTGGATTGGAGAATGCTAGTTTTAATAAATAGGGAGATGTCTAGGTCTTGGTCTGTTGAACGAGTGTGATGTTCTTGGGCGATGGACACAGTTACATGCTTAATCTCCTTTCACATCTAGACAATCATGAATTTATACAGATTTCGATACAAAGGAGCCTCTAAACTCACCAAAAGTACCTCATTAATGTTTAATTGTAGAAGTCTCTCGAACCATTCATGTTATGCCTAGTCGTGGATGCACAAGGGAAAGTGGAGAGTATAGGGTAAGATTTCCTGCCCAGGGGTGAGCTATTCGACAACGAGATGGTTATTTGTTTTTGATCAGAGCCTATGAATAATTCTAGAAAGAAAAAAAAATAGCAATAGCAACTTTTTATTAGTTATTATTTGAAGAATTCACTACTTACCTAGTTGACAAGTTGAAAGTGAAGGGTCTAAAAACCACGATTCAGGGGCTGCGCCTCATTGATCCCTACCTCCCATCAGCTCGTTGGAGGGCAGCCAAATAAAACAAAAAGGCATTGAAGAATAAACTAGTTCGAGGTGGATCAATCGCAGTAAGACCCAAAGTAAAAACAAATAGCTTATTCAATTTAATTTGCAACACATTGTAATTGTCGTGTCTACCTTAACCGTGGGTGGGCTGTAGCCAGGGGAAGCCATCACCAAGGCCAAACCAACACCACACCACACAACATCATTTACCAAAGAAATGCAAAAGTATGACGAGAGTCAAACTAAAGTCAACCATGCGTAGCTTCGACTAGTTAGCAAGTACCTGACAAGAATGATCCAAGAGTGTAACTAGGGAGTTGCTGGCAAAGCGCGGCAAAGGCCCAACTCCTCCTTCATGAATCAGTCACTCTACCAGTGGGTCCCGGCTATCACGGCATTGCCCCAGACCTTTCGAGATCCAAAGGAATCTTGCTCGAGCGTCAGCCTGGGGGACGTTCCCCGTGGGGATAGTTTCATGGAGACGACCTGTGCTCGTGGGATATGGGGAAGCCTGGAACTCGGGTGATGTGACCTGTGGGACTCGGGATCCATGCAATTATTTGAAAGATACAGATAATCACGAGATTTGTGAGTGGTCGTAGCCAGAAACCGCTTTGGGGACGAGTTCTGTGGGAGTGTTCACTGGCATGGAGGCGAGTTTAAGGGGGATTTGAGGGGCCATGGTGGGAGGCTCCTGAATACGACTCAAACTTCATTTTAAGGTTTGCTTCACTTCAAAAACTCTCTTCGAGGGAATCATGATTTTACGGAAGAGATTTGAGAGTTGTGCGCGAGTGTGTCGAGGAGTCGTCTGGTTGAGAGCTTGGCTTGAAGCGCATTGCTCTGCCAGTCAGGGGCTATTTACTCGGGACACAGAAATCAATGCAGAAAAGGGTCTGCGGTATTTACGATGAGATATGGTCTCAGGAAACGCGAGATTCTTTCGTCTGTCCTCGCAACACCTGCATTCGCTTTCGAAGGATGTGAACACCACCTCGTTATCGGCAGTTGTGTCTTCTAGAGCTGGATGTATGCTTTCGGTTCGTTTTTTCGATGTTCTAACAAGGAGAGGCTTGTCGTGAAAGGGATTTCTGTTCATACCCAAGCGGTTAGGGGTCCCAAAAGGGGTATTTCTGAGTCTCAACGGCAGCGAGTTCCGACTTTGGGCGTTTAGACGCACACATCAGACGATGTATGATGCGGAGCCGCAGCTGTACATTCTCTACAGTCAAAAAGAATGGTTGACGATGCTGCTTTGGTGGTTTCGACGGTGAACTGTTTCGGCAAGTAAGGGGCACGGTCTCAACTTTTAAAGATCTGGAAGCAGGGTTATGCCTTCTGACGAGGCATTCCCTGCGAGCAGGCGTGGATTCATGTCGTTCAAGGGTGTTTCTCAAGAGTGGCAAGACCTGTAGACATGGTCACTGCCAGTGGCCGCCATGTTTGTGACTGTCGTGAGGCTTCCAGTCGTGAAAGTGAGGCCCCCTGAGTAGATTCTGACTCCCAGGGGCTATGACTACTCGTGGAAGATGGCACGTATAACGGTCAGACACAGTAAGATGTGTTGAACCATAACCGAGGTCAAGTTGCTAGTGATGTGACAAATGATCGACGTGAGTCCACCAATATTGATGCCACGACTCAGGAACTCGCCTCCTGTCACGTCACATCTCGATATCAACGAAACGGTTCAACAACACTCTAGACTAGCACTCGGAGGAAAGGAAGTTGCCTAAATCGGAGACGGAAGTAAATCTCAGTTTTGACCAAAGATTCCCTGCCCCATCAAGGAAATCAAGAAGGGGCGTTGGGCTCTGGCGAACCGAGGTCAACTTGACCGTCTCTCTGG
Source organism: Fusarium falciforme (assembly GCF_026873545.1). Classification (NCBI taxonomy): domain Eukaryota; kingdom Fungi; phylum Ascomycota; class Sordariomycetes; order Hypocreales; family Nectriaceae; genus Fusarium; species Fusarium falciforme. The sequence continues at coordinate 5,786,828 of NC_070544.1, read as the reverse complement.
CATCGTGACGGACATCTCGGCCGGAGAGGGCTCGGAGAGCGAAATGCGCCGTAAGAAAGGACTTTGCTAGCTGCCTGGTCCACGTCTTGAACCAACGGTCAGGGGGCAGCGGTGGAACACCGAGATAACGAATGCCCACTGGCTTGCAAACGAGCATTGGCGAAGAAGTTGTGACCTGGCCACAGCCACGGCAAGCATTGGAACTGCCAGCATGATCCTGCCAGATCGTTTACTGTGCATCTTTGATGCTACGACCACCATCTTTGGCAATGTTTCTCTCTCAATTTTTGCCAGCCTGAAGCATCAACAAACAGGCTCAACACCCGACGAGTTCACTTGATCACCTTGACGCATGTAACGCTCAAGGTTCAAAGTGGTTCCGGGCATTAAAGTCCGTAAGGTGTTCACACTCTAGGACGTGTCGATAGCGATGTCGCATCGTCGAGACCCGGCGGCGGTGGCTTGTCAAAGCTGGAAGCGCTAGAGGACGGCATGCGCGTGGTATTGGGCGATCAGATCCCTGAGGTTGGCCTCTAGCCTCTTGGCCTCGCGGCTCTTTTCTCTTGGCTGGCGTACGTTGCGAGACAAGGTGGCTTGTGCTTTTCGGCCTGTGCTTGTTTTGGAGCAGGGTTTTGAGCAGTTGGAGAAAGCCGTGATCCGAGATCCAATTTCATCATGGCCAGGGGGATCGCCGCTGATAGCGTGAGAGGATGATTGTTTGTTTGATTGATGGGCGTTCTCTTGCTGCTGAGCTCGACGTCCTTTGCCATAGAAACTCTCCTGTGTTGGCCTCCATCGTGTTGGGGGTTTGGGGAGTCCTGCAACCGTCATTTTGCATCCACCCAGCACCATGCGGGCTAATATTGGTAGCAGTAGCAGCAGCGAACCCCAAGCGGTCATGGTAACGGAGGTCTCTCGGAGAAAGCGATAGGTGACGGTCCCGCAGGCGGAATCTGGTGAGACAAAAAGATAACGACAGGCAGAGCCTCGCTCATACGATCATGGATTGCGTGTGGGACCGTCAGTCTCGGAGTTCCACGCTCCCACGCTGGCGAGCAAGGACATACGTACGTAGCGACATTTTTGATGGTGGTGATGGGGGGCCAAGTTTTTTTTTTTTTATTGTGGTCTCCTTCTCCGCCGACGCCGGCCACGATCGCGGTCCCATTATTGGCCAAAAAGGGGACGTTCTAGCACTGACGGCAAGGCCGATGGAATGAAGAAGCTCAGTTGTTTTCGCTTGCTTAAAGGTCCATAACATGAAAGATGGAACCAATTTCGTGGTTTGAAAGAAAAGACAACGGCGAGGAGCAATTTGGTGAGGGGACACAGGCTGAGGGGATGAGCTGGGATGAGGGGAGTCTTGGTGAGGAGGAGACAGGCCAGGCCAGGCACTGACTGTGCCTCCTTCCCTCCTTAAGCGAGGCGAAGGGACTGTTGGGGGTCTCTCCTCTGCGGCAGGCGCAATGCGCAATGGGGCGTGGCGTCACCGTGTTCCTGCACCCAGCTGCAGTGTGAGTGAATCGCTCCTGCCCAGGATGTCCGGTCCTAGTGCGTAGAGTACTAAATTTGCTGGGCGCCGGGTGTTCCTGCCGTCTAGGAAAACCCTTGCAGACAATGTTTCTGGAAAACAGCCTGAAGGCAGCTGATGCGCGCTGCTGCAGCCCACCTCAGAGGCCAGGCACCTCGAGAGTGGGCTGTTGCAGGTTTGTATGCGCGCCACAAGCAAGTGCCCGTCCCCTTCCTTAGTAAGGGCGGCTGCAGAGATTGACGCTAACTGAGTCGCTAGTTCGTCCCGTTTTAACATTTTCTCATCAATCCCCGATCCCATTCCCGGGAACTCAAACCCAACGAGGGTAACAAGACGTTTGTTTTTGGAGAACTTGACGGACTTGGACCGAACACGCCCCCTCTCAACTCGGCCCTTCGGTCTTGACGAGGGGGAAGAAGCCAATCATGGTGGTCAAGGTCCCGCTGTTGCTGTCCCTCTTCTCTCGGTTGACCCAATCGCCACCACTGAGGCGGTTGGTCCGAGGTGGCATGCCCTGTTCAAGAGCAAGGATGATGCAAAAGAGCCTCTTCCTGCCAAGCCACGGATGCCGGACAATTCCACCGCCCCCCCTTGTCTAGTGTCGAGTGACGACCCAGGTCTGCTCTTCGATGCGGCCCTACGACGGCTCCGGCGTCGGTTATGTCTTGCTAGATCCATCTCTCGAATGCCGACGGATAACCGAGGATAAGTCTCGAGATGCTGTGATTTGGTTTTACTCATTAGCCGGGCTGTCCGCCGACGATTGAGGGGGTTTGAGAGGGCAGGTGAATGAGGCTCTTTGAACGCCTCCTCTCATTTTCACTCTTGGCAGCAGCAGAGACTACGATCGGGAGCAGACGCCAATACCGGCATTACTTGGGCTTGGCTGGCCGTGCCATGATGCGACAAGAGGTCTTTGGACGAACAGGCCTGGTCTAATGAGTGATGGTGTTGAACGCCACCCATGCAATTAGGCTGCCGGATGTTGCGCCTCGAAAAAGGTCAACGTATGCCGGCGCAATTTCACGGTTGGAGTTGAAGAGTTGGAGTAGGAGGTGGTCGATGCTTGTGTCGGACGAGAGAGACATGGCACAGCATGGCATGGCATGGCGCATACTTTGACGGTCCCCTCCCGCTTACACTGGTCGTCTTGGTTTTGGGTGTCTGGACCCCACGGCTGGTGACCAGGGACTTCTCCAACTCGTCGGTGAGGAGAACCCTCCAAGCGTGTTTCTTGGGATTTGGAGAAATCCTGGGCTGTCGTCATTTGCAAGCTTTTCTTGCGTATCGAAGCAAAACTTGGCTTTAAAACTCGGCATAGACGCGAACAACTTGGACCGCTAAAACGTCGAGTTCGCTTAAACCTCTTGTCACAAAAGATTCATGCCAGACATCGTAGCAGCAACAGGCCACCACACGGCCCTCGTCGATGCCCTTTCACGGATATGTCGGCGCACGATAAACTGGGCCCCCTTTGTTGCCGCCCAAGGAGATTGATTTGTGACGAGAGATTCCTGCTGCTTTCTTGCCTCTCTTGTTTCCCCACTGTTGCGCCAGTTTGGGCCAACCTTCGGTCAACGTCCATGGGGAGATTTGCCTCGGATCTTGTATTCATCATCATGTTCGCCGTCATCGTCATTTGCTGAACAGATTTACGGGGAAACGAGCAGCAGGTCCTTCTCCAGACCCCAGAGTCTCCCCAGATTTCCGTGATCCAGGGCCCGAAATTTCCAGATTGTTTATTTTTTGATGTCTCAGTGAGGTTTGAAGGTCGACATCACCAGCACTAACATAATACTGTCTCTCAAGGCGTCGTATTTTTTACCACACCCCTGCTTAGAGCTTCTCCAACACGCCCAGACCCCTTGATCCAATCACGCCCGCGCCCGCTCCCCTTCTGGCCTTTTTCCCTTCCTCGTCTTGCATCTCGGCCGTAGCCGTCGGAGGAAAATCCTGTCAAATTTTGTTGTGTGTGCCTGGGTGTGGGTGTGGATCTACGTGTACGTACCTAGGTTCCTCCCAACCTCTCTCCACCCAGGCCACCTTGACGACCCTGGACACATTGAGTTTGGTTTGCCTAGTCCACGTGCTCTCCCTCACGGCCTCTCCCCTATGATTTTACCTTGACAGACGTCAATTTGGATTGCTAGTTTATTCATCTCGTATGGCGATCCGCGGGCGCGGGGACATGCCTCCACTTAGGAGGCGCCGGATACTAATCATGTAGCCCTCGGCTCTCTCAAGTGAGGCGGATTACGCGATCTCCCCCAATCTTGAGATGAGGATATCCGGGTTTATTACGTCCTGCGCCGTCCGTACCTTCCGTCTCATCACTGCATTGAGGTTGAGGGCTGAAACCAGGCACACGGTACGTACCAAGGAGAGAAAAAAATTGCCCATCTCGGTTGGTCTACTCCATTGCTCCTCACACAACATCCATCGCCAGTCTCCGTCACAACGCATACCCCGTCAATTCCGCGGATGATGTGTCCTGCATGCCTCTTCTTATTCACTCTAATGCTTGTTGTATGCGCTCTTTCGAGTCTGTCGGTCCCTGGATCGTTCCATTTCCGCCTCGCCGTGCTTTGACGCTCTCCCAATGAGACGAGTTGTCTACCTCTGTGCCGGGATATCCAGGCTTCACGATGATGGGGAATGCGATTTACCCCAACTTTTCATTCCAGCCTATCCGTCACCGCGGATTAACAAGTTGTTTCTCCATCAGGTCTTGCTATTCCTCCCTGGACGAGTTCGGGGTCATTCATGTCTCCGCGGTCTAACTCCACGCCTCGTACTGATCCACCCCCAAACATCCTTTACCGACTTTATTTCCCGATTTCAAAGCTGCTACGCTTACCTACTCTCTTTAGTCAGATACATTGCTGCTCCTCTTAGTTGTCCTTCTGTGCAGGTTGGCAAAAAAGGAGCGAGTGACTGAGAGGGACGTCCCGTGGCGCCGACGCCATCCCGCGGATCCAGGACGCCGGCGACCATGGAATCGGCGACGATCGAACCAGGTTGACGCACGTACAGGAGCTCCTTAAGCACTCCCCCGCATGCGCTTTGGGCGTATTCCGCCTGTCTGAAGCGCTTGGAAGTTGAAGGCCGGGCACCATGGTTGGTTCACCCGGGTCCTCACTCCTCGGTCGCTGACCAGACCATGCTGTTGGCGGATATACAGATGTCTTACCACCGAGTTCTTTCATTTCCCCATGGTTCCGATCTCTTCCCCGCGGGCTCAATGTTGGGGCCTCCTCATTGTCGTTGCCGAAAGAACCTGCCTTGGCTTGTTAACTTGATGTCCGTCTCCTCCCGTTTCTGCACTGCTCGGTCGGTCGTCCGAGGTCGTACGCTTTGACAATGATGCATCTGCTCTGCGTTTCCCCTCATGTCTTCCATTATCCCTCGTTGATGCAACCGTGTTGCTTAGAGACATGGCTGGCCGTGTCATTATCCCCTCATCCGCTCATACCGCTTCACCTCAGGGTGGCCTTTGAAGCATACGATAGTCCTTAACCTTCAAAGCCTGGACCTTGACATCACGTTTTTCTCATCACAATGGCAGTCTATGTGCTTCGCACAGTCACTTTCTGAAAGTCTCCTTCTCAACATATCCATAAACCCCCCTGTCTCTGATACATCCATCCATCCATCCAGACCCAAAAAGACCCCGGACATGGACTAGACCCCCTGTCAGGTTCTCTTCTCTCCACACCCTCCTCCGCTTACTCCGCCCTCCCTCCACTTCGTCTTCTCCACTGGCCATTGGCCTCCACCAGGTATCCCCTCGCCGTCGCCTCCACTGCCCAGTCTGGTCTCGTTCTACCACGAGGGCACGAGGAGGCGGTCTTTGAGTCCCCTGCTCCGCTTGCTCATATCCCGTCCCCTTCTTGTCCCTGTTCTCCCCTCCCCAGACCCCGTTTAGATAAATCTCATCATATCTTGCCCCAGCGTCACTCACTTTAAAAACCCAATCTCTCTCCCCACCGTTTCCCCAGACTGTTCCTCCACGTCAGTCAACGTCCTTCATCTCTTCCTTCCTCCTAACCTCGAGGGACCTCTCATAGTTTACGCCACTGGACCTAAACTATCCCTCTTCACTTACACCAATCCCTCCTCCAGAACCTCTCTATCACGACCGCTCCCATTGTCCCTGGGACGCCGATATCCTGCTCTTCTGAATATTATCCTTCGACTATCCTCATCGAACCTTACATCATATCCATAATGGCCGACCGTATTCACGACTCGCACCACGACTCGGACAAGAGCGTCACCCTTGACCGTCAGAGCATCGCCGGCCAGGAGGTTCACCACCATCATCACCATGTCGACTACACTTCCATGCAAGCAGCATTCGGAGGTGCCCTCCAGCCCGGCCTTTGGAAGCCAATGGAGCACCGCAAGTTTGCCAACCCGGCTCCCCTAGGACTATGCGCTTTCGCCCTCACCACCTTTGTTCTCTCTTGCATCAACATGCATGTCCGTGGTGAGACCGCTCCTGCCATTTCCATCCCCTTGGCATTTGGCTACGGTGGTCTTGTTCAGCTGCTTGCTGGCATGTGGTATGTCTACTTCTCAGACTCGATGCAAGATTGAAACCTTAGCTAACACGTACTCAATAGGGAGATGGCTGTTGGCAACACATTCGGTGCTACTGCTCTGTCGTCATATGGTGGCTTCTGGATCGCCTATGGTCTGCTTCAGACTCCTACCTGGAATGTCCTCGGTGCTGATGGACCTTATGAGGGCGACACTGGATCCGTCATGGGTTTCTTCTTGACTGGATGGTTCATCTTCACTACCCTCCTCCTCATCTGCACCCTCAAGTCCACCCTCGCCTTCTTCCTTCTCTTCTTCTTCCTCGATATCTGCTTCCTCTTGCTCGCTTGCGAGAACTATGCCCACGACCTCGGCAACCACGCTGCCCAGATCGCTCTCCAAAAGGCTGCAGGTCTCTTTGGATTCCTTGCCGCGTTCCTCGCGTGGTACAACGCCTTGGCTGGTCTCCAGGACAGCAGGTATGTCTTTGAACTTGACTCTGACATGAAAACCATTTGCTAACTTTGTATTCAGCAACTCCTTCTTCCAGGTCCCCGTGATCCACTTCCCCTGGTCGGACCAGGCCCGCGAGCTCCGCAAGCAGAAGACTGAGCGAGAGCTGGCTTAATTCAACAATGGAGAGAGATTCTCGCGTCTTATGCGTCATGACTTGAAATTTATCATAAAAGTATGAAGAGATTGTCAGCCGGACTGAACCAGGCTCGCTGGAGGAGTATTTGAGAGCGTGTTCCGCTGCCCCAGCCAGCGGCCACCGGCTCATATTATATAGCCGCTACCGAAACGGAGGAAGACATATTTTGCATATATGGCATAGCGGTCTTTTTAATTGACTGGGAACTGTACATAGTTTTGTACAAAGACATCAAAGTGGACATAGAAACTGCTTGAGACGAATGATGTGATGATGTATATGAACTTCCCTGAGTGAGCTGTTCTCGAGATGTGGCCATTCTGAGTAAGAGCTTGAGAACGAGCCCGAAGGCAGGGAACGGAGCCCCCACCGACGGTTCCTCGGGCCTGTCCCGGCCCGGATCCGACGGCCGTTTCAGTCTCGATCCCCGCCGGTTCATCTCGCATGACCCGTGCCGACGCCATGCAGAGGCTCCCCACTGTAGACAGCATCCGGAAACTGATCACGGGTACGGATACGGCTTATCATATCAGCTGTGTGGGGGTCACTTTATCGGCGCGTAGCCACTTGACGGGACAAACGGTGGAAATGGCATCTACTCTTTTATCTACCGTGTTATAAAAGAGTGTAGCAGACATGGGGGAAATGTCACTTTTTTTTATGTCAAGTGATATCATTCAAGTTTCGCAGGTGAAATCAAGTTTGGTGCCTAACGACATTCATGCCCTCCTCCCGATCCATCTTGAAATCCCGGCGATCGGCACGGCAAAGCGGGACCGCGTCACCGATAAAAGCGGATCCCAACACGGCCCCACGTACGGCGGAAAGGCACCACATGGCAAATCCTACTATCCCTTCCCAAAAATCTTGGATCTCGCAAAAAGCGATCTCTCCGTCTACCGAGATCCTTCGGAGTTTACAAAAAGATCATCTTATAAATGGCGACACTTGGGACCCCTATTTTTACACACTCCTCCCGGAGAAGCTCAATCCAGAACCTGATCAAACATCGTACGATGGGGGAAAATCACCTGATGACTTCCGAACCACCAAGCCAACAGTCCACCATCATCTCATGCCGTGCTTTCTCATCCATCCGCTGATCAGATACCCCCAGTTCCCTTCCAAAGAAGGTCATTCGCAAGTCACCGACAGTTTTCCTGCTGAGCTAAGCTACATCGTCGTCGTCATGCCCTCAACGTGTCCAGTTTGAGTATAGTCGGCCATAAAAGCAAGCAACCCACGGCCGATACCGCCTCCCCGCATCCCACTCCATTCAATGCCTCGCATCCTCCGCTGGACAATGAGCAGGCCGCAGATCCTGTTCCTCTCCTGCATCGGCATCGCGGTAGCATTCACTGCTATGCTCTACGGAAACCACCTCTCAACCTTTACATCCGTGTTCTCAAAGACCATGTCCACATCCGCCGCTCGTCGCCCCGTCATCGTCGTGGGCTCCGGCCTCGCAGGCCTCTCAGCCTCATACGAGGCTCTTCAGCGCGGTGCGCCCTCAGTCCACCTCCTCGACCGCGCTCCTAAGCCCGGCGGCAACAGCATCAAGGCTTCCTCTGGTATCAATGGCGCTGGCACAAAGTACCAGAAAGCTGCTGGTGTCGAGAGAGACACTCTCTTCTATAGCGATACCGTTCGCTCAGCGGGCTCTCGCTTCGGCCTTGCTCAGCCACCCGTCGACCGTGAAGCTCTCATCACCAAGCTCACCGGCGAATCCGCAGCAGCTGTCAACTGGCTCGTTGATGAGATCGGCGTTGACCTGAGTGTCGTCGCTCCTCTCGGCGGCCACAGCCTTGCTCGCACCCACCGCGGCGCTGGAAAGACACCACCCGGAGCTGCAATCGTGATTGCTCTTCTCAACAAGCTCAAGGAGAATGAAAAGTTCTCCATCACTAACCTCGCCGAAGTAAAGGCGCTTCTAAGCGAGGACGACGCCGTCAAGGGCGTCGAGTACGAATTCGAGGGTGAGAAGCATAGCCTCGAGGGTTCTGTCATGTTTGCCAGCGGCGGCTTCGCAGGCGATGCCACCGGTCTCCTAGCTCGTTACCGTCCTGACCTCAAGGGCATCCCCTCAACCAACGAGGAGCGACCCGGATCTCATGACATACTCACCGCCGTGGGTGCCGAGCTCCTCGATATGGACAGCGTGCAGATCCACCCCACAGGCTTCGTCGACCCCGCGAGCCCCAACACCATGCTCAAGTTCCTCGCTGCCGAGATGCTCCGTGGCGAGGGTGGTATCCTCCTCTCTTCTGCTGGCTCCCGCTTCGTCAACGAGATGGAGACACGCGAGCACGTCAGCAAGGCCGTTATGGAGCTTCCCGCCGCAACAGACGGCGATGGCACCATCAAGCAGTGGGACGTGACGATTCTCCTCGACCCCGGTGCGTCTGAGGCTTCTGCCAACCACATCAGCTTCTACGAGTGGAAGGGTCTTCTCAAGAAGGTCAAGGTCCGCGACCTCGAGCCCGCCGCCATCGCAGCTGTCGACAAGTACGCCAAGGCCGTCGCCGAGGGGGCAGAGGATGAGTTTGGCCGCAAGACGCACGGTCGATGGACCCTCAAGCCCGGCGAGGAGAACCGCGACCAAGACATCTACATTGGCCGTGTCACTCCTATTGTCCACTTCACCATGGGAGGTGTTGCCATCGACGAAAAGGCCCACGTCCTGCGGAAGCGCGACGACAAACTCGTGCCCATTCCCGGTCTCTTTGCCGCTGGAGAGATTACTGGCGGTATTCACGGCGACAACCGTCTAGGAGGATCCTCCCTGCTGGAGTGTGTTGTCTATGGACGGACTGCCGGTGCTGAGATTGCCGCCTCGTCCTAGATGTGGTGAAGCGAGCCTTGACATGATTGTTACATGATGCTCAATTCGCACTTTTGTCTGTACATTTTTACTCGCCTGGGGTGAGGTGCGTCTATGTTAGCTAGTCCAATACTAAGGATAATGATTCAATATCTGCACTGTGCCCCGAATGTTGTGACCGTGTGCTCAGGCTGGGAGTCAACGATGAACTCATCACCATGTTAGGCATATACATACATACATCCATGGGCAGACGCAAAAGAAAGAGACAGATAGATGCAATCGGAACCAGCTTCAATCGACACGCCGGCGCAAGATCGCATAGTCACGTCACATCATTAGTCCACTGAACCAAGGTCTGGTGTATCAATACTCTCAATTCATACAGGCAGAACACTACTCTCGACTGTTCAACAACCATCTTACACACCCATTTGACATCTTCCACCGTTCACCAACTCTAACCCTAAGTCCTGGACAAGGGGGTCGCAGTCGCACAGTCGCCCAAGTTGGTGAGTGCATTTTGGATAGAGTCCAGAGCATCCTGGCCCGCCTTATCAAGACATACAGGCAGCCCATCTGCGTCGACCTCGACGCCATCTGTGCTAATCTCGATCTCGTCGCCGGTGGCACTCATGCACTTGGGGATACTGGATAGTGAAGCTTCGATAGCCGTAAGGCCTTGCCGAGTGGCCTGGTTGAGACAAGTTGGCAGCGCGCCATGAACTTGGACGGGAAAATCGTTCCGTAGGTTGTTCAGATACTCTGAGATGGACTTGGGGTCGATACCGATAGCCAGTGCAATAGATTCGAGGAGACCAATCTTGCCTGATCCCTTTTGTGCGTTGTTGTTGCGACGAACATGCGGTCGAGCTGTATCCTTTGTCGTAGCCGTAGTCTTGGTAGCCGCAGCCTCTCTCGAAGCCTTGCCCTTCATGGCCTTGTCGACCCTCTCGGGCCCCTTTACCGCCTGGACGATGACCCGGAGGCCGAGGTGTTCGGGTTTTGTTATCGTGGGGTTGTGCTCAGGGAGGTACCAATAGGTTGACTTGTCGCTATGATGCTCAACTTGCATTCTGTCGCCGTCGAGGACCGGTGCCGACGCTCCGATGGTGGCATGCAAGGCGAGGAGGATGGTGTTGATGATGAGCATGGTGACGGGTGATCGAGAGGGAAGAACTACAACGATGGAAGTTGGTGTTTAGAGAGAGCAAGTGAAGGAACACTGGGAATGGATGTATGGTGGATGGTTGATGGTGAATGATAGATGCTGGATGATGGATGGAGTTGGAAGAATGATGAGCTGGTCGTGGGCGTCGAAGACAGAGCTTATATAGATGCTACAGGTAAGAAGGAAGGAGAGTCCCAATGGATAGACGAAGCCGGGCGTGCTTGCCAATATCTCAACAAGAATCACGCCAATCTCAACAGCGTACCTACCAATCCTCCATACCAAAGTCAATCAATTCGGTCCAATGCTTCATCATTCATAGCTTTAATGAAGCGCTGAAAGCAACTATCTTACAATGAAGAACTTGGATCTATACTAGCTGAAGAGTTCATTAAATTACCTTCGCGTATCTAGCCACTCTCCCCCTTCCCATCACTGTTGTGATGGTTGACCAGCTCTTCGATTACAGGGAAGGTGGCAGCAAGTGAACTCCCCTAGGTTAATGAGCAGGAGCCCCTCGGGTTCCTTGAATTGCTACCCGAGGAGCAGACAGGACAGGCACTGCCCCGTGTCTGGTTCTTCGGGAAGCCTTTCTCCCTGACTTGGAAGTGACCTCGCAGGATGCGGGAAGTGGCACAGCATCAAGGGAAGGAGGCATCCTGCTCAGCCAGAAGTCTCGAGTGTCCTCATCCAGCATGTATTGCATGCATGTTAATTTCAAAGCAGCGTCTAGTAGATGCTTGTCGTCTATTCGGGGAATCGTTACTCAAATGATCATGTCCTCAGCTTCCGTTGTTATCACCGTATCCAAGCTGTTGCTTCCCTCTCTTCGCTTTCTCTGCTTTTCAAATCTACCTTGTGGTGAAATGTGCATGGCGTAGGCGATTACGGCCTTGGTATCTTACTCTTTTCCCCATCGTGCCGTCTCGTCTCCCTCCTTCCACTCACGCTCAACATAGCCGAGCTCCCTCTTGACCTTCTCGACGGTCTCCTTGTCGCCGGTATTCTTGCCGATGTTATCGCTGTTACGTGTTAGATTCGTCTTAAGAATTTTCTGGGGGCAGGAACTTACCTGATCTTGATAGCTGGGCGGCCTCCTGCAGAGCTGAGCTTGATGACAATGTTCAGAGGCACCGACTTGGTGCCGGCCTTGAGGTGCGTAAAGTCGTTGGTCAGGAACGTTCCCACACCAAATGTTGGCTGGAAACCCAGCTTGTCCGAGATGGCCTTGTACTCGAGGCACTTCTCAATGTTGAGGGAATCCGAAAAGACAAGGAGCTTCTTGTCCGTGATGCCCTGCTTGTCGTAAAAGTCTCGCATCACCTTGGTGTATTCGGCGGGATCACCGGAGTCCTGTCGAATTCCGACAAACGTCTCGGCGTACGTCTTCATGCTTCCATCGGCCTTCTGGAAGGTCTCGGCTGGGAATCCACCCTCCACAGGTCGCACAGGCAGGCTGAAAGAGCGTAGGAACTCTTGAGTGCCGAATGTATCGGTCAGGGCAATGCCAAGCTTAGTGCCAAAGCAGCCCACCCAGTGTCGGAGTGCCTCCTCGGTGGCCTTCTTGTAGTCACCAATGATCGACGCCACGCCCATGAACCACTCGTGGGCGACAGTACCGACAGGTGGGATGTTGAAGCGCATGGCCAGGTGGACATTGCTGGTTCCGGAGAGCTTGCCAGGGAAGCCCTTCTTCTCTGCCTCCTTAGAAGCCTTCACTAGACCTCGAAATACAAGGGCCTGTGTGTGGTAGTCGCGGCGTCTTCGTGTGCCGAACTCGGAAGTGACGCATCCAGCCTCCAGCAAAGTCATACCCTTTTCGAATGCCTTTTCCTCCTGTCCTTCGTAGTTCCAGTCCGTATCCATGAAACGGAAGTATGCCTCGGATGTCAGCGCCAGCATGGGGATTTCGTAGAGAATCGTGTCAACCCAAGCTCCCTTGATCTGGATGTCGACGTCGCCAACAACCGAGTCATCTCCATTATCCTCACCAACAGGCGTAAAGGTAGCGATGACCTGCTCTCGGGGACTTAGGCGGAACTCCTTGAGGAAGTTGAGATAATCGGCAGTGAGATAGTCGCAGTGCTTCTTGAGGAAAAGGTACTCGTCGGTGGAAAGTGAGATGTTTCCGAGCTCTGGTCATCAAGGTTAGTCCTGAGGATACCCACTAGGAGATTCGCAGTGAGCTCACTTCGGATCTGCTCCTCAAGCCACTTGAAAGCAGCTCGCGACAGCTTCTTGTCGGGAGTTCGGTTGGTGTAGGCGTACGTGACCGGGACGTCCTTGAAGAACTTGAAAACGGCGCATTGCATCGTCAACTTGTACAGATCGGTGTCGAGGAAGGAGATGACGCCCTCGGGGAAGGGCGAAGAGCTGTTGAAGTCCATGATTGCGGCCTTTTGCGACGTGATTGAGAGATTTCGGGGACGGCGTAGACGGAGGGACGCACGCAGCGCTGGACTCTCAGAGACTTGGGGAGAGGAGGCCGGAGATGCGGAGCTGACAAGGCAGGCAGGCTAGTCGTGGGTAGCTCGGAGAGACGGCGCGCCTGAGCTCACGAGGGGTTGCGGAGATGGAGGAAAACGGAGATTATTGGTAGACGTCGCGCTGAGGGGATGGAGAAGGGACGTTGGACGAGAAGGTGTCGCAAGGCTGGGGGCGATGACGTCGGCAAGATTAAATCTCCTTTGGCAGAGCGCAGGTTGTTTGAGTCACAATCCAAGAAAGTCGGCCGAAAAGGACAAAATGTGACGCATTCAGAATGGGCTGAAACGCTCAATCGGCGAAGAGAGGAGCCGCTCCAGAGCCCGCCGCCCACCGCGCCGCCGCTCTAGACGCAGCAGGAGAGGGGCAGAGAGGGTTGGTTGCTCCTGCCACAGGAGGTGGGGATGGAGGGGCATTTTGGGCGCTATGACCACACCTTATTTCTTCCAGAAAGAAAAAAATTTGGAAAGTTTGCGAGGCCAGCATCTTTCTTCTTGGACCTCAACGCCTGGGTACGCGGCGGCAGGTTACGACAAACTCTCGATCTGCGCAACCACTCGGAATTAATATTTGGTACTGGAACAAAGGAAGAACACAATCACGCGACGGAACGCGACCGAGAAGCGCAATCAAAGCCGATAACCGCCGTCACCATGGACGTCCATCGGTGTCGATTCGTCCCCTACAAGCCGTCCGCGATCAACGCCATCGCCTTCTCGCACCCAAAGACGCGGTCGGCCCTGCAAGCTTCGAACGCTAGACTTGCGATCGGACGAGCGAATGGCGACATCGAGATCTGGAACCCTTCGAATGGCTCCTGGAACCAGGAGCTCATCATCCCTGGAGGCAAGGATCGAAGCGTCGATGGACTTGTTTGGGTCAACGAGCCCGACCAGGATCTCGGCGATGGACGCGTCGTCGCTGGAAAGTCGCGCCTCTTCAGCATAGGCTACACCTCTACAGTGACCGAGTGGGATCTCGTGAAGGGAAAGCCCAAGAGGCATGCCAGCGGTCAGCACGGCGACATCTGGTGCATGGCCGCCCAGCCTGCTGGCTCCGACAAGACAACCCTAGGAGTCGATTCTCAGGATTCCACCAAGCTCGTCGCTGGCACAATTGATGGCGAGCTCGTCATGTACTCGATCGAGGATGATGACCTCCGATTCCAGCGAGTCCTCTTGCGATCCCCAACCAAGAAGGCCCAGATGGTCAGCATCACCTTCCAATCCCGCAAGGTCGCGATCATCGGATGCTCCGATAGCACGATCCGCGCGTACGACATCACAAAGGGCCACATGTTGCGCAGGATGACGCTGGGTTCTGACCTCGTCGGTGGATCTAAGGACATTATCGTCTGGTCTGTCAAGTGTCTGCCTGGGGGCAACATTGTTTCAGGAGATTCGACTGGCCAGGTCTGCATTTGGGACGGCAAGACATATACGCAAACTCAGCGAATCCAAAGCCACAAGCAAGATGTCCTTAGTCTTGCCACGAGCGCCGACGGCACCTCAATTCTCAGTGGAGGCATGGACCGGCGCACAATCCTCTACAAGCAGAATGCTGGCGCCGGTCAGCGATGGAGCAAGGTCTGGGGCAGGAGATATCACGATCACGATGTCAAGTCCATGGCATCGTTCGAGAGTGGCCGGATCAGCGTTGTTGTTTCTGGAGGTCAGTTCCCCCTTTCTATATCACTAAAGCGTCGCTAACTGAATTCTAGGCCCCGATGCCAATCCCGTCGTGGTTCCCCTGAAGGAAATGGGACGTGAGAACCACCGCATCATGTCAAGCCTACCGCAGCAAGCACCTCTTCTCAGTGCGCCCAAGGCTCGCTTCGTGGTCAGCTGGTGGGAGCGAGAGGTTCACGTTTGGATTCTTCGACAATCAGCTACAGACATGTTCAACGCCAAGGGCGACAATGTCGACATCAACCAGAACCGCAAGCTCCTCAAGACTATCGTTGTCAAGGGAGATTCGAATATCACCTCAGCCTCTATCAACGCCGAAGGCACACTCCTCGTTGTCTCTACCGCCAACGATGTCAAGGCATTCACGCTAAGCCATCATGACCCCGTCAAGCCCTCGGATGTCAAGATGTCCTCTCTCGAGCTTCCCCAGAAGCTTACAACCATTGGTGCCACAAAAGTTCAGCTCTCTGCCGACTCTCAGTGGCTCTGCGCCATCCAAGAGGGGTCTCGGGTTGTGATGGCCAAGATTGACCCTAATGAGCCCAAAAACGCCTTCACCTTTGAACCGCAAGTACAACGACTTGCTCGCTTACGACGCCAGATTCCACGTTACATCCAGAATGGCGGATTGGGGGCTTACGACAGGACCATCACACATATCGCCTTCTCAGCAGACTCCAAGGTGCTCGCGACGTCCGATCTAGCCGGATATCTGGATACTTGGATCTTACCTGCCGATGGGGAGACCAACGCCAAGTCTGAGGGTGACGCGTCCTCAGAGGACGACGGTGACTCCTCAGAGGATGAGGAAGATGCATCGTCCAGCGTCAGGCAGTGGATTCGTAACCCTAGTGCCAAGCTACTGCCCAAGCTGCCCTCGGCTGCTACAGTCCTCTCTTTCTCTGAGGACGTGCCTCAAGCGAAGGGCTCCGCCAACGGCGCAGTTGCCGTATCCGACCATGTCGATGACTACACCCTCCTTGCTATCACTTCGTCGTGGAGCCTGCTCACCTTCCACCCTCTCCAGGGTTCTCTCACTCCTTGGTCTCGTCGTCATGCCCGAAAGGACCTCCCCGCACCTGTGCAGGATCTTCTCGACCTGGCCAAGGGTGTTCTCTGGCAGGGCTCTCGCGCTTGGATCTACGGTGTGTCTTTCTTGCTGATGCTTGACCTGGCGCAGGATCTCCCCAAGCCTACAGTGGAGAGTGAGGCCAGCGATCCCACGGCCACCCCAGGCAAGCAAGGCCTCAAGCGGAAGAGAACCGGTCCTACTAGCGGTGCCGGAGGCAAGATGGAGCAGGGAGCTCTCGTGCCCTCGCAGGTCCGCAAGCACACGGCCGGGCAGTGGGAGGACATCGATATGGACGACGCTCCGCGAGCCGAGGACGTCGACAGCGACGATGAGATGGACCAGGCTGACGGCGAGCTCGCCCAACTGCGGAACCGTCACGAGGAGAGCAACAACGGCCTCGAGGTCGCAGAGACTGGCGGTGAGCGCAAGAGCTGGTGGATGACATACAAGTACCGACCCATCTTTGGTGTTGTGCCCCTAAGCCGGGCGGACCAGCCCCTCGAGGTCGCTCTGGTGGAGAGGCCGACGTGGGACGTGGAAATGCCCGAGAGCTACTTTAGCGTTGAGCAGTGGCGGAGGTAATTCAATACTCTCTTTTTTGGATGGTGGCATGTGGTGTGTGTACATTTTGTGTGAAAGGGGGCCTGTCCAGATTTTTCGAGTCACGTAGGGGGGGCCGAGAGAGAGCGGATACATAGGATGAATGGATATCAGGGGTCAAGGAGAGTTTCTGATTTGTAGATTTCTTGGATGGGTTTCTGTACGGCTACACAAGCCAATGTACGTACGGCTTATTTGAATCAGGTTTCTTGGTACAGGATGGATGATGCTTCTGAACGCAAGCATACGTATGCCCTTGATGGGGGTACCGTGACCACTTGAATGCCCTCACCTCCACGCCAGCCTTGTTTCTCGGGCAAGTCTCCCATCACAGTTAGCTCCCATTGGTCTATCCGTAATGAGGTCTTTTCTCTAGGATCCATTCCCGGCCCGTCTTGCCATTCACATGGTAGGATCATGTACGAAGCCCAAGATGAAGGAAGGCCTAAACCTTCAACATCGTGACAGGACACCACATCCCGAAAACCGCGCCTAACCATGCGTCACCAGAGCAATACCGACCAAGCTAAAATACCCGGGCCCTCACTCAATTGCCGCAAGCAGCCGTGTGTAGCTCGCAGAACCCGCAGAGATATATTGACAGGTGCAGGGGCCGCGGAGAACGCGCGTCCCCAGGCCATCAAAGGAGCCTTCTAGGCCCTGCCCAGATTGGTCTTACTGCAGAGATGGCTTCATGTAGACCAACATCATCGACGGGCAACTTCCCATATGTGTGTAAGTGAGCGGTCTGATGGGGTGACGGGGATTGGGGGTTGGTGTGCCACAATGTTGTAATGAGACCAACGACGTCCTACTTGATCTAAGAGAGGTCAAGTTGGAACCACAGCAGCTTGAACAACGTAGTTTTGCCTTCAAGAGAGTGTGTACGCAGTTTTCATCACGAGGGGATGGGGTAAGAGGCATTGTTGTGGCGCTGTGAGTGACAAGAGGGGATCTTGAGGATCGATAGCCACTCGACGTCAGTCATCCACAGACAGGAAAGATCCGCCTCGGAATAAGCCTAGAGGTGGCAGAATTGCCCGTCAGTCTTTCTTGACGGCAGATATCCATTCTCTTGGCTTGAATGCCCGAGTCTCCATCAAAAACTTGAACTTTGAGGCGGGCATGGCCAAAGACAGTTGGGTCACGGAAACTTAATTAGCCCACAAGGACCACGCTGTAAAGCGAACATTCATCTGAAATAGCGGCCCGAAGCATACGTAAGGCTGTACGGGCCAGCAACAAGGGGCTGCACTCGCAGTCTGATCTAAGGTAGTTGTCGGCTTCTTCAACCGACGTTTGGACCTTGAGTTCTTGGCAAGGTCCGTATCAAATAAAACACTGTGCAAAGACAGATTATTAAGGACTCGATCGACTTGAAAATCGTTGCCTTGCAAGCTGTTTTGAACTGAACCATGGGGTGGCAATTGGAAGAGATCGAGTGCGCGTAAAGTCCTTTCTGACCTTTGATATTCGCGTGTACGCAAGCCAATTGTCATGAAGCAAGCAGATGACGCGGCCTCTGACAGTGTCTCACGAGACACCCCGGTCGTCGACGCAGAGAGAGGGACGAGCCACAGCTGGGGCTGATTGGAGGGCGATGCAGGACTAGTCTCTGAGGTCAAGGAGCGATTGGACGCGTTGCCTGAGCCTTGGTGGGACCTCATCGAAGAGCGGAAACGGAAACGGACAGCAGATCGGCGGTGGTCGTTGGGAAAACGGAGTGAAGAATTCGGGTCCGATTCGACCCCTGGAACTCCGTTATGGAGAAAGGACGCCTGCACTTTTGAACGTTCCCGCTGCCAAGATGGCCTAGGGATGCAGGGTGAGTGTTAGTCGCAAGGGATTACCATAACGTTGCCAGGTCGGGTAAGCAACAGGGCGAGGGGGGGCAGAAAAGCGATACCGAGCCAGAGAAAAAAGCTGAGGTCTGCGTAATCGTATCTCGGGATTGGACGTGGCCGCGCTTCCCAGGGGCAAAGACAGGGCCACGCGATGCACGCGCCAAGCTGGTTAAGCTTCTTTGCCGTATCTGCCCAGCCTCTTGTGGTGAAAAGATGGTCTTGAAAGGACGTCGATTGAGGGTGCGCGGCTGTCAAATCGACGGCCCTGGGTGACCGGTCGCGGTGCCGCGGGGGCTTCCTCAGGTAGACATCATTTAGATTGAGACAAGATGGAGGTTGCAGATCGCTGTGGAGTTGCTTGCTACCCAGCAGATGTGACGTGAGTTCATTGGCGCGCTGTAAATAGCCACAACCAGACAGCCCTGGAGAAGTGACAGCCTGGTCAAGCAGGAATCAGGATGGCAGGTGAAGGCCTCAGTCGGAACTCCGTGTCAGCTGGACAACGTCGAATCTCTGAATGCGCGTTTACGGGAGAAACGGAGAGTTAAACAGGATCCAAAACGTCGCCATCGGAATACGTAGAGTAGGATTGCGAGGATCAAGAGGCCGCGTCGCTCTCCACGTTATCGACGGGACGCTGAGGCCTCGAGTCAAACTAAAGTGGACCAGGGCCAAGTGGAACTGGAAATAACGCACCGCCACAGGAACACCGTCGTCGTGGCTGGAGCATCTGGAGAAGGGAACGTATCTTCCTGAAATCTAGAAGAAGGGACCTGCGTCAGTGAAACAATAAACGCGGGTGCGCAAGACGCAAGACGCAAGCAGATGCGCACATGTCTTCAATCTCAGCTTTCATATCCAGCTGTAATGTATCCACGGAATTGGCTCAGGGGGCTTGTTGAGGCGGCAGTGCGTGGTGCGGAGAGACCGTCGGTCGTTTCTGCGAAAAAGGATTGCAGGGCAGAGTGGCTTGGCCTCAGCTGTGCCACGATGGGCTTTTGGTCCGCTCCGTCCTGTCGCTGGCTTCTTCCACTGCCTCGTCATCGCCCACCACGACGAGGGGCACGTACCCGGCCAGGTACCGGTACCTGTCGCTGTACCAGGGTCGAGTGACTTGCAGAAGCATAGCGGCCGACTCCAGCGGGTTTTCTGGCAGTCTCTAGCGGTCTCCAGCCAGACAGGACCAGCGGGAGACATCAAAATCACCTTACTCCAGTTTTCCGCTCAAGTGACAGCGAGCGACCCGACATGAGATCTATCCATTGCAGTGGACGCGCAGTCTGTTTCTCCTCGCGCTCATCAACTGCTGAGTTGAGTCAAGCTCGGGGGATGGGCTGTGAGTTCGACCTCTCATTGCCACAGATAGCGATTGTCGTTCTTTTCCGTTTTGTACAGAGATTCCTATCTTTTTTCCAATTGCACATCTGCTGCTCATTTCGCCATCAAAGACAGGAGCTGACGCCTGATGAGACTCTGTAAAATTCGCTGATGACGAGGACTGAAGCACGACGCCACTCGGTCTCGCTCTCCTCAAATCATTGAGCCCAGGTTGCGTACGCACAGTCTACGTACCTCTGATGCCTCCAGTGCCTGGGCTACCATCCCCAGAAGCGGGCTGCTGAGATTGGCCCTCCCCAGTTCGCCTCTTGATGATGAATGGTCTTGCGCGGACTTGAACTTGACCCATGTCGCTGGAAGGGCTATTCCCCAGAGAGCCATTTCCTTCACAGAGGTCTACGTCTTCTCAGCGACGTAACGAATGCGAAGGACGCGGCATCAGCATTCGTAGTCCCGTGATATTAAATAACGATCGGAGCCTGCAAATGCCATCCATCTATGCCCCTTGACCTCCACTAAGCAGAGCAACTCCTCACAGCGCGACAGCTGGGTCTGGTACAAGCCCAGGAAAAAGAGTACGAAGCGGCTGTACTGGTACTTGCACCTGCGCCCAGCGGCCCCCACCTCGACCACCAATTACGGGTCTGATTGGCCGTGGCGCTCACTGCTGACGCGTAAACTGCCATCGTAGGCCTGACCCGGAGTGGGCAACAGCGAACCAGACGCACACCCTCCCGAGACACCCCGTCCCTTTATTCCCCTGGTCCACCCTCGATTCTCATCGCCGCCTCCTCCTGCCTCTTCTGCCCTCTCTGCCTCTGTGCCCGTCTCTCTTGTCTGGTCATCCGCATTCGCCATCCGCGAGCTCGCCAACTCCTCTCTTTTTTACCATACACGGCGACGACGAAGCGATACAAACTCACGCAAACCACGAACAAGTCGACGACCATCATCACGACAGGAACATCGACCAGGAGGACCCTTAGTCATCACCCGTTCAGCGAGCGACACCACCTGCCTAGGCGACAATCGACGACGCTAGGCTAGCAGTTGACTCTGAAGGATAGCCAACTGTCTAGGCCTCCGCGTGTCCCGTGGCGATCGGGTCTACGAACACGCATATACTGCTGACGACGACAACCCACGAACACGACCACGACCACGACGACCTTTTCGCTGCTGATCAAGACGCCTCGGTCCGTGAATATCAGCGACAGAGCCACTTGACCTCCACCAAGCCACGCACTTGGGCAATCCACCATCGACACTTATTGTCTATTATTCTCCGACAACCACATCGAATTATCTTCCAACCAATTTAACAACACTACTGTCCATCATGGACCGCCAAGGCACGCCTGGCGGCGATGGCTACGGCGAGGAATGGGCGCGGGACCTTCGGGTCAAGTTCGAGGGTCTCCTTCGCGACAAGCGCATGAATGACCTCCGTTCCTCGTCCCGACACGGATCTCCAAGCCTCGGCGAACGAGCTTCGAGCGCCAATTTGCGAAGTCCTACTCCTGCTGGCAGCAGCCGACCCTCAACATCCAACGGTCCTACTCCTCCCTCTTACTCCGCCCTCCGACATCTCCCCAAGATCCCAACTCCTCCCGATGCCGGCGACCGTGACTCCCAGAAATTCAGAAACCTCCTCATCAGCCTATCATTAACACCAACAAAGTACGAAAACCCCGGTTTGTTGGACGAGGCTCTCCAGACCATTCCATTGGATCGTATCTATGGTGAGGCTGAGGAGGAGACACAAGTTCTCCAAGCTCAAGCAGAGAGTATGGGAGACGGACGGCAACCCGAATGGGGTTACCAGGACTGTGTGATCAGGGCACTATTGAGGTATGTCGTGGTTCCGTAATCCGACACTGGGCAATGTTGACTAACACAACCTACAGGTGGTTTAAGCGATCATTCTTCACATGGGTCAACAACCCACCGTGCCCTGTCTGCTTATCCCCTACCATTGCCCAGGGCATGACTGCCCCAACACCCGAAGAGAGCGCCTGCGGTGCTCTTCGAGTGGAATTGTACCGATGCTCCGCACACAACTGTGGAGCTTATGAGCGCTTCCCCCGATATGGCGACGTTTGGCGGTTACTCCAGACCCGACGTGGCCGCGTTGGTGAATGGGCCAACTGCTTCAGCATGCTCTGCCGAGCTGTTGGCGGCCGTGTACGTTGGGTCTGGAACGCCGAGGACCATGTCTGGACCGAAGTCTATTCGGATCACCAGAAGCGATGGGTGCATGTGGATGCTTGCGAAGAAGCCTGGGACAACCCTCGCCTCTATTCAGAGGGGTGGGGCAAGAAGATGTCCTACTGCATTGCATTCTCCATTGACGGTGCTACTGATGTTACCCGACGATATGTGCGCAAGAACGAGCACGCCACCGAGCGCAACCGATGCCCCGAGGAGGTCCTGCTCTACATTATGCAGGAGATCAAGAACATCCGACGAGCCAACATGAGCAAGGACGAACGATTTCGTTTGGAGAAGGAGGATAGCCGAGAGGACCGCCAACTGCGGGGATATGTTGTGGCTTCAATTGCCCAAGCTGTGACTGATCTGGTACCTGGATCTCCAGGCGGTGCGTCAGGAAATGATACCAAGTTGCCTGCAGAGCAACCTGGCATTCAGTCCGGGTCCGCGGAGTGGGTGGCAGCTCAACAGCAATCTCACAGCCACCGCTATCAGCAACCCCGAGATCCCAGCCACCGAAGACCTTTGCCTTGAGCGGGATGCGCGCTTCTTTTGTTGTGCGACCCTGCTCGGCTTTGTGTTCAAGGCTGTTATATATACCCTACCCACCCACCGACCACTTCGATCAAGATCGGATCACGACACAGTCAAGTCAGCTACACCGCCCCTCGACGGAGCTGTGATACCCACCTCGTGGCTAGCCACGACATCTATCCGACGACCTCGATGATAGTACCACGGCTCTAAACCCACACGACCTCCATGATACTCTCACTTCGACGACTCGTTACGGCCACAACCTAATTCCCTTCATGTCTAATACATCTTTGTCAAGCCATAGCATAGACTCGGCGTTGAACCATTCTACCGATCCGGCCCGCCACTAGATGGCGAGGCCTGTACTTACTACAACATGGACTTCCATTTCCTTTGTTACCTTTTTTTTATCATCTATTTACAAGGGGCGTATCAAGGCGGGGTGGCATATATATGAATCTGTACCCTACGGTGAGCGGGGATGGGATGTATCCCACGCTCTGGGGCGTTTGGATAGGTTTACCTTTCGGCTATCATGAGCGATATGAGGCCAGGCAAAAGAGAAGGATGAGTAGTTGAAGAAGATAGGAACAAATCAATGCCATGGCGCATTTTCATTCAGTTGACTTACATGTTTTGCCCGACAATAGCGATCTGTGCCATCCCGTGATGCCACCTGTGGATCTAGATCTTGGAGGATAACTCGCGAGCCTTGGAATCCGCTTGCGGCCCATGTCTCTGTGGTGTTAGCGGTGATATATTCGGCGGTCTTTGATGTCGTCCCAACTCGGTCTGTTGCTGCTGCTAATCGCGTCGCAGTTGAGGAGTCCTGGCACCGACAGCAAGTCACCCTCGTCAACCCAGGTACCGAGTCACCAACGCAGATTCTTACCTAAGGAAGATGAGGAGTGTATGAAAATAGCGTTGTGTAATTATAAAATAATAATATGATTATTTTATAATTTAATCTCCTAGCTTGCTTATTATTAGGTAAAGTTCCTCTTTCTACCGTCTTCGCGAAGCGCAGCCGTCCTGACTTTTTGTCGTCCTCCACGTCCTCAAGGAGGATTCGTCTGAGCTCGGCCAGTGGCTGGTCCTTTTGGTCTTGGGCGTTTGCCATTTCGAGCGTCAACGTGGCTGCATCGAACTTGGGTTCGTGGCATGCTTTGATCGCTCTGCGTATCTGCCCGGCGGCGTCTGTCTCGTTGTCCAGTTGATAATCACGGCACGAGAGAAGCTTATCCGTCAGTGCCTTTAGGCGTACTGCGTCGTTTAGGCTTTTCTTCTTTAGCTAGAAGACTATGCCTTCAATCTCCCGAAGGGCCTGCCTGATCATATCGGGCTCCTCAACAAACCCTGCATCGATTGTTGTTTGGCTCTCAATGCTGTCTGCGAAAGGCGCATCTAATAGCTGGAGCGCCTTGGACTTCGGGCTTTCGCGAGTGAGCCAGTTGAAGATATCGTCTCGCCGGCGTTCTCTAATAAGAGGCACTGTCTCCTTTGTGACTTCCTTTTCAATGATAGCCGTGTAGGCTGTCTTTCCAGCGCATCTTCGCTTGGGTATCTCGTCCAGCCAGTGGGCATGTTTAGGCTCCCACTCGTCTGCCGTCATGGTCATAGGGTTCCGCCGTTTTGGGTACGGCTCAGCAAACGGGATAGCTGGTACCGATACCGTGATAGCTCCAGCAACAATTCTCTTGGTTTGCGGCCGCGACGTGTGGCTCGTGATCTGTTCCTCCCGTGGTCGATCGGTTCCATAGGCGTCGATTGCTGCGACAATGAGGAGTTTTCGTATCAGACTAGCGAAACCGCGAGCCTCAGCGACCTCGATCGCCTGATGAAGATAGTCCCAGACATGTTGTTCGTGCAACGCCTTGAAGCTATTGGCATTGGGGTTCTCGAGCTGCGGACGAAGTTCAGTGATGGCCAAGGTTGCTAAAGAGATATCTGGGGCCAAAGTGAAGACATAGCCTGGATAGTCGTCTTGCATTTGTTTCATTTTGCGCATGTCTCTTCGGATGCGCTTCTGCCCGCTCCAGTTAGACCAACTGGTGGCCTTAAAAGACATTCGTTCCGTCCAGGTATCTCCGTCGCGCGGCACGCCATCGGGAACCTGCCCCCATTTTGACCAACGCGCTTGAATGCGTAGTCTGCTCAGTTCCAAAGACCTCGGGTTTGTGCTCCCATTCTCCCCAATCTGTGCCAGCCCGGTCACTCCACGTGTGGGTCCATATCTTGGCGCTTTATAGCTAATGTGAGGTTATTTTGGATGTGAGGACTGATCCCTGAATGTCGACGATTGCACTGCCCCCCAACTCGTAACATGTTAATTATTCGAGTGCCTGGTCATAACGGTCATCTGAAACGGCACTGTCGACGTGCACGTGACTTTGCGCCTACCGTTTATCATTGACGCCACTTATCAAATGTGGCGGTCTTACCCTGGATGAATCAATT
This sequence comes from Fusarium falciforme, assembly GCF_026873545.1. Lineage (NCBI taxonomy): Eukaryota > Fungi > Ascomycota > Sordariomycetes > Hypocreales > Nectriaceae > Fusarium > Fusarium falciforme. The sequence goes on along the minus strand of NC_070544.1, from coordinate 5,761,880 downwards.
GAAGCTCCGTTTTCCCCGTCAACCCTCACATCAATCATCAATTAATTGCCTGGAGCGTTTGAGGTCTTTCAGGATGGGATCATCTACGGCACAGTCGGCTAGAAGCCAGAATTTCAATGCTGGCAGAAGCTTTGTAACACCTCAGAAACCAGTCGCACGCACCCCAGCCAAGAACGCGTGGGCGGGTCAGACCCCAGACAATCCAGTCGACCTGACTGAGCCTGGATACACCCCCTCGAAGAAGCGCAAGGCGGACAATTCAGACGACTTTGACATGGAATACTTCTTGGTAATGCAACAGGAACAGCCAAAGAAGAAAAAGAAGGAGCAGGAGGAAAAGCGAGTGCGCAGATTCAGACCCAAGCCACCGCAGTCATTTCACGATGTCTATGAACGCGCCTTGTCTCAGCGTTTCTACGTCTTGAACCGAACTCGACGTGGCACTCATGATTGTCCTGAAGAGGATGTTGAAATGACGGGGTCTACTGGCAACATTTATAATGTTCACATTGGGAAGCGGCCCAGCTGCACTTGTCCCCACTACGAGAAGGGCAACCAGTGCAAGCATATCCTTTACGTGAGTTGGCGTCTGCCATTACACGGAAATTTCACTGACCAACTCATTTCAGGTCATGAAGAAGGTTCTGAATGCTCCATTTGACCTTGTCTACCAGCTCGGGCTCCTCAGCACTGAGCTCCAGACCATCTTCGCTGCTGCGCCTCCCATCTCGGCCCCTTCGGGCGGCCAGTCCGACAAGCGCAAGCCCATCGAAGGTGACTGTCCCATCTGCTACTGTGAGCTGGAGGCCGATAACCCCGGATCCATCGTCTGGTGCAAGGCGGCATGTGGTCAGAACATCCATCAAGAGTGCTTCCAGATGTGGGCACGCACCAAGGGAGCCAGCGGCAATGTCACTTGTCCGATGTGCCGCAGCACCTGGAAGGGTGACGAGGGCTCCGTGGCGAATGTGCGAAAGGACAAGGGCGACATTGAGGAGGGATACATCAATGTGGCTGACCAGCTTGGCATCAGCCGTGTCAGAGGTTTGTGTTGGTCGTTCGAAAATGGCTGTCTATTTTGACTAACTTGGGTGATGTAGATGAGTCGAGTTACTCTCGCTGGCACACCTACCATCAGCGGCGCCGGGGATTTTTCTATTGAGTGGGGTGAACTCATCGAGTGCCATAAAGCCTGCTTCTTCCATTCGCTTAGGAGACCGGGGCTGATGTCTATCGTGGGACTTTGCCTTCATTATGATTCACGACTATTTTGATCAATAAGTACATGGAGTCCATGGAAATAATTCGTTCTCCTTTCGGGAGAACCTTCTATTAACACCGTGGACGATTGCTCGAAACACGCAACATGGCATGTCATCTGCGCGAGAGGCTTTCAGCTATTGCAAATTGTTGAAACACGAATCCGAAGGTGCGAAGTATAGTCTATTAATACCGCCGATTCTTTGCTAACTTGTCGGATCTAGACACGTATCACTCACCTCAGAGTAGATGGCTAATTCTTTTTGGACGGTGCTACACCATGGGCAATATACATTGTGCAGCGGTTGTGTGGGGATGTGTTGGGAGCTGTCTGGGATTTAAAATGGGAAGAATGTACGATAGGAATCAAGCCAGAAGAATGACTGGCTGAGGTTATACAAAAGCAGCCCACTGGGCCAATCCGCCATGAGATCTCTATTTGCCCTGATTGTGAAGCCTCTCACATTCCTCAGTCAATCTCCCCGTCGTTTGATCGGTATGAAGACTAGAGGGAGACGCCACAATTCCAGAAGCCCGATAAGCCACAGCTTCTAGAAGCTGACTAGACAAACCCTTTTGGTGTGTGAAACGTTGACCACAAATCAAAAAGACGTACCCTGATTTCCCCTTAGTGGTCGACACTCATCGTTGATTTCCGCAGGTATGACAAACCAAGTCCGCACTTGTACGCCCAGTATCCCCACAAGCTACCCCAAGCTTACATGGACTCCGCAAACGTGTCCGCACCCCTATTCCTGCCGCCGGAGGGCTGCCGGCGAGGCGTTCGGCGGTTTCGGTGGGTCCTCCGAACTGCCCCACCGAAACCGCCGAAATCACCAACTCCGCCGCCGGTATGAGGTTATCTGTACAGATAAAGGGACTGCTGTGCTCTCTGTTTCTTGGAAATTCAACCCAGACTTACAAGTCATCGGAATGAGGCACAGCGCATCACTCTTTCAGATACAAAAGATCATCAATATGGCCAAGATGCCACCAACTATGCGATCCCTCGTTGCGCCCAAGAGGTGTTCTCCCTCTGGGTTTGAGATCATGGAGAGACCTACGCCCAAGATTACGAAGCCTGAACAGGTTCTCTTGCGTATGCGCGCTGCTGCCATCAGTACCGGTGACACCCAGTTCGCGTCTGGGATGCTACGTATCCTGTATTCGGTGGAGTAAGGACATCCCCAGAAGTAACCGAGAAGACTAGCGTTAACTAACACGTCACAGATATCCTTATACCCTTTCTCAAGAGGGCGCCGGCGTGGTCGTTGCCGTCGGTTCTGCAGTCAAGAACCTGAAGGTCGGCGACGAAGTCTACGGCTTCGACATGGAGAAACCTATGTTTTCTAGGCCACACCCCGGATTTGCCTCTGAATATGCCCTATCCGAGGAGCGATTCCTTCACATAAAGCCTGAGCACGTGTCGTTTGAGGAGGCTGTGACTTTCCCAGGCCCCGTCGTCACCGCGCTCCAGGTCATCAGACGCGGACTAGAGCTTCAGGGCAAAGACAGTCTGGCTGGGCAGACTGTCTACATCCCCGCCGCTCTCGGTTCATCTGGCTCTGCCGCGATTCAGGTAGCACGCAATATGTTCGGAGCCGACAAGCTCATCTCAACAGTGTCGACATCCAAGATGCCGCTGGTGGAGCAATACCTCCCCGGGATGGTCAACCAGCTCTACGACTACAAGACGCAAGACGTCGTCTCCCTCGTCGGCCGCGGCACAGTCGACTTTGCATTCAACACTCAGTTTTCAACGTGGAACGAGACCGCGGCGCTTCTCAAGCCCAAGACGGGGATATTCATGAGTATCGCCAGCATCCCCCCCAGCAAAACCATGCGTCCCATGCTCGGACCGGAACACCTGCCCTCTTGGCTTTGCTGGTTGCTCGACCTCGCGCAGCTGCCGTATTGGTGGAAGCTCCGCGGGACAAGCATTAAGCACGAGTTTGTATCCGGAAGCCCGAACATAAGAGAGGACATGGACGTGGTTGCGGATCTGGTGGCCAAGGGCAAGGTTAGGGGAGTGTATACTACCGTCAAGCTAGGGGATATTGAAGAGGTGAGGAAGGCTTGTGAGAAGGTTGCTGCTGGGAAGGGGGGGCTTGGGAAGTTGGTGATTAAGATTTCGGCGGAGGGGGATGACTAGAGTGGTCGGCATTGATGCGTTGATATTCTTTTCATATATGTGGCTTGGGTCAATGTTGATGTGCTCTATGTCAGCAAATTCATTCTCTTGGAGCACGATCATGTCGAAACGTTGTCGGAGAATTGATGGAATTGACCTTGCGAGGCAGGCCAAGTCACATTCTTCTAATTACTACCAATAGCATTGCTTGGAGTGTACGCAGGGGACATGTTGCGTACACGCACGGCACCCCTGGTCCGCCGACACACGCCCATGGGTGCCACATCCGATGCTACACTGCAGCATAAGCCCAGACACAAAGATTGCAGGTCAGTAAGGTGTGAGGTCCCCAGGTTCTGGCGATGTCGCGGTGGACGACTTCTTGAGTGCTCGATGTTTCGTCAACATCTTCCCTTTCAACATCACTGTCTCAACATTCTGTTCCGTCTTCTCCCTTGCTTTCAAATGGCGGGCCTCTCAACCGAAGTCATTGTTGCTATTGTCTTTTCCATTCCCGGTTTACTCGCATCCTCCCTTAGCGCTTGGTTCGCCTACTTAATGTTTCGCTCTCGCCCAACATACCCGCAAGCAGAGGCCACAGGCGATCCCGAATCTTCTCAGACACCTCTTACTCAGTACATTTCCCCTTCTTTCGCTTCTCCCTTCTTTTTCTGTCTACTGAAAAAATGCTCACCGAATTCGCGTCCAGACCAGCGTCCAGGGTCATGTTCAACTTGCGCGTAGAGAACCTGCAAGTACTCGGCCCTCAACGATCCAGATCGAAGCGCCGAACAATCCAAAGACGTTCAACGTCTCGCCGGAACGAAAGTGTCGACAACCTTGCGTGAGGCGTGTCTAGATGTTGGATCACTATCTGGATATGGCGTATAAATGGGTATCTGCAACTATTTGGGAAACTCAACGATAAGAATATTAGATGTTTTCCAGGGGTAGCCAACCCATCTGTCTATGATGTTTTCCGGGGGTAGTCAACCCATTTGTCTGTGAGGTTTTCCAGGGGTAGTCAACCCATTTGTCTGCGATGTTGGCCATCCATGGATTCCTGTCAAATTGCTCTGCGAATGAGAGCTTTTGGTTCAGCTTGGAGAAATGCGGGGTTTACCCCCCCGTTCTTAGTCAAGGTACCAAGCTCCTGGTCAACAAGAACGACACTTTCTCATATTGCTTTTCACTGTTCTTTCGTCTGAAGAATAGGATAGGGGCGGCCCTGATAGCAGTGTCTTTAAATGCTCGCCTCTGATCCGATACCCCGACACCCGCACCGAGGCAGCGGTATAAACGCACTCGTATAGCTCTCTAAATGCAATTCAATGAAGTTGAGTAAGAATAGATGAGAGAACTCCAAAGTATTACCAACATGATGATATCTCTTCCATAATTTTTGTGATATTTTATGCAAAATTATTTGTTATCCTTGATGCGAATTAGTTGACCCGGACGCCCGATTCTTTCGGCCGGGTTATGCGGAGCGCCCCGCGTCCGAAACCACCGCTATTTGTGGGGCAAGACCGATGCCCCGCGCACCATTGACCGATCGCCGCGTCCCCGCATGTCCGGAACTGACGCGGGATCACCAGAAAAAAAGCAAATGATGTGATGATATGGAAACGCTTTTATCAAAGAGAACATAGATATGCATCTTTATCCCTTCCCCTGAGATAGCCCGAATCTGTGTTCAATGAGGCGGCGGATCTATTCTAAATCGGCGAGGCTTCTGTACTTGGAAGGATCGTGGTCATGCTGTTTGGGATCCCGGTGATAGATAACCTGGCGTGGTCACCAATCTGCGTTCCCAGCGCGACATCTGGTATTGAACCTGATGCTGGCTTTCAAAGGGCGGTCTGGAAGATCGATCAGATTAGTTTTGGCAAGAAAGGGAAAGAAAGGAGGAAACCAAGAAGGGAAAGGGGAGAGGGGGCGAATGCTCTCCATCACCCTAGGGTTGCAATCGGGGCACCAAGATCAACTGCAGCGAATGGGTGGGGACGGCCCTGTAGATGGTATCACTCACCCTGGCTGAGCTGGTCCCATAAGCATGGCCTCGGGGTAATCCACAAGTGGCAGAGATTCGACATCACTCTGGGCACGATTTGGCCTGGCGGCATGAAGTTGAAGATAGGCGATGTAAACGGCCAACGCAGAAAGGCTCAGCCCAATGGGTAAGGCAACGATCGCGACAATAGCTTCTGTGGAGAGGGACGTCATTTTTGGAACGAGGTTCAAGATGTTTGAGGGCGTAGGTTGTCTGCTATACAAGGAAACGATGCTATCTGTATATTAAGTACCATACCGGCAGCCGTCATCGAGGCGGAGCGGTTGGGGTTCCTCTCACTGGGAGAAAAAAGTCGGTATGTAACCATCACCGGCAGTGCGACGGGTCGGGGGGGGGGGACTGATTGGTGCAGTAGTTGCAGTAGCTGAGTGTTCTGGTGGGGATCCATGTCTCCAAGTACCCCTTGGTTTCCGAATGGACACCCTTAGTTAGGTATTTTAGACTACCTCTCCCTACGTGCTAAACTTGCAGTGCAGGACAAGTTAACACACGCGACGAAGTCTTTGCCACCACCAAACTTATGAGGCAGACACGCTATGACCAAGCAGGTAGGTATACCACTACTAAATTTGCAGTAGAGACACCGAAAATGAAACGTGACTTACTGTCATGACCTTCATGCACTGCAATCCAAGTAGTAGTTTTGAGAACAATCCATGTGCTGAGACCTATTCGCGACCCACCGTCCCGCCAGCCAGTGTGATCGCCCAATCACGTGATCCATCAACGCGTAAAGATGGCTGGACGCGTTGATGAGAGCGCGATGGTCTGAGCTCCCTTGATGCCGCGTCTCGTCTCGGCTCCTCAAAATCCACCCATCATCTCACCTCAGCTCCAGGCTAAACAATTCACCCTTCTCTTATTTCCAGCACAGAGCCCTGCATCTTTCTGCCTCGACGCCATTTTTGCTCCGAAATTCTCAACAGTATCCATACATTCATTGACAATCATGGCCCACAAGCGCAAGCGTTCCGTCTCTGAGCTCTGCTCGTCACCCTCGTCTGTGTCCTCATTCGACTCGCCGCCCCGGGCAACCAACGGCCTCACCAACCCCTTTGCCGTGATGGCAGCAACTCCGATTCACCTTCACAGCCGCACAATGAAGCGGTTCCGCAATAGCAGACCTTCCGAGAATGAAGTTCACCGTAAGCTCATAATTCATTCTACTCACCTCAGGACATTGGCTAATCCGCTTGATAGAGCGTACTCTCAACATGCTATTCTCGGCCCAGAGCCAAAAACATGCAATGCCTGCACCAGATCAACTTCAGCCTCAAAATGAGACCAGCCGCCCTGAATCAACCCAACAATCACTGCATCGATTCTGGAACATCTCTTCCGCCCCTTCCACCTCAACATCTCACACAATCCAACCCGAGTCTACACCATCCGACTGCGAAGATTGCGGCGCCTGCCTTGGCGGCAGCAGTGGAGATGAGATGGATGTTGATGGATTCGAAACCGAGGACCACACCTGTGGTGCATGTGGCAAGCATGTTTGCTTCGGTTGCTCCGTCAGCAACCTAGGCGAGCAACGTCGATGTTTACAATGTGCTGGTCGCAAAGGTTCACCCAGCAGCAACAGGTGGAACGGGACTGGTTCCATATTTTGAGATGGAATAAAGGGCGGACATTACAATGCGGGCATACTCAAGCGGGCATAGCATAATTTGGGCGTTTACAGTTGGAGGCGTTTCGTCATTGCAAGGATTGGGATACCATTTGGGACGGATGCATTCAGGGCAACGTTGCCATGGGAGATAGCGTAGATAGCTAGATTACGGTTCGTATTTCAAGAACACGTCGTCATCATAAAGAATGGCAAGATCTAAGTCGAGTTCCTCGTACAACTGAACACTTCATGTGATAATTCTACGTACAAGACACATTACACAGTTGACTGTATTAAAAATATATGAGCTATTACAAGCAATATGTCTGAAAAAGCAATCGCAAGTCCACACACAACAAAGATCCTTCTAGCCGCGTCGGCGGGTGGTAGGGCTCTTCTTGGGGGTGCCCGTCGAGGAGGCTGACAGAGCAGCCGCAGGCTTGGCCTTGACGGGAGTAGCCTTGCGCTTGCCCTTGGCCTTCTCGGAGGGGGCGTTCCAGTAGAAGATCATCTGGAGAGCGAGGATGGCGTTGAGGATGAAGCCGGACACGAAGCCGTAGAGGATAAGCTTGTCGTCGACCTCTTGGAGGGTGGTGAAGATGCGCGAGAGGGAGCCGGCGAGGTAGTTGAAGACCTGCGCATGACATGTTAGCATTAATTTGATGGCGAAAACGCAAGAGTTCAACTTACAGCAAAGGCGCTGAGCTGGCCGGTGCCACCCTGCTGGAAGATGGTGAGGATCTGCGGCAGCTTGCTGGCAACGCCCAGAACACCAGCACCAGCCTGGAGATAGCTCAGGACCTGGCTGTCGACAACGTTCTCGGCAAACAGCGCGGCGACCGTGCCAGCGAGCGCAGCGACAAAGACAGCAGCGAGACTAGCGCGGCCGCTGTAGTTGAGCACCAGAACCGAGATGATAACGTTCTGGCCGACGATCAGGGCCGTCTCGCCAAAGGTGCTGAAGGGGAAGCCGTTCCGGACATTGTAGGCGAGCGAGATGAGATACGATGTCGTCTCGAGGAGGTAGGACAGGAACGAAACGCCCTCGGCCGACTTTGAGTTGACAAGCTTGAGGATCTGGGGCACCTTGACGATGGACGAGGCGGCGATGATACCGATGCCGAGGGCCTTGGAAATGGCAAGCTTGAGGCAGTCGGCGTCCTCAATGTTGACGTCGAGGAGGAGAGACTTGTAGCAGGTGTCGCCAAGGATAGAGACGCCCAGGTCGCGGATGGGCTCGGGGAGGTTGTGCGTGATGGGCTGGATGGCAGATTTGAGGGCGTCCATGATGGCTAGTTCGCAGATAGTTCGGGGGAGAAAGAAATCGAGGCCGAAGTAGAAGAGCCAGCAAAAGGTCCGAGGAAGATTAAACAAAGAAAGCCGGCTGAAGGAGCGTCAAAGAAGGGGAGCAACAAAAGACGTCGCGACTTGCAAACTGCAGTGATGCTTTTCTCATGAAATCTTTCAAAGAGGCCAACAATGCCGGAGAGAATTGGAGAAATGGTTTCCTCTTTGGGACTAGCAATGGGCTGATCTGCCGGAGGAAAAGCCGACCTGCCTACCCTAGACCTACAACTTTCAACGGTCGGGAAAAAACGTCCAAGACAAAGCCCGGGGTAGCAAAAGCGCCCAGCCGCCTCGTGCATGGTGATCCCTGTCTCGGAGCTGGAGCCATGACATCAGAGCCAAAGATCCAGGTTGAGAGATGCCCATTTCTCATCATCAGTTGATACCCAGGCCTAAACAACCCGAGATTACCGAGTTTTGTGTGATCCTCGCCGGGTATTCCATCCCCTGCCCTTTGTGGAAGTTTTGAGAAAATTCCAACTTGATCAGGCATCATGCACGAAACAAGGCAGGACATGTCAAATCTGCCAGATGCGCGTCTAAACCTGGCAGTGGGGGGCAGAATTGCTCAGCAACACAATGAGGCTGAGTTTGGCTGAGTTGACAAGTTCAAGAGGTAACCCGTGCTAAAGTTCTGGAATTATCTCGTGCTCTCCTTCTAAGCGCCGTGCTCGGGCTTGTGTTGCGTACCGATGCCTTACACAGCCCATGACACTAGACTCAACTTATGAGGGAAACTATCTTGTTCTCGTTCGCGTCGTACGCATTCCGCGGGGGCCATCCCGGGCAATGAACAAGCAGCGCAGCAGGGGGACCTACAGCGATGATGCACGTGTCAGACGACGGAGGCCCGGCAGTTTTTGAGTGAGGCAGAGGGCGAGGATCCCGTAATGGCAGCAAAACACAGCCTTGGTGCCTTGTTCCTTGCTCGTTCTGTTTCCTTTGGGCACCGGGGAGTGTCACGAAACGAGGGACAGCACAGCATTTTGGTAAGGTAGCGGGAGACAAAGAGAGGTCAGCTGCCCTGGATTATCAAGACGATTATCCTCTTTGTCAGCCCCGAGCCAGCCATTCAACAGCCTCGGATGCCGACCCTTTCTTTCAGGCACAGCAGAACCAAAGGAGAGCTGCCATCCATCCATCTCACATCACCCCCATAATCCATGTTTTGGCCCACGCAACGTCAAGGTCAAGACCAAGCAAGGCTCTGCCCAGTGCAGCAGTGCCCTCGGGTGCCCAGCTAGTTCCATGCCCCCCGCCAAGATTCCCTCGCTGCCTGGGAATTTCGAGTACACTTTGGACTTGTACAAGCCTTGTCTTGTCATCAGCTCCCAACGGCCCGGCCCTTGTACCTTGCTTTCACTGCCTTACCTTACGCTTCTTTCTCTTGCGATCCATCCATTCCCAATTTATTTGTCTGCAGTCAGCGCCCTGTCTTGAAAACCTTCCGCCCTCCTTCTTCTTCTCTTCCAAAGTCAGGTTTCAACATCCCCCCCCCCCGGCTCGATCTGAATGCGCCATCTTCGTCGCCGGCCTAGTCGCTCCCGCCTACGGCGCCGTTGCCTTCCCGATCGCCGCCTTCTGACCGCCGATTGCCTCACTTTGCGCCCCCCCGCCATCCACGTTCGCCCTGGATGAGAGCGCGCGACGGCCTCACCTAAACTACCACACGCGCTCCTCAACCCCGCTGTCCTCCTCATCATCGCCGGCCGCATTCACCTCTTCCTTTCATCATCGTCATGGCGACCCCTCCTAAGCCTGATGCCCCGCCAGGGGCCTCATCAACTCCCCCGCCGCCACCCATTGAATATGTCTACATGTATGAGAAGAACAAGAGTCCTTCTAAGCTACTGGATGCGCTTCTGAGAGCCATCGTTCGACATATTGTATGCGCGCACCATTTTCCTAGTCTAAGTGCTCGTCCGGGAGCTCTCATGTTCAAGACCACATTACTAACTACGTCATACTAGATCCTGAACATTGGCGACAAGACAGAATGCCATCTCACACCCAGCAAGCTCGCTGCCTTCTACAAGGCTGTGGGTGGCGATTACGACTGTAGGCTTATCTTCCTTGACGGTTGCAAGACTGTTTATGCTAACACGACTTACAGCCCTGTTCGTCGAAATGCCACATGAATCCATCTCCTACATCTGGCAGGTCACCGGCTGCCAACATACTCTCCAACCTACCGATGACGATTTCGAGCCACCTTCGATCCCTGCACTCACATCTAGAGGCTTCTCGCGATGGGAGTCCCTTGAAATCCTTCTCGGCCCAGAGGAGCACGTTCCTTTCTTGCAGTTTGCTGTCAAGAACTGGCACCTAAAACACCCCGAGACTGGCCAGGAGTTCCCTCCCGATCTTCCCAAGGAGGTTTTCCCTGCACAGCCTGATGCTGAAGTGGACCACTGGCACAAGTCGTGCGCTGAGAAGCTCAGAAAGGAGGCTCAAGTCCGGGAAAAGGAATCTTCCCGGGGACCTGCGCGCGAAGTCCCTCGAAAGGCGCCTGGGTCGTGTCCTGAGCCAGATGAGACACCTGAGCCCAAATTCGCCTATACTCATGTCCCAGGGAACGCATTTGCAGGCCAGCCGAGAAGACCACCTGAGCCAGCGTATGACCGACCACTGTACAACCACGTTCCGGGCAGGCATGGAAGTGGGCGAGCAGGACGACCATCACCTGGGCGATATGACAGCAATTTTGATGAACATGCCCGGAGGCGAAGCTTCTCCGATTACAACAACCCGCCGCCACATGCAGAGCCTCCTTATTCACATGGAGGAGGAGCTTATCTTGATCCAAATGTGAAGCGGCCCGTACCGCCTCGCCGACACAGTCAGCCGAGACACTACTCATCCGAATCGACCGATGAGGATGAGCCGGCTCCGCCCCGTATGAAGCGAAGAAACAACCCGAGCCCGCCTTCGCCAGGATCTCGCCGGTACTCTCCGCCATCCGGTCCGCCGCCGCCCGCTGCCAGTAACCCGCCTACGTCGTTCCGCCCTCATCGGCCGGATATAAGACCTGATGAGCCCATTCGGCGACGATCTACAGCCAATACCAGCAGCATTCGAGAGAAGTTATCAGAAAAGGTGTCCAACATGCTACCTAACGGATTGACGGGGTCGGACCGAACCCGTAACTCACCGAGGGCCGGTGCGTACCACACCGACTCACAACGCGCCCGACGAAGCCGAGACCGGATTCCCCCAACTCGCCTCAGCCGGAGCTACTCCGACCTCTCTGGAGCTTCGTCCGAGGGCGAGTCGAGTGATGAAGAGTACCATCGGTCAAGGAGGATGCGAGATGAGAGGGAGCGGGATCGAGACCGAGATCGCATTCGAGAGCGGGACAGGGGTCGGCAGCGAGAGCTAGAGCGAGAACGGGAAAGGGAGGACGAACGCCGTGAGAGATATCTTCGACGACAGGACGTGGAGCGGCGAACTAGCAGCCATGCCGATGCAGATCGGCGACGAGACTATCCCGCATGGGATTCGCGTAATGAAAGAAAGAGATGGGACAAGCGAGTGCCGCTAGAGGAACGAGGTGGAAGCCCTGGAGGAATGGGCAGACGGCATCCCGAGGCCGCTTACCCCTGAAGCTGAGATTTGGATATGATGTCGAATTTTTGGAGCTTCGCGTTGCGAGGTTCAAGGAACATCTGCGAGACCATGACACCGTTGACGACGCAGGCTATTTGACCAAGGACTGGAAGGATTTTGCATGGGCGGTTTTCTTTGGGTAATGATGAGAAACACAAGCAATCTGGGATTCTGGAATTGGCGGATAATACGGCGTCCTGGACCAAGGGATGATGCGACCATGAAATATAGCTTGATATTGAGCTTCAAGTTCTCTTGTTGAGCCTTTCTCTTCTTGTTTACCATTCTTATATAGATTGGATGAATGTTAGCGATCATTATTGACAGAGTCGACAGGTCTTTGTCCTTTGAGCTTTCAAGATTCTCTCAACCGGCGACAGCCACTTGATTGGAAGAATAGCACTTCTTATCAAAAACGCAAACACTTCCCTTCTGAACCGGAACACCCTCTCCAACGGAGCCGGGCACGGCCGCAACAAATCGACCCATGGTGCCACAACAAAACAAAAACCCATCACCAACCCCGCGATTACGACAGAGGGTGGCCACCCCCCAGTTTTTCCCGGGCACGGCAGCCATTCCGAATGCCTCGTTGGACGGGCATGTTCCGGGGTTCAACTAAAAGCCACCCTGTCTTTCAAATCTCAACCAAAAAAAATTCCCTAGCCAACGAGAAATGGCGGATTGCCATCAAGGGTCTCTTGGCAGGGCTGGACTGTCGTCAACAAAAAAAGCACACCCGCCAAGGCTAGGAACATGACGGACAGCGGACCGAGTCTCGACAAGGCAATTGTCCCCCCACTCTCAAGAGAGCTCAATTGGGTGAGACACCTTCAGCAGCCATTGGTGCGCCTTCGAGCTGTTGTGTTACAGTACAAACACAAGCGGGGAGGCAAGCTGGATGGGATGGGATGGGATGGAAAGGATGTCAATCTTCTTGTCTGCAGCGCAGTGTGTGCTTCTCGCCAACAGAGCGGGCTCGTTAGACGCTGGCATCGCGCCATCGCTCGGGTTTACCCCCCGTTCCCGCCCCTACCCGTCCTGAGAAGCATCCTCGACCCCAAGGGGAAAGATGCTCGGTTTCTCAACACAGCAGCTCCGAATAGAGGTTGGCGGCGGTTTAGGACGGTTAAATAACGCCGTCTTGAGGCACGTCTCCCCGAGGAGCCGAGGTTGCCGCGTTGCTACAACAGGCATGGCAATGTCCCGGATCTGTGCAGCCACCATGTTTTGAGTTAAGATATGGGGCTCAATGCACAAGAGAGCAAGATTGATAGGCGACATGGACGTCCGGAGACTGGCCGAAGATCGGCTGGGTTTCTCACCTTTGGGTCGATCTGCCCCAGGCGGCCCCTTGTCAGCGTGGGGGGAGGTAGAGCCGTCAAAGCAGCACAGCCCATGTTTCTAGAGCTCACCAACAACGCAACGGACGGGGGCATCCATTCCATTTGGGGACGCTTTCTGGTGTTGTTCGTCTCCTCTTTCTCAGCCCAGTCCCTGGACACCTTGCTCTAGTGCCTCCGCTGCTGCTGGGTCACTGCCGTCCAGCTCATACACTACTAGCTTCTCCCTCCTCTTCCTTTCTTCTTCTCTTCTCTCAACCATCCATTCTCTCATTCTTCCTTCTTTCCTCTTTTCCTCTGACCCTCTCACACAATCTCTCACTCTCTCACAATGAAGCCCGGTGCCTCTCTCCGCCTGAGGGCCCTCCGCCCGGTGACGAGCGGTCGCCTCCCGCTCCCCGCTTCGGCGAGATGGCAACACCCACGAGCCCGAGCCATGTCGACCGTCGTCGACTACGTCAGGCCATCGCAGCCGCCGCCTCCCCCGGCAGGAGCGCACGACGCGGTTGAGAAGCAGCGGGCTGAGAAGAGGAAGCAGATTATGCGGGAGGCCGTCACAGCGAACACGGTCCGACACGACTGGACCAAGGAGGAGATTGCGGCCATTTACTACCAGCCCGTACTGGAGCTGGCGTACCAGGCTGTGAGTGCTTTCTTTCTGTTTCTGTTTGTCTTTTTAGCTCTGTTATCATCGCCAAGTCTTGAACCATCATGGTTGCCATCACGGTTGTCTCAATGGTTCGATTTGCGGGGCTTGGATCTGCCGGCTCGACTCGAATGGCGGGGTAGTTGCGTGTACAACCTCACATATGCTCGCCATTGCCAATCAGGACCCCCATCACTGACAGTAGAATCCCGATAGAGCACCGTCCACCGTCGATGGCACAACCCCGCCGAGGTGCAACTTTGCACCCTCATGAACATCAAGACGGGTGGCTGTACCGAGGACTGCTCCTACTGCGCCCAGTCGACCCGGTACCAGAAGGGCACCAAGGTGCCAGCCAAGAGGGTTGAGAGCGTCGAGAGCGTGCTGGCGGCGGCGCGGACGGCCAAGGAGAATGGCAGCACCCGATTCTGCATGGGCGCCGCCTGGAGGGACATGCGCGGGCGCAAGAACAGCCTTAAGAACATCAAGGCCATGGTCGAGGGCGTCAAGGGCATGGGCATGGAGGTCTGCGTGACACTGGGCATGATCGACGCCGAGCAGGCCAAGGAGCTCAAGTCGGCTGGCCTCACGGCGTACAACCACAACGTCGACACGAGCCGCGAGTTTTACCCCTCCGTCATCTCGACGCGCAGCTACGACGAGCGCCTGCAGACGCTGAGCCACGTGCGTGACGCCGGCATCAAGGTCTGCTCGGGCGGCATCCTGGGTCTCGGCGAGTCGAGCGAGGACCGCGTCGGCCTGCTGCACACCGTGTCCACCATGCCGAGCCACCCCGAGAGCTTCCCCGTCAACGCCCTGGTGCCCATCAAGGGCACGCCGCTGGGCGACCGCCCCATGGTCGAGTTCACGAGCATGCTGCGCACCATCGCCACGGCCCGCATCATCATGCCCTCGACCATCATCCGCATCGCCGCCGGACGCAAGACCATGTCGGAGGAGAAGCAGGCCATGTGCTTCATGGCCGGCGCCAACGCCATCTTCACCGGCGAGAAGATGCTGACGACCGAGTGCAACGGATGGGACGAGGACGCCGCCATGTTTGGCCGCTGGGGTCTGGAGCCCATGAAGAGCTTTGAGAAGTCTCCCCAGCCGGCCCCCGAGGTGAGAGTTCTGTAAACATCAGCCAGAACCTACCTCGATTGAGTTTTGAAGCTTTGCGTAAACAAAAAAAGAAGAAAGCAAAAAAAGGCCGTCTGCTGTTTTGACGCAATGCCTGTCTGCGTGTCTGTGTGAAGCTGCTGTTGTTTGAAACCGTGTACCCCATCCATCATGAGCTCGAACCCGACATTGCCGCTTCGGGGCACGCACCTGCCTTCACCGGCCCAGTCCCCGGGACCGGCATCGACCCGGGTGCGGGCAGGCCGGTCACGGGCGAATTAAAAGCCAGGGATTCTCCAACAGCGATGAAAGCTGGAGAGGGAAAACTGGTGATGGGGGACTGGGGGCGGAGACCGGGAAGCGAGGAAATGGATTGGTTGGCTTGAATAAAATGGGTGATGGCATCTGACCTTGAGCAGGGGGAGAGATGGGAGACGCCACGAGGGGACGGATGTGCACTTTATAAGAGGGTGCCAAACGTAGTGAGGAAATTCACGTCGTTTAGCAGTCAAATCTCGGTGAGATAGTAGTCCGTTTTGCACTTTTTGCAGTAGCACACATGTAGCGAATGATGATTCCTTGAGAGACGCGTGATACAACTGTACACCTTTGTACGGAACGACGTGCCACAGCAAGAGATACAGGAACCCCAAGCCCATTGGCAATTCGACGACGGAAAGGAGCCTTGATAAAAGACTTTGTCGTGCAATTGCCACATCTCACGGTTTCATTGTTCACGTCGTGGCCACGAAACGCTAGGAAGGGAGTAAGCGATTGGTGCGGGATCATCAGGTACACGGCGCAGCGCTGATAACCTTTGGTGCCTGGATGTTAGCTTTCAGGAAGCTATCCATCTTTAAATGAACACCTGGCCAGCTGGCAATAGATGCACGGTGTGAGAATTCGATGCCTTTGTTGAATCATTACACAGTAGATTCGCACGAGAGCTTGCGATGCGTCGTGAGGGTGCTTCAAACCGTCGCCCAACTATCAAGGGTCCTGCCAAACAAGCCCGGTTACACACCCCCTTGCAAACGAAGACCAGCGCAGCAAACACGATGACGGAATTACGGGTCCTGCAGCCTGGGGTTCTCTTGCTTGTTTCCAGCGCATTGACGGCGGGGGAAGAACAGGGAAAGACGAGTCTCTCTGCAGCCGGAGGGACTGTGTAGGTGCGCTGAGCGCCCCGGGCGGTGGCCCTGTGAAGGCTATAATCCCAGGCAATGATGGAATGGAGAGAGAGTGGATGGCAGGGCAAATCGGTGAACCAGGTACGGTGTTTAGCGCCTGACCACCGCCGCCACCCCCCCGGCCGGCCACCACCACCTGCACCTACGGGGGCCTCACCCATCCCACGCCCCGCCGCCCCCATTCATTCATTGATTCATTGAAAGCAGGCCCCAGCTCGCCAGGTGTGTCCAGGCGCATTAGGTCCCGGCCTCCCAAGCGGCGCCTGGGAGCCTATGAAGCGCCTGGGATAGATCCCTAGGCAAAGCCCTGGAACAACGCTCGAGGTAGGCTGCCGATCCACGGACGGCAGGTATTTCGCACCCGCCAGCTTGGCACCTGGTCCCTTGTTTGGCGCACTCTGCAATCCAGGCATGGGACGGAGGTAGGTAGGTTCTTATTTTTTTTTCTTTTCCGCCGCCGCCCCTCCTTCCCTCCCCGAGGCCGCTCTCCCACCTTATCTACTTAGGTAGGTACTACCCTCCCTTGCCTCGTTCTCGACTTTCACCTCTTCTTTTTTCCTCCCTCCCACTTCAGTAAGAACCTCTCGTTCAAATATCTCCTCCCTTGGGAAGCAACTCTCGAATCCGTCACCTCCTTGTCATTGCCCGAGCGTGCGTGTGCGTGTTCTCTCATCCCGGAGGAACTGCCACCACAGCCCTTTCGGCTCCGCCGTCCCGAGTGTCGCTCACCCCGCCGAGAACGCCCGACCACCTTCAAACAAGCAGCTCTGGCCGTTTCCTAGCATTCCTAACCTTGGGAGCTCGTCTTGTCTCGTGGCTTTTCTGCCTGATCCTCCCCTGCGTCGTCTGTCTCGGCTTTTGCGACCTGCCTGCTCCGACGACGGTGGACCCTCGGGTTCTGCTCCAAATTCACTCCGGCCCGTGTGCGTTTCGACTCTCCGATTACGTGACCAACTCGGCTTCTTCTGGCTGCTTCTTTGAGCAACGGTAATTCCCAGCGACAAAAACAAAGCGATCCTGAAAACTTGCGCCTTTCCACGACAACCTATCCCAGCGATTACGTCTCATCTTCCTAATCTCTACGAAATCACCACCACAATGAAGGGCCGTCCCGTCGACCAGCTCGTGTACGAGTATATGTTTCCTCGTCCCAAGAGCAACGACCCTCAAAACTTTCACGCCCTTCTTCAGCGCAGCCTGATTCCCGAGGTTCGACAGGAGACCCATGCATTCTACGGACACCTTGAGACTCAGGAAGCCAAGTATCCTGGCCTCGATTACACACACTCCACGCACCGCATCCGCCTTTCTCGGTGGCCTTGGCACCGTCGACTCTTCCGCGCCTTTGACGGCCTTCGCCTCACCAATGCCGAGATCGCTGGTTTGACCAAGTGGGAGGGCACAAAGTGGGCCAAGGAGAAGTATGAGAAGGAGCAGGGGTACACCATTCGCGACACCACCGCCGATGGCTTTCCCGACTGGACCGATATCGAGCACTTGCCCCGGAACTCTCGCAGCCAATCCGCCGAGGTGGGATATGTCGGCCTTGACGACCTGGATAATGAGATGGACGTCGAGAGCGAGGATGAACTAGAGAGTGTGGGAGTCGAGCTGAATGAGCGCCTCCGAGATCGGGTCGCGAGACGTGAAGCCGGCGATACTTCTACTATTCTCGACGAGGAATGGGAGCAGTGGCTTAAGAACGCCATCGAGACGGGCGAGCTCAGTCTGCTGACAGAACAAATCTTCCGTGGGGCTGACTCGTCTACGATTGTTCCCGCCGCACTCTTCCCTCCTGGTCTGCTCAGCACTGCTCGGGCTGGTCACTGGGACGAGATCCCTGAATCCCTTCATCCCATGCTCCGCCGCACTCTCGAATCCGAGAACCCCAACCGGGCTACTGCTCTCCCCCCGGCCCGCGAGGCGTCGAGTACCCGTTCCCCAACGCCTGCAAGTTCCCTGCGGCGCCACTTCATGGATAATCCCCACCTGATCCGCATCCCCTGGACCCGCCGCACGCACTCGGATCTCCGTCTACCGGTAGGAGATGCGGGAACAGGCCAGCGTGCAGAGGCGTGATGCCTCTATTCGACTTTGTAATGAGTCAAGATATCAAAGAAAGAAAAAAAAAGCGTTGACCTTCGCAAAATTATACCCTTCTACGGCACCTCTTTTCTTTCAAGGGGCCGTATTTTTTTGACCAAAACTCTCGTCTACCTACCACACAGCCTCATTCCTTTTCTTACGACATCACATCGGAGCACGGAACCCGCACGGAGGAGGCTACAGTCTCAATGCAAGCATCGACCCCGTGTCACCCCTGCGCTCCACCGGGGCCAACAACTGCTACGACCAGCATCTGAGACAAGCAGCTTCATCTTTCGACGTTTTTCTTTTGTCATTTTTGTCATTTGCATTTGCAAATGCGGCCAGTGGTGTTTGGGCGATATGGGTCTCGATCTGGGAATGGGAATTACGGGAATTGCCGGGTTCAATGTTGATGGGCTTTGTTTATGCTGTGGTGATGATATTCCTCGGGGCGTTTTATTACACTTGCCTCGGGGGAACTCAAAGCTAGATTATTGAGGTAGGTGGATTTGGCAAAAACATAGCGACAATATTCTCCTTTTTTGCAAGGCTGCGTCTTTTCCTGTTTGTGGGTTCTCATGTGCTGGTCACTTTGACTCATAGACTCGGCTTTTTGATAGATGGCCGCCAATCGAAGTTGGATTTCGATTCATACTGGATGCCTGGCATGAACCTTGTGCTAGTGCTACATATGTGTAAATGTGTTTGATCATGCTCGTCTTGCTACTTACACGTTGTACCATGCAGCGTCACCGTTGGGTTATTGTCGTTGTTGACTTGGCCATAAGACAGCGCATCATAACACCACCGACAACACCTGGGTATAGCTAAAAGGACCACGTTTCGCTACTATACATGGACAACATGATATCAAGATCCTACGTTGCGTGGCACTTGGACATATACAGAAAGCGTGATCATGAAACTATCAATTCCTTGCAACGCCACCGTATACAAGGTGGATATGATGATGACTATAGTACAACCTCCCATGAAAACATCTCGAACCTTGAAACGCCTCGCTCGTAAACCCACCCTCAAATCGGACAATAAAACACGGGTCTCAAACAAATGCAGATCTAGTACCTATTCCCCGTGGCCTCTGGAGGAAGCTCGCGTGTTTATCAAGCGAACTGTGATCCTCCTTGGCTGAGCAGCCGATTGCAAGTCCTACCTCTCCGGCTCTAGATGGGACCACTCGGGAATGGCCTTGATCTGCTGCCACATGAATTTCTCGAGCTTGTTGGCCGACTTTGCGTACGGCGTGCTCTCGTTGTTGTATTTGCGGCAGTTGTCAAAGACGAGTTTTGCGTCCTTGATGAAGTCCTCGGGCGTGAGGTACTGGTCGGCTTCGAGCTTGCTCTCCATGGTGCTCAGGTCCATAGGCTCCTTGATCACGTCGTAGTAATCGGCAACATCGTCTCGGTTGACGGGAACCAGGAAGGGCCAAGCCGAGTTGTGGTTCTGCAGGTCGTTGAGAAGATGGAGGAGCTGGTTATAGTTGGGTCCGTGGCGGGGCTGACGGGCTAGCTCGTCCATATCTGGAGACCAGCCTGATGCTCGGATCGCGGGAATGTCGAGAGGGTTGATTTCGGTAATTCCATTTTTCCATTCCTTGGGGGGTGCGTGAACATTGTGTGATTTGGAGTAGGCGCGGATCTTGGCTTGGACGCATTCTTTCTGCTTAAGGAGCATGCGACCCATCTCGAGGTATCGAATCCGCGGCAGCATCGAACACTGCATGATGGTTCCACCCTCGTAATCCTTGATATAACCCATCCAGACCTTCTTGTCGAGAGTGATCTCCTTGGTGAAGCCCTGCTTCTTGAAGTATCCAATAGCATAGTTGTCGGCGTATGTGAGGAAGTGCATCACGTCGCTGGTAGCCTTGACGTAATCCTTGAGATGAGACATTAGGTGCGCGCCGTAGCCCTTAACTTGCTGATCAGAACTAATGGCGCAAAAGACAATCTCGGCGAAGCGGCGACCCTTGAATGGGCGGTACGTGATGCCACCAACAACTTCCAGAGGCTTCTTGACAATGGCGATGGACAGATGAGTGCGGTCGTAGACGAGTCGGGCGATGTAGTCCTTGGGCATCTTTGGGAGTTGCTTCTGGAAGATGCACTTGAGACCGGTGAGAATTATGAGGGATTCGCGCTCGTTGTCGTTGTTGACTACTCGGAATTCGATCTCGCCATTACGCTCTTCGATGACAGCCGGCTACGAGGCAGAGGTGTGATGAGTAATTTGCGCGTATTGACTACATATAGGAGACCTACCTTTTCTGGGAATGGGATAGGTTTGATGGCTGCCTTCTTGTCTGGAGGCTCGGCAGAGTCATCTTGCTTTATGCGCTTGGAGGGGGTAGGGGAGGTCGGGTCCTCCTCGGCCTTGCGCTTTCCGTCTAAATAGTAGCATGTCAGACATCTTTAGCTTATCGTGATCGCACTCTCAATGCGACTTACTCTCATCAGGCATGGCTGTGGCGGTTCAATCGCAATACTTGCAACCAAAGTGTGGTGTTAGAGGCGAGTATGATGGAGTTGGAGAGGCATCATGATGGCGGAGGATGGGCGCGTTTCAAAATGGCCCGTGCACTGCTTATGTCATTCTCGAGGCTTCCAAGCAGCCCAGCTGTCAGGGGAACTGGTGCGCTAAGCCTTTTTGGTCTATCGGCCACGATGCGCCATCGTAAGCTCGTGAAGCTTCCCCAGAGCCTCTCCTAACACACTGCAACTGCAGCTCAACTTCACCTACTGGCCATACCAATCCATTCAACGCAGCGCCAACAATTGCTCAACGTCCGCTCAGCGAACGCATATACCGACTTTGCCCTCTTCGCCACATCCTAGCCTATGGATTCCTCGCTGCATGAGGTCTGGCAAGCTGCTGCTACCAGTCCCTTCTTTCCTGCCGTGAACAAGGGAAGCCAGTTCTGGGTCGCCTTTCTGCTGCTTCTGCTCGGATTCGTCCTCACTGGTGTTTTCGCTCTGAGTAGGCATTTCTCGATTAATTCTGCTCTGTTCCATATCACTGACTGCTTGATAGACCGATCACTTCTCAACGTCCCTGTTCTGGGCATTCCAGCTTCTCTCGCCATCGCGTACGCCCCTGCTGACCCTCCATTGCCATATCGTCTTGCTGACTTTTGTAGATTCGGAGTTGTCTACATGTTCTGTGCTGTCGGAGTCTACGTCTGAGATACCCCAAAAGTCCCCGTTCGGTCGGTTTCGTGTACAATAGTTGGAGCATACAAGAGAGACGCCGCTGCGCGCGCCCGTTGCATTTCTGCCAGTTTTTGATTTTCTAATTCCTACACCTTTCCTTCAGTCCCAACAGCGGCTTCCAAGATCTCCAAAATGACAACCGAAGCCCAGCCCATCTTCCGCGCTGTTGCGACATCGACGAGGCCATTGTATCAGCTCCTAAAGTGCATCAACTTTGCACCTCGAGTTCACGTTCAGATCACAGACGAAGGTGTCCGTTTTTCGACCGATCATGCGCGAGTGATGCAAGGTGAATCGACCTGAGATTGCGCCCGTGGAACGGAACTGACAAGATGCAGGGGTTGCATTCCTCGACAAAGGTCTTTTCTCATCGTTTACCGCCAACGTTCCTTCACAGGAAGGCCCGGATCCTCCAGATCTACCAAGCTTTCAACTTTCTTTGAACTCTATTCTCGAGGTTCTCCAGATCTTTGGCGCCGTCGACGTGGCCACTCGCGCTCAGAAAGCTGAGCAGGACCCTTACCGCAGTAATCTGCGAAACTATCGCCCCGATGCGTTCAGCAACCAGACCCTCGGGATTTCAGGAACCTGCACCCTCTTGTACAATGAAGAAGGAGATCCGTTCAAGATCACGATCGAAGAGTCTGGAGTCAAGACTACGGCATCATTGACAACCTATCTGCCGGAAATTCCTGACGAAATTCCTTTTGATCGTAACGACCTCGCCTTCAAGATGATCATGCAGTCTCGAACACTCCTAGATTCACTCGCTGAGATCTCTCCCACGGCTCCTACGAAACTGACAATCACTGCCACAAAAACCACGCCTTTCCTCTCGCTGGCTGGTATAGGTGACCTCGGCAGCTCCGGCGTGGACTTTGCACGTGGAAGGGATCTCATTGAATCGCTGGGCATTCGAGAACGATGGTCGCAGTGTTACAAGTTTGACTTTATCAAGAATTCATCAGAGGCGATGCGGATCGCAACCAAGGTCAGCCTCAGAGGTGATGGACAAGGAGTACTAAGCTTGCAATTCATGGTCGAGATGGAGGGTGGCAAGCAGAGTTACTTGGACTTTCGGTTCATCCCGTTCATCCAGCATGATGAAGACGATGACGAAGAGAGCGCTGAGGAGGCAGGCTAGATGGGAGGACAAGCATGTTTCATGGTACATCTGACGTAGATTTGGAAGACAATGATCCTCGGGTAACCTCATGTTTCACCTAGATGATTTACCAACCCCGGGAGCCTGATACCTGAGCCCAAACTGTGACATTCGATCGGATGATTCACACATGATGGGCTTAATGCCTTGGCTAACAACACTACGATGCAATAGTCCGCTGCATTGCAAGATAGACTTTGCGCCCCAAGGGTCTCGAATAGCCTTGTCAGGGCAGCAGCTCACCCGTTAGTGCTCCGCCGACGAGAGTTTGCTGGCCTCGAAGGTCTCTTCTGACGCCATGGCTTTGCGATGGACTCCCTTGATCAGCCGCTGGAATTTGAACGGGAGGAATTTGAGACTTGCGAACACTGACGCTCACTCATCGGCCGGGGCGTCGTCGATTGGAATGAAGGAGCAATTCACTCTTTCATTGTGCTCTACGCCAAGAACAGGACAGGACAGGAACTGATTCAATCTGGGGTATTGAAAAAGGGGTCGAATCCCTCGACGATGGACTATACACCTCTGCCGCTCAAGAACGCAATCACTTCAATTCCGAGACTCAAAGGCGCTTGGCAGAGCAACTAAACATCAATCTCTTTATCCATTGTTCGACATGACCCAGTCCCGGGAGATCAAGATTGTCATCGCCTCAACCCACAACACACGTCCGTCCAGCAGGAGCTACCACAGAAGAATGACGTGGCCCGGCTGCCTCATGCTACCCGTCAAGTCATGGGCGACGAGCTTGTTTGGCAACAAAGATGCCCCGAGACAGTCCGACGAGGGCTTCGAGCCGTTGCTGGAGGAGAGAAGGGGTTTTGCGGTGAAGCGGGCGGCATCGTCACTGCTTCGGATGACGGCACCACGGCCGCCTAGAAAGCTCTACTCGGCCCTTTAAAGCCGTATGGGGCGGGGGCTGTGAATATTAGGGGACGCGCATACAAGGGCGGTGCCTCGAGGCACGATGATGGATGAGGACTCGTCTTTCAAGACGAGACGGCAAATACTTTACGCAACACAACAACGACAGTGAATGATTACGACACAAGGGAGGGAAGAAGAATTTGTTTGGACTCGATATATGGAACATACAGCATGCGATTTGGAAATATTTGGGACGACCTTGTTACAGGTTGGGGTATTGAGATGGATTCTGGAGATGAGGGCTCGGACAAGGCATATGAGAGCAGATACTTAATAAGGCACATGGTTTACTGTTACTTGCTTCACATTGATTGCAAATATGGGCTTGCAGTAATGAAATCAGATCATGCATCACTTTAACGGCCGTTCCTCACTTGGGCATGCGAACTACACAACTGGGCCGATGTCTTATACCCAACAATGCGGGTTGGGTATTACAAGGTTACTCTTGCTAATGCCTATTTACGGCATGGTATATACGAACAAGTTCGTATGAACACCTTAGAACCGAAATGTGTCAGAACTGCTGCAACTGGCCATGTTTGGAGCAAAGTAGCAACCCCTGCAGCCTGCGGTTGACCTGTCGCTTCATTCTGAAACAATGAATTTTATCTACACCGAATATACACGATAAAAAATGGTAATTCCCACCTACCAATGACCCATAGCCATTGCACTTAGGGGAAAGAACACATGGCTATAGTGTCCCTGGCAATATCTACCGAAGATATCAAGAAACTCGACCCTCAACAACCACCTCAACAGACCACGCACTCACCACGTGAAATACAACGTTTTCTAACCTATACAAGGACCAAGCCTGACTTTGAGCGAGACACCTAAAATTAGAATGTCTTCGTATCGACTGTCGAAGAGACATCCTTGAACGAGTCCCCGCCGACCCCGCGCGGGACGGACGCGGCCGCAGATTCCTACGCAGTTCTCGCGTGTTTTGGTCGAAACGGGTATGGGTGTTCAGGTGAGGATGGGTACCTTTGATAAAGTGCGTACAGCCCGAGGTAGAGGGGAGTAATATATTCATCTGCCGACATATGTTCAAGTGTTGCGTGCAGGGAGGAGGGGCTGTGATGTTCTTGGGTCCCGGGAAGATGGCGTGGTTTGCAATGAATCTTTATGCAAATGATGAAATGAGTGCAAGGAATAAAGAAGTCAGAACCATTCTAGCTTGCACTTTACTGGTAATTGGACGTCTTCTGCTGATTTGTCCAGCGTTGGTGACATACATATGTGTAAGTGCTAGCTGTGACATTGGTGAACTGGCAATGATACAAGGTCATGTCCATCTTTATATGGCGCTTACTGATAGGCCAATAGCTCAATATGAACATACTAGACGTCTCATATCTAAATTACTCCGTCAAGAATTCAGTGTCTGGTAGTGACATGCGCAGGATTTGTCCAGCGAGGTGCACAGTGTTGAGGACATCTAACACAGTATCACGCACTGCCACGTTCAACAGCTGACGCCCCATCCTTCTGACGATTCAACCTTGACATGAGGATCAGGATTGCATCTTGTACAACTTGAACACTTCAACTATGATTCCTTCCATGCGCAAACTCGGCATTATTCACTTCTTCCTTCGTGCGGCACAAGGATCAATCTTTCTTACACCAATGCGCCCTTTTGGACATGTCTGACGAGGACAGTATGAATTTGGTCTTACGGGCCTTTGCAGAGCCTTCTCGTCTCAGGTCATGGTGTTTGCTGCAGGAGACCGAATCCGAGCAACATGGATCGACCAAGTAACATGGATCGACTGCCGAGTCCTCGCTCTGGCCATCAGTGCGCGCGGGAGAGCCCAAGGCCAGCTCCAGGGCCGTCGGTAGATAACCGTCGCCAGGACCAGCCCGCTCGAAGCGACGGGTCATATATCGAATTGGTCCTTTGGGTAGCGCAACGGGCAAGGTTGGGAATTGGGTCACCCAGAACGGCTGGGACCTGAACGTCAGCCTCAGGGCTCTCGCAGCTGCAGTGTTCCGGTGGTGATGGTGGTGATACAGCCTGGCAGGACGCACCACGCGGCTGGCAGTTGGATCTTCCTCTTACGACCTCGAGATGCAGCCTGCCGTGTCTCATTGCTTTGCTCCTCTTGCCGAAGCCGGCCAGAAGACGCTACTGTCACGCTATAGACTGCCATGGCCTCGAGTCGTACCCGTACCCGGTGTCCAAGATTGCCTCCGGGTATCGACCCTATCCATGCTGGATCTTCTATCTTTGGGCCTCGAACATGAACCAACGACGTGCTGAACGGCTGGGCTGGGTGTGGAGCTCGAAACGTCGCACAAAGAATACGAAGGTCTGAGTAGATGGGCCTGAATAGCATCAGCCACATGGAGTCTGAGCCAATGGGCGCACTACCAAGAACCCGGGCATATGTGAGCATCAGTTTGCCTGCTTGCAGCTTGCGGTGGACATTGCCTTGCACACTCCACCCAACACAGCACAGCAGGACTGATCCCGGCGTGCATCTGGAATCTGGACCAACAACATGCCATGATGGGTCGCAAGCGGCATACAGTGGGCATCACGGCAACGGGGTAACAGAAGGTCGAGATGCAGAGAGACTACATGGTCGCACCGTATGCGTCACGAGGTATTTGATTTGCCCTGTCCTACGCCAGATCATCATGGTGATTCAAATTGCTTGCAGACGCAACTCGCTTTGGTTTGGCTTCCGTATCCGGGCCCGCTGAACTCTGTCGCCGTCTGATCAAGGCTTCGAATCCGGCGACTCGGAACTGAACTGCATGGAAGACGGGCCTTGTCGTGCTACAAACTCACTTCAACTCCCCCTCCCTTTTTACTCTCGCTTGCCTTACTTCAGGGCCATGTGAAACCTTTTCTCGGCCTCTTGTTCGTTTCATCTTCTTCAGGCGTCTGCGCTGTGCGCCAGACCATTCATCATGCTGAACCGTCCGGGTTTCTTGATACGACGGCTTATAACCCCCCAACGGTCGCAGCAGCCCAGGGAGAGGCAGCGCGAGGGCAACGGCAACGGCAACGACAATGACAATGGAAATGGAAATGACGACAACGATTTTACCGACTCGTGTGAGGAACTGAGTTCCTGCTGCGCCAAGAAGTCGACGCAAAGAAAGACGAGGACCACAAAGTCACGGCTGCCCATCCCCAAGAAGAAGCCTCCCGCGGCGGCGCCAATCACCATACAAAGGATACACAGCGTCCATCGCATCTCGCATCCAGTGCCTCCCCCCCCGGCTCACCGCAGTCAGTCCGTCTCGACAGTCTCCCTTCGCAGCTGTGAGGGACAGCGAGCTGCTGCCCTTGGCGCTCTCACGGGCAATGTTCCCGCAAATAGAAGGGCTGCATCCGGTCTTTGTCTGGCAGAGGCACAGCACGGCCGAGCCCACTCACATTCCTCACGGCATGGACCGTACGCGCAACCTCCTCGCTCCAGGAATGGGCGCCCCAGTCCTGCCAGTAGCGATGCACACCTCTACAGAGATTCGCCGAGGGTCCCAACGACTGTTTCTTTGTCTGACCATAGCGCTGATCGCAATGAGGTTGGGCCAACCGACAGCCTGACCTCGCGCAGCAGATAT
This sequence comes from Fusarium falciforme, assembly GCF_026873545.1. NCBI lineage: Eukaryota > Fungi > Ascomycota > Sordariomycetes > Hypocreales > Nectriaceae > Fusarium > Fusarium falciforme. Next base: position 5,734,554 of record NC_070544.1, on the reverse strand, counting down.
GGCAGTCAAAGCTCGGGCGAGTCATCAGACACTGTCGACCGCCTGATCCGCGAGACGGATGAAGCCTTCATAGCTGTTGGCTCCGCACTTCGAGATGCACGACATGCCTCGCAAGGTTCTGCGCTGCTGCACACGCCCCCATCACCGCCGTCACCACCATCACCACCTGGACTTCCTGCGCTTCACAAACACTCAAAGTCGATGCCTCTGCCGACGGGTTTCCCAAGGCATCCCAGATGGAGGGAGGAATCATCGTCGTCTCCGTCCCCACGGTCATCACCAGACAGACGGGCCTCAGTGAAGAAACCTCAAAGAAAGAAGAATCATCACCAACAAGGTGGACATCGTTTCTCGAAATCACCAATCCGAGCGCCACGATGGACCCTGTCGGAGAATGTGACAGACATTCTAACGGGCCAGCGTTTCAGGCGGATTGAGGCCGATGAGATGCTAACACCCGATCGTATTGAGGCGCTAAGAAGGAAGAGGGAAGAAGCGCAGCAATTGGACGAAGAACGCCTGAAACATCGATACTCGAGCGACTCGGTCCGCAGTATGGCATCAGATAACTCCGAGACAGACGTCGAACCATTCCATCTCGACGAACTGGCATCTCGGATTGGAGCGAGCGCTGTGGGGAACTCTGCGGCCTCTGCTCGGACAGCATCTCCCTCGCTGACCCCTGATTTGGATAGAGGAAACCAAAACTTTTCGAAACAAGAGGGGGCGATGGGGGGTGATGAGTCCATCAAGAGCGTCAAGGATAAAACGGAAGCTGTGGAAGCCCCAGTCACACCTCAACTACCACCAAAGAACCCTGCACGATTCGGAGTAGAGCCTTTACGAAAGCTCCCACCAATACCTGAAGTCATGGTAACGACGCCTGATAACACGCAGCTGGAGCCGTCGACGAGCCGACAAAGCCTTGACAAGACGGACCTCAAGGCAGAAGAGAATGACGAGTTCTTTTACCTCAAGAGCACGCCATTCACACTCACAAAACCTTCATTCCGTCATGGTCCCATCACATTTGCAAAGTCCGAGATGGTCAAAGGGATGAAGACAGTGGACGACACGCTAGACTGGACAGCTTTCCAGATGGCGATTCTAGGAGGAGCTGGAGACTTACTGCAGGACATGTCCAACGAAGAAGACATGAAGCAGGTCGAAGAGATCACGTCGTGGTTCGAATCGTTCGGGTTCGAGACGTACGGAACGCTGGTGCCCGAGGACGTACCGTCGATGCGGTCCTCGTCCCGCAGCACGGTATCGTCAACGCCGTCAACCATCGACACGGACATTGACCTGCCGATCCCGGTGGGTGCTGAGTTTCCTTCCGGGTTCTGGAACGCCCCGGCCCCCAGCGACGCCCTGGACATGGACAAGAAGGCTAAGTTCTTTAACAGCACAGGGCTAAAGCGATGGGTGGGCGAAGGTCGCCCCAAGCGCCCTTCGTCGCACAGCTCGGTGGAAAGCTTACCACCGAGCCCGATGATGCCGCTCGTGGTTCATATGGCCGATGGCGAAGACGATACTACTACCACGGAGACGGTACCGATGGGATATAATCTGGGGCACGACCTGGGCGACTTTTTGCGGTGGGAGGCGGAATATGTGTGTGCTTCTGGGTTTAGCACGTCACCTTGAGGGTTTGACTTGCGTCCATTCTTTTGGTTTTGGTCACTTATTATTGATACCTTTGTGTCCTTTTTGTTGGAGGAGGGTTGACGTCTGCATGAGATGAATCTACGGATACCTAACGCATAGGAGGCGCTTGAAAGCATTTGAAGCAAGGAAGGAAGAGGAGGAAGGGACATGAGACCTTATGGCCAGACATGTTGATACGATATATAATGCAGATAGACGAATGAAAAGAAGACGACGTTTGATGATGACGTTGTTTCTAGACATGTCATGATGAACTTCAGTGATGTTTGGTGGTGAGGTACGTACTTCAAACTGTGGGGAAGAGGACGGCCCCACTTCTTGTTTATCGATCTCAGCTTCACAACCACCTTGCATCCATCCCGTCCCATCTTACACTCACTCACTCACTCACTCACATCCATCCCATCAGTATCGACAACTTGAAATAAACAGAAGCAACCACTATTCTTTTTCAACATCAGGCCATAAAAGAAGATTCAACACGAGTACCCATCTAAAACACACGTTTCATCACAAACTCTATCCCAAAGAACATATACCCCTTTGTTTCTATTCCCAGAAACACACAAAGATGCTCCGCCGCCCAGCGACAACACTCACCATCACATCCGAAGACGTAGCCGCCTACGAGGACCGGCGCGCAAGAGAAGCCCTCGTCGCGGCGCAGCAGGCTAGAAGGGCTGCCGCGGTGGCTGCCGCTCAAGCTCAGGCACAGCAACAGCAGCAGGAGGCGGATATGGAGGGCGTGGATCGCGTCTTGCAGGAGAGAGAGAGGGAGGGCGAGATTAGGAGGGCGAGGGATGAGAGAATTGGTGTTGGCAGGAGGAGATGATTTCTCTGGAAAGATGGATTGTTGCCTTGAGGATGGCGAAAGGTATGGGCTCAAGTTGTTCTTTAGATACTCTACTTTCATTCACTCTTGTTAACACATTTCAGGAGTAGCAACACCATCCGATGAACCCAAGTCATGACTTTTTAATTATTCTCTATTGATTAAATGTACATATAAAAAAAGCAGCTCGGCGTGAGCGACATGTCGGCCGTCAAAAACAACAGCTCTACCCAACCCCCCTTCCTTTCCCCCTCTTTTTTTTTTCTTTCTCCCCAGTACGAGAAATGTCTGCGATTACTTACATGCCAAGACGAGGACAAAGAACACGCCCTTTTTCCAATGCAACCCAACGAAAAAAAACATAATGATCCTAATACACGTGTGCGAATGCAATGCATGACCACTTAGTTGAGATAAACCCAGAACAACACCGCCATCCATGCCACACGCCATGTCGTCGTCCACAGCTCGCGTCCAACCACGCTGAGAGCCTTTCTACCACCAACACGCTTCTCCTGGGTCCCCGTGTCAAAGAGACTGGTGTCAAGATGGATCCGCGGCCCGCCGTCGGCTCCCCATCCCCAACGCTTGGCATTCCGGCCTCCGCCCGCTCCGCGCCGCGCTTGCCACCGGGGCGAGGCTGAAGGCGCGGGAGACTTGCTCCGGGCGTTGCGTGGTGCTGCGGCGGAGAGCCGCGAGGGGAGATGGTGCGCCGACGTGCCTGACGACGATGTTGTGCGCGAAGGAAAGGCCTCAGGAGGATCCATCTTGTCCTTATACAGAGGTAGGACGGTTGAGGCGGATTGCTTCTCAGGCTCAAGGGCGAAAGGTGTGAGTGAGAGTGCGGGAACGAGGAATGCCCGAACGGTGAGGAGGACGAGGGTGACGACAAGAAAGACGATATACTCCATATAGGTATGGAACTGGTTGGGCAAAAGACATAGGTGCGTCTGAATCGTCTGTTCTGGCGCTCCTGGAAGAGGCTTGCCCTTGGCATCAACCGGGTTATACAAGCTAACCATGAGGAAACCCGGCGTGGGCACGCCCATGGCCATGCTCATACTCTTGACCGTGATTTCGCGAACGTTCTCCTTCGCATCTGAATGCACCACTTCACAGTAGTCGTGGTCGTCTCCAGAAAAGACGTGCTTGACGTTGCCGATGCTCTTCACCAACTTGACCGAATCAGCCTCGTTGAGCACATTCTGGTACTGGTATCCTCCCACGACGCTGATAGCATTCGGTTCGTCAGGGATCACAGGCCCCTTTTGCCCCTTAGGAGGCTTCGCTGGCGGCCAATGCTCGCGCTTCGGCCCGCAAGGGGTACCGGGCGCACGATACAATGGGACGTGAGTAAGAAGAATCGTAGGAAAGTCGGGTCCCTGAGAAGCCGCCTCAGCATCAGTAGCACGACCCCAGGTAGGATTCGACTTGTCCAGCTCCTCGACATCATGCGGGTAATGCAGTCCTCCCTCAAGATCATGCCAATGGCGCAACTCCTCCTCCACAGCCTTCCGCTTCGTGACCTTGACACCCTCCAGAAATTCGTTAACGGGGCCGTAAATCGGGCGCAGGTCATGTTGGTTCTTGTACTCGGAGGTGTCTGCGCTCAGAGAAACCGAATCGACCGACACGATAGTGTGGTTTCCGATAACATCCACGCGATTCACATCGCCAAAGAATGCGCTGAAGCGATCCCGCACTGGAACCTGAACCTGAGCGCCAAAACCCAAGTCATGATTACCTGGAAGACTGGCCACAAGCTTTCGCCCACGCTGCCAGGATCCAGGCACCTCGCCGCCCTTGTTCCAGCTGTCGAGGAAAATATCCCCGAACCGCTCATACTCTTGCAGCCAAAAGTCGTCTCCGTATTTGTTATGCCATGTCTGGACCCATTTCTTCTCGTCCTTGGAACGTCCCCGTCCCCATTTCGGATCGACAAAGTTGCCCTTACTCGTCTTCCACTCGCGGCCGCCGTCGAATAGATCGCCGAGGAAGAATACGCTGTCAGGGTGCAGCCGATGCTGCATCGCGCCATAGCCGCGCTTGAGGTAGTTGTCGGTTATGAGCACCGTCAGGGGGTTTAGAGGCCATGGTCGGCCAGGGTAGGAATGCGGATCGATAAGTTGAGGATCGGCAACGAAGACGAGGTGGTGTGGTTTCGCATCTTTCGGCTGTAGTGCTGTTAGTCGACCTTTCCTTGAGCTCGAATCGCACATTTCTCGTCGCGGATGACCTCCTTGGGTGTAAACCTACCCATTTCTCCCAATGATCCCAATCGCAGTTAGCGACCTTCCCATCAAACACCCACCTCTCCCCATAGAGCAGCACAAAGACCCAAAACACGACCAGCAAATGCGGGAAGCTTAGCAGCCGGCGAGACGTGAGGTTGCGACGCACCTGGTGCGCTACCCTCCTGCCCGCCGCGATGGCCATCCTCCGCCACGGACCGACGGCCCACCGGCCTACCTGGTGGCCTACCTGCTTTGCATTGAACCAGAGCACCTCGGCTACCGACAGGTCGTTGAAGTTGATCTTGGGGCTGGGGCGATACTGGTAGTGGCGACCCGACATGATGGCGCCATGCCCTTGCGCTGGCAGAGCGGCTCCTCCTCAAGCTTGTGCCTGTATTCGTGTTCTAAGTCCGTACGTATATCGTGTGTTCAAACGTCGTGGTTTGTAGAATGTCGCAGGCTGTCGTCTCGGCCCAGTGATCGACGATCCGGGGAACAAGAGCCCCTTGAAGCAACAGCACAGCGGTATTCTCGTCAAAGAGTATCTCGTCTCGCGGTTTTCGCACACAATTCGAAAATCGCCGTGGTCGTCGCAAATGTCGCGCGTATTGTGATTCAAAACCGTGTTTTGTAAAAGAATGTCAATAGGAAAAGTTTGTTTTCAAAGACAGTTTTTGTCGCCTGTTGTCAAGTTGGAAGCAAGGAAGGAAGCTCCTCAGTCGCAGCAGCCACTCAAAGCTGGCGGGCCACGGCGGTCAAAAGTGGATTTGTTGTTCCTTCCTTGAGCTTTGCTGCGCCGCGTGACGAGCCCTGATTGGTCAAACTTTGTCTCCGGCCGCGGCTGCGAATTTCCAGGGCATGGCGCGCCTCTCGGGGGGCTTGATTAGCGCTGCGACCCCGCTATCCAGGGGTGCCTAGCGCCCAAAACTGCACGTCTTTAGGGGCACGAGCGATGGAACAGGAACTCGGCCGATGATCTCAAGAAACAAGAGAGACCGCTCATGTTCGTATTCATATGCATACGAGAATGCAATTAAATCCAAGCCAAAACTTTATAGCCCTTTTTTCCCAATGCCAATCATCTGCTATGATGCTACAAAATGCTCATGCATATGATGCCTCAAGTCCTAAACTCCGTCCAAATGCCATCCAAATATGAGGCATGGAAGCCAATGTATATGCGAATGCACATAAAGAAATTAAAAGTCAAAACAATCCTGGTCAGACTACCTTCGACGATAGTCATCATCATAGTCATCGCCCTCATCACTATAGTCATCGTCTTCCGGCGGAGGAGGAGGCTCCTTCTTCTCCTTCTTCCGGAAACTCAACAGCCTCTTGAAACCGCTTGGCTGTGCTGGCGCCGGCGCCGGCTCCGCTTCTGGCTCCAGCTCTGGCTCTGCGGCTTGTCCTCCTTCATCATCATCATCGGCGTTATAGTCGTAAAATAGCTTCGGCACCAGCAGTCGGTACGTCTTGGTGATGCCCGCCGGATCCTTGGGGTTGATCTCGACATTCAGGCAAATGTCCAAGCCGCCCTCCAGGTCAACGGCATACTTATCTGCCTCCTTCATCTGCTTTGTGGATAGGCCTGTTGGCGTCCTGTAGAAAGGACGGGTTGGAGGCAAGGTGCTCACATCGTTGCGGGAGTGTGACATGGCCCTCGATCCAATGGTCTGCGTGCGGCGAGGTTGAGCCATGAAGTAGGAGTCGTCGCCGTCCGAATACTCGTCGTAGGCTGCTCCACCTCGGATACCTGAAGGACGCGTTCGTTGAGGAGACTCATCCCAATACTGCTCGTCGTCGTCGTATCTATCATCGTCTCCCCAAGTACCGTTGATGCCGCCATCATCAGCAGCGCGACGCTGACTAGGCCGTCGACCAAAGCTAAAGAAGCCTGCCTTCTTGGGCTCGGCTGGACCGCCGCCAACAGACATAGACCTCGTGAGCTTGGCCTTGGGAGGTCGCTCTGAGTTGGTTGAGTTGCGGCGTGATAGACTGCGGAACAGGCCACCGCCACCTCCTCGCGTAACTGGAGGCCGGGATCCGCGGACCGAATCTCTTGACACCTCTGGTGGTGTATCCGTCGACTTACTCCTGGACAAGGACAGTCTCCGGAACAGACCGCCTCCCTGGGGCTTGGCTGGTGGGGGGCTCGGGGTCCTCTCAGGCGACAGAGGCGGTGTCGGGGGTGGTGTGCTTCCTGGTGCCCATTCGCGAATTGAACACCAGTTTCGGTGGGGGAGGAGGTGCTTGTTGTTTCTCGGCTTTCCATCCACTCCTTGTTGGAAGATGGGAATCATATCCTCATCGGTCTGCTTGTCAAAGTGGTGCACCTTGTTCCTCTTGTTCAGCACATCGGCCAGCATGTCAGGCGGCGGTGTGTTGGCAATGGCCGAGGAGATGATGTTGGGCATGTATCGAGGGTCCTTGTGCTTGGCAAGTCCCAGCTTGGGGTTGGAGTAGAACTGTCCAACAGCTGCAAGATGGACGTCGCCGCTCAGAATGGTGACACGGAGCGACTTGTCAATGGCGAGATCTTGTAAGTCTTCGATAACAACGCTTCGCTCCTGCTTGTGGTTCTTGGCGGTCCAGTGGTCGTTCAAATCATCCAGAACCTCGACTCCTCCGTCAATGTTGTTCAGAGCCTTTCCAAACATGCCAGTCCGTCCAAGGGCCTTGACAGGGTCCATAAGCCTCGAGGTCAAACTATTGTCTTATTAGTATCAGGTATTCAGCGCCATCACAGGCAACTTACATGTTCTCGAGCCAAACCAATCTGGGATACGCAATGGGGATGCCCAGGAGCACCAGCAGATGCTCAACCTGTCCACGCCGCACTTCGGCATAGAGACGATTCATGATCTTCTCCCATGTCTGATCCGAGATAACGTCATGCTCTGTCCTTTCCATTCGGCAGTCCACAGCCAGCAGAGCCACTCTTGAGCCCACGGACATGAACAGACTGCGGCCGAGCTCGCCAATAAAGGGACCGGGCTCAGAACCAAGGATCCAGCTCGGCTCAGAGCTCTCTGTCTCATCCATGATGGACTGGTGCTGGAACAGCATGTAGTACTTGAAAGCAACCGCTCCCAGACCACTAAAGACGGGCGACTTCATGTCATGATGAGGATAGGAGCCATATCCATCAAAAATGTCATGGTCGTCGTACATGTTGACCATTGGGATCTGCGAGTTGGCAAGGCCAAACAGTCCCTGGGAGAACCACATGCAGTAACGCTCCAGGTAAAACTTCTCCATCTCATCTTGCATCTCAGACGTGAAGGCAGTAGTGTGCTTGTGAACTGGGTTCTTGATGCTGAGCCACTCCTTGAAGAGTTCACATTCGTCGGCGACACAATCGTTATAGATCTGGTCACCACCGCCAATCATGAGATGGAACGGCCGCGTCTGGTGGTTGTTCAACACGTCGCGCCACATAGGGTCAGGGCCGCTCAGCTCATCAGGCTTCACACTGAGGCTGAAGCCGTTGCAGCTGTAGAACATCATGTTCATGGTCTCGCCCGCTGCAGGAACCCAGAAGCCTGTGGCAGGTCCACGGTTGATGCGGTAAGCGATCCGTTGCTGCTTCTCGCGCAGCTCAACCTCAATGTTGAACCGCCAGAAGGTGTATCCCCGTTCGGCATGAAGTCGGAATCCTCTGACATCCTTGTACTTTTGAACCTTCTCGCCGTCGATACCCACGCGCTTTCTACGGCTAGCAAAGGACCCAGGAAGATCCTTGGCGCCATCAGGGGGGAGCACGTCAGGGGGGCTACGGCTCTGCTCGAAGAGGCCCTCATCAGTCTCGTCACGAGACAGATCCTTTGCTTCCTCAAGATGCTCCACGGGGCGCACGTAGAGGGTTTCTCCTCTACGGCCCACCTTGGGGTGGCCAGCAATGGGATCGACGTATTCAGGGGACAGATCACCCTTGACACGATGAGGAGGAGGGGGCAGCAGCTCAATGTCTTGGACAAAGAGTCGAAGCGTAGGCGCAATCTCATAGGAAGAGTCGGCATCTTCTGTGACAATCATGACACTGCCTCGCCACATCTCGCGTTCTGAGAGAGGGCCACCCCTCTGGGACCTGTTGGGGGTCTTTTCCCGTCGAATGCCGCAGTATCTCAACAGCGGTCCACACTTGAGGAACAACGGGGGCTTGAATCGAGTAGGAGCTAAGACAGAGTCAGTATTGTTCAGTGGCCGGAAGTAAGTGAAGTTACCATTCTCGTCATATTCGCCATCAAAGGCCTCAGCCTTTCGTGGCCGAGCAGCATAACCGTGACTCTTAGTCCGGTTATCCTGCTCCCACCAGGCCTTGTTCACATCTGGCTCAGAAACATGGGCGACATCCTTGATTTCCAGGAGCGGCCCAGCGAGACTGCCGACGGTGCCCTTCTTCCACTCATCGAGCCATTGAGGTGGCAGATACAGGCCATCACCAGGGGCCATCTCCTCGCGAGGCTTGAAGATCATGTTTGAGATCTTGTGAGAATGTGAATCATCGTCTGAGTAGTCGCTATCAACCCTCTCATGCTTTCTGCGTGCGGCCGCCTGGTTCTCGGCGTGAGCACCATCATCCACCTCCTTCTTGCTAACGGTCTTGCTACGAGTAGGCGGTGGGGCGTATTCCTCGTCAGATGCGTACTCGGCCCTTGGGATGGGTTCAGTAACACGTCTCCTGATGCGCTGGTCATCGCCGGGCATGGGAATGTGATGGCGGTCTGGTCTGACGTCCATAGAAGGCCTCCGTGCCTCGGGTGGGTTAGGAGGGAGGTCCTTATCCCGTCTATACCGGCTAGTGGGCTGTCGGGTCACTGGAACAATGTCTTCTGGTTCATAGTAGCCATCTTCGTCATCATGGGCTGGGGGTTGGTGCTTCGAGACGGGGGCTACTACAGGAGCAGCATGCGCTTCAGATGCCACCCTGCGATGGTAGCTGTGATCTGCTGGAGGCTGCTTCTTTAGTTTGTTGCTGCCGCTTCTTGTCAAAGAGAATCCCCCACTTGAGGCAGGGGGTTGCGCCGCCTCTGGGAGAGCAACATGGTCTCGTGCAGCTCGTTCTCGGAAGCTGAGGTTGCGCTTAGGAATACCGGAATCCAATTTCGCGTGCCTAGGTGCTGGGTGAACTTCCTCGGGTTCCAGTAGTGCGCCGGAACTATAATGTTGCGCCTCCTCTGGTGGGTGTTGTGTAAGAGGGCCTCGATGACGACTCGAGCTCTCCTTCTGAACGGGAACTTCGGGAGGCGGCTCGCGGTACGTCTCTCTGGGTGCTTCCCTTGGGGCTTCTTGTGGAATTTCCCTGGAATAGTCTCTTGGGGCGTCGCGGGGGATGTCTCTGGGTGTCTCTCTAGGTGCCTCTCTGTGAATTTCTCTGGGCACTTCTCTGGATACCTCTCTGTGCGCTGGGCGTTGCGCCACGGCAATTGGAGCCGCAGCCGCTGAGGGACGCCTCTCACCGTAGGCTACAGATGGTTTTCGTTCATGGGTCCGTGGTTGCTGGCCGGCGGGCTGCTTTCCGGCCCTCAATGCCTGTCTTTCTCTGGCTCGTCGTTCGGCGGCTTCTACTCGGGCGCGTTTTTCCTCCTTGGTGATGCTGTCGAGCGTCAGCTCAAGCCTTTGGAGGGGCGATCGGTCGTCTGCGAGGTACTTTTTGTGACGTCCTGAGCTACCGCCAGTGGTTGCCCTCCTGGATATCTGGTCGTATGCGCTGGCGCTGGAGTCCCGCCTTGCGAGGTCTGCTTGCGCTCGGTCAGATTGCTGGTATTCTCGGGCCCTCTGAGAGGACTTTTGGTAGTCGTCGTTGTCCATGTCGTCAGGCTGCAGGGACACGCTGCCGTACGGTTGTGGTGGTGCTGGTGCGCCTGCTGCGGTGTAGGTATAAGGAAGACCTCCGTTGCCGTAGGGGTGCCGATAGCTCACGGGAGGACCGCGAGGAACCTCTGGGGCAGCTGGGAGGATGGGCGACAAGTCACCGTCTTCGTCTTCCTCGTCTTGTTGGCGGCTTGGGCGGCGAGGTCTTCTGCTATCGGAAGGCTCTCCAGGTCCTTGTCGGTAGGAAGGCGGTCTGGGTGCTAGTCCTTGAGGCGCAAAGCTTGCAGCAGAGGGCGAGTCGTGTGGACTAAAGGTAGATTCGGAGGGAGCCTCGGTGTTCTGGGTCTGTATAGAAGCACGATTTGATCTGCGAACTGGGGGAACGTCGAAAGAAGATCTGCGGTCAGCATTATAGGTGTAGTCGTCCGACTCAGACCTGCGGCGTGCGTGGCCGGCCTGGGCGACCTTTGGGCCGGGCAGTTGGCCCCAGTATGGCGTCGACATTGAGGCTGACTACTGGGTATCGAGAGCAGGGCTAGCAGCTTGATTGGACGGCGCGTGAGAGACAAGAGGCAGAAAAAAAAAGATTGGATGGAGAGAAGATGGCGGCGTCGGCTCGCGCGTGCGCACAGTCGGAGGCGGGTAACTAGGCTTGAGGCCTGGTTCTGGTCCCGTCTGCTTGTGGGAGCGAAGCTTGGTGGTTTAGGCGCTAGCTTGGACGGACGGATACTGGAGGCAGTCGAGAGATGGACTCTGTCGTGGATGGAGTTTGACTGGACAGCGGGGCGCGGCGTCTAGGGCTCATGCGAGCTGCCGGGCTAACTAGCCAATGCCTTGCAGGTTCTGGCGGCGTTGGCGGAGGCGATGGATCCGACTGACCGAGGGAATGAAAGAATTTTTCCTGGCGTCTCAGGATGATGAGTCGGGGAGAGAAAAGGACGAGGTTGACGAGGGAAGGGAAGAGGTCCATGTATCGAAGCTAGGCCGTTCCATGGGCCGACAGCTGGTTCACACCAACCAGGAACTGCCTGGGAACCGCCCCAAGCCCAAGCTACAGGGGTCATTCTGCCGCCGAGGAGCTGCTACGGGGACCTGTTCACACCCTGCAAGAGGCCCTGGTTCATCATGGGCTTTTTTCCCAGCCTCGAGGTCATGGATTGCTCGGCTGTCGCAAACCCTCGGCGTTTCCTCCTACAAATGTATACACTTTACACCGAGTACGTAGCATCAGAGAGATCAGCCAAGGAACCATGGGCACTAGCATGGGTCTCAAACTCGCCTGGCTAGAAGCAATTTTTCTTTTCCTTGGATTTCAGGCTGGGGATCGCTGGGCTGACCAGGCTGTGCTGAGAATCAAGCAGGCTGGGGGCGGGGCGGCGTCACCATCTTCTAGCTACGCTCCGGGACCCAAAAATGCGGGTGGCTGGCACGCGGAGCCACGGAACGGGCCCGGGTCCAGTTCAGGCAAGACATGGGCACGACGGGAGGCGGGAGGCTGCAAGGAACGGATAGCGACTGCAACAATGTCACGACGAATGGACTTGAGGCCAATTCATTCTCGATTGTACGGATACGGTGTAGCAGGGCAAATCTGGAAACAATGGGGATGCGACCTCATGCTGCATGCCCTCATGTACGACAGTTACAGCTGAGCCAATGTTTGGCAGCTGATATTCCCGATCAAGTCCCCTAATGCATCCAGACCGTTGGCGCGCGCGGACGGGATGGCCCGGCCGAACTCTGTCTTGACTGACATCCGTCCATTCACACATTCACTCAGCATCCATTCACTTGACACTGCAACAGTGACAACGTGTCAAGAGGCCAGGCGAGGACAGAAAAAGGCAATTCTTCAATTGCCGAACCTTGCTTGTCATTTAATTACTCCGTTGCACAAATTACAAAGGGTCGGGCTGACATCATGCCCAACCACCTCTATTGAAAAAGCCACTGAGCCATCACTGCATGCGGTCACCCGTGGCCGTCAACGGCTTGTTTGATTGATGGTCCGTTTTGACTCCTGCCGCAGGGCACAGCTCGTATTGCGCAGTCGCCGATAAACTTTCTGTTAAGACGACGCCCATGCCCACCCCGTCAACTCAATCAAGGCTTGGGCGCAGTAGCAGCATACTGAGCCTTCGCGGTCTTGATGGCTTCTTCTAGGCGCTCATTCTGGTCGTCCGAGCAGTTGTCGAGCCTGCTGTTGAGTTCGTCCTGAAACTTGGTCATCTCCTCCTCGTAGGCGCCAATGGCATTGCCAATCGATGGGGTGAGGGGGAATTGGCTAATGCGCTCGGCCTGGTCACCGAGCCGCATGATGAGGCTCCCCTGCGTGTATCTCGTCTAGAAAACGTTAGGTTCACCACGACGGAAGTTTTCAGATATATACTCTGTGCAGTGACCGGCAAATCTCTTTTTGTTCATCCTCGCTAAAGTCTCCCGCTTCGGCATCCACGTTTGCCTTGTTAATCTCAGAGATACCTTGGTACAGTTTGAAAGTCGCGGCAAATAGGTCCTGTTGCCTCTTAGCGATAACTTCTTGATTCATGGGCCGAGTTCAACACGCATGAACGCTAGAGGCGTCGTATCCAAGGACCGGCATACGGTCAATGGCAGTCCTAAGATCGTCTGAAAGTGATGAGATCTCGTCAAAGTCGTCGAATGTCTTCTCCGGAGACGGCGCCACAGAAATGGTTGACGCCCCGAGGGCCGCAACGAGGAGAGCGAGCTTTGTGATGCACATTTTGTCGAATGGATAATACTTGGTGATGTCGAGTTGAATAGGTTGATGAAGTCGGAATACTACGATGTCGACGTCGCCTTTTATAACAGAGTTCATGGCATTGAAGCTCGTATATCGATCCAGCGGGAGATGGACGCTCGATTCACTGGATATGTCTCTTATTCAGATTCCTGTGTCTTCGATCTTAGCCAAAGGACCGAATTCTTCGATGCTGCCATTTCGCACTCTGGGGCAGGTACAGGATCCGCAGCGGGAAGGACGTTGGCCTCATGACGCCCTGGTGGCGATGAAGCCGCTCCCTTGCACACGATGACGGCTAGAGAGCGAGCCTGCCTTAATTGAAGTCAGTGTATCAGTAAAAAATGGCATAGCTATTGCTCAACGCTTCTGACGGTTAAAGTGTCCGACGTTACAAACCTATTCTAAAGACGCAACTCTGTCACTTGTGTAAACCCCAGCATCCATCCTACCACGGGTGAACAAGGTTCAACAACACCCATGACGAATCTTGTAAAACAACTGCCGCAAACATCCACTCTCTCCATCGAGTTGAGTAATCGTCAAAGAAACCCATCGTCTATATCCGTGTAGTCACATATCGATCAGGGTCCTTCACTGCCACGATGACGGAACAAAATCCCCGCCTGTACTGCGGAAACTTGACGGAACAAGGGCAAGAATGAGCTGAGCGGGGGATCCGAGACACGCGCCTCGACGTGATGAATCTGCGACATCAAATCCACTGTAACTGAGAACTTCCCCCCTCCACATCTGACTGGACCCCCACGATGGGAGAGTAGCATCAGCAGGCATGCAGCCGTCGAGGGACGATCCGCATCCTCTCCACGAAACACGGGATGAGTGAGGGGCAGTGGAATTGTCCCTTGTCTCCTCTTCTTGACTCGGATCTCGTCAAAAGTTGCAAGAATTGGAGCTGTCAAGTATGCCGAACCGGTACTGCGGGTTGTGGGCATGTAGATGCCTCGCAAGTGTTGTTTGCCAAGTACACACAGAGTCGATTGTCTGCTGGGCATTGAGGTGAGTGAGAGCAGCTGGTGTTAATCTGCGTCAGTCAGGTAGCCACCGCTCGACAACCTGCAGAAATGAGGGGAAGTCGAAGCAACCAACAGCTCGTACATGTCGTCGTCTTAACGCCGGTGTTAGTAATATCTTATCAGATCCTACTGAACTTCTCCACCTATGCAGGAATCACACCCAACGGCAGTTACGATTATCTCAATGGACGTGAGCTCCTGCCATATGCCGGTTGACAGCCACCTCAAAGGCACGCCACGTGAAGTACCTCCTTCACACTCCAGATATCATCACAGTCTTCTAACAGCCACAAAAAGAAATCACAAAAAATGTATGAAAGCCAAAAAGAAAGCTGATGGGCACTGGGAGGTTGCTCCCGCCAGGGCTTGAACCTGAGACCTTCGCATCACCGATATTACAGTGTAAACTGAAGTATTAGTACGACGCTCTAACCAACTGAGCTACGGAAGCCGATCAGCTGGGGCGAACCTGATGTTTCGCCGTTGTTTTTCCGCTTCCAGGAATGAGACTATACAGGTGCGACTTCCGAACATGGAAGAACTTGACCCAAGGTTTTCCTGAGATCCCAGGTGTCATGAGCATGGGCGCCAACCCCCATGCTCACCCGGTGTGCATTTCTTTAGATCTTCGTGGGTGGCCTCAACTGCCTAGCTCGCATGACCTCGTTCCAACCACGAAAAAATATCCATGTTGATGCAGGTTGGGAAACATCGGCCCATCATTTTGATGCGGTATCCGCTTAAAACCATTCTATTCATGATACCCAAACTCCATTAATCCGCCGATTCCGATCTATCCATAAGAAAATAAACATGCAACCCCCCACGCTCAGTACCAGGACCCCACGTTCCATCAAGTTTTGGTCGGGTCTGGTTCTACTATGCTCGGCCGTGGGTAGAGCCAGGACCGGGTGCCCTCCCATACTCGATGTCCCGAAGGGGTCAGGGAAACCCACAGACAGAGCAACACGAGCAACATGATGACAATGGCTGCACCCCGAGGCATGCAGACTTGTTCCCTCAGACGGCGGATATACTCGGGGAGACTCACGAATACCCTTTTCTCGTCTGAGTCTAGCTGCAGTCCCTCGTAGTATACCACGTGGGCTTGCAATATCTTGCAGGACGTCGTGCCTGGTGTCCCGATGGATTTTGAGACGTCCTTGTCCCGAGTAATTTCTGGCGTGACCGAGATTTTGACACGAGCCCTCGACATCACCCGCTGGCTGTCTGGTCTCCGCCTCCGAAGTCGCTCTTGATGCCGCTGCGCCGCCGCCTTGGAAGATATGTAAGCCTCCTGGCAGAGATTTATTTGGCTCAAACTGAATGGCTCTCCTGGCTGGACCCAGTTGAACGAAAAGATCGCTGGTGCCATGCTTATGTGTACATTGATCCACCCCGCGTAAGCAATCACGTCGTGGAGGGCCTGGTACAGCTCGCGAACGGGAGTCGGTTGATGGCCTTGGAACTCTGCGGCGTAGGCATAAGCCGGTAGCAGGAGAGCCAAGGTTTGGGCGCAGAGTTCGTCAACCCTATTCCAAAAGCAAGGAGGAATCTGTCCTATAAGATACATCCTGTTCATGTGAGCTCGGAGCTTCGTACGTTTGAATCCTATGGCTGATGTCAGCTTGGTGTTCTCTGAATGTGGTGTCACTGTCACGCAACACACCTTCTGCATCGCTGAGCGCAGTATCGAACGAGTCCAGCAACTTCTCATGCTCCGAATCGGCGCCAAAAAGCAAACACGACAAAACATTGGTCTCGAGAACCTTGAAAATGATGGCTGTGAGAAGGCATGTCCGCTCCGCCTTGTCAGTAAGTAACCTCCCCCACCTCCCAGCCCGTACATCAGGATGTGCAACAAGTTGGATGTATTGGAGAAACTCGTTCGGGTACTCTCTCAACCATGGGGACACTTTGGGTGCCTGGGCATTGTCCCTCAGACAAAATACCCTGTGGACGAGGGAGTAAACATTCTTTAAGAGTGTGTTGAAGTGGCTCTCATAGAACTCGTCTGGCAAGTCTTGACCAACGAGACTGAAATCGAGGGCAAGACGGCTAGGAGAAAACGACCTGAGCTCCTTCATCTCGGGGTGTACAATAATGACAGTCCAATGAATATCCTATTCCGAATTTGATTGCTCAGATGCGATGTTTGTGATGATAATTGGCGAAGCATATGACGGGTATAAGTGACGATTGGACAAATGGGCTTAGACAAAATGAGTGACAGAAGATGATCGCATTGGCGTCATGAGTTTATCGAAACGAGGAAGATCTGAAAGATGAAGATGTTGTTGATCTCTGAGGGAGAGCCGCGAGAAAGGTGAAGCCAGAGCTTATCATCAAGAGCGAGCTGCTTCGGTTCTTGCTCTTGGGGGTCGTCTCCTTTGTCTTGGAGACATCCTTCTCAAAGGAACTGTTGGTTCGAGTATCAGGCTCCATGGCGGCGGCGAGGTTGGACAAGTAGAATAAAGAAGCAGTTGTGGCAGCAATTCTAGGCAAGGGGATCAAAGAAGCTCGAGGTGGTGTGGTGAGTGCTGGGCTTCTCTTCTTTGTCCATGGGCGATGGCAGTCTATTATAAGTGCGCCATGTGCTTGCTACGTAGTATGGAGTCCAACTCCAGATGAAGTGAAGACCCGGCATGCCAATCCTGGTCAGCATGCTGATCGTGCAGGTCTCGGAAGATGGTCCCTGAGGGGCTCAATCAAAGACACAAAGGGCTGTGAGGGTGGGATGGAATGGAGTTTGAGACGCGTCGACATTCCAGAAAGGCATAGCCAGTGCCTGAGCCATGCATGAGAGCGTGGACGTGGATGATCATTGGGAGCACTCGCTGGTGCAAAATACGTAATGCAGCGGGTGTGCACCAGTTGTCACTCGATTCGCGGGACAATATGGGACAAGGGAGACCAATAGGCCAACATGGGAATTCCGCCCTGTCTT
Organism: Fusarium falciforme; assembly: GCF_026873545.1. NCBI lineage: Eukaryota > Fungi > Ascomycota > Sordariomycetes > Hypocreales > Nectriaceae > Fusarium > Fusarium falciforme. Next base: position 5,717,258 of record NC_070544.1, on the reverse strand, counting down.
GACCCGCGCCGGCTGTGAATGGTGCAGGTGCTGCTTGAGTGGGTGAATTCGAGGCTTAATTGCTGGCTTTGAGCTTGGGATCGACGCCCTTGACGCCTCATTCAAGGGAGAGTGACGCAGCGAATGTTGGCTGTCGACACAAGTTGGCACAAGTTGGTCAGAAGAAGGCAGCTGACTGGCCGCAGACAATTGTGTGAAACCGCCTTTGCCGTTTGTATTTCAGCCTACCTTTTTTCCTTTCGTCCTTTTGTCCTCTTGTCCCCACGCCGACATGGACGGGCGTGATACTGTCTGTTGTGCCGCCGGCATCTCCGGCTATGGGGGGGGTAAGAAATGTCTAGATTCCGGTATGCATGCGAAATGGTGCGAGGCACGAACGACCGGAACAAAAGAGCGTGGGTTGAGCCGTTTGGAGGTGGAGGCGAGGATGGGGGTCACCATGTTGGATGACTTGAAAGCCATGACAGCGCATGAGGCACAAGAAGCGCGTGAAACACGAAATGGGCGCAGCAACTGGTAACCGTGAGCGCTTCTCCGTGACATGGGCTCACTCTTGCGAGCGGCACATGCCTTGATGCTGATGCGAATCCTCGTGACAGGGAATCCTGCTGCATCTTGTAGTCGAGTTACATCAAGCGTCTGAGGCCCCAAGACTAGTCTAGGCAGTGAGCCAACCTTGTTGTTGGCATAGAGGAATCTCTCGGGTCGCATTATCGCGGCATAAAGGGAAAAGGTGAGATTGGTCCTCGTGACGGCCTGTCAATGTCCGTGTCCTTGGATCAAAAGGGAAAAGAGTCCGGTCTTGGTGGTGTATCAATTGAGAATGCCTGGCGTGAAAGAAACGTAGCCGAGTATCAAAGATAGGATTGTCCCTGCGAGGCCTCGGCTAATTGAACAAAGTCGGATGAAACGAGTTTGACAACCCTGGGATGAAGGAGGAGAAGCTCTGCCTTTGCTTCATCTTCATCCACCTCCAGCTAGCACAGCACCTGCCGCTACCCACGACCTGGTCGGTAGCTCCCGTCAGTTCAATGCAGGCACCTGTCTGATCGACGGGAGAGGCTCTGACAAGGAGTTTCCCCACCGTTCACAAGCCTCCAGAATGGGAAACAACTCGAGAGGTGGACTTGGGCCACACATGTAAGGCATTAAGGCATAAACTTGAGGGCCCACTTCCTTCCCGATTGGGTCGCTTGGGGTAAGGCACAACCTCCAGTTTCCTTAGGTCAGCACCCAAGATTTTTTGCGACCTTTGCGCCTCCCAATCTTCAAATCAAACAAGCCGCCTCTCTCCTACCGACGAACCTACAAACGTCACCTCCTTCGCGACTCCTCTCTCCCTTCTCGATCGAGTCGACTCTTGCCTGGCGCAAAGTCGCAAACGCTTCCTCTACCTGTTGTCGGAAAGAAGTAGTCGACCTACCAATTTCATGCTCTCGCCCCACCCTCGCACCGCCTCCCACTTCTTTGCTTTGATCATTCAAACTTGCCCCGCGATCCCACATTCGCAAGTCACCTCTCTCACCTAAACCGACATCTCCCGTACGCGCTCCAACAAGAAACCTCCATCACAATGGCCGCCGCTGCGACAGAGACACCCAAGATGGACGAGCAGGTCGACCTCACCACCATCCCCGTTGACCCCAACGGCAAGGAGTCCGCTTCCGATATCAAGGACGACAAGCCCGTCACTGTTTTCCACGACAAGGACAACTTTAACGTCAAGCACCCTCTTCAGAACAAGTGGACTCTTTGGTTCACCAAGCCCCCCAGCGGCAAGGTATGGCGGAACCCGTTCTCAACCATCATCGACCCGATACTAATACTGCACGCGATAGGGTGACAACTGGAACGATCTTCTGAAGGAGGTCATCACCTTTGATTCCGTCGAGGAGTTCTGGGGTGTCTACGTAAGTTCGAATCGACACGATAACCTCTCCTCGATCATGCTAACATTTTCAGAACAACGTTGCCGCCGTTTCTGAGCTCTCCCTCAAGTCCGACTACCATCTGTTCAAGGCCGGTGTCCGCCCCGAGTGGGAGGACCCCCAGAACAAGCACGGTGGCAAGTGGTCCTACCAGTACAAGGACAAGCGAAACATCGACGTCGACCGTCTCTGGCTCCAGGTTATGATGGCCGCTATTGGCGAGACTCTCGAGGACGAGGACGACGGTGAGGTCATGGGCGTTGTTGTCAACGTCCGAAAGGCGTTTTTCCGAATCGGTGTCTGGACTCGCACCATAGGAAAGAGCATTCCAGGCCGAGGCGATGGTGATGTGGCCGGCGGCAAGGGCCGTAGCAATGAGAAGGGTAAGGAGATTCTGATGGCTATCGGCCGTCGATTCAAGGAGGTCCTGGAGCTGCCTGCTACCGAGCAGGTCGAGTTCTCGGGTCACACCGACAGTGCTCACTCCGGAAGCACAAGGGCCAAGGCCAAGCACGTTGTCTAGGGTTATGCACGATGACGAAAAGGGACGACATTGATTTAGCACGATATCCGATAATGACCATTTCATGCTTCTGACCATCATGGGCCCTACGCAGCGGTGGACGAAAGGACGGCAAGTGGTTGGAGGAGGAAACTCGACGCAAGAAACGAAGTGGCTGGGGGCTGAGATGCTGGACCAAGACAACCACTCGGTCGTGGCCAGCCATGACTCATCCTTGATTTCCTTGGTTCAAGTTTTATACTGGCGTTGCTCGGAGCTCTTTTCTCAAGTGGCAACCATGGAGGTTGAAAAGCCGGCCACTGGGGATATGAAAATAGATAATGTACATTTTGGTCACCTAGGATTCGCTGTGCTTTGATGACTATGTGATTTTCCGTGCTAGATGTGATGCTTTCAACGAGCTCCAACAGTGCTCCCCTCAACTATGCAGCTTTATCATACAAATCTACAACAAGTAGTACAGTAAATACAGAGATTTCTCATTATGCTCTTAGCTTTCATCGCCGCTGATATCATCAGGGAAAATAGACTTGACCAGTTGCTTCTTGTTGATCTTGCCCATGGCATTCCGTGGGATGTGATCAACGATTCGCATCACTTGAGGAATCTTATAGTTGGCCAGGCGATCTTTGAGGGCACGCCTCATGTCGAGCGCAGACCATTTCTTGACAACTTCATTATCAAGAACAAGGACAGCGCCAACCTTGTGTCCCCATTGACCGCTCGGCACCGCGACAACAGCCGCCTCGGCGACCTGAGGTAGAGAGAGCAGCTCGCGCTCGACTTCGAGGGCGCTGACCTTTTCACCGCCAGTCTTGATGATATCGGCCGATTTGCGGCCCTGGATAAAGTATAAGGGACCGTGAGCCCAGGGTTGAGCGGCAGCGGCAGAGGGGACAGGGCGGCGAACGGCGACGTCGCCCGTCTTAAACCAGCGGCCCTTGCCGTCGGCGTCGTCGACGAATTCACTGGCTGTCGCTTTCGGGTTGCGCCAGTATTCGCGGAAGATGGTTGGTCCACGGAGTTGAATCTCGCCAGAGCGTTCTCGGCCTGTCTCCTTGTTGACCTCCTCGCCCTCCTTGATGATATCTCCTGTGTCGACATCAACCAGACGGGCTTGGACAGATGGCAGGGGCCATCCGACACTGGCATCGACACGATCGGAAAAGTCGAGGCCACAGCTTAATGCCATACCAACCTCAGTCATGCCGTATCGCTCAAGGAGGACGTTGCCGTGACTAAGATCCCTCCAAGCTGTCTTGATAGGGGTAGGCAGGGCGGCGGAGCCAGAAATGGCGAGGCGCATGTGCTCTGGTGAGATGGCTTTCCGGGCGGCTTCTTGAGCATCAGGGGGGAGGCTCTTGTGACTGGAGAGAAGACGGCTGTATACGGTGGGCACGACGGTGAAGAAGGTGATCTTGTCCTTGGGAGCCGAGGCATCGTTGGCGGCAGATGCGAGGAAAGGTGCGGAGAGGCGCTTCCAGACGGCATCAGCATTAAAGGGGAACATGAATTCGATGGTTGAGCCGGCCAGGAGAGGTGTCAAGATCGCATTGACGGTGCCGTGGATGTGGTGGAGAGGGAGGACGTGTAGGAGGTGATCAGCTGGGGAGTATTCCCAAGCCTCGAGGAGAGACCGAGACTGCGCTGTCAAAACCGATTGAGGTAGTAGAACACCTTTCTAGGCCAGGGGTTAGTATCCGAGTGTCATAAGTGCAGCGCTGTCTGTCTCACCGGCCTGTTTGTCGTGCCTGATGTGTACAGCATCATGCCGGCCTCTCCAGGGTTGGAGTCGCCCAGCTCGACCTTTTCATGAGTTCCCCCACCAACAGGCTTCTGAAGCTCAAGATGCGCCGGTTTAGCTGTCAGATCCGTCGCAAGCACCTCCTTGGCCTTGGCTGCGAACTTGGCTGAAGAAACGAGAAGAGACGCCTCGCTCTGGTTGAGGATGTACTGAAGCTCCGGCGCAGGAAAGGCTGGAGACAGAGGCACGGCGATAGAGCGCGCAGCCATGGCGGCTAGGAGCGTTACTTTGAGAGGCATTGTCAACTCAGCCGTTATCGGAGCCGGAGTGTCGCAGCGCGCAGACTTGCTCACCTACGTAGTCGTAGCTATTCTCGACCAAGAATGCGATTCGCTCGCCATTGAGGTCCTCCTTGCCCGCAGCTACGGACAGGTGGTCGCGAGCACGGCGCACATCACCAAGCAGCTCACCATACTTGAAGGTGCGGCCGGAGAGGGAGTGGACAACGGCCTTGGAGTCGGGATCATGGTTTGCGACGGCTTCGAAGAGCGGGAGGCGGGGTAGCGTTGACACCATTCTGCAGGCAGGACGGAGGGTGAGGAAGGGGGAGTATGATGCCGGGCGCCGAACGGCGAGTGTGCGGAGGAGCGACATGGTGACGGTGAGGTCCCGAACCGCCGGGATTGCGACAAGGGTTCGATTCCAATGTCAAGAGGTGGGATGCGACGGTCAATTCGGGTGCCGAGGAAGAAAGCCGGCAGGCAGAGAGAGCTCAGGAAGCTAGGGTACGACACCGAGGCCGAACCGGCGGCGCATTTGCCCAGGGGGGTTAGGATGGGGGGTGATTGTCGATCTGCGAGCCTGATGTCCAAATTGTTTTTGGTGATGGAGGTTTTGAAGCTCCTCCCCCATCCATCCCATGTGGGATCCAATTGTTGGTGACGTCGGGTAGCGGCCCGGCCGAGGGTGCCGTCCTCCCCGGAGGTACGTACCCTGTGACAGGACACAAGATGCCGTCCTGTGTTTTTTTTCCCTCTCTTTTATCTGTACTTGAATCCTCGGGCACAAGACCAATCAGCTCCCGTCAACGAGTTTCTAAATCCAACCCGCGCCGGCACTTGAGCTGTTGCGTCCGCGGCGGTCGGTCGTCAGGCTGAGTTGAACGCTCATCTGCAATGCGACACAATCCAATGTGCATCCGCATGCATGGATGGTAAGAGGTAAAAAAAAGCTGGTGAGCATAAATATACAAACAAGGTGTCTAAATTGCGACTGTATTTAACACGGACCTCCCCTGTTGCCTTGATGCATGTCGGCGGTACGGATGGTTGCAGAAAACAAAGTTTGGAGCTGCTTGACTTGCTACCTTGTCTGCGTCTCAAGTCCAATAACGATGCCATCGGGGGGAAACTAGGAGATATGATATGATTATGGGGTCCGAAGATCCGAAGGCTCCACGCTGGTCAAGTTTAGTTGTTGTAGATTTGACGCCGTCCCGGGTAGGATGTGTGAGTCCCCTCTCGATACCTCCATACGATCTAAGTACCCAAACTCGCAGAACACGGTAGTCAACTTAACAAGGTGTACACATCATAAGGAAAACTGTCATGAACAAACTCAACAAACCTTGAAGCCGGGTTTCGGGCAATATAAAATAAATAACAAGCATGGTTAACACGAACCAACCATCTTCCCCGCTCCTATCGTGGCCAGAGATCACAGCCGCAAAACCAATCATGAAGCTCTGGGTCATCTTCCTGGGCGTTACCACATTCTTCCCCTTCGGTTTAACCGTCTCCGTCGGTCCCACGCCATTGTTTTGCGCGTCAGCTACCGACTATTGCAGAGTGGGTGAGAGTCCATCCATGTGCGAGTGCTGCGGAAGTCACGTTGTACGTATCATCTAGCCGCAAAATGTCGACTAGGCCGCTAACCAGACCGACCTCTAAAGATGACCTGTGTGGAAAGAAAGGCCATTGGCTTGGAGAGATGGTACCCTGACGATCCCAAGTGTACGTCCTTTTTCTTGATCAACCCCAGAATGCCCGGCCCGAGATTGGGTATGAATGAGCTGCTAACTGGTTGTGTCTAGTGAACGGTTGGTATCTCAGGGCTAAGCCGTGCCCTTTGCATCCATCGATAGTGAGTTGCGTTGATGGAGAATGTAACCCAGACGCACTAGGCTCTTGACCGGCAAGAGGATTTCCCTACATCACTCCGGAAGTTCTGGCTTCCAAAACTGTAATGTTGTCAAGTTTGAGTCTTGAAAGGGAACCTAGTATCTTGACGGCACATCTTGGCCGGACACACTTCCAGGGATAGTAATTGGTTCTTGTCAATAACACCGCTTTTACTCTGATACCGGGTATCCAAGTTATTCAGTCAACTCGGCTCTGCATCATCGACGAAGCAGTTGCTTCATCTTGCATATACGGCAAAAAAGATGACTCTCATCCCGCCACATCATTCGCAGTTGCCGTTGGAGAAGTTCGTCGCAGTCCAAGGTTAAGACGGACTAGAAACAGTGTCAGGAGATGATTGGATCATGGAGGGTGGGTGGGTGATTGCCTCTCTCAACTGTGCATGTTGAAACACCCTGCACCATGCTGCGTGTGCCTGTTTACCAGGATGACGGAACTAGCAGAGCTAAAAGCTTCACCCGAACAGGAGCGGTCAGATGTCAAAGCGATTGGGTTCCCGCTGACTGGTTCCCCCCCGTGGTCTCCCGGATTAGACGGGCCCGCCTCGTGCTGGCGTTGTCAAGTTGAAAAAGCCGTGGACCGGGGGAAATGCTAGTGGCAGGTTTGGGCCTCCTGTCGTGGCAGTCAGTCATTTGCATCCATCCATTCCAGGGTCGTCCCGACAGTTTAGCTTGTACAGCTGTCACGGAGCGGAGAGAGAGGACAAAGAAAAAAAGATACACGAGAGAGCCATGCTTTCCGGCATCGTCCTGGGCCGGACCCCCCTACTCGGTACCTACCTGGGCCGCCTCATGCAGGCCGTGGCTTCACCGCTCAACGGGGGCGGTCAGGGCGTCGGGCGACCCAGCTGGCTGGATGTGCATCCCCCGAGTAAGTAGATTGGCGGCTGATCATTTGCTGGATTGGACGGGGGGCAGGGGTTGGTTTCTTGGGTTCAGAGGCCCGCGGGCGAATCAAAAGTCATCCGCCACACGAAGGGAACAAGTCGAAAAGACGGTAAATGGGAGAAAAGCTGGCGGGTTGCATCCCCGCGCTTTAGAAGCCGAAAACGAACGTTTGCAGAAGCCATCTCTTTCCGCCTTTGCAAGATGCAGTTTGACCTCCCATGCAGGATGGAAAGCAAGGGGTTACTTGGTACCTGTGTGCCTGTGCCTTGTGCCTGTCTTGTCTCTGCCAGCGTGCGCAGGTGTACGCGCGCTTGTTGCTTTTGTGCTTGCTTGTGCATATCCATCCTAGAAGTGAAGTGTAGTTCTCACCGACTTCACACCGAAAACGGCCAATCTCTACCAGCTTTGAATAATCCTCACCCGCTGAGAGGAGTCAGTCCCGTCGTCGGGTCTGACTTGGGTTGCCGTTGTCACAGTCACAGTCACAGCCCAGCCCAGTCCAGCCCATCGCAGCCCGCCACTCTCACCAAGCAAGTAGCGGCGTGCCGTCCAGCCCAAGCCAAGGTTTATTGAGAACCGCCTTATTTTTGCCCCCTTCCCTGCCCGCCTCTTTCCTCTCTTCCTCTTCCCTACTTAATTCTCTTTGCTTGCTGCATCATCCCGCGTCGTTTTCTTTTTTTGTTTTGCCATTCCATTGTCACGTCACGTTTGAGAAGTGTGCGTGGCTTTGTTGGGGCAAACTTATAAATTAAAGAGAGAAAAAAAAAAAGTCTTGCTCTCATCCGTTCATCCATTCCGACCTTCTCTCTCTCTTCCACCCAACCTCTGTGTTGCCCACTCAGGCCCATCCATTCATCCACATTGGTCGGCTCCGACTCCGCTACTCTTCCTCTCGTGGTGTTTCTGCAACTCTCTCAACTCAATTCCTCCATCTGCGCCAACGTTTGATCTCATCGTCGACAACTCAATTCGGCCAGCCTACGGACAACCTTGGCAGAGCCGCAAGAACCGAAACCCAGGACGTGACGTGGTTTTTCTTCACGGTTACTCTCAGACCGCTGCTCGCTTGCGTCTCACCTCATGTTTCGACGATACGCGCTCGGCTTTTCGAGCGTCGGACGACAGCTCTCTACCATGAACTCTGGAACTCCTGTCGAGGACACCATCCGGGCCAAGGCAAGTCTTGACTTTTGTTGCTGTTGTAAGCATAATGCGCTCAGTTGCTGACCTCATTCCAAGATCACCGCCGCCTTTGATCCTCAGACACTAGAGATCTACAATGACTCTCATCTGCATGCTCATCACAAGCCCATGCAAGGCAGCACCTCCAGCGAGACCCACTTCCGGTAAGAGTTTCTGGTCTTGTTGTTGTCTGAGCCTCCGCCTTCTCCCGGAGTGATTCATCTTCACTCTGTTTTCCTGGTGGCATCGTCTCATTCTTGCCGCCGTCCCATGGCCTCGTTCTACATGTACCTTGTCCTTCCATGGATGTTTCCATGCCGCCTATCCCCGGACCCTCTCTCACACCACCGCCAACCCAGCCCTGCATCAGCATCAACCCCTGGTTCAGGCTAAAAAAGATGCATGTTGCTGACACGTGACAGACTTGTCATCACATCCGACGCCTTCACCTCCAAGATGCAGCCCGCCCGCCACCGAATGGTCTACGCCCTGCTGCGTGACGAGATGGCCCTTGAGGGTGGAATCCACGCCCTGCAGCTCCGCACCATGACCCCCGAGGAGGAAGAGCGCCACAAGGCCAAGAAGGAGGCCGAAGCTAGGGCCGCCACCGCCGCCGAGGAGGAAGCTGAGACTTGAACGTCGACCAAGTAATGATTCGACAATGATGACTCTTCTAATGATTAAGGATTATGGATTACGACTGAAGCTGAACTGGACCGGAACTCAAAAAACAACAACAGAGTGTTGAAATGCACCAAACCAACCAACCAACCGATGAAACCAACCAACCACACGGGGAAAAACATCGAGGGCGAAAGATCACAGTCGAGATGGGCAGCGAAGTCGTTCGTGCCACGGAGTTTTAGGATGGATCAAGAGAAAAACAAAAGATTGCAGGATACCCCGTGCATGAGACACGCTTAGGAGGAACGGCGATTTGGAACAGGCGAATTCTCCTTTTTTTCTTCTTTAATCACCCCAAGATCGAGACACCCCCCAGGTTTTTCTTTTGAAGCAAACCGCCAAAACAAAAGCTCCCCGGGAGCTCTCGAATCCTGGAACAAAGTTGGCCAGCCAGTCAACTTAATTAAGCCAGGCCACAGTCGAGCCAAGCTAGCTTACCATAGACATGTTGCCCACGCACAATAGACAGTTCTTTCCGCCAAAGAATCGCCTCGAGATCTGGTTTTCTTTTCGCTCAACTACCTATAGGATACACTTCTTGGCCTCGCTTTTCTGCGACTGGATATACATCTCGCCTATTTTCTCCGCTACTCCACTACACAGCGTGCTAATAAACCATGACAGTTAAAGATAAACGATTCCCCTGGGTATCAGTTCAACACCAACACAAGACCTGACCTCGGAACGCCGGCACTAAACACCTTGCATGTCAAAAACACTCATAGCAGCTCCATGACGCCTCAAACATGTGCAACAAACCTACTCGAACCGACTACTGCTCCGCGTACTACGCCCATCCGCCCCGTTCAACGACCTCCTTTTGAAATGCTCCCTGAGTCTTGCGCGCTCCTCGGCACTGCGCCCACCTGGCGTCGCGCTGAGTCTGCTTGAAGAGAGTCTCTCAAAGTACTGCGACGTCCGAGGTGCCCGCGATCTTGTAGATGGCGTCGCGATGGTGGACGGCGGCGCCATGGACGTTCTGGGGATCTGAGGTGAGGGCGGGGCGGGAGCCTGAGTCAGAATCTCTCGGGGACGCGATGAGACCGGTGGTGGCGCTTTCACGACGGGCCTTCGAGGCCTGGAAGCAGACGATAGTGCTGGCGCTGCCATCGGCCTTTGCTTCAGCCCTGATTTGTCTGAGACCTTGGATGACGGCTGTCGCGAAGGAGCCGGTTTCGACAGTGCGGGAGTTGCTGGCGCATCAATATCCATGGCTCCGTCGATGCTCAAACGGGCAGGCTGCTTTGATCCCGCACCTCCTTTGCTACGCCAGCGCTGAGACACCTTGTCAGACGGGGCACTGGGATTCGACACGACATCATCATCAGATTCTGACTCGTGATCCGAGCTCGTGTATATGCTAATGTCATCGGCCTTCATCATGGTCATGCTCGCCTTGGCCACCTCCTCGGGGTAAGACTTGAGGATGAAGCTGAGGTTGCCCCGGTTCACCACGTACTGACTGTAAGTGGGCTTCTCAGACAGTTTGTTGAACCACTCAATCGCGACCAGGGTTTTTTGCTTGCCCTTCGCGCTCTCGACGTACTCCTTGTAATCTTCTGTGAAGGCACGGATGAAGTCGTCATACAGATAGTCCCTCAGTTTCTTCCGTCGACGGAGCCAGTTGAGATAGACACAAGCAATGACAAAGCTCATTTTGGTGCCTGCTTCCTTCCGACCCCAGTCGTCCTCTGCGAACAATGGATAGTGGTGGAGGAAGACTTCGTACGGTTCCTTACTTGCTGAGGGACCAATGCACAGTGGCGGACAGACCTTGCTCTGTGACCCCTGACGACCATTCACCTGCACGGGCGAGGTTTCCACCTGGGGCTGAGCGTCTGATTGTTGCGCGGCGACTGGTTTCTGGCTACTTCGTTTCATGGGGGTTTTGGCGTTCTGGTGAACTTCGGGTGCTTCAATGGATTGCATGATAGATTCACCTTCCTGATTCGAAGGCTCCGCCACCGGCGGCTCATCATCCGATCGCATTGATTCATTGGCGTCGTGATCGGACTCGTTCTCCTCAATGGATTGTATGACAGAGTCCTGTGTCGCAGTCGTTTTCAGAGTGGCAGGGATGATCGAGTCGGACGATGTTGGGATGGAGCTCTCGACAGTCGCAAATGTCTTTGTTGCTGGTAGGCGGTTCGGCATGTGATGGACCTTTTTCTCCGTATCCCCAACATTGATGCCTTTGAATATTCGCCGGGACTGCCGTTTTTTGGTGGTAGCAAGTTCTTGACATGTCTCCCTTGGGGCAACGACAGTGTTTGGAATAATGGGTTGGGTGGGATTAGACGGTTGCGCACATGGCGGTGTAGCCATTGGCTTGCTGGAAATCGGCATAGGAAACGGAGCAGTTGGTTCGAGGCGAGCTGCTGTCCGATTAACGGGGGCGCCGGGTTGCGGCATGCCCTGGGGGATCTCGGTTTCTAATTCGTTATCGGATTCGTCCTCAGACGGTTCAGAAGGACTGCGCCTTTTTAGGGGAGGGTCCCGAGCTGCCTTAGGCGTTTCCTGAATCATCGAAGACTGGACCGTCGTTGTATTGATGGCCACATGAATCGACTTGGAGGGGCCAGGTCGAGTGGGAGATGACTCCCAGGAGATTTCTCGTTCGGGCGACGATTGTGCTGACTCCTCCGAGTCCTCCCTTGGGGTATTTGTGATGCCATTGCGCATGCGCTTGCTATTCGTAGATGCCACGACACTTCCATTTCGCTTTCGTGACTTTGGCGTAGAACTGTCGATGGCCGCTTTCTGGGCCGTGTAGGCCTCCTTCACCGTCTGCAAGACATGCCCTGGGACATGCGCAAGCCCATGAGGCGTATTCTTCAGGTCGACCGCCCAGGAATCCGAGTCCTCCAGTAGCTCCTTCTGATCCCGCGGGATGTTCGTCAAATTGCGTCGTCTGAAGAGGTCGGTGACGTCCTCCGGAGGGGACGAGGTAAAAGACATTCGCCCGACAGATTGCCCGACGCCACTGGCGAAGGGCGTTACATCTGCTTTACCGTGATACTCGATGAAGTGGAAGCGAGGAGATGCAAGACAATCGGGACAATCGACGGATAGGGGCGGGCGGTATTCGGCTACAGTGGTGCGCGGGAGAGGTGAGAGCGAGGATCGCGACAGGCCTTGGCTCGTCGCGACAAGGGATTTGCCTCGATGACGCTCAAGAGAACTCTTGGTGCGAAACAAATAGTAGGGTGCGGACGGATATGTAGCGCGACGCGACGGGTAATTTTGGGCCGCGTCGTCGGAATCTGCGGGGTCTGGTTGGGGAGGGAGCCCTTGCGTGGCAGGCTGGCTCGTGCTTGATCGGGGCTAAGTACTCGGTACTTGAGTGGGCTCCCAGGGTGGCGGTGAAGATAGGGTCGTATTGTATCGGGTACTCCCAAGTCGTTAGCGCCTGTCGCTGCCTACCAGGGTCTGACGCCATCACGCATCCAACTTGGACGCCCCAAGCTTGCTCTTGACCTTTGAACTTGACGACGCACAGCCGTGATTAGCTGCGCGGGACAGCATTCCTTCGGCGCCCGATGGACGCTGCTACTGCTCTTTCGTCATCTTGCCGAGCTTGACTTGCCTGTCTCAAACTCCAACCCGTCTATGCGACACACGACGTTAGCCTGGCGCCGTCCCGCCTCCCAAGCCCAAGCCCTTGCCGGTGTCCTTGTTTCCCCACGACGTCCTCACCGATCAGCGAACCCTGAAGATCGGCTGTGTCTTGTGGTGGCCACTTTCCAGTGACGAGGTGTTGACTTACTCTTTGAAACATTCTCGAGGCCACCATGCTGCCGACATCTCGAGCTTGCTTATGACGATAACGGGCAAACGTCACATGGAATGAGTCCTGGGCTTCCAGGGCCTTGCAACTGACGATTGTTTTGCTGTTGTTTATCAACGTTTGACTCGACAACTCCCGAGCCGACCTCGAACTCTCCAACGTCTTCTACCTCGATCCATAAAACACAAACAAACATCATGTCGGGGGCTGCTTCGGCATCTTCTCCTTCGGCAAGCTCACCGGTCCGAACCCGCCGCGATTCCATCAACTCTATATCCGCCGCTTCTACCACCGACAAGGGCCAACTTGCCCACACACTTGACAAGATACACACCTCTGCGAGCCAGTGTGACTCTCTCACCACCTTCAACGACTTTGCACCGCCCCCTACAGCGGCTCCAACCTCCGAAAACAAAGGGACTGCAGGCGATCTGGTGCAGCAAGGATTTAGCGGTCTCTACAGCCGACTGAGGGAAGCTGTGGGTGCTGGAGGCTCTTCAAAAGCACCGCAAGAGCAAGCAGTGTCAGAAAAATCGGAACCCTCTTCAAAGCGGACGTCGATCGTTGGAAACCATGCCTCGAAAGCTTCAATCAGCTCGCTTAGTCGGGCTGACACAGGCGCAACCTTGTCCACTACTTCATCCCAAATCCCCCTCACGACTGATGGAGGCTCGCTTAACGCCGGTGTAGCTGCTGAGACACGTTCACAGCAATCTCAATCCTCGAAACCATCGAGTATCAGTCTCATGTCAGCGCAAAAGTCCAACACCACCAGTCGTCAGAGCTTTTCCGGAAAGGCACCCAGCTCTATTGCTGTCGATCCTACGATCGCTCCTGTTACGGTGCACAGGGATGCTAGCCATAGTACCCTACGCACTGAGGAAAGTGGTGGCATGGGCTCAAGTCGAAAGAGTATCAGCAGCAGGGCCGATCTCCAGGCCCACCTCTCGACAGCTGAATCGTCGGCCAACTTGTACGACTTGAAAGACGGAAAACTACCACCCAGATCAAAGCGGGACGACACCTCGAGTATTGACGAAAGTCTCAAAAGCCCAACAAGTCCAAGGCATCCTCGTGCTCCTTCAATACAGACTCGAAGTGTTCGTAGCCCGTCCATTACCTCGTCCTTGTTATCTCCCGACAGCATCAGAAGGAAGCCTGCAGTCATTGATCGGATCAGCCGGTCGAGGTCCCCTGGTGGCCAAGACTCAAGAGAATCTTCTTTGGACCGAGGAACTGCAGAGCCCAGCCGCATCAGCACCGTTGCCCACGATTCTGTGTGCCATGAGTCCTTCTCACAGGGCCCAAAGCCGCAGAAAATGGCGTCGGGCGATCTTAGGATACCTGGCACAGCCACCAGCAATGATGAGGCCTCTGAGCAGGTCAACGCACAGCTCACACGAATGCGCAAGCAAGTTTTGAGCAAGGAGTTCTGGATGAAGGACGACACCGTCAAGGAGTGCTTCCTTTGCCAAACTCCTTTCACCGCATTCAGAAGAAAACATCACTGTCGAACCTGTGGCTGTATCTTCGACTCAAAATGTACTACGGTCATATCGGGAGAGAAATTCGGTGTGCAGGGTTCACTGCGTGTTTGCAAGCGGTGTCTCGATGTCATCACCAAGCGTTTCGATGGGAGTGGTTCCGACGACTCAGGAGATGAGCAGTCCTTTATGCCGAGATTCTTTGGCACCAACCATGCCAAGACCCCCAGCAATGCCAGTCAATCAAAGGCAAGAGAGAGGGAGCCTGAATCCGGAGTTGCATCAGAAGGCTCAGAAGACTCCCGGCCTGTATCTACCCCCATGATGACTATTCCTGCAACACGCCGCATCGGGGAATCTCGTACCGCTGCCGTCCTTGAAATCGACGCACCTCAGCTCAGCAGACCAGGCTCATCACGATCACTCAAATCGCTGACTGGGCGCCCTCACTCTTCTGCAGGCCACAAACGACACCATTCCAAGCACAGTGGCTTCCTCGGACGCTTCAAGCCTGCCCCTGAGGAGAGGGCTCCCTTCCGGCGAGGAATTGACGATGAGAATGCTAAGAAGCCAAAGTTTCCTGCCTTTCATGCCGATAATATCATTGATCCGGAGCTGGCTGATTACATGTCCGACGAGTCAAGTGAGGACGAGCAGATGGGCATTTTTGCAACAATGACTGGCGACTTGCAGCCTGGAAGTCTAGGCGACGACAAGTCGGAACTCGCACCTTATGTGAACGCTGGTAGGAAGTATCGTCACAGAGCAGGCGAGAAGAGCATCAGCGGGATGAGTTTCGTAAGCAGAGGGGGATTCGATGAACTTCCCAGCAGCCTCGTTGGGCATCGACGGGCACCGAGGCGGCGTAACACCAGCAACGTCAGCGGCAGTATGCATCATCTCCCGTCGCCACGCCCGAAATCTGCCGTGTACAAGGGACCGTCACAATCGTCCGAGATGCTCTTTTCTCTGGACACTCCCCATCAAAGTGGAAATCAGATCACTAGGAGTGATTCGCTGCAGCACAAGAAAGTGCCCAAAGCCGAACTCAACTCGTCCAGCCTGAGACACGTCGACAAGCTCTTGCATCAGCTACTGGACGATGCCGAAATATCAAACCCACCAGCATGGCAGAAGGCACTGGTCCCGATCCTTCTGCGGGCAACAGACGACGTGGATCCAGACGTGGCCAAGGGAGAAGACATGGACATTCGGCACTATGTCAAGCTGAAAAGAATCCCTGGAGGTAAGCCTGGCGACACGGCCTACATTTCTGGGGTCGTTTTCACCAAGAATCTGGCCCTCAAGAGCATGCCCCGCAGGATCACCAATCCACGAGTGCTGCTTGTCACATTCCCTATTGAGTATCAACGGCACCAACAGCATTTTATGAGCTTGCAGCCCGTCATCGAGCAGGAAAAGGAGTTTCTGCGAGTTGTGGTTCAGAGGATCACCAATCTTCGCCCTCAAGTTCTCCTTGCTGAGAAGAGCATCTCGGGTGTTGCGTTGCAGTATCTCTCCGAGGCGAACATCTCAGTGGCCTACAATGTTAAGCACACGGTCATTGAGGCGGTCGCTCGGTGTGCTGAGACGGACATCATCTCTTCCCTAGACATGCTGGCCTTGCCCGTACAGATTGGACGATGCTCTAGTTTTGAAGTCAGGACGTTTGTGAACAATGACTATCCGGGCCGCAAGAAGTCGTACATCTTCTTGTCTGGTTGCACGCCGGAGCTTGGCTGCACCATTGCCCTACGCGGCGCCAACAGCGTGGTGCTGTCCAAGGTCAAGCACATCATGGAGTTCATGGTCTATGTCGTCTACAACCTTAAGCTTGAGTCGAGCCTCCTTCGAGATGAATCGATCGAGCCTCCGGAAGGTGGCGACTCCATGACAAGCTCTTTGCATCTTCTGGGTGATAGCATCAGGTCGTTGAGCGTCAACAGCGTCGATCATTCTAAGGACGGTCCAGCTGTCGTGGTCAATCAGCCTCCAGGAGAGAGCGAGCCGCCTTCGCAAACAACTGTGGACAGCGCTAGCATTGCTGGAACGGATGAAACTGGATCTTTGAATCAATCTGGGCAACTTGCCCAAGAACGCGCCAGACTCGTTTCTCTCCAGGAGCACGACCCCGTTGTACAGGATCAGACCAGCCAAGTCCCGGATGATGTCCCTATGCCCACATACTACAGCGACATGGTGGCCAAGTATGAGACCAAGATCCTGTCTGCCTCGCCGTATGTCAAGTTCACGCAGCCATATCTGCTGATGAAGGCTCGCGAACAGGAGAGACGACTGCTCTACCTGCGAAGACTCCGCGACCACGACTACTACGAAGAGAAGGGCGACCCGGAGAAAGCAGAGCCGCAGCGCTTCCAGCTTATCAAGCCCGAGATGGTCGAGGAGATTGGTCAGAAGGCGCCACAACAGATCATGGAGATTCTTCGCGCTGTCCACGATGCTGAGTACGACAAAGCCTTGTACAACTACGAAACCCATACCCGTCAGTGGGAGACGTACATCCAAGGTAACCTCGATCTGTTCGATCCCTACTCGCATCAGAACATTGTTGTTCTGTACTCAGTCATCTGCACCGAGACAAAGATCCCATGCACCGAGCCATCTCTGGTCGCCATCAACTTCTACGATGAGCAGCACATTGACACCGGCATGGACCCTGACTGTACCTTGGGACAGTACATTGAGGATCTCGCATATACCATGGACCAGGTCTGCACATCAAACGGCTGCGAACGCAAGATGCTTCAGCACAACAGAACCTATGTACATGACCAGTCCCGAATCACGGTCTTTGTTGAGAATGTGCCCAACACATCGACACGGCCCGAGTTTGCAGATGGGATCACGATGTGGACGTACTGCAAAATTTGCAAGAAGGACACTGAAGAAACGCTCATGTCTGAGGCTACCTTCAAGTACTCTTTTGGTAAATACCTGGAGCTCCTTTTCTGGGGCCGCGGTCTCAGGATGAAGGACCTGCATGACTGTCCTCATGATCACCATCGAGACCACGTTAGGTACTTCGCCCTTCAAGATGCGAGAATTCGTATTCACTGGGACCCTATCGATCTGCTGGAGATCGTCGTGCCTCGAGCAAGAATCACCTGGAAAGTCACGAATGACCTGAAACTCAAGAACGAGATCTTTACCAGGATGGAGGAGAGATGGGCCAAGTTCATGACCTCGGTCAAGTCTAGGCTCATGTGCATCCGAATCGACAGTGTCCTGCCCGAGAAGGCCGAGCTTTGCAAGGCAGAGGTTGATCGCCTAACGGCAAAGGCCAGGGAAGACCAGCCGGCCATGGTGAAGAGACTACAAGACATCTATGTGAACTCCAAGTACTATGAGGTGGTGCCTTTCAACAGCATCGTCCGCGAGATGCTGGAGAAGGCGGGCGAGTGGGACCAGGCGTTTGCCACATTCGAAGCAGACTTCTTGGGTGACAAGGATATGCGCCAGTTGACCATCATGCAGCTCAAGAAGATGTTTACGGACAATGAGTCGAAGGAGTCACTTGCATCGAATGAAGGCACACCATCGACTGTTGATAGTGAGGAGCGGCCTTCGCAGACGTTTACTGAGGAAGAAGGGAAGAGCACTCAACCGACGGACTACACTGACAACACTAGCATGGAGGCCAGTGTCGCTTCAACAAAGCCTACCGAAGACAAGGAACCATCGCCTGAGGACGGCAAGGTTGATATCCCTGCTGAGGGGGCTATCGAGAGAGTAGAGCCATTGGACCTGGCTCGCACCCCATCGACAACTACCCACGAACCTCCTGATCTCTCTCAGCCAGAACCTGAACCAGTGGAAGAACCTGAGGTGCCTAAACCTTCAGAGCCCGAGGTTCCCAAATCTCCGGAGCCTCAGGATGTGCCAGCTCCACTATCACCATCTGTGCCTGGTGAGAGCTCCAAGACATCAGCCGAGCCGCTCACCCTTCCCGCGTCGTCCTTGCCTCCTCCCGGACAGTCCTTGTCGGAAAGAGTTGAACAACTGCGACGGGAGCAAGGCATTCAGCCAAACCAACCTAGCCATGGGGCCGCCACGCCACTTGCGGCTCTCCCGTCTCGTAAAGCAGGACATAGCATTTCACCTCCCATGGTCAGGGCGATCTCCCACCCCGCCCGCACACTGCCTAGAACACAGTCAGGGATTGGTAAGGGTCTCGGAATTAAGGAATCCAAGACGAATCCTCCTGAAAGCACCACCCCCGAGTCGTCTGCGGCCGAAGGTTCGATCAGAGTGGATAAGAAGCTCTCAGATCGTCTAGGCCTGAGCAACCTGAAGAACCGGGGCAAAGCCACTGCGTCGAGTATACCACGATTTGTTCACAAGAAGAGGGAATCAAAGGTATCAACTCTGGCGAGGCATTTTGAGCAGCTCAGTCGGGAATTTGAAAAGGAACGTATCCGAGACCGCAAGAAGCGTGCTGCGAGCATGCGTCAACCGCGAGCCATGCTCCCTAGGACCACCACCAAGGCCATTGTGGAGGTCTACGACGATGTGAATGAGGCTTTTGAGGAGCCAAGCCCTCCTGGTGAGAGTATTGCAGAGCGCGAGGCTGAGCAGCGATCTGTGAGCATCGCCTCGCGTCATTCTGATGCACCGACCAAGATGGAGCCTGCCAGCGAACCTCCAACTCCTGCCGAGCCGTCGTTCAAGATGGACGAACACCAACCAAAGGAGAAGGAAGAGACCACGGAAAAGGAGGGCAAGGAAGAGAAGGAAGAAAAGGAGGAGAATGACGACGCAACTGCCGCGACCACCAGCCAATGCCTCTCAGATGATGAGGAGAGAGGTGGTGACCTTGAGCACTCTGTTCCGGACGAGTATCTACACGACATTAAGGAGATTGCCGATTCTGTGGACGCGAGTGAGATTCCTCTAGAGCTGCCCAAGCACCAAAAGACCAGCTTGATGAAGTATCTCACCAACTTCTGGGCCGAACGCTCGGCAAGCGGTTGGCAGCCACTCGAATATCCTGTCAACGCGACTGACCACATTTTTGTCGACTCTGATATCATTGTTAGAGAGGATGAGCCTAGCTCCGTCATTGCTCTCGCTCTCAACAGTGAAGATTATCAGGGCAAGCTGGCTAACATCCGACGAGAAGCTCAGGAGGTCATGCAGCGTGAGGTTGAAAGTGGCGGCGACACCGAGCCCAAGTCTGCCCCCTCAGACGGCACTGACTGGGTGTCTGAGACGGAGCTGGAGAAGAGTCTACTCCGTGTCACAGGCACACATCTCAAGTACCAGTTCCGCGAGGGGTCTGCCACGATGACGTGCAAGATCTTTTACGCTGAACAGTTTGATGCACTGAGGAGGAAGTGCGGCGTTGCAGAGCGCATCGTCGAGTCGTTGTCCCGGTGTCTTAAGTGGGACTCCAAGGGCGGCAAGACCAAGTCTGTGTTTTTGAAGACGCTTGACGACAGACTGGTGTTAAAGGTAGGCTTCTTGTACCGTTTCTCTTGGGCGTATGCTAATCAACTCTCAGTCCCTCTCGCCTATTGAGACATCAGCGTTCTTGCGCTTCGCCCCAGGCTACTTCAACATCATGGCCGAAGCCCTGTTCCACGACCTCCCTTCTGTGATCGCCAAGATGTTGGGATTCTTCCAGGTCTTTATCAAGAACCCTGTCACTGGAACGGACATCAAGTTGGACCTGTTGATTACCGAGAACCTCTTCTACGACCGATCAGCAACCAGAATCTTTGATCTCAAGGGTTCTATGCGCAACCGCAAGATCCAGTCGACAGGAGAGCAGAATGAGGTGCTGCTTGACGAGAACATGGTCGAGTACATCTATGAGTCGCCGCTCTTTGCACGAGAGCATTCGAAGAAGCTGCTACGGGCTTCTGTGTGGAACGATACGCTGTTCCTGGCAAGACAGAACGTGATGGACTATTCCCTTATGATTGCCGTCGATGAGGCTCGCAAGGAGCTCGTGGTTGGCATCATTGACTGTATCCGCACGTACACATGGGACAAGAAGCTTGAGAGTTGGATCAAGGATCGCGGATTCGCTGGTGGAGGCCGCAACCGACCTACTGTGACGAGTCCGAAGGAGTACAAGTCCCGATTCCGAGAGGCGATGGCTAGGTATGTTTGTTATCTGCTCTACTATGCTTTCACGTCACTAACATACTGGCAGATACATCTTGCAAGCGCCCAACTGCTGGCACCTCTTTAATAATCCTCAGTACCCACACTACTATGGGCGGGCTAGGTTCGAGGAGCCTGAGATGCTTCGGTGAGGGAGTCAGCAAAAGTATATATACATGGAGGAGGAAGATAAATACCTAGGCATGGGGCGTGTGTTTCATGGAGAGCATTGTGTTGCATGTTTGACTCACATCTGCATGGAGGAGCATTCGTTAAGACAGGCTGGACTCGCGATTCTACAAGGTGGTTTCACATGATATATACTAGTGTTTAGATACCCTGATGCTAAAAACGAATCATACATGAAATATCTCATGATAGTTGTGGTCAATCTTGTGTTGAAGTCGTGATGTTTGGTTTTTTAGACGGGAAGCTGGGACACCGTCTCAGGCACCCACAGCACTAAAGGCCGCTATAACGTAGCGTTGCCACACCAAGTGGCTTGTCCTCGTCCCCGACATCATCACATCAACCTCTTCCGACCCATTCTCAAACTTGGTTTCCCTTCAGTATAAAACGGAAGCCAAATGTCAATAGATCTCAATTGGGAGGCGCTCACTAGCGGCCCCGATGGCGATGCCCTCGCCGAGCGCATCCGATCCTTCATTCATGACAAGTTTCAGACGGTGCCTCTGCCGCGCTTCATCCGCTCAGTGACGGTCCACGGCTTCGACTTTGGCACTATCCCCCCAACGCTGGAGCTCAAGGACATTACGGATCCTCTTCCGGACTTTTACGAGGAAGAATTTGACGATGACGACGACGACGAGAGCGAAGAGGAGCCCTCGCCGCCGCCACCACCTCCGGAACCTGAGAGGTTGAGGCCGGGACCTACGCCGCTGGGAGGGTATCGGAGGAGACCTGGCGGCGGGCTCAGGAGCGAGGTTTTGAGGAACGAGATGATGAGCCATGATCACGGAAGTCCGTTCTTGGGCACGTCCACGCCGGGGATTCTGGGGGGACCTGGATTGAGCTACTTTCAAGGCCATCTTGGCACGGGGACGCACACGCCTTTGGCTGCTGTTGCGAGTGCTCATCACACGAATTGGATGAGCGCGCCGGGTACACCTTATGAGATGAGGACGCCAAGTCATACTCGGAATCCGTCAACGAGCAGTATCATCTCTTTGGACAACTTTCACTCAAGCCTTGCGCCGCCTCTGCAGAATCTGCGTGAGAAGGGAAGTGTATCGACACTTGCGCCCACTTCAGCTGGCGCATCCAGACCACCTACGAGGGATACGCATCTCGGTGGTTCTGCCATTGTGGACGATGACGATGAGCCAGAGGAAGAGGAGGGTAGCCCGAGAAGGGAACCCCGCGTAGAGGATGTCCAGGCTGTCTTCAGAATACGCTATAACGGCGACATACGACTGCACCTCACGGCCGAGATTTTGCTCGATTATCCCATGCCCAGCTTCGTCGGCATCCCTCTCAAGCTCAACATCACAGGCTTGACTTTTGATGGCGTGGGAGTCCTAGCCAAGATTCGCAAGCGTGTTCACTTTTGCTTCCTCGGCCCAGACGATGCCCTCGCGGCCGTCGGCCCTGACAATGAGGATGGAGACGAGTCTGGCCAGACTAAAGCAGGCACCAAGAATGAGCATCACAAACCGAGGTTTGGAGGTCTGCTACAGGAAATCCGCGTGGAGAGCGAGATTGGTGAGCAGGATGGGGGTAAGCAGAGCTTGAAGAATGTGGGCAAGGTCGAGAGGTTTGTGCTGGAGCAGGTGAGACGCATCTTTGAGTCGGAGTTTGTGTATCCCAGTTTCTGGACGTTCCTGGTATAATGAATCATGGGCTACGAAACGATGGTTATGGGTATATTGAAAAAAAAAGGAGCCGTATCTCTGAAAGAGGCATGTACGATAGTTTCTACACAGGCGTAGGCATCATGTTGGGCTCTCCCCAGCGTCAAATCATACGTAGTCAAATCACGTCAAAGTCCGTCTAAACCCCTGATACGCCTGCTGAATATCCAACTCGAGCTCGCGGGCCTGGTGCTCGCTCAGCTCGTCGGTGGCCTTCATCTGGTTGAGGGTGATGAGCCACTGGACGATCTTGCCGCGGTTCTCAAAGTCCTTGTCGGTGACGCGGTTGACGGACTGGATCACGTCCGACAGGAGAGGGTGCAGCTGGTCCTTGGACAGGAGGCCGAGCTTGACGGCGTCGAGGAACGTGATGAACTCTTGGGTCGCCTCGAGGATGAGAACGCCGCTCGTGTTGTTTGCCGCGGCGGGGGCTGGAGCGGGGGCGGAGGAGGATGCGTCGATGGTTGTGGAGGGCATGCCGACGCGGATGCGCTCGGTGGCACGGGGGGCTTCGAGCTGTGTGGATGTCAGATTGAGTTGTTACTGCGGTTGAGAGAGCGCCGTACATCCCACCTGGCCTTGAACTCCTCAAGGCCCTGGAACTCGTTGGCGATGGTCTCATCGGCCAGCAGCGCCTTATACTGCCTCAGCGACCGCTCGCAGATCTCGGTGTACTCGGCCTCGGGGATGGCATCTTTCAGAAACGCCTTTTCGAGCTCGTCTAATGTGACAATAATACTAAAGAGCTCGGCGAGAGACTCTTGGAGATCACGCTCGGCGCGAGTATTGGTGAGCTTGACTTCCTACACGCGGTTAGCGGCGGTCGATGGCGACTTTGTGGTATCATACTTCGTCGAGGTTAATGGTCGCAGAAAGGCTCGTGTTCGGAACATAGCTATGCGGAGTAGGCGCATAGCCCTGTCGCGGGATCATGATGAACGAGGCATTGACTTCTTCAATCCCAACGCTGTCGCAACCTGGAAGCTCGAAGGTGGGATGGGATGGTTACGTAGGGACGCGGCAGAATGGCTACACCGCCTGCTGTTTCTGGTGGCTGCTTGTTATCGATAAGCTTGCAGCAAAATTTTTGGTTCAGTGCAAGAGAGGTCGAACCCGCCAAACTCTACCAAACCGAAGCAACCACCTAAAAACTTCAATCACCAATTCTTCACCGCCGAGGCGCTCCGCAATCTTTCATCATGGGGCCCGGCAAGAAGAACCTCAAGGCGACCAAGAAGTTCGAGAAGAAGCACCTGACGGGCGTCCTCGACAAGCGGAAAGCCAGTGCCAAGATCAAGCAGCGCCAGCAGATTCAGGACAAGAAGAAGGCGCGCAGGGCAAAGGATGCCGAGTACCTCGATGGACCCAAGGATGACGGGGAGGTCAAGAAGCCCAGCGTCAAGGGCAAGAAGATCAATGACATGAGCGTCGACGACTTCTTCCAGGGCGGCTTCGACGACATTATTGGCAAGAAGGACAAGAAGGCTGGAAAGCTTGGGAAGCGCAAGAGGGACGCCCCCGAGGCCAACGGCGACGATGCTAGCGACTCTGAGGATTCAATTGGCGCCGAGCCTGTTGTCAGCGACAGCGACGATGACGATGAGGAGGGCGATGATGGTATCGGCATGAGCAAGCAGACCATGGACGAGCTCGCTGAGAAGGACCCCGAATTCTACAAGTTCCTCAAGGAGAACGACCCCGAGGCGCTCGACTTTGACGACAAGGCCGACCTGGCAGAGGTGGACGAGCTCAGCGGTGAGGAAGAGGAGGAAGAGGAGGAGCAGCCCAAGAAGAAGCGCAAGAAGGACAAGAAGAAGAAGCAGGACGCCGAGGAGGAACCCGAAGAAGAGGCTGCGGTTGGCAACGAGCTGACGCGCGAGATGGTTGCTTCTTGGAGAAAGGCCATGACGGAGAAGATGTCGCTGCGGGCGGCGCGACGGGTTGTGCTCGCCTTCCGATGCGCGGCGCACCTCAACGAGGACGAGGATGAGGATTCGCAGCAGAGATACACCATCAACAGCCCCGACGTGTTCAACGACATCCTGGTGCTCGCCCTCAAGGAGATCCCCACGGTTATGAACCACCACCTCCCCGTCAAGGAGACCGCCTCGGGCAGGGTACACGTGCAGACCGAGTCTCGCAAGTTCCGCACCTTGTCTCTGCTCCTCAAGACGTACACGTCGTCCATCATGCACCTCCTCAGCACTCTGTCCGACGACGGCACCCTCAAGCTCACCCTCTCTTCCATCACTCCCATCCTCCCTTACCTCCTGTCCTTTAAGAAGCTCGTCAAGGCCCTCGCAAAGTCGGTCGTCAACTTCTGGGCCCAACCCGCCAGCTCTGAGACGACGCGCATCACCGCTTTCCTCGTGCTACGCAGACTCGTCGTCATTGGTGACAAGGGCATTCGTGAGACGGTCCTCAAGGCTGTCTATCAGGGTCTCATCCAGGGCTGCCGCGTCACAAATGCCAACACCCTCCAGGGCATCAACCTAATGAAGAACTCGGCTGCTGAGCTCTGGGGCATCGACCCTGCCGTGGGATATACCACCGCCTTCACCTTCATCCGACAGCTGGCCATTCACCTACGCAACAGTATCGTCCACAACAAGAACGATGCCTTCCGCATCGTCTACAACTGGCAATACACCCACTCGCTCGACTTTTGGTCATGCGTCCTCGCCGAGCACTGCAGCCCCATGAAGGAGGCCGAGGCCGGCAAGGAGAGCCAGCTCCGTCTGCTCATCTACCCTCTCGTCCAGGTCACCCTCGGCGCCATGCGACTCATCCCTACCGCCATCTACTTCCCTCTCCGCTTCCACCTCATCCGCTCCCTCCTCCGTATCTCCCGCGCCACCAGCACCTTCATCCCCCTGGCCTCTCCTCTGCTCGAGGTCCTCACCTCTGCTGAGATGAAGAAGGCCCCCAAGCCCTCATCGATCAAGCCTTTCGACTTTGCCACCGCCTACAAGGCCCCCAAGTCGTACCTCCGCACTCGCGTCTACCAGGACGGTGTCGGCGAGCAGGTCGTCGAGCTCCTGGGCGAGTACTTCCTCCTCTGGGCCACTTCCATCGCCTTCCCCGAGCTCGCCCTGCCCGTAACCATCCAACTCAAGCGCTGGCTCAAGCAGACCCGCAGCCGCTCCCAGGGCAACAAGAACGCCAAGCTCTTTGGCCAGCTCGTCCTCCTCGTCCAGAAGCTCGAGGCCAACGCCAAGTTCATCGAGGAGCGCCGCGCCAAGGTCGAGTTTGCCCCCAAGGACCGCACGCAGGTCGAGGCCTTCCTGCGAGACTTTGACCTGGCCAAGACGCCCCTGGGTGCCTACGTAGTTGGTCAACGCAAGGCCCGCGCTGAGCGTGCTAAGCTGCTCGAGGAGGCCCGAAGGGAGGAGGACCGCAAGAGGCGAGAGGAGGAAAAGGCCGAGATGGAGGAGGATGATAGTGAAGAAGAGGAAGAGGAAGATGATGACGAGATGGAGGTTGAGGACGAGGTCGAAGAGAGCGACGACGAGGATGATGAAGAGTAAACCAAAAATGTTAGTGTTTGTTTGGGCTTGTTATGTTATGTTATGTTAGACATGGACATGGGTTTCTGTCCGATAGACCTGAATCAAGGATACCTATCTCTTTCTGTTTACACCTTCACTCTCACATACATCACATCAGACAGACAGATGACAGTAAACATGTAATTCAACAATTTCTTCATAGTCATTCTCGCCAAAAACCTTGCGAGTCATGATGGATATTTCTACAAAACGCGCGAGACATTAAACAAGTCAAGTCCTTAATAACCCTGATTAACCACCAACTCCTCAGGAAATGCCATCTCCCTGCGACAGCCTTCATCAAGCCTGGCTGATCCAACGGACCATGAACCCAAAAACGCCTTTCCATGATTTGATTGATTCCAAATTCGCCTTGTCCGAAATACTCCGCATCCGCGTCAGTGCTCCTTTTACAACTCAGGAATACCCTCCCATGTCAGCTGGTCGCTGCAGTTGGTGACATCGCGGACTGTCATGCCCGTGATGTTGAGAACCGTCATCTCGATCTCCTCCTCGCTCATCGCCTGGCCAGCCGCCTTTTGGCCCTCAAGCACATCATAGAGGCTGTAGATCTGATCGTTCTTGGCCTCTAGTTGCTTCAGGAGATTACGGATGCTCTCGGCGAGACTCACACGCTCACGGCGACCAAGAGCCTTGTCACGAGCATTGTACTTGGCTTGGATACGAGTCAACTCGAGCTGGAGATGATGAGACTCATCCTCCAGACCCTTGATGACCATGGCCAGCGCATGGCCGGGCGACTGAAGGGGACGCACTGTCGGATCCTCAACCGACAGATCGCGGTCACTAACAGGGACCGGTCGGGGGACGGTGACGCGCTTCTTGCCAGCGGCAACATCAGCCGACGAGAGGACGCCACGGTGAGAAGTGATTCGGCTGCAGACGGTGCAGTTGCGGCAGTTGTGCTCGCAAAGGTTATCGAGAACGCGCTTGGCGTCGCTTGAGAGAACAGGGCAGGTATCCTTGTCCATGCTCTTGATGCTATCAGCCGTGACGTCGGTCACCACGACGTGCCTCAGAGACGTCCGTGACTGAGAGCGCGTGTGCTGGGATCGTTCGCTGTGAACAGTCGTGTTCTGAGTCGTGTTCTGGGTAGTCGATTGCTTCTGCTCTCGAGACTTGACCTCCTTACGGGCCTTCGGGACGACACTCAGTTGAGTAGAGAAGTCCTGGGTGGTGTTGTCGACAGACTGAAGACCGGTCGTCTCATCATTATCCTCCAAGGTATCCATGTCATAGGTTGCAATGCCCTTCATAGCGTTTCGCTGGTTAGCCTCAGACACTGTTCGGCGCTTGCTACCGTGGTTGGCCACGTTGGAGCTGGTCTTCTGCGAGGCCTTAGCCGGGATCGAGAAGGCAACCTTTTGGGGCTGGTTGGTCTTGGAAGTCTTGCTCTTGCTTCGCGATTTCTTCGACTCGCTCTGTGTAGTAACGTCACGCTTGGTAGTGTTGCGTGTCTCTTCCTCCGTCACATCGGGAATCGTGGGGAGCTTGGCACTGTCCTCAGTGGGCTCAGGAAGCTCCTTGGTCTCGGTGTTCTCGGCGTTGCCGTCAGCGTCGACCTCATTAGTGTTGGTGTTGATCGTGATGTCAGGAATGAAGAAGGCCGAGGTCATGTTCTCCTCAGTCTCATCGTCGAGACGAGCAGAGAAGTCCTCCTTAGGGGCAGGGCGGCAGTGATCGAGCTGCTGCTTCAAGAACTCAACCTCATCCTTGAGCTTGAGGTTCTCATCATGAAGGTCGTGAATGCTTCGCTCAAAGCCCGAGTTCTCGCGTCGGAGCATCTTGTTCTCGCCAAAGTACTTCTCGTTGTGTCGCACGAGGCTCTCGTTGTCCTCACGGAGAGTCGACTTTTCCTGCAACATGGCCTGAAGTTCTTGCTGAATCGCCTCGACTTCCTCCTTGGCGGCGTCAAGCTCATGCTGGAGGCCATCGAGATTCTCCCGAAGATCTTCATTCTCGTCCATCAAGGCCTTGTTATTCGTCCGCAGCGAGCGGTTCTCGCTGATCAAGGACTCGTGTTCCCGGCGAACGCCGCTGCTGTCTGAACGCAGCGACTCAGCCTCCTCCTTCAGGCTAGCATTCTCCTTTCGCAGCGCCTCATTAGCAGACACAAGAGACTTGTTCTCAAGGTCCATCGAGTCTCGACCATGCTTCAAAGATACCAGATCCCGTCGCAGAGTGTCGTTCTCGCTGCGGATCTGCTCGGTCGATTCGAGCTGCTTGTGGGTGGTCTCCAGCTCCTTCTGCTTGGTGCTCAACTTGCGTGTGAGCTTGTTGATGTCCTCGCATGCCTCCTGCAACTTTCTCACGGCGCGATCTCTCTCCTGGGCCATCGCATCGTTCTCAATCTCGGCAAGGCTGATCTTTCGCGAGGTTTGCTCCAGACGCGACTGAAGGGTTGATACTTCCACTTCCAACCCTATTCGCAAGTTAGTAGGATATTTGGTACTCAGGGGGGGGGATCTCACGGTTCTTCTGGGCCAGTAGCTGCTCATTTACCTGGGCAGAAGCCAACTCCTGGTCGAAGGATTTGCGCGACTTGAGCTGGGCCTCTAGCTGCTCAACTTGTTGCTGGAGGTTCTCGGCGTATTCTTGCACCTTGTCGTAGTGTTCCTGGAGAGAAATGATCTCTTCACGGATCATATCCATAGACACAAAGATCTTCTCCTCATCTTCAGGTACCTCAAGCTCATCAACCTCGGCGTGGCTAGCGAGAGAGGGCTTCTCGAATCGGTCGTGGACTCTGCCGTGCTTGACAAAGATGGGGACTCCATTTCTCATCGCACCGCTGAATTGAAGCGTGCCATCAACAAAGTCACCCAGGTGGGAGACTTCTGGCAGGAAAAAGGAGCGCGCGTTGCTCTCGTTATGGGCAGGGCTACCCATGGAGTGGGGCGAAGAAGGTACGGCTGTTAGGCTAGACTTTGCTGAAGACATCTGTGGTGAGGACCGTTCGCGTTGCTCCTGGTCTCGTTGGTTAACTCTGGGGCTTTGTGACGCGCTGCGAAGGCGGTTAAGGGCGTTGGTGAGTGACTCTCGACGTTGTTGCTTCTCCTCGGCCAAGGACTCTGATGCTACCCGCGTGTGGACCTTAGACAGCGGGCTAGGGTTGTGTGTATTCTTGCCCCAAGAGGGGTTGGAAAGAGCTCGGGCAGGTGACTTGGCCATCAGTGAAGACAAGTCGGACTCGTTGTCGACGCGAGGCTGCATCTCAGCGCGGGTTCTGTTGGAGCCCATCCAGGTGGGATTTGTCGTGTCGTCGGCAAACTTGTCTTGGAACTTTGTGGCGGAGGCAGGAGGCTTGTTCTCCTTGGACTCGGCGCTCAGCGGCCGTGTGTCGGTGTTGTCCTCGAAGACGGGCACCTCGCGCGTCTTGGGCATGCCGAAAAACTCGGGCCACTTGCGGTGAGCAGCCTCCCAGTTGACGGGCAGGTTCTTGGGGGCAGTGACACGAGCAATGTCCTCGTTGAGTCTACGTGTAGACTCGCCGTCCGGGTCGGAAAAGACAGAAGACAGTGTAACGGTGCCGTGGGAGCCGGTGGATTCGGGCGGTGAGTTGAATGGGTTGTCGCGGTTGGCCTTCATTTCTCTAAGGATGCGAGAGCGGTATCTGCTAGCGGCGTCCACCTCCATGGCTCTTTCTCACGCGTGTGGGCGCGTGCGAATAATGCGGGAGCTTGGAAGTTGAACAATAATGGAAGGTGAGGTGAGGATGCAAAAGCACCCGCGGCGCGTGTTTGGGAAGGGTATGTCGTGATTCGGGATGTTGAAAGGGATCAATTCTAAATGGATTGAGGTGTGCGATGCATCTAGAAAGTAGAACGCGTCGCAAGAGACATGAGAAAAGAAGTGAGGCACGACTTGATGGAGTAAGAAAGTGACGGTGTTTTTGGCTGAGAGAAAGAGAGACCCAAGTGATTTAGTTGTGTTTGGGTCGAAGCCAGGGTTGAGTCTGTTTTGGGACGAAAGTAAACAAAGCATTGCCGTCGGCCCCACTTCGGCAGCCACTAAAAGCGCGCTGGCTAATAGCTTGAAGCGCTAAAGAGCCACTGAAGCTTGAAGCGATTGGGCAGGGTCAGCCCTTCACTCCACGTCTTTAGAATGGAGCGCGGCGCGGGGCTGTTGTGTTGGGTCTGATCCACGCCTGGGCTGCAAAACACCCACCGCCGAATGCGTTGGCCGTGGCCGCCTTTTCTCGCGTTGAGTGTGCATGGTCAGAAAAGTAACATCGCGTTAATGTAGGTACAGTGCGTTCAGACACGTCATTTATGTCCATGATAGGTTCATACCTGGGAGTTACCCTATGCTAGAATGCATATCCGTATTAATTCCTCTCCCCTTGCTTCCTTCACAGTGATTGCCTTATCACTGACTTGAAATGGCGACATCGCGTCTAATTCCATGATCTTGCATCATGAACCAACACAGTCAATCATCCATGTTCAAAACATGCGAACACGGCTAACAACTAAGACTTGATCTCTCACACATGACCATCGCTCCTCATCGCTTCCTTTGACCCCTTACTCACTCACCGTCTCTTTCAACCCTAAAAATCCGTTCTAGAATCTCCATCTAGTCATGTCTTCGCAGTAGTTCTTGTGACCTGCTCGTTTTGGTGGTGGGGCAGATCGTCGCACCTTGTCTCGACTTCAGGACCCTGACCGATAGATAATCTCGACATTTTTCCGTCATCTTTCTTACCTTGTTTCTCTTTTTTTCTGCATTTTCGTATACACTTTGGTGTGGCTTTTCTTGCTTCAGCTAGCGGTCTCATCCGTCTCCTTCTCTCCTCGGATGCTGGCTCATCTCACTCCATCCTATCAACCTCCGAAACCGCATCGCCACATTTCGATATGGATCGCCTTATCTCGTAAAAACCGCGCGTCAGGACCAGCAAGCCTTTTACTTCACTCACTACAGAATTCCTCTTGGCCTTGAATCTGGACCTTTCACCTTCTCCCATGGCTCGGCGAATAGTCATTGCTGGCCTCGCCAGCTTGATTGCGATTCAACTGACGTCAGCTGCTCCGAGCCGTGAAGATACTCGTCAACATTACTGTCCTGTCCTCTATACTGAACCACCAACAAATTGTCGCCCAATTCCCGAGACTTTTCTCACTTTCTCATCCAAGATCCCAAGGTCTACTCCTGCCGAGTCACATATACTTGAGGATGCTGTCAGTGCCCTCTCCGTCTTGCAAGACCACTTCTTCGAACCTGATTATGCGACATGGCCCTCTGCTATAGACTGGACAGCTGCCTTTGCAGGGACTGCCGTTGCTGGAATGTTGACCACTTTATCCAAATCCATCGACTCTGTGGATCTGGACGGTATCAACGACTGGAGGGTCAAGGAGAATGTGATATCGACATTCTATGCACAGTTGGTCGGCTCTTACTTTGGACAAGATGTCCTGTCCATCCGTGGCCAGGTAAGTAATTCAACGCATCTCATAGGTTTGATCTATGGACTAATGTTGTGGCCAGGCGTACGACGACATCCTTTGGGTGGCACTTGGCTGGATCGAGGCCATCAAGTTCGTGAGAACTCACGGAGACTTGCATTATTCAACAACCAATTCTGAGGAGATCACAGGCAGTGGTCTCAGGAAAATCATTGAATCTATGCCTTGGCAGGGCTACAACTGGTTCTCGTCATTTGCCCATCGCTCCCGCATCTTCTGGAACCTTGGCTCTCATGGGTGGGAAACCAGATTCTGCAACGGAGGCATGGTCTGGAATCCTCGTCTCAACCCGTACAAGAACGCCATCACCAACGAACTCTGGGTATCGGCATCGATTTCCATGTATGAGCACTTTCCCGGCGACAATTTCACCGCCCCCTGGTTGGCAAACGCCGCGTTCCCGGATAACGACCCTGCACATCTCGAGGCTGCTATGGAGGGGTACAACTGGCTCATGAATGTCAACATGACCAATTCGCGTGGTCTATTTGTTGATGGGTACCATATCGACCGGAGTAAGCCTGGCAACACAAAGTGCGATATACGAGATGAGATGGTGTACACGTATAACCAAGGCGTCTTATTGACGGGCCAGCGAGGACTCTGGGCGGTGACCGGAGGCGCATCATACTTGGAGGACGGCCATATCTTGATTCAGTCAGTCATTGAAGCAACCGGATGGAGCTTGAAGAACAACAAGCCTGTGGATGACCTAAAACAAGTGCGTCCCGGTCAGTTGCCTCCCTGGAGAGGTCTCGGCCGAGGAGGTATCATGGAAGAACAATGCGATGCGAGCGGTACTTGTTCACAGGACGGACAGACCTTCAAGAGCATCTTCTTCCATCACTTCATCACTTTCTGCGTCCCTCTTGACCCTCTCCGAGTTGATGAAGGGATAACAGCGGATATGCGAGGCTACCGACGAGTGAAGGCAGCGCATGCGACAGCCTGCAGATCATACTTGGGTTGGGTCAGGCACAATGCTCTCGCAGCTCTCGAGACTCGCAATGAAGCAGGTCTATTCGGTATGTGGTGGGGTGCAGGTCTATTTGATGCCATCGTCACTTTGGATAACGACGGCATCGATCACAACGCCGAGAACACAACCGATTATCGCAACCAAGGAACACCGGATGATGAGACGTGGGGAGGACGCCACAGGTGGCTTCCAGGCACAGGACGTTGGACTGCATCTGAATCGGGGTCGGATGAGCCGTTCCTGGGAAGAGTTGCTGGAGCCCAAACGCCGATGAATAAAAGAGATTCATCTGGGGAATTCAAACCAAAGAGACAAGACCCCAACGATCGAGGCAGGGGAAGAACGATAGAGACACAAGTTGGAGGGCTCACGCTACTTAGAGCCTTTTGGGAACTGTCCCAGTCATATTGATGATTACATGGAGTTATATTTACGAGGGATATTATCATGATGCATTTATTAGACTTGTCACTTATCTAGATAGAGATTGAACATGGTTTACGTTTACAATGAGGATTAACATTTTTTCTTAACACGTTAAACAAGGCGTTTCGCATTCGCACCGGAGCAATTGACTTTTCCGCGTTTACCTGAATACTGCCTCACAAGGATTCAGCCCTACGACAGAAAACTCCTCCTCGGCACTCATACCCGTGTTGCGCCTCTCGACTTGCGACGCATTGTGGCCTCCCGCGCACACGGAAGCGAGTGCGAAGGCCGAGTTGGCGGGGCTGATTGGCCCGGTGCCGGAAGAGTGGCGCTCGAATCGGCTTCTCCACGTCGGCGCCAAGCCTTTTCGGGGATGCGATTCGAGAAGGGGAGTTGCGTCAGCGTGGCTGCGCATTCGCATGATGATCATTTCGAATGGAGGGCTTGTTTGGGAATGATAACGAGGTTGAGAATGAAAGGATTCGTGTATAAGAGGTAGGATAGATCGCGATGGGAGAAGAAATTGTCTCTGCATCCTCACACAACTCAAGAACAGCCTTTGAGCCCTATAACAAATACCCTACAGCTCAACCAAGTCCACCAAGGACCATCACTTATACCAACATCAACACCATCTTCATCTCTTACTTGATACCATTTTAAAACATCAACATGGGTATCGTCGGCCTTATTGCTAGCCACGTCCTTCCTCCCTCGGAAAACTCTCGTCGTTACAACACCAACTCTACCGGCGGCTGCTGTAACCATCGCATCCAACCAGCCTACCTCGTCCAGCCCCAGCAACAGCCCATGGCACCAAACATGGACTACGCATACATGGCGACAGGACGCTCTTCGTGTCACCAGCGCAAGATGGAACGTCGCTACCAGAGAAAGATGCAACGTGTTGAGCGGGACATGCTCCGCGCCGAGCAGAGAGCGGAGCGAGATCTGCAGCGGGCCGAGAGGCGGGAGGCCGGAGTCATGCTTGTTAAGTCGGGCATGCAAAAGATTGGCATCACCAAGGGGCCCTCGGAAAATGTCAATGTGCACGAGACGAGAGAGGCTGGGGGATCCTTTGAGATGAGGGATATGCCCTCTGGAGTGAGGGATACACGTCACGACAACGTCTTTGAGCTGGATGCTGTGAACCAGCGGCACACTGAGCGGGACGCACCACCCGCGTACCAGGAAGTTGAAAACAAGTGAGGGTATGGAGGAACAGACTGCTTTTATTAGACATAGGAGTTTGGAGTTTACCTATAAGCGATGAGTATTAATGAGAATGATCTACAAACCTGTCCAGCTCTTGGTGTTCCATTCAATCATGACCAATCACACCCTCTCTGAAATGCATTGGCTCTGGTTGGATCCGTGCCTCTTTGACCTCCGATATCGAACCCCGCCAGCTCGGCCGTAGCAACCCCGCCACCGCGAAGAGAGACGGACTCTTCTCACGTGGCAGCTAAGAGCCTCTTGAGAGGTACCTCCCTAATCTCTATCCGTATTCCCTGAAGCATCTTTGGATCGAAGCTCACGAATATTACCTCATGAATGGGGTCCTCTCTGCAAGGGAAATCTCGGGGCTGGTCGAGACGAGCATCAATGCATATTCATGAGACGATAACCGGCCTGGGATCGGCCTCTGACGGGGTTCGGACAGGCCGCGTCGAGCACATCCGCACCCGGGGGGAGACTTGATAATTTGCAGCACGGTCCTCCATCTGCCAAGTGCCCGCTACGTGCGAATTGACTCACCCGTGGTGCTCATCTCCAGAGCTAACAAAAATTCAGGTCCGATCTTTCGGCGGTGACTGACTAGAGTGCTTTGTTGCTCTGCTTTACAACGCAGCACTTTCCTGACCCGACTCTTTCTCTTCCTTCCATCATCATACCTACACATTCCCGCCCACGATGCCTTCAGTACATGAGCCCCCTGTGGTCCCCGTCGTCGCCAATGGCGTCGTCAATGGAACCAACGGCGACACTAGGCCGCATACTCCTACTACCGGCATGGCTTTGACTGAATACAGCGCCAACCCTTCGACGCCGTCCGAGGAGAAGCGCGCTCAGATCAAGGAGATAGTACCAGAGGAGTATCTTCTTCCCACGGGTTATCCTGACGTGAGTTGCGACCTCTTGACCAACATGCGAATCATGAAAGCTCACCAGTACAGTACCTTCGCCTTATCGCCAGCGCCACGTCCCGAGTCTACGAGGCCTGCAAGGTCACCCCCCTCACCCACGCCGTCAACCTGAGCAACCGACTCGAGTGCAAGGTCCTCCTCAAGCGCGAGGATGAACAGCCCGTCTTCAGCTTCAAGCTGCGCGGCGCCTACAACAAGATGGCCCACCTCGATCCGGCCAAGAGCTGGAAGGGTGTTGTCTGCTGCTCTGCTGGTAACCACGCCCAGGGTGTTGCCTATTCGGCTCGCAAGCTCAAGATCCCCGCGACCATTGTCATGCCCGAGGCGACACCTAGTATCAAGCACTTGAACGTCGCCCGGCTCGGTGGTCATGTCGTGTTGCATGGCGCGGACTTTGATGCTGCCAAGGAAGAGTGCGCCAGGCGGTCGAAGCAGGATGGGCTCATCAACATCCCGCCGTTTGACGATCCGTATGTCATTGCCGGTCAGGGAACCATTGGAAACGAGCTCTTTGGTCAGGTCAACATGGCCAAGGTGGAGGCCATCTTCTGCGGTGTTGGAGGTGGTGGTCTCATTGCTGGAATCGGCCTCTATGTCAAGCGCATGGCTCCCCATGTCAAGATCATTGGTGTCGAGGCCCACGACGCCAATGCCATGGCAGAGTCCTTGAAAAAGGGCGAGCGGGTCTTGCTCAAGGAGGTCGGTCTGTTCGCCGATGGTGCCGCCGTCAAGATCCCCGGAGAGGAGACGTTCCGCATCGCCAAGGAGGTTGTCGACGATGTTATCGAGGTCTCAACTGATGAGATCTGTGCCGCCATCAAGGACATGTACGACGACACCCGCTCAGGCCTGGAGC
This sequence comes from Fusarium falciforme, assembly GCF_026873545.1. Classification (NCBI taxonomy): domain Eukaryota; kingdom Fungi; phylum Ascomycota; class Sordariomycetes; order Hypocreales; family Nectriaceae; genus Fusarium; species Fusarium falciforme. Next base: position 5,681,387 of record NC_070544.1, on the reverse strand, counting down.
CAGCTGGTGCCCTGTCCATCGCCGGTCTGAAGAAATACGTTTCCCAGAACCCTTCGAGAGACTCAAAGCGCACGCTCATCGCCGTGACGTCGGGCGCCAACATGAACTTTGATCGTCTGAGATTTGTTGCCGAGCGTGCCAGCATGGGTGAGGGCAAGGAGGCTCTGCTTGCCGTCCAGATCCCTGAGCGCCCTGGTTCCTTTGCCGAGCTCATCAACACCATCATGCCCCATGCTGTTACCGAGTTTTCATACCGATACGCGAGCGATGAGGTGGCCAACATCCTCATCGGTCTCTCACTTACAGCACCTGCTGCGCAACGATCCGAGGAGCTTCGCATGCTTATCGAGCGCATCAAGTCCGGCAATATGAACGTGTCGGACCTGTCGCAGGATGAGCTCGCCAAGAGCCATATCCGATATCTTGTCGGTGGTCGATCCGGTGTTCCTCACGAGCGGCTATACATGTTCACCTTCCCCGAGCGTCCAGGTGCTCTGGAGAAGTTCTTGGTGACATTGCGGCCCAAGTTCAATATCAGCCTGTTCCAGTACCGTAACTACGGCGGAGACGTGGGCAAGATCGTCACAGGCATCGTGTGCCCTGACGACGAGGTTCCCGAGCTGGAAAACTTTTTGCGCAAGATCGGATATCCTTACGAGGACTGTACCGACTCGGACGTCTTCAAGACATTCCTGAGAACCTAGGAGGACGGAAGAGACAGCATGAGCATTCGGGGTTTTGCTTGGGGGCGTTGGGTATCAAAAGAGACCATGATTTTAATTTTCAAAAAAGGAGAAGTAATTGTTTTGGCCGTCGACTTTAGCGTCATGTGTTGGATTGTAGATAGACTAGATTGGTTTGCATGCCTAGGAAACTGGAAAAGTAAAGACGAAGTAGATACAGTTCCAAGTTCTATACCTGCAAGAGGGAATTATCGTGGTTGTGCTTGTGCCGAAGGCGGCGTTGGTAACCGTCACTATCCGCCGCAAGATCTTCCTGGTCCCGTTCCAACTTTCCCTCACATCGAGGGGAGGTGTGTGTTTCGGTGGATGCCGACCTAGATAAAGCCGTGGAGGAGCATTCGTATAGTGAATTTACTCGACAACAGGTAGATCGAGAGGACATTTTTCTATAAACGCCCGTCTTAAGCGCCTGCTCTAAGCGCTGTGAGGACCTACTCTTGGACCTAGGCCGGCCGTGCTGGTTCTAATATGGACGAGACTCGCGGGAATGAACTGAAAAGATCGAGTGTGTTGAAGAATAAGAAGCTATATCTAATATGTCTCGGCATCTTGGAGAGTTTCGTAACCTTCGTTTTGCAAGACGTGGGTTTTCGTATCACGGGTCATCTGAGCAAACCTTTTTTTTTTTTTTTTTTTTTTTTTTTTTCACATGGACGTTGGACGCCAAAGGGAAGAGCGCCTACTAGGTCATGAGGCCTTGTGTGTAGAGGTTCTAGGTTCTAAGGAGATGATGTTTTGGCACGGTCTTGGAAGGATAGCTATTCGCCGAAGGGTTGATTGAAACGTGATTAGAGTCAATGTAATATCTATACACTGTTACATTACTGAGCTTCGTCTCCAGGTATCGCGGTTGTCTACTAGGCTACCTCATCCAATGACTTCCATATACGAAACCCCAAGGGTTGGCATGGTGTTCAGCTGCCGGCCCCTTCGATGGCAACGCTCTTTACCTCGAGTTCCTCACTGACTGATCTCATGGTGGCATGGGTTATCTCAACATGCGCTGGGTAAATTTCGTATAGATATGGATAAAACACAGCCAACTCTATTCAAATCTGAATATGTCAAGTCGTGATGCCTGGTTGTCGAACCAGAATTCGACATGTCCTTCCATGCCCAAACACACCCAGCCCTCCTCCTTCTGATGGTGGTGGTCCCTACGAGTGCATTGCACCTCGTTTGCCTCAAGCTGCACACCTACCCCGCGTGGTGAATACAGCATGCGCCGGAAGCATATCCGAGATGGCTTTACGCAGGTTGTGACAGGGCCGACCCCGATCCGACATTCTCCAACTGCCCTCTTTCCGCCGTTTCTATATTTCATGAGAAGACCTTTGCAGAGCCCCGCGTCGGCGCAATTAAAGATATGGATCTGGTGAACATGTTCTAGAGAAGCTGATGAATGGACTGGGCGCAAGTCAGAAGGGGGGTTCCCGGGCAGGACTGGGAACGGGAAAGGGGTTGGCGGTTCTGAGCTGGAGCCAGGATTCGATTTCACTCTAAAAAAAAAAGTGTAACCCTTGCCGTCCCTGTGAGCTGAAAACAAGCGTTTTAGGCGGTGAATTGTCAAACATGAAGTCGTGGCTATCTTGTCTTTGACACGGGCCTACTACAATATCGCCAGCGAGTTTTGTGCGGATCTGGTCAGGTTAGAGTAATTTGTTACTTCAAAGTCGACCGCGGGCCTTGGGGCTTACTAAAAAACTAGGTTTATATATGACAGGCTCATTCCCTCGGATCCCAAGTCGGAGGACGTGGTCGTTGCGAGGAAGAGGCACATATACCCAAATGACACTTTGTTGAGTTCTCCTTGAGAAGCGCTCAAAGGTCTGTGTTGCCAGAGGGGCCTTTGCCGTATGGGCATGAATACCCAAGACCGACCCCAGAAGGTAGAAAAAGGTGAGGACGGTAACCTGGGATAGCTCTATTGTACGGAATAGGGCGATATCTGGAACATACGATGAAGAGAGTGTCGACAGGTTGTTTAGTGGAGGAGTTGGCGTGTCCCAGATTCGCAGCCCCTGGCCTCGTTCATTCGGTACGATGCGGGCGTGCCCAAACTGAAGCAAGTGTATGAGTACTGACGAGGTTATCAATGGGGTGACCGAAATACCTTGAAATGCATCGAAAAGCCCTTCGCCCGAGATTCATCAAGAAAAGCGTACACGTGAGTATCGGACCGCGGGGCCGTATGTCTAGGCCAATTTGGTAACCTCTCCAACTTCCCGATGCCATACGAGTCGACCAAGAGCCGAATGATAGGTAGCTGAAGAGTATCAGTGGCGAGCAGCGGTTCACTCTCGCGCTCCCATGCTGATATTTCGTGAAACGGGAAGGATTGAAAAGTTGTTGTGGCGCTTGCTATGTGACCATTGGAAGAGCGTTCGGCAACATCCTGGACGGTGCTATACCGCCAGAAAGCGCTTTCACGCGAATAGCTTCGGATAAGCTGGACAATCTCCATAGGCAGCGAAGCTAGCTCTGGAATACCTATCGACTCTGTTGTTGAAGGTCTTGGTGATGTGAAGCTGCTGTCGTCTAAGTCAAGCTCAGGCGCATGTCACCAGGCTGCCGCGATTCATAGGCGGTCCAAAGCATGTTCTGGTTCACGATTGAGCATGAATAGATCATAGCAATCCGCATGTATCGTCGCAGCCTCCGGGGAAGCAGCGCACCTCTCACACTGAGGTCGCCGACAAAGAGGCATTCCGTTCAGCTGCCGCAGGGTGTGACCAACATCTGGAAATAGAGATCTGCTCGTGCAAAATATTGGGCAAGTAGAAACGTCGTTGCCGAGCACTATGGCATGTTAGTTAGTAGTTAAAGCAAGATCTAACAGTGTGACTTACTGATTTGGCAACCTTCCACGTCCTTTCGTGTGCTGCGAAACAACGACACGCTGGAATCTTTTCAAAGAACTAATGCTGTACAAAGCTGGATAGTGCTGTGAATATACGTTGAATATAGCATACAGATCCTTGCCAACAACGTAATGTTTGTTGAATTGAGCTTACTATCGAAATGTGACTGAAAACAACGCTATTCTACAATACCTGCTTGAACAATGAAAGGCCTAATTGTGACATGTCTATGCCGGCGGATCAAGAAACGAAATCTGGAACACCCTGTAGCTGAACCACACCTCCACACTTCCTCTTCGAGACAGGGGACGGCATATCCAGCCCTCAGGGTGATGATTATGGGGTTCTTCTTGGTTTGTCACCTCTACCCTGGCTGTTGGATAATGGATACCCCGGCCTGTGAGGGTCGTGGAAATGACACAAATGTGTGTGGGGTCTGAACATGTGGTGACAAGGTCGACGCCAAGACGACATGACCCCAGTGCCCGCTGAGCACCGTCCCGGTACTCCATGAGAAGGCCGACGCAAAAACCCGGGATTCGGGCCTGGAAAATGCTGACGCGGACCAAGCCTTCGAGAGGAGCGACAGAGTGTAGGGTTTCTTCAGCTACCTGGGATGGCGGTGAGGTCTGAAGCCGAGGGGCTGGCACTTGAATAAAGCTGTCGGAACTCGAATCGTTTCGAACCACAACGCCGAAACCATTCACATGTCTAACAGGAATCTGGTTGAAGACAAAGGCGAGGGGTGGCGACTCAAGAAGTGCATAATGGGGTGGTTGTGGACCAAGAGTATTCCCCACAAAGATATCGCCGCTCAGTCTTTTTCGAATCTACAACATGAGAAGTGAGAGAAGGTTCAGACACTGAGAAGGAATTACTTACCATGATAACCCTACGGCGACCGCCACGAACTCCCATCGCTACAATATTGTCATTAGGGGGCAGAGGAACATATACCCACGATAGTCTTGGCAGGATTGTGTATGGAAACCGCTCAAGGAATTCCGCAGCGGAAGGCATTTTGGCAGTGTGGCTATGGACCCCATAGAATTTGCCTGACTTGAAAAAGAACGTAAGGCCCGTCGTCTGGTCGAGCGAGGTGTTGTAATAGCGCCAAGAGGTCCGGTCTCGCATATAGGGGAACACGTGTAGCCTGTGGCCGTTGGAACAATGCGGTGTTGAACCTGTCTCGTAGGCTCTCTCGTAGGAGTTTCCAAAAAGTTGTAGCAATGGATGAGTCGTCGGCGGACCCAAGGGCATTGTGTCAGTTGTACGGTAGACCATAGTAGTGTAATTCCCGTCTTGCGAGGATATAGAAACGTTCCGTATCGCCGGAGAGGGAGTATTCCATACCCAAGGCCCATGCAAAAGAGGTTGGAAGTACAATCGAGCACGGCCGAACTGGAACTTGTGAGCTTGGTGCCATGGTACGAATCATGGGGGTGTTACTTGAAAGTGGAAAACCGCATTACTTATCTTGGCTGCTTCCGTGCGGTCAGGCATCTGGAGCTGATCATTTAATTCGACTTGTTGGTCGATGAACCGCTCGTCGATGAATGCAAAAGCTGTTGAGCCGCCATCGACCTGATCACTCATGGTGTCCGAGTAGCTTGGTAGCCTCTCGACCTCCTTTATCCCATAAGCATCCAGTGTAAGACGGATGATGGGATCCTGTGGTGAGTTATTGGCCAATATGGGCTCTTTCCCACGCTCCCATGCTGATACTTCGCCAATGCGAAATATTTTGAGGTCTTGAGGGCTGCCATTCCCATTCGATACTTGTTTGGCAACGCTCAAGGTGGTATATAAACGCCACAGGATACTGTCGAATGAGTATGACTGGATGATCAGGACGATCTCGGTTGGCAGCAGACCCAGCCTGGGAATGCCCAGGACCTGCATATCTTCGAGACTGGGTTTTATGATATGCCTTGGCTCGAGATACAGAGGGTCGCATTTCCACAGATTTTGCCAGGCTGCTAGAATCTATAAGCAGTCCCAAGCTTTGTCGCCCTTATATTCACGCATGAATAATTGAAGGCAATCCGCATGGATCGCCACGCCCTCGGGCAAGGGGTGAGCTATGTCGCATGGCTGCTGAACGCAGTTGCATCGCTTATTGAGAACGCACCCTTCCTTGGGGAATGCTGATACTGGCATGCAGTGGTGCAGAGCGCTGGAGTCATCGTTCCTAATCACTGGAACAGACAGTGAGCAAGGAGTTGGACAGGGACAGAGGGATTGGAAGTACCTGTTATGAAACGCTCGGCAGCTTGTATTCCTTGGCCGCAAATGCCACAGCGTGGGCGAAAGAAACACTGTATCCTGGTATGGGGCGGGCCTGGATCCGTCAAAGACGACAGCGTAAAAGTTGGACGGGGTGGTTGTGAGAGCTCGGAAGGCTCATAAGGCCCAGAAGATTCAGAGGACTCAGGACGCTCAGAAAGCTCAAGAGGTTCAGCAGATCGAGAAGTGGTTTGGAGGCGCAAGTGGGACAACGGAATGCTGCAACATGAACCCATGTTCTATAATTTCCCTGTTAAGCAGCCCTAAATGTTTGTTGGTCGATGCTGAGCTGGGAACGGTCCGTCAGAAGAAAAACAGTCTCGATCCGACAGAAGCAATTTAACGTGCGTGTTCTAGCGAGCTTCTACTGCCGGGGCTAGATGGTCATGGCGTCGTGGCCCTTGCTGCGGCGTGTCTTTCTAGAAATGTTGCATGCGTCGCGGCTGAAGGAGTGATGGTCTGAGCACTGGGAAAGCAAATGAAGTAAAGTAATGAATGCGAGATGGATGATTGCAGATGCAGAGATTCCTACGATGCTGCAGTAGATGTTGTGATCCTAGACGCTGGCGTAAGGCGTTCCCTCCTTCCATGTGAAGCTGCCGTCAACCTGCTCAGGTAGTTGGCCTATCTCAGGCAAGCACTCGGTCATCGATCCGAGGAGGAAAGTGCAGCCCGCACTCGCTGATGAAACAGGCAAGGACGAAACGTTTCACAAAAGGACTCTGCGGAGCCTTCTCCTGTTTGGCCAGGATCATCCTCCCTTGGCATCAGCATTGACATCCATTGACATCCATTGACAATGCAGCGGCTTGTTCCATGCGCACGCACCGTCTCCGTCTCCAGTAGACGGGACTGAATACTATTCTTGGACACAAGCCAGTTGCTGTTGAGACGAGACGGCGTTGCCTGCCCAGAAACTCCCAAATAGCGATCCTGCAGCTCCCTTTACTCAAACAGTCAAGCCATTGTCGCAGCTGTCCTTTTGCATGCCTCGGTAAGCTACAGTACATATGCAGTCGGAAGGAGGAGACACGAGGTCTTCTGACCAACAGCCCCCTTTCCCAGCAGGCTGGCGCGGATCCGAAGATCAGGATCGACGCGGTGGATGGGGACAATGATGACGGCAGAAGGCGGCCACTGCCAAAACGGCCACCACTCACCGTCGAGCAAAGAGCAGAACCAACCCGGTCGACAACCCTGTTCCCAGGTGCGATGGATAGCATCCATGGTAACGGAATCGTGGGTGGCTCGCCAGGAGCATCGTTGAAGCTATCGGGTCGCTTCCGTCCAGCAAGCGAGGTCATCTTTCCACTCGGCTCTCCCGCTCAACACCACATCCGTCTGCTGGGACAGGCCAGGCCATCGTTCCCATGAAGCTCAACGTCAGGACCCCGTAAGCGCCCTGTGCGCGCTCGGTCATCTGCGCTTGGTGCCGTCCGCTAGGGGCAAGGGGCGCGACGGCCAGGGTCCTTGGGAGAGGGTCGAGAGGTGGGCATGCTAGCATGGTGAGGATGGCTCCACGGCGGGCAGCTCATCCATCCACTGAAGCTTCATCGAAGCATCCACCGAAGCGCCAAAGCGCCCACGCAAGCACGCACTGACCCAGGAGCTCAACTTCTGCCATTGCTGCCCTGCGTGGCAACCAGCGACGCCACTATTAGCACCACGCGCGGGCTAAGGTACAGAAGCACACCACGAGAGCTGCCGTCTCCCTGGATGGTACCAGTTGCGGGGGGTTCCATGGACGGGGCGGGCGTCCTGCCCAGGCCGGGATGGACTTGTCCTGTATCGCCAATTTGCATTCTACTGAACTGGTCTTCTCCCGCTGCATTGCTTGCATTGCCGACGCTTGCTTGCCTTGGTTTGCTTTGTCTCTGCTCCACTCGTCGCTTGCGGCGTGTGCCCCAAACCCAGGCCCCCTTGCTCCCCTGCCCGCGCTCGACACGCTCTTCACTGTGTGTGACGGCACTGCCCGCCCAGCTAGAAGCGTTACCCCACACCAAGCTGGACCTTGTGAGTGTGAGTGGGCGGTGGGCGTGTGAGAGATGCTGAGGGGCCTCTGAGTTGTGGGTGGGCGTCGTGTGTGTGGCGGCCGGCCTGCGCTCCGCCGCGACTGGAATCTTTTCCATGCGGATCCAGTTTACTTCACGGATCTTGACTTTCCCTCAACTACCTCTGAGTAGCTGTGTGCCAGATAGCTGTTCTCGCAATAGCTTCCTCGCCGCTCCGCGACTGCTCCCCGCTCGGATTGTCACTGGTGCGTCCTCTCGGCCGAGTATCAGAGATCGTCCTGCTTGGCTTCCACCCAAGCTTTGGTAAGCCGCCTACACCGGTCCCATCCTTTGTCTCCGTTGCCGTCATCGCTCACTTCTTTCAAAGTCTACTGTGGCACCTCCACGCGATCGCCCTTGGACGACCAACTCCCACGCCTGCATCGACACAGCAGCTCTCCCGACAACTCGTCCCCTGCCTCTGTGTCACGACGAGGTTCCAAACCGCCACCTTGGACCCTGTACAACTCGCGAGCTCGATATCTGGCCTGTGACGACAGGCTTTGCATCTTTCACCTCATCGCGGGGCCTACGGACCGCTCCCAGGCCATCGCCCGGGCCTTTGCTGCATCAACGGCCGATACCACTCTAGTATCAGATTCAAGACGACCTTGCCCTATTCACGTGCGCAATCCTCGATCTGTTGGACCGGAGCATGACCGTATCCTATCTCATCTTGACTGCCTCTGTCAGCGTTATCGCCCCCTAGTTCCCATTGACAAGGCCAAGCGATCAAACGGAAGCGTCACCCCCAGCTGCTGCTGCAGCGGCCTGAGAGCTGGCTGGAGGGGAGGCCGCACCGCCCTCGTTTCCGCGATTTCATCACCGCTGAGCCACGTCGTCCGTTGTCAAAACTATCATCATGAGGCGAGGTCGCTCTCCAAACTCGCCCTCGCCCTATAGGGCGCTGGCCCATCACCAGCAGGCCTCAAATTCTGGAGCTTCGTCCGACTCTGTCTCGTTGATCAGATCCTTCAATGTCGAGACAAACCCGACCCGGCCCGTCCGACCTTCGCCGCTTACAACATCTCTCATTCGAGATATGCCACTGGATTTGGTTGACCGGATTAGATCGTTCCCCCTTTTCATGTCCGCTCCAGAGGAATTCCTCGTTGCCATCGGAAACCATCTAAAGCCTCAGATTCAAAGCCCCAATGATCACATCGTGACTGAGGGCGACGATGCGAAGGCAATGTACTGGCTAGTTCGCGGCGTAGTTGCCGTGACGTCACGAGATGGCGAGGCTGTTTACGCGGAGCTTAAGGCGGGAGCCTTTTTTGGTGAGATTGGCGTCCTTATGCAGATGCCGCGCACAGCAACCATTATTGCCCGAACGAAATGTCTCCTGCTGGTGCTGAAGAAGGAAGACTTGCATACTGTTATGCCAAAATTTCCCGAGATGGAGAAGGCTATCCGGGAGGAGGCACAAGAACGACTGAATCTTCTCAAAAAGAGAAGACAAGAGGGTGGCAAGTTGCTCAAGTCTCCCAAAGGGGATTTCAGTGCCAGAGAAGCTGCCCCTGGCGAAGTATCTACAGGGGAGAGGGGTGCTATCAGGGACGGTGCCGTGGTCAATTCCAAGAAGAGAAAGTCACCAAGCCCAGGGATTATCGAGGACCCTGCTGCTGGAAGCGCAATTGGCAGTGGCCAAATCAACATTCGGACGACGCTTAAGGAGCTGCCGCTCTTCTCAACTCTTCCAGCCGACATTCTGCACTTTCTTGGACTCAGTGCTCAACCAAAAACGTATACGCCTTTCACGGATATTGTCCGCCAGGGGCTTCCAGGCAATGAGATCTTCTTCATTGTTCGTGGTGAAGCTGAAGTAATTCACGATGAACCAATTGTCAACGAGGGATTCCAAGGCAATACTCGATTTCCCCAGAAGAGACCGCGGTTGAAAGCAGGGCAATACTTTGGAGAAGTTGCGAGTTTGGGCCTCTCTCGCGGCAGGACAGCCACCGTCCGAGCCATCACGACTGTCGAGTGCATCATGATCACCGGTGATGTGCTGGATGAATTCTGGAGACGATGCCCTCCGGATATCAAGACGCAGGTTGAAGAGACAGCGCGTCTTCGATATCAGAAGCAAAGCGACGATGTTGATATGGTTGACGCCGACGTCAGGGAAAAGGCCAACAAGTCTGATCCGCCGACTCCTACCACGCCTACGCGAGCTACGTTGCCTGGTTTGATCTTCACTACGCCGTCCAAGCCGACTTCCCCGGCGAAGGACGATTCTGGCAATATGGAACCCAAAGATCCCGATCCGTTTTTGAGTGTGAACATGGAGAACATTAGGAATCGCCGTCGTCACTCGTTGGCGCCTCCCATTCCACCAACTGACAGTTCTGGGCCCACTACTAATGGGGTGAGAGCTGGTTCTCGTCTTTCAGAGGTGACACCCATCAAGTTTGCGTTTACCGACACGATGGACAGCGACGACGTTCCAGCCAAGAGAGTTAGGACGACCTTACCTCGGCGACCCCTTACGATGAGCAAGCCTGTGCTTTCAGATGAGATCTTGATCTATATTTTCAAGCATGTCGATATTGGAGAACTCTTCCGGCTACGACTCGTCAGCACCCATTGGCGCAAGCTGCTGACAACTTCGCCCAAAGTTTGTCAGAATGTCGATCTCTCGATTTACAACCGCAAGGTTACCGATGAACTCATTACAAAAGTTCTTGCTCCCTTCATCGGCACACGGGCTGTGTCCATTGACCTCAATAATTGCTTCCATATAACTGACGAGGGCTTTGAAGCTCTGTGGCGAAATTGCGGCAAGAACGTCAAACGATGGAAGATGAAGTCGGTTTGGGATGTTTCGGCGAACCAGATTTTGGAGATGAGTGAGAATGCAAAGGGATTGGAAGAGGTGGATTGGAGCAACTGCCGCAAGGTTGGTGACAACCTGCTAGGCCGTGTCGTAGGCTGGGTGGTACCTGATCCGCCACCTGCGAAGCCGCCTCCATCGAAGCAAGTTGTCATCTCAAGCTCAACAGCTCGTTCAAGGAGCAAGGCACATCAGCAGCAACAGAAGCAAGCTGCGCCTACGATACTTCCACCGGGCACTGTGGTTGGTTGCCCGAATTTGAAACGGCTCAACCTCTCGTACTGCAAACATATCACGGATCGGTCAATGGCTCATCTCGCTGCCCACGCATCGAATCGGATTGAGTCCTTGTCTCTCACTCGGTGCACATCGATTACTGACGCAGGGTTTCAATCTTGGGCGCCTTTCCGGTTTGAAAAGCTGTCTCGGCTCTGCTTGGCAGATTGCACATATCTGTCAGACAATGCGATTGTTGCCCTTGTCAACTCGGCTAAGAACCTCACTCATCTGGATCTGTCGTTTTGTTGCGCCCTCTCTGATACAGCAACTGAGGTGGTGGCTCTTCGCCTGCCTAAGTTGCGGGAACTACGGCTAGCATTTTGTGGAAGCGCAGTCAGCGATGGAAGCTTGGAGAGCGTGGCACTTCATCTGAACGACCTTGAAGCTTTGAGTGTACGTGGTTGTGTGCGTGTTACAGGACGGGGAGTTGAGAATGTCCTTAATGGCTGCGGACGACTCAACTTGATGGACGTCAGCCAATGTCGAAACTTGGAGTCTTGGCTGAGGGCTGGCAGCGTTGCAAACTGGGGTTATGATGATCGAGCTGGTCAGCGGCCAAGAGCAAGCGTCTCGGGCGAGAGCGGTGAGGGCGAGGAGGAATTGCCTGCACCAAAGGCCATGAGCGTCGCGATGCTCACGTCGCAAAACTTTATGCCGCGGTCAGCGTTCGGTTACAGGGCAAAGAGGGCTCGGCGACCTGTTCGGTTCGTCATCGAGAAAGGAACTGGTGGCTTGCGATGATGCAACGGAGTCATGGGGAAACTACTGCACTTTGGGAGGCACGGGGTCTTGTTGGGTTGCGGTTGCGGTTGCATGAGGGGTATGACCATACAGCATCGGCGTCAAAAGTCAAGGAGCATTTGCGTTTATGAGCCTGGGTAGTTGATGGGTTTGGACAGGTAGCGAGGGATGGACATGGATGGGCATGGACATTGATGGACATGTGTTGGATAAGCCAGTACTGCATCAAGGGAGCGGAAGGGGATACATGAAAGATACCCTGACGGAGCTGAAAGGGAAGGCACTTGACGTCTTGGCTCCCATAATAATTCTGAAGCAAATTTCAACATGATGTCATTGAGGAAATTCGGCCATCGTAAGTCCGAGTCCGAGATGCGACGCGATGCACGGGGCATGGAGTTTGGAGTTTAGCAGGGGCCGGGGCTGCTGACCAACTGAGTCACCAAGAGGCGCCGGAAAATTCCACCGACTTCCAACACGTGACGTCGGATATCAACGTCATGCTTTCTTTCCGTCCATTTACCGGAACCTCGATGCATATTATAACCCCGGTCTTCCCTCGGACCCCCGCTTGAATTCTTCCCTTTCCTTTGTCAACGACCCAATACCTCGACAACAGACACCTGCATCGCCAGAAAGACGATGTCGTTTACGCTCACAATCCGACAGGGCCCTGCGCGCATTGCGCAGCGGCTTCCTGCGCTCTCCAAGTCTGCCGCCGGCTCGATTCGAAGCTTCCACGTCCCGGCCAAGCCGACCCCCAACTTCTTCACCTCCCGCATCACATCAGCGACCACGCGCAGTGCCTTTCAGCGCGGCGGTCGCGCCGGAGGTCGATCATACTACCAGGAGTCTGCGCGAACTGCCGCTGCTCCCCAGACAACGACCCGAAGGCTTCTCGTCGGCGGTGCCATCTTTGGTGGTACACTCGTCGCCGTGAATGCCGTCTTCAACCGGGAGACTCGTGAGGATGGCGGCATGCCTGTCTATGAGCGCGAGTACCTGAACAACACCTTCCTGCACACAGGACTTGGAATTGGTATCATCGGCTTGACGGCCCGACAGATGGTTCAGACCGGCTTTGTGTACCGAATCATGGTGACAAACCCTTGGGTTGTTGGTCTTGGTGGTCTTGCGCTCAGCTTTGCGACCATGATTGGCACCCGATCCATCAGCCCTGACAAGTAAGTTTTGAGATGCAATTTTGGTGTTGAAACGAATCTAACAAGTTTGCAGCTATATCCCCAAGTACGCTCTCTGGACCGCCTTCAACGCCACCCAGGCCGCCTTTGTCGCCCCTCTCCTCGCCTTCGTTCCCGGTGCCCTCATCGCCCGTGCTGGTCTCTACACTGTCGCCATGATGGGTGGTATCTCGATTGTCGGTGCCACTGCTAAGCAGGAGAAGTACCTCTACATTGGTGGTCCTCTTCTGGCTGGTGCTGCCATCGTTGCTGCCTCTGGTCTCGCCCCGCTCATCATCCCCGCCACCGCTATCCGAACCCTTGCCTTCACTGAGAGCCTGTGGCTGTACGGTGGTCTCGCCGTTTTCGGTGGCTTCACCCTCTACGATGTCCAGAAGGTTCTGTACCACGCCCGTCTCGCTCAGGCTGGTGTCATGCGCCGGGATCCCGTCAACGAGAGCATCTCCCTCGAGCTCGACTTCCTCAACATCTTTATCCGGATGGTCCAGATCCTGATGATGCAGCAGAACCGACGAAAGTAAGAGGTGGTAATGGCTTGGGCTTTGCCTGGATGGTGATGACCGTGTATTATTTTTTTTTTCCTTTTTGGCAAAAGGATGGATTGCTTGGCAAGAGGCTAATGAACTCCTCTCTTGATTTGGCCAGAATGGCCAGTTGATGGAAATTCCCATTTGTAGCTTAGGAACAGGATTATTGAATCAAGAAATTAGAGCAATGGCTGTATTGCGCGTGAATTGTGAAGTTATTGATTAATTGAAAGATTGATGCTACCGTCTACATGCTAACCCGAGAGAAACATTTTCCACCAAAGCCCTACAAAGCTCACTTCAGAGGGGGAAACGGCCTCAGGTAGTGACTGGGGCACTCATAACCACTGGGGTTGTTCTTGAGGTACAGCTGGTGATACTCCTCAGCGGACCACCACTTGCCGGCGGGCGCGATCTCGGTGACGATGCCTCCCTTCCACCACTGGGCATTGGCCTTTGCCGTAATGTCGCGCGCAATCTTCTCCTGCTCGGCGTCGTGGAAGTAGATGGCGGAGCGGTACTGGGGGCCAGTGTCGGGGCCCTGGGCGTTGAGGGTCGTGGGGTCGTGCATGGAGTAGAAGAACTCGAGGAGCTGTGCGTACGAGACCTTGGAGGGGTCAAAGATGATTTGAGCAGCCTCGGCATCTTTAGACAGTTAGCGATTAACCCCTTGAAAGAGCGAAAGAGAGAGAGAGAGATACGTACGGCCAGTCTTGCCGCCGCAGACGGCGCGGTAGCTCGGGTTCTCGAGGTCTCCGCCAATGTATCCGACCTTGGCGTCGATGAGGCCCTTGCCGGCAAAGTGCCTGCGGTACAGGTGCTCTGTTCCCCAGAAGCAGCCAGCGGCGACGGTACAGAGCTGGGCGCCGTCGGGGATTGGTCCGGCAGAGGACTCTGGGGCGACCGAGAGGAGGGCGGATTGGGTGAAGGGACGGGCGAGGCGCGCCAGGAAGGGGGGGAGGTGTGTGAAGGGCATTTTTAAAATCTGTGGTAGGTGGATGTCAATGTCTGTAGGTAGAATGAAATAGCTGAAGGAGGGAGGATGAAGCTATATAGAAATTTATGCACTCGCCGAGCACCGGCCGGCCGGTCGGTGATGCATGACGGGGGTTGACAAATACTACCGAAGGGGTCCTTGTCCTAAGACCCCGCCCCCCGCCGTTCAAAGGAGAAAAAAAAAGGCTGCGTCACCGAAGGCGCCGATGACGATTGCTAGAGCTCTATTTCCTATTTGGGAAAGCGCCTCCGCGGGGTTCCTAGCCCAGGGGCCCCCTTGCGCCCCCCGTGCGTGTTAAATCGTCTGCGCCTCTTTGGAATCAGATGCGGCTGTGTTTTGAATACGCCGGATATTTGGTTTCAGTGTTGCGTGAGCGTATTTGGAATTAAGAAGGCGAGATTGATATGGCTGAGATTACATGTTATGGAATTAATGGCTGTGCAAGGCATTTTGCGCTGCTCATCTGTAATCGATGTCTTGCAGGCCTGTGACTTGGCTTGAAATGCAAGCAAAAGGAATACGCAGGGGTTTTGATTTCCCATATCGCTGTCCGTGCGAGACGAAAAATGCCCCGAGGATTAGGATTGAATCCCGACCCTCACGGAGTGGCTTGTCGCATCGGTCCCCCCCCCGGGCTCGGCTCCCGTTGATCGGTGCGGCGCGGCCCGGCGTTTGGCAGATTCAAGCCCCGGCCGCTCCGTATAGATCGGATCGGAAATGACAGACCCCAAAATGAGCAGTCACAGCAGATGTATGCATGTATAATAAAGACAATTGATTCAATACGAAATAAAAAGAATGAAGGAAAAATAGCTGTACAAGAGTTCACACCATTCAGCCCAGCTGAGTGCCCAGTTATGGAATCAGGGCAGCGAACACTTAAGAAGGAGGCCAAATACCGTTCTCGCACATAACCTGCGCAGTCCCCGTAGGTCCCCTCGATGCATCCCCATCCCACCAAGAAAGAGCATAATCCTGATGCACCTTTTCGTCCTCGGAAACTCCCAGCTTCAGGTACAGCTCGTCCTGCTTGCAAAAGGCGAGCCGCTCTCTAGTTGCGCAGTCGTACGTGACAAAGACGGGCACTCCGGCCGGCATGCCGTCCGAGTGGCGGAGGTAGTCGGTGAGGCATTCTTCCTTTTCGACTCGGTTCTTGCACTTTTCACCCGTGAAGGCGTTTTGGGTGTGTTCGCCCTTGGCTGTGATACCGCAGGAACTGGAAAGCTTCAGTAAGCGATGTGTATGGTGGTTCAGGGGTAAACTTACGTGACCATGTACGGCACAAAAGTCCAGTATCCGCACTCATCAATTAGATCACCAGGCTTGTCGCGGACCACACCGCTGAGCGTCTGCTTCTCCTGGCTGTAGGTGAAACTGACGCCCGCGGTGAATGCTCCGTGACCGATCTGAAGACCCCAGCTGATGGTCTCGCCAAAGGTTACGGCCATACGATCTTCGAGGGTGCACTTGCCACGTCGGCACTCGGCGTTGGCAAACTTGACCTCCTTTCCATAGCTCCATTTGAGGCTCTTTTCACAAAAGGTCTCGCACTAGATGGTGTTAACGCTGTTTTTAAGGTTAAGGGGGTGACACTTACGAGGTCGTCGCTGTGAAGGCTGATAGAACAGTGGCCTTCGTCGTCGAGCTTGTTGGTAGGCTCACAACCAGTCCATTCCTAACAAGAATGCCAGTGTTGAAGTTCTGGGATGAGAAGTAAAAACTCAGCATACCTCGTTTTCACCAATAGCTCCAGTACTAAAGCAGCTGTCCTTGCCAAAGTTAAGACGAGGGTTTCCGGGCTGGTCGACACCACGAGGCATCATCTTGTCGAGCTGCTCTGGGGTGATGCCTTTGGGCACGACGAGGCCCATTGCGGCGGGGGCGAGGAGGGCTAGATGGGCGAGTTTGTTGAAAGACATTGTGAATAAGGTTTAGAGTGTAAGAGTGAGTGTGGTGAAACTGAATGATGGACAGTCTTCTAACCTTCTAACAGGATATCAAGCTAGGCTTTATAGACATTGCTGAGCCTATTGTCAAGATAATCAAGCAATATCCGAGCAATTCTGATTGATTCAAACTCGCCCAGCTCATCATCCCTCGTAGAATCCTTCTGATCCATCACACTCAAAGAGTTGCTCACTATGGAAGGCCATCACAAG
Organism: Fusarium falciforme; assembly: GCF_026873545.1. NCBI lineage: Eukaryota > Fungi > Ascomycota > Sordariomycetes > Hypocreales > Nectriaceae > Fusarium > Fusarium falciforme. The sequence continues at coordinate 5,664,705 of NC_070544.1, read as the reverse complement.
ATTCTCACCTAACAGTTCATCTCAACCAAGGCACAGAGCACCCCATGCTCTTGTTCACCTTTCTACAATAGCATATCCCCCACAGGGCAGAAACGACAAGGTTTAATCCGGCTGCCTGGAGTTTCAACTCTTAAGCAAGGTTTGCAGTACCCGAGGGGAACCGTCGAGGAGAATTCGTGATTGGCCAAGATCCGATCTTGTATGGTGACATGGTGTCAGATCTTCAGTATGAGGGCCGTGTTTGAAACATGGCATGTTCATACCGTTACTCGGTAGTCCCCTGCGCCAAGCTTTTCGAGAGTCCTTCGCCAGGATCTCGGGGATCCTTCTCTGGGGCTATTAATCGACTATCCTGATATATAACCCCGTGACCGCATGTTTTTTCGAGGTGGTAGTGAATATTATTACGGGGTCGTTTTCATGTGCTTTGTGAATCATTCTGGCGTGAGTTGGGGGAACCTTTTCGAGGTGTAGTCCACTTTCTCCTTTTTGGTTTGTATGATGATCGCTCATGAACCTTGCACCTTGTCCACAATGAGAATCCTTCTTATTGATTTTGAGTGGTAGGGACAATTGAGAAAAGGATAGTGGCTCGATCTGAGCAGAAAACAGAATCTCATGACGACAATGCCATTTTCGTCAGCGTACATGAGCCACTAAGAGCATGTGTTCAAGTTGATGCATCGATCTGCCAATGAATCTGAGAACAAGGGTCCCTGTAAGTCTATTCATGTTGGCTTGAATGTTAGAAATGATGCTTTTTTCGGTAGGAAGAGAAGTCTATAAGACTTGAGGTTGAATGTTTAGAAGCTGAGGCCTATCGAAGGAGAGGGGCTTGCAACGTTCGAGCTTGTTGGTTAAGAGATGTATAAGACTGCAGACCCTCGATAGCTCGAGTGGAATCTTGAGAGATGCACTAACTAGTGTGCTAGATAATGGTGAATTCTGGATGTCTACCCCGTTACCTCTTGTCTAGTACATGCCAACCCAAGAACAATCAGAACCAGTAGAACTGTCCAGTTGGGCATAATTTCCTAGGTCAATCAACTTCGGATTGTTTTCCGCATATTTTCCAATGGCTTCTTATCCGACTTTGAGGTTGCCTTTCGCAATACATGGGTTAGGTGAATAGGTGTTTGTCAATTATGTTACTACAACTACTGGTTCTTACCTCCCAGTCATCGTGTGAGACCTTATTTGACAAGATACGATGCAAGATAATGTGATGCCCTTTACCCCGGCTTTTCTCGATAAGCATATCAGACGTGTTACCAACTTGGGAGAAAAATTCACAGTTGGTCGTTGCCAACCGAGACGCCTCAATCGATAGCGCCAACGACTATTCATTTACAACCCCTGCAGAGTCGATTTGACAATCGACCATCCCGCCAATAGCTTTGGGGATCATTTCACAGCTAGTCGCGCTACTGCAAGGATAGATACGATGCGTACATGGAGATTCAGGAACCAATTCCGCTCGCCAAGACTTGTCTTTGCTGTGATGGTCGTGTAGCTGTTGGGTATATAGAAGGAAGGGGGAGGTTCTGAGATGAGTTGTTTTCTTGTAGTTTTGTGGCAGTACGCTCGTTAATACGCTCGTTTATTCAGTTCATGATGGTTTCAAACAAGTTGATGACCGTTGTCTTTGCGGCACTGGCCTCTTTGACGGTTGTTGATGCTGGTGTCTGTATACCACACGGCACCACCACCTCGTCAGCTTCAGCCACGGAGACTAGCAGCACGGCGACTGCAACTTCAACCTCTGTGACGATCGAGACTGGCTCTACAACTACCTCTGGAACCGTTTCCTCGGCCGAGACAAGCTCGACTACCGCTGAGATTTTATCTGGAACTACTACAGCTTCTTCAGTCGAGACAACTTCTACAGTCGTCGAGTCCTCTTCGACCTTGACCACTATTGCGACCAGTTCAACTACAGTCGAGACTAGCTCTGGAACCACCTCAGCCCAGACAACATCCACAACAGCCGAAGTCGTTCCCACCAACCTCGTCACGAACCCCGAGTTTGACGACGGCCTCCAGCCCTGGCAGGTAATCCCCTACCCCGACCAGGACCTCTCTCTCACCGACGACTCGTACAAGACCGAAAAGGCCGCCCGCCTCTACTTCGAGTCCAAGTCCGGCAGCCCCTTCACAAACTACCTCTACCACCGCATCGACAAGTCCCTCCTCAAGGCAGGCTCCTACGCCCTCGAGGGTTTCGTCAAGGTCGACTCCCCCGGCGACGAAGGAGAAGGCTGCACCAGGGCAGTCGCTGCTTGTCTCGTCGGCCCTATCGGCCTCACAGAGGCTATCCTCAATGTTGGTGTGCTGCCGGCGACGTTTGCGGAGAGTCGGTGGGCAAAGATCTCGACGATTTGCGATGTCACGGAGGAGAAGCTGGAGGAGATTGATGATTTTGGTGTCGCTATTGGGTTTGAGTGCTTCAACACGAACGCCTACCTTGATAGCGTCTCGTTCAAGGCGGTTGAGATTAAGATTGAATAAGAATCTGGAGTTGATGGACCATCCAGAGTGCCACTGTTGCATCTATACCTTGAATATTCTCTGTATATACTTACTGTCTAATACAATGTGTCTAGTATGCCCTCCATCTAATCAGTTGTAGTACACGCCTCGGCATATCGGCCAACTTCCGAACCCGTCTCTCGCCTCACTAAACCAAAGCTTCACGATACGTCGTTTGTCATGAGTAATTAGTGGCGAGGAAATGTCAATTGAAATCAGCAGTGTACTCTCTGTCTTCTTTTCACCTTTTCAACTTCTTCTCTAACTTGTGTTTCTGCAATTGCAGGCTTATCCCGGCTTATGCACATGCACCTAGAGAATGCCGTGTCGAAGCCTCGGATGCGCCGCCTCAGCAAGGGCTACTGCATCCTCTGCTGCAGCCTTTAACCCAGCACAGCCCAGGCATTTCACTCGCACATTTATCTTTACCTACAAATCAACACCAACAGATCATGGCTCCTTGAAAAGGCAACGTCTTCTTGGCTCCCGTCGGCCTCCCTCCTTCCTCTCCCGGGACTCGCCGCCCCGCGCTCGGAGCTTGACCCTCTTTCCCCGCCAGAACCCGCCGCCTCCGACTTCGCCGCCGTGTCCCGACGACCTAAACACCACCAACTCCATCGCGAACCGCGTCCAGAGCCTCATCTTTGGCCATGCGACTGCTGCTGCCGCCACCGCCGCCATGACGACCCCCCCACGCCCCCTCGCCGAGCGCATCCCCCCCGGCGCATGGGACTCGCACATGCACGTCCTCGACGTCGAAAACTACGCCCTCTCCCCCACCGCCATGTACCGCCCCAACTCGCACTCCCTCCAAGAAGCCCTCTCCTTTGAAGCTCAAGTCGGCATCCGCAACATCGTCCTCGTCCAGCCCTCCATCTACGGCCTCGACAACACCTGCCTGATCGACACCCTGCGCGACCTGGGCCCCGAGCGGGGGAGGGGCGTCGTCGCCTTCGACCCGCCCGCCATGACCCCCGACACCCTGCGCGAGTGGCATGACCTAGGCGTCAGGGCTGTGAGGTTGAACGTGCAGTCTAACGAGCTCACCGTTGACGCGCAGGAGCTGGCCGATCAGCTGCACGAGTACGCCGATGTTGTGCGACCGTTTGGATGGGCTGTTCAGGTCTATGTTCCCATGCATATGATTACCCTCCTGGAGCCCATTGTCCCCTCCCTCAACATCCGTTTTTGTATAGACCATATTGGTTATCCATCTTTGAGAGGTCATAATAGCACCGACCCATACGACCTGCCTGGATTCGCGTCTCTAGCCCGTCTCCTCAAGAATGGACACACATACGTCAAGTTATCAGCTCCTTATCGCATGAGCTTGCGACCAGATCATAGCGACATTGAGCCCATCGCAAAGGAGGTCATTCGCCTAGGAGGCACCACTCGTGTAGTCTTTGCAACCGATTGGCCTCATACAAGGTACGAGGGGTTGGATATCAAGCCATGGATGGAGACTGTCCTCGACTGGTGCGGCGACGACGAGTACCTCATCCAGAGGCTGTTTACCGGAAATGCAGAGGACTTGTGGGATGTTTCAAAATCATCATGACCGTGTTTATGACGGAAAAGTGCTTTCTTTGCATAGCGTTTGGTCTGGGCGGAGTACACGTTATGGTGTCTTGTCGGTAGAGTCAAGGGTCGGCGCGGTACAATAGGATAGGAATGACAACCGGTATTAATTCATTGTCATCTTGGGGCTTCATGCGCGAGGACAACGGTGCACATTGTTCCTCTGTCAATTTGATTTTTTCATTTTACTATTTTGCGTAGATCATGTCAGTATTTCCAATCATTCAGAGATCATCATGTGCATCTCCATTCTCGGCTTATAAAGGTCAGATACATCTCGACCTTGCCGTCTCCTGCACTCTCGCAGGACATCCTTCTCTTGAATCATGATGGTAACAAACTATCATGGTCTTTCAAGGGCCCCTCATGTGCCAGCATGAGTTCAGCCTGTTAGGCTACGGTCTCATGACACAATAGCCGCCTCCAGTGATGACCTGAAACGCACCTACGGCCGAGTGCAAAGAGTCACATGGGACCTCGGGAGAAAGGCACGGCGCTTTACCTTGGCCATTTGAGGCCATCGGATCATCCAGTTGATCGCCAAGTGGGAGTGGACGAAGCTCCCAAGGCGTAGCAAATCTCCAGCCGCTCAGGTCCGTACGCCTTGGCCGATCAGCCATAAGTTGAGGTGATAGCCGGAACTGGCTGTATCGTTGACTCCTGGACTGAACCCTCTGAAAGGCCCGAATTTTTGTTGTTGAGTTTTAAGAGCCACCCGTAGCGGAGGCTTGTTCTCTCCCGGGCGCGGTCGGCAAGCCTTGTCTGATCAATTACGGCTTTGGTCGAACCGGCCTAAGGCAACCCTTCACTCAAACGTCTGTGGATTATTATCCGACTCGTGAATAGCACCCACCCGTACGCTCAAGGGCTCAAAAGTCGATAGCGCCTCAAAGACACCACGGTCCACGGCCATAGAGTTCGGGCTCAGGTTGTCGGCCCATGGAGTTTGGAAGAGTTGCTCCGGCTCATAGGGGGACTGCTGAGGGGGCATTTCGAACGGAGGTTGATACATAGGTTCGGAAATCGGGACACCTGGTGTCATTGGCGGCATCTCTGCTGCCTGCTGAGGCTGCGGCTGTGGTTGCGGTGGTTGTTGTGAATTCAATCCCAGGCCCAGGCCGAGGGTAGCTACCTCTCTTGTAATGAGAGCAAGGGCACTTGAGATGACTGTAGATGATTAGAGTTGAACACGGCCCGTACTCTTTTCCACTTACCTGGATTCACAAACTTAATCTGGTGCAGGGCGTGGATGCAAAAGTTGAGTTTGCGAACTGCTTGTTGATCTTCAGGGGTTGCCTGCACCTGCAGGAGGAAGATCGTTGCTGCGATGTAGACACTGTACGACAGCGACAGCACGCAGTGGTTGATGGTAAAGGTTCGACAGAAAAGGTCGAAGATGGCAATGATTGCCGTTGCTGATGTGACACATTCTATGAGATGGTTCTGCATCGGATGCGGGCCGTCATCTCCTGGGTGCACCTGCCAAGAGAGCATAGGTCTGAATAGGAGGATTCTGAACGTATGGTAGAGGGCACTTGACAATGGTCAGTCAGTGCTTAAAAGATAGTTCAGAGAGTATATACTCACTTCATGGTAACGATGTGTGACGGGGGCGCGAGAGCCGGCAAGGCCAAGGGGTCAATCTTGAGATGGGGTGGCAATTGATCCCACCACATCTTCATGGCAGGATCTTGGCTTTGTAGGCACTCTTGCATCTCCTGCTCCGTGTTCTGGCAGAGCGGATCATACATGTGGATGAGAATCTCGTTGAAGATGACGGATAGTCGACAAGCACTCATGAAGCATGATGTTGAATGAGCCGTGGCAGGCGGGTACTTCCAGTCTCCCCCATGAGGTGAGTCGAAAGGAACCCAGAGTTCGTTCTCGGCGGAATCATCCACTAGAAATTATCAGTATAATGAAATGTCTACAGGGGTTAAGCCAACTCACTGATGATTTGAGGAGGGGATACAAGTGAATGTTGCATGGATGGTGAACGACCAAGGTAGAGGCTAATGATCTTATCCCAGAAATAGCAACTCCAAAATAGTCGGTGCCGAATCTCAACCTCTTCGTCAGTCAAGTGAACTGAGCCTGGGTATCTCTGTCCATCAACACAAATGCCCAGGTGGTCGATGAGTCGGAAAGCAATGCCGCTGTAGATCCAGGCTTGAGTGGTGTTGCCATGACCACACTCTTGGGCACTAAGGAGAAGCAGGGTTTGAACTGTCGGAATTGTGCACACGCCTCTGCTCAACTCGTCGAACAACATGCTTCGAGCATGCTTTGCGAAAACAGCACCCCCATCGTAAGACTGATCCAGCAGCCGTTTGGTCGAGGGGTCACTCTTCCCCCATCGGATCGAATGCGACAATATGGCATTTAGAAGTGTGTGCGAATAGTACGGCCCCATCGATTGCATGTCACCTGTCTAGGGTTAGATCACGGCATGGGGTCATGAATGGTCAAAGCATACGAGTAAAGGCGGGCCTGTAGATGAAGTTGAATAGGGGTTGAATCCAACACCAGTGCACATTCAAGAGATATTGAAAGGGTTCCTAGGAAAGTAAGCGAAGAAACGAATGGACGACTTAGAAAGGCATACGGGAATGTCGGAGAGGTTTTCCATCGCGCGCTGGTGCCATGCATTATTAACCAGGCGCTCCCTTCTATGGGCATCCGAATCAATTGAAGAGAGCGAGTCGGCCTTGTGCTTGTGCGGATCACTGGGAAGGTTGAAAAGACTGGTAGCGCCATGATAAGTAATGCCGCCCTTGTCGTCAATCTTGAGGCCCATGAAGCTCCTGGTCATATGTTCGTCACCATACCGGCCCGAGTCGTGGCCATTGAACATGCCCGGGCTAGAATGATTAGACGCGGCAATAGAAGGAGGAGACTTGACGGCAGCCAGTTGATCCTCGAGCTCCTTAATACGCTCCTCGAGACGTTGAGTGTAAGACAGAGTCGGGTTTCTATTAAGGTGTGAGTGAAGGGCAAGAGAGCACGCGACCAAGGGCAGTCCCACAGTTTGTAGATACAGTCATCGTTCCTAGCAGCGCAGCGATTGCAGATGGGCTGCTCGCCACCGCACTTGACCTGAGAGAGGGTCAGCAGGGGCAGTTCGAAGCAGCAGAGGGCATATCGACCTTGCGTCTACGGCAGGGCTCGCAAGAGAAGGCGCTCTTCTTGGTTGCCTTTACCGACGACATGATGGGCCACGGCGTCTGGCGAGAGGAATCGAAAGTGTGCTAAGAAGTAGTGAATTCCGCAACAAGAGTGAGTCGTGAGAGGGAAGCCTTAGGTAATTCCCGTCCCCGCGTTAAACATCGAGGGCCCCACTCGGAGGAAAGCGGCCAGGCCAGGCGTCGCTCGGCTCCGTCAGGTTTTGGGTAAGATCGAGTCGCAGCTTATTGCATATGCGGACCCGGGAAGCAAAGCGCTCGCTGTTGAAGGAGCGAGAATCTAGGATGAATGGGGCAGAAGCCAACTGAACGAGAATTGCCTGTCCTGTGACCGGCCAAGAACCTTGGGAGGCGACACTGCAGTGCGTTGGGCCGGCTCAAGACGAGGACCGGGCTCGGCGAAGTGGGGTGTTTTTCCAGACTTCGGTGTAAGATGAGAGGGCTTGCTTGACCTTGGGCCGGGAGCGAGCGTCGATTATCGCAATTATCGACTATCTCGAGGTGGGAACCGGCAGGACTGATCAAAAGAGGTTCAAGGATCATCTGCCGTCATCAGCTGGCGCAGGAACAGTTATTGGGACTGGACTCTCAATGCCGTTAATGGTCACGTGCATCAGCCCGGGTGCCTCTTGGCTTGGTGCTTGGTGTCCCAGCGTGGAAGGCGCGACAGCCCGAGTTCCAGGATGCATCCCGTCCGGCGCCAGGCATTCCCTGCCAGTTCTCAAGCGCCTCTACTTATCCTCAAAGATCGTAGTGATGCTGCTGGTAATTTTCCCTCTATTAATGCCTGATGACGACGTTGGGTCTAGACTCTTTCTCTTCCCGGCTCCTCGCGGAAATAAGCGAGGTCAAAACGGCATCTTGTTCACCATCATGACATGATTTCGTTGCCCTAACGGTACTTGGTCCGCCGAAAGCGCAGCTTGGATCTCGAATCAAACGCCACTGCAAGGATCTAGGAATATTAACAGCAGCCATTTTACATGTGCCAAGCTGCGTCTGCGAGAGCGAAGCCGGACCTCTGGCTGCCAGTTTATTCCCGTACCGAGGGACTGGACAGAAGCCGCAACTTGGCGCAACGACAGCATCTGATAAGCGCCTCATCTCTGTTTCTGAGGGCAGCCATCTTGATGCTTTTACCACGATCACAGGCTTATGAAGGCTTGAAGCTAGCCTCATGAATCGTGCTCGATCAATCTCATCTTCCTCTCCCTTCAGTGCGAGCAAGCTGATCTTCGGGCGAACGGATCATACCCACTTTCCACGGCTCAGAGAGGATCTCGTCCCCATCACCCGGCGCGGTGGATGCCGTAACTGCATGCGACTACTAATAATTCATTTTCGTACAAATTATCGATGCAGGTCAGTGCCTGCCAAGAATTCCTCATGACGCGGGGACAGCACACTTGAGATCTTGATCATGACCTCGACCTGAGATGGGACCTGTTACGCTGACCTGGTCATGATGCTGTCTGTACCTTGCCTTGGTCGTCCAACTCTTGCAGAAACTGGCCTTTGCTTTTTCTACCTGCTCACTGACCCCGCGAACTTTTCAGCTTGGTGCTATGGCGTGCATATGCCGGAGTCATACCGTTTCTCTTCACCATCATACCACGTTTGTCAGGCAACATCTGGGGGAAACGGTCACTTGACGCTCATGAAACGATACAAAGTCTCTCAGACACCGCTCTTCTACAGGGAAAAACTTCATTCCCCGACGAATCGCGCTCTTTTAACTGGTAGTAAATGCAATCATGGTACGTCGAAGCTCAGGTGTCCTGTTCCACCTGTAGAGCCCTGGGACGACCAGCCCTGTCTCATGACTGATACCTGCTGTGTCATGACCAGCAGCTGAGAGGACTCCGTCACTGCATTGATCTGGCACCTTTGATTTACCGGGCGATTGGTAACACCCCCTTGACCGACTTTTCGGTTTTGATCTTGACATCTGACTTGTCCTGTTGCGGGACGTTGCTCCAGCTGTCAAGATGGCCTTCGTTTCCAGCTGTTTCTTGAACGTGATTGATCGGTGAAAATTCTACTGCAACAATTGAGCTGGTACTATTTGACTGGAAAGCCAATGTGAAAGCTGCCGTGCTTGTGGCTCGTTCTCCTCGTGCCCTCGGGCGACAATTGCTATTTCTGGCCCTCGCGATCTTGGCTTATAGATCCATGCTACGTCGATCGCAGTATCATGTTTCAAAGGCAAACTCGAAACAAAGGTAACTGTTGGACGAGAATAAGGCGAGACTATTCGGATGCTCCCGTCTGATCGGCCCATTTCAGTATTTAACTATTCTTATCATGTTTACTACTATTTCTCGAGCGGGTTTTGTCTCTATCGTTGCACATTCCGTCGAGCTCATGATCATCTCGAAGCCCACTTTTACTCAAATTTGCATTTCTATGCATTTCTATGAGACAGACGTAAAATCGATGGTATATTTAATAGCACTTTTACATCTCGACCGTTGTAGGATCTGAAACTACTAGACCCTGCTATTCTTGGCAAAAATCTCAAAGTCGGGCAGGGATATTCCATGTGGAGAGGCAGATCCAACATTGGGCTTTGATCGTCGCGTGTTTCACCTTTTCAACGTCGAGTTTACATCATATTACCCAGTAAATCGGTTTTCCCAAAGGGAACGTACTTTCTTTTTTATATAGGATAGAGTGCTCCCCCGCTTTGGACGACATCTGACAACTAAACTTACATCGCACAACATGGCGACGGCAACGTTGACAACAAGAGGGCGCCTCTTTCGGGCTTGCACCTTTGGCTTGTGGGCGGTTCAGTTTGGGTTTTTGCTTGGCTCGATCGCTTATTGGGCCTTTTCTGCTCCAGCTGGCAAGGACCCCAAGGCGGTACCGTTGGCTTGCTTCATCATCATTTTGCCCGGCCTCACTTTAGAAGCCGTTCTCATTCTCAAGACGGCTTCTTACACGCCCTATCTATCTTCACACGTGCAATGGTTCGACACCCTCTTCGACGAATCGACCCTGGCGCTAGAGATCCTCCACCTGATCTGGCTCACTGTCACCATCGTCGTCTCTCGTGCAGTCTACATGGACGTGGTTGTCCAGGGAGGCCCCATCCGAGACATCATCAGCTTCCTGCGTCAACACCCTCCCTTGACAGACGCAGCACTCGCCCGTATCTGTCTTGTTTATTTTCTTTTGTCCTACGCGAGCTTGGTAATTTGGGTTTGGTGGACCGGCTTCGCTGCCATGGTGCGGCGTAGCATCCGTTCGGTCCAGGTACGCGAGAAAGAGGCTTCGGCGGCTTTGATGAGCTCCCCGGACACCAAGGACAATCACGGAAACTAAGGTATCATTGGCATTTTCGTGGCAAAAGCAAGTGCTTTTTTTTTTTTTTTTTTTTTTTTTTTTGCAAAGAAAAAAATAATTCCTGTATTCCTCCTCTCCTTTTGACCGAATAATTAATTGATTTCATTTCAATCGTAGACCCATACCCTTCCTCATGTGCTCCGGAACCTCCGATGCTATCCAATATTTTCCTCCACTCTGGTCTTCCCCGATTCCCCGAGATGTTGTTGTTGTTGTTGTCGTGTCACAGACACTGACGAATGCAAGTGCAAATGCAGTTTGGTGGTGGTCATTGGTTCAACAAATTGATCCAGCCTTTGAGTTGTACCAGTTTAACCGTTACGCGGATTCCATAATCTCTCTCTTGTGCATCCTCGCCATCTCTTGCACGGTTGCATGAGATGCTGAGCATGTGATCCAGGCACCTATCAGCCACCTAGGGAGCGACGGGGCTCATCTGGCCGTCAATCATGCTGTCGTTCCTTTGGGGAGGGCTCGCGTCCTTGGGCTGGATGGTGTCGAGCCGGGACTGGGGCATGGCGGCCTTCTCATGGGCGTGGCCGTGGAAGCCGAGACGGTGGTGACGAGCCTTCTCGAGGTCATCGTCGTCCTGGCCTGGGTTGGCAGTCTGGTACTCGAGCCACTTGAAAGTCTTGTAACATCCAAAGGCCAGGAGAGAACCCATGAAGGGACCAACCCAGTAGATCCAGTGGTAGCCGACAAAACTGGTGACGACGGCAGGACCAAACGAACGGGCAGGGTTGATCGAGGTGCCGGTCCAGTTGGTGGCGCAGATGTGTGCGATGAAGACAGAGATACCAATGCCAATTGGGGCCAGGTAGGTGCTGCGGTGCTTCTCAACGGCCAGGAAGTACACAGTCAGCACCAGCTGAGCAGTGAGGAACATCTCCATAAAGACACCCTGGGCCTTGCTGGTGCCATTTCCGAGTGCGTTGGCAACGAGAAGCGGGCCTGGGGTCAGGCCATCCGTAACGGCCGCAGCTGCAATAGCGGCGACGAGCTGTGTGGGGATGATCAGGAGGCCATTGAGTGGCTTAACAGCACCGACGAGCAGCAAACCGACAGTCACCTTAAAAAGTCAAAGTTTAGCATGTAAGTCTTCGGGTCCGCACAATTGCTTCTTTTCTGGCCTGACTTACAGCAGGGTTAAACATTCCACCGCTAACGCGGTAAAAGATCCAGACGTTGATGGCGAGTGCCGTTCCAAAGGATGCGGCAATGTACATGAGACTGAAGGGCTCCAGAGGTGCACTGGGGTCTGAAGGGTTGTTGGTGACGATGGCAGTCTGCGCTCCAATGTAGGAGAGTAGAAGAAACATGAATGTTCCGCAAAACTCTCCTAGGACGATGATGACCGAGTTTCTGGTGGTGGAAGGGATAATATGGCCCTGCTCGCCTGGTTGAACTGGGCCATCATGCTCCGTGGAGTAGTTGGACTGGAAAGATGCAAGTCGGGCCATTGCGGCTGATGAAGGAGGGGTTGCTGAGCTGTGTAGAGTCTATTGGGAGTGAAGTGATGGGTGAGGAAGTGCTGCTTGATGAGCTTGTCGAGGGAGGTGGTCATGATGGCGCCCTCGAAGGTTATTATATATCTCGAGGAAAACAAAAGGGTAGCCACACAATCTCAGCTCATGGGGCCCATCATTCCTCCATCAGGACAACCTTGGACCTACCTGTCAGCCAAGAGGCCCTTAGTCCCCGATACACCGTCGAGGGGTGGGCAGTGACACGGCCACGACCACGATGGGTCCCGAGCCTGACTCCCTCCCACAGTGGTGTCACGACTGAGCTGCAAGTCCAATCCTTCCCTCTCTCTGTCTTTCTTGCAGGACCGCATCTGACAAGGTTCCTGGGTGTTCTCTGAAAAGACTCCATTGCTGTGCTCTACCGGAGTCTGCGTGCCCGACTGAGCTGAAGGTGCTCCGAGAAGACCCCGCGATGCTTTATCCAAGGCCGGTTAAGCGAGGCCCATATTCAGCTCGGGGATGCCTCTCGACACTGTTTGGGGATACGGGACCCTGATTGACTTTTTCTTCTTGCTGCTAAAAGAGGCGTCCTCCGACACGCCCTCGGGAGAGGGACACTATGCCCTCTTGGCTCTTCAGCCCGTGACGAAGCATATTCATCCAAGACTGTGGTCCCCCATGTGGCAAAGCGCCAGCCCGTGACATGGATGGATTGCTTTTTGAAAGCGAGAGACAGACAATGTGTGGAGAGAGAGAGAGAGAGGGACCTGTTGTCACCCCCGGCCTTTGCATATGAGCTTGATGAATCGAGACCACGCCATGGTCTCTGGCAAAAGAATGCATGCAGTTGCTCCTCGTTCAACCCCCTGCTGCGGACCCCGACGGTTGGAATGTCTCGGAGCCGGGGGGTGTGCGCGTTAGCAAAACGGAAGGTTTTTTTTTACTCGGTTCGAACGATCGACGGTCCCCGCATGTGCATGAGAAAAGTGATGGCACATATCAAATGGGCGAACCGGGCTTGCATGAGATGAATGGCTTACCTACCGCCCATTCGTGCTATGGCCGGAAGCTAGTCTTGTCTCAGTCCAAGAGTGTCAACAGGGGACCCGGATGCACCACTCCCAGAGCTACCCTACTGCCCACCATCATCTCGTCTCCTGTGGCAGTTTGCTTCTGTTAGCTGGTTTGCTCATCATTGAGAGTGTTTACGCAGATGGGTGTCATGGAGAGTTGCGGGACCCTTCCCACCAAGTCAGCTGATGACGATAAAGGCTTTTGAGCTGTTTGACTCGCGGATTCGGGCAGATTACTGCGTCATTGTCGACGAGCTCCGTGTTATCTCAGCTCCCATGGTTACTGCACTTGTAAAACGGAATACCCGGAGGGAAGAGAGCACAAAGAGGGAACCCGAAGGAAACCCTAGAAAAGTCCGCTTCCGAAAATGGGATCCATGTCCGGCAACAATGTGGACTCGACACAAAGATCCAAGTTTCTTTTCACAATCTGTCCATCAAAAAGACAATGTTTTTTGCGTCGGGGTTGGGATGTGCGCGCGCGTGTCTGGTAGGTTTGAGTTGCGTCAAACGTCGTGATACCACCCCTTGGCCCTTGCTTGGTGCAAGATCGTTGATGAGGAGACTACCATTGGAAGTGGAGGGAAGGGGAGGGGGTGTGGTGTGGTATGTCTGTCTTTGGTGATGGGGAAAAAAGGGACGAGGGCAGGGATACGGGCTGTTGTTGCGAACAAGCGCCCTCGAAAACGCAGATCTGGCACATACGTAGCAGAGCGTCTAACCCCTTCCCCTGTAAGTCACGATTTCTCGAGAGCTATCCCGAGTGCTCTCGCGTGAGCATAGCAGGGATCCCCCATCTTCGCGAGCGCGGGAGCGGGGAGAAGAAAGATTCGGTGTCGTGCAGTAAGAAAAGGGAGGAGAAGCGACCTGGTCCCGGTGAACATCTGCGACTACAAGGATAGCATCACCAACATATCCGTGATATTTGCGTAAGCGAGCCTGGTTTTTGTTGCGCCGTCTCTATTGAAGAGTTTTTTTATGTCTTCGTCATTGCTGGGGCTTGTCTTGTCAATTGACGTGCCCGACTTACACGCGCGCACACGGCACAGTAAAGTTGTGCCAAGGTACAGATTAACTCTCGTCTCCTCGTGGATATCAACGACACGGCATAAAGGAATAAAGAAAGTAAATTTCGTGGCTTCGTCTGGTGCCACATACCCGACATATCGAATTCGGCATGTCTCAGTGCTGTCAACTCAGATGGGATTCTACTCCGGACCCCGAGGCGGGCTGAAGTGAAGGGTGATGATGACCTGGTCTCAATAGTTCTCTCCTCATCAGCAATAGTCTCTATGCTGGCATATGCAGTCAGTCACCGGCACGCCCGATTATTGAGGCGAGACCGTTTTGTATCTTACTGCGGGGAATCAAGTGATAGTTGTAATCAACATGGCGCAGAAACGGGCATAGATTGAGGGTTGGACCGCAGCTGTCCTGGAACATGGCGCTTCTGGGTCCATCCAATTCGCTGGCCTCACAGGTGACCAAGTCAGCAGAGACCAATTTTTCTATCCGACAATGAAAAACAAGGCTTTGAGATAGAAAGCCATTTCTTCCACTCAGCCTGGGCGTATCGTCCCAAGCGAATCTCGCATACGGGGGCTGGCGTGGTTGTGGCCAACGAGGAATCTAAGGTCGGCGCCTGAAACGCGGCTTTGCTTGCGTGGACGGCATGCAGCATCAACATGTTGAGAGGGCACAGCGTTCTGCGAGCAGTCGAAAGTAAAAGATACGCATTCCAGCCTAATGAGTGAGGGGGGGTCCCCCTTCTGTCGAGGATGTGTCGAGTTGATAGAAGTTGAGGAAATTCCTTTGGGGGATATGATCGACAGTCATGGGGATATATACAGCGTGATGGGCCATCTGCCGGCATCGGGGCCAAGGATTCACTCTGAGGATATCGGGCCACAAAGCTCTCACAAAAGCTGGGCAAAGGAACAAAGCTTGGACCAGTCTGAGGTCGAGGTTGGGCGGGTAGGCCCGTCCTCAGCCTGCATCTCGGGTGTGGAGATCTACAATGCGGGAGCGTGGGATCGAGGGATTCTTGTTTCGACTATGGAGCCTATCACGACAGGCTTCTAGGTCATGGATTAGACGCGGCTCTGCCCAGTTTCTTTGCTGTTGGTTCAGGTTTCTTCTGCCTCCCTACCTTAAATCGTTCGGATGAAACCTGGCCCTTCTGTGCATACGCTTTCTTTTTCTTCGAGAAGAAGAACCCCGGATCCTAGCCTTTCCCTTCTGCTGTCCGACAACTTATGCCAACTCGTTCTGCAAGGACTCTTTGGCGGCCCACCGCTCAATGTTCTCAACTTGCTGCTCATACCAAGACCCCAACGTCCCCTCCTCTACGTATCCCATGTGAGGTGTCAGAAGCACCAGGCTCGATCCGTCACGGCCCCAGGTCTTGCTCCGCCACTCGCTATCGGCCGGGAGAGGCTCGGGGTCGAAGACGTCGAGCGCGGCGCCTCGGATTCTCCCTGCCTTGAGGTGGTCGAGCAGATCTCGTTCCACGACGAGGGGGCCCCGCGATGTGTTGACGAAAAATGACGATCTCTTCATCTTGGCTAAGTCCTGCGAGGTTATCATGCCCCGTGACCTGTCAGAGAGCACGACATGAAGTGAGATCACGTCTGCGCTGCTAAACAGCTCGTCCCGACTGACTGCCTTGAAGGTCTTGCCGCCGTCCTGGTTTTCCACAGCAAGTCCGGCCTCCCTGGCCTTCTCATCTGCCGCGTCCTGAGTGAGGTTGGTACTCCACGCAATAACCTTCATGCCGAACGCAACCGTCATGATCCTCGCGACGTTGGCCCCCAATCGGCCGAGTCCGACGACGCCCAACGTCTTTCCCGAGAGCCCAGTTGCGAACCCCGTCTGCCAGGCTCCGTCCTTGACGGCGGCGTCATCCCGGGCGACACCTCGAGCGAGGGCAAGGATCAGGGTGACGCAGTGCTGCGTGGTGCTGTCGGTCCCAACCGTCTTGGTGTCTGTTCGGAGTTTATCCACCGTGCCAGCAACTGGGATCCCACGTTCTTTGAACGCCGCCAGGTCCAGGGATCGGTTGCGCAGGCCCGTTGAGAGCAGGAGCTTGAGTGCTGGCAGGCGGGCGATCAGCTCGGCGGGGAAGGGCGTGCGCTCTCGCATGCAGCCTACAGTATCTTGTTCAGCCACCTGTTCTTGGACGCGCGCACGGAAGATGAGGACGGCCGCATACAGATCACGTCGAATGGCTGGAGCCTCTGAACCAGCGCATCCTTGCCCGACTGCGGATTGTCCGGGTGGTTGTAGGGCAGCAGCGTGTCCTTGATGGAGACGACGTCGTACTTTGCCGAGTCCAACTTTTCAAAGTAGGGGTCTGCAAGACCTTGGTAGTCGTCCAGGATGGCCACTTTAATCGGAGCCATTGTGAGTGAGTGAAATATCTTGTTGGTGATGATGATGGGGTTGCTCCGATGCAGGAGGTGTCTGGGATAAAGAGTTATCCAGGCACAGTGGTTAGTCGGCAAGCACTGTGTAGAGAGTCACTCAACGGGATACTATCTTGGGAACAAAGATGGAGGCTTCGGTTTGTGCAAAATTCAACAATCATCTCATTCTTTTGTATCGAGGTCTTCAGGTTGATTACCAATCTCATGAGGGGACAATTCGTCGAGTCACTAGCCGAGGTGAATAGCCGACTTGAGGCCGGATAGTATTTCGGCAGGATAGGCTCACCACACAGTAGACTCAACTTGGAACTGTTTGATACAATATTCCCCTCACTCATAAACTTCTAACCAACAATTGTAAGAGACTCAATGGTTTCGTCTTTTTATCCAAGAGACAGAGACACACACTTTCACATCTTACTCGGCATCCTCATGGCACCATCCAACCGTATCACGACGCCATTCAACATGACGTTCTCAATGGCCTGCCGCGCCAGCTGCGCAAACTCGGCCGGTTGACCCGCCCTCCTAGGAAACTCCATTGCGCCCTCCAAACTCTTCCTCACCTTCTCGGGCATCACGCTGGTCATGCGGCTCTCGAAAAGACTCGGCGCGATGGTGACGACCCGGACTCCGTAGCGGGCCAGGTCCCGAGCCATTGGCAGCGTCATGGCCGTTACGGCGCCCTTGCTTGCAGAGTAAGAAACTTGGCCCTTCTGGCCGTCAAACGCCGCCGAGGATGCGACCATGATGACGACGCCGCGCTCTTCGTCGGATCCTTCAGGCTCCACCTTTGCGATATGCTCCAGAGTCTGGCGCACCAGGTCGATTGTTCCTCGAAGGTTCACGTTGAGCACAAAGTCGAAGTCGTCGAGGCTAAAGGCATTGCCCTTGCGATCGAGAATCTAACCGACGATCAGTCTAATCAGCCACGTTCGCAGTTCCTGAAAAAAGAAGATCTTTACCGTGGCAGGAGTTGAAACACCAGCTGCAGGAATCACGCCTCCCAGAGGCTTCCCCATTTCCTTGGCCCACTTGACGGCACCTTGCACGGCGCTTGCGATGCTCTCTGTTTCGAGCACGTTACACACAAAGAACTTTGCCGATGAGGAGAGCTTCTTCTCCAATTCCTCTCCGCTCTCCTCGTTCATGTCGAAAATGGCTGCGTTGCCGCCATTCTTGCAGATTTCCTCCACACAAGCCTGGCCGAGGCCGGATGCTCTGCAAGCGGGTCAGCGACATGTGAAGGGACTGATGTGAGTACTTACCCTCCGGAGACGATGAATGTGCGGCCTTGGATCTTCATGGTAAGTGATTTCAGTATTTGCAGCTATGAGAGAGTGAAAGTAAGAACGGTTGTTTGTTGATGATGATCGAGGGATGTAATGTTGGTTTGACAAGTCCGGGCAGAACGTGGGGAATCCGGGGGTGGCTGGCCGAGCGTGCCTCGGCATCTGGAGCCATCCCTGCAAGCGGCTTTTCAGAAGCAACAACATTTGATCGCACTTAGAATGATAAGATGAATACCAAATAACATTTGTATGATATTAAATGTTTTTATTTTTAATTTCCATTTCTTTTGGGATGTAGAAGAAGTGCAAAATTCCATATCTCGATGGTTTGTGGTGACGTCACGGCCATCCGCCATGAGCAAGTTCATGTTCCGGACGACTCTCGTCCGGTGTAAGTCGCCAGTGACATCCCTCAAGCGGATTCGCAACCACATTAATGTTTTATAATCATAGGCAATGACCGCCCTAGGGGACATTAAAAGAATAAGAAGATAGAACCCATGCCTTATATCAGGTAGTTGGTGACCTCTGTAAGATGGCAATGACCTCTTTCTTGCAAACAGGTACCTACCCTTGAGTGCTTTGTTGAAGAAGGGAAGGTAAAAGTGAGAGGGTCACCCATGAGCTACAAGTCAGATCGAATAGCGTATGAAACTAAAAATATTTCATTATCGAACAAACATAATTTAGCAAGTTTCCTTCTATCTGCAGCATCATTTGGTTTTGCACTGCTGAATTTCTCATGGTGTGTGCAGGTCGTATGGAGAAGAGAACAGCGTCATCCCTGAGCAAGGTTGGGGAACAACCGAAATCCCAGCACGCCTCTAGGCTTGAATTTTTGGATAGGTAGCTGACCGATATTTCGAATTCACCATAATGGTGTATCGGAACTTACGGTGAGCAAGTCTGCACCAGATTCACCAGTCAGTTCACAACCCACTCACCACTGAAGCCCGCCCAGAATCACAATGATGTAAATGTACGCAAACAAGGCTCTACCAGCAGGATTACGAGTTGGGGTGTAATAGAAGGAAAGTGAATTCCTTGAGTCTACGTCTCCAAGCTGTCTTCTCAACGTGCACCTCTCTGTTGTGCCCGTTGATGACACCATCTGCCATAATTAGGCAGCGTCTTGTATCTGCAATATAAAGCAAGCTCGTTGCCTGAGATCGGATCATAAATTTCTTCAACGTTTTCATGTTAATTTGATATTCTCCTCTTTTCTTCTATCTTTAAGTCTTCGCCAACGCTCCTATCTTCTCGCATTCCCATAATGGAAGCTGAAAGACGCTGGGTCGTTGCTTGGAGCGCTTGGAGCTCTCCTGCTTCTTCAGGGCATCCATCATGGAGGATGTAGCACCGACAAGTGCCACCTGCTGAGGAAATGATGTGTATAGAGACGGGATAATGAACTTTATAGAAACGGCAAGACTTTCCATGAATTCGGGCCAAGTAGAGTCAAGCTTTCCATCAAAAACCTTCAACAAAAGCCAAATTGTCAATCCGGTTCCTGCATGACAACTCCCAACTGCGCCTCGGAAATGCATTTTGAGTTTCGTGTAAGTGATGATAGCAGTTGGTTCACCTTCTCGGTGAAGCTCAAGATATTCGGAACTCGGTAATGACGATACGCGTATTGTGGTGTTATCTCGAATCTCCCCACTCCAGCGTCACCTGCGCTGAAGCGAGCAATGACGCTATCTACAGGGGCTTGCTGTAGGCGACCCACCCCCTGTTCACCGGGCAGGCCGCCAACGACGGTCAACATCCATGGATTTTCCAGGGTTCGCATTGTCGTCGGGTCTTTGGATTCGACAACCACACACCAAAAAAGACGAGGCCGCCTGTCCCGATCTTCGCCTCCTACATCTAACCGCTAAACCAACTACCTATTAATCCTTAATCGACTCTGCTCTACCGCGACCAACTCGTTCCTCCCCCCGCGACCGGGCCGAGACTACATGCGACATCGTTCGACCGCCTGAAACCTATCCGCCATCTCGTCATCCGCCCAGCGCAGCGCCGCCGCAATGACCAGGCCTCGCCGGCACTCCGGCGCGAGCGAGGAAAGCTCGGGGACCGCCCGGGAGCAGGTAGGCGAGCCGGAGAGTAGACAAAGTATGCGGCACGGCTGACTGTGATTAAAGGAACTGGGGAGCATGTATGATTATTTGGCCAAGATCATATTGCTTGGGCCCAGTGGAACGGGAAAGTGCGTCATCCTCAAAGATAACCGGTGAACGAAGCAGCCATCGCAGATATGGTGACCGACGGCATGCTGTGTGTGCGAAACTTTGGCTGATCAGTTGCGCGGATTTACAGATCATGTTTATTACATCGCTTCGTCAAGAATGAGTGGAGGGTCCTATCGTCGCAAACTATCGGTGTCGAGTTTGCGACCAAGATCATCAAAGTTGGTACCGGATCGCGGCGAAAACGAATCAAGCTCCAGGTGCGCTCACCGCAACCACGATTACACAACTCGACACAAAAGTCTGACTGGATATTAGCTTTGGGATACCGCCGGCACCGAACGATTCCGATCCGTTTCTCGCTCATACTATCGAGGCGCCGCGGGCGCTATCCTCGTCTACGACTTAACCTCGCATGCTTCGTTCCGCGGCCTACAACCCTTTATCAACGATGCCCGAGCCCTCGCGTCCCCGAACCTCAGCGTCCTGCTTGTGGGAAACAAGCTCGATCTCACCGATCCGCTTATCGATACTAGTCTCCCGCCACCTACACCGACAAGCTTCACCTCGAACTCGACCATAACCCCCGGCGCTGGTGGGAGCTCCTATACGAGCACAGCTACGGGTAGAGATCGTGGTGCATCCATCAGCGCCGGCACTCAGCAAAGAGCTACTGTCGCCCCCGAGGGCAGGGAGGTTACGCGGGCTGAGGCTAGCCGATGGGCCAGCACGGCAGGGATATCAGTGGTGACGGAAGCGAGCGCCTTCAACGGCGAGGGCGTCGACGAGATCTTTGGCAGATTGGCAAGGATGATCCTGACAAAGATCGAACTTGGAGAGATCGACCCCGACGACCCAGCCAGCGGGATCCAATACGGCGACAGCGGCGGCTGGAATACTGCCAGCGACGGAGGCAGCATTAAGAGCTCCATGACGGGAGCCACAGTGGACGATGGTCTTAGTGGGCTCAGGAGGAGACGCAAGGGTAAGAGCCGGACGCAGAACTGGGGCCTGAGGGAGTGGGAGGAGGTGTTTACGCTGAGCAACCGGCGTAGAGGCGGCGGCTGCTGTTGATGAATGGGTTTCTTCTTCTTTTCCTGCTCGGAGCTCATGGGTTCATGGATACGTCACTTTTGAAACGGGGTTGCATGATTAGGCCGGCAGTGTTTGGGAATATTGTTTCTTCTTGTGTGTCAAAGCATTCGTTCGTTTGGCGTCGGGCATAGACCGAGCAAGCAGCTTTTCTGCCAAGGGTGTTTGAGTTCAAGGTTGATCCGAGGCTTCATCGGCCTGGTTGTCGATGAGGTACTCGGGGGGTCTAATTCGGTACATAGGTAGCTACGATAATCATGTTGAAATCATGAGGTTTCTGGGCCTGCGGCTGGTTTGAAAGGTATCCTGATGTTGCAAGGGAGGCCTGGTGTTTGCGTGGGTTCCAGGCACGGCGAGGTCAAACTTCTCTGTCGAACCTTGTTGTGCTTCTTTGAAGCCATGCCGTTGACTCATTTCTACTCTGTATGCCTGGCCGAGTTTATGGCACAGCCTCTGTTGAAAACTTAAACGCTGACGAGCATATAACAGTCAATATCTGGTGACCGAGATGCCCCCATTTCTCTCTCAACAAACAACACTTGAAAAGGAAGCCCATTAGTTAACCCAGATCACTTCAACAAATTCCTGAACACACACTTCACCCAGTTAATTCTTTCAACTCCTACCATCTCCAACAATGAACACAACAGAAGTGACGATAATGACAATTACTACAACAACAACGACGCCACCAGTCCCCCCAAGCCCGGAGGAACAGAGGGGGTACTACTACGGCCTGCTTTCTCGGCCAAGGCTCGTCGCCCGGTCCAGCACAACTCCTTGGGTACGCAAACACGATAGAGAATCAACCCTTGGCAAGTCAATCGGGCTCGTCGGAAGAGATCACCCAATGATTGATCTATGGATCGACTTTACCAGCACTCTCCGACAGAACATTAGCGCAATACTCAGAGGCATCGACTGGACGGCCCTCGAATTGCTCCGTATCGGATACGACAGAGCTTACTGGACTAGAGAGGTGTTTGAGCAGCCTGTTACGCTCATGATCACGGTCAGGAAGGATTCGACATCTTGGGTGCATGCATATGCGGTTGTTATGGCATGTCGCGCTGTTATTGTGGAGTGTGGTATACACGATGTCCATGTCGAGGTAAAGCAGCCTTGGGATGCTGAACTTGTCTGATCAGATTGACAAAGTTATGGATGGACTGCCCCAAGTAGGCATACAGTTTACAAAGATCTCTGGATGCCCACACTCGAAGACGCGAAGCTGCTTGGTAGGTATGGTACTAAGTAGCAATATGTATAACAAAACACAACGAATAAATTTTGAAGGACTTTTCAAGTTTAAACCTGGCTTGTTTCTACTAAGCCATCATTGATCTGAGAGATGTGGTTTGGTTGTTTGGCGGATACCTATTCATTTCATTTCTTCAGAGTTCAGGCGGTGCAACTGAAACGGCTCGTGACGTGAATAAATACCAGTTGCAGTCTGAATTGGAGTGCATAATGCATATTTCAACTCTATTTAGCCGCTCGATTGCATACGCCCAGGCACATGGTCAAGGCCTAGTGGAATCACTAACCGCAGTGGGCAGAGTTTATGGAGCTTCCTGGGCTTGACGGGACGTCGGATACACGGCGCGGCGATGCGGGAGAGCTCCATATATGCATCATCGAGGGCAAGGATTCCAGCTGTAGCAAGCGATTGAGATGAGGAATGTCGGCCAGCCAAGAGGCCCATTGACAGGTTGTACCAGCCACTGAGGGGATTCATTGGATGTCTTTTTAGTTGATGTCTTACGAGGATTGTCCGTCACGGCTCGTCTCCAGCAACAACCCCTCATCCTTCCTTCCTTCGTCGCACATCGGCTAAAACGCAAGAGGCATCAATCATCGGATCACAAGTTGGACCATCGCATTCTAACTTGAGCCTTTAATAGCTCACCTCGACTCTTCGTCCGTTCACCTTTATTTCTTTACTTTTCACCTCCTACGTATCCCATCATCCTCCGTGATACAATCGCTCCTGCATCATGGGTCCCCGCACAGTTGCCCCAATTGACCAGAACTGGCAGTTCAAGCAGGCGAAAGACGATGATGCCTCTTATTTATCCGTCGCCCAGTTCCCGACAAACGTTCATCTAGACCTCCTGCACCACGGCAAGGTTCCTGACCCTTTTATCGGCAAGAATGAGAATGAGGTCCAGTGGATTGGCGAGACCGACTGGGTCTATAGGACCACCTTTGCCAGCCCCAAAGTCGCTGATGGCGCAAAGGCAGTTCTGGCCTTTGACGGCCTCGACACTTTCGCTACCGTGAAGCTGAACGGCACCAAAATCCTGAAGACGGACAATATGTTTACTTCGGATCGTGTAGATGTCACCGAGACCCTCAAGACTGATGGCGAGAACGAGCTTGTTATCACGTTTGACAGCGCCTACCTAAAAGGCTGGGACTTGGTGGATGAACATCCGGAGCACAAGTACCGGTGCTGGAATGGCGACTTTTCGAGATTGCCTGTTCGAAAAGCGCAATACCACTGGGTAAGTTGCAAACAGCTCACAATGCCTCTCATTCCCTAACATAAGATACTAGGGCTGGGATTGGGGCCCTGCCTTGCTCACTTGTGGTCCATGGAAGCCCATTAATCTGGAAGTTTACGAATCTCGTATCTACGACCTGCACGCTCAGGTAGAAGTTGAGGAGTCGCTCAAGACTGCCACAGTTGTTGTCCATGCGGAAGTCGAGGGGAAGGCATCGCAGGCTCAATTTGTTGTAACCCTCGATGGAAAGGAGGTTGCATCAACAACCACCGATGTTCAGGACAAGAAGGTGTCGACGACATTCCACATTCAAGATCCTGCCCTCTGGTATCCCATCAGATACGGAAAGCAGCCCCTATACACTATCCAGGCTACGCTGCTTGAAAACGAGAACGAGATTGACACTACCACCAAGAAAATCGGTCTTCGCAAAGTTGAGCTCGTCCAACACGAACTCGAAGGGCAGTCTGGCACCAGCTTCTTCTTCCAAGTCAACAACATTCCCATCTTTTGCGGTGGAAGCAACTGGATCCCTGCTGACAACTTCCTCCCTCGCATTTCCAAGAAGAGATACTATGACTGGGTCAACCTTGTGGCAGAGAGCAACCAGTTCATGATCCGCGTCTGGGGCGGAGGCATCTTCGAGTCAGACTTCTTTTATGATGCATGTGACGAAGCCGGCATTCTCGTCTGGCAGGACTTTCTGTTTGGATGCGGAAACTATCCCTGCTGGTCTGAGCTGCGCAAGTCGATTGACCGTGAAGCCCGAGAGAACATCAAGCGGCTGCGCCATCACCCTTCCATTGTCATTTGGGCTGGCAACAACGAGGATTATCAAATTGCAGAGTCAGAAAAGCTCACATACAACCCCGAAGACAAGGATCCCGAGAGCTGGCTGAAGACCGACTTCCCGGCTCGTTATATCTACGAAAAGATTCTCCCAGAGGCCTGCAGCGAGGTTAACCCTGGCTCCATCTATCACTTTGGTAGCCCGTATGGTGGACATGACACTACTGATCCTACCGTTGGAGATATCCACCAATGGAATATCTGGCACGGCGCTCAGAGAAGATATCAGGATTTCGACAAGCTCGTTGGTCGATTTGTGTCCGAGTTTGGCATGGAAGCTTTCCCAAACATCAAGACCATCGATTCTTACCTGCCCAAGGGCAAAGAAGACCCTGAGAGATTCTACAGCTCGTCCACTATTGACTTTCACAACAAGGCCGACGGCCAAATCCGCCGCCTAGTCATTTACCTGGCTGAGAACTTCCGCTACACCCAGGAGCCGCTTGAATACTACGTCTACTGCACTCAGCTGATGCAAGCCGAGTGTCTCGCATCGGCATATCGACTCTGGAAACGCCAGTGGCAGGGTCCCAACAAAGAGTATTGCAGCGGCGCCCTGGTCTGGCAAATCAATGACTGCTGGCCTGTTACATCTTGGAGCATTTGTGACTATTACCTGCGACCAAAGCACGCGTACTACACCATCAAGCGCGAGATGGCCCCAGTGACGATCGGCATGACGCGTACTGAGCATCAACACCCCAGGAGCAAGCACACGCGGGTGGATATTGATACCAAGATCCAAGTTGAGATCTGGGGCAGCAACCTCGAGCTTGAAGATGTGACGGCAGACTGCGTCGTCAAGGCTTGGGATATCGAGACTGGAAAGGAAACTTACTCCAAGACTGTGTCTCCATCCTTTATACTCCCGAGCAACCGCTCAACCGAGATTGCAACTCTGGAGGTGCCAGTTGAAACACCGAACGCTGGCCTCGAAGCCCGTACTGTTGTGGCTTCATACCTCTACCAGGATGGCAAGCAAATCGCACGCTATGTGAACTGGCCAGAGCCACACAAGTATTCGCCGCTTCAGAAGCCCAAGAACCTCCGGGTTGAGCTCGTTGACGGAGCCAGCGCTGTAGAGGTAAGTGCCGAGGTGCCAGTCAAGGGACTTGCACTGGAGTGCGAGGATGATGGAGTCCGGTTTGCCGACAACTTGGTGGATCTTGTCCCGGGCGAGATTGTGCGCATCGGAGTAAAGGGGGCGGTAGAGGCGACTGTCATCACCACGCAGTATTTGGGGCTGCACTACTAATGCTTGGTCTAATGCGATAGCTACCTGTTCTATGGGATCATGACTCACGAAATTGACTGCGATTGAGTTAAACATAGCGTGTCGAAGAATATGCCTGATCTAATTGTGCTCCCCCCTAGTGAAGTTAAACTTGGTTGGAGACTAGATTCAGGAGAATTGGTCTATAACACTGCTTCTTTGTTCAAGAAAGAGTACGCCGCTTTCAGAATAATCAAGTAATACTATAACTTCCTGAGAACAACAGAAATGGATAAAAAATGGTTAGTGTCTGGTGCGGGACGGAAAGGTATCAAAGTTGCTGGGTCTCGAGATAGGGGTACACGATGCAATCTTGGGACAGCATAGAGACAAGAAGAACCAACCAAGAGATTTCAAGTTTATGAATTCATTCACATCACCATGAGATGGTTGACAAGATATGAACTCGAAATTGGTACTATTCGGTGGTAGCCTCACTATCAAGTCCAAACACTCATGACACCAACATGTCCCGCTGTTCACAAACTTTACAACACTACACAGCCCCTTAAGCCTCTGGAAGCTCATCACGGGTAATAACCCAGAGCTTCTTAGAGAACGGCCCCTTGGAAGTCCAAGTGATGTGCATCCCAGAAGTCAAACCAATAGCATCTCCAGCCTTGAAACTGTGCTTGGCACCGGTCGCCGTCTCGACAACATCCACCTCTCCCTCGAGGAGCAAGATGGTCTCATCGCCTAGAACACCAGTGTATGGGGTCCTGAGCGTGCCGTCCTCGCCAACGTCGGATCCAGCGATGCCCTTGCCCGAGCGCCAGACACCGCTCAGCATGGTGCCAGTGGAACCGCCGCTCTTGATGAAGTACAGCTCTCCGGCCACGAGGTCTCCCTCCTTGGGCTCCTTGAAGTGGTAGTCTGTCCACTCGGCGGGGTTATCGCTGACGTGGTTGATCTGGAGGGAAGTTGGCGGGTTGGGGGTAGCTTTGGTGCCGTTCCAGATGCACCAGTACTTCTTGAAGAAGGGTGCATCAATCTCCCACTGCACCTCGAGGCCCTTGGGAGAGCTGACAACGGTGCCGGGTCCGATGTGGTGCTTCTCACCCGTGGAGACGACGGTAAGAGTGGCAGATCCGTCGATGACACAGGCCAACTCGTCTCCCAGGGGTGACGAGTAGATGAGCTTGTGGGAACCGTCAGAGCTCGCCCCTGGAGAGGTAGGACCGGTTCTCCAGAAGCCAGACGACAAGTTTCCAGAGGTGCCAAAGGCTCGAGCAACTGTCACTTCGCCGTGAACTTGCTTGCCTAGCTTGGGCTCTTCCCACTCAAAGGGGTTCCATTTGCTGGCGGGGGGGACCTGCTTGCCACCGTGGACGATGTGAGTGGTAGGTTGGGCCATTGTGTTCAAGTTGTAGTGTTTGGCAAAGAATCGAGGTCTTGTTAAGTGTTGGTTGAAGAGAAATTAGAGTTCAAGTGTTATTGTGTTGTTTGGTGAGGATTGCAATCCATCAAGAAACTCCATGATGTTATATACTTCATCCTCAACAACGTCGTGAGCTTGTCACCACCCGCTCAGACCTCTCCCCTTTCCCGACGACAACGTTCGTCGCAAAATGAAGCCTCATGGCGATGATATCCCAAAGCCGTCTTAATAAGTAAGAACCACCTATTGGTCAGATTCCCGACGAGCCTCACGTCGGAAAGAATGGCTGTCGAGTTCAACCCCGCTTCCCCGGATTTTTGGAGTAGACCAATGATGAGGGGGGATTTGTCGATTACTTGCCTCTCACGACGGCAATAATTTCCTTGTTGGTGTTTATTTACAAGAGGAGGTGTTGCAGGATTACACGGTAGAGTCTTGATAAGGGATGTAGTAGACGTATATAAGAGAGACAGACGTTGTAATTACTCTCTCTTCAACACTCCTCTCACCTCTGAATCGACACTCACCTATACTCTACTCGAATAACTTCAACACTTTCAAAATGCCCATCTACCTCAGCATGCAGCGCGTCCGCTTCTCAAGCCCAGACGCCTACGAAAAGTTCAAAGTCCTCTTCGCCGACACACGCCGCCACCTCATGACACTTCCCGGGTTCCTGCACCTCACCTGGTGGGAGCACCCGGACGACAGGAGCTGGTACAACGAGTGCAGCTTCTGGACGAGCCGAGGAGCTCTGTACGACTGGCACAAGAACACGTACCACAAGTACTGCAAGACGTGGGCTGCCAACGGCGCCATCATGGAGGATATCATTACAAACTTTGAGCTCGTCGGAACTCGGCTCTTGCGAGTCTGCCCTGTCTGCAACCATACGCAAGATAAGAAATACAACCTTGCGGAGGAGCAGGCTGTTCTGCATGAGCAGTGCCCCGAATGCGGGTTCCACTTCCCCGTCCTCGAGGAGACGCCTTCAAGCTTTGCTGTCTTTAAGGACGTGCCGGGGTTAACAGGGACTGAGAAGACCAGTGAGGTCAAGGTTGAAGGAAAGGAGGGAGAGGAACACAAGGAAAAGCTGTGATGCATGCGGAGTTGGTGAGGTGGAAGTCAGGGCGTTGTGGAGCTGTAGATGTATAAATGAGAACGACTACATTTGAACCAGCTATCACATACATAAAGTGACTGAAAGAATCTCTCCCAGTGCATTGAACAATATCATTATTGTGATTTATCCGACTTTACGAATTGAGCTGAGTCTTGCGTCTCATACCTTGCGAATAGCTGCCGTGA
This sequence comes from Fusarium falciforme, assembly GCF_026873545.1. Lineage (NCBI taxonomy): Eukaryota > Fungi > Ascomycota > Sordariomycetes > Hypocreales > Nectriaceae > Fusarium > Fusarium falciforme. The sequence continues at coordinate 5,636,210 of NC_070544.1, read as the reverse complement.
TGTTGTGTAAGGCTGCCCACCTGTGCCCGAGACTCTCGGTATGAAACAACACCCCGAAATCAGCACCACCGATCATCTTAGCTCACTTACAAATGCCAGCGTGTGCTTCAACCTGCTAACGTTAACATAGAAAAGACAGTAGTATCTTTTAGGGAGGTAGCCCAGCTGTCGGAAACCTCGCGTGCCGGAAAACTGACCAATAGCGTGACGAGGGGTATTGGGATAATTGATATCCGGAGTGATAGCTCACACGCAACGTCAGTAGATCTCCCACCCAGATAGGCAGAAATTACCCATATTGGGATCTTTAAATTATCCAAAACGGGTTGCTTTTGGGAATCACTTGGATCGTCTCTCGGTGTAATTGTCGCAATGATAAGATAGGGGGATCCTTCAATGCTTGTCTTTGACAACATCCTTAATCAACCACGGGAGGCTGATAATAGGCTTTAACCTCAACTACCGCTTTGCATATTGACACAGTTACATGACCGGCACTTCACAAGGCTGATCCGGGAGCCCGGAACCTTTGAGCGGCGTCTTCTGTTGCAGTAGCATTCAACGGACTCGAGAGCTGTGATGAATCAGTTATCAGCACCTAGGGCTAGACCATGATCGCCTTGACGAAGCCTCGATCACCCTTGGAATGGCGTGATGTTGCGTATTGCGGGGTGATTAGAGTTCATTAGCCCCAGAACATGGCAATAACTAAGGCGAATCATGGTTCATCCCTCGCCGCAACCTGGGTGAGAAGGGAAAGGCCTCGCCGCTGGCAGTTGCTCGGCAGTTTGTTATCTTCACCGAGGCCATGTTGACCATTCAGATCCCTCCCCTGAACCCCAGATTCTTGACCTCACCTCACCGTAGATCCCACGCATCCTGGCGCCCGTTGTTCTGGACCCCTGCCTCTCCAATCTCCCCGCTGTCCATGTAAGCTGGAATATACACGTGCATGGAGCTTCCCGTCCCTTTTCGCTTAAGATCATGGCTTCTCTGGTAACCCTTGTGATGAGGTTGCGTGACCAGCGTCCTTGCTCAGCAGCACCCTGCACCTACAATTCTTCACTCTCCGCGTCCTGATGTTCATACCTCCTTGAAGCACCCCATCATGCCCGATCGCAGCACTCCAAAGGCAACTCCTCCTCCGCGGCGAGGACGAGGGGCTGCCAGATCACGACTGGGCTGCGTCACCTGCAAAGGACGCCATGTTCGATGTGATGAGGCGTATCCTGTATGCAGTCACTGCTCTCGACTTCAGCTTGAATGCCGTTATCTACGGCGGCCACGAGGGAATCACAATGTAGGAAGGATACCAATTGCGGACTTACAGCCAAGACCACAAAGGAAGCTTCTGCCGTTACCAAGCTCCTCGGTTCCTCCCCCCATGCCGATGGATAGCCCCTCTCCGATGACCTCTTCGAATACCAACAACGAGGATCAAGGTCCGTTCACCCTCACCGAAGACCACATGGCACAATTCATGTCTTTGCCTTGGTTGGACGACTCGATGGCCGTGTTTGGACACGGAGTTCGTGAAGTTCCTGATTTTGGCACGACCTGGACTGGAGAATTTGGAGGTTTCTTGGAACCTACAACTTCAGCGTCTCTCGACGGCGAAAATCAGGAAAGGCTGAGTTCGTTGTCTTGTATCGAGTTGGAACGCGGTCCTGGAAACCTCCCGACGCCAATCCCGTCAACTATCAGAACCCTGCCTCACTCCCATTCTGATGCCGAACCAACGACGGATCCCCCTGTGCTGTCGAAAGAGGTCCTTACGAGAACCGATCAAAAATACCATGGCAACTCTCGGCAGAATACAAAGAATGTCTCTCAGGACTATCCTTCAAGCCAAAGCTCGGATGACCTGGCCATGTTCGGGAACATCATGCAACCCCCGGCTGCAATGTTGATGGGCGGCATCAGGCGATGGCGATACCTCCGGAGATATCTTCTTGGCCTGGGTTCAAAGAATAATGCTGTCATGAATGCTCTCCTATGCCTTGAAGAGGTTTTGGCTCGTGATGACTCCGACGCCTGTGGCCAAGCTTCAGATTCAGACGACAGCGCCAACCGAATCGCTGAGCGCTATGAGGCAGCTAAGAGACAGGTTATCGATCAAGCCTCGGGGAAGCATCATCTTGGGGAACAAGGAATGAACGAACTCCTCGCAGCCGTCTTCTTGTTGGCTTGGATTCAGGTCATACGTGACCGGGGCACCGAGCGAAGCGACTCCACGTTTCCTTGTGGCCAAGCCGACATTATCATCAGTAGCGGCTGCAACTGGAACTGGTACTCTCGACAGCTGCTCTCCTGGTTCAATTCGCTTGATAGCAAGGCCACACATCTTGGGGGGCCTCCGCTCCTTTCGGCCAAGGCTCTCAACATCGTCTCCCGCTATCCTATCCAGATCGTCAGCTGCAACTATGAGGAGTCCAAAGAAAGGCAAAATTCCCTTGGAGGCCAAGAGGATTTCCAAACCATGTCAGCCGGGTCTGTGACAGACGTCTCGGAGCACGGAGATAGCGCAACAGTAGTCCCCGCTTTGACAACGGTTGATGTCAAGGAGATTGTGCTCCGTGCCATTCTCCAGCCAGCCGCAGAGTGGTACCTACAGACACAGGCCTACTTCCGGCACATAGGATCTCTTGATAAGCATCATCGTTCAAGGTTTACACCAGACGACGAGCTTGAAGTTGCGCTGGTGGGCAAGCAGTTCCAGGCCGAACTATGGGATCTCTGGGCCCAACGGCCATCTGCCATATCGCTTACTGCTGATGATCTCGCAAAGACTGTGGCGCCAGACATGGCAACTCGCCTTGAAGAGATCTTCAGCGTGTACCTCGCCAGTTTTTGGATTCTCTTTGTTTATCTTCATCGCGTAAGCTGGTGGCATCTGGCTCATACCTCAACAGTGGAGGGAGCATTAAACGAGACGTGGGAGTTCATGCAACGGTCATACGGTGAGCGAGATGATTGTGGCCAGTACAAGACTGTCCACCCTGCCCTCATGTGGCCCGTCTTTGTATTTGGTGCAGAATGTCCAGACGAATCAAGAAGACAGTGGGCTATTGCGCAGCTCAGAGGCCTGGCAAAGCCCAGGCCAGTGTTGGAGGTAGAAAATGGGGAACTCGATACGCTTCCGGCATTCCGGATGAGCCGCGGGGCGACAAAAAATGCGAAGAGGGCGGCGTTGCTGCTCGAATCTCTAATTGAGAAGCAAGGGGAGATTCGTGGCCGAGTTGATGATAGGGATCTTGCTATGGAGATGTTTGGGTGCCATTTCTCGATAGTATGATTACCCATAGCTGAGATACGTGGCAACTCGAGTAGCTTCCATGCCATGTAGCCTCAAATCTATGCCCCAGGGCCTATACTGCAAGGAAGCGAGCCATGATCTGTCTATCCATGCGGTATTTAGGGGCGTGATGTTGTTTGAGCCTGATTGATTCATTGTGTAATCGAGGGAAGTGGTGTCGTGTCTTTTGTGGGCATGCCTAGTCCGGACTTTCGACCCGGATTTGTGCTGTCAATCCGCTGATCGCTGCAGGAAGTTCCCTTGATGCTCATCAAAGGAGAATGAAAGATGACAGACAGTATTTTGTCATTCCTGAACAGAATCAACGACTGTCGATGGCTGCTGTAGGGAAGCGAGGAGTGGAGAGGAGACAGGCAGGAGGATGAGCTGCATTCCCTTAGTGTACGGAGACCATGCCCAAAGATGGCTGGAGAAGACACCGATCAACTGATGTGCGTCGTCTAGAAGGCTTCGAAATATCATCTTCTTGCGCAACAAGCCTGCACACTTGTTGATGCTGGTAGCACATCAGCAGGGGCCGTACCCCTCCGATTATTTGTGAGCCGAGGCATGCATCCCAATACCCCTACTGTTCCTGAAGCCATGGAACCTTTGTCTCTTTCGCGTCAATTTCGAGGATGGCGTAGGTTGCAATGGCGGTTTTTCGGCATTGACAAAGAGAGCGACCTTATCGCGACATCGCTATCATGCTCAAATGCGGTGCCAGTATAGGAAGGAGCTAGGAATTTCCAATGTTGCAAGGACTTTTGCAGCCCGGGATTCTAGGCTTGACTCTTGCAACGGCGATTGAAGCTAGTGGCTGGTCTGAGGGTGGTCGTTGACGAGAAAGAAGGTAAGGGTCTTCGAAGCATCGCGAGCTAGGCCGTCTCATTGTTGATCATGCCCGTTTCAAGATGTCTTGATTCCCTAGTCATGAACCAGGCTGTCACCTCCCTGGCTGCATCTAGGGTGAGTTCATCTCCCCACAGTCAAAGCTCGTCGAGTTGACAGACTGCCTGCCGTTCATTGCAGATCGTCCAACCGACAATCAATCCTTGCAGTAGATTGCATCAGCCACCTATCCACAGACCTGGGGATGACTTCATTGTCCGAGTCATCCAAGATCAGCCAGATGAACAGTCAACTTCAGCCCATGACACTGTCAAGGCTCTCTCGGATGAGACAGGCAGCGATCCCGCTACGGAGATCCTTAGGATTCGAGCGGGCCGAGGCAACTTTGCGGCGTAGTTTCGGGAGACTGCCGGGCCAAGCGAAGGTCGAAGGATGGAGAGAGCGGAAGCAAGGGGTGGAGGATGACAACCAATGACGGACTTGAGCACAATACCGTGGATGGCCAAGACAGGAGGACGACCCAACCGTTGAGATCTCCTGACCAAGACAACGCAAAAGGTCTCTCTGATGGATGGTTGTGTGTTGTCGTGGGAGCTGCCTATTCTTCCGAGGATGGCTTCAAAGGCGGGGGTGGAGCCTGGTTTGATGTTGATGCAAGGCCTGGGCCCGATAAGCCAAGGCGACGGTGCAAAGGAAAATGTCAAACGACAAGCAATCCCCTGTGAACTTTTGTAACATCTGTACGGAGGATGTTGATAGCGATTGCATGAACCATCCTTGCAAAAGACGTGGCGTGTTGAAAGAAACAGGGATGAAGGAGCAAAGTTGGCCGCCATGGATCGACGGGAGACGGAAAGCGGAAGGAAACCACGGTCCACTGAAAGCTTAGGGGAGTCTGCCCTTGATTTTAGTGGACGTCCACTATGATTTGCTTGATTCTGAGGTCTGGGCGTCAGTGAGGATCGGTCCTGCCTCATCATCCTGGCACCTTGGCGGGCGATCTCCTCCACTTCTTTCCGTCCCATCTCTAACTCTCATCTCCACTTTTCCCTTCCGCCGACATCTTCATCTCAACACCACGACCACGATCGCAACAGGCTCAAGGAGGCAGGATGTCAAGTCCTAGACGCCAGGTGCGTGTAGGATGTACGTGCTGTAGGATCAGGAACCTATGGTAGCACCGAAATTAGCTGTGATTGGCTAAAGGTTATCCTCGGCCAACGCCTCCTCTTGATATCACGCCGCCCTCAACACCTGGCAAGGCTTCTTGGCCAAGATCAACTTCCATCATCTTAGCCTCACCCGCAAGCCAAGACGGATATCCAAATATCTCCGTCCTTGGCAACACCCGAGGAGGCCTGCCGTGGTATTGATGCGCACCAACACGGCTCAAATACCCTAAACAGGAAGTTGACTTGGTCATCGACCTTGGTTATGTGGCTCGGGGCTAAGGTGCATAGTCCTTCTTGGCCGGCTCTTGGCCCTGGTAGGGCTAATCAATCCAGGGGTTTCCCCTATCGGTCTTGAAGGTGGTCAACTTGCAGAGAGAAACTACCCGGTTCGGCAGACCTTTGGGCGCTTAGCTGTAAGCCTCCTAGTGACAACCGCAACGACAACCTTCAGTTTATGCATCATTTACGGACCGATCCTTGACTCCGAGTGGCCATGTTCCTGTTCACGCCTCCCAATCAACGGCTCTAAGACATCCGCCTTCCCTTCCGAGCCATGTCTAGCAACTAGTTCTCTACACCAAGTCACTGCCGTGTCGGGAACTTCACAACTGGAACACCGGTCATGTGGCTATTCTAGCCTCTACTTGTTCACTTATGTCGACCCTGAACAGGTCAGGGGGTTTTTCGCTATGGCTAGGCTACTAGGACATATCACCTTCGCCGGCTCCGCCAACAGTGCTTCATCCTGTCACCGTCACTTTACGGCTTGCCAATGTCTCCCAATTCATTCCATCAATCGGCCGATTCATACCCCTCCAGGGTGTTATATCCAGCCCCAGTTTTGAGATCCTAGCCACATTATCAGGGTATCGTCATGGTAGAGGCCAATACATCCTCTTGAGCCTCTGACGTTTGGCCGCAGGCCTGATGTTTGCATTTCAAGAACTTTTGAGCTCCTGCCATCGCGAAGGGCCTCTGGTGCTTCACTTCGTCACATCTCTCCTTCCTCTTTGCGATTGGTACTGTCGACTACAGTGCGATGACAGCGTCAAAGACGTCTCCTCTTCTCCGGAAGAGGAAGTTGACGACAATCTTCCCCTCTATCATGCAGCTGAGGAGGCTCCATGTCTGAGAATGATTGCAGGATGACCATGGGTCTACTCTTTGACAGCGTGGGTAGAAGAACAATGATGCCATAGACGGACATGGGAGCATCATTTCAACGACTATATAAGATGGCATGCCTCCTATCCAACAGACGTGTCTTCTCATCCTCACACACTTCAGCATCAGCCACCACTTCTCTGCCCCTTTCTCTCAAACATCTTTGCAATGGTCAACTTCAAGAACCTCGCTATCGCTGCGACTACCCTCTTCGGGCTCGCCCTGGGTGCTCCCGTGGCACAGGGTGAGAGCGGCAAGGTCGTTCCAGGCAGCTACATCGTCACTCTCAAGCCTGATGCTAAGGCTTCAGAGCTCACTAGCCACCTCAAGTGGGTCGATGATGTTCACAAGCGCAGCCTCACCAAGCGTGATACCGACAACGGCGTCGAGAGGACCTACGATGGCAAGTATGGCTTCAAGGGCTATGCTGGCACCTTCGATAAGGAGACCATCGAGGAAATCAAGGAAAACCCCCTTGTGAGAAGGCCCCATCTTTACTGCTTTGACCAAACGACACTAATACAACTGACAGGTTGAACTTGTTGAGCAAGATCGTGTCTGGACCCTCGACTGGATCACGGAAGAGCAGGAGGAGGCTCATGTGCAGAAGAGGGCCTTGACCACCCAGTCGAGCGCCACCTGGGGCCTTGGAACTGTCTCGCACCGTTCTCGAGGCTCTACCAGCTACATCTACGACACCAATGCTGGACAAGGCACTTATGCCTATGTTGTTGACACAGGCATTCGAGCTACCCACAGCGAGTTTGAGGGTCGTGCTACTGCGGCTTGGACTGCCTTCAGCGGCGACAACGCTGACACCTTTGGACACGGCACCCATGTTGCCGGCACGATCGCCGGAAAGACATACGGCGTTGCCAAGAAGGCCAACATTATTGCTGCCAAGGTCTTCCAGGGGCAGTCATCGACCACTGCGATTATCCTGTCTGGTTTTAACTGGGCTGTAAATGATATCATCAGCAAGGGGCGCACCACCAAGGCAGTCATCAACATGTCCCTGGGTGGTGGGTACTCGGCTACTTTCAACAACGCTGTCGAGTCTGCCTCCAGCTCTGGTGTCCTCTCCGTCATCGCTGCCGGAAACGAGGCGCAGAATGCCGCTAACACCTCCCCTGCCTCGGCTCCTAGCGCTGTGACCGTCGGTGCCATCGACAGCAACTGGGCCATCGCCAGCTACTCCAACTACGGCAGCGTCCTCGACATCTTTGGCCCCGGCAGCAGCGTCCTCTCTGCGTGGTACACGAGCGACTCGGCCACCAACACCATCAGCGGAACCTCGATGGCTACTCCCCACATCGTCGGCCTTGCTTTGTATGGCATCTCGGTTGAAGGTGTGTCTGGAGTTAGTGGCGTCACAAACTGGCTCAAGACGACGGCCACCTCTGGCAAGATCACGGGCAGCCTCCGCAGCTCCCCCAACCTCATCGGCAACAACGGCAATTCGCTTCAGTAAATTCCCGCACAACACGTGAGGAATGAGGGTCAACTCATAAGCGATATGCGGGGGAAGGGGGATGAGAGGCGGAGGAAGAGAAGAGACAGATGGGTAAGCAGGACGCCAGGATGAATAAGGAGGACACTCTTTTGTTGGATCTGTCTATACCGAGTATCGGATATACAGACGTGGATTTCCTAGTGGAAGTTGTCGAGGTGGATGTCAGCTCTATGTTGGATCGTGGATCAGTATATAACATTGTCAGGAGGATCTGTACACATCATTGAATAGCTGCAGTACCATACACGCTCAATCCAAGACAATGGATGACATAACTCTTGTGCTTCTGTAGCCGCCTGCTGAATGGCAAGCATATCCCAAGTTGAAGCCCCTGCCTTGTGCCATGCAGACGCCACAGTCGCGTTCAGCTGGGTTATTCTGACGAGATACACCAGCCTTATGCGAACGGGCTAGGCATGGGAACGGCTGTGGCGTCCTCTTCATTTCGGCTTCTAGAACCTGATGCCGCGCACCACGTGGTGCTCACGATCTCGACTTATTTCCGGCGATCTCAGACCCGAATAGGCACTCTGAAGCGCCGCAGCCTTTTCGGTCCGGATAGCAACTCAACCCATCCATCTCGCTTTCCCCCCCCGCAAGATCTCTCTCCCTCTTTTTTGAAGTTGGGGGAGGAATATCCGGGGATGACAAGCTTACCTATCAACATTGGGGTACAGCTGTCTAAAATGGACGACTTGGAAGTGATCGTCGACGACTTTGAAGGTATCGCCGAACTAGGCATTTCTAAACTCCCAAGCGGATCCGATCTTCTGGGACGCAAGAAACAGCCCAGTTTCTTGGCTAGTGACTACCGTCACTGTCTCTAGCCCGGGTCTGCGGCTGAAGGGTGATTGACAAGGTGAAGGCACAGTGAACCAACAACACAAACCCATCGACGCCTGACGATGGGCTTTGTCAAATCCCTCGGGAACAAAGCCGGATCCTTGTTTGGTCCTCCAATACCCGGCTCAGAAATGCTTCTGCCTGGCTGTTCGACAGCGTATTCTGGCAAATCCTTGTCCAAGGTTACGGAATAAGATGCCAAGTTGAGAGCCTCACGGACAAAAGCCGCGGCCGCAGATCAAACATCTCTTTTCCTTTTATCAATCTTTACGAAAAAGGCTCCACGAGAGTCGGGTGTGATCGGATGTCAAGCAAAGAGTAGAATGAGAGAATCGGCCCAGGTGGAGTTGCAGTGTGGAAAATATGAGCCTTGGCCTCCTCTTGTGAGAACATTTGACTCCATTCCCACAAATCTCTTGATCTTTTAATCCCCACTCTCTTATTACCCCCGTCCCGCAAAACTGCGGGTTGGGTTTGGGGGTGTCTTTTTTTGGGGTCTCCTGATGCTGGGGGTGGTTAACCATGTAACGATGATCCCCGTAACCCTCCTTTGGTGGAGAAGAACAGGTTTCAGCGCGTCGTAGCAGGCAAATGCCGTGCTAGTCTGATGGAGCTGGGAATGAGTGAGAAAAAAATAGAGGCGGCGCGTGATGGTGTCAGTGCTTTTGTAGAGTTTTGTTAGTGCGTTTTTTGTAAGAGATTTCAAGCGTGTAAGTCGAGGATTATCGAACATGGACTTTTTCGAGAACATGGAATTCGGGTAACGAGATGAACTATTAGTCAGTTAAAACGCGTATCCATATAATTCATGACTACAAACTGAGCCATTGAGGATCCCTCCCTCACCGGCTCGTTACATTGACGTTACATCCATGACACTCGGATACGCCCGTCCAAACGTGAGATCAGTTGACGGGCCGCCCTTTCACTGCACATCTCAGTGGCTCTGGCAAGGTAAGACAGACGTCAACATGGCCGTCAGATACTCGGAAAGGCAGTCCCAAGCCTCTTGATGTCCAAGTATACAGGGACCGAGTAGCATCCATACGACCGGGCCTAGTGGTAGGCATTGCCTATTCTAGCGCTGATCTCCGAATCGGGGCATTCCACCCACCGAGCCGCCGGAGTCTCACCGAGGTGGCCCGGCCGCCGCCCCGGGGGTGGACAAGAATTCTTCCCAACCCCTGGGGATCCTCGCCTCTCTCCGGGTCTGGGGTCCCCGGATTGGCAAATAGCCTCCCTTCCCGCTGTGAGAGTAAGGCCCAAATGTCTCCAGGCTGGGGGGACATCAGATGTGGTCCTGCGGGGAGTCATGCGAACTGAGAGCAGCAGTAAGCTGTCACCGCGGAGGTGGATGATCGGATGGCAAGCCGTGGAGTCAGGTTGATAGTCCCATATAAGAGAGAGCTTCATCCCCCTCTGAGCCTAACTCTTGGTCTAGGCCATCGAGACGGGGCTAGTAACTGGGCCTATATACCTCTATTTAATTCTTCTTTCCTGCGCTGCCTTTTGTACTGCTTCAGCGTCAGTAATCCTTCCACCATGGAGTCGACAGTTGAGGCGCGAATCAAGCTCGCCTACAAGAATCGGTGGAGGACTCTCTACAACAACCCCAAGCTCATCGTCATCGCCCTCTTTGCCTCGTCCGTCTCCCAGATACCTATCTCTGCTCAAAATTTAACTCTCTCTAGATTCGGTGGTTTTGAATATGGCTACCAGCAGGGTGTTCTCGGCCAGTCCTTGGTCATGACTCGCTTCAAGGACAACTTTCCCTCCGTCGTCGAGTCCTCCAGCGCTACCGGCTGGCTCACCTCTATTCTACAGCTTGGAGGTATCCTGGGCTCGCTGTCTGCCGGTGTCCTCGGCGAGGTCATCTCAAGAAAGTACACCATGTTCTCAGCCTGCTGTTGGGTCATTCTGGGCAGCTACCTTTACGTCGGCGCCACATACCACAACCCTTCCATGCTCTACGCCGGCCGATTCTTCACTGGTATCGGTGTCGGAACTTTCTCTGGTGTTGGGTGAGTATTCGTGGAGTTGTGCTCAACTGTTGGACTGACCCAAAAACAGCCCCCTGTACAACGCCGAGCTCTCCTCTCCCGAACTCCGAGGTTTCCTTGTCTCCTTCTATCAATTCTGCACCATCCTCGGTATCATGCTTTCGTTCTGGATCGGATACGGCAGTAACTACATCGGAGGTCACGGTGACGGCCAGAGCAACCTCGCTTGGATGCTCCCCTCTATCATTCAGGGAATCCCCGCCGTCCTCCTCGCCCTGGGTATCTGGTGGCTTCCCTTCTCCCCTCGATGGCTCGTCAAGAAGGGCCGCGATGAGGAGGCTATCAAGACCCTCTCGTACCTCCGAAACCTTCCCATTGAGCATCAACTCATTCAAGTCGAATACAAGGAAATCAAGGCCGAGTCTTTGTTTGAACAGCGAGCCTTTGCCAAGCAGTTCCCCAACCTCGCGGCCAAGGAACAGGGCAACATGTGGGTGCGGGAGTTTGCCCAGTACTATAACATTGTGCGGACTTGGGACAACTTTAAGCGTGTTGCTACGGCCTGGCTAGTCATGTTTTGGCAGCAGTGGAGGTAAGAAACGGCTGTGTACAAAGGAAGGTGCAACTTACTAATACGAAAACAGCGGTATCGACGCTATCATTTACTATGCCAGCCAAGTGTTCGAGAGGCTTGGTCTGACCGGCGGAACCCAGGCCCTACTTGCCACCGGCGTGACTGGTGTCGTTTTCTTTGTGTCGACCCTTCCTGCCATGGCTATTATCGATAAAGTGGGCCGCAAGCCCATGTTGTACGCCGGATCGGTCGTGATGTGGATTTCCATGGTGATCGCCGGAATCATCGTCGCCAAGTTCCAACACGACTGGGAATCTCACGCGGCAGCTGGCTGGGTAGCAGTTGCCTTCATCTGGGTCTATGTTGGAGCATTCGGAGCCACATGGGGGCCAGTTTCGTGGACTTTGGTTGCTGAAATCTTTCCTCTATCTATCCGATCGAAGGGTTCTTCGATCGGTGCGTCGAGCAACTGGGTATGTTTTCACGCCTTCCAGATTGAGAAACAGCGATGACTAACCTAAAATTAAGCTTAACAACTTCGCGGTTGCCTTCTACGTTCCCCCCATGTTCGAAACGCTGGAATGGGGCACATACATCTTCTTCGCCGGTTTCCTCGCGTGCAGCATTGTCTGGCTGTATTTTTGCCTTCCTGAGACTAAGGGAGCCACTCTTGAGGACATGGATCGTATCTTTGGAAGCCGAACTGGTGAGGAGGATGCCAAGATGCTGGACGAGGCCCGCCGTGACGTTGGTCTGGGACCCGAGTTTGAGATTGATGCTCTTAAGGCGGAGAAGATGCTTATGGAGGGCGAGGAAGCCGAGGCCAGGCCTACTTCTCACCATGAGAATGCCTAGATAAAATGATTGTGTAGCAGTATATCTTGGACTGGTTTTTAAACGAGTGTTACTCGTGGAACCTAGAGGAATACAAGATTTGGTTTATCCAAGACGGTGCCAACTAGCCGGATGAGTCGATATGAATGTCATGAAGAAATGCAATCTATGAAAACTCAATTACGGCCCCAATTCATGCTCAAATCTATAGAGCCTACCTAGGAAGCAGATTTTCGATATCCCGAGTTGAGACGTGAAGTCCATTCATGACAACACCCCGGTGGGGGCAAAACAATGTTTAGACGAGACTCGACCGTTTTGCCATCCTAAGAGTGCTATCTTTAGGAACTGTCGACTTTGAATAGAACCGTTAGATCTCTTTAAGGTTACCTATTTAAAAACAACCATAAATACTTACAATAATCATCTGGGAAGTGCTCCATGCTTGCCAAACCGTTGCTGGCCCGCCAACGGTCGGCTAGTGGGCCCACCTTAGCCTTATCCTTATCACCACCAAAAATCTGTCGCAGAGAATTTTCCTCGAACAAACATCACCATGGATGCAAACCACAACAGCAACAAGCATGCTCCCACGAGTCTCTACGACCTGGTCGCGGCATAGTCATTCTTGTTTGCTTCCAAAAGCGTAGGTACATCTTTTCTTTTATCTCCCATCTCCGCAGCGTTCTCCCTCACAGCCACTCCCCCCTCCTCACGAGTCTTCCTCGCGAAGGTCTTCTACGGACGGCACGTTTTGTGTTATCCGCCTGAAGTAGGCTGAAGGGTGATTTAACAGCGAAAAAGGAAACTCTCCTTCGGGGGACGTTTCCTTTGCTGCTGTAGCTGCCAGAAGAAAAAGGGCCATCATAGTCCGCGTCTGTTGGGTCGCCCATTTCGGTGGGCTTGGCTATATTCTACACAGGCGAGGCTCCAAGCGCTCCGACATTTCCGTGTCTTGTTGGTTGTGATTGTGTCACGCTTTGACACGTGCTTTACGGTTTGGTGTTTATCATTGGAGGAAGAGGTTCTTCAATCAAGGTTCTGTCAAGTGGAAACTAGGTATTTCTATGCTCGACTACGTCATTGAGCTTCACTGCAGGCTTATCCTCAGATCATTTGTTCAATCAATCCAATTCATGCACAGCAACCACCTCCCATGCCTGAGACCGCCTCTTGATATGCCCGCCATTGTCACATTCGATCTTGCAGCACAACCACCATCTGTAGAGCAACTCGCCCAAAATCGCACCCTCCAACATGGCTGAAGAGTCCAAGTTCGGGAATCTTCCCCTCAGCACTAAGGGCCCTATCCACTGTGCTCTCACCGGCGCATCCCTCCTCAACACTCCCTATCTCAACAAGGGTTCTGCGTTTCCGGTGGAGGAGCGGCGCAAATTCAACCTCATAGGGTTGCTCCCCCAGGGCGTTCAGACGCTTGAGCAGCAGTGCAAGCGCGCATACGATCAGTACTCGACCCGGCCAAACGACCTAGCCAAGAACACCTTTCTCACCTCACTCAAGGATCAGAATGAGGTGCTCTACTACAAGGTGGGAAATACAGCTTCAGCGGTATAGAAGGACCGTACTGACCGTTACAAGCTGATCCAGCTCCATCTGGATGAGATGATGAGCGTGGTGTATACTCCAACAGAAGGCGACGCTATCCAGAACTACTCTCGACTGTTTCGACGCCCAGAGGGCTGTTATCTCAACATTCATGAACAGGATCAAGTCCACGACAACCTGGCCCAGTGGGGAAATGCCGAGGATATCGACTACATCGTAGTGACTGGTCAGTTACACTCAACCATAAGGAAATATTCACTCACAAGCATCACAGACGGCGAGGAGATCCTCGGCATCGGTGACCAAGGCGTTGGAGGCATCCTCATCTCAGTTGCCAAACTCGTCCTCACCACTCTCTGTGGAGGTATTCACCCAAACCGCACTCTCCCTGTCGTCCTTGACTGCGGGACGGACAATGAGGAGCTTCTCAACGACGAGCTGTACCTAGGCCTCAGAGAGAAGCGTGTCCGCGGCGAAGAGTACGGCAAGTTTGTCGACACCTTTGTCCAGTCGGCAAGAAAGCTGTATCCAAAGGCATACATCCACTTTGAGGACTTTGGGCTCAGCAACGGTTAGTTCCTTCACCACAGCAAGCACAATACATCCTAACGTGCACGCAGCGAGACGTCTTCTGGACCGCTACCGCCCAGACTTTGCCTGCTTCAACGATGATGTCCAGGGCACCGGCTGTGTCACTCTGGCGGCCATCATGGCAGGCCTCCACGTCAGCAAGCAAAAGCTCAAGGACCTCCGTATGGTTGTCTTTGGAGCCGGAAGCGCCGGTCTTGGCATTGCAGATCAGGTGCGAGATGCCATCGCAACCGAGGGGGACATCAGCCATGAGGAGGCGTCGAAGCAGATCTGGTATGTCTTATCTTTGATGATGCTCTACTCTTATTTTGGTGATGCTTTACTCTTACTTTGGTTATGCTTTACTCTTCCTTTGATGTTGTTAAGCTCACACTCTGAAGGTTGATTGACAAGCCTGGTCTCCTCACGAGCGAGATAGAGGTTTCAGACGCCCAAAAGAGCTTTATCAAGGCCGCGTCGGAGTGGAAAGATAAGGACACCGATCTCCTCTCCGTAATTAAAGCCGTCCGTCCCAACGTCCTCGTCGGCACGTCCACCGTTCCCGGAGCCTTCACCGAGGACGTCATCAAGGCTATGGCCGAGCACCACGAACGTCCCATAGTCCTTCCTCTCTCCAACCCAACAAGACTTCACGAGGCTAAACCCGAGGATATCCTCAACTGGACCAACGGCAAGGCCCTCGTCGCTACTGGCTCTCCTTTCCCACCTGTCAAGGGTCCCTGGGGCGAGTCTGGCTCTGAAGTTACCATCGACATCGCAGAGTGCAATAACTCAGTTGTTTTCCCGGGTATCGGCCCGGCCTGCGTGCTCTCCCGCGCGGAGCACCTGACAGACCGCATGCTCGTGGCTGCAGTAGAGGCCGTGGCCTCACTAAGTCCTGCACTCAAGGATCCTACAGCCCCTCTGCTGCCGGATGTCAACTCTGTGCGAGATGTCAGCGCTCGCATCGCTCGACACGTGATCCAGGTCGCTCTCAACGATGACGAGGCGACACAGGAGGGCATCCCTGAGGAGGACGAGGAGCTGGAGGAGTGGATCAAGGAGCAGATGTGGAATCCAGCGTACCGGCCGTTGAAGTTTGTCGAGATGGAGACTGCAACCAGAGAGGCACGAGGAGAGCTGAAGCGGGCGGGAACAGTTCATCGCACCGGTCATTTATAAGGAGTGCAGCGGGATGTAGATAAGGGACGCATCTAGAAGTGAGATAGAATAGTCAACCGGCTTATTTAGACTCGAGATACTATTAATGCCATCCCAGCAAAACTTGACTCCAACACTGCCAAACAGGAAACACCAATATTCAACCAGTCTCTCAGGCTAATCAGGAAGCTCTGAGAATAGTTACATTTGAGAGTCGCCAACCCCAACGCCCGACCTACCTTGCGATACAGCGCTTCTAGCGTCTACAACACTGGCAGGGGCAATCAGATCACACCAGCCCGAGCTGCCTCACCGGCATTGTCCTGAACCAGGTCCTCCATCCTCCTCTTGCCCTTGCCCAGGCCACCCTCACCGACGCCCATGCGGCGAGCAACATATCTCTGGGCAACAATGCCAACCGAGAGGTTCAGAAGCTCCTCAAGCCACTCAGCAACCCACTCTCGGGGGTCGACACCACCGCTCTCAATGATATCTCTAATCTCCTCGGGAATGTTGATTTCCGATACATCACCCTCCTCACCGGAGCGAGGGGTGAGGGGACCAGCAGAATCAAGCCACTGAACCCATCGAGCGGGGACAGTCTGGCTGACCGTGTAAAATTCAATGTCATGGACAGGGTCCATGATGAAGACGGCGAAGCAAATGAGCTCCTCGTTCTCCTCCTGGTTCTCGACTGCGGAGGAGTCCTTCTCCTTCTCAGCAGAGGCAGTGCGAGCAAACAAAGTCTTGTCGTCATCCACAGTGATGGCCTGAACGGCCAAGAACAAGTCCGAAGTTCGGACAGGGTTGCTCTCGCTCACGTCTTCAGTGGCCTTGTGCTTGGCTTCCTCCAGTCCGCCGTTGGCAGCAAAGTATTCGTTCGCATACGATTCGGCGTTGGCGCGGCACAGCTTGGTTCCCTCGGCCAGACCCTTAATCAAGCCAAGCTCACGGGGAGAATCAGCCTGCCTCCACCAAGGACCATCGTGCCACCCAGCAGCGTTGTCGGTGCTGCGTCGCGAGTGGCTCTCCTGACCACGCTGGACGACGAGAAGATCGCCGCCTTCGACCTGCGACATGACATGACCAAAGACATTGTGGATGAGAGGGTCAAGAGAGGGGTAGCCGACAAGATCGTGGGTGATGTGGATGAGGAGTCGCTCGTGGGAGCTGATAGGGGGCGCGAGGGTGTGGAGGATGTTGGTAAAGGTGGGAAGAGCTCGATGTCGCAGTTCATCACCTGGGTCCTCGATCAGCTTCGTCATAAGGGCGGATGTCTAGGATTGCACATACCATAGGTTCGGAGGGTGGTAACATCAAGTCCCCTGATGCCCTTAACCTGGTCCGCCCACTTCTTGGCCTCCTCGTTCTGCTGGATTTGCGTGACGGCAGCCTCTGCCTGCTTCATGGCAGCGCTGGCGGTGGACAGAATGCCACCCCACCATCCTCCGCCAGATTGCTGAGGAGCAGGCTGCGCAGGCTCAGGTGCGGGCTTCTTCTCGGCTTCATGGAGCTCAGAGCTGGTGGCACTTGGGGTGAAGCTGGCCCTCAAGCTGCGTGCGCTATCGGTGGACTTGCGAGGGTCACCAGCGGGAGGTGTCGCAGTAGATCGGCGGGCGGCATCCTTGAGCCGGGGTGTATGAGGTCGCGACGGCTGTTCAGCGGCCAGTTCGGACTCGAGGTCAGCAAGAATGTCCTGGTCGGCAATGGCCTTGGAGGCGGCAGATGTAGGCTTGGCCTTTGTGGTCTTTGTGGGCTTGGTGTCAATGCCTGAGAAGAGGTCGTCGAGATTGTCGTCGTCGGCGGCCTTTGTCTTCTTGGGCGCCATGGTGAAGGGTGATGGCTAGTTGAGACGACGCTAGAAAGGAATGCGGTGCCGTAGAGGGCGCCTGCTGGTTAGATGGAGGTTGAAGTTGCGATGGTTGGAAGATGGAGGCGGGGGGTTTGATATGTATGTGTATGTGTACTCGTAAGAAGGTTGTTTGGCGCGGAAACGGAAACGGCAAGGGATGGTTGGAGCTTGGGAAGGTACGAGGCAGCAAGGGTCCAATGGGCCTGGGACTGAGAGGAGACGATAGAAGAGAGCGCAACAGGGGATGCTACAACGTTGAATGGTTTTTGGCTGATAGCAAGAGTCTAGTATTTGAGTGCCGTTTCAGTTCGAATTAATACATGATTTTAATTTCGGAATAATTCTACAAGTTGTCAACCTCAAGAGTCGAGGTGTAATTGTGTCGAGTGTATACCTGATGGTTACAAAAAACAGATCTAGCCGCAGTGCGTCTAAGCGGGAATCAGGAACTTAGCCCAGGTACTCCCCACGTACTGGGGCGACTTATAGCAGCAGACCAGCCACTAACACGCAGCGATTTGTAGCAGGCGACACAGTCACGCTCTTGTCTACACCAGTCCCGGGCGGTACTAGCGCGGCTGGCCTTGAAGATGCGACCCCTGATTCGCCTGATGCATCCCGAGCGGAGGAACCCCGGGGGAGGTACCTTCATGGCCGGGGGGGCTCTGGCTCTGAGCCTTGTCCGATGTTAGAGGGCGAGGCTTCACTGGCTGGGTTGGCACTAACAGCGGGCGGGTCCTTGGTTCAGCACCAGCCAAGGTTGTTGGCTTATTCGGACGGACCACGACACCTCGAGAAAATCAACCTACGGAATCAAAGCCTGGCCAAAAGGAGACGAGACCGTCTTCATCACCCGCGTCTCTTGACGTATATTGCAATCACTCGCCGACGCCGCCCGGTACGGCTTGTTCTTGCTGGCTCCTGTATGCCCCTTGTTGCCTTTGTCTTGTCCTTGTTGCTTCGCTACGCTCTACTCTTTTTTTGCAAGTCAAGTCGCCGCCAGTTCCCTGTACTTCAAAATTCTTTCTCTGCCCTGGCTCGCTCTTCTTACTCCAACACGCTCATCCCCGGGTCTCATTCTACCTATTTCATATCCCGCCCACCCTCACTCAGCCTCGCATCGTCCCGTCTGGGCCCCCTTCTCTAATCCGCTGCGTGTCTGTCCATCTTGGGAGTAGGTCGTCTTTATTTACACGGCGCGCCCGCTACGCTCCGTGTTCTCGCATGACGCCTCTCGCGGGCCCGGCTGGCCGCTACACGTCCTTGCTGTAACATCCCAGCCTCATCCCCGTCCAGCCTGTCCTGGCTGACCATGGACCGCTCGCGACGGACAACTCATCGCCGTCGTCCCCTGGGAGCTTCAGCCTCTCCCACTTCAGCTTCGGAGGCTTCCTTTGACTTCAATTCATCCACGAGCCCCGTTGTTGCCCACACTAATACCACCCCTCAGAGTGTCAGTGCTGGCGCTCGCCGCTCAAGCAAGCCGCTGCAGCACGCATTCACCTTTTCCCCCCCAAGCAGTAGCCGCGGCCTCAACCCAAGGAAGCGTTCTACCACCATGGACAACTATCCCATGGCCGACGAGGACGACCACGGCCCTAGGAAGGGCGGTCACAGTCTTCGTAAGCGTGCCCGCGTGGATTACACGTTTGAGCACATCGACGACGATGTCATCGTCCCCAACTCAACCTCGTCTGCCCGCGGTAGGAAACGCAGGTCCGAGGTGACTTATGAGACGGATGACTTCTACGGCACCGACTCCAAGAGGCGAGGCGCCTCGATGGGTGCCGATACGCCGTCGACTCGCCGGAGGAACCCGTCACGCAAGTCGAGTGAGATGAAGGCCTATCATGAGGCCGCCCTCGAAGACGACGACAATGACGTACAGGACACGATAGAAGTCGGCGCCTACTACTCAGACGCCGATGAATCAGAGTTCCGCGAGCCTAGTGGTTCAAATCACTCATCGCCTCAAGCCAACAAGATGTCGCCAAAAACTGACCTGCCGGCACTGCCAGCCGGTGATGTCCTTTCAAGTAACCCCAAAACGGAACACGCAATACCCGCTCCTCCTGTAGAGCAGAAGCCCTCGGGAGTTCCTCCTGCGGTGAAACCTATGGATGAAATATTACCTCAATCGGCAGAGCCTCAACCAGATCAACTTCCCAAAGTGGAACCTGAACCGGAGGCTTCAGATGCACCACAAACGTCCGCGCCGGTTGACCCTGTTGGCACTGCAGCCGTTGACACTGTCAATGCTGCACCTGTCGATAACCCACCTATTGATGCTGCATTGTCTTTACCATTGACAGTGCCAGCTAACCAAGATCGGCAAATTTCACCTGCTCATTCGCCGGCGCCCGAAGAGGCAGCAAACGGTGTACTTGAGGCACCTGTCAAGGAGATTGTTCCTGATCCTATTGTTCCTCAAGATATTCCCACATCCCTCTCCTCCCACAACACAGACACCAACCCAACCTCCTCTTCCAACATCATCAAGGAAGAAACAAGTCATCAACCACTCCATCAAGTTCCCCAATCACCAGACCAGAAACCGCCAACACCAATGCCTCAAGAGGACAAGATGGATATCGACCCGGCCGAGAAGCCTTCTTCCCCTCCTCCTCAAGACGTTGAGATGGCCGAATCTGCTCCTCTCGTTCAAGAGCCTACACTCGCAGCATCACCAGCGCCTATCGAAGAAGCGCCTGAGACTGTTGCCGAGCCTGTCAAGACTGACACTGACATCGCTACCCCCGCACCCGTCCAGGTGAATGGCGATTCGACTGATGCCGAGCCCAAGGCTGAGCCACCAAAAGAGGAACTTCCAACGGAGCTCCCAAAGGAGCTCCCAGGGGGACTTCCGGAGGAGCTTCCGGAGGAGCCTCCAAAGGAAGAGCCTCAAGTCGAGGAACCTCAGATTGAAGAACCTCAAAAGGATGAGCCAGCAGACCTGGCTGCCACTGCCACTGCTACCGCTACCACCAACGACACTCCAATCTCGGATTCACCTCAGATTCCTCCTGCCAAAGATGAGCCTGTTACTGCTCCAAGTCCTGCCGAAATCAAGGCCCCAACTCCCCCTCCCCCAGCCGAAAGCGTTGAGACGCCAGCTTCTTCGGCGCCGTCAGAAACAAAATCCAGCCCTCAGAAGCCTGTAGCGACTCGACCCGCGATGGTGTTTAAGCCACAGCCAGCGCCAGTCGGGCGATGGGCTCACCTCACGCCTTACATCGATGGCGAGTACGTCTTGTACCCTGAGAGGAAGGGCCGTTCCGAAGACGATGGCGCAACCGATGAGCCAACGCCTGAAGGCAAGGACACCGATCGAGAAGGCATTGACATGGAGCCTATGGTGGAAGACAACGACGACAATGCAGATGCCGCGGCTCCTGAAGCACCTACACCTGCGCTCAACACTCCTACCCGCGGTTCGCCTGTGCCTGATTCGACAGATCCCACAGCCTTCAACTCGCCTGCTCCCGGTGGAGATGACGGTGATGATGTGGACGTCGGCGATTCTCAAGAACCAAACGAACGCCGCTACTACAAGTATCGCAAACTCAGAGATCCTGCCGAGTATCTCAGTGCGATTGAGGATCACGAAAACATGACGACCGAGGAACTATTCGAAGTTCTCACTGCCATCAACGTCTCCATGGTTCAATGGCAGCAGGAATGGACAAGCTTGGGCAAGGTGGTCGACGACTACGAAAACTCCCTTCGCCGACGAGCAGCTGATGCCAAGTACGAAGCTCGCACCCGCAACCTTCACCAACACGGTGTCAACTATGAGGAGCCCGACTTTGCCGTCAAGGGCTACAAAGCCCGTGACAAGGAGAGCATGAACGAGACTCGCTATCTCCAGGGCCAGGATCGTATTATGGCTGCTTCCTACGGCTTCGAGTACGACCCTCATCCTTCCAAGATTGGCAAGCAGAACCCCGAGACTCAGCAAGTCGGAATAATGACCCGCGGCCGATCTCTTCGAAACCAACCTCGACAGACTGCGAAGGCCACCGAGACTGAAGAAGTCACTGGCAAGCGACAGCGCAAGCCAGTTCAGCTCTTTGACCCTGCCACACAGGACATCAGCCGAAGCTCCACGCCTGTACCGACCCGCGGTGGTCGCCGTCGCAAGAACGCCAATGGCGATGAGGAGACGCAGACCAACCTTTCTGTCAGCTTCACCAACGAAGTGCCCTCGGACGCTGAGGCCGCTCCCAAGACGAGGCGCAAGCGTGGTCCTCGTGGCAAGGGTGCCGTGCCAAACATTGTTGAAGACCTTGCGCCTACGCCTGACACAGAGGAGACTACACCGCAGCAATCGCCTGCCAAGCCTACTCGTCGCGGCCGTGGCAAGCCTGCTGTCAAGTATGAGGAAGCAGACCCCAACGAGTTTGTTGATGAGGAGCCTCAGGAGGAGAAACCACCCGTCCGCCGACATCTCCTCACCCTCAAGATTCCCAAGGGAGGCAGCAAGCACTTCAGCGAGCCCGCTTCAGCCATGACCGACAATGGCGAGTCCCGTCCGAGCACAGCCTCATCGGAGGAGTCCTCGCACACTGCCGAATCGTCCTACTCGTTCCGGCCTAAGCGACAGAAGCGTTTCCGCGACGACCCCGATGAGACTGAGGAGTCTTCTCAGGCACCTCCCAAGAAGCGAGGCAAGCGAGCCAGCGCCGCCGCTATCACCAGCGAAGTTCCTTCTGCCGCCCCTACGCCTCTGCCTCCCGCCGAGTCGGCACAGACCCCCAACAGCCGCAAGGTTCAGAAGATCAAGGTTGTTCGGTCTGGCCTGGAGGCCAAGAATGGAGCACCTGCCCCTACTCCTGCCCCTGCCGAGGAGGGTGAGGAACCTCAGAAGGACTACAAGTCGATGACCAAGTCGGAGAAGATGTCGGCATCTATGAAGAGTGAGTTGCTTGGGTGGATTATATATGCTCACCTCAAACTAACACGTCACAGACCGTTGGGCCAATGGCAACATGGCCGGGGCTGTCGAGAAGCGCAAGGCTACCCTCGCCGCTAAGAAGGCCGCTCAAGCTGCCGCCGAGCAGAGACTGGGAGTCGTTGCCCCCAAGCCCAAGGGTAAGGCCGCGGCCAAGCGGGAGGCTGCCATGAAGTTGCAGATGCAACATCAGATGCAGGAGCAGCAGCAACAGGCACAGCAGCAGATGATGCAGCCGCAGCCGCAGCCGCAGCCGCAGCCGCAGCCACAGATGCATCCTCATCAGCACCAGCATCCGCATGGACATCCCCAGCACCCGCTCCATCTCCAGCAGCAGCCTCAGCTTCACCAGCCGCACCCTCAGCATGCTCCTCCTCCCCCTCCCCCTCCTCCCCATCAGGCTGGGAACCCGCCCTATATGCACGGTCACGCCCACAGCCACAGTCACAGCCATGGCCACAGCATGCCCGGCATGGGATACCCTTACCAGCAGATGTGAGGAGACACAAGTTCATGACGCACTCCAGTCTCTGGACATGTCCTCGACATGAAACCTCAGACGCAGCATCATGCATCAAAAGCAAACAAGACAAAAACAAAAAGCCACAAAAAAAAATCATCCCTCGAGCACCCGAGGATCATTCATCCAATCGCTCGATGTAACATGTTCACAAAGCATCACGGGACTTTGCATCAAGGTCCCTTTCCAAGGTACATACAGCCAGCCACTCTGTATACTATGAAAGGACTCTCGGAGGGGGGGTTTTTTGGATGCTCTCGTTTCGCATTTTTTCCTCATTACTTCTAGTTCCTGTACACTAGACTCATAGTTGTCTCTTTTCGTTTTCCTTTGCCGTATTCCTTTGCTCTTTTCTTTTTCCAATCTATCTGTTCTCTCAAGCTGCATGGTATTGGCTTTGCATAATGATTCGGCAACACGCGAAGGGGAGACAGAGGAGGGCCGAAAATGAGAAATGGAGGGTGGATGTTATAAATGTGATAGCAAGCGCGATACGAAAAATTTCAACGTCGACTTCTCGACAAATTCTAGTCCTTTGCTTCGTGAACTAGCTGTCGTTGATTGGCCTTTGATGTAGTCCTGATATGGAACCAAAGAAGTGTGTTATCTGTTGTACCAACTGATTGGCATTATCTCGGTGCTATTCTCGTCGGCATCTATTCGTATTTGTTTACATCATGGCAATAATAGAGCAGAGCAAGGTAATCCAAGTCAAAGGATAGATCTAATAAAGGGATCTGGATTACCATGTATTTATCCAATCCTCATCCTGCGATGTGTGAAGAATTACCTAAGGTTGGGGGGGTTGTTGAGCATCAACCTCTGGTGTGTATGAGATCAAACGACCTGAAAAAAAAAAAAAAAAAAAAACTCGATGACTCTCCAGGGCCCAGCGACGGCGTTACACCAGACAACAACAAAATTTAGTGGCTCAGTAGGCAGATGATGCAGTAACTGGTTCCGTGTCTTTTTGTCGCTATAGTACTGTACAGGGGTGATGCCCTTGATTTAACTGTGATGCCATAGGGTAGTATGGACATTGGGGAAGAAAATGTTTGACGCACCAACTTAGCTAGCTACCCACCTCTCTTCAACACCCATTCATCCTCATGTCTCACCATAAGGATTAAATGAATAGAGTGACCTTCATCAATTCTTACGAAAAGGACTGGATGAGTACCTATAGATACTAATGAGGACTTGCCATGAAGAATGGCTCTAGCTGGATGCCAAGTAGGTACCTCGTGGCTGGTTCCTAACATTGGACCCCTTCTCTCAGTTTTGCACGAAACGGACTCCTCTTCTACGCTTCCCTGCAACTGAACATGCAGAATCGCCCAATGGGCTCATACCAAATGATCAGTACCTTGCAAATAACAGTAGCAACTGTCATGATGCCTGATTCTCCATCACCATCTCTACAGCGAGCAAACATCTTCACAGCACACACAGTCACAGCATCGGGTCTCGTCCAAAGGAAATGCAAAACCCAAAAGCGAAAAAACACGCCGCCAGGAAAACCAGTTTTTGAAGTGACTTTTGTTTTGTCCCTGATGTGATGCCTGGTAATGTGAATCATTCCTTACACGCCGCAACCGAAATGCAAGAGCCTGCCAATCCAGCGACCTTGACCTTCTTCCCCCGTGTCTCTCCCCCAGTCTTTTCCCCCGGCGATGTATTATTCACGGGGAGATAAAAGAGGGGGGGCGAACTTTCTAATTCGCGCTCTAGCTTGATCGCATTTCAGGACAGAACCACGCCTTTTGTCTTTCCTTGACCCCCAAGCAAGCACCTTACATGACAACACCAGAGTTGCTGGCAATACGCTGGGATGGGGTTAGCAGATGGAACTACGAGAGAGAAGAAAGATAACTTACGGGCCACAGCTCAGCAGCCTCCTTACCGACGGGGCCGGTGATGGCAGAGCCCTTCATCTCACCCTTGGGGTTGACGATCTGCAAGTTTTCGTTAACCAACCACATCCAGATATCTGTAACGAATTGACCAAGACATACCACACCAGCGTTGTCCTCAAAGTACAGGAAGACACCGTCGAATCGCTTCCAGGGCTTGGACTGTCGGACGATGACGGCGGGGTGGACCTTCTTTCGGAGCTCGGGCTTTCCCTTCTTGACGGTGGCCATGACCATGTCACCGACACCACCGGCGGGCAATCGGTTCAGGCGGGCGCCGATACCCTTGACGGCGATGATGTAGAGGTTTCGGGCACCGGAGTTGTCGGCGCAGTTCATGACGGCACCGCTGTTGGGCTAGGTTAGCGCTTCGTTCGTCGAGCAGTTGCTCCGTGGGCGGACGTACACAGGGAGACCCAGGGTCATCTTGAGCTTGCCACCAGGGGCACCACGCCTGTAGAGAGCATCGTCAGTCTGGTGTCTTGGAGTTCATTGTTGCGTCTCGCTTCGGTTTTCTCTGCCAAATTTCTGCCACGGCGCCCTCGAGTTGGAGATTGTGATTGTCGTCGGATGGCTGAGCTGTAATTTTACAGACCGCAGTGTGCTCGTGAACGGTACCGTCGCCGTCAGGTGGTCGAGTCGACGATGCCGTGCTGAGCTCGAATATTTCGTCGTTTTCGTGTGCGCGGCGCACCGATCATGTCGATTTCCTCCCACCCCGCCATGAAATTTATCCAGCTTCCCTCTCGCGCGCTCCTCTCAAGTTCCGATGGCAGAAAATTGGCAGAGAAATTGTCGACGATAAGCCCGCAAAGAAGAACACTTACGAGATCTTGGCCATTGTGTCTGAGGGGGGTTAGTGTGGCGTTACTTCGTAAAGAGTCGTGCCGGGTCTCGAGATGCCGTCGTGAACAAGAGCTTTTCAGGCGAAATTTTCCCAAACAATGAGATAGATGTGTGGGGTGAGAAACCCTATGGGAAGCGAATGGGTCTTGTGCACGTGACTGGGAGGTGGTCTTGAGAGAAGGCTCCAGGTGGCCAATGAGGATCCACCTTGAAGAACCACGGCATCTCCCTTGGTGAAGAGAGTTACTCAACACTGTCAGCCATGACGATGACGAATTTAGGCTGTTGAAGAGGGGCTGATGTATTTTAATTGTTTTTCTCATTTCACCTCTCATTCTCTCTTATTCACTCTTTTCTCCCAAGCTCTTTACACAATCTTACACCACAGTCAAACACTCGAGCACATCAACACGGCGCTACTGACACCTCGACTCCACCCAAACCGCAGCCCCCATCGAACCACCAATCCACCACACACCCACGCACCCAACCAGAACCCATCCCTCCAAGCCCTGATTCCACACATCCTCTCATTGATAAATCGATTTTCGAGACGCCGACCTCAACGTCAAACGGGCCAGATGCCCGGGCGAAGCACGCCCGGTTAGCTCAATCGGTAGAGCGTGAGACTCTTATGAGTTCACCATCTCAAGGTTGCGGGTTCGACCCCCGCATCGGGCTGTTCCTATAACACTATAATCATGATTGAGAAGTGCTTTCTTTTTTTGCCATTTTGGCCAATTTTTAATGGTGGTACTTGGACATTTGTGTGTGGCGGAGTGGTGACTTTTTGCCAGAGGGACATTTCATTGGAAAATTGACAAGTACATATAAACGTAGAAACCAATACGAGTAATGTGATGTCATTGATACCCGAATCTTGTGTGTAGCTCTCAAGAAACAACCCTGTTAGAAGCTGACTGGAGGCCAGCTAGCTCCCTACCCTAAAACACCAACGTTGTGCAATCTTCGGTTTATACGAGAGACGGATGTTTGTTTATAATATTCCATTGGCATCTAAACGAGCGGATAGTTTGACCCCTATCGCTTGAAAATATCTTGAAGCATGCTGTGTGTACTTTGAGCTTCAGAGAAGGCTTTGGGTACTAGACATCAACATGCCGAAGAAGGCTATTGGGAAAAGTACATGAGGGTGATTTCTTGTTCCCAACGTCAATAACTTCATTATCAATAAAAGTCTCATTTTCTAACTCAAAAAGCTCATTCATCAACTAGCAGAATACCCAATTCTTTTTAAACGCACAATTTTGATAAAACCACAGCTCACTCACCACCGACCGAACCGGCCCCGTCCCCGCCGCTTATTCTCGGCCGCAACCCCCGCCTCCACCGATCTTTCGGAGCCGATGAACCACCATCTGAAGCGGACCTCGGCACGACGTCACCCCCCCAGCCCGCGCTTCAAGTCCTCACATGCTCTCCCCTCAACCCTCACAACCCAACAATCACCCATGCCTCCTCCGCTCAATTCCATTGGGCGCCCGCTCTCCCAGTTGCTTCTCCGCAGCGGCTCTAGATGTAGCTTTGTTGTCCCCCGGCCTGCGCAGCGTCTTGCTCCTTCAATATTCATCATGGCCTCAAAGACTCAGAAACGACCGTCTTCTTCTTCCGCGGGCAAGCGTCCGCTGTCTGAGCCGCGACCTAGCTCTTCAGTACTTCTTGTCTCTCCCGTCAACGACGTGTTGCTGCTGCACCGCGTTCACACTTCAACATCCTTTGCCTCGGCGCATGTCTTTCCCGGCGGAAACCTGGACCCTTACCACGACGGTGTGATTCCCGCTGTGGACTCGCCAGAGAGGCATCAAGATGGACTGGCGTACAGGATCGGCGCCATCAGAGAGACGTTTGAGGAGACGGGCATCTTGCTGGCTAAAAAGGACGGCGGGTTGATAAACCTGAGCATCGAGGAGCGGGACGCGGCGAGGAAGCAGATACACGGCAACCAGGTCAAGTTCCTCGAGTGGTTGAAATCCGTAGGCGCTGAGCCAGACCTGGGTTCGTGTGCGGAGTTGCGTTGACTGAAAACGAGAGAGCTGATGGTTGTGATAGATGGCCTCATCCCCTTTACACGTTGGATCACTCCCACCATAAACGCAAAGCGTTTCACAACACAGATGTATCTCTACATGCTCCCTCTGACGCGCAGCGACATGCCGTCTGAGATGCTCATTCCAACTCCCGACGATGGCATTGAGCATACCGCTGCGCTCTTTGCCCCAGCCAAGACCTTCCTCTCTCGTGCCGCTGACAACTCCATCATCCTGTTCCCTCCTCAGGCATATCTCCTCACCCTCGTCTCTGACATATTCACAAGCCGATCTGGATCCCTGGAAGAAGGACCCCTGCAACTTGCCGCCCAGCGCAAGAAGCTTCTCTCCTTTCTCAAGAGGACACCCACGGCAGAGACAGAAAAGGGCAAGGAGCACAAGACGGCAACCATCCCGTGGGGCGACAAGGTCATGAGCCCACACAACCTCTTTATCAGAAAAGAGGACAAGAGAGTCGTTTTAGGACTAGACAAGCCTGGACCGGAGCTCAAGGGCTCGGAGAGGGGAGGAGACTGGGAGCGCGTGGTTCTCGTCAACTTTGGCAAAGGCGGACCGACCAACGTTGAGGTCCGGAGGAGAGAGGACGTCTTGGAAGAGGAGAAGAAGAGCCAAGCGAGTAGCGAGAAGTTATAGATGCTAGAAGCTATATGCTCCATATTCAAACAACCAATTTGGCTGTATTCAGAGTGGAAGTTTGTCTAAATCCATGTAGATCGCACCATCTAAACTCCACCGGGTATCATACAGGCGCAGTCAAATCCAACACAACCATTTTTGCCATCCAATGTTACAATGCCATTTTGAATCACCATCCCTTCTGCCCCTGCGTGCTCTCCATCTCCAAGCCACGAATACTTTGACTCCAATCTTGCCAGTTAAAGTCGTCACCCAACATGTCGACATCATCGCCTCCTGTGTTGTCAAAGTTGTCGTCCATGGCTGGATATGGATCAGGCCAGAGGTATGGGGGTGGGTTGTCGTCCTTGGGCAGCTGTAGTGGCTGCTGAGAAAACGGCTGACCTAGTCCCCCAAGCTGCGTCTGTTGTTGCTGGGGTAGTTGAGCAGCCGTCATGCCTGGTGTACTCATTGAACCTGTTGATGCGGCGGCTCTCATCTCGGCTGATCCGATCTCGTTCAATGGATAAAATGTCGTCATGGGGAAATTCGTAGTTTGTGACATTAGTTCGTTCATGAGTCCCATAGCGGTTTCCGAGAGGTTGATGTTTGATGGAACCTCGTTTGCTGCGGGTGTTCGAGGTCGTGATTGTGATGTTGGCGGTCCTGGCTGAAGCATCGCTGGAGGTGCCATAGGGCTCAGCTCGGCTGGTGTAGATATGGGCACGTTGCTTCCATCTGATCGCACCAGGGTCCTCCACCTCCCCCTCATCTGATCCATCTTGTCCTCACCGGCCGGTATCATTTCAAATGACGTTTGAGTTGGGTTCATCCGCTCCTCAAACTCCACACGACGTGCTTCTTCGGGGTTGCTACGAAGACGGGCAATCTCTGTGGCTCGGTGCTTGCCAGCTCTAAAGTATAGTTTCCGTATGGGTAGGATGACAGACGTATAATCGGCGGAGCGGACGTATTCGGCTGGGTGTCCCTCGTAGCCGTTGAGCGCCTGCCACCCACGTTCCACGAGAGGAGTCCACGGACGGCGACAGCTCTCGATGAGGAAATACGCCATGGCGTGCCAGTTTGTGTATGTCTTGAACAGCCATCTGTACTGCCTGCATCTTGAATCCGTGTTGAGAATGTGGTTGTACTCGATAATCTCGATCGCTGCCACGTAGACACGCTGTCTGGCTTCGGCGGAAAGCTCGCCGTCTGAACCGGGGAACAGCATGGGCTGATAAATAACGAGACACATCTTGGCCATGATGATGCGGGCAATCATGCCTGCCATCCAGTACAAGGGGTCCGTATCATCCATCACATGCTTAAAGAACCTGCCCTCAACTCTTTGATATACTTCGATTAGCATCTGCTCTCGTTCTGCGAGCCCGAGATTAGCGAGCGGTGCCCCCTTAGGGCAGAACGAAGCTGATGCTGATGCAGCTCGGAGAAGGCGTCTTGAGAGACTGCAAATTTCATAGCGAACCAGAGCTACCGCGCAGTCAGAGCGGCCCTCCCTCGGCTCGGGGAATTCTGTAGTCTCTGGGTTGATATCGGCATCGTTGATGTTACTGGGCATCTGAGTGTCATAGAATAGATCTCCAATGATGAGATCAGTGCCTAGTTCGTCTGCGGATCGTAGATCGAGTACGAGCAATGCCCACCAGAGACGCCTCCGCATTTCCGTCTCAAAGGGGCTCAGACCGAAGTGGGATCCATCTCGATGAAGACCCATGCCCTGGGCGAGGTGAACCACCAACCCGGTCAGGGACCAACAAAAGCGACTTTCATCTTGACGCCTGACCACGACGAGGAATATGACGAAGGCTTGGATTATCGAAGTGTCGGATGAGTTGAGGAAATTTGCCTTTGCGAGGGCTTGTTCGACAGCGAAACGATATTGCGTAAGGACGTCTTCCTTGTTGACGCCAAGGTTGGCTCGTACCTGCATTGTCTGGTCAGTTTTGTTTCAATACTTTCGCACAGGACTGAACTTGCCTCCTCAGGTTCGAGTGAAGTGATAGCAGCGTAATAGATCGCCCACACCAGAGCTTCGTTTCCAGGTGAGAGCTGTTCGTGGTTCTTCCTCGCGTCACGGAATATCGGCTCCATTGACGGAATATGTAGTACCTTGATGAGTGGTTCTACGTTCTCCTGGTAGACGGACCACAAAAACGGAATGTGAGAGGGTAGAGGACGGCATTTCTCGAGGTTGACATCTGCTGAGCGGTATCCAAAGATGAAGGAGTGGTGATCTGCCGGGACCACCAATGAGGGGGAACTATCTGGAGTCTCCTCATAATCTGAGTCGTCGAAATCCTCGTCGGTAAGTTTTTGCGTCTCTTCTCGAATAGAATCGAGCTAGGGACAGTTAGCCATCTTCAACAGGCCGTACTACAGTATGAAAGACCAACCTCGTCGTTAAGCTTTGCCCAGAAGCCGTTGCTGACATATCTTCGGCTCCCGCTTTGATCGTTCAACACCAGTCGCCCAAACTTCTGGTGTAGTTGCTTCCGAGTCGCCTCGCTCTGATCGCTCGCGGCATCGCTACCTCTCGGGCTCCCACTCGACGGACCCAGGATGCCAGGGTGAGAAGATGCGCTGGATGAATGCCTCTGGGGAAAGGTTGCTGATCGTTCAATGTTTGAGGCCTGCGCTCCATGTGCAGCTTCAGGCGAATTGGCCGACGAGGGACCCTTGCCTCCGGACTCGACCTCGATCTGGCCGCTCAGCTCCTCGACGATGCCCTCGAGCTTCCTTAGGCGCTTCATCAGCTCAATCTCGCGCTGGCTCGAGTTCTTTGGGGGCGCATTAGGGTCTCTTGGGCGCGGCTGCCGCGGTGCCCGACCGGGGGCGGGGAAGACGCATGGGATCTGAGCTCGGCGGCAATTGGAGCAGGGCATCTGCTTGTCGCAACGGACTTTGCGACGGCGGCAGGTGACGCATGATCGCGGGTTCAGGGCCGGAGTGCTGCTCCCGGGTGCCTGGATCGGGCTGGTGTGGGCGTCGGGGCCCGTGGTCTGATAGACGGTGACGCTGCCTTGCGATGACGGTCGATGTTGGCTGCTGCGATGCGAGGTCTGATGGGGATTGTTGGACGGCGGGGATGCCGTGGACTGCTGTGCGGCGTCGGGAAGTCCCTCGGATACATTGTTGTTGAAGCTGTATCCGAGGTTCAAGCCGTCCAGGTAGGACATGTTGGTCTGGTGTCACGTCGGTCAAGGGACAGCGATATCTGCTAGTTGAATGGTAGATGGACGTGGGGTCGATCGTGTCGTGTCGTGTCGGGCAGAGACGGACTGTCCGCGGGCTTGGAATGGACGCTAGGGTCTGGTTGAGGCCATCAACGAGCTGCGATGCGGTGAGGCGGTTCTGCAGGTTGATGCCCGAGGTCTTGCATGCGAAGAGCTGTTGTGAAGCCAGCGAGAGCCAAGAGGCTGAAGAGGCTGCTGTCGAGGTGGAACATGGAATGAAAAGAGAGGTTGCGATGATTCTTGTGAGTGGGGGTTTGGTGGCGATCTGTTGGAGCCTGCTCGTCTTGGCACCACTCGGCGAACGGAGACAGGCGATGTTTTACAGCGCCGGGGCCGCCCAAGACGCCCTAACACTCCGGGGATAAGTACGTGTAGTAGGGCTAGCCAGCTGCCGAGGACGGGGAATTAGCCACCCTGGAACTAAACAAAAGCTGGGCATCAAGATTGGATTCTTTCGACGTTTGAGCTGCTTCAAGAGCATTTCTTTCTTTCGCTCACGTTTCGAGTCAGCGCTAACCCCATATTCACCATCGACACGATCCAACGAGCTGTCGACCCTTTGGTCTCTGTCGTCATCCCTCAATCACGTTTGGCCCTAACGTCGGAGAGCGGCATGATTTGACCACCGCTCTCTCTCCTCTTTTGCCTCTCGATTGACATCCCTGGACGGATCCATCCAATCCCACCTTTGCAGAGACTGACAAAGGTTACACATAACCATAAACAGCCATGCCGTCAGTTAGTTCATGTCACCAGATCAGACAAGACCACACCCAGGCTCTATTGAACCTCCTGTCCAGTCTGTTCTATCGGACTTCCGAGCCCTGCGAAGACCGACCGGTAATTTGTCATCCTCTGTCGGCGCACTTTCACGCCGGCCGGCCGGACACCGGAGGGTCGGAGCTTTCGTCCTTGGCCAGGATTTGGAATTCAGAACTCGACGGCTCAGGGGCGCAATTGAATCATTCGGACAGAATAAAACAAAGAATAATCAAATAAAAGGCTATAGAAGCGGAATCCGACCTCATGTCCGAGGCGTCGCTAAATTCAGCCTGGAGATTCCTTTGTTCTTCAACGCCGCCAATCTTCACATGTCAAGAACTCACCTTCAGCCGGCTGTGACGCTGATAGTTTGCACTTTGGCAAACCAGAACCCTTCATGCTTTAGCCAAGCCTTCTCCCCACGAACTAACGGCTCGTCTCGATGCCTCATCTCGACCGATAACGGTGTCACGCGCATCAGCTCAGCTCAGCTCGTTGCACATTGCACATCGGCTCCCACGCGGGCCAAGGAGGAAACAACGGGAGACAACAAGATAACATCCATCAGCCTTAGCTTACCCTCCCCTACTGGGAGTTAATAAAGTATGACAATAATGAAGTAAGATAGATCTAGAGTGATCCGTTATTATGATATCTCTTTTATCATTTTAGGATAGTTCATGTCAAGTTACTTATGATGACTTGAGAGAGGAGTTAGACCTTTGTTGGTCGAGCGTCGTCTCGCGTGATTCCCTAGAATCCTTCTCGAACGTCATCTCCAAGGTGCATGAGGCCGTTTCCGATGCATCACAAGGCCAACTCCCCCAACTCCCCCATGTGCAGCTGCCAGCCCCGGACGTCATCTTCCGATAACCCAGGCCTGCAGCCTCAACGTCATGGCTTCGGAACCGAGAGTCGCGGCGACCAAGTAGCCGGAATCACTTGACGCTTTCACTTTACGCTGTCCGATACTAGCACAGCGGGTTGCAACGTCAATTCAGAACTGTAATTGGCGGTGGGGAAAGGCCGAGAATATGCGCCTGAATCCTCCGTAGCCGAGTGAAACGGTTCCCCAGAGCCCTCAGGTCCGTTCCTTGAGAACACCAGGCACGATTGCACAGTTTGTGCTTGTACGCATTTTTTGATGAACGTCGGCGCACATCGGATGCAGTTGGTTTGGACGAGTCTATGATCATCCTCAAAACACACCCCGACATCCATTCTATACCTCGAATTGAGGCCTGGTTCAATGTGCATCTCCAAGAGTCATGTCGGAGCCCGCCGGGATTTGCGGCATCTGCTGCCGATATCCCGCCGGCGCGGCCCCACTTCCGCTCCGGGCTAAAGGGCATCCCACACAAGGCTCTTATCACAGCCGAGCCATCCATCACCAATAACAAAGAACCTGTTCAAACCAGTTAACTTTACGGAGAACGTGGCTACCGTTATACTTTGAACTCCTCTGCTGGCGCCGCCATATTGGCCCGTCCCATGGTCGCCGTCAGGCCGCTTTAGCCCTCCGGGCTAACGCGGCTAGGGAATCGTGGCCGGCTCAAGGCACGGCTCCGAGCTTCAATACCCCTCAGGCTTGGCTTCTGTAATCTTGCTTTTGGATCAAGCACTCAGCAAGATAGCTCAATGCGACAGGGAGGAGCTCGCAAAGCTACCCCGACTTACCCCGGCCAGTGAGGGGTCGACAAGTATGAGCTGTATGGTGCGCGTATCGCGAGCGGCGGTTGGGATACGGTATTCGGCCCATGAGGCCTTTGACTAGCCTTGGGGGAGAATCGCTCTTATAAAGCAGAGCCTCATCTCTAACTAGTGGCAAGACAATCGCTCACCGGGAGACCGATGTGCGCGGCCTTGTCTCTGAGATGGCACCAGGTGATTGGGCGGCCATTGCTCGGCTTGGGTGAGGGATGTCGTCAGTTGGCTGGAAGACGCATGAAAGCCGGGGACTCAAGTCCTTTTGCAGCTTGCATATGGGATGGGGGGGATCGGACCATTGGGCGGGGTGGTCGATGTGACGAGACAAGTGCTGCCCACATGTCTTTGATGAACATGAAGGCATGACCCCGGCTGCATTGCAGCAAGCATGACTGAATGTTCCCAAGGTGATAAACATCCCTCTAGGCCATACATGGTCTCACTGGCTCAAGCAGCTCCGTCCCAGACCCCAGACAGCAAATATCTCCGGATGCAGCATTGATGAGCTGTCCTGATCTGCCCGAAGTCGTGAATCAAAGGTCTCAGCTGACCATGTAGGATGGCTGGCAACCACAGGCCAGTGTGAGGGTCACGGGAAGGTAGCCATCGAACCCAACACACGCCCTCCTCTCCGACACCCCTGTTCCATAATCCAGCAACACAGGGCATCGACACGTGTGTCTGAGACTGGCCGCTTGACGGTGCGAGAGTCCCTGGGGCCGTCACTGGCGCGTCATCTACCCTGTCCCAGATGAGCTGGGGAAGGGGTTCCATTGCATCGCGATAGTCAAGACGGAATGCAACAACGCTCCGAATGTGGTGTGCTCCAAGCAGCTACGGCACGCGACGGCCAGTGATTCGTCGAGCAGAGCCGCATTCGCAAAATGTGGTGTCATATCATTGGAGAATGGCTTTCGATGGAGTTGTCGTTGATAGATCCCGGGAGATAATGTTTCGCAGCGCGCTAGGGACATCTCGCTTGATCGGAAGGGTATGAGGCATGGTCGAAGTATAAAGCAGCCAGCATCCACGCCTTCGACCAAGATCAAGAAGCATCTCAATCTACACCGCAACCTCGATGGTCCTGCCTATTTCCTCTGGCAAGGACTCTGCAAACATTAAACCCTCATACAAAGACTAAGAACTGAAGACTCACACTCAAACCATGCCCCCAACCACTGGCTCTAAGTAGGTGTTCCAGTACTGTTTCCTGTGGCTGTAGACTCTAACGTGAAAAGCCCTCCGGCTATCGACGACTGGTTGAAAGAGCCCAACGGAATCGGCATCATCATTGCCGACGGTGGTGGACAAGCACCTGCCCCACCCGCGAACAAGAAGACCTGAAATTCGACAGGCTGGGGTGATGAGAGAATGGACGTGATACCCGCGCAGGCGCACCTAGGAACCAGAATGTATATGGGTGGAATGATGCTTTTTTGTCGACTAGGTTGTTACTCGAGCATTTCCTATCAATGTCAACAACGGAACGAATGAACTTCAGTCCTGATCAAGCCCGTGAGTGTTTCACCAAGCTCCAAGAGGGGACTGAACAAGGTATTGGAATTGACCACGTCGATGATGGGTCGTTGCGAGTATGGGTGGAGGCAATTGTCTGCAAGATGAAAATGTATCATTGAGCATGTCGATTGTCATGCTAGTATAGAAGGCTCCAAATATGTCGAAACCGAAATGTAGACCAATGCTTGTGATAACGCCGATGTAGTCCAGGAATGCTGTGATGGAAACGACTCCGTCAAACGCCGCGCTCGCCAATGTATGATTAAAACCTCTTCCGTTCTTTGCCACGTAGATTTACTCGCCATAAACAGCATATGCTCTGAGACTCGCACCATTTCTTCACGTCGTTGGGGTTGACCTCTCCGTCGTAACCCACGCGGCTGAGCTCGCCGGTATTGAGCCATGCTGTGAGGTCCTCGAGGACGATTGGATCGTAAAGTAGGATTTTCTCATGCCATGATGGTTCCATCGGATCAGTAGTGCGAGGAGCCGACCGGATAGCTTTGGCGATGTACTCGAACAAGACGACTTCTTGGTCATTTTGAGTTGCTGTGAAGGAGAGCTCGGTATCGTCACCAGTTGAAAGGGACAAGTCTAGTGGAGGCGGCGAGAACATTTCGTCCATGGAAGAGTCTGGCGATGAATCGAGATCACTTCCGAAGTCTGAATTGGAGTCAGGAATCTCAATCACAGGATTGGCAGCTCCTTTCCTGCGCCTTGGGGACTTGGGGGCTGCAGCCAGCTTCTTGGGTGCTGGGGCAGTTTTTGCTTTCGTCGGAGAGGCTGTGCCTACTGATGAAGCGAGACTGTTCTTCCTTGGTCGACCACGAAGTCTCTTGGGAGTTTCTGGTGGTTGAGCAGAAGGGGGTGGTTCCTGGGGTTCCGAAGCACTTGGACTGTTTTTCCGTGGTCGGCCTCGGGGCCTCTTAGCATCGATTCCGGCAGAAACAGGGCTCCCAGTCTTTGTGGTCTTTGGGGCCGAAGAGGTTCGCTTTGTGCCTGTGTGGACACCTGCCTGACCCATACGCGTCTTGCTCTGCCAACATTGGTCGAGAAGGGCAATCATGGCACTTCTTCTTTTGATGGGCTTGAAGCCAAAGGTCCTGATTTCTTTAGCAAGTTGAACATCTGTGTAACTTTCAAAATTGGGACGAGGCGGCTGTTCGCGAACATCTGCTTCCCCGTTAAGAGGCTTTGCCGCTGGAGCAAGGATTTCTTGACGGGGTTGTGTCTGCGCAGAGGCGGGCCGCTGCAGTTCAATGCTAGCAGAAAGATCACTGTCGGAGAAGAACGGTGATCCTTCGCCATCCTCATGTCTGGGATTTCTGGTAGGTGAAGGCATAAGATCCGATAAGTTGGCGAAGGAAACATGATCATCATAGACAGTATTCTCAGCCACACTGTCCGGAGCGTTGGTCCGATTGCCACCCCTGAAATACCCAAATGGGTTTGCATCATGCGTCTCTTCTGGTAAGCGTGGTGAGTCTTCTGTGAGATTAATCACCTCGACATCAAACAGGTCACCCTCGGTGTCTCGAGCGGCTGCATCCCAGAGGCTGGTTCGTTGTTCAGGTGGATCAATAGCGTCGCTGTTGATGGGCGTAGCGAAATCTATATCATCGACCTGGTTTGACTGCATCAAAGCGGACTGAAGGTCCCTTAGGACAGTTGGCGACTCTTCTCTGGCTAGTTGGCTGGAGGTACCGAAGACGAAATCCTGGTTTGCGACCTGGGCGAGAGCTGCACCTGGAGACAGTAAGACAGGTTTTGGCGGCGCCGCTTTCTTTTTTGAAACCTTCGAGACTCTCTTGCGTGGGTTTGCTTTGCCTTTGGCCTTCTTTGCTTGCTCAGTAGCTGACGTGTTGGCATTGCCGGCGGCCTGAAAATGATCCAATATGGAGGCAGTTGGTGGATCAAGATCAGGTTGGGTAGGCACTTTGTATGCAGCCGTAGCAAGCTCCGTGATTGTTCGAGCTTTCTTCTTTGGTGCCTTTTTCTTGGGGGACTTTTCAGGAATAGCGGCCGCTGGGTTGGCCTCCTTCGTGTTCACAAGCTCAATGAGTTTCCGCTTTTTCAGGAAACTCGAGTCTTCATCTGATGCAGATGTTAGTGCTTGGGGTGCTGCTTCAAGACAAGCGTAGCCCTCAACGAGATTCTTGAAAGCTGGCATTGGCTGGCCAGTTTCCGAAGAGGCAAGTTGTTTGAATGCGGACGAATCCGAATCGATGTTTATGACAGTTTTTTGAGCTGGCGGTGTCCAATCTAGCCTTCGGGCAGGTGCTTGCTCAAGATGGAGAGGTTCATGGACATCAATCTTTTTTGATTTTGCAGGCAGATCGGGCTCAGCAACTGGTGGAAAGTGGTTACTCATAGTATCCGTCTGTTTCTTCCTTGACTTCGTCGCTTTGGGCTTTGTTATCACGCCTTCATCGTCCTTCTTGTTGGCCTTTGAGGCCTTTTTGCCCTTCCCACCATTTTGAGGCTCGGTATCCGCGGCATTTTGTGCTGGTTCCTCTTTCTTTTTTGTAGTTGTCTTGGGAGCTCTTGGCTTTCGCGGCTTCCTGGACGACTTTCCGGAGATTTGCACAATTACAATATCATCATCCTGTGCTGACACAGAAGCATGGGTATCGTTTGCAATGAAACCTGCCCCACCGGACTCTGCAGACGCTCGATTCGCCGTGGTCGAAGACGCAGCAACTGCATCACGAGTTGCTTCCGTCGATGTCAAAAGATGACGGGCCGAGATGAAACTTGATGGAGCATGATCTGGGATGGGTACGGCTTTGCTGCCACTTCGGATCGGGGGACGGCTTGGCTTCTGCGAGAGGAGATCTTGGAGTGGCGGGAGGGCGGGGGACGAGGATTCGATTTGGACTCGTTCGCGTCGTGCTTCTCGAAGTGGCGATGATTGAAAGACGTCGGGGGATACCATGACGGTCAGGGCAGCAATCTGAGTGCGCAAAGCGCATCTCAGGCCCTTTGTACGCAGCAAAATGGTGCCCAAGTTCAGGTCAGGCGAGAAGGCGGGAAAGGCAGAATCATCGCCTCAAAATGCCACCTTGTCTTTGTTTGCCTTGTATCGATGGTTCGCCATCAAGGCAGACTGGAGGGGCAGGGGGAGCCTCGCGAGTCGGTCGCGCTGTCACGTGCT
Source organism: Fusarium falciforme (assembly GCF_026873545.1). Classification (NCBI taxonomy): domain Eukaryota; kingdom Fungi; phylum Ascomycota; class Sordariomycetes; order Hypocreales; family Nectriaceae; genus Fusarium; species Fusarium falciforme. The sequence goes on along the minus strand of NC_070544.1, from coordinate 5,597,505 downwards.
GAATCACATGACCCACAGCAAGGGCTCATGCCCCACGAGGCGAGGGGAAATTTGGCAACCACGCCAAAAATTGACAGGAGCTTTTTTCACTAAGTGTTTGCGACGACCTCATCCCACGCCGAAACAATCACCCAAACCACCCCGAACAACCCCCTCCTCAAACCGCAAAAATGGAGAACGACCGTGGCGAGATCGTGGACCTGTAAGAGCCCAACTCAAGACGCCGTCCGCGGACGGCCGCATCGGCGAACAATCCCATACTGATGTCGCATCACCAGTTACGTCCCCCGCAAGTGCAGCGCCACCAACCGCATCATCAAGGCCAAGGACCACGGCTCCGTCCAGATCTCTATTGCCAAGGTCGACGAGAACGGCCGTGCCGTCCAGGGCGAGAACCACGTCTACGCCCTTTGCGGTTTCGTCCGAGCGATGGGCGAGAGCGACGACTCCCTCAACCGATTGGCCCAGCGAGACGGCCTCCTCAAGAACGTCTGGAGCGCTCAGCGATAAAGCAAGAAAACTCGGAAAAGGTACTTGGCAATCTGGTCCTGGGCTCCCTCGGAATGGGATTCTGACATGAATTGGCCTCAGGGTTATGGTTCGGGCAAAGAAGGCATGGGTGAAAGAAACTAGGGTTGGCTGCATCTAGCAAATCCAATTCGAGGCGTTCGGCTCGATTTTGAGACAACACTACGAGATCCCGACTCTATGCTCGACGATGTGACAAAGTGGTGATCGTGCACCCAACCCCCCCGGCTGGCAAAGTCTCCTCGGACAGACCTCACGGGTCGCCTCACTCCGGGGATTCTGGGGCTACCTCGATAGCCTCCGTGCCGCAGATTGAACAGGCTCTGAAAAAGCCGTGGCGTTCAAGTCGCTTGCTATGGTACAGATACGGGTCTAACATGCGTTATTGAGTTTCTTGTGAAAACCCTCGCCCTCTGTTGATGTGATCGATGTCGGCCTTAGCTACCAAGGCTTGGGCTTCCTGAGCCGCTACCCTGCCTGCGTGACCCAATGTTTAATGCTATGCTCTGTACTGACTTCAGGGACAGCCGTTTTAGTTGTGTAACCTGAAGCCTTTGGTCGTATATGGATATCTCGTAATCAATCCATACGGTCGTTTCCACTTGATTGCAGAGAACTTCAAGGGATGTTTGCCTGCCCCATTGTTACATTTCATAACACTGGCAGTTGTAATCCTCGTGGCGCCCAGCGCTTTGACACCTTGCTTCACCTTAACAATAATAATAGACTTATGATCTACTTTATTTACTATATTATTCATTCTTTGACGATTTATTCATCGTCTTTCGAGGAGTATTAGCTCATGCCTTTGTCCTCTTCGTTTTCCCCTCATGCGTACCTGGGTAGGTAGGCTGGCAGGTACCGCACTCATTCGTACCTTCCATCGCCTTTCCCGTTGCTTGTCACCTCAACCCCTAATTTTCACTTCCCAGCCTTACTTTCACTCTTGCTTGACCTCCAGTAGGTACCGACTTGCTGGCCTCTCACATTTGCGAAGGTACTCAAAGAGTAAGAACCTAATAAGATGAAGGGTAAGTCCCTCTTCTCGGATGCGTTTCCATTAACTGACACTTACTTGCTTGGAGATAGGTCTTTGCACCTGTTACCTGATATTGGATCTCAGAGACTCTAGTGACTTTGATTATTATTTCGACAACTACAGCCTCGACAATGCATCCCGGGATGATGATGACGATGATGGCGATTTCTACAGCGATACTATCGCCGAGAAGAACAACCACAATGTCCAACGACCGTGTTCTCGGATGAATCAGCCCTGTCTTTTCCCTACAAGGCGGAATGTGTGCTCGTCTTCCTCAGCAACACATGCTGTGCCTACGTCTTCCTACGACATGGGCGATGTCAATGAGCCAGCTGCAGAGACAATTGAACAGCGCTCAACCGAACGTTTGTACACCCCCTGGTCATCGAACAAAGAGCCACATTGCTAATGGCATGCAGTTTCAAAAGTACCAATGGCTTGTGGCCCTGGACCCCTCCGTCTCATCCCCGATTCGACTTGTATTGGTATTTGGGGAGGATCTTGGCAAACTGATTGCATTCGTCAGAGTGCTCCAGCATGCTGTTTGCTCCGAGAAGAGGCTTGAACGTTTCACTGCCGATCATGAGATGTGCCCTCCAAATATCGGTTAGATTGTCCACCATTATCGCAGTTCATGACCTTGTGCTGCCAGAATGCCGTCACCGATACTTGCTCTTCTTGTGCCACAGATATATTTGTCTCGGCCATCACAGATCGTGAGCTTTCCCAATTCTCAGCTAGACTGTATTGGCTAATTTGAATCAACTCAGATCTTGGCACGCTTGGCATCGGGTATCTGGTTCTACAGCTTCGAAAAGAGTGTCGAAGAGATGCAACAGACACCGGCTGCCCAGGCCTCAACCACCGGGAGCTCCCAGTTTGTGGCCTAGCAACAGCCAGGAGACTATGTTGCGCAGAAAGTTTACGGCATCAATATAATAGCTACAGTCGCAATTTCCAGCAACTCTTGCTAAGGATTACAGATCATTGAGGTGTGGGACGGAAGCATTTCTCTCAGGGAGGTCCACAACGTGCGTTGGCATCCTCGTGTGATCATGCAGTGGGACATGGACCTCCCGGTGTAGACTATCATGCTCTGGGTTCAAGAAAGGGTTGTCGGGGACTACGCGCCTGTCGTTCATGCTGTTCTGCGCTCATTCAAATATTAGATCCCTGACCACCATCTGGAGGACTACTGAGGATCAAGCATAGATCGTACTTTGGGAAGATTCAAGAACATCGCTATTGTGCGGCAATACAGATCATCGGACTGTTTCAGGTGGAGGGCGCTGAAGTTGGCTAAATTCACCCAAGTTGACTTGAATGGTTTCTGCCGTGGTAAGTGTCAATATGAATGAGGCATCAACTAGTATGGAGAGGAGTGGGTTAAGTACCCCTGAACTCCTGTTGGGCATGGTGGGATCAACAGCATGTCACATACCACAAACACGCGGAGCCGAACAAGATATGAACCAAAAGCCTCGTTTCTGTTCCGAGCAAAGCTTTAGCGAATATTCCATTAACTGGATCCCAAGCTTGACCTCTGCGCAATCATTTAATGCCATTTCCTGCTTCCCCATTCTTGGGCCCATCTTGGCTTCAAGCCAAAACCTCTCGTGTTCTTCTCGTCCAAATCATCATGCATCCCCCTTCTTAAACCATGACAAATCGCGATTTGGGTCTGAAGACGATCTCTGAATGGCCAGAACTAGATATCTGCAGCTACCAAGCCGCTCTCGACATTGCTAGACAGCTCCTTTTGCGCTGCCAAAGACCGAGTCAAGGTCTTCTCCGCCACTGAAGAAAGCGCATACTCAGGCGGGAGCTGGGCAGTCTCTAGAATCTCATTTCTGAGATCGAACAGCTTGTTGTAGCTTTTGGTAATGTCGGTGATGTGCTCGACCATGTCCCGGCAGGTCGTTCCTGACAGCAGATTGTTATCCAGTATGGAAAAGGTGTCGGGCGTGCTACACAGCGCAAGTAGCGGCTTGCGGACTGTTTCCTTCATCTCCGTGGTCAGTATCTCCATGCAGTTATTGTTGAGCATCTTTGCGGCATTCAACAGTTCCATGAATAGCCCCGCGGTTTGCTTGTGCGCCTCGTTGATGCACTGCAAGAGGTCTTCTGGCGCAACCTCTGGCTGGCCATCGAAAAGGTTCGCCAATGGGAGTAGGAACTGGTGTCCATGATGCCTGAAATCTTCCTTTTCAATGATCTTCCTCGCCTTGGTGGCCAGCTCGCTGTTCTTGCGCCAACTTCCGAAACCACCTAGCTACTCTCGTAACCGCTCCGAGATTGCAAGTTTCTTGGTCCCAAATTCGGTGAGACCAATGGCGCTGTTAGGTCCAACGCCGAAGTGCTCAAGATTGAGGAGACCGCCCATTGAGGCAGCGCGGAGAACTTCGTGGTTGACGTTGCCAATGAGCTCACATGCCTCATCAGCGTTGAAACCCTTCATGTCCAGGCGTGTATCCTTTGCTACCCTCATCTTCTTTGCAGCCCGAGTCCCATCGTGATACAAACCCTCCAGCGCCTTTCACTTCATTGCGGCGTGGGTGGACTTGATTGGCTCGATGTTGGGATCGTCCTCCTCCATGCATTCGAGGCGATGAATCTCATTTTGGAGACCGACGTTTTCCTCTTGAGCTGCCGCAAGTTTGATCGCCAGCTCTTGCTGGTCTTCGCTCTGCTGGTAGGCTAATTCCAGCTGCTGCTTGTAATAGAGGGCCTCGAGGTTGGTCCCGGCAGCATCCTCCAGCTTTGTGAGTGAGTCCTTGGCCGTGGGCAGGTCCTGATCCTGCTGTTCCAGAGCTTTGGTGTGATCCCGAAGCTGCTCGTTTTCGGCGACGATTGTGTTGCAGCGAAGCTCAAGTTGCTGGACCTTGGTTTCCTGACCATCTTTGACTGCTTGCAACTGTGTGAGGCTCTCCTTCAAGGCCTTGTTCTCCGATTCGAGGTTGGATATGGTCGAAAGCGACTCCTCTGTGTGGGAGGATCCAGAAGGCCTGCAATGGACCCGAACTTTCGAGCCATCAACCTCAATGAGGTCAATGGACTCACCAAGCAGGGATTGGACTGAAGTGAGAATCTCGGTGATAGAAGGGCGCTCCTCCATCGTAGGATCTAGAAATCAAAAGCCTCACATCGGTCAGTTTAAATGCCAGGGAGGCGGCTGGGCCCAAAATGGGAGCATACCAGTTGAATTGAGTTGAGGTGAGCTGCCACCAAAGAAAGAGCAAGGAGCGAGAGACGGCGGGCTGGAGCGGGTTGAAGGCGGGCACATGCGGGCTAGGAAGAGAGAACAGAAGTAAGAGAAGTGGAGATGAAAAGGGAAGAAGGAAGAAGGATCAGTTCAGGAGGGGAGAGGGGATTATATACCCATAAGGGGAGGACTGGCTGTGATTCACTGACGATAGATCAGAGATCATCTTGGTTTGTTTTTGATGCTTTACGTTGAACTAGAAGAGTAGTACTTGAGATTATAGCTGGCATTCGCTAAAGACAAGTGAACTTCCCTCCCTTCCTTCCCCATCATCCAGCGTTCACCTCCTTCTGTTCCTCTAGATAGCTTGCTATGTCGTTCTGGTTTCTGCTCTAGTCTCTTTGCATTGTGCTTCTACCGTTCCTCTGCTGCCTGCTTGTGAAGCTGCTCTCGCTCTTTTGCACTCTGCTTCTTTCGCTGCTTCTCCATTATCTTTCTCTTCTCTGTGGCCTTGAGATTTTGGTTGAACTCTTGGCTATCTATCATCATTCTGCCTCTCATCTCGACTACCAACTCCCAGAAAAGCCCCCCATGAGATGCATTTCATTTCTCACTTATTTCCCTCCCCCTTTTTTCACGGCTCTTTGAATTGAACTCCTTCCGCTTCTCTCTTGTTGTGTTGCTCTCGTTTCTTCTCTAGTGCTCTTGGCTAGCATCTCTCTTTCTCCACTGGTCACATTTTCTTTCCTCGTTCCAACGTCTGTTTTTTCTGTCTCCCCCTGCGCTTCTCCGTCTCTGATAGCAAGTTTTGGAGCCTCTCTCGTTTCTTTGTATTGCGCTTCTACCGCTCCTCTGGTGACTGGTTCTGCAGTCAGTATCCCTCCTTGGCATTCCGCGCCGTTCACCGAATGACCTTCATCTTGCTGTGGGCTTCTCATACTCTTCCGGGGATAGATTCTTGAGCCGATTTCGTCTTTGTTCTTGCTGCTTGGCATTGTACCCCTTTCGCTCCTCCAGAGTCATGTCTTGGCGTTCCTGTTTTGGCGTTCCTGTCGCATGTATTCCCTCTGTTTCGCGTTGTACCTCTCTCGCTCTTCAGGGGGCATCTTTCCCAGTCGTTTAATCTTTCCGTTTCGCTTCATGACATTAACATGTGTCGCCGTTCTGGAGACATCTTGCTGAGCCATTGCCGCTCCACTTCACGCTGCTTAGCGTTGTGCCTCGCTCGTTCCTCCAGGGAAATGCTCTTGAGCTGCGCACGTTCTTCAGCGTTGCGCCTTTCCTGCCAGCGTGGAGACCTCTCCACTTGTCGGCGTCTAGCTTTGCGCTTCTGTCGTTGCTCTGGAGTGTACTTTGTCTTCGGCTGTGGCCAGAATGCCTCGAAGAGTTCAGCCGCAGTTGCCATTTGCTGCTGGAGCCAGTCTCGGAGGTTCTATGAGACCAGATTGACCAGAGAATCCACAACGACGTCGATCTTTTGGAGGTGATGAGAACGGAAGATAGGCAAGGCAAGGTCAGATGGGATCTTTGACATCGCCTCGCTCAGGTGTGTGGCAATATCCACTGGGCTGGGAGGAGCATCTGTCAAAGGGCCAAGCTCACGGGTTGTAGATGAACTTGCTAAGAGGCGTATTGTTGGAGTGGACGGAGACGATGGTACGCCTCTTAGCAAGTTCGTTACAACCTGTGAGCGATAGACTCCGGTGATCTGAGAAACCTCGATCTGAAACAGAGCCGTATGAACCGGCGTCTTTGAAGTCAAATTTCTCCAAGGAGTGAGTATCGAAGACGTATCTTCAAAGACAAGTGCATCGGCAAATGCATATCGAACAGAACACATTTTTACGATTGGCAATAACCGACAATATGGTCGAGATGGAATCTGAATCCGCATTGTATGCCAAATCCCTGTCGACGACCACGGTAGATGAGTTGGGCAACATTTCCCAGTAGAAATGGGATCACCTGGGGAGTCAGGTTTGCCAGGCATGCTGGGTGCCATGGGACTCGGTATATATGCCCTAGTAAAACCGTGTCAATCTTGGACGAGGTCGACGCGCCTTGTCTGACCCCCCACTGACGTGCCGAATGTCAAGGTGCTTCGGACTTTCATACGGAACACATTTGTTGCAATCAACGGCTCCACCATCGTAGCAAGAGCAAGAATAGATTGCTCCTGGCCGCCTGCAATTTGTGGGCATCGCGTGCTTCGGTGGTTTCGGCGGCACTGTTTCCGGATATCAAGGCCGAGTACGGCTATGCCCTGAGAGTTGAAACCTGTGATCTACATTAGATAGATCGCGGAACTCAGTCGTTTCACTTACATTTTGCAAGCCCGCCAAAAACTCTCCTGTAAAGGCCGGGCTTTTCGCGTTGTTCACCAAGTACGCTTCTCGAAGTGGAGCAACAGAAGCAGAATAAGACTTTTGCCGCAGGACTCTCTGAAAAGGGCAAGAAGCAGCCAAATCCATTGGCACTCAGGAGGGGAACGGTTGCAGACGGTTTTGAGAAATTGGTCGAGTTCCGGTTCTGATCTGTGGAGGCCGAAGTACTTCTCCATCTTGATCAGCTCCAGGAGATCAAGGGGACAGTAGTTGATGGACAAAACTACCTTAAGGTAGTCACAATGTCGATTATATGTGTGATGATGAAAGGTCTTGAAGTTGTTTTTCTTGGGCCTCCCTGTCGAGGTCGTTCTAGGATGACAGTTCCAATCTCGGCAGGTGCGACCTTCGTCATGGTCCACGACTAGTAGTGCCCACAGCTCACTCAACTACTTCGCATACCACTTAGGATAACTAAGTGCCTATACTTTATAAATCTTTATTATTGCTTCCTAAAATTTTTATATAATAATATCCTTAATATAGTAGAGAATTATACTAAGTTTTATAAAACTTAGAAAAGTAGTTTTATAATATCTAAAGACTTAGTAAGAGGTTTATAAGCTATTTATATAGATACACACTAAGGACTTTACTATACATATATGATCTCACGTCTAGATATAAATATAGATATATGTTAGAACATGTTGTTCTCTTAAGTATAGATCCGCTTTGATGAAGATACTTGAATCCTTCGTCGAGAATTACGGGATCTAACCACGTTTAACACGGGAGACATGCCCGATCAAAGCGGTCTCTATATATGAAATATAGGTAAGTCATGGGGGCTTTTTGTCAAAGGAGGCAAGCTAAATACCGTCCCTTGTTGACAACAAGAGGCCTGGGGAAGTAATCAGCCCGCTTCTCCCGCTGCAATGTTTTGTTGACGACCATGTAGAGATAAATAGCCACTGCTTGGAATTAAACTAAGAGTAGTTCAGGACGAAAGATGATCGCGCTGCAGGAGTATTGATTAGGCGTATGGAAGCACGGAAGATGTGACTGATAGCAAACCCAACAGTGACAATGCCCCAATTAACACGGTCAATGTATTCGCGGCAAGCGCAAGCGGGGTCTCTTCGGTGGCGTCTCCTAAGTTCTCAAAGCCTCTTTCCTTATTAAACATGCTCATATGCTCTGGCTGGTTTCGTGATGGCAACATGGCTGACGAAGTGGCGATAACTTCATCATCACAGCTGGAGCATCGCTCCATGAGCTTATAGCTAACCACCAGCTGTCTAACTAGTCCGTTTGAGAGAAAGACATGACGACAACCTTAGGCCCTACCATGCAAATCAACCGATGCCTCTGAGGCGGTGAGACTCCTCGAGAGTTGGTAGTCTGACTTCCCTGCATCACCCGTGATGCTGTACACTGGCCCTTGATCGGCGTTCGTGTCAGAAGAATCCAAGTCGTCAGCCTCCAGTCGGCAAGCGTTCCTTGAATGGTGATTACATATCCTTTCAGTCTTTTTGATGGGTTCCATAACAGTCGGCAGCCCCTAGGGCGGAGGCAGCCAGCCACGAAGGCTACGATGTCCCGGGTTATGTTGGGCCACCATACCTACATAGCGAGTCTTCTACGTGTGGTATGGGGTCAGAAGTGTCCAGACTAGTCGTGAGCCAGGACCAATGCTGGAGCCATTTCCGAACGAGTCAAGCACTGAACCCACTGGTTCCCGTCAGATCAAAATGTGAGGGTAAGTCGGTGCGGGTGTCTCCCCTGGATCTTGCACTGTCCAGCTTACGACACTGTCAGGAAATATGGTGCCGCTGCTGCTGCCGCTGCCATCACCACCACGAACTCAACCGATGCCCCTTGTGCCCCTATTCGTAGGCGTATCCATCATGATGCCGCCTTACCTTCACTCCTTCGTGGCATCGAGCTCCCTCATCTAGTTGAAATGGACCAATTCCTCCGCCCCCTGGTTTCTTTTTCCAAGAGCCTCTCTTAAACCATGTAGCACTAAGACACAAATGACGACCTAGATAAGGGGCCCTGAGTTGTCGGTAATAACGGCGCGACAACACAGACTGACCATAAGTTCCCTGCCAAGGCAGGAAAGCAACTCGCCGCACCGACAACAGAGGCAGGGAGATTGGACACGAGGGTTAGGCCATTCAGCTCGCACAACCAAGACAGGGTGTGGCTTTGGGCTTTTGAGGCTCTCGAGAAGTTCACGTTCTAATCCTCTGGGCTAGAGGAGGGTACCTACTGATGCATTATGCAACTTGCCATAGCCGCCTTCTCAAACACAGGCGATCTCCTCGGCATTCTAATGGATTCACCGGGGCTAGGCATGCTAGAGGTGGCTGGAGAAGGGGAAGAAGGACAAAGGGGGCATGAGCCGTTACCACTGGCCTGGAAGGCAGCGTTTTGCTTGCATTTGGTGGGTATAGAGGCCGCCTTCCTGGTGATGTCTGGATGATGTGGACTTGAGAATGGACTTGCCATTGCTCTTGTGCTTCTTCTGACCGTGGGCATAATGGGATCAATGACATCTCACAAACAACGGAAACATGCGGAAGTTGATAAGGCATGGACCAAAAGTCTTATTTCTGTCCTGAGCAAACCTTAAGTCGAGAGCTAGGTCCATCACCCCTTATTGGCTCCAGTCCAAAAGCTCTCGTCTTCATAGCCATTTTGTTCATTTCAACCTGGTCTCTTGGTAGGACGGGCATTGTGCGCCAATGCAAACGTCAGCGATGTTGTCCGGCGCTGGCCCTCCCATCGCTGGAGTGGCGGACGAAGAATATGCGTTCGGATCTTGCAAGTCAGGCAGCCAACATTAGCCAGTTCAAACGTGGATGTTCCAGAGCTCTCCCAATTCCGCCAGAGGAACTACGACGCCATCAGCTTTTGGTGGGCTTCACCCCAGAGGGGTTCCCCTGTGTTGCCCACATCCACCCGTGTCTGAGGGAGAGCGGGATGGAGAATAAGGACACAGTCACACGCTCTTTCGCACCACATATTCTGTGCTCATGTTGGGGTGATCGGCAGGCTTCTTTTAATTTTGTTCCTCTCAATAAACTGTTCTCTCCCAAGCAGCTGAAGGATTTCAAGGTATCCCTGTGGGTAAGTTGGAAGGTCATCACTGAGATCAACATAGACAGCTCGGTAGAGCACAAGATGGAGCATGATGCCTTGGACAGACTTGTACAATATGGCCTGGACGTGAACGAGAAGGGCGACCATACCTTGGACTCGATCGTTGCATTCAGAGATCACGGATTCGACAGATCGCGTGCTAGTCGAGTTGTGTCCTGCGAGACACGATCGCGCGTATCTAGTGACGATGACCCCGATGCCTTTCAGCACTCTTTCTTCACCTTTCAAGCCTTTAGCTTGACTGACAAATCTCGACGATTCCATCTAGCAAGCGGTATGCGAGTTTCAGAGTCCCAATCCAACCACCTTCACCTCAAGGGCCCAACTCATTCATGCAGCTCTTGTCCACTTCTGGGCCAAGAGCAGCAAGCACCTTCGAGTAGAAGCCGTTCGTCCAGACAGCCCCTATCTCAAAGGCCATTTTGCGCCCGGTTTGTCAATGGGTGTCTTTCTTGCATACTTCCCGACTTGGCTCAAATTCCACGAGCTCCTCAGACTCGGTGCTTACATCCACCCATTTCATTTCGAACGTCTACTCCGGCGACCTGAAGGCTTCAGACCAGTACTTGGTGCTGCAGGCAGCTGGGAAGCGAAATTTGGGGCCCTTCGCACTCCCGACCCCTGCCATGCAAGAGGGCTCCGCACTTGGTGGGCCATTTCTTCCTCTAGAGTGCACTCTCAGCGAAGTTCATCACCGTATGGGCCAGGGTTCAATCTGGACAATCGGCTTGACTTTGATGCCTGTATCCATCGACCGTAATGGCAAGAAGTCCTGCTACAGGCTGTATGCCTTTCCCAAACATTGGCAGACAGACCTACTAGTCCAACCCGCCTACACCCTCCTTAGAACTTCCTCGGCTACCATGGCCAGCATCACCACTCCCATTCGTGAGAACTTCATGGCCCGGGAGTGGAGAAGCATGTCTTCTCAAACTGTCTGGCTCTATGGTAAAGTCGCTTACCATGTTGGCATCAAACTCGGAATACCAACGGGAAAGATGCATCCCGGCTGGACCACGCATCTTCCTGGCAAAGACGGCCTCCTCTGCAAGAGATATGGCTACCATGACCTCATCAAAACCCAATCCGGGCCTATAGTGACTGGGTCAGCGTTGTAGGATGCCATATCCAGGTATACCAATGGCTCTCATCCACAAAATCTCTCGCCCAACCAGTCTCTCACCTCAACACGGCCACAAGTGCGATTGGGCAATCCGATCAACCTATCGAAGTGCAATGTACTTGTAGTTCGCAGGTAGGTGCTCGTAATCTCAACCACCACTCCCCTGGCTGAACGCAAAGCATCTAAGAATAAAGTCAATCTTTACTAGCAACCAAGTGTCAGTGAATCACAGCCAACCCTCCGTCGCAAGTATATAAACTCCTCTTCCTCCCCAAGCTCATCATCTTCTTTCTTCCCTTCTCATCCTCACTTCCTCCTCTTCTTTTCCCCCGAGCCTCATCATAACCTTGAGGCTCCTTTCCTTCTTCCCATCTTCCAGCAACTTCACTCAGCTCAGCTCAACTCAACTCAACTCAGCTCAACTCTGCCGGTATGCTCCCATTTGGCCCAATTCACGCCTGATACTCTTTTTTTCGTCGAAACTGACTGACCGAAAAAGGCTCGCGCTGTCAGAACCAACACGCCGCTGCTAGACATGGCTTTCCCACTGGTCGACTCCGAAATCACCTTCCTCGATGCCGACGACATTGACACATCTATGGACAATCCCATAAGTTCTCTTGCCATAGATCTCAGCGAGGGGTTTGAACTTGCTGTGGATGCTTCCGGCAATGGGGGGTCCGGTGGTGGAGGGTCTGGCAATTTCGTGTGCCTGTTCTTCGACGACGACGACGACGACGGCGATAACAACGGCGATAACAACGGCGATAACAACGACGATAATGGCGATAACGACGACTTGTTCAAAGACGACAATAACAATAGATCTACGAAGCCCTAGACTCGTGAGGATGCAATCAAAAGCCTAGACGTTGAATTCTGCATGTACCACCCTCACCGCAGACTTGGAGAAACTGCCCATAACCGCAACGACATTTCTGTGGGGCCTGACCACCCTCAGCATGGATTGTACATGCATATTCTAGACCTCATCAACCTCTACTACAACGAACTTGACAGGGAGGGGGAGTCAAGCATGGTTGACGAAATAAAGCGCCGAGTCGAGGGTGCATGGGATGTTTTCAACCTACTAGCTCGCCACGAAATCGGAGATTACTGGACAGGACTCCTCCCTGATCGAGCTTAAATCATTCTCACTCGTTTTGTTGTTCCCTACGACTCCATAGATGGATCTATAGCAGTCATGCTCGGACAAATGGGTCGCATACGGATGCTATACCTTGACCCCTAGGTGCCCAGAAACGACTCGATCACGGTCAGAAACAACGGCAAGAGGATACAAGAAGCATGGAGTTCCGGGAGATACCAGTGGAAATTGACTTGGGCGTTTGATGGTTATTGCAGGTTGCGAGGCAGATCAGGTTGAAAAGGACAGAGTGCTTGCCAAGGCGAGAGGTTTTGGACTGGGGCCAAACAGGGCCTATAAATGTAGCTTTCGACGAAAGATTTGCTCAAGACAGAAATGAGACTTTTGGCACATCTCTTGTTTTATCCCCTGTTCCGCGTGTTTTCCTTGCCAGTCTCTCTACAACCCTCCCAGTTCCTTCACGCCATGTTGAAACGAAAGGCGACTGGTGGCCTGTATTATCCTAGAACTCCCAAAAAGATAAATACGGCCGCCGAAACCTACCTGAGCTTGGAGGGGCTCAATGTCAACGACGCAGGCAGGCTCACGGGCCCTCTCCTGCTACGCGTTTGACGGTGGCTAACGCCCACCCAGGGAGACCTTGGTTGGGAATGGCGTGGTATCTTGTTGACATCGTCGAAAACTACCCCAACATGTTTGTCTTCAGCGATGGGTTTCTGAAGCGCGCTCCAGGCCTCGCCCTGTCGAGGAGGCACAGCAGTTGGCTCGATCTCTGGCGCAGCAGAAGCAGTTGTCAACCGACATCCAGAGGCTGCTGGACGCTCATGACGACGCGTCTTGACCATATTCAGGAATAAAGGGAGTTGGAATGAAAACAAGGGGGGGCTGCTTGAGCAGGGGTTTGGCAGCGAAGGCCTACCATGATGGGAAGAAGTGAAGATTTGAGCATGTTCCCCATTAAGGGGTCATTGATGGGCAGAGGACAAACGAGGAACAAGATCGCAGCCCATACACCAATGCTGGGCTCTATTTCACAGCAAAAAGGGTCATGCTTTGCTCTGCCCGGGACGGGATAAAGTCTTTCTTCGTTTTAATAGTTTTATGGTTGTTCATCCAGTGCCATGCCCCTATCAGAATCACAGACCAGATGAAATGGACAAGCTACGCGCAGGTAGCCGAATCTATAGCCATAAACAACAGCGACTATAAGAAAACAGGACAGGGGAATAGCCATAGGAAGATGAGACAAAGAAAGAAGAGGCCATCTCGACGGTGATTTGGCTCACTAATCAGAGTTAACTTGAGGCGAATATTGAATACCTATTCAGCTACACTTGAGAATAAAAACACTACATGTCGCCAACGTGTATACCCTCCTTGTATGCCTCCAAAGCCCTCTCTCGACAACCCTTGTGCTCAACAATCGCCTTTGGATATCCATTCTTCTTCGCCTTAGGACCAGCGCCTCGGTTGTAGGGGTCGTGAACCTCCTTTTTGTTGCAGTCCCTGAGCTCGGGTACCCATTTGCGGATGTAGTCACCATCGGGGTCAAACTTTTCGCTCTGGAGCAGAGGGTTGAAGATCCTAAAGTATGGCTGAGGATCTACTCCAACGCTCGCCGAGAACCCCTGTTTTGAAAGCAAGTCAGTATCTTATCCTAGAGCCAAGTTTAGGCCCACATACCCAGCCACCGTTGTTGCTCGCAAAGTCGCCGTCAATCAAGCTTTCCATAAAGAAGCGTTCTCCTTTCCGCCAATCGATCAAGAGATCCTTGGCAAGGAAACAGGCGACAATCATGCGACATCGGTTGTGCATGTAGCCTAGGTGCTTCATCTGGCGCATCGCTGCGTCGACAATCGGGAAGCCTGTTCGGCCTTCGCACCAAGCAGCAAAGTGTTCTTCGTCGTAGGACCAAGAAATGTTGGAGTACTCGGGCTTGAAAGGTTTGTTCATGCTGGTCGTGGTTAGATGGGTAGTAACCCGGGAGACAGAATCACTCACCAAACGTATGGCCAGTTCACAAGAACATGCTTATAAAAGTCTCGCCATGCAACTTCACTGATCCAAGTCTGAATGCCCTCACTGCCGCCGTTGAGCTTCTTAGTCTTGTTCCTGTCGCGAGCAGTCCGCACACATGTCCTGGCACTGATTGTTCCAGAGGCCAGGTGAACCGACAAACATGATGTTCCCAAATCCGAGGGAATGTTTCGCTTCTTGTGATAGTTTCCAATCATCTCCTCGCAAAACTTGCCCAGACGCTTCTTCGCCTCATGCTCTCCACATGGCCAAAGCGAGCGCAATCGCTTCTTTTCCTGGTTGTCCAGCTGCTTGTTCTTGGGAGCATCTGGGATCTGAGCATCAAAGAGCTTCTTGAATTTTTTGCGAGCGCTGGCCGGGTTCTTCTCTGGCGGATCGTATAGCTCAAGGAGGTCGGGGTCCTCGTGGATATGGGCAACCCATGCGCGATACCATGGCGTGTAGACGGCGTACTGCTTCCCGGCACCAGTTTGTAACTGTCCCGGAGGAACGACACAAGTGTCGTGGACAACTTCGAAAGCCTTGCCGTTTTCTGCAAAATCCCGGACCATGGCAGCTTCACGTCGAAGCTCATCGACCTCATACTCCATGTTGGCGTACATATGACTTGCGCCCCATTCGTCCATAAGCTCGAGGATACGGTCTGGAATACTTCTTCGTTTTTCGACTGTCTCCACGTAGAGAGGAATGTCAAGCTTGGCTAGATCTTCTTTGAGTACGGCAAGGGTTCGCAGCATGAAATCAACTCGGACAGGCGCCCTCAAATGCGCCTCGTAATCCTGGGGACTGACGATAAACATGGCAATCAGAGGAACCCCAGCCTGCTTTGCCTTGTCGCTAGCAAGTGCCAGCGCCTTGTTGTCTGAAATGCGCAAGTCCATCTTGAACCAGTGAACAACGGCATCCTTGACATCGACTCGGTGTCGCTCATTCGCTGTGTCCTCGAGGGCGCCGATAAGTGTCTCGATCGGTCGCGGAATCTCATTGTTGTTGTAGGCGCGGGCTCGCGCATTGCTCATCTCAGGGGGATAAAACTTTCGAATCACGATGTTGTTCTCTTCGGCCTCCTGGGCCTTGTAATGAGGCAGGCGCAGGCCATCAGAGCTGGAGCCGTTGGCGTTGGCAGTCTTTGCCTTTTTTGCAGAAGTTCCGTTTTGCGCCGCCGAAGCTTTGCGCTTGGATTGCTTCGGGGACATTGTTGTGAAAGCCAAGGAAATGAAAGGTCTTCTTGGTAATGGTAGAAAAGTCGAGCGGAAAGAGGATGGTGAGAGTCTGGATGGGATCACTCGTGTACACGCCCTGAAAAGGAGCATCTGAATGTTTGTTCTAGATCAAATCGTCCTTTGTTTAATGCAGGAAATAGAAATGAAATTCATCTGCACGAATCCCTATTTCTTTTTTGGCTGCCATGGCGATGGCATGGCTTGCGCTGGCTTCTAATAGGAGCTCCGATGTCAAGGACGTCATGAGTTCCTGGCGATCAAGCTTGCGCCAGAGATCTGAGATCTCCCCGGGGCCAGTGGGCGTCGAGATCGCAGGCCGTCCCGCGGGCGTTTTTAGTGGCTTGAGACCTGAGGGTTCAGGAATTTGGTAATTACAGACCCGACCTCCCGTTCATGTTCCAGTTCATGGAAAATTCTCTCCATTATCAACCTAGATTGAATTAACACATTTCAGGCGTTTCGAGGTGTATTATTTACTTCTGTCGCTCGTTGTAACTACTGGATGTCTGTGGTTCATTCGCCTTGACAAGCTTCAAGCTTTGTGATTGGCTAGACCCTTCCAGGCATCTGGCGCCTAACAGGGACCTCACGCGTCACGCGTCAACCTCAGGCGTCATCTCACATCCTCAAGTTGTTCTCTCTCGCTTCGAGAATAATCCGATTCCTTGCCTCGATATATGCAGTGAAGCCTTCCACAAGTTCATTTACCGGCGCTTCCACACAGTGATCGATTCCCCCTTGGCAAGAATCCGTTGGCAGATTTGCTCTCCCGAGTTAGGTTGAGCTGCTGTTATCAACACCCCCGAGGGGACCTTCCTCGACCTCACATCCGCGCTCCACATGGCTTGCACCACTTATTATTCCCCAGAGAACTCCTTTTGTGTCACTGTTCTCGCAAATCGAGCTGTCTGAAACGAAGCTGCTACCCCAGTCGGTATCCATTCTTGACTTGGATATTCTCCGAGTCCGTTTGGGCCAGTTAAGCATCGAGCCTCAGGTGATCAACCATCTTCTGTTGTGTCTCGTTCCCCAGGCTTCACCTCGACAAAATTCACACCCATTGCACCTTCCTCCCCGAGGAACCGTTCGGCGCTATACGACCTACTACTCAGACACGAACCGGATTCATCTCACTCACCTTTCCTTTCCCCGTGTTTCATCATCTCCCCGGAAGGCAACGTTGCTGCCCGAGTCGTCGACTCTCTGCGAACTACTCTTCTGGTGACCGGGGCTCCTTCCCACCCCTGAGGCGCGGATATGTCCCCAACCAAGTCTTGGCGGCCGTTGCCGCTCCCCTCGGCCTCCGATTTACCTCCCCTCCTGGTTTCACTGGATATCGCCACATCGGCGTACACGGTTCACATCACCGACATGGCCAACATCTGGACCGAAAGCCTTGACAGGAAGTCCATCTGCATCAGAGGCTGGAGCGAGAACACCACTATTGACCCCAGTGACACCCCGGACAACATGGCCAAGTTCCTAGACAGCCTCAATACTGCACTCGACTCGGCACAGCCAGGCCATGATCAGACTCATCTCCGCCTTGAACCAGCGTCCAAATCTGACGCTGGCGATGGTGGTCTCACATTGCAGATCACCTGTGAACTTCCTGGACTACAGCCACTCAAATGGCCAATGCACCTGAAGAAGTTACCGTCGTCTGCCATCGCTACAGATCTTGTGCTTCCCCTGATCCAAGCCCATTTCACCAGAAATCTCGAGGTCGAATCGTTAATTCGGACGCTGGGTCATAAAGACGTGGTCATTACGAAACTTCTGGACAAGCTGGAGGCTGTAGGCACCGGCCTAGAGCATGTATTCAACGCGCTTTCTGGAAAGAAGCGAATCTCCAGAGCTGCTGCCGCAGACAAAATTCCAGGCCTAGCCCCATTTGACCGTCGCCGCTGGAAGTCTGACCTTGCATACACGGACGATCGCCCAAGCAACGCAGAGTCGTTGATAGAAGATGTCCTTGGGGGAGGAGGGTTGCAGTTTGAGCCTACAATCGAGGTTGCCGAATCACCTCTGTTAGATGACTGGTGGCATCAGTTCAGTGGCGCCTCCTCCGCTACGCGTCCATCACAGGCAAAGGCCGTCCCTGCAAAGGATAAGATACCTCTGCCCAAGGAGCCAGAGGCTGGTGATGATGGCGACGACGATTTTCAAGTCCAGTCAACACCACCACATCTTGCTGCTGCGAGGAAGTCCGTGGCATCCAGGGGCAAGCCTGTCCCTGACGACACATCCACCGAGGGTGATCCCGAGTCCCCCGCTTCGGCCAAAGACGTCCCCGTTCCTACCGAGACACGGAAGGAGGCCAGGCCGACTCGACGGCTAGGGGCACTCGGCCGAAAGAAGCAGTCAACTCCGCCCCGATCCCCCAGTCCCAAAATACCTCCGCCAGCGAAGAAAGCATCAAGCCCAAATGTCGATGATTCCGAGACAGCATCGGAGGCAGAAGACGACGGTGCAACAGCCTCGCTTCCAGACGATGATCCACCCCCAGCACCTTCTCCCTCGCCTCCACCTAAACCTGTTGCAAAGAAGAGTGGCCTTGGGCGCATCGGAGGAGCCAAGTCTAAGCAGCCCGTGAAAGAGACATCACCGCCCACAGAACCTGAAGTGACTGAAATTGCCAGGCCGGTCACCCAGAATTCCCCTAAGAGGTTTGGTGTGATTGGAAAGAAGAAGGGGGATGCGAAGGAGCCATCATCGGCTGCAGATGAGGGCAGAGGCCGGGCCCGATCAACGAAAGAGGATACACCAAAACCAAGAGAGACTTCACAAGAGAGGGCTGACCGCAGACGAGAGGAACTCAAGAGGGAGCTGGCGAAGAAGGCGGCAGCTGGTCCGGCCAAGAAGAAGCGGAAATTCTAATGTCATCACTCTTTGATATTGTCGCATCAGTACCTGTGTCCCCTCTAACCCTACACCAGGAGTATCGTCGCATCGTAAGGCAGCAAAGCATAGGAGCGGCTGAGCGTCTCTGAGACACATCTTGAGCCTCCTGGCTGCTTGGTTCGGCGTTGGTCAATTCCAGTGCGACAGTGCGACAGTGCGACAGTTCTCCGGGCCACTGGAATAAGGTCATCTATTCACCTCATCAACATTGTCGAAGGTGAGGCCTCTGGATCCATGCCTAGGCCAACCTCAGTCTTCGTTGTGGTCGAGCTTCGTTTCCGCCCAACCCGAGATATCAACTTTAATCTACACCTATCGTTCTTGTCTGGTCTCTGCGTCTTCTGTCGCCTTGGCTTTGAAGAAGCGGATCTTGGTCCGCTGGAGATCTCTGTGTCGGGCAGCTTTTCCGGGTCAGACACGCAAAAGATGAAACTCCGCTGCAGCTATCCGACGAGAGGCTCTCATTCTGCACTCAAGGTTATTGCCTGCAGCTGTGCGCGCCGAGCAAGACCAGATTTGTGACACCATGTCGGCCTGGCACTTTCATGCGTGTCATCTGTATATCTCCTCCCGCGTTCTCGCTGGCAATGGCCTCGGTCGGACTCGTGGCGTGTGTACCGGGGTTCGGTTCACCAGGCACACCCGCAATTACCGCGACTGGATTATGAGATGGTCTTCACTATCAAGCACACGTTATCATGAGTCGTATCTTCAACTGGGCCCATGTGCTGGAGCAGGCACAAGTGCGCCGCGCTCCTCCTCACCATCTATGATTGGGTTCGCTCATACACCTTCATTAGTTGATTATTCATGTATCCTCTTCCAAACACTTATCAGTCTTGATAGGTGTCTCATCACTCTCGATCAGACAACCTTTTCATTGAATAGTGTTGCATCACCTTCTCATGCCGAAGATGTTCGGAGCAAGACTAAATGCGCCAGATGATCCAGAGTACCTACCATGGTGTCTATCGGCCGCGGCGCCTAGCAAGCTGGATCTTCCCTCAATGAGAGCTGTCACACTTTGGCATGCTGCAAGAGACGACGAATCAGTTGTGGCGGATTTCCCCAGAGCAAGGAGAAACCCTGCTATGGAGGGCTTTTTTGTCCACCACGGGCAGGCTCTTGAGAGCAGGCAAGCTACAGTTGGACACATCACAGAGCGAATCATCTTCAAACGGAGCAAGCATGAAATTGAGAGATAGGCCTGCAGTTGGTCGCATGATACCGTCCACGACGCCCAGGTTGGCAACATCGTACGATTAGGGCTACGGGGCGTTTTGATGGCGTCTTGATGGCAGCGTTGCCGAAGATACTCCTCTCACTCCCCCGACGCACTGCGTTCTGGAGGACTGCCCGACTCGGTCATGCCCCGACGCTGATTCGCTCTCGGGAGAACGCCGTGTTGCAGCCAAAGGGTGCCACCTTGCATGCTCTGCTTCTGGGGGATGAACTGGCACTTGACTTCAAGGCTCCTGCTAGCTGGTCGCTATACATGGCGATACAACAGGCGAGAGAGGGAGGTCACCGCAGGTACCCTGGGCCTGCTGTACTCAAAGACGGACTCATCTAACGCCGGATGACTAGCGCGGCTGCCAAGGAACGCGTCGAGGAGTGCCTAATGCGGGAACAAACGTGGGTACACAGGAATGCCAGTGTGTGCCATTGCGAAATCTCCTGCAGCAAGGGTCTCTTTATTACAAGGGTAAAAGGTGTGTACACCCTTCCAACAAGCTACGGATCAAACGCTTTCGCGATGAAGGTGGCTGCCGAGAAAGGGGAGAACGGGAAGAGAAGATGCTCTTCTTATGCTGGTTTCGCTCAAGATGGAAATTACACCAGGGCGAGGGTTGCAGTAAACGTCAGATCGTCGCCATGCAAACTCGACTGCAGCTTTGGGTGGTGAATCTGAGGGACCGGGACCGGGACCATGGCAGGCTGCCAATGCTGCTGGCTATTGGGAACACGGTTGACGGTCGTGATATGGAGATGGCCGTCTCATTTCGACCTGCTCCAAGTGCAGCGGCGCTTAAAATACCGGGGCTTAGCATTCATGCTACCTTGAGCCAACAACGGATTCAAGGGAATCGACAACGGTGCTGGATGCGGAAACGACACTATCGTGACAGTCGACTTGATGCGGCATGGTTGCGGATCACTTATCCACCCTGAGCATCTGTTTGAGAAGGTGGCGCATCTCCCCTCAGCCAATAGAGGGTACATGTGGTCAAATGAGATATGGTGCAGGTTGGCTGATCTCCATCAGCATTTCCAGAAACCCGGTTGCCGTCGCGATCTAGTCAAATCTGTTTAGATCGCGATATATCTCGATAGTGGATTGGGTGGCTGCCGATGCCTGTTGGATCGCACCAAGTACCGGGCTACGGATGATGGAAGCCGGCCTCCCATGCTCGCCCTCCCTCAACAAGACTGGACGATAGTCTCCGGATTGGGGCATAGGGCAGGGATAGCGGGTTCTCAGAGGGCTGGCTAAGCTGGTTGAGATGACGGTGTGGGCCGTGCTGCACGTTTACTTGTCTCTTTTAGACCAGGTTCCCCGGTTACGCCAGGACAGCAAGCTAAAGTGTTTGATGCGACCTTGGGAACTCCTGCGGGTCTCGTTCGTCCGCCGCAAGTCGTCATTTTCACTGCTGCCGTAGGTGGTCGAGAGACGGTGCAATCCACGGCACATCGTTCGCACATCGCAGCTCTAAACGACCAGGGAGGTGAGAACACACCGAAGGCGGGGCACGAGTCGTCCGAATTGGAAGCCGTGCAGGTCGAGCTGCTCTGGGCTCGAGCGGCTGCCATGTAGGTTGTTGGTGATGCTTGGGCTGCTGAGGCTGACGGGCCCAATGGGGGACCCCAGACGAAGGCGATCAACACCCTGTCCCTGGCCACGAGACTCCAAGCCCGTTGGTGGAGGCATGGGCCAGACGGGGTCTGGATGACTCTGCATCCCCCTCGCGTTTGGATCAAGATCGAGGTTGATATCAAGATCCAGGAGATCGGGGGCTCATGGCTGCCCCCCAAGGTTACATCTGCGACGCTGGGGCTGCCTCTACCTTTCTGCTCTGGACAGGGGTGAGGTCTGTCTGGTCATTTTCTTTGTCGACCCGCTTCCCGATCGCATATGCGCAGACACACTCAGTCGGCGCTGTGTTGTGCTGTGCTGTGGATCAAGCAATGCGAACTCGATGGCCTGATGCTTGATCCTCGAGCCTGGTGCCCGGGAGGAGAAGGGGAAGCAAGATCCAGGACCCAGCAGGAGCCAACGCGGCGTTTGGCTACACAGCGTTGCTCCCGCTCCGGGGACGGAGAGAGCGTGATGCAATCAATGCCGTTCTGCAGGCGTTGATGGAACCAGGTGGATGAGCACAGGAGACCCGTGGCGGATGATGGCAAGGAGGGAAACGGCCAGACGTCAAAAGTCAAACGTCAAACAGCCAGAGCACACACACACGCACACAGATTCTGTACAGTACCCACTGGCAGCAAATAGGCTTCTACAGTCTGCTCGGTCTGGATGTCCAGCACAGTTCCGATGACAGCATGTTGGGGTAGCGATTGGGGGCGACTGGCTCTCGACCTCAGCCTCCACCTCACGGCAACGGACAATATCATCTCGTGCTGCACGTTTCCTCGGCTTCTCATCCTATCCCCTTGATCTGCAGGGAGCGCCCAAGGAAGGACGGATCGATGGACGTCGGTTGTAGCGCCAAGGGTTCGCCGTCAGCCACGGTTGGTGCAGAACATCTTGCCTTGTTCACATTGTCTAGTGGCAGCACCCACCTTGTAAACGGTGCAGCATATCGTCAAAGTCACTCACACACCACCAGGATACGCCCCGCATGCAGGGGCGTTTTGCTTTTCCTCTCCTCTTTGAGCCTCCTGCCATTAGGGGCTGAGCTGTGTAAGAATCGCCAAAGCCAGAGCGCTGCAAGCTGTTGCTGTGTGAAAGCCCGCAAGTCCACAACGTCTGTCGGCCGCACAGGTTGTCGCCGTCTAGTCTCTGCCACGAAGAGCGACGAACATGACCGGGCCGTCCCTCGTTGGGGGCAGTTATCTGTCAAAGTCCCAAAGGCGACCAGTTATGAAGGCGGCAACTGAGTCGGCCGACCTGCTGTGCCATGCTATGCTGCGTTGTGCTATGCTTTATGTGAGCACAGCGAGACAACACGGTCCATCCAATGAGACACCCGGTGTGTACGCTGCGCACCGATTCGCCATTCTGGCACCCCTGCCACTCACTGCCACTGCCATCTCTTTTCTCCGCATCAAGGCCTTTCTTTCCTGTTGCTCCCCCCATATGGATGGATGCTTTCCAGTGCTCGCAAGTTACGTCTGCCCTATGTCATTGGGCCGGCAGTGACCGAGTACCTGGGACCGTTGGCTGTCCACTACTTGCGCCTGAGAGATGAGCCCGCGACCAACACAACCCAGGATGCAGTCAATGAATAGGCTCCACACCACCCATAGCCATAGAGAATGGTGAATGGTCTGGGGATGAGTGTGTGACTTGTATTGCTCGTCCGTTTGCGACAGCCGAACGAGAGAGAAGACAACGAGAATTTCAGGCATGGCCGAATGCAACGAGGCTGAAGAAAAAGAAAGTTGAAGAAGCCGGAGCCTTGTGGGACAGAAGCTTGACGAGGAAGCCCACGGAGCCTTTCTTGTCTCAGCAAACGCCAAGCGGCATTTCAGCCAGCCCACGTTGCGAGAGCACACCTACCTACCTCTCGGACGGACGTACGTGTGGCTGCAATGTCGTGAGGCCAACGACGGGTTCTAATAATACACACATTCACAACGTAGGGCGTTTGAGAGTCGACGACGGCCGCCGTCTACAGTCTGCAGATCTGCCTGCATCCTATTCTACAGTGTCGTCTCGTCTCGTCTGATCACTCGGTGTGCCTGCACATGGGAAGCCCAAACAACGGGCCGCGCTCAAAGGGATGAGGAGTTATGTCTGGAAAGCTTTGTCCACGGCCCGTCCGGCGCCAGGCCGAGGCTGAGATGCTCGGGAACCATGGGTATCTCCCGTCTCATCTTGATAAGCTTCCCTGTCGAGTCTAATAGCTAATTGCCCGACCTTGAAGTCTTTCGCCGTGGAGATTGGAGAGAGGCTAACAGGATCTAAGGAGAAACCCTCCGAGTCTATCTCTCCCAGCTTTGCCCCTTTTGGAAATAAGCCTCCGGGACATTTTTTGCTCCCTGCGCCGATCTCGACCTGGGTTTCTCTGCGTGCGCGTAGGGCGACACGAGCAGCTTCTCTTTTTCCCCTCCTTGATCTATCTCCTCCCTCAACGAGGATAGCGCCATGAGGCGTACCAGGCACGAGGTGGGCGTCAAAAGGAGCGATGACACAGTAAGTTAAGAGGCAAAGCAGAGGATAAGAGGGAGGGAAGGCCACCGGATGTCTTCCTGTTGGTTCCAGGGTCTGACCCGAGGGAAAGGAACCCAATTATGCTAGAGAGTAACCGAACAATGGCCTCATGAACCCTGTCCTAGCCTGTCCTGAGCTCTCTCGTATTTACGAAGTCAGAGCACACAAGAGAAAGGAAGGATGCGAGAGAAAAAAGCAAGGCTCGATTGGCGACAGAGTCTGGACGAATCCATCTCGATGGCCGGTTGTCAAAGCTTCGAAGCTAGTGTCAGCGACAATAGAAAGATAATAGCCTCAACAACAATTACACGGTCATGATCGTCGAGCACTAATTTTGGGAGGCGTCAGGTGGGTTTTGCTTTAATTCTTCTCTCGTAAGAAGGTCTACCGATGATGCTATGTACGAGGTGCCAGTGCTCTCTCGCTGCTCTCTTTCTCTCTTTTTGCTCTCTCCCCCATTATAGACCGACCCTCTGCCAAGCTTCCATATCTCTCTCGCACACTAAGTGCCCAGGAAGCGATCACAGTAGGGATAATAGAAATGACGACGACATGTTGGCAAGTATCCAGTATTTGATGCTGCAAAGCAGAAGAAGAGGAAGGAATATGGCAGTAAAAGCGAGGTAAATCGGTTCTGTCGATACCATATGCAGTGATGTGGACAAGGTCTTGTTGCGCGTGGGGGGATAAAAAGACAGACAATAAAATAAAAAAGAATTAACACACATACACACCAAAAGGGCAAAGTTAAAAGGGAATAGAAGAAAATGGAGAAGAGAAAAGAAAAGAAGTAGAAGAACAAAACAGACAAAACAGACTCAAAACACGCTTTGAGGGAGATCAATGTCGATGTCGCCCAAACGGATAAACAGACAAAATGATGGCTCTCGTCGTCCCCGGGGAGCGAAGAGAACAAAAAGATGGAGCGCATCGTCTAGACAGATACTGTAGATGGATATCCAGGCCTCCCAAATCCGGAAAGGGAAAAAGAAGATGATCAACAAGAAGAGAGAAAGAAAAAGATGATGTCCCGTCCCAAGCCGTCTCTGGCTAACCTCTTTTTCCGGTGAACGCCACTTGTATGGCCTTGAACCAACAACAAAAAAGATTCAAGAGAAAAAAAAGAGAGAGATGTCATGGTTGACAGATAGGCAGCCGATGTCTGACTGACAAGACGCCCAGATGATCTTCCCCTGCTATGCCCCCCCCTTTTTTTTTGTTCTGCGCCGTCGCAGACTCAAGAGGAGGCAGCAAATCGTCGCTCCAAGATCAAGACGCCGTAACATTGCTCCGCGACCCGGGAATCTGGGAATCTGATATTTGGTCGTCGATAAAGCCAACAAGAATCGACGCCACAGGCCACTCTGAGTCGTGCCCTCTCCCTGCAGCCCCACCGAGAGAGCCCAGGCATGCCATGCTTCGCTTCTTCAGCCAGCCTACTGCGACGAGAAGCGTAGTAGCAGGCAGTACTGAAGCAAGTTAGCACCGTCTAGCCCGGCAGGATTCAACCCATGACCCTGAGCTGGGTTGGGCTGATGCTGATGCTGTCTGCACGCGGTGGTGTCCCCTTCTGGACTTGCTCGTGGTCCGTCATGACCTCCAGGGTCCGCGGCCAAGAGTTTGTTGGTGGTAATTAATGTAATGTTCGTTGTCGTTTTGTCTGGTCGTGATCCTTCCCTACTGCGCCCAACTCTGTGGGACAGTCTTGTACCACAGTAATAGGCCAACTTGCTTTTTCAAAGAAGGGTTTGTCCTCTCTTCTCACAGTCGCCTCTCATGCCCTCCTCACAAGTTTTTTTTTTTTTTGCTCTGGGGTTTGGTAATTTTTTTCCTCCTTTTTTTTTGCTTTTGATATCGTCAATTCTGAGAGAAAGCCACCAGAGACAACAGACGCAAAGAAAGAGGTGGTACGCTCTCTCTTCCTAGTCTGTTGTCTCCTCCGGATCGGCCGCCAGCGGCGTGCCCGATGTGACCTTGTGGCTGCCGACCTAAGCTCCGCAAGGCGGCACATCTCAGATTCCGTTGTTGTGCCAGTTGTAAACTAGGTTGTGGCCCATCCCCAAGAGGCGTTCGTTGAATCCGCCACCGCCAACATCGTGGTGGTGGCCGCCTGTGGGTTGATAGACACCTGTGACGTCGCCCATGCCTAGAGGGAACCCGCCGGTTGACGAAGGTCCGACGTACATGCTGCCTTGGCCGGCCCCGGCCCCGGACAGAGAGTAGCCAGCGGTGCCATGATGGTTGTTGCTGGCGCTGGAGGGAGCGATAGCCTGCGAGGGCATCAGGCTCGGCTCCGGGACCATCAGGCCGAACGGGTTAGGTGTAGTCCCCTCGGGGGTCGGTGTCATAGGGCTGTAGTTCTGGTCCTGCTTGATTGGCATCTGCTGCTGCGATCTCTGGACTCGCGGCACCATCAGGTCGTCGTAGACATAGGCCGGCTGGTGATACATGGCTGGGAAGGTGGAGCGGCGCATGGTATGGGCATGGGGATTCGCATGGGGATGTACATGAGGATGCGGATGCGGCATGATACGGTGAGCATGCGATGTTGGTGGCATGGTGGACGTCTCGTGCGTGTAATGGCGGCCACGCAATTTCGACTTGCTCGTTGCGCAACCTCCTCTCCTTCCAGACATGGCTTTTGTGGAAATTTGGTTACCGTGCTGTTGGAATCCGTGACTGTGGCCATGGTGGTTGTAGGGATGATGCTGCACTTTGGACCCCATTGCTCGGCGTGCCGAGTTGCCAGGGCGGTATCTCGTTGTGCTCTGCACCCCATCGCGGATGGCCCAGTCTACCAGCCTCCACTCTGTCGATCTCTTGGGGTCTCCCCCTGCCGTCGATTCTGTCATGCGAGGGCCGGAGCCGGGCTCCTTCTTGGGCGGATCTTTCGTGAAAGCCTGTCAAGATGCAATTGTCAGCTCAGCTCAGCCTTGGACACATCCAAACGCCTCCCCCGATCCCTCCTCGATTTCATCCATATCCATCCATCATCCCCGGTTGCGTTGGCCTGTGTGCAGCACGATATACCCCGGTAGCTGCAGCTGAACAGGACAGGGCAGGGCAGGGCAGGGGAGCAGGGGGTGTGGTGGGTGGTGTTTAATCCAAACTACCTTTCTGAAACAGGAAAGAAAATCTGGAGAACGCCAATCGCTCCCCCAAACCAACTAAACTCACTTTTCACGTACCTTGTTCATGCTCAGATTGTGGCGGATGCTGTTCTGCCATCCTTCAGCATTCTTACCGCTCTTCTTGCCCGTGTTTTCGTTCTTGGACTCCTTGTCCGTATTGTCGCGGAACCATTGATAGATCTCTTGCAGAGTCATGGCGTGCCCCGGTGCGCCCATCAGGGCCCGGTAGATGAGCTGGGCGTAGGGTTCCTCAGGCTTAGCGCCAACAGCTGACGAGCCTTGCGATTCCCTAGTCTCCGGCTGCTTCTCTGGGCTCGCACGGTTCTCTGGTTCGCCCGCCGGCGGCTCTTCCTTCTTGGTCGTCATGTAGGTAGGAGCATCCAACAACCCTTCGCGAGGGGAGTTGGTGCCTGAGAGCACTCCGGCTGACGATGTCGGAATCGTTGCGGGCGACTGGCTTCTTGGAAGACCGTCCACTTCACCCTCAAGGCCCTGGCTCATGCTCGCCGTGAAAGGCGTCAGCACCTGAGGACCCCGAACGGGAAAGCCTTCTGTCGAAGTTGGGGTACAGATCCGAAGGTTCTTGAAAGACTCTTGCTGGTTCTGATGGAGTGTTTCCGAAGTTTGCTGCAGAGGGTAGTCTGGGGAGGACCACGTCCTTGGTGAGACTGGTGAAGGGTTGTAACAAGTGGTTGGGGCGCTCCCGCAGGTCGGCGAACTGTGGTAGGAGTAGTTATCCAAGTCATCGGGGCCTGGGGGAGGCGAGGGCCAGGCTTGGTGATGGCTTCGAGGCAGGTAGTGAAGACCTGATTGTATGGAGGTGAAGGGAGTCGGAGTATGAGTCGCATAAGAGCGTTGCTGGTGTTGTTGCTGTTGCTGCGGTTGTTGTGACAGGGTCGATGATGTGGGCAGAGAACCAGCCTCTGAGAGATGTGGTGACTGATCCTCAGGACCTGAGGAGAGGGCATAGTATGACCCCATATCGGTAAGCTCTGACACGCAGGATGATTGTTGCCCGTGACCGGCAAGAAGGGGATTCGTGTAGCTGGAAGCTTGCCCGCCGTGAGGGAACGGTGGATCCATGGCGGCCTGGAAAGAAGTCAAGGGGAGGAAACACAATCGGCTCTCGTGGTGATTTGTCAATGGTGTTCTCGGGACGAGGAGATATCAAGACTCTTGTGCGGAACAAAGATGATGAGAACGAGGGAAGAGAGTTGGGAGAAGTATAAGATCAACAACGAAAGTAGACGACGGGAGATGGCAGCGTTACAATAGACACAATGGGACAAGGTCGGGGGGTGGAGGAGAAGGAAGAGGATATGAGAGGAAGCAGCGATATTTGATAGCGATGGAAGCAAAGAAGGACGCTTGTGCCTCTTCCCGGTTGGTTTGGGGTAGCAAGACCACCAGCAACAAGGCTGGCTGTTGGAGAAGGGCCTGCTTCGGACGGCGATCCGTTGATAGACAGCTGCCCGTTGGCAGATCCATAAATCTTAGCTCTAGATCACTCCTTGACAATGATCGAAGCTGCAGCTATGGAAAGACCCCAAGATCCAAGTAGAGCGCCCCCGGGGTGTGAGCCAAGTCAAGAAAACGGCCAAGCCAAGCCTCAGGGAGCCATCAAGCTAAGGCCAATGGCCCGTGGCATCCAGGGAAAAGGCCAGGGTCGTCCTCCACAGGCACCCCTCCGGGTGCCAACCCAACGACAACGGCAAGCATCCTGGCATGCTTTGTGTGTGTGTGTGCCTATGCTTGTGTGCTATGGTGCGGCCTTCGGCCATCAGCCATCAGGTACAAGTCTGATGGCCCCCCAGGGCGCGCAAACGGACTCTCAGACATCTCTGGTGGCTTCGCTGAGCTTCAAGAGCATCGTGATGGGCTCGATAGGCACTGCTCCGGCCTCGCACGCCATGATGTACGGGCACCCCCGTACCCCGGTCTCAAACTGCCGCCAGATACTTCCAGTACTTGTGGAGTAACAAGGCCAGGGTTACTACTGATGGGGGTTACGCCTCAGGATGGGGAAGAGGCCCCAAGCAAGGCACCTTGGGTCCGTTCGTTCTTTCGTTCGTACGTTCGTTCGCTCATCCGTTCGTTGCTCACGGGTGGAAGCACAACCTTGCAGCAGAAGACTCCAAGAAGAAATGTGCCGACACTGGTTGGACCGGTCCGCCAGGCCTTGTGTCGCATTCCCCCTTGACCCGTCGCCAAATCTTCCCTCTCCCCTCTGCCGGAGCGTCTCGGGCTCATCTGGCATGGATGTGTGGTATCGTGGCCAAGATGCATCACACCGACCCATAGTACGTGTTGCCAAACCAGCCTCAAGTCACTTGACAGTAGCTCAGCCGGTTTGTGCTCTCGCCAACGGGGCTATCGCGGGACCCAGACGTCTCGAACGGCACCTTGCATCCCCACGATACCAATCGGGATGCCAATCTGCACGCCAATCAACTCATCAGCTGGTCGCCGTCCTGTTTGACCTCCCGTCTTCCCGCTGCTGCTGCTTCTCCTGTTGTGAGTCAATATGGAACTCCGGAGCATTTGCCAGAAGCTTGTTGAAGCATAAAATCACCACTGCATGGCGGCCCAATGCTCAAGGCCAAGGCATAGAACAACAATATGTCGAAACTTCACTGTCAGGTGCCTAACTGGGAACTGAGGCTTGGGACATCTTGCTTCGAGCACCTGCTGCTGCTGTTATTGCTGCTGCTGATGCGCCAATCCTCTTGTTGATTGCTGATGCCTCGCGTAGGATCCTCCCCCTTAACAAATAAACGCAAAGACGGGCGCGGTTCTGCACTGCCCGTCCCATGTCCGGCCCGTCATCGCATACGAACGAGGTCCTTCCAGAAGCTTTCACCTGCAGGACGCTTGGCCGCCCAAGTTTGACTCCCCTGAGCCAGTCCAAGGTGCTTGCGAAGAGCCCCATCCACTCCCGATGTGTGCTTGGACCTTCTCCGCGAGCGACGATGCCATCATAATGCAGGACCGGCAGGTGTGATTTCATACCTGTTTTGATGCCACTGAGGTAGAGGGCCTCAGCAAGGTGATACAAGAGCGAATCAACAGACATGATTAGCCGAAAGGGAAACATATGGGGAGAGCTATGAACAACCACGTTGCCGTGGCGGAGCCGATGGGATCGCCCTCCCGTTCCAAAAACCACTATTTCTGTCTTTCTCGGAATGCAAGAACCCCAAGTTCATGGGATGGTTACGGTCGAATATCCTCCACCCTTCGCTCGTCAATGATCCAAGGTTACCTCAACTAAGCGAGAAGCCGAGTGGGCTGGTGGCCAGGCGGCAGAGGCCCCAGAAGGCCAGATCCACAGGTTACTTCCTGTAGTAGATCTAAAAATGACACGTTAGTTTCATCCATCTGTTTGGCCAAGGCCGGCGTTTTCAGAACCATACCTTCTTGAACTGGAAGTGCAGCTGCAAGATGCCCTGTGATATGTACAAAATTAGCTACTGTGTGTTCCTGGCACGTAATGGGCGTGAGCTCAGACGCGTGCGTCTAAACGTTGCCATCAACGTGGCGGGCTGGATCAAGGTTGCATAAAGCAATCCAACGGCCCCTGCCACAGTATGGAGACAGCCCAGTGCGGAGATGCAGAAGCTTTGGGTTGCCACGTGAAGAGTGGTGCAGGAGTCAAGTGGACATACCTTATCAAAGGAGCTTTTGAAGCCTCGATCCCTTTTGGCGCTGTAATCCCACTCTCGGTCGACAATGCGAAACGCGATGTCCTCGTATGGAGGGCCTGCAATAAACCGGATGAGGCACGTGTCCTCCTCCCCGGCAGCAGCAAACGACTCTCCTCGTCTTCGGCCGTGTTCTCGAATAATCTTGAACGTCGGTGCCTTTGTCTTGTCGATGAGCTCCGGGTAAAAAATGTTGAACTTGTAGCCCTGGACTACCTTGGGTGGTGGGTTATCGTGGTCATAGTGTGTTTGGTTATACTTGTTCCAATCGTATCCCATCTGCACACGGTTGAAGTAACGAGGCTTTCGGGGCCTGTACTTGTCCGCCCACTGCGGCTTGGTGGTGGTGACAGCCTCCTCGCTGGTAAAGATCTCCTCGTTCTCATCCACACCTCGAGCAACCTCACGATCATACAAGGCTTTGGTAGCCTGAGAAAAGTCCTCGTTATCAGCCTGCGAGAAGCGTTCGGTGCCTGGCGGAACAGATCTGTCCGCGTGGCTGGAGGATGAAGCAGCTGTTGGCTTTGACGTCTCGTCCTTGGAAATTGAGGCTGCAGGTCGTTGCGAGACATTGGTGGCTGACGTCGACTGGCCAACTGCATTCGCCTTGGCTGGATCGCGGTCCTTCAACTGGTCAAGGCGGTTCTTCTTGATTGTCTCGTATACCTGGTCCAATTTGGCACGGGCTTTCCAAACCCGGAGGCTTCGCAACAACTGTTCCCAGTAATCCGTGTCGATGTCCTCATTGGACTGTAACTTTGCCTTGATCTGCTTCTCGAGAGCCTCCAGCTGGTCGTGCGTCTTCGGGGCGAGAATCTTGTCAATGTCGTCCGAGACACTGCTAACAACTCTCTGATCATGGCCGTGCGGGTTCAGCTTGGCCTTGCGGTCCGCACAGAGCGTCTGCAGCGACTTCCAGTATTCGCGGTTCGTTGCATTGGTTTCGAGCACGTGGTAAGATGCAATGTCGGAGTCCAGCTCGGCAATCTGCTCTGCATCAAGTGACGTGATGACATCTGCAGGCGCAGGAACATCAATATCGATATCGGCATCGTCGTCATCGAACACGTCGCGGTCGGAATCGATGTATCTCAGGTTGAACGCCAGGTAATCAATGGGCTTTGCACGGCCCTCTCGAACTCGAATATCGGCCTTCTTCTTTGACTGCTTCAACACAAACTTGTCCTCGTCGGCCACGAACTGTCGTGACTGCTCGTCTTGGGTCAAGTACCTGGGATTGATCTTGGAAGCGGCTGGTTTGGTGGATTTGGTAATGCGATTGCTCGGGTCATGTCTGGGCGAGGTAACATCTCGTCGAGTAGGGGACTTTCGTCCCGAGATCATTGCTCTGCGGCCCGGATCCATGGTTGTGGATGTTTGAAATGCTGTAATGAGAGGAACAAGTCAGGTTGGAGAGGCGGTCATGAAGGCATCAACATGGATGCTCGAAGGAAGGAGCTTATCGGTGAAAAATTAGTGGGGCGTTGCAGGAAAATCCTTATCAGGTAACCGCGACTTCGGAGCGGCGCACGTGACCACTCAGTACATTTACGCCGACCAGACGGCTGTCGGAAATCCATGAATGGCGGTGTTTATTTCCTACGGGGAATGAAATTAATGTTGCTGCAACCTGAAGTCTAGTATTTGTACAATTAATCATGTTTGATGACCCATTAGTGGTACTGAGATTTCAACCTCCCCCCATCGCTTGACTCCACGGAGGGCCATTATTTTGAGCAGGCAGTTGATTTCTTAGTCAGCTTGCAGTTAAGCTTCAAAATAAGTGTGTTTCTGACATTCCTCCAAGCCTAGTTCAGCGAAGATAGAACCGAGGCATCAACGGGTGCTGAGGTGACAGCGCTAAGTAAGGACGACATTGCTCGAGCTCAGTGGAGAAGTTCTTCGCACCGGGACCCTGGGAAAAGAGGAATGGGAAGGGTCTTGACGAAGACCGAGGCTGAATCAGATGCAGCAATAAGTCCGGACGCATTGTTTTTCGCAACTTGTAAGAGCGAGCTTGTGTGGTTGGTTTTCGATCAAGACGCTTGAAATAATCATGGGAGCGCATGTTTGGCATCAATTGCCATGGATAGCCAGGTAATTGATACATCACCAAGGATAGCTGCCTATCCGGAGCAATTCTTGCTAACATCTCGTTCTCTCAAAAAGTGGCAATAGTGTGCTAGATGCCAGCCTACCCATATCTACTCCCATGATCATTCAACACAAAGAATTCAGTTGAAACAAGCCATGAATTGATAATTAGTGAGCCTACAAAACACAAGGCTCACTCAATCCATCTCAACTAAAGGATCATGCCCATCAACGAACGGTGAAGAACGAGATGCCACAATGCCACACCTACCCTGGATTATCCAAACTCGCAACCAAATCCTCATCTGTCGCCATTTGGACTACTCACCTCGAATAAGCCAAGCGCCAAGAAATAGATAAGATCCATCTCGGCACAAAATACCAAAAGGAACGGTTAAGTCTCCAAACAGGGATCAGTGCGGCCATTTGAGCAAGTTTATATCATCTCAAACTCGCTCGGGCTTGCACCGGGCTTGGACCCACCCCCGCATTGGCACCCGTCTGTGATGTTTGGTAGAGTGGGTGAGAACTCCAAAAATGTTGGACAACAGAACCATACAGAGTAAAGGGCAATAATAAGGATAAAGGAAGTGATATAAATTAACATTATAAGGATTTTAGAATGTGTTAATACGTGCTTTAAGTTGCTTTAAGTTGAGCTTGTCCCCGTCCCGGCATATCCACATCAAGCTTGCCCGGCCACCCGTTGGCTTAAATTCACACCCGCCCCCGAACCTCCGGACGAGGCACCGGACCGCCTCTGCCATCTAGCCCGCAGTGGCACGGCAGAAAGTAGCGACGCCAGAGCTCCTTTGGCCTTGCTAAATTGACTCACGCTAGGTCGTTAACAGTCTGATTCTCAGGAGCTACCGGCGAGTCAATTGACCAGGGAGGAGCTCAGCTCTCGAGAGCTCGGTTGCGTTCTGCAATGGTCAATGGGTGGCTGTTTATCTCATCTATAAAGCCGACTGACGCACCTTCTCTGGGACAAGATCTGCTGCTACATCCTCACCTTCTCTCCACATCTTGCAGGACCCTCTGGTAGACTTTGTCATCTTTACCTTTGTTCGAGACCAATTGCGAATCAACATCTCCAAGATGATGGCCTTCAAGTCCCTCCTCGCCCTGGCTACCGTCCAGACTGTCTCTGCTCACTTCGGTCTCGTCTTCCCCGCTTGGCGAGCTGATACTCTCTCCGAAGAGAACGAGGAGCGCTACAGCCAGTGGACCTACCCTTGTAAGTCTTGGCCTCTGCCCTGCTCCAACAACAAGGATCGCTACTGACACGCCCAAGGCGCCGGTGTTGACTACAATGAGAAGAACGTCACCGATTGGCCTCTCGAGGGTGGCGCCCTAAAGCTCGAGCTACACCACCCCTGGACCTATGTTTTTGTCAACCTCGGCCTCGGCGAGAACTCGACCAACTTCAACGTCTCCCTGACTCCCCAGTTCCTCAACGTCACCAGTCCCGGCCAGCTCTGTATCGAGGAGCTTAAGCTGCCCTCAGATGTCAAGGTGTCTGACGGCGACTTCGCCAGCATCCAGGTCGTCACCCTCGGCGACTCAGGCAGCGCCCTGTACAACTGTGCCGACATTCGCTTCAAGAAGGATGCCAAGGGTCCCAGCAACTGTACCTCTGAGAGCGAGTACTTTGCTGTCAAGGAGCAGACTGGCGAGGAGGAGGAGCAAAGCAACCAGGGAAACTCTTCCAACTCTGATTCTAAGGAGAGCGGTAACGACAACGCTGCCGGTACCCTGGGCGCCAACATGGTGGCTTTGACCTCTGTCGCGGGTCTTGCTGCTGCTTTTGTCATGGGAATTGGCCTATAGTTGGGACTGAGGGTGCAAAAGATGATGTGATGATATAATGAAGGCATAATAAACCATCATGCGTTGCAAAGAAACCTTCTATGGTTCTATATAATACATGCTCAACAAGTGCTCCGCTATGCGTATATGATAAACTGCCTATATGTGCAGTTCCTGTAATCATTGACTGGGTATCTTCATCCGTCTGTCTTACATTAGCAGTTGTCCCCTGTTATGGCGAGGACGACGACTTACCCTTCCGACCTCGCTAATCCCGCCCACCACGCTGGCCGGCCCATGAGAAAAGTAATGTACTCCGACTTTAATAACAAGAAAAGAAGCGGTCATCCAAAACATGCAAAGTGCATACAATTCATCGTTCAAACAATTATCCGACTCATCCCTTCACTTCACTTGACAGGGGCGACAACCTGTTCGGTTGCCAGCTCTTGCAACACTTTCGCCATGGTGATACGCTGGTTCGGGTTTGGATAGAGCATCTCCATGACCAGGCGTTCAAGGCGATCCTTGGAGTTGAGGTTCTCTCTGGCCTCGAAAATCTCGGTAAGCCAGTCGCGCATCTGGGAGATGGCGGGCTGACCATTGCCGTAGTTCTTGTGCGGCACGGCAGGGTTGTTGACGCCGGCGATCTGCCAGTACAGAGGTCGCGGGTGCTGTCGACGAGCGCGAGAGTCGGGGAATGCGATCTTGCGCAACACGTAGAGCATGGTGACACCCAGGGCCCAGACATCAGAGGCCGTTCCGCGTTGCTTGCGCCCGATGAACTCCGGAGGGACGTAGTACGGTGTTCCGCCCGTCGTCGGTGAATTAGCGGCCAGGGTCGACAGGCCAAAGTCGCAGAGGACGGCGCCTCGCTCTGGCGAGTAGAGGATGTTGGCAGGCTTGATGTCGTTGTGCACCAGCTTGCGACCGTGGATGTAGTTGAGGGCGCTGGCGATATCCCCCAGGATCCTGACAGCGTCATTCCTGTCACCCAAGAACTCGTCGTTGGCCTTGTTCCTCCACCGTGGTGCCGCCGTGAGATCCTTGGCGTCCACATGCTCCATGTAGAGGGACAAGAAACGCGCATCTCCGCCGTAGTAACGTACAATGGACTCGTGCTGCAAGTCCTCCTGACTCTTGCACTCACGGAGCCACATGTCGGCCTGGCGGATGACGTTCCGCTCGTGAACTAATGGCTTGTCGTTGGGGTTTGCGACACGCGTCTTGAGCACCTTGACTGTGACAATGTTATCAGGCACGTGGGAATGAGTCGCAGTGTAGACAGCCGACAGAGACGTCGATGCGATGGGCTCCCGCTTGGTGAGCTGGTACTCGTCCAGTTCGCAAACACCCGGGACTGCAATCGTGTCGCCCTTTTCGGCGTCTAGCAAAGCGTGGCCATTCACAGTCGAGAGCTCCTTGCTCTCACGGCCGTTGGGAAGGGGAAAGACGAGATGATCCCCGGCGGGCCTGAGGAACATGATGACGCCGTCGTCACCGGGTGTCTCCGGATCAGAGACGCGGCGTTTCACCCTCTTCTCGTCATACTCGGGAGTCAAGGCTCGCTTGCCGCTCGAGTTGATATGGGCAGAGCTGGTCGTCGACGACACGTCCTCGGGGGCCTTCGGCGGCTGAGGTTGGTAGAGCGTCACTGGGCGCTTCTCCAACACTCGAAAGTCGAGAACGTCAATGTCTCGGACAGTGATGCGCCAGGTTCCAGGCTTAAGAGCCTTGGCCAACCCCGGATTGATGATGTGAGCGGCACTGAGGGGAGGGCTCGAAAGTGGCGTCGGAGACACGCTGGAGAGAGAAATTGGCACGTCCGACTTGTTCAGGAAGATGACCTTGTCACTGGCGGGATCGTAATACAACTCGCACCACAGAGGGGGTCTTGGAGAGTCATCCTGTGTCTCGCCGGGGATACGGACGGAGAACTTGATATCCTTGGATGTCTGAGTCACTGCCAGGACTTTATGCTCTGGCTGCTCCGAAGAGGCAACCTCGGCGCGGAGAGCGAGCCACTGGCAACTGTCACTACCAGGGCTCACAGACCGCGCATTGGGGAACTTGGCCAGAGGGCGGAAGAGGATGCGGATGCCCTGCTTGTGGTGGTGGTCCTCAACCTGGAGATCGTCCAGCGGGACGGCCACAGCATCGGTCGCGGGGACCGGCTCCTCGACGCGAATGCCCCTGAATCGGGCGTCAATCTCGGACTGTGAAAATGGCTCGGTGCGTTCCTCTGAGATGGCCTCAGAGAGCCCGAACCTGGGTTCGGCCATAAGGTTGGTGGTGCCTGTTCGCCATGCGGCGGTGGTGGTAAGCAAGCAGGGCGGTGGGATGACGAGAGGCGACGGGAGACGCCCAGGACGAGAGAAAAGTGAGTGAGTACCTTTGGTACCAGCCAACCAAACTAAGATGATCCAAAAGAAGGTTACGATTGATTGTGAATGTATGTCTTGCTGTGAGCGAGCGGTTTAGCCGCGCGGCGCTGCGTAATTTGATGCGGTGGTGATCCAGGCTGAAAAGTGTCGTTGGTAGTGGTGGTGAGTTGGGGATGAGTAAGAAGGGCTGAGATGGGGGATTCGATACGAAGTCGTCCCTCGGCGAGGCGATGCTAGCAAGGCACACGAGGCGGCGGAGCAGTAGGTAGCACGGCTAGGCTCAGGAGAGGTGAGGCAGTGGGCCAGCCAAGTAGCTGGAGGGGAGATGAAGGGGTTTAATAGAGGACGGGAGCTGAAAGGGAAACGGGGCGAAGCGTCAAAAGCTCGATGCGGCGGCAGCCCATCAAAGGAAAGGAAAAAGGTGATTAAATGCAGGAACCAGAAAACACCTGGGATGAGATGGACGGCTTCGACTTTTACGGGGCGAGTTATGGGGAACCAACAGGGCACATCAGAAGGACAGGACACGCAGGGGTCTCCTCTTTGGGGGGTTGAAAGGACGACTTCAGGACAGGCCTGCTGATGGCGACTGGTCTCGTCTCAGTCTTCACGAGGAGAGGATGAAAAGTGACCAAGAGAAGGAAGAGTCATCAACAGATCGGGACACCTGTCGCATGGGGTTGTCGAGCCGAGTTGGATCGGGTCTAATAATAAGATGCGGGTGCAGAGAAAAACAGGAAGCGAAGACAAAGACAGCGTTGACGAAACGGCAGCGGGAGAACGGCGCGAAGCGAGGCCAGTGGGTGCCTGGGAGCGGTCCGAGTTGGGGTTCTGGATGGGGATTGAGGGTGCGCTCCGGCTGGTATTGGTCAGCTCTGCTGGTAGGGCTGATCGCAAGGCCCTGCCTCAGTCTCGTGGCTGTGTTGTTTGGCGAGAGGTATCCTGGCTGTCTGAATCTGTGGTCCACGTACTTAGTGGTTTGAACCTTGAAGAATCTCATGGATATCTGCGCCACAAGCGAGAGGATGCAAATGGGGCTGATGAGCCCTTTCACTGCGTCATGTCAAAGGAAAGGCGGGAATGATCTGGCATCCGCACAAAGAAAGCCGGCGGCCTGACAAACGTCCCGCTTACCGGTGCTCAGGCGGGTTCGACCATGACGAAATTGACGCTGCTGGTGAGGGCCACCATCTCAGCATGACCAGATAGTCAAAGGACGATAGAGAGCGGCGAATTGTGTGGAATAAAGAAGCGAACGTGAGGCTGTCACGACCTCCATACACAAAGACACTGCCCTTTTTGGTCAGCCATGGTCTCACCGTGAGATTCTCTGACAGAACGCAATGGAATTTGCCTCGTGACTTTGGGTCGGCAGAGAGAACAGCTCACCGACAACGGAGTCGTGTTGGGTCCCGATCGTCTTTAGGCACTGTAGGCTGCACGGTCTGGAGGTCAGCACGCGGCTTCCCTGATCCCGAAATTGTACGCCACCGTGTTTCCAATTGGTTGCACAATTTGATACGGGTCTTACGATCAGGGCTGATTGGATAGCTTATTTTTCGCCTCGGCCATGATTGGCTCACGGAGTGGCGGAGTTATGCAGGCGCAGGCTCGCGTGCCCGATGGTAGGACCGTGCGTCCAATCAGAGCCGGATTTGGCAGCCACGTTTATGGCCTCAGGCATTCATGCCTGCATGGTTGGGGGCCACGCACAAAGGGGAAACATGTTGCTATCGACGGCACCCCCAAGACTGGTGCATCCTGTTTTCGTCACCACGCCCGCCTCCATATTCCCAAGATCCAACCGCCCACGACTCCCAGACTCCGCCCAAAAGCCCACGAACGAACGCTCTCACTGCTTGCTTCAGCGCCCTCTGTGACTGCTGAACACTCCCTGAACGATCCTCGCCATGGCCATGATATAGATCCAAAAGCTCACACGAGCTTTGACGCGACACCCCCCTGGGCCCTCTCTCTGGACACTCTACTCAACCCCTCACGATATTCTACCAAATCCCATCGACTGTGACCTCGACATGGACGATCCAGGCTGGTCATGGCCGGCCTGGAAATTCGGCATGAAGAGGGATGACCTCTTTACCAAACTACACGACCAGTACAACACCTTCACCTTCAACCTACAAGACCCCGAAGCTTTTCACCACGACGTCTACGAAATCTCCCGCGATGCTGATACCACCGACGAGTTCCATCGCTTGATGGCCGACCGGCAGCGCCAGCGAATTCGTGAACTACATGAATCTCTCGAGTCCCTTGCTGTCGAGATTATCGCCAACCCCAAGCTGATGGACTCTGAGCACTGGCAGTACGCACTCCAGCTCTTCCGGACCAAGTCGTTTGACTCCATCGTCCGTTACTTTGCAAGTTACCTCCCCGACAACTACCTCGACCGTCATGATCATCAAGATCACGACACTATTTCTATCGCATCCTCATCCTCCTTCTCCGAAACCAACAGTATCAAAACCGAGGGCACCACGGCCAGCAGTGTCGATGATGCTCTCCCTAGTTTCTTTGATGGCGAGTCCATCATGACAAAGGAACCTCTATCTATTCATACCAATATTCGGCCCATGACTGTTGAGGGCCCCCTCTCGCCTCCTCATTCTGAGGCAGAGCACTCCGAGTCTTCAGCCTCATCACCGGCTTGCTGCTCGGAGTCGCACGAATACTCCTCCAACCCTCCCTCACGCTCCATGTCGTTTTCTGGGTCAGAGTCGGGGCCATTTGGCCCTGGCCTGACCCTGACACACGTTCACGACGATGATGAGACCTCGCAATCTGACGATGGTGACACAGCTGTCACCTCAGACTCGGATTGCGCAGAGAGCCCGCCGTCGATGGACATGTTAGACGATGGAGAGCAATCTCACGATACCCTTGACGAGGAGGACCTGGAAGAGGACGAATTTCCTACCGCTCAATTTCCTGAAGATGCTAGCGACGCTTTCGATTTCTGTAACGATACCCCAGATGCCGACGACACTCCTACCCCCCGACAGGAGACCATCGCGTCCTGCTACATTGAGTACAAGTCCGTTGCGTCGTGGAGGATTCCCTCTCACCGTCGCTCACCTTCACCCTCACCGAAGTACTCACCCTACCGCCGAGAAGGCTCTGCACTGAAGGACATCCGCCGGAGTCCTGAGGAAGCGCTCAGCAAGATCCAGAAACCCATGCTAGATCCCGTAAAGAGACGGCCTGTGGGTAGAAGAAGGCTGGACTAGCCTTTGGGGAGGCAGGGTGCCATGTATATATCTGACGCAAGCTGTAAATACCCGTACCTGATGACTTTTAATCTCGTTCTTAAACAGTTCTACTGCTGCTCGCGACAAGGTCACTCTCTTCCACTCAGCCTTGATAATGCGGCTCCTGTGGTCATTTTCAAGCGAAAGTGCCCTGCTTTTAGAACGACGAGTGAGTACTAACTCTCGCCTGATGTACCTGTAGTTTTGACGTGACCTTTGTTCCTGGGTGGGATGCATCACGACACGTGGGTCACCTGGTTGTGGTGTTGACATGGGACAGCCGGGCATCACGAGGCCAAATCTTTTGCTCGTAAATAACAAGGCGCCCTGATCAAGGCGAGCACCACGTGGATAATGACGTCGATTAAGTTGCTTTTGAATCGAATTCTTGCTGATTGTTCATCGGCGATGACATTTGTGGGAGCGTACCTTGCATGGTGTTCCTGGTGTTGGCGGCTGTCAACAAGCCACGGTCAAAGTATGCTGCAACGACATCGTAGATCATCTTGTACCATGATGAAGGTAATATGAGTAGATGAGATGATATGTATGTTGGATGATGGTTGGACATTATTGCGTCTCACACAAGGGTGCCCTTCAGCACTTGGGCTCAACCACCAGATGTCTCCTTTTAACGAGGCGAGATTTTTCCCGAATTTTTCTTATGTCACTCTTGTATCCATATTCTTGAGAACCCTGGATATGTTTGAGATAGTAGGGTATTTGTCTCTTTGTCATTCAGCTTGTGAACGATTTCGTGATGGGTGTTTTGTGTAAGTCTTGGTCCCTCTGCCATTATAGTCTTGGGGTGACCACTGTGGTCCTCAAAGAGGTGGGAGTACTCAACCCTCCCGAAGTGGTTGAAGCTGGTGAGCCGTTCAACATCTATTGATCTCGGCAACCTACCGTGGTATAAAAAGTATTGTACAGGACTGGCGAGCTGCGGTTAGGAGTTTACAAGAAGTATCCCTAAGTGGTGGGATGCATGCATGAGAAAGTGCATGAATTATCTGTACGCGCCTATGTTTAGCAACTGCGCAATTAGGAATCCCATCATCGCAGAGGTGAAGGAAGAGGCAAAGACAGCTGGCATTACCCTGACTATCATAGTCCCTGGGTCAGAGGTTGCTTTGGGGGCGAGTGGCTCTGAAATGAATAAGCCTGGGATGAACGATCCCTCTGGGTTGGAAGTTTTTGTTCCGACTGGGTTGTGTCCTTGAGCTGGATTACTACTGCTGCGGTGTAAGAGATCTTATTGTGAACCGTAGCTTATGACATGTCGTGAAGAAGATTCGACAGCTTCCATATAGGCGATCATTTTGTAATTTTAATCGTATGAAATGAAATACAAGCTTTATCAGGCTGTCTTCAAGGCTCGCAATGGCAGTGGAGGTACAGTGAGGACCAGGCTAACATGGACACCCTCGAGTCGAGGGTTTCTACCCCGAGGATACCTCTGGCTTTATTGCCATCCAGGCCATTCGACTGGAGAAGTACAGTGCGGCCAAGATCCAGCAGGGTGAGCCCCTTGCTGAGGCGCGTAGAGAACCCTGGCCACCTTGATGAGTGAGAGGAGGTTCATGGGAAAGGAAGCGAAAAAGACAACCATGTTCACACACGGGATTCTAGCTTAACATAAAATTCGAGATCATGAATTGTATCTTATCAGGAACCTTAATGCTTGGTCTGTAAGAACTGTGAAAACCCAACTCTGAACACAAATCTACTGGCTATGATGACGGGAAGACATGCCAATGCAACCCACAGAGCAACGCTCGCTGCATGTATTTCCGAACGTACCTATGAGGAGTAGATTGCGTAGGTGTAACAAATTTCGAGCAACTCGGGTGGCCCAAGAAAAGTACCATGCTCAGTTCCTGCAGCTTAACTGATTGTGCTCCTTCAGGAGGATGCGCCCCGCACTTGATGACCAAACTTGACTTCACCACCAACATCCGTTGAAATGGCGTCAAAGACCACTGCTCCCTATGGGGAATGGAAATCGCCCATCTCGATTGAATCTGTTGCTTCAAAAACCCGAAGCCTTTCTGCCCCCAGAGCTAGCGTGAGTTTTCTTCTGTGTGAACTGAACGACCGCTGACATCGGGTCGACGATAGCCCAAGTCCGGCAGGGCCTTTTACACCGAGAGTAGAGAAGATGGAAGCACAGCTATCATCGAGATCACAAAGGGCGGATTGAATGAGGTACTTCCAGCC
This sequence comes from Fusarium falciforme, assembly GCF_026873545.1. NCBI lineage: Eukaryota > Fungi > Ascomycota > Sordariomycetes > Hypocreales > Nectriaceae > Fusarium > Fusarium falciforme. Next base: position 5,554,852 of record NC_070544.1, on the reverse strand, counting down.
GAGTATAGCGCCAAAAACACAGTCTACGAATACGGAGGCTCACCCTACGCCATCCTGTCTGATGACCGCATCATATTCTCCAACAAGGGCAACACGGTTCATATCCTCAACCCAGACACCAAGGAAGTCAGCCATCTGACCTCATCCCCCAACTTAAGATACTCGAACTTTGATGCCAATCCAACTTCTCCCTGGGTGCTGGCTAACCAGGAAGACCACGAGCATGACACACCAGACCAAATCCGCAACTACATTGTGGCCATCAACACTGAAACATCTGAAGTCAGGCGGATCCGGGACAATGCTGATTTCTACTACACACCTCACTTCAGTTTTGATGGGACAAAAGTCGCCTGGCTGGAGTGGAACCACCCAGACCTTCCTTTTGACGCGGCGAAGCTGTACTCTGCGACTTGGAACCCGGACGGTTCAGTTTCAGACGTTCACATTATCGCCGGAGAGAGCCGTGAAGGTGTTGCTGAACCTCGATGGGGCCCTGACGGCAGTCTTTTCTTTGGGAAAGAAGAAGGGGCATTCCGAAAGCTATTCCGAGTCGCCCCTGGTGCAGATGTACCTGCTGAGATTAAGCTCGAAGGCCTGGACAACGCGGAATTTGGAGACCTGCGTTGGTTTCAAGGAAGGTGAGATATGGGCCACATTCCTTGACTGGTGATATCTTGCTAAAGCTTGTCAGTCACACATACGCGCCATTATCGTCCCGCTTCTTGGTTGCCGCTCCCGTAACCCTTGGGGTATCAAAGGTGATTATTGTTGATCTTGAGACGGGTTCATGGAAAGAAGTTGGAGATCCATCAATTCTATCCGAGGTCATTCTGGACTCAGTGGCTCGTCTAGATGATACTTCGTTCATCATCACGGGAGCTGGGACGACGTCTGCCCTAGCGCTCTACCGAGTTAACATTACCGACTCTGTTCAGATTACAAAGTTGCGTAACTCGACAGAGGAGGCTTTCCCGGATTCCATATACTCTCTGCCGGAATCGCTCACAATCTCCTCCAAAGGACAGCCGCATCGCAAAATCCATGGTTTCCTCTGGATGCCACATAATCCCGACTTCGTAGCACCAGAAGGGGATCGGCCGCCTCTCATCATGCTGAGCCATGGGGGTCCCACCTCGTTCACAGGCCTGGGACTCAAACTCCGGATTCAATACTTTACTTCGAGGGGATACGCATACCTTGCTCTGAACTACAATGGATCTAGTGCCCATGGCCGCGCGTATCGAGAAGCCCTCTTTGGTAACTTTGGCTTGGTGGACTCAGATGATGCTGCAGAGTTTGCCATCTACCTCGCCGAGACGGGAAAGACGAGGATTGGGGCAGCAGGGATCACTGGTGTCAGCGCAGGAGGATACAACACCCTTCGAACCTTGACTCGTCACCCCTTGGCCTTCGCCGGTGGCGTCTGCCTTTCTGGTATCAGCGACGTCAAGCGCCTCGACGAATCCACTCACAAGCTGGAGTCGGACTACGTGGAACATCTGGTTCTGAGACCAGGTGTAGGCAAGGGCGAAATGGATCGGATCTGCCGCGAGCGAAGTCCATTGTTTGACGCCCACAAAACCAAGGCACCACTGCTGCTGTTGCACGGAAAGAAGGACATGGTTTGTCCTCTGGACCAGGCAGAACAAATGGCCGATGCAATCAAGGAGGCAGGAGGAGATGTCAAGCTGATTGTTGCCCCAGATGAGGGACATGGTTTCTATCAGCCCGGGAACGTGAAGATGTGGTTGGAAGAAGAAGAGAAGTGGTGGCGAAAGACGCTACTCTAAGTACCTATATTGACAAACGTATCAGTCGTGGAACTGGGAAGAGACAAACAGAAAAAGTCTTGATTGTATCGAGATCGACCTCTTTGCCTTGTCGCTCATGAACAGTTGTAATATCAAAATACGTTATAGTGTTGAATGGCATGCCAGCTTAGGTATCAAACCAGCCCCCGAGCACACGGGACTCAACATTTGAGCATAGATACAGTCTGGAAACTGGTGATTCTCAAATACCTCTTGATGACTTTCACCATCTAGCCTCGATTTCTTCTTGTTCTATAAGCTTCGAGGCTGTCAAGATCTATTTCATCATCCTCAGGTATATCAATGCCACAATCCTCCAATTGCGCTCCCAGCTGGACCGACAGCATGCGGGCAACGGCTTGTATTTCGCCGGCAGTTCGCAAAATGCCAAACAAGAACAGGGCATCACACTTGCTCTGCACGCTTCTCCCCACGCTGAAGTCTTGAAGGAAAACTAGCGCAGCGATGTACGCCGTGTAGTCTTGGATTGGGTTCTGGAGCGCCATGACAAGATCTCGCGTGTGCTGGAACACGTCGAGGACTTTGACTGCGGCAGAAAACATCCTATTGTGGCTCTCTTGTGCCAGGAGCTCTGCTTCAGGTCCTTGGAGACATTTTGCCTTTTGAGCTGCTGTTTTGTGGAGGCACATGGTGGCGGTATGAATCAGGGCGTTGATGAAGACGGCGTGCTGGCATGCTGAGCTCTGTGGCAGCTGGAGGTCGGCAGGGAGCATGTCTGCCAGAGCCGATAAGCCGTGGTCGATGCCTTGCAGCCGCTGGCAGTACTCTCCATCGTCTAGATTGTCCCAGTTCGGCTGGGGTGCTGTCTTGGAGGCTTGGTAGAATAACGACGCCGCCATGACCCGAGCTCCACAAGTCGAAGGAGTTGTGTCAATTTTCCGCAATGCGTCACGCAGTGTGGTCGTGGGCTCGGGAGAGCCATTCTGAAAGGCCTCCTCAGACGCGGGCAGCAACGTAAAGACCTTGAAAAAGCTGTCAATATCCACCTTCTGGTCGTGTCTCAGGGGTACAACTTGCGTCCTGGTCATCGATAAGTGCAGGTAAACCCGAAGTTGCAAAGAGCAGTCGGTCCGAGACGTAAGCAACCCACCACGTCCGGCGCCGTTCTTCTAGTTCACACCAATCCTGAGGCGGTTGCATTATAGTAGGAAATATGGAAGGGGGGCTACTGTTGCTGTCCCGGTCAAGTTGATGGAGGTTGAGCAGCTGTGCCATCCGGATGGCTCGACCCAGGCTAACACACGCTCTTGAAAAGTTTGCATTTCGAGCCTCAAAGTAGGCAATCAGAAGCCAGCATTGAACGTGAGCGACACAAACTGGGTGGTCCTGCTGGTCCTGCGGGATGTGGTTAGTAGCTAACGCAGGTAGCGGACATGATGATGGACTGACCTTCATCTCGTCCGCCTCGGCGAGTGCTCTCCCCCGTTTGTATAGAGAATTGGCCAAGGGGGCATGTATCGGAATGATACTTGCACCCGTTGCCATTACCATCTGCTGCAGACATGCTGGGGGCTGTGAGTTGTGGGAAAGGCGGAGAGAAGACAAGTAGCGAGAGCGATGTATCATTGGCGACGCATGGTGAAGCTTGTCGAAATAGAGCGCCGTTCTTCTACAAGTTAGCAGCAGCATTCATGCTTCCAAAGGGGAGGAAGTGACTTACAGCTCCTCTAGTAGCTCGGTTGAAGCAACATCAGTTGGAGAATGTTCATTATGGTGTTCCTCATCGGCCACCTCTTCGGAGAATGGCTGACCCTCATCTTGTGGCTCAGCAACCCCGACACCTCCGCTGCTACCATCCAAGGCACCGGTACTAGAAGATGTGTCTGGCTCCTCTGGGCGTGTTGCTTCCCCGGCGCTGATAGTCTGTATGCGACTTTCAAGCTGGACTGAAACATGCATGCGACCTGAGTAAGTGTTTCTAGCCTCTCATTTCTATTGCTTTGTCTTGCACTCACCCAGCTTCTCTTCAAGATCGCGGACTTGCTTCCGTTTTCCCTTGTTTACCTTTCTTTTAGTAGGAAAGCTGCACTCTTCTTCCCCTGCCCTAGCGCAGCGGCCGCATTGAGGTAGGACGCGGTCACACTTGAGTTTCTTCTGTCTGCATGACGTGCATGAGAGCCTGGAAATAGAACCTGTTATAGGATGTGCCGTGCCGGGCGCACTCATTGTATGCTTCGGTGTCCGATAAAGAGCGGTTGATGATGCATCATGTCCTCATAAGCACAGCACATTCGGGGATTTTACAGTAGGTACTGTACTGTAAGCTCCCTGGCGGCGCCACTTTATCGGACAATGCCAAGATTACCGAGATACAGTACCCCCCAGGCAACTCCGACACGAATCAGGCCCTTGCGTTTCTCGAATGAATATTCTCACTACATAGAATCCCAAAGGTTAGAGCTTTACACTTTAGGTGGACGTGTGAGCAGTTCATCTCGACCTTGACTTTTGGAAACATCAACACTCTGCTTTATCGTTCTGACTGCGTCCTCAATTCCTGGCTCCAACTCAAATAAGACCAAACTCGACCGCAGCGGTCCTGATTTCCCCCTCAAGATCCTCTTCCGTCATCGACTTGAGCCTCAACCGATCATTCCACGATAGTTCCTTGAAATCTGTACCACCATAGCCTTTTCCATACATCATCTGGTAATAATAGTTAAACATCCCAGACATGTCTCCCTTGCTCCTCTTCTCATCAGAGTCGCGGACGAGCTCGTCGACGTCAAGGTCAGCGATCCTTCCGTCTTCCACAGTGCCAAAGTCAATGCCCGTGACCTTGGATGCCAATTCGGTGAGGAGACGTTCGCTGACTGCAGCGGAATAAATGTACACCGGCTGGTTGGCGGTTTCGGCAAAGTGTGCAGAGTCAAGGACCTTGGCCACGGCGGTAGCGATATCTGGCAGAGTTGTTGTGCCAATCATGTTGTTACCTCCGTTATGAAAGGTGGCCTTCTTCTCCCGGAGGTTAGGGCCCAACACCCCAAATCTGAGGCACATTTCGAAAAAGGGACCGTTGTTGATCGAAGTCCACGTCGTGGGTGAGTCGGTGGATGAAATAACGCTGGTCAGGTACTCGCGGATCTTTGCCTTTTCGGTGACAATAGGCAACTTCCGGGACAAAGGTGATTCGAGGTTGGTGCTATATTCCGATGGGATGATGCGCTTCACCGAGGCCTCAATGGCTGCGTCGATCATTATCTTCTCTGTCAAGAGAGCAGGGTTCGGCACAGCGCTACAAGGCGTCAACTCAATACCGGCCGGGGTATCTGTCTTCATACCTAACGACTGCATCTTGTCCCCTGAAAGCCAATACAAGGTCGTCCTTGTTGGCTAGGTCCACCTTGACGGACTTGATACCTTCAGGAACAGCCTTTGTGGAATCCTTGCGTTGGACAGCAGTGACAGAGAATCCAGCTCCTTTCAGGGCAGTGAGAATGTGAGAACCCAGCGTTCCTGTCGCCTACAAGTTGGTCAGAACATGCTGGGCATAGTCAACAGAGGGTACCATACGCCTAGGAGAGCAACGTTTCTCGCGATTTGGGCCATGTTGTTTGTGGGGAGTATGAGAGATACCAAGTCCTTTCCAAGTCCTTTTTGGTCTCCTGAGTTGATATTATTGTGTAGGAAACCGTACCGTGTACTTGGGGGGATTATATACAGTTGGGGGAAACGGGCAAGGCCGCCTCATGCGATCAACAACCCCCGACCCTCTATGCCCCTTCTCGTCCCACTGCGCCAGACTCATCGGCATTTGCTGAAGCGCCTACAACTCGAGGACGATATTCCAATCAGTGTTGCATGTCGGATGACAAACTCGGCCTTCTGAAGTTCCGATTGGGTGGGCTGACAAATAAGCCGTGTGGTACTTGTCTTCGGTGTCCGATATAGTGCGAGAGTCTTTTTACGGACTCTCTCAACACGTGGGGACATGGATTAATGTGAGAAACAAAGGTTACCTGGAAGATCATGAAATCTAGTCTCCTAGTATTTGGACAAATCACCCGCTTTATCACTAATTGCAGAGGGTTTTCGGAAAACCGAAACCATTCTGGCCCTCAGTTCTTTGATAAAACTGAGAAAGTACGCCGTAGGATGAGTAGTGATTCCAGCTTTACGGTTTACAAATTTTCGGGCAAACTTTGCAGATGAAGTCTATCTGGTGGACATTCTCGGTATTTCACGATGCCCCGAGCTGGTCTGACTCGTGAGGATTACGGAAGCATTTCGCACTCATCTTGACCTACGCGTATACTTGGCGGTGTATAGGTCTCGAATGCAAGTGTCATAGTGAGTTTCCAAGATGGACCGCTGCTGGTATAAAGCCATCCGTCTCGGAACATTTCCAAGTGTCTTGGCCATCCATCTGTCTTCTATCATCTCGACCACACACCGTTGCACGCACGACAAATTACGTCTTTGTTTTTATTTTGGATAAATCATCCCGTCATAACAATGTCCAAGCTCTTGACTGTCTTCGGTGCCACTGGCGCTCAGGGTGGTTCTGTCATCCGGGCCGTTCTGGCCGACGACGTCCTTTCGAAGGAGTACAAGATTCGAGGCATCACCCGCGATGTCTCCAAGCCTGCAGCGCAAGCCTTGGCCGGAAAGGGCGTCGAAGTCGTTGCGGTAAGCCCGTCTGATCCATGTAACCTCGACTTATGGCATGTATTGAAACTCACACGTTACAGGCCGACATGAGCTCCAAGGAGACGCTTACCGCTGCTCTGAAGGACTCCCACACTGTTTTCCTCGTCACTACCCCCGACTTCATGTCCGCCGGTGGAAGCCAGGAGCTGCCCCATGGCAAAAACGTTGCCGACGTTGCCTCTGACCTTGGTGTCAAGCACCTGATCTATTCATCTCTTCTTCATGTCACCGAGACCACTGGAGGGCGCCTTAAGCACGTTGTTCACTTTGACGACAAGGCTGAGGTGGAGCGGTACATCCGATCCAAGGGCATCCCGAGCACCTTTGTTCTCCCGGGCTATTTCATGAGCAACTTTACCGCACTGCAGATGATCAAGAAGGGCGATGATGGTGTCTACTCTCTCGCGTACCCGGTTGGCGACAAGGCCAAGTTCCCGCTTATCGACACTCCATCAGATCTCGGTAAGTCATAGCTCCCAGTCCTCGACAGTCTAGCAATGTCACTAACTCGGGGTGTTCCCTAGGCAAATACGTCGTTGCTGCAATCCGCAAGGAGCCCGAGGTTCTCGGCAAGCAGATCCTCGCTGCTGCCGGCTACTACACGCCTACTCAGATCGTTTCCGAGTTTGAGGAAGTGGTTGGGAAGCAGGCCCGCTTCGTGCCTATTGATGCCGCGACATACAAGAGCTTTCTCCCCGAGCCGCTGGCTGACGAGATGCTCGAGAACCATCTTTTCATTGAAGAGCCGGGTTACTACAATGGTCAGGACCTCAATGAAAGCCTGGACCTGTTGACTAGTGTTGGACTTCAGCCCACGACCTGGAAGGAGTTTCTTCAGGATCATAAGACGGAGTTCTAAGGGCCTTGACATTGCCATGCCTCGAGACTCCGCTTTTAGCTAGGTATAACGTCCTGTGAGTTCAATAGAAGTTGCTGTACGGTTTACACACTGAGTTTGGATGTCTCTCCAAGTCTTTCGCTATTTCGGGTCCATCCGCCTCGATTTCATGACTTTTGCTTGATTACTAAAGTGTCTAGATAGAGAAGTTCAGCATATTATACGATTCGAATATTGACAGTAGCTGTTAGCTATCATCGCGTATGTTAAATGGTCAAACTAGAAAAAAGTCTCTTCATATTGTTCCCCGACGATGTCATTTGAGTATAGGTTAAGTGCCAGCGTGGGGGCATGGAGGTCAATTAATGTCAACATTCAACATATCAGTTTCTTGGACACCTCTCGGATTCGATATACAGAATTAATCTTGTGAGAAATATAGCTAAGTAAATGGCTCCCCAGTCTTGGTTCAAAAACTTTCAGAGAAAGGCCTGATATCCATCTCCTGCGTGAATGCAGATCGCGGCTGGGTGTGTAAGTGCCAATACGCCTCGGCAATCTTGCGGTTCAGTTTCGTAATAAACAATTCTCCGGGGAAATTTAACTCACCGCATCTGGCTGTATCTTGGTGTCCGGTACACCAGTCTTGCCCCACGCCTTGGAGGCTGGGGTGTCGATGAGTCCGTCAACGACGACATGTGCAACATGAACTCCCTGAGGACCAAATTCGCGGGCCAGAGACTGATTCAGCGCACGCATGGCAAACCTGCCAGCGGCAAAGGCGGCAAAACCAGCCGAGGCTTTGACGGATGCCGTGGCGCCCGTGGTGATCAAGGTTGGTGGGTGAGGCGAATCCTTGACGGCCTCACGCAGCAGAGGCAGTGTCTTTTGTGCAAAGTTGAAGAATGCGTCCCTTTGGAAGATGAGAATCAATTTACGCCAGCTAAATGAAAAGGAACCGCTTACCCTGTTTTACCAAAGCTGTTTTGGAACTCGTCTATTTGCAGTTCCAGGAATGGCTTCATCATGAAACCGCTGTTGACGTTGTAGACGGCCGCCGCGAGCTTTGAGTTCGGCAGCGCTTCCCCCACGGTCTCAAAGGCCCGGCTCAGTGATTCATCGTCTGACACATCGGCCACTATGCCAATCGCCCGGCCGCCAGCCCGCTGAATATCCTGCACGGTATCTTCGTAGCTCTCTGGTCGGCGAGCCAACATGACTACGGGATATGTTTTTGAGAACCGGAGAGCAGCGGCTCGACCTTGAGAAGTCAGTGCGAGGGCATATTTACTGGAGGACTCGTACCTGTGCCGGGGCCGACTCCAGCGATAATGGTGTAGAACGAGCTTGTCGCCATTATATCAGTGCTGCTAGACATGGAGCAAATTTGACCAGAGCTCACGGGTGATGATGAAACTGTCAAGGAGCAAAAGGAATGGGATGATGGGTGACTGCCAACCTATATCAAGGGGACGTGGAGAGTCGACGACACAACATATCTAGTTCTGGTTTAGAGTCGGTAATTATCGGACACCGAAAGGCATTGGAATAGTCATCACGAACAAGGCCGATTAAAGTGATTACCATCGAATCAGATTTACGGAAAGTAAAGGACTTTCATTCTTTAGCAAGGGGAAATTACGCAGAGAACCTATTCTAGAAGCAAGATGCATGTTACAGTTTCATCATGACATTAAAAGACCATTCATCAACCTCTAGAAACCCGACTTGAGCTCTCCCTTGGACTGCCAAACCTCGTACTCAAAGTCAGGCTGGAACTCGGTGTATAGAGATTCCTAAACAACAAGATTAGCACACAATTCTGTAGGGAGTCATGGTAAGAGAAACTCACTGGATCGGCGTTGTACTTGTATGTGTACTGCGCCTCCTCGTCGCCGATGATCTGCTTGGGAAGACCACTGCTCTCAACCAGCAGCTGCACTTCGCACGTCCTCTCCATGAGCGAAAAGAGATATGCCGCCTCATCAACAGTGCCACCAGCAGTGAGAAGACCATGGTTCTGCAAGATGACAGCACGGTTCTTGGGCCCCAGCGCCTCAGCGATGCGAGCACCCTCCTGGTCCTCAAACACGACGCCGCCAAAGCTGGAGTAGACGCTCTGGTTGTTCCAGAAGATGCAGGCGTCCTGGTTGATGATGTCGAGGGGCTTACCGAACGTCGACCACGCCTTGCCGAACTTGGAGTGCGCGTGGCAGGCCGCGTCCACGTCGGGGCGTGCCTTGTGGATGGCTGAATGGATCATGAAGCCTGCGGCGTTGACGGCGACGCGGTTGCCGCCGATGACCTGGCCGTCTTCGTTGATGTGCACCATGTCGCTGGCCTTGAGCATGCCAAAGTGAACTCCCATGCTGGCTCATGTTAGTGTCATGTAGTCCTCAGGGGTAATCGATGAGCCATAGATTGCCAACTTACGGGTTGATCCAGAAGGTAGTGGGATCAACAGGATCGCGAACACTGATGTGTCCCGCAGCTCCCTCAGTGAAGCCCATCCGAGAAAACACACGGAACGCACCAGCCATGTGCTCCAGCTGCCATTGTCGCTTCTGGTACGGGTCCTCGATCTTGGGGATGCCGGGGTAGGGGATGCCTCCCGTGGCGACGGCGGCAAAGTTCGTGTTCACCTCGGTCTCGGGGGCGGGAGCCGTGGCCTCGGCACTGGTGGCGAAAGACGCTGAACGCGGGACGGTGAGCTTTGAGGGAGCCTTTTGAGGGGCGGTGATGAGGCGTGGTTTGGGAGTGGTGGTGAGAGAGCGTGTGGCATGTTTGGTGATGAGCCGCCGTAAGGGCGCAGCTCGGAGAGTTGCCGAGGAGAGCATTTTAAGTGTGCGACTGTCGACTGGGGGTTATGAGTTGAACCTTGGACTGAAGTGTAGAGCAACAATACTGAATCGAGTCACTGAATCACTAGCAAAAGACGAATCTATCTCCCTTGAGCGCGGCCTCGCTCAGCCTTTGTATCAACTCCATGACCGGACCGGCCGCGCCGGCCCGGAGGTCAGATATCGAGCCGATCACGCCCTTCTGGAGATAGAGACAGAGTTAGGGTTGCCCGTTAGCTGCGAACTACTCCTCCAACCGCGTTGCGGCAGGTCGGTGGATCTGGTTCGAATGCGGGGTGCAGAGTCATGACAAATCTGGGCGCGACCATTTGGCCAAGCGAGGGGGGTTAGTTGGCGAGTCAGGTTAAGAGTTGTGACTAAACGGATAGATAGGCATATTGGAGCGTGGGGTGGACTTGGCTTGGGGTTGACCTCATCAAGTTGTTACATACACGAGGTAAAGCCTTGGTTTTGGAGTTGAGGCTGAATATCTCCATCATGCCATATCTCTACCCAGGTTGTGATCCTCCAATGCCCTGTCCCGATAACTTGAAATTACAGTCGACGATTCGCTCGCTCTATCAATTATGGTACATGTCCTCGCTCTTTAGATCTAGTCAGTATAACGCGCATCACCAGGTCTTCCACTGTCGCCGTCGAGACCGACGCTCTGCCCGTCCAGCCAGCCCTTGGGTCTCCGGCTCAGCTTCCACCTGATGGCCATGCACAGGGCACTAAAACACCTTATGCCGAAAGCCACCCACAACAGGACTTCGGAGGCGATCCGTCTCCTGGGGCGCATGCTGATGCCCTCGGGCAGTCGCTCTTCCAAGTATCCCAGGAACTTGACAAAAAACACCGACGTAACGCAGGCGTGGGCCGCGGCAGTGCCAAAGTAGGCGGCCGAGAGAGCCCAGTAGTACAACCGCACCTTGTCCCACACAAAGTCGTCGTGGTTCTCAATCTCCTCCTTGGTGCCTTTGGGGCTGGGACACCATCTCTTGCCGATGATGCACCGGCACCTCATCCAGTGCGGCCTCTTCTGAATCATCCACTCCTGTACCATGGTCCAAGATCCGAGGACGAGGGCCGACGTCACCATGATCCAGAGGAGCCAGCTGGAGATGGGCATGCCGTCGTGGACCATGTAGGAGCGCCATGCCTCAAAGAAGATGTTGCCGCAAGGATCCTCGTATGCTCCGAACTTGGGGCAGTCCCATGTGTCCTGTGGAAGATTGAGGTCCATGGCGATCTGGTGGAGGTCGTTGACGATGTTGGAAGACCATCGTAGACCTGACGATGTGATGCCAGCCTTGGGGAGGTCCTTGGGGGCATTGGGATACTCCCAGCCGAATGAGCTGGCGTACCAGTTTAGTTGCACCAAGAACTTGGATGTGTCATTGTTGGGGACGAGTCCATCAAACTAGAGGGTGGTTAGTTTCGACAGGTTGAGATGGAGATGATAGAGTATGAGTATGGAATGAGTATGGAATGAGTATGGAATGAGTATGGGTGTTTGTGGGTGGTGAGTGAGTGAGTGAATGAGTGAGCCAACAGAAAGAAAGGCGGCACGCACAGTCACCAGAGCCAACGGCTTCCAGAACAAATGATCGGGGTTATCACCACTGCCAGGGATGATGGTAGTGCCAGCGATAAAGACGATGAATGCCAAGATGACAGAGATGACACCGCCAATCATGGCCAGAATGAGGAGGCCATCATTGATGCCCTTCCTTGTGGGCTTAGCAAGAGAGCTGAGCATCATCGGGAGCGAGATGTGAGCCGATGCCCGATGAATGTTGACACCGAAGCCGACGCCGACGATGGAGATGAAGGATCCTGGACAAGGAGACGAGATTGTCTCCGAGATGAGTGCTTTAGAGGCTCATGTATGTACGAGAATGAAAGGGATGGGAAATCGAGGGGACAAAGAACAATCAGGCTTTGCCTCCTATTCAACGATGGACGTACGTCGCGCGCGTTTTTGTTGTGGCTGATGGCGACTTCGATACGAGTTGACAACAATGGACGCGGGTGCCATGACTGAGCCATGACTGAGGCGGCGACCCAATCCGGCCTAGTCAGGGCTCGCAGGCTGTCTGAAGGCGGCAGCCGCCGGGCTATTAGGGGACTATTTACAGCACGTGAGCAGCACAGCCGCTTGCAATTTCAGCGGTCGGCCGCCTGTAGCTTCCCCCACAAGCTGGGCCGTAGAGGTACCGACACGGGCTCGTATGGGAAAAGGCGCTGTCACGGGATCACTCACATTCAACACATTCCATTTCTCTTCATATCCATCTTGAATACGACAGCGCCATTCCCCTTCTCCGGACTATCCGACTTCTGGACAGGGCGGGTTACATCTAAATGATTTGCTACTCTCGTTTGCGACTCGGCAGATGAACAAGCGCTAGCCCAGCCGACGGGACGTTTGCGGAGTCCGCACCCAGAGGTTGAGATTCTTGGCAACCCTCCAGACTTTTGTCTCCCTTTCAAGGACCCTTTCATCTTTATACCCGCTTCCGAATACTCGCTCCAAAGTCGGAAACCTTGATAATTGGCCCGTCTTGAACGCCGTTCGAGAATCTTCCCATGTAGTTGAGGATCGAGCCGAAACCTCTCGAAACAAGGGGCCCTGAAACCCCTGGTCAAGGCTGGGCCCCCCTTAAGGCTACCCGAGAAAGGGGTAAAACGCCCCATCGGTATCGGTTTCTATCCGCAAAACAGCTGAGCAGAAACAGATGAAGCGAGGCTATTGTCAATCAATGTTTGGTTCTGATCTGCAAAGTCGAGAGTCTATAATGCAGAGTGTATAGAGATTCGACTGACTATTACACCTAGTGCCACTAATACCAACACCAACGACCAACATCTTGCTGACAACCAACAGCAGACCAGCACATCCTGGAAAACTCTCTTTGATGCGGCCATCTCGTGAACCAATGCTCCTGCTTCCATCTCGTTTACCAAGAAAGAGCGCCATTCGAAACCGCCCCTCTTGAGTTGTCCCCAAAAGACAAACTCAGGCCTCACGTTAGGCCCAGTTGGGACAGGTGACCGCTGGCGATCCACTCACAGTGAGCCCACCAGCCTCGAATTGCCACGCCAGGGCCTGCAAGATGCATAAGAGTCAAAGACGAGTGTATCTGCCGGGTTGGGTGAGCTGAGGACCAAGAATTGCTGACACAAGCATGACCAGGGCTTGAAACAGCACAACCATGCTGGATCGTGACCCCTCACCCGTTAACTGTCTGATGTAAAATGAATGGCTGCTCGAGACCGGCCTCGAGGTCCAAATCTCCGTGGATACGGGGCGCCGTGAATTTTTCCACCGCTCGCCGGCCGGTCTGGAGATGCTTGGCGGAGGCCGAAACTGCCGGGGGCCTCAACATGTCAGCTCTGGCTTCAAGCTCTTTAAAAGAGTTGATATCGCCCGGGTCGAGAATGAAAGAGAAGAGAATAGCTTCAACCAGTGCTGGCTTTGGATGATTGACCTGGGGTCTAGTCCCGATTACCTTCTTTTGTTTCTTTTCGACGATCTTTACTAGTCCAACTGACTACATACACTCCCTTTTCGTCTTAACTCACTCCTGTCGTTTACTTATACAAGTCGTTCATCACCATGTCTCGTCTTCTCACCCTCGCTGCCGGCCTGGCGCTGGCGGCTGCTCAGCTCTCCTCCACCTCGCTCGAGAACCACGTCGACGCCCTGACTCTGGGTAGCTCTTTCAACCCCGTTCAGGAGGCTTACTGGACCGGTTTCCCTCACCATCGCCGAACTCCCTTCGCCGTCTCCCCCGATGGCAAGACCGCTTACTTGGCCTACCTCGATGCCAGCGGTACCGGTGTTCACGTCCAGGGTGTTGATCCCAAGACCTTTGCCGCTGTTGGCACTCCCGTCACCATCAAGGCTGGTGAGGAGGCCGGTGGTCTTGTTGCCCACAATGACGGCTTTGCCATCCTGACCAACGAGGTCGTCTCTGGAGAGTCCAAGGACCCCCTCCCCGTGCTCTACAAGTACACCAACGGCAAGCAGACCTTCCGCACCCTCCTCGGTGGCTCCGGCCTTGGCGGAGACTCTCTTGCCTCTCCCGATATCAACGGTGACCTCGTCTTCTCCGAGAAGGCCGGCTACTACGCCGCCTACATCGTCGTCACCTCCTACTCTGGCTCCGCCTCGGGCCACTTTGGTGATGCCATCCGGTACATCACCACCGACGGTAAGATCGAGGAGATTGCCGGTGCTTCCTCCTCTTGGGGCTGCTCCCACAACACCGGTATTGCCTTTGAGGAGGCCGACGAGCCTCCCTTCGCCTCCCTCTGCGCTGAGGACCAGGGTGCCATCTGGCTCAACACCGAGACCCAGGGCATGGGCAACAACGGTGTCAAGGTCTCCAACGAGATGACCATCAACGGTGGCAGCAACGAGCCCATGGGCGGAATGGGTGGCTCTTACAGCTCTCTCGCTCGCTTCATTGGCTCCGACTCTTACATCTTCTCCTGGGTTTCCCGTGGTGCTATTGACCTGACCCTCAACGACTGGATGGGCCAGGGTTACACCAAGGCCCAGAACCGCACCAACAACCGCAACGTCGCCATCGCCCTCTTCTCGGACAAGAAGACCCTCGTCGGTGAGCAGGCTACTTCTGAGGTCGGTGCCGCCGATGGTGACAGCCAGGTCAACTGGGTCACTGAGGGCGCCAATGACTGCTCCAACGCTCACGCCGCTGCTTTCGATGCTTCCAACGCCCTCGTCACCTGGGAGGAGATCTCCAACCCTGTCTGCCCCTTCGAGGCCATGGGCTGCAAGGGCAAGTTCGCCGGTACCAAGTTCCAGCTCGTCGACTCCAAGGGCAAGAAGGTTGGCGAGCCCATCTCTTCTGATGACACCTACGTTGCTGGTGATATGGTCACCATGGCTGACGGCCGCATCTGCTGGCCCTACGTCAACATGGCCTGGTCTCTCGATGGCCCTACCCAGGGCTCCGACGTCACCAAGATCTCTTTCGCCTGCATGTCCAACGGTGCCGGTTCTGGCTCTGGCTCTGGTTCTACTCCTGCTTCCAGCGCTGCTGCCTCTCAGCCCGCTGCCACCAAGTCTGCTGCTGCCAGCTCTGCCAAGCCCAGCGCTGTCCAGTCCACCCCTGCTGCTGTAGAGCCCACCTCTGTCCAGGCCGTTGAGGAGTCCACCGAGGAGTCTGCCACCGTCCCCGAGGGTGCTCCCCGCCCTTCCTTCGCCTCTGTCTCCCAGGATGTCACCAATGTCCTGCCCGAGCCCACCAACGACGCTGCCTCCTCTGCCGCTGCTGAGGAGCCCACCTCCATCGCCGTCGAGGAGCCTTCTTCCGTCGTGATCAAGCCTTCTGACATTGCTGTTGAGGAGCCCTCCTCTGTGGTGATCAAGCCCTCTCAGCCTGCTGCCACCACTGCCCCTGACGCTGAGGCTCCCGTTGCTACTGAGTCTGCTGCCCCTGAGACTGGCGATGATGAGGACTGCGACGAGGAGCCCTCCTCTGTGGTCATCACGCCCTCTCAGCCTGCTGCCACTGACGCCGAGTCCCCCGTTGCTACCGAGTCCGCTGCCCCTGAGGCTGGTGATGATGAGGACTGCGATGAGGAGCCCGTCTCTGAGGCCGTTGGGGCTACCACCGAGGCTGCCCAGGCTCCCTCTGCCACCCAGGTTCCCACTGGCACCCGCACCCGCAAGACCCGTCCTACCCGCCGCCCCCGCCCCTCCGGCTACCCCTGGGGTTCCGGCAACCAGGTCAAGAGCCAGTGCAGCACCAAGACTGTCACCCATACCGTCTACGTGACTGCCACCGCTGCTCCCTCCTTCTAAATACGAGCAGCAAAGAGTTGAGCTGCTGAGAAGGCAGCTGGAGAGCAAAAAATAAGGAGACGAACAGGCTTGATGTTTTCAACTTTCTTGGATTATATAACTTCTTGTGTATAGTAAATTTATTGGCCGGCTCCATGTCTGATGTCTGAACGAGATTACGTGGGTCCGGAGACTTCTTGTTATCTCAACCAATGCTCCTGAATGCTTCCTTGTGATGTGTGAGTTTGCTTTGATTGTCCATGGACGAGTTGCGAGTGGTGAACGATGTACAGACCATGTTGACATGAAGACGAGATGTTCAACAACTCACCCATAGGCCCTATCGTAACGGCATCCTTGGACACCATCGAGTTGCATAGGGCCAATGAGTAGCAGGGGTTCTGTTCCTCACCGATCGGTCTGAAGGTTCCGGCATCGGTAAGATGACCGAGGAGCAAGGGTGAGAAATAGGCGAGGTCGTAGCCGATAGACCTTGTCAACTTGTACGGGCAAGAACCCCACAGGATTGGTATTGTATCGTCGGTTGGGCATCATCTCACTGTTCTAGACCATTCTATAACATGGACGTGTTGAAAACGAGGGAGTGGCGGTGTCATTAGCACGGGGATGAATCATATTCCCAAAGGAAGCGAACCCAAAAAGCGTTGATGCATCTTCTAGCCTTAGTCATAGCCAACGACTACACTCCTAGTATTTCCTTCTTGTCGGATCTTGTCCTGTGTGGTTGAGCTCGGCTGGGCCAACAACATGAAGGTATCTTGACAGCAGCAGCGTACCAACCTGGGCATGGTTTATTACTGTGGACAGTGACAGGTTCAACTTCAAAGCGGTATCGGGACAGGAAAAATTCACATTGGGCACAGACACAAAGGTCACAACCGGAGATAGAGTTCCAGTCCAATTTTGTAAGACGGCCTCCTTGTTCCAACATCTGTTTTTATGGGACTGAACCACCAGGGTTCCCCCAAGTACCGTTCGTGAGACATGTCTTGAGCATGTGAATCCGGTAGTCTAGCACGAATTTCCCATCTGCTCTTCACGTGGAAAAAAACACTGAGGGTCTAGTTTTGAGGCCATACACAATCATGGAACTAACGAAGCAAAACCTCGAGTCATGCCCTTGCAGCCTTACAACTCACAAAAAAATGCCCAGGCCAGCTTATCACGAACGGAATGCTACGCATCGGTTAGCCTTTAGTGCCGTTGTAACCATTCCTATCTTTGCCACGGGGCATGGCCTTTGACCGAGGAAAGTGGGTATACACTAAGCTTGGCGAGGAACTGTCGTCATCGGAACAAAAGTTTGCCTTGGGGCCTTTTAAACGTCCTTCGTTTACTGCCCAACTTTGAATCGTTGAAGGAATCTGGTCTCGTGCTCGTTCAGAGGTGCAGAGTAAGTTTATATTGTTACTTTGTTTCCGCGGCTGAGTGAGCCGAGACCAAAAGGGAATCAGTCTTTGTCTTCGTCATGCACCGCACAACGGCCAACGGCGTCGGAAGGACGGATGAAGAGACGCCGCTCCTAGGAGGGTTTTCTTCGAAACGGCAACGGACCGGCTTGAGAAGTCATCTGGTAGACGACCTCCATTTCTCGTGGACAGACGCAATTCTCCTCGCCTGCTATGTCGTGACCGGACTCCTCGACAGCGCCTCGATACAGGTCTGGGGCACGTTTGTGTCTATGCAGACAGGTTGGTCTTACTTCAACTCACCGAAACACACAGGGCTGACAAGTCCTGAATAGGAAACACGGTGTATGTCGGTCTCGGCCTCGCAAGTTTGGCAACAACAACACCAGGCCCCAGGCTCATCAAGTCAGCCGTATCCATCGCCGCCTTCTGCCTCGGATCCTTTGTCTTTGGCCGCTTCCACCATCACTTCTCTCCGCGACGCCGCTGGGTCCTCGCCGCCTCCTTCACAATACAAGCCCTCCTCACAGCAGCGGCGGCCATCATCGTTGGCGCGGATCCCCCGGGCGGTGACGACCTCGCGTGGAACGTGCTCGTGCCCATCTCGCTCATGGCGTTCCAGGGCTGTGGGCAAGCAGTGACGAGCCGGGTGCTCCGACGGGACGCCCTCATCAGCGTGGTTCTGACGAGCGCGTACTGCGACCTGTTTTCCGACAGCAACCTGTTCAAGTTTGACAACGTGCCGAGGAACCAGAGGGCTCTGGCGCCGCTACTACTGTTGCTAGGCGTCGTTGTGGGAGGACTCTTTGCTCAGAGCTCGGTCGGGATCGCGGGTGCGCTGTGGGTTGGCGCTGGGTTAAAGATGTGCATGGTCATGGCATGGTTAGTCTGGCCGTCGGAGGATTAATGTGGATGATCTTCTGCGCATAGATAGACGAACGTCATTGTACGGCAGTTCAGTTAGTCAACTGATGTGACGGTTACAGTACAATACAAGCATGATGGCGACATCAGGCATTTTCGGTATCCTTAAACCCGCGGCCGGCGCAACGCGACCATTGACGATCAACTGACCTCCAAGGATGCAGAACCTCGTCCCGAGGTCGGGCAACCCTTTCAAAGATTCCAAATAAAAGAGAGAGAGAGGAGGGAAAAGGACTACCGAGAGGGGGATGGTTGCACAGCGTTGATAGTCTCTAATGCATCAACCTCTATCTTTCGGGATACTCGATCTGGGTAACTCGTAGCCAAGTGGACTCTTGTGATTCGTAATCTCGCACCCCATGGCTAATCTTTTCGCGTTTATTATTTTCCCCGGACAATTGAATGTGAGAGCGCATGACCTTGTCTTACTCCGGGACCGGAGGGTGCCCCACTCCGGGCCCGGAGCCGAAGGCCGTCGACCCGTCTAGGAAATAACGGGCGGAGCCCTGTGCCACGGCGGCTGCAATTGGGTCGGGAAAAAACGAGCTGCAGAAAGAATGAAAGTGAGTCAGTTGGGATTCTCACTCAAACGCCGTTTCGGGAATAATCAGCCATCGGGTCATGACGGCAACGTCCGCCTTTCCGCGCATTGGGCAGCCTTGAATAATAACTTCCCCTGCCCTTGTAGCATCCTTCTTGGAGGCCCCCGCTCGCCAACAGGCTTGACAATTGGATTGCCGGGCGGACCTTGTCTGTGATGAGTTTTTTTCCTGTCGCTCGCCCTCTAAAGACTTTTTTCACTCTCTTCGAGTCGCGTGCTGCGCGTGAAGGGTGGGATTTGAAGGTCTCGGGTGGGGGTAGCCGCCTCGGGCTCGGTTCGCTTGTCTCTCCCCGTCCATAGTCTCGTCACTCAACCAAAGCAAGTGGACAAGACAAGGGGAGGGGGACATAAAGGTTCCGCTTGTGAGACAGGGCTCTTTTGCCTCTTATTCATTTTAAAACAGGCATCCCCGCGCAGACACGCCGCACTTGAGGGTCATGTCGCGTGTTTCTGCAGCTCGGCGGCCATGGTGTTCGGGAATAAAGACAAGCTCTCTGCAGTCTCGGCTTACATATAACCTTGTTTCAAGTCTCAACCTCTGTAGAGAGAGAAAGAGACACACACAAGAGACGAAAAGGAAAGACCCATGGCGCCACTGCGAGTCATTGGACCTCTCAAGTGTTGATGTGATCTGATCGGCAGTGGATCCTTGCCTTGGAGCTCATCCATGGCCGCCGACACACTCTTTCTCCCCCGCATTTCCTCTCATCCCGAGCGAGTCTGAGTCGGCGGTGTCCATGGGCCTGCGCTTGAAAGTGGTGCTGTTCGCAAAAAAAGAACTGGAGAACCAAGACGGACAAGAAAAAAAAAGCATTTCATTTCTCGCTCTCTTATCTCAATCACATCTCTTCTACTACCACGCCACCCCCGGCCAGATCACGATATATATAGGCCCCTTCGTCCTTGGCGTTTCTTGTTTTCTGGGTCTTGTCCCTCTTTACAACCAGTATAGCTTCTTCTTTTTTTTTTGTCGCGCCGCGTTAAATAATCGCCCATCCACCAGAAAGGGGTCGCCCGTACCACACATCCTTTCGCCTCTGTCCCCTGCCGATCGCCGACCATCAAAGACGAAACTCGACGACATCATCTTCGGTGCCTCTTTAAACGGCCGCCGCTGACGGCGCGCGGCAATGTCGACCATGGCCGCCACTCCTCCCGAAAAGATTCCCATCCCCATCCCGTTTCCTCCTCCCGCAGCCGTCGACGACGTCGATTCGACCATTCTTAAAGACGATGTAATACCTCAACCACTTCGACTCTCACAGACTCACCTCTAACGATGTTCCCTTAGGAACTCCCCGTCCACTACGATGTACACATGAGCCCCCTCGAGCGCGACCTGCTCTGGAAGCAGGACCTGCGCATCATCCCGCTCTCGGCCGCCATCTACTTCCTCTCCTTCCTCGACCGAACAAACATCGGCAACGCCATGGTCCTCAACCTGTCCACCAACGACGACATGCAGCATGAGACCAAAATGACGGACCAGCAGTTTGTAAACTCGCTCATGGTCTTCCTCGTCTCGTACGCCATCTTCGAGGTCCCCAGCAACATCCTCCTCAAGAAGCTGCGTCCCAGCCGATGGCTCGCCTTCCTCATGTTCTGCTGGGGCGCCATGACAATCCTCACGGCCGCGACAAACAGCTTTGCCAGCGTCACCGCTGTGCGATTCCTGCTCGGCACCTTCGAGGCCGGCCTGTTCCCCGGCTTGGTCTACTACCTGACCTTTTGGTACAAGCACGACGAGCGCAGTGTTAGGTGAGTTTGGCCGAGGGGTTCATGAGCCTTTGGTCCGGCTTGGCACGACAGCAGATACTTACAGCATGCAGGGTTGCCTTTATCCTGGCATCGGCGACACTTGCCGGCGCAGTGAGTTAACCTTAAATGAACAACTTGTCTAGCGACTTACACTGTCTAGTTCGGCGGCGCAATCGCCTACGGCATCGGCCACATGAACGGCACGGGCGGTCTGTCAGGGTGGCGTTGGCTCTTCATCCTTGAGGGCATCCCGTCCTGTCTGGCCGCCTTCCTGGTGCTCTTCTTCCTGCCCGACTACCCGGAGCGCGCCAAGTGGCTGTCCGAGGCCGAAAAGGACATGGCCATCCACCGGCTGTACTATGAGGGTAGTAAGGAGTCGCAGCCCGCCATGACCTGGGCCGAGGCTCGCGAGACCTTGACGGATTGGCGCCTGTACGCCCACTACGCCATCTACTTTGCCTCAGGCCCGGCCTTTGCCAGTCTGAGCTTGTTTGCGCCGTCCATCACAGTGGGATTGGATTTTGCTGACCCCGAGGCCCAGCTGATGACCGTGCCTCCGTGGGCCATTGCATACGGTAAGTCTTTCGAGTAGTTGAACAGAGAATGGTGCTGATTATATATGCAGTGTGTCAGGTACTGGTGGCGTGGTCGGCGGATCACTTCAACGCTCGAGGCGTCCACACAGCCATGGCTTCGACCGTTGGCGCCATCGGCTTCATCGTATCAGCAGCTCTACCCGTCCACGCCTACAAGGCACGGTACGGCGGTCTCATCTTGGCAACGGCAGGTTCTTTCTCATGTATACCGCCTATGCTGGGATGGCTCAGTTCCAACGTCTTCACAACAGCGTCAACCGGTCTCGCCATCGCCATCAACGTGAGTCTGGGTGGCGGTATCGGCCAGATCCCCGGCGTATGGATCTACAAGACATCAGAGCGCGACGACGGCTTCACAACCGGCCACTGGGTCAACGCGGCACTGCTGATGTTCGTGGCCATCGTGGCTCTAGGCCTGAGGGTGTTTTACGGCTGGAAGAACAGGCAGCTCCGGTCGTACGCAGAGAGCCACGAAGTCCCATATCGATGCTTCAAGTTGTAGGACCGGAAGCTGCGCGGGAGCGGTGCGTTTTTCTGCGATATATTTACGTACAAAGTGAACCAAGATAGGCATAGGAGTTTGACGTGCTCGGCGTGATGTTTTATGATGTATGATTGTGTTGATAGCAATGATCTGCGTCGTTCAGGCGCTGTGTATATGTGACATCTTTGTGTCGAGTTTTCGTGTTATCGATGAGAGTAGTTTCGAATACAAGTTGTTGAAAGCAAAGTGCAACTAGCAGTATCGAGAGGATCAGGGGACCTGCATTCCATATCTAGGAATATCAAGCAAGGCACAGACGCATTGTCTAAGACGCTGACGACAAAGGCGTATGTCGTTGACGCGCCTTGTTCAAAGATCCATGCTAGTCAGGGCGTGATCACTTCCAAGCTGCCATTAATAGCATGCGTCTAGATGCCAAGGGCAAGGTAACACTCGACATCCATCTTAGATCTGAGAGATAACGTCAAGTGGCTAAGACAGGCTCGTGAGTTCCGGTGAATGATATCAGCAAGTGTTGAACATCAGGCGCCAGCCGCGTCATGACATCACATCAAGACGCATCTGTCTCGTCTATTTTGGTCAGAGACGTCCCACGAAGCGAGAGAGCCGCGTCATAGCGCTTATGGGCGCCAGAGTCCCCAAAGAGAAATTCCTTTCGAATCCCCCTCGCATTGAAGTCTCAGATGGCGGCATTTTGATGGGCGGAAATGCCGGGCTGGCAAAGACATGAGATCCCGGGCGAACATTGGTCTAGACTGGAGATGGCCAGGATGTGCTGGGTTGAGGATGGAGATGATGGCCAGGTACAGGCCAAGGCCCGAAGAGAGCCAACGTGCAACATGCACCTAGTGCGGTTTCAAGAGTGAAAAAGAGTTTTCACCAACAGCTGTGCCGTCAAATCAGTGACGGGCAAGCAGAAATAGAGTCGGCAAGCAACACGACACCGTATCGAGCTGAGGGAGTTATCCGTACGGTACAGCGAGAGACGAGACATGGTCAGCCCTGGCTTCGTACAAGTACAGTATGCAGCCAGGGTCCAAACGAGGTCCAGACCCGGCCAAGGGCAACCTTCACGGGGACATTGGCACGTCCGAGTCGACGGGCAGCCGATGGAGGGCATGGGGCATGGGATGGATGGCATCAAAGCATTGGATGACCCTGTCAGAGACGCAAAAGCCAAGCGGCAAGCCCCCGCTCCCCAAACCCAAAAGCCGGTTTTGGGCTGACGTTGCGTGTGTCTGCCAGAAGCGACAGCAAGAAGTTGATCCGGGCCAGCCTCAGTGAAGGGACAGCCTGCTGCTGGCTCTGTGTTGCACCGTATGCAGGTGTATCGCGGTGCTTCGTCATGATCAGCATCCAAGGTCAACATTTTCCATTCTTGTTGCAGAAATAAAGCAATAGTCAGTCAGTGATGCAGGTGGTCTTCCATGACTCGTCCGTCGAGGAACGGATCTGCTTGGCGACACCATGGATGTAAAATAATGAGGGAAAGAAAAAGAAACAAGCTGATGCCTGCCAAGAGAAAAAAACGTCTCGACAGTGGAGAGATCTAAAATGATTAGCCTCGAGATAATACTGTAAACAAAAAAGAGTCCATCATCACAAGCCTCGAGTTGCATCGATGGATGGATGGAGAACTGGGAACTGGGACCCGATGGGACCGCTGTAGCCGGGGAACCTAACCTTGGAGCAGGAACGGTCAGTGGCTACTTCCTAGCGTAGTGTCCCATGTTGCTGTCGCTCTCGGGCTGTGATCCATGAATGAATTGAAGCTGCGCGTGCTCGGGCTGTGATTTCAGCGACCCTCCCGGGGAGCCAAGAAGGCGTGCAGCTCAGCCAGGGGCCGTGATTGGAGGGTCAAGCTGTACAATGCCCGCTGGCGACAGGGAAATGACGTCGTCGGCAGCGTCATAACGGGGCGGGGCGGAGATCTCGCCAAAGCACGATTCCCAGCTGTAGCCTGTAGTTTCTTTGAGAGAACACCAGCGTCCAGGAATGAGGGTTTGTCAGCTGTGCATCGCTGGCGAAAAGACATTGTATTGTGCTGTACTGTAGAGAGCAATAGGCAAAAGTCATGATGCCACAGAGCACATGCAGAGGCACATGGTGGCTACCTACCGATTAGCCCACTCAACAAGGGAATGCGGAGGGTGATGCCATCATCATGTCCTCGTAGAGGAATGGGTGTCGAGGTGTGCAGCCTCCGCGGCGGCTTTGGCGGCCTGGACCCTTCTTTAGCTTGTGTCATTCCCGTAGGCGTTCGCTTCACTGGGGGTGTAATGGATGCAATGTACTGTACCGTCGAGGTACTGCCGCTTCCGTGATGAATGCCCCCGGACATTTGGTGCTTCCCGTCACGGGTGCCGTATCTCGTCTTTTGGTCTCAGTTCGTCACCTTTCTTCATCACATCACGTTCCACCCCATGACTTGACTCGAATCTGATGCTCGAGAATGCCCTGACTCTTTTCAACTCTTTGCTTTGTAATTATTTTCCACCCTCTGTCAACTGCCACTACCGGCTTGAATTCAATCCATCTCAACGTTCTACAACAGGGTTCGTCAACGTCACGCCTTGTTTTTTTCAGCACGGCCCCGTCTCATCTCAGCCGCCGGACACGCCGTTCTTACCACCAGTTTTCTGGGCTTCATCCCAACATTGTCTGTCCCAGGCTGTCTGTTTCCACTCTATCGGTTCAAACAACGGCCCCGAAGCTGTGGCTTTTTCATCTCTCACTTCCATCTCATCAGTGACCTCACCTCACCTCACCCCCAGACTCTCCGTTTAAACCCCCTGGATCCAATCCAACCTATTTCCAGGTTTCTCGCTGGGACCAGAACCAGACGCAGACGCAGACGCGGACGCCCCATCTCCATCTCCACCCCATCCGCCTGGGCTGGCGCTGGCCTAGAATCCTGCTAAAAACTGCCACTGAAAGTGGGCTTGCCTTGCTGCACTGGTACTGGGCTGGGCTGCCCACTCTTTCCCATTCTTTAGGTCCCTCCGCTCCGTCGTCACCTCTCAAATCTCTTGACCTCCCGCCCCCCATCAAAAAAAGAACTGGGCTCTTATTAGCAACCACCAACCACAAGGCAGTCACCTAATTCCATCCTTTTCTGCTTTCTCACCTCCATCCATCCATCTCTTCCTCTCCAAACCTACTACGCCTTGCTCTTCAACCTTGATCTTCTCCTCTTCGACACTACTTCAGTTCCTGTCCCATTCTCTACCACACGCCACTGCCACTGTACGACGTCAGATCCCCTACCAGACGCTCCACTAGAGTAGAGCTCCCTTCTGCGACCTGTTAAACCCCGCATCATCCGCAGCTCAGCCAGCCCTGTTTCCTGTCCTGTCTTGTCCTGACCTGGCCTGTCTCTCCAGACTGTTGAGCTCTGCGACACTCAACACACGCCCGACGACTACCATCACGACTCGCACGACTTAGACGGCAAACCGCGCCCTAGACTAGACCAGAGAACCACGCTCAAGCTAGCGACCACGAGCTCCTAACCCCGACTTTTGTGGCAAACTCCGTTGTCCTCCGTCTTGCTACGGTAGTAGACCCAAGGTCCAAACTTCTCTCCCAAGGCGGCTTGTCGCGCCTAGGCGACAATTTCGACAGCCATGTCCACCATTCAACAGCTAAAGAATTTTATCCGGCACGGTAAGTCGCCTCTTTGGCCAGTGTAGCACCAGCGCTGACTCTCGTGCTCCAGGCAAGCAGGCTCGCGCCGGAAACCCTGACGAGTCGCCGCGTAAGAACGAGGTTTCTCAACAACCTGCGGCTGCCCAGCACAAGAATGCGAGCGACCCCGGCCACGGACATTCGAGCGCACGAGATCCCGCCGACGACTACGCAAACGAGGAGTGCTCGAGCAAGAAGAAGCGCTACGATGATGAGAAGCTTGCCAAGCTCGTCGCCGAGGAGAACGCCAGTAAGAGCAAGTTCCCTCGCTACCCTGGCCTCGAGCGCTGGGAGCTCGTCGACAAGATGGGCGACGGCGCCTTCAGCAACGTCTACCGTGCCCGCGACACCACTGGCGAGAGAGGCGAAGTCGCCATCAAGGTCGTACGCAAGTACGAGATGAACAGCATGCAGGTGAGCTTGCCCAGGGCCGTCTATATCTGCGTCGCCCTTTCTCCTTTTTTTAAATGCGTGTGTTTCTTGCTTGCTTTTGGCGTATTCTCTCTTTTGTCCCCATTTACCAACGCCACGGGGTTGTCCCCTTCATAGGGAAACAAGCATTTACATCCAGACTTCAAGAAAGTCCCAAAGGCAGCAGAGGTGCGAGAAGATTTCTCTTAATTATTTCTTTAACGTCTGAGCCGCCATCCTCGTCGGATTTTCACTTATTTCCGTTGTCTTCCCGACGAGGATAATTGGCCTGCAGACTCGCGGATGAGCTAAACAGAATACTAACCTGAACGCAGCGATCCAACATTCTCAAGGAGGTGCAAATTATGCGCCAACTTGACCACCCCAACATTATCAAGCTTGTCGAGTTCTCCGAGTCACGGCAGTACTACTACATTGTTCTTGAGCTTGCCCCTGGAGGCGAGCTCTTCCACCAGATTGTCCGCTTGACATACTTCAGTGAAGAGCTCTCCCGACACGTCATTGTCCAGGTCGCCAAGGCCCTCGAGTATCTCCACGAGGAGAAGGGTGTTGTTCATCGGTATGTCATGATTTTTTTCTGCCTGGTGGTTGATGTCAGAGACCAGAAATGGTGATGCCCCTCCTGACGTCATTCGCCCCTGCACGGCCTTGGATGAGATAGCTGACCCCTTGCTAGTGACATCAAGCCCGAGAATATCCTGTTCAACCCCATTCCTTTTGTGCCGTCCAAGCACCCCAAGCCCAAGCAGCCCGGCGATGAGGACAAGGCCGACGAGGGCGAGTTCATCCATGGCCAGGGCGCGGGCGGCATCGGCCAGATCAAGATTGCCGACTTTGGCCTTTCCAAGATTGTCTGGGACAACCAGACCATGACGCCTTGTGGAACAGTTGGCTACACGGCCCCCGAAATCGTCAAGGATGAGCGGTACTCCAAGTCAGTCGACATGTGGGCGCTGGGCTGTGTGCTGTACACACTACTCTGTGGTTTCCCACCATTCTACGATGAGAGCATCGAGGTGCTCACAGAGAAGGTGGCTAAGGGCCAATACACCTTCCTATCACCTTGGTGGGACGACATCTCCAAGTCTGCCCAGGATCTCATCAGCCACCTCCTGACGGTGGACCCTGAGAAGAGATACACGATTACAGAATTCCTGGCGCACCCTTGGATCCGTGGAAACGGACCCACTCCCCGTGAGGAGAAGAAGAAGCCCGAGGTGCTCCGAGCCTTTGACGCGACCAAGTTCGAGGATGCTGGTAAGCGCTACGACTTCCGATCTCCTGGCGCCGTCAACCTTCGCGAGGTGTTTGATGTTGGCTACGCCGTGCACCGCCAAGAAGAGGAGGGCAAGCGGAGAGCTCAGGTCGGTGCCAAGGGTGGCCCCGCAAGATTCATTGGCGCCCTCAACGAAGAGGATGAGGAGGATGAGGATGTCATGCAAATCGACGGACAAGACACCAACGCGGCAGCCAAGCCGAATGCAGCGACCCAGGCTCTAGAGCAGAGCATGCGAAAAACCAACATCCGAGACCAAGAACAACACCACGAAACTCGAGGACGGGAGCGTGAGCGCACTGAAAGGGGATACGGTCAGCACTCGGCGGCTGTGGCTGCTGCAGCCCGGCAACAAGTACGAGACCGGAATCGCCAGCGTGGCGCTTTTGAGTTGAACCTGGAGAACGCCACGTTGTTGGGCAAGAGAAACAAGAAGGTTCCCATCATGGGGGCATAGGGGCCCATTGATATAGAGTCGAGGGGCGCTTCAGCAACAGAGTCGCCAGTTAAGGCTCAGCCTCTTGACAGGCGTTCTACAGAAGTTGGATTTATGTTAGAGGGCCATCATTAGAAGAGGGCCCTGGGGTGGATGTTGCACATTCTTGTCCTGGTCCAGATTATCGGGAAGACGATTGGAGGCCCGACGGGTCGGAGCCCAATGGCTCATGTGAACAGGGGAGGATCAGATTACTGAGACGAGACTGACTTGCATTGTGGCGCACGGAGTATCGGGTAATGACATGATGCTGGCTGGCCTTTGGGGACTCGAGACGATTTGCAGGCTCTTCATGTCGTGTAATTATAAGTCCCAAGGCGGGCTTGTCTTTTGACGTGCGTGTCGAGAGGAGAGCACAGGAGAGTGACGGAGGGCAAATATCCTTTTGGGCAACATGATCCATCCATAGGCTGGGAGTTTGGGAATCTCGTTACGTTTGAAATCCATGACAATGTGTTGAAGATTGATATCACTGTGTTGCTGCTTGTGTCGTAGTGACGTGACAGTGCCATTCTTTGTTTGCTAATATTCATCTTCATCTTCATCATCCTCATCGTCGTCCTCCTCATCCAGATCCTCACTCTCCGATGGCTCAACACCCGATGCCTTCTTGGAGCGATTGGGATGGGCCTCATGCCTTCCAGTCACGCAGCCTTTTTCACTCCCGGTATTATCACAGCAGTTCCATGTGAAGCCATCTGGGAACTCCTCGCGCATCTCATCCGTATCAATAGTTCCATGGCATCTCTCATCGTGGTCCGCCCAAAAGTCACCATCATAATCAACCTCAAGCTCTCCTGTCACAATGGTCATCAGCACATTGTTCATTCACACACACACACACACACACAAACTGCCAAATACTCACCCCAGTGGTACCAACACGCCTTTTTATCGTTTTCTTCCTCGGTAAAAGGCTGGTCGCACTGCACGCATATCAAGAGCTCGCCAGCCGCCTTGCGCTTCTGTCCACCACCACCACTGCTGCCCTCCTTGAGCGCGTCAAAGTGTTCGAGGGCGTGTCGCTGGACTGTTCTATCACTGCAGAGAGCGCGAAGGACGGAGCGGATTTGGGACTCTGGGGCGTTGAGTAGCTCGTCAAGAGAAGAGCGAGCCATCTTGTCTTTTTTTTTTTTTTTTGGGTCGTGTCTTGTTTCAAATTGATTGTTTTCGTTGTTAACTGTAGTTTTTTTCTTGTTTGTCTTGCCGTCGCCCCCTCGGATGACTTAATTATTGCGGCATACAAACCTCCCCCGACCCCCCGCGACTAAGCAAGGGGGTGGGAAGCCACTCTTGTAAATTAATTGTTCTATTTTTAATCAAAGTCCTTGTCTTTTGTTTATCGTCGTGGCGTTGGTTTACAGAAAGAAAAAGAAAAAAGGAAAGAAATCCTTGTCCTATGTCTCTTTCCTGGTGATGGTTGCGAGATGGCTTATTTTCGCGTTTTCGTCACATCCAAACAGATAGTGTGATTCAGTGTTGAAGGATGGTTTCACCCATGGCAACTGATGGACATGTCATGCGGGTTTGGGTACTCTTGGACAATATATGAGTTGTTCCGTCTTTGCATGTCTTTGCCCTGACTTGTTCTTTTCACCTGGACTGTATCGTTTCGTTCATCCTGACCGTCATCTCGCAGTTATATCAAGTCCGTTCCTCTTTAAGCTTCTCTAAACTGCCGTTTACAACATTTATTCTGTCAAAGTTGGTTCCCTGCTCTATAACTTCCAAGTCAGTTGTCCCCTTCAGCCAGTCATGCTCGAGTATATCGTCTCTAATTCTCCATCCTGTCAAGTCACGCAATCTTAACCGAAACCATGCTTTCCATCCTCAAAACGGCCGTTCTCTTCGCACCTCTCGCCGCTTCCAAAGACTACGAGCGTCCGGGCTGCGTCTCTGGAGCCCATGTAATCGTCGCCAGAGGTAGTCTCGAAGCTCAGGGCCCAGGCATCATCGGAGAAGTCGCCGACAAGATCCTGGATCGAGTTCCAGACTCTGACTTGGTTTCTCTTGTGTATCCGGCCCAGTATGATCCTTATGAGCCATCTCAGACAGAGGGAGTTAGAACCCTAGCTGAGGTTGTCAACAAGTACGCCAAGGCTTGCCCCATGACCAAGATGATACTCCTTGGTTTCTCCCAGGTAGGCAACCCAAACCATGTAATAGTCATTAATAGAAGTAGGGTGCTGAGTTGACATAGGGTGCTCACATCATTGCCGATGTCATGTGCGGCACCAGCTCCGAAGGCTTTCCAGCTACAAAGCCACAGCCGCCCAAGGTTTCTAATAAGGGTAAATTTATATCACCATCTGTAGTTACTGCGTTGGATACTGACAGAGAATAGTCGCTGCATTGGTCCTGAT
This sequence comes from Fusarium falciforme, assembly GCF_026873545.1. Classification (NCBI taxonomy): domain Eukaryota; kingdom Fungi; phylum Ascomycota; class Sordariomycetes; order Hypocreales; family Nectriaceae; genus Fusarium; species Fusarium falciforme. The sequence goes on along the minus strand of NC_070544.1, from coordinate 5,524,803 downwards.
GGGCGACCCCAGCACTACCGAAGGCCAACCTTTCCATATGGGAAGCAGCCAGGGCAATGGAGTAAGTACACAATTCAATATCCTCCAAAAAAGATATTCAAGTCTCACATAATTCACCTAGATCTTCCCGCGCCAGCGACCAGGCGGCTGCCAATGCATCTCCCACAAGACGGTCTCGTTCTGCGACGCCGGCGACCCCTTCTGCGAGGCTGGAAGCCATGATCTGGCCGTCCACATGAACTACGTGGTTGCTTACGGAGATATCGCTGCTGGTTTTGCTGTTTCCATGTTTCACCGCGCCTGAATGCCACCGTCATGTTCAGATGATCACGCTGTGGCTTCAGGGGTAGGTATTGGTACGGCTGCTCGTCACATACTGGGGCAAGGGTGGAAGCTGGGAAAGGCAGGGGCCAGTTGGATATATGGGTATGACATCTTTGGTAGTCAGGTGAGGATAGGAGGTGAAGTGACGCTGGCCTTGTACAGGAAAGGGGGCTAGTCCATGGCCCATCGCAGTCAACTCGACCTCAATGCCAAAGCCCAACGGCTCTCGTCTCAGCTTCTCCTGCTACAAGGCTCAGAGAGTCGATGATCCGCTGGCGATGGCGTTGTAAAGTTGGCAGTTGCGCGCCAGTGCCGGAATCTCTGGCACTGCCAGAGCGCATATCATAAATTCGCCCTCAGGCCCACAGAGCTTCTGTTGCGTTCTTCTTCACCTTCACCTCTCGCACCTAGAGATCGCTCTCGAAGGCGCTCTAACACGTCCAGATCAGAAATCGCCCTCTATCTCCCTCCGCCCACAGAAAACACCAAGTATCCCCGATACATACACACAGTAAGTCGACCCTAAGAGTGCCATACCACCAGAATGATCCCTTCTCAACTCTTTTTCTAGAATTTCGCGTCAAGAAATCAGAGCCATGCTTCTATTCTTGATCATCGCGGTCTTCCTGGCCTCCTTGGCGTCGGCCCAGTGCCCATCCGGCGCACACATCGTCGTGGCGCGTGGCAGCGAGGAGTCCCAGGGTCCTGGTGTCTTGGGCCCCGTCGCTGAGCGTATCAAGAGTCTTGTCCCTGGCTCTGATGTCGAGTCCCTCTTCTACCCTGCTCTGTTCGAGCCCTACAACCCCTCGCAGATGGCCGGCGTTGCGGCCATGACCCAGCTTGTTGGTGACTTTACCCACCAGTGCCCCGACACCAAGATCATTATCTTTGGGTATTCTCAGGTATGCTTGTTACTTATCTTGCTACGAATGCCCCTGACATCGTTATAGGGTGCTCATGTCACCATGGACACCTTCTGTGGTGCCAGCTCCGCCGGTTTCCCCGAGACCACTCCCCTGCCCGCCTCTATCGCCAACAAGAGTAAGCAATAGCAACATCGTCATCTTCTGGCCATTTCTAACGATTGTAGTTGCGGCTATCATTGTCATGGGCGATCCCAGTCTCGTCGAAGGCCAGCCCTTCACCGTCGGGAGCAGCGACGGCAGCGGCGTAAGTCCATCTCACCATCAACTCGTTGAACATCAACTCACCTCGTTCCTAGGTTCTGGCCCGTCAGAACCCCGACGGCTGCAAGGCCATTGCTGACAAGACCATCTCTATCTGCGATGCTGGAGATCCGTTCTGTGAGGCTGGTAGCCAGAACCTCATTGTCCACATGAGCTATGCTGCCGTCTGGGGTGACTACATCGTCAGCCGCGCTGGTGCTATGTTCCAGTCAGCTCAAGGTTGAAGGCACACCGCTTGTCATCCCCATCTAAGGACGTTTTGGGGATGAGTTGTGTTGGATGAAGGAGGATCTGTGAGATAGATACACACATTGGAGTGCATTGGAGAATCAGCATGGAGCCAGGTCGATCGGATCCTCCGGGGCTTTTCAGATAGAGTGTCAATAGATGACTTTGCTCTAATACGAATTGACTTCGTGCTGCGTGTCCTCCGGAGTCTCCCCGGTGCATCGCTTCTGGGGCATGGGGTAATAGTCGCGGCGATTATGCATGGCATCCTTGCCTAGGCCAAGACCAATATGTCGCTCTCGTCCAATGGCATGTATTGATTATGGCTCTGTAAGACCGATCTAGGCCACCTCATGGCGGCGAATACAAGGCCAGTTGTGTTGTATTGCATACATCACGACATACAGCCTCACCCGAGTCAGACAAACTTCACCAACATTCAGCCTCATGTCATGATGCAATAAACTTTGGCCATTCACATATCCTATGCTGTATGCTATATCTCTATTGGTCCGTCCTGTCTTTCTGACCTTGCGGGTACTATCTATGTACAGAGAGGAGTAGTTATCGTGATTAGTCTATGTTGTTGGGTAGTCATAAGCATCGTGTCGTTCATATTTGACGAAAAATCAAGTCCCAATCCCAGGAGTTTCTTGTCGCTTGCCCAATCCAATGCCAGTAAATGCCGATAACTCCAATGCATGCCCCAATGCGCCCGCCTGTATGCAATATTAAATGTCCCGTGTTCACATGCTCCCATTACTCTCACATCGTCGTCGTCCGTCGTCGTGTCGTCCCTCCACATCAATTCTCCTCATTAAGGTGAACACCAGCTCTCCGCATTAGGTATGCTCCATCCCGCCGCGGCGAATAGGGGGACGGAGGCAGGGTATGATAGGGAAAAGGGAAGCCAGAACCGGTCTTGGACCAAGTGCGGCGCCCTCTCGGGCTTGAGCCAGTGGTCGTCATGCTTGAGGGTAGAGATCCTCCGTAGCACCCACATCAGCTCCTTACCCAGAGATTCTTGCCTCCTCAGATCAGCGTGCTTGAGTTCGTTCACGTAGGTCCTGGCCAACTCGTCGGCCAGGCCTGGCAGCGACAGCACGGCGGCGGCCGTGGGTCCCTCCTTGACGATGTGCGCGCTGCCAAAGTCGTAGGGGAACCTCACGCGGACCTGGCGGAAGAGCCCGTCGGACGTCGGAATGCCCCAGATGTCCGTCTTTCCGGGGATGGGAAGCATGTCATGTGTCCGGGCCCAGCCCTTCAGGGGCTTGCGGGTATGCTCGGGACAGATGATGCTTACCTTGAAGGGCTTGACGTCGTAGCCATAGTAGGCCATGGCAGCGTGGCCGCTCACAGCGTAGGGGATGTGGCTGAAGCGGGCGGCGATGAGGTTGATGACCTCGCGCACAATGTCCGGGGGCATGGCTCGGTCGGTGGCGCTGACGACTCCCATGTTGCTGGCTGGGCTGGCCGAGTAGAGTAGCCGGTTGGTGCCATGGCGGCTCTGACTGCGGTCCCGCCGTGTCGTCGTCGTCGATGGAGCGTGAGTGTGACGGCGAGTAACGCGGTCAGAAGGTCCGTGGCTGCGCGTGGCAGAAGGCTCTCTTGTTGAGGCTGGCCAGCTCTCTCGAACTTTTCGATGCTGGGAGTCAGTACGCCCGTGGTGGCTGTTGCGCGTAACCGAGGCCTCCCTAGTGATGGCGGCAGTGGCCGTCGTGGTGGCGGTAGCGGCGGACCAGCTGTCGCGGGCCCGTTGCTGCTGCTGTTGATGCTGATGCTGTTGTTCCTGATTCCTCTCATGTAATTGATCTCGGGCTCTCTGGTGATGGACCTGAGTTTCTCTGGGTGATCGTGTGCGGGCTCGCGATGATGACGACGCGCTCCAGGTGTCGACGCGCGCCCGCTTCTTGTCCCGCAGATCCCGCTCCGGCGTGCGTTGTCGCTGTGGTTTCGTGCGTGGCGGTGGGCTTGGGCTCCCTCTCGCCTTCTGAAGCTTCTGCACAGCGACGTGAGAAGGCTTGACAGAGGTGGAGAGTCCGCTCAGAAGTGATCGCAGAAATGACCCAAAAGCCATTATCATGAAAAGATACTTTTTGCAATTCAATACTGAGTATGGACTGGACTGTACTCAAGCTTCGGGACGGGAACAGGCGCGTGTCAGGGGGGCCGGGGGGGCGGGTTAAAGCTGAGGGAACTGGAACTTACTAATGACGGGAGACTGTGGTCCCTCAAGTGGACGCCGGCTCCCTTGCCCATCTACCGAGATGAAAAAGGGGCGAACCAGGTAATTAGTTTTTTGTTTTTTTTTTCCTCTGCCTGACGGGATTAATTCGTGTGGTCTCTTTGTTTAAATTGATTGGAAGGGTCTGGATGACAGAAGAATTCCAAGCCTGGATGGATGCATGGGCCCCTCCAAAAGAAACAACACTGTGACTGACCTGACGGGACCCATGACTTTAAGGGCGAAAATCCTAGGCTGCCCAACCTGTGCTCATGTGTCAACAAAGAAGACGCTCGCTGCATGTTCAGGGGACGTTTGCAGGGGATCTTTATCGGCAATGCATCTTGATGGGTTGAACACCTCATCCCACATAATCATTCCCGTTGATTGCCTCGTCCCGCCCACCGCCCATCGCAACCTAAACGCTCACACCCAATCAGGACCACAATCGCATGCAAGAATTAGTGCCATGAGTACGATGCTAACCTGTCTAGTAGTTCGCGACATGGCTGGGCCTCTAAATCGTCCCTTCCAACCGCCAACGCCTGCCAACGTATGGTGCCCGATAATCCTACAAGTCCATCATCCCGTGGCCTCGTCAATCAATGGTTTGCATCTTAGTGTCCCTCTCTCTCGCCATCGTCATATCCACTCGCTTATAACTCCTCCTCCACCTCCATTTCCTCCCCATTCGCTTGTCCCTTGCTCCCCGCCGGCCCATCCTTTTTCGGCATTGTCGCCTCTTTGTCGATCATCTGCCTCGACACCGACACAATGTTGTCTTCGATGAGCTCCTGTCCGACATCCTCGAGATGCTTCTTGGGGTCAAGTTTGCCAACGTATCGCGTCTTCAGTTGCTCCTTGGTCAACTCTGTCTCTTCCTTCACACGCTTCTCGTAGCCATCTGCCAACGTGACCAGCTGCTGTAGTCGGTCCTTGTTCTTGCAGCCCTCGTGTCGGAAGTCGTCCATCTCCAGCGCCTCCGTCCAAACGTGCTTGTGCAGGTTCATCAGCATGTTCTCTTCGAGTGCCGTCTTGCGGTAGTTGATTCCGATCGAGTAGTAGTGTCGGTTGAGGCCGTGAATGAGTGCCTGGATCGAGGGCTTGTTGAGATGGCCCAAGTTGCTGGTGCTCTGGCGGGGCTCCTGGCCCATCATCAAGAGCTGTGGGTTGATGAGTCTGAAGGCATCGATCACGACTTTACCCTTGACCGATTGGATAGGGTCAATGACGACGGCGACGGCGCGGGGGTTCAGTTGCTCGAAAGACTGTTGGGTGTTGATATCAACTGACGAAAGCCAGCAACCGAAACCAGGGTGAGAGTGGTACCAGCCGACAACCGACTCGGGTCTGTTCAGAGGATTTAGTGAGTGCAACGGGAGCTTATCCAGTCGGATTAACCAACCTTCCTGTTTGTCGCAGCATGTCCATCATCTTGGTCTGGAACACGGGGTCTACGGCCTCGACACTAACGCCGGTACCGCTCTGAGGCATGGCAAACACGTCCATAACCTTGACAGTAAAGTCATCCACAAACTCGCCCAGCATCAGGCCCATGACTTCCATGGGCACACCGGCTCGGCCGTGTCGAAGCATCTTGAGCAGGGCGAGGGAGGAAATGTAGACTGTTTCCGAGTTGTCGATAAGGTTCGTGTTGTCCTAGCATTATTCACGTCAGCACAATCACTCGATCGTCAGCATCCTCTGAAAGGAAGCTTGACTACAGCTCTGGAGCTTACCGTGCCAGGAGCAGCTCCACCAAGGCCCATGCCACCACCGCCCAGTAGACTCCTAAAGCGCTCCATGATGTCTGTGATGTGTATGAGAGTGTCTAGTAGAGATGCGCGCGTGGGGAATGGCACAAAAATGGTAGTGGTGAGGTGTGATGAAGATGTTGGAGGGCGTTGCTATGGTCGGAGCTCAAGGTGGAAGCGTATTGACGTTGACGACAGCCCGGCAGCCTGGAAGCCACAGCTCTGGAGCTTAGTAATGTCACGTGCTGTGATCTTTTGTGGCTAGAGCTCAGCCTCGCTTCAAACAAATGAGCTGCAGCACCGTGGGGCTGATATCCGCTGTGGCTGGAGCCAATCGGGATCCGCTTGTAAAATTAATCCGGTGTAAACGCCCGCTCCGAGTCTGGGCTTCGGTTCGCATTGGCAGCCTCTCTCTCTGCCGTGTGCTCTCTCTCTTACATGGTTTCTTTTCGAACTCCCACATTCTCTCTCCACCCTACGATCGATCATGCCGAGCTCTCTTTGAGCAAAAAAGGTTACAAGATCTCGGTCACCAACGATTCAATAACCCCTTCTCACGCCAGCCTTTTCTCGCCCCTCTTCCTGCTCCAGCTTCGCGACGCTCTCTAAGCAGCCGCAGTCATGGGCGACGACATTCGGGTCGAGCTCGGCTCGGTCGCGCTCAACGGCGCATCCCCAAAGAAAGTCGCCTACTTTTACGATTCTGATATCGGCAACTATGCCTACGTCACTGGACACCCTATGAAGCCTCATCGCATTCGTCTGGCGCATAGCTTGATCATGCAGTACAACCTCTACCAGAAGATGGAAATCTACGTGAGTTCTCCCGCGGGGTCTCTGATGCTCGCTCCACGCCACTTTTCGTTGCAAGACATTGCTGACCTTCACGAAGCGCGCGAAGCCAGCGACCAGAGGCGAAATGACCCAGTTTCACACGGACGATTACATCGACTTCCTGCAGAAGGTGACGCCCGATAACATGGATAGCTTCATGCGAGAGCAGGGCAAGTACAATGTCGGAGACGACTGTCCCGTTTTCGACGGCCTCTTCGAGTTTTGTGGTATTAGCGCCGGTGGCAGCATGGAGGGCGCAGCGCGCCTGAACCGCCAAAAGTGTGACATCGCCATCAACTGGGCTGGTGGTCTCCATCACGCCAAAAAGTGCGAAGCAAGCGGTTTTTGCTACGTTAATGGTGCGCAATCCCCCATAATCACCTAGTTGATACGATCTAACCATGTTCCAGACATCGTCCTCGGAATTCTCGAACTCCTCCGATTCAAGAAGCGCGTCCTCTACATCGATATCGATGTTCACCACGGTGACGGTGTCGAAGAGGCCTTCTATACGACCGACCGCGTCATGACCGTATCTTTCCACAAGTACGGCGAGTACTTCCCCGGAACTGGCGAACTCAGAGACACCGGTATCGGCCAGGGGAAGAACTATGCCGTCAACTTTCCCCTCCGAGACGGTATCACGGATGTGTCTTACCGATCAATCTTCCAGCCCGTCATCGAGAACGTCATGAAATACTTCCAGCCCGAGGCGGTTGTCTTGCAGTGCGGTGGCGACAGTCTCTCTGGCGATCGATTGGGCTGCTTCAACCTGAGCATGGACGGTCACGCTAACTGCGTCAACTTTGTCAAGAGTTTCAACCTGCCCACTCTTGTGCTTGGTGGTGGTGGCTACACGATGCGAAATGTCGCCCGTACATGGGCCTTTGAGACGGGTGTTCTTGTGGGGCAAGAGATGGAGCGAACCCTGCCTTACAACGAATACTACGAGGTATGCAATGTGATTATTGTGAGAAGTGTTGTTTGCTAACACAGAGGCAGTACTATGCTCCTGATTTCGAGTTGAACGTGCGATCCTCCAACATGGAGAACTCCAATAGCCGAGAGTACCTCGAGAAGATCACAGCCGCCGTCATTGACAACCTGCGACAGACTGGCCCTGCGCCAAGTGTGCAGATGCAGGATGTCCCACGAAAGCCCTTTGGTGGTATGACTGACGAGGAGGAAGCCGAGCTGGAGGACATGGACGAAGATGAGAACAAGGATGTTCGCATGACTGAACATCGTTGGGACAAGCGAGTCGAGCACGAGGGCGAGTTCGAACCCAGCGAAGATGACGACGAAATGGCACGCGCTCACGGTGCTACCCGACAAAACGGCAACAAGCGCACCTTTACCGATTACCGTAAGGGGGAAATGGAGGTGGACAGCGGCAATGCCACGCCCAAGGCTCCGAATGGCGCTTCTGCTGAGGAGCCTGCTGGTGATGATGCTCATGATGTGAACGACGATACCATCGAGGACATGTCAGCGCATGAGCAGCCCGAGAAGGATCAGCCAGAGAAGGAAGCTGAGAAACCAGAGGAGACGGCCAAGGAGACCGAGAAGACCAGCGTGGACAACGACGGCGACGTGGGAATGACGGACTCGGCACCCGCAGAAGAGACAACGACTATCAAAAAGGAAGACGTCGAGCCCGAAACTGCTGCCGAACCAGCAGCGCCCGCTGAGAAGCCTACACAAGAGGAGACCACAACTAAGGAAGTGCCAGAAGCTACCAAGGAGACTACATCAGAACCGAAGCCCACTGAGGAGGCCGCCGAGAAACCCGCAGAGGCAACTGAGCAAAAAGACAAGGCCGAGCCAGCTGGTGACGCTATGGACGTGGACAATGAGAAGGAAAAGCCAAAGGAGCTGGAGGCACCCAAGGAGAAGAGCAAGAGCCCCTCAAGCTAGATGCTGCTTCAGTGGGGTTAGGCTCACGGCTCAATTGGTTTGATTGATGTTGCACGTTCCATGCAACAGCTCACGCCACAGTCGTTCTTTGCGTGCTTGTCCCGGTTCCGGTATCACACTAATGGTTCACGCGACGAGCACCTTGTATCATAGCGATGAGAAGATGTGGCCTGGGGCAAGGCGTTCCAGGCGTAGGGATAGAGTGGCAGGGAGGGGCAGATGCCAGTTTTAGAGGGCGGTATATCGGCTTCTCTTGCACCGGGGTATCTCTCATTCCATGTCGTATTACGAGGATTCATGTTTCTAGTTGGTATCATAGCGAAAGGATATAATCAGTTGTTTCACCATGTACATCAGTCGTTAATCATGGCTATCTCAAGTGCAACAATTTGTTTGTCGTGCCTGCTGATCATACCAATAACCAACTTATATGTCCAACCAGACACTCGAAGCATACTCTATCCCCAGACACCGAACGCCCATATGAAAGACCAAACCTGGATATCATACTGTGCCCATTCAAACAAGCATAGTTCATCATTCGTATATCTCGTTATTCGTTACCAATCACCACAACTCCAAACCTTGAAACCAAAAAGATCAGTCAATCTACAGCCCACCTCTCGCGCCCCTTAGGCGCTATACTCATCTCCAAAGACAGTTTGCGCCGCTCGCCTTTGTCTGCGCTCCCTGCCAGAGCTGTCTCTTGTTGGCTCGCACTGAACGTCGGGGTTGACACCACTTGGGTGCTGTTGCTGGGCCAAGCGGGATTTGGGACAGTATCAGTCCCAAGGATCTCATATTGAAATCCGTGTCGATGTCCATCTCCACAGGAAGAGTTTTCTGAGAGTTCCTCTGGCTTCTGGGACACGCAGCTACCTGTTGGTCGATGTCCATCTTGGAGAAGGCTCGGCCGAGTTTCCCAGACGGGTTCCGTATCTCGACGCATCCGTGATATATGATGCCCTCCATCACATCTCCAAACGATCTCATTCTCGCGAGGTTTACGAGTGGCCGTTTGCTGCCACTTGTATTGCGGCTGCCCCTGGGGCGGCCGACTCGCGACTTGAAGGCGCTGAGGATCATACCTGTTGTTTGTTTTCAGGGACTGGTCTGTAGCTATCAGCAGGTTATACAATTGAACTGTCGCAGATTATGCGTACAGATCAATTGTATAGCTGTGCTCGCCGTCTATGACGATGGCTAGTAATTGCTCAAGTTGGTGAAGTTGAGTATCGTTTGTTTATTGTAAAAGGAGAATATCCAAAGTAAACAAGAAAACGGACAGCTATTGTATTTAAAATCAATGTGCTAAGCTTTTACTGTGTTTATTTGATCATCTGACCTGTATATTTTGCACAGGGTTGTTGTTGAGTCGTGAAGTTTCTCATCCTCTGCTGCCTAAAATTGACCAGTTAGCCTGGGAGTGAGGCTATTCAGAGGCAGTGTCATCCCCAATACGCACGTCCCTGGCGCGTTCTTGCGGCTAATTCGATCACATGACAGCCACTGCATATATAGTCGCTTTCCAAAGTTGACTCACCTGAAGCGCCGTCGTTCCCCGGGCTGCCTATCAGATTGTTTATGGAGAAAGCATTTCAACGGGACTTGGGATGCACGTTCATGCCTTGTCCTCAAGCATGAGGTTTAAAAATACAGCTGGTTTACTCCTTGAAGGTCTCCTTTTCTTGGAATTTTTTACTCTATTCTACGATTCTCTATGGACAACAATTCAACATAGGTGGGTGCGATGAGAATTCGTGAACTGCAGACTGAGTGATTCCCTGGATAATGACTCCATCCATACCAGCCTGTGAAGCAAAGTACACATAAAGCATTCAGCCACCAGGATGCGGGTTACCGTGGCAACGCAAGCCTAATCCCCTAAAAGAACCAAGAAAATATCCAAATGAACTCTTAATAACTCAATCAAGACTCGCAGCAACTTAATCTGGATCACCAAAGTCAACAACACTTGATGTGTAATACGCCTACAGGGTGAGGATATTCCCCCTCCAGTGGGGGACCGAAAGAAGCTGATAAGATCCCCCACATTCCGAGCACAGACCCCACGTCACACCGGGCTGCCGAGATTCTGCCATGAATGATTAGCAGGGTAGGGGACGAGAGCTCCACGGGCAAAGCGGGCGCTGCGGGGGGGACTTTCGCGCAGGACAGAAAAATAATTATTTCCAAACCTTCTTCCATGACTCGAGGTTCCACCAAAATCTTGAATCTCTTCTTATACACATCCCTCTTCTACGTTCTTTGTTTACTATCGATATCCAATGTCAATGTAGCATCAAACTACTTTACCTGAAAGAACTCCTCAGCGCCACACATCGCCGAATTCCCTTTAGAATCAGCGCTTGACTCACTTCCTCATCCATCATGCCAACCCCCGCGCCCGACGCCCAGACGGCCAAGCTGGCCGTCTGGAAGGAGGCCCTCTACGATCGCTGTCGCGAGTCCGGCGTCGACATGTTCTCTCAGGATGACCTCCTCCGCCTCGACGTTATCCCCAACCGCGACCTCATGCTGCTGGCCCGCGTCGTCCAGTCCCTCAGCGATGACAAGCTCTTCATCACCATGCGCGAGGCCTCGGGCCAGGTTCTGTGGAAGTGGCGCGACGCTCAGGAGGCACACAAGTATGTTACTGCGACGGCTGATACCCATCCCAATGCGCGCGGCTGACGATTGTCCACCAGGTACAAGCAGTGTTCGACTGATGAGCAGGTCATGGTGTACTCGCTCATCGACGACTCGGGCGGCGACGGTATCTGGTCCCAGACCCTCCAGAAGCGCCTCAACATGCACGACTCGGTCCTCAAGAACGCCCTCAAGCAGCTCCAGACAAAGGGCCTCATCGCCCCCTTCAAGAATGTCGAGCACCCTAACAAGAAGATGTTCATCAAGGCCTCCATCCGCCCCAGCGATCGCGCCACCGGCGGCCCATGGTACACCGACCAGAACCTCGACGAGGCCTTCATAGAGGAGCTGCAGCGCTTCGTCTTTGACTACCTGAAGCTTCAGAGCAGCTACCACAGCACCCACGGAGGTGGTGCTCCGGCGCGGACGCAGGTGCCCAAGAAGGGTGTCGTTAAGGGAGGCGTGGAGAAGGGCAAGAAGCGTGATGCTAGCCACATGGATGAGCCTCCATCAAAAATCACAAAGACCTCCTCCGCAGCCCCTCCAAGGAAGGACACTCTCCTCCCTCTCCCTGCCGGTTACACGGGCTACCCGACCGTCCGCGACATCGCCCGTCTCCTCTCCACGAGCGGCGTCACCCACAACACCATCCTTTCCGAACACGATGTAAAGAAGCTTGTCGATGTCCTGGTCTGGGATAACTTGGTCGAGCCTGTCAAGGTTGGCGGCAAGATTGGCTACCGCGTCTCCCGCATCGCCAAGCAGTCCGCAGAGAGATGGGCTGGCCGTGATGATCCCACAGGACTCGAGGGTGGCCCCGAGCCATTCGTCAGTGCTTTCACTGAGGCTCCTTGTGGCCGCTGCCCAGTCTTTGAGATCTGCGAAGAGGGTGGACCGGTAGGTCCCAACAACTGCGAATATTTCCAGAGGTGGTTAGGCATTGAATAGACTGGATACGTCTACTAGGGTCTGGGAGGTTACTGAGCTATCACTCACTACTATCCAGTGTATTTTTTTCTTTATGGGGTCTGGCGTCTGGTTCCAAGTACCAATGGGTAGTTTGTTTGGGTTTCAGGGTGGCATAGCAGCGGCGTAGTAGGAAAAGCGACACGGCCAGATGGCCCTTCGCAGCGGTACACTTGAAAACTTACTTCAATCCGCGTCTTTATGCTTTTGTAACTACTCTTCCGGTAGTCCAGGCACGTAACATGCAATCACACTGACACGGGAGCTACAGCATTTGTGGGCTGTGAATGGTTGATATTGTTTAGCAGCTGGGCCTTTAGGCCGACTTTTGAATCACTAGCTTCATGGCTAATCCTCTCCGAGGTTCGTTATGTGCTTCCAATTCCCAACCATAATGCCTTTTACGCATCAAAGGAACTGTTTACAGCTCACCAGAGTCGACGATGGTAGGGCGCTTCTGGTACTTGATGTTGCCGCTGCCAGAGCCAGTAGCCTCAAGAGCCTTGACAACGTCGAGGGACTCCTGGTCAGCGACCTCGCCGAAGACGACGTGGCGGCCGTTGAGCCAAGAGGTGACAACGGTGGTGACGAAGAACTGAGAGCCGTTGCTGTCTTGGGTTAGTAAACTGGCTGGGCTGCTTCGACATGAGATGCTTACGTGTTGGGGCCAGCGTTGGCCATGGACAGCAGACCAGGCTTGTCGTGCTTCAGCTGGAAGTTCTCATCAGCGAACTTCTCGCCGTAGATGGACTTGCCACCGGTTCCCTAGGAGACTGTGAGCTATTGTTTCAGATTGGCATGTTTCTGGAAAACATACGTTGCCACGGGTGAAGTCACCGCCCTGAAGCATGAAATCGGGGATGATTCGGTGGAAGGAAGAACCCTTGTAGCCGAAGCCCTTCTCGCCAGTGCAGAGAGCACGGAAGTTCTCAGCGGTCTTGGGGACCACGTCGTCGAAGAGGTTGAAGTTGATGCGACCCTTCTGCTCTGTAGGGGACTAGCGTCAGCTCATGTTGTCCCAGGTGAGGTGTTATGGTTGGGGCGCTCGAAGGGAATGCTGGGAATTGGTGACAGAGCTCCTCTGGAGGATTGTCACAGAAGCCTTTGAGCTTCCTGACGAAGAACGATGATGGATTTGATGAGTTTGAGGGGATTCAAAGCTTACCCTGAACGGTGCTGGTGGGCTTGCCGTTCTGGAAGACGGGACCCTCCCACTCAATGTCGAAGTAGCTGTTTGATCAGAGTCAGCGAGCGCGCAATGCAGACAGCACAGAGCTCAAGCAAGACCTACACCTTGTTGCCCATGATTGCGGAGGTTGCTGAGAAGAATCGAGAAGTTCGGAAAGTGTTGGAAGAAGACACAAGTTGAGGAAGAGAGAAAGAAGTTCTCGCGGCAGAGAAGCAAGAAGAGGTATGGCGGGGTAGGAGGGGCTGGAGGAGGGAGGGTCTCATTTTGAGCAAGCTGGAGGGGCAAAATGTTAGCGCGGGCCGTCTGAGCCAATAGGAGAGAGCGGGAGAGGGGTAGTGGTGGGGTGAAATCGGAAGCCAAGTCACGTGAAGTGAGCCGGGGAGCTCCCTTCCACGCCTTCTGCCTCCTTCCATGTTTTGCTTGCTTCGCCATGCTCGTCTCCATGAGGTCACCGTGTGGCCATGGATGCCATTGTGGGCCCCGCAGCTTCGCAACAGCTTCTGCTGATCAACAGCGTCAAACGAGCAGAGCCGAGAAGCCCTGGTTGGTCTTTCTCAGACCGCCATTGCTGGTCAAGGGATTCTGTCAAGGCTCAAGGCACAAGGGATCCCCCAAACACAGCTCTGATGGGGCTACCATTGAGCTGATGGTGGTTGCCAGGACCACGCCCACGCCCGCCCACGCCTCGGGCCCTTCCAAGTCTCAAGCCAGCCAGCCCCTCAGGCAGCCCAGCCCAGCGTCACCCAGACGTGTTGAGCGAGTGGCCCGATGCCCCCGAGGTGCAGCAGACTTTTGTCCAAGGATCCATGCCCATTGGAGGGATCCTGGGACGTGGCCACCACAGTGGATTCTCGCCATTGCATGGCCCCTCCACCTCGAGTCTCATCCAGTCCACGGCCCCGTGGGTGAGGTGGCCGGTGGATGGTGGGTGAGTGAGTGAGTGAATCGGACACCAGGATGGCAAGCTCCCCTCCGTGAGACCGGGAAAATGGGCGAGGACAAGGGCAAGGAGACATGACGAGGTATACTGTAGACGAGGAGAGGACCGGCATCGAAGCCGGGTTTGAGCGACTTTTCCATCAACACCAATTGGGATCGTGATTGGCATTGTTGATCCGGGACGCATTGGCTCTGCTCTGACACTGACATGCTCGGAGATGTCCTGCTCGAAGGCGTCTTGCTCTCCCTGGAGCTGACTGAGCTTCCCCGGAAAGCTCCAGCTGGCGGGCTGGCTGGTGTGACAAAGGGCAAACGCGGTTGAGAGAGAATTGAAACTGCACGTACCTTGAAGAGGACTAATACACTTGGGAAAAAAGGTGATGGTACAGGAGATGAGGACAATTAGACAGGTAAAATTACAGAGATCTGTCGGATACACGTGTCGAGGTTGGTCTTTTGGACTGGACTGGTCTCGAGAGAGGGAAAAGTTTTGGGGCAAGCTGAGCGTCGATTATTCGTAGCGCGGTGAGCGGCGGCTTTCAGGCCTGAAGTATAAGGTTTTACTGTAGCTCGCGGGGTCCTCCACTGTCCCGGAACTGTTGTCCATGGCATGGCTACATGGAATGAGCTTACTGTTGGGTTTGAGAGTGGTTTTTGGTTAGCCGAGGCAGATGGGATTCAATTGAGCCTCGTATCCCATTATGCATGATTGCCATTGAGTGATTGATAGCAATCTCCAGCCTTGAATGTCACCTTTACTTTGGGCTTCATTACCTCTATTCATTCCCCAATAGAACCTAATCATGGTTGGTGGAGCGTCACGTGACAAGCTATGATCCACGCCGAGTCCGCGCTGCCGCGTTGGGAAGTGTCCAAGTGTCCAGGATGCGTTGGCGCAAGGGGCTCCTTTGACACCCATATCTTGTTGGAATATCTACCCAATCCGCAGAGCGGCAGCAACAGCAGCAACATCTCGCCTGAACTATCCGTTCTTTGCGGTAGATCTCTCCATCTTCTAGCGGTTTTGTGCTTCTTGGATTTCTCGCCATGGATCTCAACGACTTGAAGAGCACGGTCTCGAACCTGACCTTGTATGACCTCAAGGCTGGATTTCGAAAGGCCCAAAATGGTACTCCCTATGCGGCCTCGCCTGCTGCGCCTGACGGTTACTGACGCTATGCGCAGCTGTTATGAACTTTACTGAGATGGAGGCAAAGGTCGGTTGGCCTCTGCGCGACCGATGTCGCTGTTGCTGTCGCCGTGACACGTTGGGCTTACGATGATGCGCAGGTTCGCGAGGCGACGAACAACGAACCCTGGGGAGCCTCCTCCACCCTGATGCAAGAGATTGCCAACGGCACCTTCAACTAGTACGCCAATCAAATCGATGCGTCTCTCCAGCTGCTGACCATAATCAGCCAAACCCTCAACGAGATCATGCCCATGATCTATCGTCGCTTCACCGAGAAGGCCGCCGAGGAGTGGCGTCAGATTTACAAGGCCCTCCAACTACTCGAGTTCCTCATCAAGCACGGCTCCGAGCGCGTGATTGATGATGCCCGGGGACACATCTCCCTCCTCAAGATGCTCCGCCAATTCCATTTTATTGATCAGAACGGAAAGGACCAGGGTATCAATGTGCGCAACAGGGCCAAGGAGCTTGCCGAGCTCCTAAGCGACGTCGACCGCATCCGATCCGAGCGCAAGAAGGCGCGTGCGACCAAGAACAAGTATACTGGCGTCGAAGGTGGCGCGACCTTTGGCGGCGGCTTCTCGAGTGGCAGCTCTGGTCGCTATGGCGGCTTTGGCAGCGAGAGTGCCGACTATGGCGGTGGTAGCAGCGGCGGTGCCAACTTTGGTGGTTACTCTGGAGGTGTCTATGGGGATGGCGGTGGTTTCGGTGGCCAGAGCGACGATTGGCGAGAGGGCGGCGGCAGCGGCAGCGGTAGCAGAGCTGACCGATTCGAAGAGTATGATGAGTTTGACGAGGATGAGAGGCCAGCTCCTGCATCCCGAGCTGCTGCGAAGAGACCAGAGCGAGCCCCGGCGGCCAAGAAGGCAGCTGAGCCTCCCAAGAAGAAGGAGCCTGAGGTGGACCTGTTCTCTTTCGATGATACTGCGCCGGCATCATCCTCTGCGGCGCCGGCCGCGTCCAGCTTTGCTGCTATGGCTCCTACTAACACCGCCGCCGCCTCAGCGCCAGCGGACGACGACGACGAGTTTGACGACTTCCAGTCTGCTACTCCTGCGGCCCAGCCTGCAGCCTCCAGCAACTTTGCTCAGACCGCTGCGCCCGCCGTGACATCGGCAGCTTCTACAACTGCTCACTTTGCTGCTCCCCAACCCCAGTCGGCCCCCCAGCAGGCCGACATCAGCCAGATGGTCAGCATGGCGTCAATCTCACCCGCGAATAGCGCCAGGGGCACTCCCGGAGTCAACTACTCTGCCTTTAGCATTCCTGCTGCCGCTCCTGCTGCCGCCCCTGCCGCCCAGCAAGGAGGCTTCCAGTCCGGGCCCAACTACTTTGGCACCGTTCAAGCGCAACCCGCGAAGCCCGCCTCGGTGTCTGGCCTGCCAGGCATGTCTAGTGCTTCCAACGCACCAACCACCATGGCCAACATGAAGCCCGTCACCAGCCCCGGAGCCAAGCCCCCTGCTGCTGGAGGAGATGCCTTTGGTGCTCTTTGGGGCAAGGCAAGTGCCGGCATCAAGAAGTCCAGCACGCCCACCGCTGGGCCTACCATGGGCCAGCTGGCCAAGGAGAAGAGCAGTGCCGGAATCTGGGGTGCCCCCTCCGCGGGCTCCTCTAGCGGCAACGCGGCGCCCAAGACTGGCGGCTCTGCCATGGACGATCTCCTGGGCTGAGCTAGCGGAATAAGCGCGTCTGGGTGTGGTGGAACTGGACGGGGGATGGGCCACGCGGTTGCCTGGGCTCTCGTCTAGTGAGCAAGCAGCATTGAGAATGTATGTACGGATAACAAAGCAAAGAGGCAGCATGTTTGTTTTCATGATAGGATCCTAGATAGGCGTCTGGCGCAACAAAATGAACTGACATGTCATGTCGCTCTATTTTCAAACCACCGTCCCCAGCCCCTTTTGTCTAATGCGCCGTATCGGATCGCCAGCATCGGATCGACGTGCATTGCATGGATGCAGATTCAGGTGAAGACTAAACTCTGTCTCTCGGCAGTTCATCCTCACCATGGGCTGAACCGTGAATCAGCAAGGATTGAGAACCAAGAACCTAGCGTCGTTGACCAAACAAGAGACCCAAACCCAAGCTACCGGGTGTAGTAGGATCATGCTCCTAGAATAGCTTCTCTTGGTAAATGGCACAACAATGGGCAAACAGTGGTTACACCCACTGAGAGACCCTCCAATCTCGCCGCGTCTGCGACCTCATCCAAAACAAATTCATGAGGCTCACGAACTGCCAACTTCAGCTCTCGTCCAATCGTGACCCTGCCAAGTGCGAAACGCCTGCGCGGCTATTGACTTACACCCCTGTCCCTGGTGGTTAAGCGCCAGCTCTGGAGGACAACCCGATCGAGTGGCTCTCATTGGCTAGTGGACCTTGAAGCAGCAGCCGCTGAAGGGGAGAGGAAATCTTGGTTCTCTTTGTGTCATCTCGCGACGGGGTGGTTCTGTTGAAGCGCGATGGGTTGGTTTCACGGGCTGCTAGGCCGGGCGGCTGCTGTAATTGGAAACAAGAGCCAAGAAAAACCTTGAATGTTGATGTCTCTTTCTTGTTGTTGATGGTGTATAAAGACACGGGGTTTCGGGCGTTTACAAGATTCCTTTTCTCTCTTTCTCTTCATCAAGCAAACTTACACAACAAAGACAACAATCTTCCTTTTTTTCCTTTTTGTCTATTTCCTTATTTTCCTTTGTACTCTTTTTGGGTTTCTGGGTTTTCGTCTCTCTCTCTAAAGTCCATCACGAAATCTTAACGCAACGACCATTCTCTCAAACGATCAACGATCTTCGTCTTTATCACACCCTTTTCTTTAACGAAAACCGATCTCTCGCCTCTTCTCAAGGCGGGACCTTTGAAAGACACAATAGCTTCTCCGTCCATCCCCTTCTACTCCAAGAACCTCCCCCTGCGCACCGCCGGATCGTCGCGCCCTCGTCTCTCCCTCTCCACGCCCGCTACACGAAAGTCCAGGATGCAGCCCATGCCCGCCCTCGGCGCCCTCGGGCACACATGGACTGCCATGCGAGCCATGGAGTTCATCTCCTTCATCACCATCATCGGTCTCACCTCCAACTTCATCTCTGAGATGGTTGCTGCCGACTATGCTGCCCCGTCGGCCCTGATTGGCACACTGGTTGTTGTAAGTTGAACATATTCTTGAATAGGGGCTAGTAACTGACTCCCCAGGCCTGTATCTCTACCCTTTACATCGCCATCTCCTACATCCTCTACTGGGACGGCATGCTCCCCCTCCTCCTCGCCACAGGCGCCGACCTGTGCCTTCTTATCGCCTGCATCGTCGTGGCCTGCACAGTCGGCAAGCCCGTCAGCTACCTCTCGTGCCCCAAGTTCCCTTCAGACGGCAACACGGCCAACTTTGTCAACTCGCTCTTCCACAACGTCTACCACTCCCAGAGCAACACCTTCCGCTGGGTAGACGCCGACAAGGCCTCGTGCTACCAGATCAAGTCCATCTGGGGCCTCAGCATCGCCCTGTGCGTGCTCTTTGCCTTTTCCGCCATCACCTCTGGATGCCTGTGGAAGCGAACCAAGGGCGCTTCCCGCCCTGCTCCCAAGGACATTGAGGGCTGAAGGTGCGGCCGTGGGGAGATGGGGGAGGTCAAGGCCCCGGCTCGCCCGCTCGGAGGAGCGGCAGTGAGTCGGGCCCGGAGCCTGGGGACGATGGCCATGGCGCAGCCCGAGAAGCGTTTCGACAGCGACTCGTCTGACGCCGAGAGCGCTCGCCAGCCGTGGTTCCCCCCGCCCCCCACGGCGCCCGTCCGCGTGAAGAGGGTGCAGCTGAGGGAGACGCCCAAGCCGGTGGAGGATCTGCCGCCTCTGCCCCCGATGCTGCAGGTGCCGTCGTCGCCGAGCTTTGTCGACGATGGACCCCGGAGTCCTCTTCTCGAGAGGGTCAAGTCTGCTCGCAAGACCCTCATGGAACGAGTGGAAGGATGGTGGGATCTGGGTCTGCTAGAAAAGAGGCAGACTCTGTTTGGTGGAAAAAGGGTCTAGATGATGAATTGGGTCAGCTCTGGATTATAATAGATTGGATATGCTTGTGCTTTTTGACTGGGCTTGGGAAACAAATGGTAATGTCTTCTGGTTAGATCGGTTTCAACATTATAAAATGAATAAAAAATGGGATGAATTGTTCGGACTTGAGCCCTTCTCACATCTTGAATCATGATAAATAGAAACACTCACTATGCTAAAGACTTAAGATTCCTTCCTTGCAACTTGTTCCCTTTCGTAAACACTCAGGAAAACCATCATTATAGACCAAACCTCATGCCTCTGTTGTCAGGCGAGGCAAATATCCAGGGTATCAAATCAGCAAAACTCCATGTCCCAAAATCCGAAGGCATTTGGCCACGTCCCAACTCTCATCAATCTGATCTCGTTGAGCCCAAACCTTTTCCATGACCTCGAGCGCCTCCCTAGCCGTGCCAAACACATTTAAGGGCCCCATGCGCTCTATCATTGCACGGTACTTGTCCTCGTCCTCGGGCGGTGAGAGACAACCTGCAATGCAGAATGGCCAGACCAGGGTTCTCAGGCAGGTGTTTGTGGGGAGGTCCATCAGGAGAGAGGTCATGCGGGAGACGGAGCATCGGATCTCTGGGCAAGAGGGTTGCCAGCCAGAGATGACGACATGGAGGTAGGTGTGTGCGGCTTGCAGCCAGATGATGTTGTTGATGGCGAGGCCAGGAGCCTCCTTGGCCTTGGAGTCGGGCATATGGGATAGAGGCGCAGGCTCGGCCACGACCCTGTTTAGGATGGGATCGATGGTGGGACTGCAGGATGCAAACTGAGCCTCGAGGACACTGAGACCACCCTTGATGGCATCCTCCATGACTTTACCACGCTGGACAAGCTCAGTCATCGACAGAGAGTTTGCTTTCCTCTGCTCCTTCTTCCAAGCATCCAGAGCGGCAATGTCGCCGATCATCTGGACGACCCAGTTCTGAAGACCAATGTACTCCTCCATAAAGAGCGAACCAGAGATGCGCATCTCTTCTGGTGAAGTGTGAGCTCTGCAGCCTGGAATGACCTGCGCCTGGTACTTTTGTAGACGCGGGGCCTGCTCAAGTGTGATGCTGGACATGACGTCGATGTAGAGGATGTTGGCTGTGAAGAAACGCAGGGCAGCTTGGCTGGTACTGAAGGGTCTGCGTATTCCCATCTCTGGCGGTGGCCAACGATAGCTGTAGAGGGCCTCTATGGTCTCACCCCATTGCTCGGGCTGAGGCAGGATCTGCTGGAACATTGTGAGAGCGGCGTCGAGGTGCATCCTCCAATGGTCCTTGTTACTGGTGGACACTTCAAAGATGAGCATCTGTAGGATGGCCTGGAGGACCAGGAGCTTGTCACGGACGCCGGCGGCAGATGACGTGTGGTTGACGGCGCTCATCTCACGCTGCAGTTCCCGTAGACCCATCTCAAGCTGGGACTGCAACTGGTGGACCATTCGGTTGGTACACTCCTCGTGTTGCTTCTCGCCATTGGCCATGACGATGCTGAAGAAGTAGGATGTGAGCGAGATGGCTGTGTGCCAGACAGACTTGTTGCTCTGCAGCACGTCGAGGACCCAGCCTCGACCGCCGGCAAGAATCGGTGGACGGTAGAAGGGGAAGAGATGGGGAAAGACATAGTCGAGGTAGATCATGATAAAGTGAACTTCAGTGCTTGCTCCAGTAGCGTTGGAGTGGTCCTCTGTGCGAACCGAGAAGTGGCTGTGCCAGGGCATATCAGGAGGCGACGCGCCACTGGTGTTGCTGGAAGCCGGAGTCGAGCCCACGTCGTGGCCAGAAGGAGGATCCGTATCAGAAGCAGCAGACATGGCGGCATCGTGCTCGCCGTTCTGGAGGGTGACGTTGCGCGTGCCGGCCTCAAGCATCTCCATGTACTTGCGGTCGCGGCGCTGGCTGGCCTGCTTCTTGACCTGGGCCTTGATCTTCTCAGCCATGGCCTTTTGCTTTGGCCCGCCGTCCATCCATTCGGGCTTCTCGTCCTCATAGTGGCAGGTGATCTCGAGGGCGCCGCAGCCGTCGCAGACGGGCCTCTTCTCGTCGCACTTTTTGCGGCGCAGGCGACAGGTCCAGCAGCCGGCGTTGGAGCGCACCTTGGCGGACATAAGATGGCGGAACATGGTTGCAGCCCGCGAGAGCTCGAGGCGTCAGTTGAGTAATTAATTCCTCTTGCTTGTGAGATGATTGAGACGTTGTCGGTAGTTGGACGGGATGATTGAGTGGTCGCAGGGGTGGTTCCTGATTGACCCCATGTTTGAGGATCGACGGCCAAGGACTTGAGGCAACTCATTTGTCAGCTCAACCGGACGAGGGTGAGGAAATAAGCCGCACACTAGGGCCAATTGGGAGTGTAATTGTAAGCAGCTACGGCATAGATAACGGACCAAGCATAGTGGAAAAGATATTATCAAACTTATCAAGGGTGTGATTCTGTTTGCTTTAAATGTTTGGTATTATTCCATGTATTAAATAGGCGTGTTAGTTGTGATGTTGGTCGTTCTGTTGGTCGTGACGGTTGCGTACATTGTTGCTCTTTTTCTTTCACCCTGTGCAACATCAGCACTCTATTAGCCCCTGACACCAGCCGATGGCGTCCAATCAGCAATCTTGGTTGACTCGCCGTGCGATAAACTCAATGGAAGTATCCTTATTCTTTCATTCACATTTTCATTCTTACAAGTACATACAACATCACTCAAGCCATTCATATTTGAAATCGCCGAAAATAGAAGGGTATCATGATTAAGTTTAACTGTATCTAGGACACAACGGACGGCCGAGACCTCGACAGTCAGATTGTGCAAAGGCGGCGGAAGTTGTTGTGACGAGATGATGTAGTTGTAGAGTCGAGCACCAAGTAAATAACTCGATGCACCCGTTTCATTCCTTCTCCCTTTAACCACAGCAGACGGTAGCCTCGCGGGAGGCACTCGTGTTCTGACCTCCGCTCAGAGTTTCCCACTGAAAGATAAAGGCACCCAGGTACGCGCCGATAAAGATACAGATGATGAAGTACCCGTTGTAGTACATGGCGAGTAGCATAACAAAGTAAGCGACGGCAAACTGCATCATGTGAAGCAGCGCACGGATAGCCTGCTGCCAGACATTGGGGCGGAACGGAGGCAGAGGAGTAGCACAGGCGACTGGAGAAGCGACCTTGGGGCTGTCGGAACCGGTGGCAGCAGCGGCGGCGGGAGCGGATCCTTCAAACTTGGCGGCGTGCTGGCGGAGGAGGAAGCGGTCCCATTCCTTGACGGAGCGGCGGAGGAGTTCGAGGGCCATGACTAGGAGGATGACGCCAATGCAGGAGCCGGCGAACATACCCTTCGAGGTGATGTGCCAGGTCTCGGCAATGAAGCAGGAGTCGACCGTGTTCCAGTTCCAGAGCATCTGCGATTGTTAGCAGATGACATCTATGAGAAGAGTGAGTGTCCACGCACAGAAATCTTGCAGCCATTGCCCATGCCGTGGTCCATATCCATGGCAGCAGAGGTGGAAGCTGGCATCTCCATAGACATGGTGGCGTGGTCCATGGACATGGTGGCAGTGGCAGTCGCGGACATGCCAGTCATGTGCATGTTGTGATCCATTGAGGACGACATGATGAAGGTGTTTGATTCTTGGTTGATGCTAGTATTGGTGTTGATGGTAGTTGACAGTGGGAGGTGATGATGCTGTCAGGTGTCGACGAGAGAGGGCAGGCCAACAATAAATAGGTAATCACGGCGTCACCAAGGATTGTTGGGAACTTTTGAATTATCTCGTGCAGCAGGAGAAAAAAACGGGAGGACGGGAAGGGTTATTTCTACCTTTTCGTATGCAGCGCAAGTTAACCTTTTTTTCTTTCTCGTCTGCGCCCAGGGTCCTCCTGTCACAGCCGACGAACCGTACAATGCGGAATAGAGTAAAAAAATCAGCGAATGCGGGCGTGGGATTGTCGTGCCAGTTTCAAAAGACGGACCCAGCTTTGCGTAGATTTGAGCAAGTTTCTATGGGCTGGAGACCGTGGGCTGGTCTGATATCGAGAACATCCTTGCAAAAATGGCTTGTCGTTGAACCCTTGGCTTCACCCTCAAGCCACCTACGGCTGGGGCGTCTGTTAAGTAACACGTCCGTCTTTTTACTCTCGTGTTGCTCTCGGCTCTCGGCCGACTCAATATTGCTCAAACTCCGCTACTGCCCGTCAGTTACCCATGCACCCGTCGCCCGGTGTTTGTCGATCGATCGTGCCGAGACCCAGCCCAATACCTCCATGCGACGGGGCGTGGGGGAGCACATGGTCATGGTGTCTCGGCCGCTAGCATCGAGTTGCACAGTACTTATGCGGGTGGTGGTGATCATGTTACAGTCGATAACCCCATGTCAAAGTGGCCGCACTCTGTGTGCTGTAGCTAGCTACGTACTCCATAGTCTAGATGCCATGACCCATCACGTGTGCTACCGAAGGATGGGTACCTACAGTACCCATGGAGCAGAACGTTATTTGGTGCCTGGCGGCATCCGTCAAACATCTGCTCCACTTAGCACGTCGTTTATCCTGACGTCCTTGCTTGCTGGTAGGCAACTGATAGAAATTCCTCCAAAATTGTGTACCAAAGAAAATAGTGTGCTGTGTGTATGCGCACTGTTTTTAGCCCTAGAGAGAGTCTGGACGCGTTGTGCCAGCTGAGCATGCTCTGTCGTATGTTTTCCCAGATCCGCGGAGAAGTGATTCCAGCACTCGCTGCTACCCCTTGCTGTAGTGCAAGAAGAGCATTCTTTGACAAATATCTAGTCTCATGACAGCTTCTAGAGAGCCCATTTGAAATTGTCATGTCATTATTCTACGCGTTTTTATTTGTGTGCCTGAAAAACGCGTCGTCGTGGCAGCGACGCTATCGACGAGAGCCTCACTTGACCCCAAAATCCCGTGACCGCACACTCCCATAGCAACGGTCGCACAGTGCCCCAGAAGCTTCAAAAACCACCTGGGCATATTTTTGAGTCGTTATTCTAGGTGGTCACGTTTATTAAATCAAATCAAATTGCGTTCATGCGGAGAAACAATCAAGTGTCGTGGCAGTGTGTTTGATTTGGACCACTGTGATGACTACCTCGAGTGTGTTGATTGCTTCCAAGAAAAATCGTTCCGACCTCCCCGACAGATTAAACCACATGAATTCCCATATCCCGAAAGACACTTTGCTCAGCTGTCAACCTGCAGGTACCCGAAATCCTTGTTCCAATGATCGTCCCCTTGGTGGACCCGTGATGATGCTGCCAAACACGTTAGAACCCTTTGTAGTCATGTTTCACAGGAGGCAGCATACCTTGAAGGATCTAGTTGGAATCCTTGACAGTGCCAGTGGCAACCTTGTCCCCACTCTCAACAGTAGTGGTGGTCGTCGCCTTGTTGGCAGCCTCTTCAGCACCAACCTGGTCGGTAGCGCCGGCAGGGAGAGCAGGGAGCGCTTCATCCTGCTCAACGATGACATCGTGCGTGATGTCAATTCGTGGAATAGTGGGGATCCCAGACGAGGTACCAGGTCGAGACATGCCGGGAAGACCAGCATTAACATGCTCATAGAGAGGGGGGTTCCCAACAGGGACAGGAATGACCCGGCCGCGGGGAGGGGAGTAATCAGGCCGGAAACCAGGTCGACTATTGATTCTTGTTAGCGACATGAATGTCAAGCAAGGCCAGGCCTCGTGGAAATCAAACATACCGGGTTGGAGGCGCCATTCTGATCAGCTCCGTGCCAACATAGTTGGCCTCAGAGGGCCGCTGCTCCTTGGACAGACCACAGCCCATGATGACGAATTCAAAGAAAGAATGTAGGTAAAGAAATGTTTGAAATGATTGTAGGTGCGTTGTCGCTCGCGTGCGAGGGTGTGGGAAAGAATGCGGTTGCGATAGGGAACGGGAGGGGAAGCGATGTTGTGAAAAGGGTAGGGTTTTTTTCTGGCCGCGACGCCTGAGAGGAATAGCTATTTGTACTTCTCTGGGATGCAAACAGAGGATTTACTGATTGCAAAAATCAAAGCACAGCCAGCCAGGTAGGGGAAATAAAAAAAAAGGGATGCAGATGCAGGTGAGAGCGGTAGTAGTCCACAAACAGACTGCGCACTTGGAGACTCGAGCTGAACGATGCTTGACTTTTGTTCGATGCTCGAGAGATTTGTTGTGATGCACACGAGTGGGAGAAGATGTTGGAAGGGAAAAGAGGATGAGGGTTGCCTGCTCGGTTGCCAGTGATATCTTGGGCGATATGCCAGTGGCATTTGGCACCACCCCTCTGGTCTACAGGCCGTGCTGGGTGCATATGGCTCTAATTTTACACTGGGATGTCGTAAATCGTTTGAAATAAAACTCATATGCATGATATCTTGCTTGTCAGGCAGTCTATATTTCGTGATAGTTTGATATTCCGTGCATTGGTGACACTGGGGGTGCGAGGCGTGTCATATGCGTGGAGGGCCAAACTCCATAGCTAGCGGGCTTCTTTCAGTGCAGCCGTAGGTACCCAGGCTTATCTCGGTGCTATTTGATCTGCCATAATTCCTCTGCGCCCTCTGACCCTTGGGGTATGGTTCAGTATCGGACTACAGTACCACATTCCCCTCCCTCGGTCTCCTATTTCAAACACTTGCTGGTATGGCCCCCTTTGTCTTGGTCTTGTTAAGTACTGACGATGTTCTCACCTTCAGCACAGTCTGTTCCGTCGCGAGCACACCTCTGCACGGCCGTCTCTACGTCCTCCTCGCCGTCCAAGACATCCAGCCATCGACCCTTGACCTTCTCCTCCAAGATCACGGCCACTACCCTCGCAGTCGTCGCACGAGTCGTCATCCCCCGAGCCTTCTTGGTCTGTCCCATGAGCACACCGCCCTCCTCCTTGTCCGTCAGACCTCCAGGGCGCACCGAAACGGCGGTGATCTCGGGTCTGTTTCTTGCTTCCACCACGAGAGCCTCGTCGGAGGCGACCTTGGCCTCGTAGTAGCGGCCCAGGAATGTCTCGTTGATCTTGTTCCAGCCTGCCCAGTCCTCAGGAGTCCACCAAGGAGCTTGGGCGCGACGGGCGCCAAGGTACGAGATCTGGATGAAGTGGCTGATGGTAGAGACTGCGACCGAGGCCTTGACAAAGGCAATTGCAGCGTCACGGTCGATTCGGAGGACCTGGGGACTTGTCAGCTAACCAGGACTCTTAAGAGACAAAGGTATGTTGAGCCTACTCTATCCTGACTACCCTTGTCACCAGCTCCTGTTGACCATTTAGCAGACCATCCTACACAACAAGTATATGAACCTACCCGCAGTCCAAACCACCGAGTCCGGCTTCACCTCCTCAAGGATCTTGGCAGCCTTCTCCTGGCTGTCAACCTGCTCCAGGTCATGAACGACGACATGGTGCTTCCCCGGCAGACTCTCGAAAGCCTTCTTCAAGTCCTCGACCTGCTCCTCAGCACGGATAAGACTCGTCACAGTCCAAGACTTCTTTAGAAGAATGTCCGTGACAAGTCTTCCAATCTTTCCATTACCTCCGAGAATAAGGGCGTGACGGTTAGGAGACATTGTGGCGTTCGTTGTTACTTGGTTAGATATCAGACTTTGAAGATGGAGACGGGGAACCAACAAGATATATATAAGTGAGTCAACCTCGGACCTCGGACTTCCTAACTATCCATGACGCGGACTAGGGCTGGGGAAATCTCCACTCTTGGTCTCAGTTCACCCTTGAACGGCCACATCCATCGCAAGATCACTTGCTAACGAAACATGAAAAGACAGGAGTTTAGACCTCTATTACTCTCCGAATACGAAAACTCGCCCCACTGCCACTATTGTACCGTCCATTGGCTCTCTGCCCACCACCTAGGAGCCCCATACGACGTGTCTATATATTGCGGGACCCCGGAATGACGCCTTCGCTGTCCCGAGTGGCGCCTACTGGCATTGTGGTCCCGTTGCTGTTGTCCACTTTCACCAGGATGCCCACTGGAGCGACGGCGACTGGAGCGTTTCTTCTTCTTCTTCCTCTTGCGCTCGGGCATGGGCTCAGACATGCTGAAGCAGCAGCCCATGTTGGTAGTCTTTCTGGCTCCCTCTCCCAGTCGGATAGTTCGAAAAAGTTGTGTTCAGGTGCTTGGTGGTCCGGTAATGGTACAAGACAGGTTGGAATGGGGGCCTTTTATAATGGAGAGGATATGGACCGGACAGCAAATCATTCTTCCATACGTTGATGCCGACACATTAGCTCAGCAGCTGAACTTCCAAGAATGAATCTTTCTTGGGCCTTGTCACGATCTGGGAAGCAGTGGCTTTCAAACGTGATTGTGCGAAGAATTCATTGTGTCCCTTTATCATACGTAAGCCACCCCATGTTCCTCTTTCTGGCCACCTGATCGAGTTCCATGTCCTAATCACCTCAGGGGGTATATGGCGGAGGTACAGAAGGAGAGAGGGCATCCCTCTCGTCTCGTCCGGGGCATATACACGGAGGCTCTGGTCTTCGTCTCGGTTGTTGTATCATTCTCGGTCCGTTGGCTCGGTTCAGTGAACCATGTCTCTGTGACAAGACTGGGCCATTCCGACTGCTTCGGTCTACTTCAGCGATGGGCGCGAGAATCTGCATCGACGGGATTTCAACGATAGCGTATCGAGAATCATGTCCCTTGAAAATTGTCAGCTTCCTATTCGTGGATCGAGTGTAGCAAGGTCGGTCGTGGAACTCACTGCTCTGAGAGCTTGTTGCTCAGGTGTCCGGCTAGAACTTGAACGTTAGTAAATACTAGGACGAATAAAACTATTGTTCAGACACCCTAATAGACATCTAGCCCATTGGGTTAAGTGTGGGCAACGATGGTGAAGCAAGAACTTACGTTGGTTGGTGCCGCCATCTGTTCCCAAGGTGTCTTCCATCAGCAATGGACAAGGGAGAAGAATGGCTTTGTCGACGGTGATTTTCTTCATGTCGATGGTTAGTACCAAAGGGAACAGGATGATCATCGCAGTAACAGGGCGAGCAAGAGGATGAAGAACCGCTCGAACAGCAACAGCTCGAGCAAGCTGAGCAAGCATCCGAATCCTTGTCATGGCGCCCTAGCGGATGAGAGAGCATGCAGCCCATGGTAAAAGACTCGATAGATGCTGCTTCCTGGTCGAGATCTCTTGCAAGTGCGTAGCCGTGATATTTTCTGGGGTTTGACGATATGCAAGTTGGATTGGGGTGTGTTGTAGAGAAAAGGAGATCAAACGACCGCTGCCAGTGCCTGCTACGAACGAGTTTTAATATCCAGAATTGTCAGTCACTGAGACTTCCCCAAAGGCTTCCATTAGGGTTCTGCAGTTTTCAAGCCGTGTGAATTATATGGGCGGCATTGAACCCTATCTTTGTTCCTTTCAAACGCTTTTGCGTTTTGGGCCTGTCTCGTGAGCATCTAGACAAACGACTACGTCTTTTACCTCTTTTACGGATAAACCATGCACTAGTTAATGAGGACTATTCCTTCTGGTGATCGCCAAAAATATCTTGCAGTGGCCAGGTGTCTCTCAATTTCTTTGTATAAGTTCTCTGTTGCGAATATTAAAGTACAGTCACTGTTGGTAATGAGCACGCTTCCCTTGTCAGTCAAAGAGAATGCCAGTCACAGTAGCAAAGAGCATAATTTTTGGGGGGCACAATGGTGTCATTGAAACATAGGCAGATGTTGCTTGTCTTGATATAGACAGCCATGGAAGACTGTCAGGTATAATTCCCAGTGACCAACTATCCCATCAACGCCGTGAATAAAATACATGCTAGACGCTACTCAAACTCAAGCACTATCCTTCTCAGCCTCGGCAGGCAACCCCCTCAGTGCGTAGAGCTCCTGAGGCTTGCCCTGCGAGTCACAGCTCGCAAACTTCCACCAGGTACCATACCACGAGCCGGCAATGTTGGTCAGACCCCATGTCACAGGCGCAGGCATCGGGGGCCAGTTCGCCCACAAGCCCTCCTCAGCGGTGCGGTCGAGGTTGAGCAGGAAGAAGGGCACCACATCGAGCATGCCGGCCTTGGTGACCGTCTTCTTGCCCCACGTCTTGAAGGTCAGGCTGGCAGCCTGGCCCTCGGGGGTGTCGTCGTTGGGGGCCTTGGGATGGCTGGATAGGGCGGCGATTGTGGAGATTTCGCTGTGGAAGTGGTGCTCGAAGTTGACCTTGAAGGCGTCCATGAGGCGGATCACTTCGGCGGAGTCGAGGTCGACGGGGTGGGAGGAAAGGTCGGTGAGATAGGTATTGAACTCGGCGAGGGGAGCAAGGAACGACTCTGGGAGGGCATGTGTTAGTGGGAGAGTGTCAATGGTGGATCAAATGGCTATACCGTGCTCCTCGTGCGTCTCAGTCCACACAGCTTCATCCCCAAGCAGGTCCTTCACCTTGGGGAACAGATTCTCCTCCTCATCGTCATGATGGGACTTGACAAAACGGAACCAGGTCTGAGAGTATCCGATAAAGTCGGCCTTGTCGGCATCCTTGACATGAGGGGCTTGGAGGTAGATGGAGTTGAAGCCACGGATGACGGCATTGTGGAGAAGAGCCATGTGAGTGGCGCCTGTCGTAAAGAGATCCGTCTGCAGTTCATAAAAGTCAGCTACATGAGCAATGGGGATGGGTCGTGGGTATCAGCTGCTGACCTTCTTGGTCTCGTACTGCGGCGTCACAACGAGCTTCATGGGCCCATCAGCCCATTTCTTGGTCGGCGCGGTAGACATCCTGGTGTACGGCGAATTACTGAGGAATATAGCTATGCCTGCAAAGAGCACTTGTGCAGCGAGAAAGAGGAGGATACGCTGACCGGGCATGGCTAGATATAGAAGGGGAAAAAGAAAGAAGGGAGGGAAAAGCACGAGGGGCACGCAAACAGATTGGCGAGGAAATGGTTCGTCCAAAGTCACAAGGATCAGCTTCTGGTCTGGTTCCGTGGCTGATCTGGTCTCACTCTTCAAGTGGTTCGATAGCTCGTCATGCTATGCTAATAAGTTATGGTGCAAGCTCCAGGAGCTGGTGTGGGTGTGTGGGACAAGGAGAAGAGCTGATTAAAGGGGAGCTGATGATTGGCCGTGGCCGAGACATTCTGGAGCAGGGAGGGACCCCGAGCCGGGCCAACTTGAAGCCCGGGGCCGACGAGTCTCGGACTTCGGACGTGGGGCCGGCCGGGGTAGTTCATGAGAGTACGGATATCTATCAAGAAGAACAGCAGAGTAGTTTCAAGAATATAAACATTGAAGATTAAGATATTTGAACGAAACAAAGAGAAATCGTCCAGATTCTAAGCACCTCCCCACCAGTCTTACACCTGTCTAGGTATTTCCCAATCCTGTCTCAGGCTTTTTTCCCCAGAGCAACGCCATCCAACACCGATGATTATGTACACGGAATATCCATTCTATATACAGCCAGGTATTTTTCCAGATTCACCAACAGCTCAGGCAAATGCACCCACTAGAGCCATCAATATGGCACCGGCGCACACCGAGAGATAGGCGTGAAGTCGCTTCTTGCCCTTGAGAATCTTGTAGCTCTTTTCTGACAAAAAGTCTTCTGCCAGCAGCTGGACCAGGCCAGCATACAGCAAGAGTCCTGATGAGATCGCATTCATGAATCCGACCACGAGAAGACCTCCCGCGCTCTTGGGGTCATACATGCGATGCACGATGAGCCCGATAGCCTGTCCAATGGGCGTCGTAGTGCCGTATGCCAGCACCATCAGCCATGGCCGGATGGATTTTCGAGGGAACTGAATTGCCGCGATACGGCTGCCAAGGGCAAGACCCTCAAACGTCTGGTGGAAGCTGATAGCAACTAAAAAGACGACAAAGGCCGGCCCAGTAGCCACGGAGATGGCCATGCCAATAAAAACACTGTGAAACAGGATTCCAGCCTCGAGTAAAAGACACTGCAACATTTTTCGCTGCTGTTCCTCGGGAGACTGCGGTCCGGGTGACATTGGCGTCATCGGAGTCATGGGGGTCAGAGGTTCGACGTCCGCATTACTCGGCTTGAGTGATGCATATCGCCCATTCCGCTGCCTCGCATTGCTTGATGAACCGGCAAGTTCATCCATTTCCAGCTCCAGATCCGAATCACCGTCGTTAAAGTCGTCTGTAAGCTTTCTCGACTCCTCGCCAACGGGAGTCGAGTCTGGTAAGGGCGATACGCCAGCAACCAGCCCCTGAGTCTCCATATCCTCGAGGTGAATATCCGGAGGTCTAGGACCCGTCCTCCTCTCGGATAATCCAGCTGTATCAACCATGGGCAGCTCGCTCTCGGGTTCGTCGTCCGAGTCAAAGTAGTTATGATTATGAGAATGGGAGTGGCCAGCTCCTCGGGCAGTGAGATACGACTCGACACCGACGACGATGATGGCGGAAACCATGGCCACAAGGCCCGGTAGTGGTGTATACCCTTTACTAAAGAAGTAGGGGAGGCATGGATCGGTCATGGATTCGAAGGCGGTCGGGAGGAGGTGGACAAAGGCGGTTGCGAGCAGAACACCAGTTCCAATGTGCTGACAGTAAAAGATGACGGATTTTTGTCGACGGCCGCGCATCGTTCGTCGCGATAGTAGAGGGAACCCGCATGCTTCCTAGTGTCAGCAAGTTGTCATGGTCGTCGATCATGAACTCGACCTACCCAGCGTACTGAGTGCCAGGATAAGGATCAGTGCAAACACATGCGCCGACGTATCATAGGAACCCTTAGTCCTCGAACCGCACTCGGGCTTCTCGCCATCCTCCTTGCGTCGCCTGAGCTCCGCGAGGATCATGTCCGTGGGGATTGAAGCCCATGACTCTCCTAAGACAGGCGGACGCCAGTCAGTAAAGGGGGAACCAGAACCAATTCTAGGGGAATCATAACCGTACCTCGGGGCGCCTCCGAATGGGCGCTCATATTTCGACCTAGACTGCCAGGTTTTCCCTCTATGTGTTCAATGTTTTGGGCGATCTCATGGCGCAGAGGACACGATTACATGGAGCCGATACGTATCCGTCCGTGGTGTGCAAGTTTTGTTGCGTCACTGCTCGGACGCGCATGTTTGGAGTTTGTTTGAGAGCTCCACGGGGCGCATAATCCTCGGCAGATGCCGGAACGGGCATGTTTGCAAGGGGCTGCGCCAGAGAACCTTGACGGGCTAACAATAACGGTTCAATAGGCTGGATGTTGGGTGGCCCTTCTATCTAAATATCATGAAGTTTTGTCCAATTCTGAGCTCCTCATGGCAATGGGCTTGCGCAGGTGATGACGCTATTCCTCTAGTGCTCAGGCACTGCAGCTGTCATGGCGATCCATCAGGGGTCCCTGAAGGCCTCCACCAAGATGGTTCCATAAAGCTTCGAGCACGTGAACCTCGAATCAAGGAACAGGCATCCCCTCAATTGTCCCAGTTTAGCTCTCTGGGTCTTCCACACTTGCCGGCTAAACCAACCGACGCGTCGGCCCCGGAAACGAATGTGACTCCGTGTGGAGGATCATGACAAGAGCGGTCGGGCTTGGCGAGGGGTTGCTTGTCGGCTAAACACCTGTCAACGGGCAAGCTACGTGTGAACCCCGGAAAAGCCCCGGACCGGTATCACTAGCTCGGGCTACTCTTGCCTCAGCCAAGGAAGAACGTCGGCTGAACAAAATATCCGCGCTCTAATAGCCCAACACCACGGCCCCATGCATCGTAGGCGCCCCAGCCCGGGTCGGCAGGCTTCCCTAGTGGTACATGATCCGTTGCAGTGTTGCACACCAAAAGCCATGTATCATGCTTCCTCCCACGATCCGCAGAAATGCGGGTACTGCGTGGCCACATGAGGCCAACTTCGGGTGAATTGCGGACGAGTTGATCGTGTTGACTGAGCTATGGCTGGGGAAGCTGCGCTTGGTGTTGAGAGGATGGGCACTTAAAGAGCCCTCCTTCCCCCAAGATGGCGGACTTTTGTTTCTTTGTTCTTCAAGCTTCAGGATCTCATTGTATAGTTCAATATGGCCTCCGTTGACGTCCCGGCGATCCTCGCTACCCTCACTCTTGAGGAGAAGGTCTGTTACCCTTTCTTTACTATCTGACCTGAGTTGGGAACTAATGTTTTCTATAGGTGTCCCTTCTTGCTGGCAAGAACCTCTGGGAGACTGTTCCCGTTCCATCCAAGGGCGTTCCCAATGTCAAGGTTTCAGATGGACCCAACGGCGCTCGAGGAGCTTCCTTCGCCGGAGGCACCACCGCTGCCTGCTTCCCTGCCGCCTGTCTCATGGCCTCTACCTTCGATGTGAAGTTGGCAAAGAGAATCGGCTCTGCCCTGGCCGAGGAGACCCAGTCCAAGGGTGCTCGATGTCTCCTTGCTCCTACCATGTGTCTGCACCGTCACCCTCTTGGTGGCCGTAACTTCGAGTCTTTCTCCGAGGACCCTCTCCTTACTGGCAAGATGGCTGCCCGAGTTGTCGAGGGACTTCAGGACAAGGGTGTCTCTGCCACCATCAAGCATTTCGCCGTCAACGAGCAGGAGACTGACCGATTGACCGTGGACGAGACTGTTAGCGAGCGAGCTCTGCGCGAGCTCTACCTCAGGCCTTTCGAGATCGCGGTCAAGGAGGCTAACCCATGGGCTGTTATGACCGCTTACAACAAGGTCAACGGACACCACGCCGACTGTCACCCTTTCACATTGAAGAAGGTGCTCCGAGGTGATTGGGGATGGAACGGTCTCGTCATGAGCGACTGGGGTGGCACCAACTCGACCCCCGACTCTCTTGAGGCTGGTCTGGATCTTGAGATGCCTGGTCCTACCCGATGGAGGAAGCCCGAGGACGTCATCGCCGCCATCAAGGAGGGCAAGACATCCGAGAAAACTATTGACGAGCGAGCCACAAACGTTCTCAGATTCCTCGAGCGCCTGGGGTGCTTCAAGGACCCCACCATCCCCGACGAGAAGGCCATCAACAAGCCCGAGCACCAGGCCCTGATCCGGGAGGCAGGCTCCAAGGGTATCGTTCTCCTCAAGAACGAGGACCAGATCCTGCCCCTGTCTAAGGAGAGGGTCAAGGGCAAGAAGATTGCCTTGCTTGGACACGCCAAGATTGGTCTGGCCCACGGAGGTGGCAGCGCTTCTGTTAGCGCTCACTACAAGGTTACACCTTGGGATGCTCTGCATGAGGCTCTCGGTGACAGCGTCGAGTTCTCATACGCCAAGGGTAAGTTACTTGAGAGTTCGAGGATTGAAGCTTGAAGTACTAATGTTCACAGGCGCTCACACATTCCGCACTCTCCCTGCCATTGCCGAAAATGTCGTCGGCCTTGATGGCAAGCCCGGCTTCACTTTCAAGTACTATGAGCCCGGTAGCTCTGAGGCTATCGAGACCCGACATGGCCACGCCGACTCAGAGATCTCAGCCCTCGGTAGCTTCGGATTCCTCAACAAGGACATCTCGCTTGAAGGTGTCTTCACTCCCCAGGAGACGGCTCAGTACTACTTTACTTGTTCTGGTCTCGGGCCAAGCAAGCTTATTATCGATGATAAGGTTGTGTATGAGCAGACCGAGAACTGCACTGATGCCATGGGCTTCCTCTTTGGCGGTGTCGCTGCCCCTGAGTTCAAGGTTGCTCTTGAGGGCGGCCGTCAATACAAGCTGCTTCTGCGCACCTCGCCCCCAGCTGCCAACGACCGCGAGGACCTCGGTATCCTCGAGGGACTCTGCGGTCTCCGAGTTGGATCCATGTCCGAGACGGAGCACGATCGTGACCTTGTCTCAGAAGCCGTCGAGGTGGCCAAGAATGCTGATTATGCCGTTATCTTCACTGGTCACGAGCCCTTCTGGGAGACTGAGGGTCAGGACCAGGTTAGCTTTAACCTGCCTAAGGACGGTAGCCAGGATCGCCTCATTTCTGCCGTCGCTGCTGCCAACCCCAAGACTGTCGTTGTCAACTCGACTGGTGTTGCGATTGCCATGCCCTGGCTGAACGAGATTCAGGGTTTCCTTCAGACCTGGTATCCCGGCCAGGAGTGCGGTAACTCGATTGCGGATGTCTTGACTGGTGCTCAAACCCCTGAGGGTCACCTCACCTGCACATTCCCCAAGAAGATCGAGGACTGCCCCGCGTACGGCAACTTCCCTGGAGAGTACGACAACGGCAAGCTCAAGGTCACATATAAGGAGGGTGTCTTTGTGGGCTACCGCCACTTTGACCGTCTGCCTGCCGACAAGGTCAACTTCCCCTTCGGCTTCGGTCTCTCGTACACCACTTTCGACTTCTCTGGCCTGGAGGTCAAGGAGTCCGGTGATGGTTACACTGCCAGCCTGAAGGTGTCCAACACAGGTGACGTGGTTGGAGCCATCGCCGTCCAGGTCTACGTCGGCGCTGCCCAGACCGCCGAGGAGAACCCCGTGAAGCAGCTTGTTGCCTTTGAGAAGGTGACTGTCAAGCCTGGCGAGACAGCTCCGGTTGAGGTGCCCGTCCGCACACGAGACTTTGGTTTCTTTGACGAGGCGAAGCAGAAGTGGGTTGTTAAGGGTGGAGATTACAAGTTTTTGATTGGAAAGTCGGCGCGTGATATCGTGTTGGAGTCGACGGTGGCTGTCAAGGAGCAGTCGTTTAACCTTTAGAGTTGTGTTGTTTGAGCATGTTAAGCGTCATGACAATGAATATAATGAATCTAGACTACTGCTGCGTCTTGAATGTGAATGTGTTTTGTGATAGTTCCTTCTTGTTGGGATAAAAAGCAGTGAGCACAGTAAAGAGTAAGGTTCCATTAATAAAAGTAAGAGGGTAAAGTTATGCAACACCACAATTGAGTTGATTGTTCGTCACATTCCTTGTTTCCAATACAATGACATCGTTCCAACCTTGATACGCAATGCCCTTCCTGACACCTAAAAAAAGTGACATGCAAGTCTTCAAGGAAAGCACATGAAAACCTGCTTTTCTCAATGTCACACGTTAAACAACGTAAGAGTGAGATGATGGAAGCAAAAGGAAGCTTAAAGATATAAGACGATGTTTCCATTCTTACCCTGCACAACCGATCAAGGTTGCGATTTCAGCCTCGTAGAGACAGCTGCGGGGCACGAGCAAGCTCCAGCCAATGGCCAGCTCCCTGCGGGGTCAAGCATCGAAAGAGCTAGAAGTCAGCTCTGGCCCTCTTCTTTCCCCACCAACCCGACCCAACTTAGATCGCCTGGGGCGACGACCACATCTCCTCATAACTTGGACCCTCAAATACTGCAGACTCTACTTGGCTGCTCCCTCATCTGAACTCGTGATCCTCAGATTTTGAAGACAAAGACCCAAGAAATGGCTTCCGCGGACGAGCTCAAGGCTCTGGGTAACAAGGCAATCGCCGAGAAGAACTTTGACGAGGCTGTGTAGGTTACCAACCAACAAGGTCTCTCCGAGACATCCATGGGAAAAAAGAACTGACCATGATTTGATAGCGCCAAGTTCACCGAGGCTATTGCCATTCAGCCCGACAACCACATCCTCTACAGCAACCGATCTGCCGCCTACGCTTCCAAGAAGGACTGGGACAATGCGCTGAAGGACGCTGAGAAGACCACTGAGATCAAGCCCGACTGGGCCAAGGGTTGGGGCCGCAAGGGTGCTGCTCTGCACGGACAGGGCGATCTGCTGGCTGCCAACGATGCCTACGAGGAGGGTCTGAAGCATGATGCCAACAATGCTCAGCTCAAGAATGGTCTGGCCTCGGTCAAGAAGGCTATGGAGGCCGAAGTCGGTACGTGGTAATCCTTGTTCGAACCCCAGATTCGAGAACTGACAGATTACAGGCGGCCCCCAGGACCCCAGCGGAGGACTCGGTCAGATGTTTAACGATCCCAACATGATCCAGAAGCTGGCCTCGAACCCCAAGACCAGCGGCTTCCTTGCCGACCCCGCCTTCATGGCGAAGCTGCAGTCGATCAAGAACAACCCCGAGAACGCATCTGAGATCTTCAGCGACCCCCGATTGTTGACCGTTATGGGCGTGTTGATGGGTGTTGATCTGCAGATGAGCGAGCGCGAGGTCGACCCCAACCAGCAGGACTCACCTATGCCTGATGCGCCACCCGCCCCTAAGCAACCCGAGCCCAAGAAGGCCCCCGAGCCCGAGCCCGAGCCCGAGCTGGACGAGGAGGCTCTGGAGAAGAAGAAGGCTAAGGAGGAGGCCGACAAGGAGAAGGCCCTCGGAACTGAGAACTATAAGAAGCGCAACTTTGACGAGGCCATTGCGCACTACAGCAAGGCTTGGGAGCTCTACAAGGACATCACCTACCTCAACAACCTTGGAGCTGCCTACTTTGAGAAGGGAGACTACGACAAGTGTATCGAAGCCTGCACTAAGGCCATCGAGGAGGGCCGTGAGATTTACGCCGACTTCAAGCTCATCGCCAAGAGTTATGCTCGTATCGGTACGGCCTACGAACGCAAGGGTGATCTGGAGCTTGCCGTGGAGAACTACAACCGATCACTGACGGAGCACCGAACTCCCGATGTCCTGAACAAGCTCCGAGCTGCCGAGCGGGCCAAGGTCGAGGCCAACCGCGTGGCCTACATCGACCCCGCCAAGGCCGAGGAGGCTCGTGAGGAGGGTAACAAGAAGTTCAAGGAGATGGACTTCCCCGGTGCCGTTGCTGCCTACACCGAGATGGTGAAGCGAGCTCCCGATGACCCCCGTGGCTACAGCAACCGAGCTGCGGCTTTCATCAAGCTCTTTGAGTTCCCCAGCGCCCTCGAGGACTGCGATGCTGCCATCAAGAAGGATCCCAAGTTTATCCGGGCTTACATCCGCAAGGCCCAGGCCTACTTTGGCATGCGCAAGTACTCGGAGTGTGTGGATGCCTGCGGTGAGGCCCAGCAGGTCGATCAGGAGCACCACGCTGGTGCCAATGCTCGAGAGATTGAGCAGCAGCAGCAGAAGGCGTTCTCAGCCATGTACTCTGCCCGCGACAACGAGACTGAGGAGCAGACCCGTGAGCGTCTGATGAAGGATCCCGATGTAAGACTTACCCCTGACGAGAGATGAGTGAAGTGAGTACTGACGTATCTAGATCATGGGCATCATGCAAGACCCCGTGATGCAGTCGATTCTGCAACAGGCTCAGTCTGATCCTGCGGCACTCCAGGAGCACATGAGAAACCCTGGCGTGCGGTCCAAGATTCAGAAGCTGATTGCAGCGGGTGTCATTCGCGTTGGACGGTAAATGAAGGAAGGGATCAGGGGTGATGATGATGATGATTGGTGACACTGGGGAGGCTTGCTTTTTCCGCGGGAGAGGGCAAGTCTTCCCCAGAGTCTTGACCACGAGGGAAGCGGACCAGGAAGCATGCGTGATTACGGAATTTGTCGAAACTTGCAAACAGACATGACAGGATGGATGGATGGGATGGATGGATAAGCTTGGCGTGTGCATAACATAATACGGAGTTGGCATTCGGAATGGTTGCTAATGAATGAGAAATGAGACTCGTTTAAGCCAACTATGAATACGTAGTTTGCTGGTGTTGACATGTGAGGTGAGGTGAGATGACAGGTGAGAAATGACATGTTCATTCTCGAGGGAACAGATTGGGTGGTTGGGTTTGGAGTCGAGGGCCTGGAACGAACCATTCCCTCTCCATCGGCCGGCCACATGGCTTTCTACGAACAGGCGTTCTCCGCCCGACGGGAAGTGAGATGAGAAGCCCTACGGCAATGACGAGCGTGTGCTGTAGGCTGCGTCTAAACCTCTACTAGTGGTTAGTGTCTCCAGTTGTCGCGTGGTTATGATCTGAGAGTGCCAGAAGAAATTCCGAGGGCAGAGCAAGACGCCGAGCGCAGACGACGGGCCGGCCGAAGCCTCTCCCGAGCGCCGCGCCGGCCGCCGTTAACGACCGAGTCGACGACCAACGCCATACGTGCTTATGGGCTAGCCAACAACAAAATGACTCCTGAAGAAAAAAAACAAGAAACAAAAAGTTAATCAAACCTGGGGGAGGGAACGACACGTGGAGGGCACGAGGGTGATGCAGGGGGTTTAGGAGGAGTAAAAACGTGGGAGACACGTTTGATCACGATGAGCATCAAAGAAGAGGGGGGGGTAAGAAAAAAACAATGAAAACCGCACTAGCAAAGTATATTGTATGAGAGAATAAAGAGGGAAGATGATAGATATCGTCAGATGCGAGACGAGAAGCATGACGAGAACTGAGATGGACCCACGACGGTGACAAAAAGAAAAACTGGGTGTGTATTGCATACTCTAAAAAGAAAAGATGAGCAAGTGAAGAAAACGGCGGCGCTCGGAAATGGTGCGACGTTGAAGATTCGTTAGCCTGCATGAGAGAGAAGAAAAAAAAAAACCGTCTTGCATGATGAGAGAGGCGCGGAACGGAAAAGAAAGCATCCAAAAAAAGAAACGGTAAGAGACAAGCCAAGACTTTTCGGCTCGGCAACACTCCAAGAAATTTGTCTTGAATATGGGATAAAAAGAGGCTAAACGAGTCAGAGGATAAAAGTTTGTCAGGGGTATCAGAAACGACCGACAAGTTTTAGTCTGATTACCTTTAGTTTCATCATTTTCACCGTAGAAACCGAGATGTGACTGATGTTGGTGATGCCTCACCGTGTAGAACATGGTCACTCTAGAGGGTCAAAGAGAGACCCTCACTTCCCAATCAAGTCTTGATTGCTTTTCAAAAAACATCCACAATCTTCCTCCACCTTCCGAAACAAGCCACCCGTCAACCCTCAAACCCCATAATGATTTCTTTTTCATCTCCTTTTTTTTTCTTCTACTTCATCTCGATGATGTTGTTCGCCCACGAGGTGGATGCTGTCGTCGGTCCGGCGACTAGGCAGACGACCCGCGGCCGAGTGGTGGCGGTGGGCTAGTCCTTTTTCCTCTCTGCTTCTTTTCTTCTTTCAAGGCACGTCTCGACTGATTTGGATGCAAGACTCTTTGACAATGAATGGATTGGCTGAGAAGAACTTGTGCATGACATACAGATGCTGTATTCGTATCCATTGAGTGGACAAGTTGGTTG
Organism: Fusarium falciforme; assembly: GCF_026873545.1. Classification (NCBI taxonomy): domain Eukaryota; kingdom Fungi; phylum Ascomycota; class Sordariomycetes; order Hypocreales; family Nectriaceae; genus Fusarium; species Fusarium falciforme. Next base: position 5,484,349 of record NC_070544.1, on the reverse strand, counting down.
TGCCTGGTCCTTGCATCTTTTGTCCGGCTGACTACAAGAGGCGAGATCCTATGCCGACTCCTCCTCAAAAGTCAAAGACTCGCTGCGAATAAGAAGCAAAAGAAGGTCATTGTGACACATTAACTCTTTTGCTCTCTTCAGTTTCGCCATGGTCAATGCATCTGTCAATGGTAGGTTGTCAGAGACCCGGCCCGAGGGCAAGGGTACCCGACGAGGCATGGGGCTCAAAGGTGTGCATTGATTATCACCGGGGGCTATTGATTCGTGCTGTTTTGAGCAGGCGAATGTAACCGTGATTGTGAGATTTGATGCAGATAGAGACGGCCGGTAGCCCAATTCATGGGGAAGACGGCGATTTCGACTCGTCACAAACAAAAAAAAAGAAAGCGTGGTATCATGACTGCATCACCGACTATCGGCAAAAGGAAACAATAGCTGCGTGGTGTTGCCATTGACATGACTCTGCTCGTATCTGATTTGACATTGGGCCCTCAGGTGCGTCCGAGAGGATTTCCCCTCCTGTTGCAGTCAGCGAGTAATAGCATTAAGCCACCAATTCACTTTCTCATCTCTCTTCTCTTCTCTTGCCTTTGCCGTTGTCGTCATCTTGGAGGCCCGTTTGTCCATGAGGCTCTCCTCTCACCCCTGGTGGCTGCAGAGTTGTTGACCTAGACGGCAGGGGTCTTCTTTCTTCGGAACAGGGCTACCAACCCCGGACGCCGCCGTCGACGCCACCCCATGCTCTCCGTCGCCTGCCGGTAGGTCCTGTCCTGTCTTTCTTCAAGGTCTGAAAGTGGAATTCGGAGTGCAGGCGACTGGATATGCCGCAATCTAAGTCTTGGCAACCTCTGCTCGCTGATGTGTAGCCAAAGACGGAGGTGGGACACCGAGTCAGGGGGCCATCTCGCTCGCCCCTGGCTCTCTATGCCAGATGATGTCCCTTTGTACGCACAGCTATCTCAGGCACCGATACCTTGGATCGTGATTGATGAAAAAGTGAGAGGTCAAAGTTCCTCTTTGCCCCCGCGAACTCTGCGCGTTGCGTCTCATCCGGTGCAGGCAATCCCACAACCATTACCACTACCCGAACACACTGCCGGGCGAGTGATAGCCCGTCTGTGTGTCTTTGGGGGTTACATGGTAAAAGATGCAAAATGCCAGCCGCTTAATATCAGGACGCGCCCAACGGTGTTGGAGCCGTGGGGTTGAACGGAACGGAACCCTTGACTTTCCTGACTCGGATCCCCAGCACGCCAAGCAAAAATATGCGGCTATTGGAGCCTGTCTCTAGGTTGTTTTAAAAGCCTGAAGAGTTTTTAGTCCACTGCGGGAATGTCAACGTTGGTCGTTAGCTTGATCAACTGCCCCTTGTCCAAGGACAATGGGGTCTGACAGCCAACAGAGAGAGCAGCGATCTGGGAATGTATTCCGCACACGGGCGACAGGATATCCGTATTTCATCTCATAGCCGACATTGCGATGCCGTCAACATGTAAATCTCAAATCTCAGCGTTCAAGGATTGAACCGGCCTCTGCAACACCGGAGACGAGTCGGCATCTATGTTGGTTTGGGGGGAGGTCTGCAGTAGAGGCGGCAGAGATGCAAGACGCACTCGGATGCAGGTACGTCATGCCAGGTGGTATTCGAGCAGACGGCGAGGCTTGAATCTGATGCAGTTGCCATGTGCCTCACAAGCCATGGCATGGATATCGCGCGGCACTAATATGCACTCTTCCCGCGAGAAGCGTCCAAGTTGGAGGAATTGGCGAGATCTATGGTTAGCCGCCGACACCAACATGTTCGTTCCCGTCCCTTTTTGCAGCCAACGGGGCAGATGATGTTACGCTTCGCTTGATGCCCGGCTATCTGAAAGGATCTAAAAGGTGCTCATGACAGGAACAGGGAAGGGCAGGTCTTGACATGGACGAATCGGGCAGGCTGAGTATGGATGACTGCTTTTCTGGCGATGGAGACGATCAAGTTTCCACCACGGGAGCAGTCAGAAGGTATCCATCCTGCAGGCATAGCCAGGGACAGTCTGGATAACCTCAAATATGGAGTGTATCGAGTGCAGCGCAGCAAACAGACAGACAGATGCATGCGTCACATGCATGAGTACGACGGCCAGGGCCGCGGCGGTGGCTTGTGGCCTGTTTCAACGGCCCTGGAGGACGTCTGGTTGGGCAGTGGAGCTTTCCATGAGGCGACTAAAAAGCAAAGCTGCCGCGGCTTCTTACCATTTGGAGACGGAGATGCAACAAGCCCCTGGGCCGAGGAGGACCAGAGGAAAAAGCACAAAAAAAAAATGGAAGCATGGTCTTGTTGAGGAATAGGCGGCTGAGCAAGGCAGGGCATTGTCGACAAAACAGCCCAGAGGCCCTCCGACTTTGGCCGACAGCGACAACGGTCCTTGACTTGTCATACCCATGCGTTCTTACCGCCAGTTGGGTTTGAAGGGCCAGTGCGCAGATGAACACATGTACGCCGGAGAATTGTAAAGTAAGAGACAGACGCTTGGAGTAGAGAGAGGCCGGTGCAGATCTGCCGTGTCACCAATCGTGGGAACGGAGCGGACAGACCAGGCGGAGGACCAAGTCCTCGATTGACAGCTGCGTGTGACGGTCAATACTTCATCAGCCTTGTCTAGTGAGCGCTCCGAGTGCGCTATACAGTTGCCGTGTCCATACCGATCAATTGAAAGGCCTCGGAACTCTCCAAGACGGCGGCGGCGGCGTTGGCCGGATGCGTGGGAGCATGGTTCGGGGGTCGACGGAGAGCCTGGGGTGACCTGGGTCCCTCCGGCCGGGCACGGGGACGGGGTCGGTCGGCAGCCGAACAGTTTGGGTTTGGGTTGGTTTGGGTTGGGTTGGCTCTCGTCTTTCTGGAAGCATGAGGGACGGTGCATGTCTCTCTCGTCCTCATCTCTTGCAGATTTGATTCCTTTGTTTTCTTTGACGGGGAGGCGTCTCAGCAGGGTCTAGGTTGGATGAGACGTTTATGTTTTCTTTTGGCAGCCTGAGTGAAGGAGTACGTACCTGCCCGCTGAATCTTCAGGCAGGTACGGAGCACTCGGTACCTTCCATAACCTTTGGCTGTCGTTCCAACCTTCCTCCTGTGCTGGAATTCGGAGGGTGAACTCGACCGTTAATTGATCCAATCTTCGTCTAATAGACTTTCATTGCACGTTACATCTAAACAATCCACCATCTCCTCTCCCCAGACGGCAGAGGCCAGCGTCGCGTGAGGCTTCTCTCAGTTGGCAATGGCGTGGACCTCATTCGCAAGGCTAACTCAGACTTGAGTGGAGGCGGCGTCTGGGCTTTGTCGTTCCTGGTTCCTGGCTTGCCGAGGCGCGCTTCTGCCCTAGGTTCTAGGTACCGAAGCGAGCTACCGACGGATATGGGAATGTGGGAGACAGGGAAATGGCACGAGCAAGGGTGTCTTTGAGCTCTTGATCAAGAAAGCCGGCCTATTCCCAGCGGGTTCATCTCGAGGGAACACGGTACGGTACGTACGGTATCCATCACATTACCGACCAAAACTGCCATGCCAATGCCATGAACGAGATGGACTCCGCCGATGGATGCATCATACTATTCCCAACCACGGGTTCGGGATTTCTCGTTCGTGAGCCATCTCATAGAGGAACGGTTTACTCCGATCTGCTCAGGCCCTCCCCCGTGGCGGACAGCATCTCGAGTCTGGACCTTGATCGGTTCGTGAGGCCGTCACATCTCAACTCTCCAGCCCAGCTCAATCAAGCTGTGCCATGCCATGCCATGCCGTGCCATGCGCCCACCGTCGTCCTCGTGGGAGCAGAGAGATTGATGAGAGCAGAGAGCCACACTTAACCTCCACAGGCACGAGGTTGGCACGTTTGGGTCCCACGAGGCAACTCCCATGATCCCTTCGATCCAATCCCATGGCGTTCGCCACACGCCCCCCCAGGTTCCCCTTCACCCCTCTTCAGCTCCACGGAAAAGAGACCGAGAGAGAGTTTCGTCGACCTGAGAATATGGTGGTTCTCGAGCCTCACCAAAAAAGCCCATCATGACGGAATCAAGCGTTCCGTATAGAAGAGCTCCTCCAAGTCATGTTCCACACCTCAACAGCTGGGGGCTGGACTCCCCAAGGCAAAGCCCGGGTCCAGCTTAGCCCCATACCCTTCCCCAGTTTGAACCTTGGCCTAGCTAACGAACAAGCCCTTCTAGCTTTTTTTTTCTCTCTCTAGCTCGAGGAGCACTCCGCCGCCGCCAAAAAGCAAAGGATCCCCTGCATGCTATCGTACGACTTCTTGAAGGTTAGGGATCTTGGACTATGTTCTCTGCCAACACGCCCTCCCCTTGACGGGGCGTTCGCCAGCACAAGCCACGAGGAATCGTCGGCTTGTGGAGAAGTCGGTTTTTCACCTTTCTTTTCCCTCTTCTTTTCTTTGTCGACAATCTCTGCTTGGATGGGCGTATGTCACAGCCTGGAGGGGCGTGGGAGCAGGGAAAAGAGGCATGGAGGAGCGAGCCCGTCGAGGATAAAATATCTGGGGGAGGACGCTTCTTGGAATCCGATTCTGAACCTCAGTATCTTCTCGTCTGCCTGCCTCGAGCCAAAAAAGCTTCTTCCTTCTTTTTAAGCTTGCTCATCACATTCCATCCATCTACCATTGGACAGTGGCAACATTCTTGAACCTAGTTCATTAACGAATACATCAACCATCTACAGCCCTCCTCAAGACAGTCGACTTGCTGTCTCGAGACGACCTACTGTCTAACAGTATCCTCCTCCTCCCTTCACATCAACCTTCACAATGGCTCTGTCCTACCAGCAGACCAGGCTCATCCGGGGCACCATCCCCGCCCTCACCGACCACGGCGAGCGCATCACAACCATCTTCTACCGCAACATGCTTCGTGACCATCCCGAGCTTAACGACTACTTCAACACGGTCAATCAGGCCAACGGCCGCCAGCCCCGAGCCCTTACCGCCGTCATCCTCAGCTACGCCAACAACATCAACCACATCACCGAGCTCATCCCCAAGATGGAGCGCATGTGCCACAAGCACTGCTCCCTCGGCATCAAGCCCGAGCACTACGCCATCGTCGAAAAGTATCTCATCGCCGCTTTCGCAGAGGTCCTCGGCCCCGCCATGACCCCCCAGGTGAGGGAGGCCTGGACCAAGGCCTACTGGATGCTTGCCAAGATGCTCATCGGCCGTGAGGCTCAGCTGTACCGCGACTTTGGCAAGTGGCAGGGCTACCGCAAGTTCCGCATCGAGAAGAAGGTTGAGGAGTCTGATGACATCTACTCCTTCTACCTCGTCCCCGTCGATGGCAAGCGTCTTCCTCCCTTCCAGCCTGGTCAGTACGTCTCTGTCCAGGTCAGTATCGCCGAGAAGGGCTACCTCCAGTGTCGCCAGTACTCTCTGAGCGATGCTCCCCGTCCTGACTACTACCGCGTCACCGTTAAGCGGGATGAGGGCCTCCACATGACTCGCAATGGCCGATATCTCGGCGGCGGTGCCCTCAACCCCGGTGTCGTCTCCAACCTCCTCATCGACATGAAGGATGAGGGTGACATTGTCGAGCTCACCCACCCTGCCGGCGAGTTCTTCCTTGACATGGCCAACACTTCCAACGTCCCCATCGTTCTCATCTCCGCTGGTGTTGGTGTCACCCCCATGATGTCCATTCTCAACACCGTCTCTGAGCGTCAGCCTCACCGTCCCGTCTCCTGGATCCACGGCTCCCGCCGCTCGGTGCCCTTCTACGACCAGGTCCGCCGTATCGCCCGCAACCGACCCAACTTCCGCTCCAACATCTTCAAGACTCACCTCGCCGAGTCTGATGTCTACGGTGTCACTTACGACCACGACTTCCGCGTCGATCTGGCCAAGGTTGACCGCGATGACCTCTACCTGTGCCACGGCGCCACCGAGTACTACATCTGTGGCCCCGAGCAGTTCATGCTTGAGATGGCCGAGTACCTCAAGTCCAAGAAGGTCGACTCGTCCCGCATGCACTTTGAGCTGTTCAGCACCGGTGACATGGAGTTCAAGGTCGACACCCTGAGCATCATCTCCAGCACCAGCGGAGGCTGCCCCGGTGGTTACAGCGCCGCCCCCAGCTCGGCCCCATCCATCAACAGCACCACTGAGCGGAGATGCCCCAGCTCCGGCGCCACCTCCGGCCAGTGCCCCTTCTCTGCGGCATAAGCCAGCTAATGCTTGCTAATAACATTGCAATGAGATTCTGGTCGGGCACCGGGGTTCTGGAGTTGACGGGCGTTTACGGATCCGGCGCATTCTCTTTTTCACTTTGTACCAATTCTTGGACGGATTCCTCTCTTGGACGATTCTGCATTTCTTTTGTCCTATTTCACATATATTCTTTACACACTTCTTTTCACGGATTTGGGGGATTGAATGACTTGGCATCAAACGAAATGAGCGGGTATAAAAGCTAGAGAGGCAAATGGCATTTGGAAAGGTGGTTGTTGAAAATAAAATGGGAATCAACAGAGGATTTTTACGTGTAATACCAGAAGAGAACAAGGGAGATGGAAGATAACAGACCAATATCAACAAACATCCTTGAACCTAAACAATCTTTTCTCTCATCTCGTTAAAAAAGTCAGATGCCGCGTATTAACAGGGAATATGAATGAAAAGTTCGGTGGCAGGGAATGAAGGAATCCTCCGTCTTTGCCCGATTATCGCCCAAGGCAGGGGAGGCTTGTCAAGGTGGAATTGTGAAATCAGGAGATAGGAGTGAAATGAAAAACAAGGCTTAAAAGGAATAAACAGCTCTAGAAGGTATAACGCTTGTGCCATGCATATCCTGGGGACTTTCTCACCCCATCACGTGTCGATGTGGTACTTGTTCCGGTGCTTTAGCAGATTGTCATACCGCGTAAACGTCTTCTTACAGCCTGGATAGTTGCACGCGACGGGCTCAGTAGGAATGCCCTTCCAGGCTGCATACTCTTTATGGGCGCTGATGTAGTGACGATCCATGTCCCTCTGCTCTGCCTTTGTCTCGTTGCAGTTCTCGTCTGCCTCGCACCTGATGGGCCTCTCGTGAGTCTTGATGTGCTTGCTGTGAGCTCATGTTAGTAGGAAACTTGATGTAGAGTGATTCAATCTCTTACTTGTACTCTCGACGATCGCGGCAGATGCGCCCGCATTCTTCGCATTGGTAGTCCTGTTGTGCCGCAGCGGCCGATGAGGACCCTGCCTGCTCGTCTAACTCCCGGTTCAGCTCGTCTGCGTTTCGAATTCAATCAGAGGTATAGCGAAAAACGTACCATAATCGGTATCTTGGTAAGCAGGACCCGCGGCATAATAGCCCTGCTGGGCAGCGGAGGAGGAGCTCGAACCCTGGTTGAGTGAGAGGTCGTTGGGGTTGACCGTTGCCGGCTGCTGCTGCCACTGTGCATAGCTGCCTGGGTAGGTAAGGTTTAAGTCGGTGGTTTCATATGTTTCAGAGTGTGTTTCTGACTTACTTGGGCCAGCTTGGGTGTAGTCTTGGGTGTATCCGGTATACGAGGGGTCCGTCAGGTTGGGGTCGATGGGTATCTCATCATCCTGGGGTTGACTGGAGCTGCTGGACTTCTCGTGCTTGTGAGAGCGGTGACCTTTTCCTTTTGGGGACATGATAGAAGACGTTGTATGCTTCTAGGATGTTATTGAGAGTATAGATGAATGGATCTTTGAGTAAGGAGTCAATTGAGTGAGTAGATGTTATTGTATCTATTGAACAAGATTCATCCGCATCAACTTCATCATAAACCATCGAATTTATATTCTTTCCTTCTATTCCACACAAGTTGCCTCTTTGGAGGCCGACCTGGGGCCGGCCACCATAGTTTCCTGTTTCAAAGTGCATCGCCATGTTGTCGTCGCAACTGTCGAGATACCAACATGCGATGCACCAACTAGACAGAAAACAAAGACCGGTATCTTCCTAAGCACGCGAGAGCGGGTACTTCCTCTCATGCAGCAGTTCGCCTCGCTGCCTGACAGGGGGGTTCGGGCGGCCCAAAAGGGAGGCCAAGTGTTGGTCCAGTTTTGGAAGAGGCTGAGTAGAAGAAAGGCGGAAGCGATAGAAGAAGATGACAAAGGCCCAATTGGAAAAGCATAAAGAGCCTGCGATAGAGAAATAAGGCAACGAGGTCTGATGTAGGGGGCCGGTCACACCCCGCATGGTGTGATGGGCCTCCCAGGTCGGCCTCCAGCATTAGTGAGGCTTGGACGAGGCGGATGGTGATGGAAGGCCAGGGCCTTGAAAGAGGGAACCGGGAATTGATCATTTTGCGTCATTGTTGAGTTTGTATAAAGGGGAGTGTTGTGTTCGTGGTGTTTGAGCCCTACAATCAAGTCAAACAAGTCACTTACACGAGTTGACAACACCGTTTTACCAATTCATTGACAGAATACATATCTACCACAATGACATCAAGTACGAACTGGGTTTTGTTCACTGTCGAATTACAACTGATTGCTTTCAGGTGCTCTGGTCCTCTTCAAGCCCAAGCAGAAGCGCCGCTTCTACGAGCCAATCGTCCTCTTCAAGGCTCTCACAGACATCACCCACGAGGAAGGCTCCCTCGGCCTCCCCGAGGCGCTAGCCAGGCCACGGACAGAGGAGCAGAGGTTCCACCAGTTTGTCCACAAGCTCGCCGGCGTCTGCGACAGCACCAAGGGCGGAAAGACGGTCACGTCGTTTGCCGTCCTTGAGCACGAGGACAGGTTCGTCTACGTCTTTGGGTGCAACCAGGTGTGCAGCTTGGACCTGGTGAAGACGCAAAAGTTTGTGACCGAGCTGTTGGAGACCTTGTCTGGCTTTCATCAGCTTGATGAAGCTGCTCAGGGGCCGGCCAGGAGGGCTGTCCTGGAGATGATCTTGGCGTTCAATATGCCGAGGTTAGACATCTACCTCAAGAGCTTCAAGGGGCAGTTGAGGGAGTGCCTAAATTACTGCGAGCGCCAAACAGATCAAATCGGTGAGTTGGGTGACGCCCTAAGATAGCCGAGAGCTAACAGGTCGCAACAGCTACTGCGGTTGGAGTAGGCCTCGAGGTTTTGGGTGACGCCATCGCAGACATTGCGTTTAAGGGACTAGACGAAAGCGAGTGTAAGTGTAACACAAGCTTCTTCTAAACTATTCTGACCTAGAGTTTCTAGACCTCCCATCGTACAATCGCTTCCTGCAAGCTCTCGGCGTCTTCCTATCCCCCCAAACCAAGGCTTTCGTTGACGAACGTGCCCTGAGAGGACGTATCCAAGACGGGAGAAGCTTCGAGTGCTGGTCCGAGCTGAGGCACAACCTCTCCCGCCTTCGAAACTACCAAGCCGTGGTGCAGGACCTCATCGATGCGGAAAAGGAGTGGCCGGAGCTGTTCCAAGAAGTCGAGGTGATCCCCGTGTCATCGAGCAAGGCGGATCCCAACCCCCTCGGCAGGAAGAGCGAGGCCGCCAATGCTATTATCGGTCGTATGGAGCACGATAATTCCAGGAGAGAGAGGTATCGCGGGTTTGCTCTGGAACTGCAGGGGATGCAGTTTGATGATCGCATCAAGAAACAGTGCCAAAGGGACAGCTTCAAGCCCTTTGTGCACTCCGAGATACTCGTCCTTGAATGGGTAACAGCCAACGCTTCTAGACTGGAGCTTAGTTTCTTCCATGGGTGGAAGTACATTGGTAGTAGTAAGGGAGCCTGCAGGTTGTGCCACTACTACTTCGAGACACCAGGTCAGCACGGCGGCATCAAGACGCGATCCAGCCACGGGAACCTCTACGTCAACTGGAGGTTTCCTGACTTGTACGAAGATGACGGACGAGAGGGAAAAGCACGACGGCAAGAGATCTTTAACTGGATGATGAATAGGGTGCGAGACGATGCCTTTCAGACAATGGAGAGCAAGGCGTCGACGGGAAAGAGGCACGACTCCAGCACGCATCCTCTCATGTCAGTGCGACATACTGATGCGCAGACAGATGTGGGAGCTCGTGATTTGGCTGATGTGGACGAGCTGGGAGAACAGTTTGAACAGGGTCTCAACTTGAATGACTCGCCGACGACTGATAGCCCAGAAGACTCGGGGTCAGATGACGATGAGGAAGGGGGCACCAGTCTTCTCTGACGTTGCTCCAAAAGAGGAGGGAAAGAAGTCTCATTTTATATGCTATGTTCAAGGTTCTCATGTCTCATGTTTCGTGTATCAATGTGTTCTTCCGCATCTATCAAGCCGCTGTTTAATGATCATTCCTCTTGTGCCAGGGAGCAGTCGCCTCCAAAAGATCCTTGTGAAGCTGGCTGTCGCCGCTGACGTTGTAGAGATCGTCAATGACCTGGTTGCGCTGCAAAAAGATGAGGAAGCCAGCCCACACAAAGTCGGCATAGCTGGGAGTCTTTCCCAGGAAGAAAGGCCCCTCCGAGTTCTCCTTGAGCAGCGCCTCGACCTCTGCGATGATGGGCTTGGCAGCGTCCCAGGCAACCTGGCCACCCTTCTCCTTGTTGAGCTGGTCGAGAGGCATACCGGCCAACTTGGATCGGGTCTCATGCCAGTAAGGCACACTTTCTTCGTTCAGCAACCTCTCGGGGACGGTGGTAAAGTAGATGGGTCGAAGAGGTCCCATGATACGGGGCATGATCTCCTCCAGCTTAGCCAGAGTGGGTGAGTCGAGGTGGATCGAAGGCTCAGGGTGCTCCTTTTCCACACGCTCAACAATCTTGCGCGAGTCCATGAGATAAGTTCCGTCGGGGAACTTGACGGTGGGAATGGTCCATGTTCCTGTCGACTCGTTGGCCGAGACGCTATTGCGGGGTCAGTCAATTGGTGGGCAGACATGACATATAGGAACGCACTGGGGCTCCAAGGTGGGCTTGATGTTTGGGTACTCAAGCTATTGAGGGTTAGCAACTCAGTTGGCTTTTAATTGAGACTCAATCTCACCCATTCAGTCTTGTAGTCGATGCCCTTGAAGTTGAGGAGGAAGCGAGCTACTGGGTCAGTACTTGAGCTGGAGACCAGGAGCTGGGTATCTCACTCTTCCATGGGTTCAAAGACCAGGCAGCACGAGGAGACTTGCTGGGAAGGTCGAACAAGACAGTCTGATCAGAAGACATGATTTCCGTATACAACAATTGTTGGTGGCGATGAGAAAAAGAAAGAAGTTGTAGAATGGCGGGGAGCTCAGGTCATGAGCTTAAGGCACATAGAGGGGCAGGTGGGGTTGTGTCATCATAACGCCCTTTTGCTGGGGCAGCTTCGACCAATCAAACTAAACAAAATTGTCTCTGTCAATTAACCACCAATTACTACATGCCGATAATACCCAAGCTATCAAGGTCCACTGACTATCTTTGGAATCATTATGAGTGCATGGAATCATTATCGTGAATGCCTCGGCTTGTTCAAGTTCTGTGGTTCTGTACTTGTGGATTATCTACTAGATCTGGCTTGTCCAGCTCCTAACCTCGGCTCGTCTCGGATCACCATTTTCGAGCAGATATGAGAAGGACTGAAGATCTAGCGCATGGTGTTTTGTTGTGTCAAATTTAGAGATTGTGATTGTGTTCTTTGCTGCCGTCACTGATACTCACTCCCCGCGGCTGAGAAGAGAGCATTCAAACTTAGAGGCTTCCTCAATCATGGAACACTCATCAAAAGGCGGTGACAGGTTACCAGACTAGACCAACTCGGTCGAGATGTCTGATGCCGGAACTAAACAGTCTCTTGCACTAGACGTTGTCTAGTCTCTCTGTGTGTACTGGAGACGGACAAAAGCTTGAGCACACAAATCAGCTCGGCTCCTCGAAACAGAAAAGGGATGGCACAGATACATCTCCATAGACAGTAGATGGGTGAAATGGCCATTACGAAAGCCGAGGCGAAGACAATTCTCATGCAACTGCTGCCTCAGTTGCAGGAGATGGACTTGTTGACTTGGTCTGGCCCATGTCCACCTCGCCGGGATTCATCCTCGTCAGATAGTTTTTTCTGTTTTTAGGACATGACTTCAGGAACTGACCCGAATCATTCTCCCTTTCTTTAATAGTATCATAACATCGAGTCGAAAAGTAGTTGCTTCGGTGGTCGGCGATTCAATGGCCAAGGCGCTGCCATACATGATAGGTTCTCGGAGCAACGATGTGAGCGGTCTGAGAAGACAAGTCAGATATTAATTTATCCCAAATCCAGATCGCTTACATGAAATCAAGCTCTTGTTCCCAACTTATCGATTCGTAGCCTCATGGCCTTGACATAGGCCATGGTCACGGCAAAGATGAAAGTAATCGACCATGTCGCTCATGAATCAGACGGCAATTTCACCGCCCACAGAGTCGATCAACCTTGAAGTGACTGGCCCTCGCCTCCAACGGCAAAAGGATGGCCTCACTCGGCTGGTTGTAGGAGACGCTGATTATATATCCGCTCAAGAGAAATCCACGAGACCATCAAAGTGTGAGATGGAGAGAACAAAGCCCATGCTGTGATCAAGGTAAGAGATCATAGTCTTGTAGGTGAGGGCTGAACGTTTGGGTTGACCATTTTGTAAAGAAGGTGGTTTACGGGTACAACAAGAATAAGGAAGTGAATATGTAGTTTGATGATTGTCTCTCAAACGGCAATCAATGTTTGCTTTCGACTTTGCCACTGATTCAAGGCTCGTTATAGACACACTGGCTTGATCTCATTGCCCAACCCCCTTTAACTCGTTCAAATCCTGTTTGAGCCACTATTCGCAATTCGCATCATAAACTCCCCAAAAACATCATCTAATCCAGGGAATTCAACAAAAGTCCCATTCTTCTCCCTGCAGCACGCATTTTTCAGCCCTACCGCCACAAGCGACAAAACGACGCGACCGCCATCTCGCAACGGAACCACGGCACGTGGAATAGCGCCCAGCCATCATGGCATGTAGTTGAAACCTTTATGATCAACAATCATGGTGGTTTTTGAAAGATAAATGGAGTTTTTACCTAAGTGGGAAATTCTGTTGCGAGCTGCGTGCAGGGCTACATTCAAACATCCCTGACACCTGCGTAAGCCCCAACTCGTAGATCAGCTCCAGTCGACGAATAGCAGAAGAGTATTGTGCGCCAGCTCTAATTGGTGCTTTTAGGTACTCCTGCTTATGTGGTTTTGGGTTCTGCCTCGGTCTCAACTCTTTCGCTTTCTTTCCCTTGAACGATATACAAAGCGAACATTGCCCCCTTCTTTAGCGTACCATCAGACTACTGCAAGTCCTTTTGTTTTCTTGCTTTGCCGCAGTTCACGCCATGTCTGATAAGGAGACGCGGGTTTCGTCGCCGGACGGTGCGCCACCTTCGTACAACGCTGCGGCGGGTGGCTATGATGAGAAGCCGTCTCAAGCGCGGCGTCAACCACAACGGTACGTTACACAGGTTGAGTAGACAATCTCCAGCCAGGGCTAATGTGAGTATTAGAGTCCTGAATACCTTCCTCGATGATGGCGGACTGCCCGAGGTTGTCACACAAGACCACATCGCCAAGGACACGGGATGCTATGACGCCCCAATCCCAGTAAACCCAGATCCAACACCCATGACTCAGCTGTACGAAACAACCGCAACAGTGACGCCGCTGCATCTCCTGGGAGACCAGTCAGACACAGTAGACTGCCCGTTCTGCAGACACCGTGTAGAAACGCGCGTCAAGAAGGACCCCTCGATGCGAACACAGTGAGATCTTTATTTCACACTTGAGACATGCTAGAGACTAATGTGATTTGCTAGCATCACGGCAACCGCCCTAGGAATCACAACCATTGGCGGAGCCGTTGCGCCATACGCCATGGGCTGGAACAGCCATATCAGCCACTACTGCACAAACTGCAACCGCAAGGTGGCGTACCGACGCTATGGAACGCACGAGATGAAGCCTCTGGGGACTCCTGATCATCTGAGAGAGGTTTCGAGGTATCCAGCTATAGCTTCACCAGGTCAGGCTTGGGGCCCGGGAACGCCGCCTCCAGGCAGGTAAACAGCCTGGGGCTGCTGCTTTTATCGCGATAGAGTGAGATATACGTTTATTTAGGCTTGGTTTGCTTGAAATTGCTATTTGGATGATTAATTTGATATTCTACGAGCTTCAGGGTTTCTGGGAGGCAGGCAATCAATCTTTCGTTTGCACGTTTTTGAATGTGCACAGCAATCACAGTTATTTCAGCTTCTGTGAAGAATCTCATATTTATGTATAATAACCTCAAATTCGAATCACCAGTAACAGATGCACCCCTGTTCATGCTTTTTGTCAAAACACCAAAAACCGCCCGTGACAAGATATCCACTCCCTCCCTTCTAGGTACCCAGAAAATCACCAAAGACTCCTCGTAAAATGCATATTTAGCACCCACTACTCACTCTGAATCCCTCCCTAACCCTCTCCACCAAGACATCCGTGTCGCCCTCTTGGAGCTGCTTCCGGATCTTTTCAATGTCTTGGAATGCCTTGCTCGACTCCAGACTTAACAAGCTGCTGGCTCTTACAAACTGGGCATGGACCCAGTCTTTCTGCCCCGGCCTTAAAGCCTCGGCAAGAAAAGAGCCGTGGTCTTCAGCACAGAGTGCGAGGACGTTACTCAGAGTATTGATGGCATGCCACGCCCCGTATGCGACCGCAGAAGCCCTGTGCGCCTCGACCGTGATGTAACTGTCGCTCGTCATAAAATTGACGAACCTTTCGTCCCAGGGCTCGAGGTTGTAGTAGCTCGGGTGGATGATCTTCGAGTTTGTCAGCTCCAACACCGTGGGCCGGACCGTCTGGTTGCCAAGATAGAATGGGATGCTATTGCATATCGAGTCGACCATGTCCTGCACTTCGTCCTCGGCGTTACAGATGAGCTCCACCTGTGTGTCTGAGTCTTCCTCTCTGGGCAGCATAGTGTCGAGTATCGTGTCCGGGACCAGCTGGAGAATCGAAAGCTTCATCTTGAGCAGGAGGAGCCTGTAGCCCCTCCAGGTGTTGGATATGCTGGCGACTTGCACCGACGGGTAGACGTCGCAACCATCGAGGTACGTTGGTATGTGAGGAGTGACATCCTGCACCTGATCAAGCCTCAGGGCGTGAAAATGCCTTGGCAGATGCTCCAGCCAGCCAAGCAAACGCGCTTCGACGGCTTTAATGTCGGACCACAGGACACCAATGTCCACGTGTGAAGTGGAAACGGGGTCGCTGCCGCAAAACATGCGGCGGAAGCTATATTGCAGATTCGCGATCGAGATGCCGATAAAGTCAAGCGTGGAGCTCGAGTTGAGCGAGGTGGAGGGGTACTGCAGGACCCAGGATTGTATATGGGTTGGGAACCGCTTCTTTGTACGCAGGGCATACGACACCTCGAGGTGCAGGACATAGCAGAGCAGATGGTTACCGATGGCCATTCCAGCAGCTCGAGGCTCCTGGCTCATCATCAGGGCCACGGCACCATCGTGGTGAACGCGGCTCGCCTTGCCGAGACTGTGCACGGCAAAGAGGTTCTCGTAGAATTGCAGGACGAGAGCGGCGAGAGTGGTCGCCTGGCAGTTCCTCTCTTCCTTGTCTTTCACGGCCAAGCGAAGGCGGGCCAAAGCATCGGCGTAGGGCTGATGGGGTTGGGCAAAATTGATGTCCTTGTTGCGCCACATGCCATGGAGTCTCGTCGCAACGGCCGTGACAGCCATGTAGGCGGCCGAGGTGGGACGTTCCGACGAGATCACAGGGGCCAAGACCTCAAAGAAACCCCGGGCGGAGCTGAGGCTGCGTCCTGTGCCAGCCCAGTTGGTGAGGAAGAAGCCCAGGGCGACGTCTGTCTCCGGGGGGTCCAGCACCTGCGACACCAAGCTCACCGGCTTTGGGGTGATGGCGCGACAGGTGGGCGTCTTCTTGCGAGACTTTTGACGCGTGTCGGTCGTCTGGACCTTGAACTTGAGCTTGACGGGCTTTGTCTGATAGCCTCCGCAATCTCTGCCAATGCGGATGCATCGCTGGCAAGCAGGCTTGCCCTCGTCGCACTTGACTCGTCGCTGCTTGCAGGTATGGCAGCCCTTGGAGGGGCCGAGGTTGACCATGGTGGCTGCTTTGCTAGTGTTTGCGGGACGGGATAGTAGCGGTGGGCTTGCTTGTTGGAGATGTACTATTGATTGTCTCGTGTTGTGTTGCCTTGTCTCGTCTTGCTGAAATGTCGCGGTCGACAGATGCAGTAGCAATTTTGCGACCACCGACACTTATACCAGCCAGCGACAGGACAGCCACGGGCGTTTTACATGGATACAAGATTGCCCCAGACAAGACTAGACCAGGCCCTACCGGGCTGATGAGCCGTTTCAGCCCAGGAGCCGGCGACTCGGCGTGTCCTGCAGGCCCGGGGCTCCGTGATGTGCGTGTTGTGCTGTGCTGTTGGCTGTTGGTCAGCCTAGCCTGTGAGAAACGGCCCCGTTGAATCGTGGGGCCGGGAGGGGAGTGAAGAGCGCAAGTTTCGGAGGCAGGGTCGTAGATTTGGACCGAGGCCGAAACCCTGAACCTGACTGGGCTGGAAAAGGGCGATTAGACGCGATCGATGGATAGATCCAAGGAAGGGCGCTTGTTGAGTCTGATGCATCATTGAAAAGGCGGGCATGAAAAGGCGGAGTCTTGCTGCTGGTGCTTGCTTGTGCTTGCTCCGCCACTCAGCCCTGCCTTCCCTGCCAGGTGCTCCTGCCCTGTTGTCCTGTGCTGTGAGGTGCTGTGCTGATGGAAATTGGTAAAGGAAATCGCTTATCCAATGCCCCTGCCTTGTGGGGAACTCGATGATGCCGCGATCAGACGTATGCCCAAACTAAACGGCCCGTAACTGTAGATCCCAGGTCAGAATCAGAACATGGAGTGCCACCCCCGAGATATATTGGCTACAGTTACGGTCGACGAATCCAAGTGCGAGTCTACTTTACTACCGGTAGGGCTGGGTTGTCTGGCCGCCCACCCTGGCCAGCCTTAGACACCCCTATCCACTGCCTAATCCGTACATTACACTAACTAATGCAATGTAGGTACGCATTCTATCCACCACACCTACATACGGACCCTTTCCGCTATTCTCGACCGTTTGCCATGAGGAGATGGGAATTCGCACTCTGCCCAATCCCAGCCTTGCCGTACCAAAAGTTCTTCCCACGTATCTTGTGGAGCGGACGGCCGTTTACTTGTAAAGGAGTAACCTCCGGCGCTAGCTCGACTGTCAAAAGCATTTCCATCACTTCATGTTGTCTCTGTCGACTCAGGAATCCGCCCAGTTCCGTGTCTCCATGATTCGCTAACCCACAGTTGCAAGGGGGCGTGTTGGAAACAGTCCGAACAAACGACAAATAGCCGTTGATTCAATTCTGCCTGTCTTGACCTGGCCAATCGACTGGCCTTGACACGGACGCAACTGATCCACAGCCCTGGCACATCTGCTCCAAAGTTGGTGATCGGGTAAAATTGGGGTCCAAAACACAACGAACACTCCACCCCAACCACCCCAATTTCATTTTCAACGCATAACTTCACTCATACACAACTTTATCAATTCACGGTCAATCACTGTGTAAATATAATCATTTGAAAGCCCTGCTTTTGCTCTTTAATATTTAGTATACCAATTCTTGGCCCGGATCATGGCTTCTATGCGACGGGGCAAAGAGTCGATAAGGTTATTAATCTCATCCAGTGTAATCGCGTCCCACGCCGCCTTGATACACCGTTCTAGTTCTTCCTTGTCAACCTTGCCGCTTTTTAGATGTTCTAAGTGAGGAAATATCTTTCAAATATTAGACTTTAAAAGCTTCTAAATATGCTTAATGGGGTTAAGATCCGGCGAGTGTGCCGGCTAGTTAATATACTTAATTCCGTGCTCTATTAGAAACCGTTCCGTCGACTATGCTATATGAATCCTAGTATTGTCTTGCTGAAATCGCCGGGTCCTATTATAAATAGGAAGAAATCCTTCTAATAAAGCCTATTAATAGCTCTAAGCCGAGTATCCTTTCTACTTCGCCCGTTTATTACGAATTATGATGATAAGGGGGGATTTTCCGCCTTTCTAGATCGCTCCCCAAACCATAATGGATAACTTGCTTTTCCCGTGAACTATGATATTAATAAGCGCTTTTATAAACTTCTTATGAGGCTTATAGAAGATCTAACTATGTTTATAATTAGGTTGGGACTAAACTGTTGATTTGTCGCTGAAAATTATCTAGAGGTGTTATTAGTAAGGAGAACCTTTACTAAACTAAAACGAGGCTCTAACTTTAGACCCTTGTACCTCGATTAATTCATTAATATCCTCTCTCTAAGCTTATGCCTAAGAAAGTCGCTGGGCTGCTATTTCTTTTGATAGAGGTATCTGCTATATTGCATGCTATTTGCGCCTATAATAAGTGCGGATAATTCGCTTGATAGTTGACCGTGATACTTTTCCACCTACTATACCGATAAGCGCGTTATATGTTATATGATGGTCTCTTTTTAAAGAGAGAATAATATACTTAATCTCCGCCTTTGTAAGCTTTGGTTTCTGGCCGCGATTAGGCTTTCTTTTAATAGTCTTGTTATGTTTCTAGCGTTGATAAATTCCGAAGATAGTTGATGGTGTCGTGTTGAATTCCGACGCGACGTCGCGGTAAGATCTTCCTTTAGATTTCTCATTGATATACGAGCTAGACTTGAAGGTATACAACCCTATAGCATATTAACTTCCAGCCTGGCTGTTGACTGCATGCTCGGGAGGCACTTGTGCAACCCAACAACATATAGACTCGAGGAGAATGTTGGCAACGTTGGTAAACTCTGAATCTATGCTTACCTTTTCTATCTACACAGACTCTAGGCGAACAGCCTACCCTCTCCCCTCCCAACAGCCCATGATCATCTTCCTATCAAGCCAAGCCGACACTCGGGTTCTGCCAAATTCAAAGTGATCAAGACATTGAGCGTCTAAACGACCAAAAGGGGTATAGCAGGTGCAGGATCACCAACACGGCCTGGCATGGGCCCCTGACCCTGCCAAATACTGGATCCAGTTTAGGTGGTTAACCGTCTGGCCCAAGTGAGGAGACAGGGAGGCAAGGCCCCCTGTCGTACAAACGACCCACTGGGTCGATCAAGGGGTTTCGTGTGATTGCGAGGTGATCGGGGACTCGTCCACGTCGGGCTCGATTTTTTCTAACTTGGGATTGATGTGATGAAGATCTTGCAAACGAGCTGTGAAGGAAGAACTTTTGTATAGGAGATGGGTAGTTAAGATGAAGGACTCGGAGTGTGTGTGGAATCACATTACCTCGGTCAATATGGTATCGTTTCGCCACCTATACTAGCCGCAAGACATCCGTCTGATCAAGATGAAACTTTCAATATTCCTCACATCTTTTGCTCTTGTGAGATCTATCATGTCAGCAGCAGCAGCACCTGAATCAACTTGTTGCACTGAGATGCTTGGTCAGGAGCACTCAAAGCATATCATCGAGAACTTCTTCGGGGTCTGGCACGGCGACTACTCACTCGCTGACAAGACATTTAATCCTAATGTTGTCCTAGTTTCCGATAGTATGTCTACAGGAAAAGGCAGCGAGCTCTTGAAAATAGAGGGCAAAGATGGAATGGTAGCCTATGTGAAGCGGTGCAGGAAGGGCTGGAAGGAGTACACCTTTGAGCTGCTCCAGTTCATCAGCGACCAGAACAAGATTTCAATTCAATGGAAGATGAACGGGACAACTGGTGAAAATATGAGGATCAAGACATGAGAGCCTTGGAAACTGCTGCATTGTGTTGTTCTGTTGCTGACCAGCCGTCACTCGCAGGCCTCTGAAGCCGGGCTCCAAGGTCAGCTTTAAGGGAATCGATTTTATCATTCTCGATGAATGCTCAGGGCTGATTAAGGAGATCAACATGGCTCAAGGTCTCATCACCTTCTTCCATGAACTCGAACTCGGCCATGTTTGGGTTTAGGATGGCCGTCTATTAGAGCCTCACACAATGAGGGTGAATCAAGGAATACAGTGTTTACTTCTAGGTCTGTTTTTTTTTAAGTCACCTTCATACAAGTTTGAATACCACATTTGTATGCGTACTGAAAATGCTTATCGTTGATTACCTTTGTCGCTTTGTGAGCTGTGGACAAACATTTGAGTTTGCAAGGGGCCCGGGTACCTGCATTCATGAGCAATCGAGATTCTTTATTTTACCGGCTGCTTTCGATCTGTACCAGGTCGCACCTAGTGGTAAAGAGATTGAACCCATGGCAATCCAAGAGTAAGTAAGCATGTTATACCCCTTGACTGAGCTTGCCTGTTTACTAGGCTTGTCAGATCTTTAATCCATCTCCAAGTGGAGTAAGATCGACGACACCCTCACCATGAGCTGGGGCCCACCAATGACAGGTGTAGGGGCCGGATCGGCCCGTGAAAGTCAATCTCGATCGGCTAGACTTTGATGTTGTAGAGTCAATGCTGAATAGGTAATTCTAGGTTCGAATCTACAGTTTCCTGCGTTTTAAAGACTATCGACGTTCGTTGATGAGTCGCCTTGCCAAGATTTCTGCCCTCGCTAACCCTTGTCTCTAGAAGAGTTACAACCAGGGGGTGGAGCATGTGAAAGTCTCTTGGTTTGTCTGAACGCCGTTGAATCGAAGCAAGCTTCAACATTAACAGAAATTAACATGTCAATTGATATACTGGATTACCGATAGGCAAGTTACATTTCGTCTCAAGTCACTAACACAAGAATATATCCGAAAGCATGCCTGAGGAATATGGCCTGATAAGAAAATGTGGGTCCGCTCAGGAACCAGAAAAAGTAGCAGCTGAAAATCCAGGGTCCATCCCCAACACCAAAATTGGAGCCTCAACGTCTTTTCATCAACCGTCAAACCAGCTTCACCACCCGCCATGGCCGACCCAATTGAGCACCACGACATCCTCGTCCTGGGCGCCGGCCTCTCGGGAATCAACACCGGCCGTGTTCTCCGTCAGCAGCTCCCCCACCGCTCCTTCACCATCCTCGAGGCTCAGGAGGCCGTCGGCGGCACATGGCGCTTCTTCCGCTACCCCGGTTTCCGATCCGACTCGTTCATGACCTCGTTTGGCTTCTCGTGGCATCAATGGAGGCATAGGCACAAGATGGCCCAGGCTGGCGAGATTGTTGAATATCTGGAGGAGGCTGTCGATGCTGCTGGCCTGAGGGACAAGATCCGCTTCCGCCACAAGATGGTGGGGTGTGAGTGGAGGACCGATGAGCAGCAGTGGAGGGTCGAGGTTGATGTTGAAGGCGAGCGCAAGGTGTTTGCTGCCAACTTTGTCATCAGCTGCGTGGGATACTACTCGTACGACAAGGCAATGGAGGCTACCATTCCTGGCATCGAGGACTTTGGTGGACAGGTCGTACACCCACAATGGTGGCCTGAGGACCTCGACTATTCCAACAAGCGGGTCGTGGTGATTGGGTCAGGGGCAACTGCCATCACCGTCGTCCCTTCGCTCGCTGAGAAGGCGAGCATGGTCACCATGCTCCAGCGGAGTCCGTCCTTTGTTGTATCGCGGCACACCACCTCGGGCTTCGACGATTTCTTGCGACGTTACTTCCCTTCAGTGCTGGCGTATTGGTTCATCTACTGGAAAGATGTGGTTTGGGAGCTCTTCATCACCCAGGTGATGCTCAACTTCCCAGATAAGGCCCGGAAGGTCGTCATGGACTCGATGAGGGAGGCTCTGCCCAAGAGTGTTGACGTTGATGTCCACTTCAATCCCAGCTACAACCCGTTCCAGCAAAGACTCTGCATGTGTCCGGAGGGAGACTTTTTCAAGGCTTTCCACAGGGACAACTGCCAGGTCGTGACGGATGTTATCGAGACGGTGACCAAGGATGGCATTCTGCTCAAGTCTGGTCAGAAGCTGGAAGCCGACATCATCATCACTGCGACGGGACTTTACTTCCAGCTTTTTAGCGGCGTGAAGCCCTTGGTGGACGGTCAGCCAATCAACCCCGGGTCACAGTACGCATGGAGGGGCTGCATGATCGAGTCTATCCCCAACATGGCGTTCGTGATGGGCTACGTGACAACATCGTGGACGCCCGGTGCAGACCTGATGGCCAAGATTGTGACTCGTGTCATCAAGCAGATGGAGAAGACGGGCTCAACGAGCGTGATGCCCGTGATGGAGGATCGAGAGGGCAAGCCGAAGAACCTTCTCGTCAGCGCGACAAGCAACTACTTCACCAAGGCGGCAGACAGGATGCCCAAGGTGACGGGCGAGGCGCCGTGGTATGGACGGGTGAACTTGGGTATTGACTGGTTGGCGTGGATGTTTGGCAACGTCACCACGGGGCTGCTGTATGGCGGTGCTCAGAGCAAGAAGGATTCATAGCGGTGTTTGACGATAGAAAATCATAGAGCATGCTACGCTTTATAATGAATGGATTATGACTGGATTAATTATGAACGAACAGGAATTAGTGTGTTTGGCCTTTCATCTGGACTATACTGATGGGATGCTACCCGTGCCTGTAAGACCATATGATAGAGGGAACGACAGCAAAGATTTACCATAGCAACCAATTCCTTAAAGTCAATGCCAATTTCCAAAACCACAAAAACAAGGCTCCAGCCAAAGTGAAGCGCCACTAGTTCTCCCATGACCAGGCTGGAGGTTTCGTCAGCCGCCTCCTGCGTGTCTGTGAACGGGTGGGAGGATCTGCATTAGCCAGAGTCCAGACTGCGTCATTCACCACTTGGTAGTTTGTGAAGAAGCTGGACCAAGAATCAATCTTCCATCTTTAATACTTATAGCAAGACAAGGCTTTTAGAATACGCACATGGTGATCTAGTCCAACTTCTCCAAGACTTATCATCGTCGTCGCCTCAATTGGGCACCCAAGACTCCATTTTAGCCTAGGCACGCGGGGAAATCCCCGAATGCAAAGAGAATAAACTCGGATCCCCACTACCGGACACCCGGTCCATTCAACTCGTCTCTTTTCTCTTCAGCAAAAGCTCATGACCCGTCCGGGGACGGCTCGTCAAGCCCCCCGGTCTGTTGGTGTTGTTGATACCCGCCTGTCGTCACATTGACCCCCACTCATCACAAGCATGTGGTATTTCTCTCCCGAGACGAAACTCAATTCTGTTTCTCCGAGATGGAACAAGTTTCGGCTTTGATGTCTCTGGGCGTTTGACTATGGGGCTGTTGGCGGACCTTTCATTGTCGAGACTCTGCCTCGTGGCTGTCTCGGTGGTGATTGCTGGCCTTGGTACTCGTCAGTTTCGACGATGGCATCGTCTGCGTCATATTCCAGGTCCTAGAGGCGCAGGTTGGTCAACATGGTGGCAACTTAGCGGAGCTCTCAGCGGTCGCTATCATGAACACCTTAAGAAAGCTGCCGGCCAATTCGGTATACATCCCATCTCATACTCACGATAACTCATGATGCTGAATACTGACAATTCCTGGGCCCTCTTGTCCGCATTGGTCCAAATGAGCTATTGTCAACAGACCCTGATGTGCTGCGCAACATGTCAGCAGTACGTAGCACCTATACCAAAGGCGACTTTTACATGAGCGGCAGGATAGTCCCAGACGTTGACAATGTTGTCTCCGAGAGGAATGAAGTGAAGCACAAGGCCATGAAGGCCAAGATGACACCGGGAGTACGTCAACAGCATCATACTAAGGATAGCTCTAATGACCTCTAGTATTCTGGCAAGGAAAATGAAGACTTTGGTTTCGAGGCAGGCCTTGATCGCCAACTCCTCAACTTCATAGCCCTCCTCGACCGCAAGTACACCTCAGCGCCTGGTGAGACGCGGCCTGTCGACTTGGCCGAAAAGACACAGTTCTTTGCCCTTGATGCCATCGGTGACGTCTCATTTGGAGAACCGTTTGGATACCTCGCCCAAGATGAGGATCTCTACCACTACAACGAGATCAACATCAGCTCTTTGTCAGCTATGGACATTGTCTCTGTCTATCCCTGGTTGACAAATATTGTTCATCGATGGCCCCTGAAGCTGTTACTGCCGCGGGAGGGAGACCAAGTAGGTTTTGGACGTTTGATGGGGTAAGTTGCAAATGCAATTGAGTCTTCAACTTGCTCTGACGGTTGTCTTCAAGATTTGCTACACAATTTGTCCGGGGACGGCTGGCTGAAGGTGCTGCGCCAGCAAAGGACATGATGCAGGCTCACATCAACAACGGCATGAATGAGGAAGAGCTCATCCAGCAAGTCTTTATATCCATGTGCGTGTGCAATCATGTTACCAACTTCAAGAGAAGCTTACACATATAGCATCGCTGGTTCTAACTCGTCCGCTCACGCCCTGCGCATGACCATCCTCTCAATCATCACCAACCCCCCAGCACATGCCTCACTCCTCGCCGAAATCCGCCAACACGCCTCCTCAATGAGCACGCCCATCTCCTGGGCCCAGATCCAGACACTACCGTACCTCCAAGCTGTCGTCCGTGAAGGCCTCCGCATGTGGCCTCCACTCGCTGGTTTGGGCTTCAAGCAAGTGCCTCCTGAAGGCGATACCATCAACGGCTTCTTTGTTCCAGGCGGCACGCAGGTTGGGCAGGGCTTTCATGCTGTAGGGCGGTCTCGGCTCGTATGGGGCGAGGACGCCGACATGTTTCGCCCTGAACGATGGCTACTTGCCGATGAGAGCGAGTTGAAGAGGATGACGGCGGCCTGGGACACGCACTTTGGCCACGGCAAGTATGTGTGCCTTGGAAAACCCATAGCCCTGATGGAGATCCATAAAGCTGTATTCGAGGTATGAGATACACCTGCTATTTAGTGAAAGACGTGCTGACCTGCCACAGTTGATCAAACGATACGACTTTGCCATTATGAATCCTGAAAAACCCATCAATATTCAAGCTTCAGTATTCCTCTTTGCTTCAGACTTTTGGGTCAGGATCTCTCGAAGAAATGACCAAGACATCGAGGGAACGAAGTGATAGCGATGCCTTCTTTGTACATAGTTGTTTGACATTGTCACACTGAATCATAATAGGGTCTGCGCCAGGAAGAAATGTAATGGGTATTATTTGCCTTGAGGCAACTGTGTTTATCCCTGGTAATCTTGGAAGGGCAATGAAACGATATCGTCGTAAAGCAGCCAGCCACCAGTAGTGCCAGCTAAGTCTGGCTACGTTGCCCTGAGGTCGCCGGCTTGGGTCTGGATGCTAACCCGAACCTCTTGGGCTGTCGCAATGGAACTTGGTGCTTGTGTAGCCATGCCTCTGTGAATAGATTCCCCCTCAGGAGGCCCCCTTTTCTCAATCCGGAACTGAGAATTGGCCAGGAACTGTAAAGGCCCTGGGCCTCCGAGCTGGATCTCCACCATTCGCCTTGTATAGAATGCTCAGCACCTAGACTTTGCTATACCAAGGAGCCCCCAAGGGACGTGTTCCTGAGGCGAGGAAGTAATGCAAGGTTCATCCTTCAGGACCATCAACCCTCCTCCTCTTCGGGCTTCCGTGATGGCGTCCCTAGAGTTTCTAGGCCCCTCGCTCCCGCCAACTCCGGGGGCCCATTTGCCGGAGCATCAGTCACCTTCCCTTGTCCCATCGCCTCCTGGTATTTCCGACCTGTATCATCTAGTAACGCCTGGACTTCTCCTTCTCTTTTCACAATTTCTTCTCGTTCCCTCTTGAGCTTTTCCACTCGTGCCTGTTTACCCTTCATATCCTCTTCCATGCCCTTGAGTGTTGTCTGCAAACGAGCCAGACACTCTGTTAGGCTTGGAAGAGGCGCGATCTTGGGCGGTACTTGAAGGATCTCCTGGGCAGGGTCCTTCCGGGGCTTCTTTAGACCGTCCATTCCCGCACGTGTCTGAGCAGCTTCATACGCGATCCGACGTTCTGCGTCGCTATCAGACGACGAGTCCGAAGTATGTCCTTCGGCTGCGTTGATGAGTTCAGCCATCTTCTGTCGGTCATGTTTGCGCCTCTCTTTCTCGGCTCGCTTGCCCAAAGAAAGACCCCCATCTTCGACATAGTTGTCGAAACCCTCGCCTAGGTCTTCGTCCTCTGCTATCAAGCGAGTGTCGTCCTTCTTCTTTTTTCCAAACGGATCCTCATCATCTTCGACAGACAAAAAGTCCTTTTCCTTTGCCAAACGTGCTCGTCGTTCCTTCTTCTCCCTGATCTCAGCCTCGGATAGGATCGTCGTCGCCTGAGGTTGATTAAAGTCCGAAGACTCGACTATTACAGCGCCTTCGAGCTCGGAGGCATCGAGATCCATCATGTCGGTGTCGTCGGGCGGTAGGGTGGAAACGTTCTGGGGTGTGTTCGGCGTGGATGACTGTAGTTCGTAGAGATATTCCTTGCTGTACTTTGGTCGATCGTCGTCATCCCCGAGTGTTCGCATAGGTAGTCCCTTTGTGCCTAGACCTCTCTTGATGGCACTATTCTCAAGTGCGCGTCCCAAGGGTCCCTTCTTAGGCGTGAACACCTCGGCGGCGTCCTCGTCGCCCGCAGCTCCATCGTCTCCGCCGAATGATAGTCGCGAAGCTTTCTTTGGCTTCTTTTTCTGCTTCAGCGAACCTGAACGGCTGATGGCTGGTCGAACCACCACTGGGCCATCATCCTCGTCATTGTTGTCGTCTCGAAGGCTCTCGGCCTCGGCTGGATTGAAGCTCTTCCTCAACCCCGATTGTCTGAATGGTTTTCGGCCGGCTTTTGCGCCAAATACGGGCTTGGAAGGTTCTGTAGTCGCAAGGGTCAGCCTTGGTTCTCATCAGCAAGAGTCGCGCATTGAAAGCAGCTTGGGGTACTCACCATCGCTGGAGCCTGTGTCGCCGCTAGGAGCGGACACGCTCTCAGCCGTGTCGTCCTCGTCGGCGACCTTGATGACCTTGGCCTTGCGCTTTCCGGCAAAAGAACTCATGATTGCGACCGTTTGGCGCAAGTTGATTTTTGAAATTTTGTAGGTTTGCGACGCGCTTTGAGGCGGGCCAGAAGTAGAGTGACGTGCATTTGAGAATCTTATCGGTCGGCACGTGACATAGCTTTTCCCGCCAACTGCGAAATGGAGGAGCTCTCCAGCCGCGATCGCGTCGCATCTAGACCAGCATCAACAAGTTAAAAAACAACCTTGACTGCTCAAGATGGCACCCGCACAGCCCGAGCTGAAGAAGGTGCGTCTTACACGTTCTGCGCTGCTGTATAGCATCAAGCTGCTCTCTGGCGCTTGCCTATGGCTTCAGCAGCCTTGCGACCTGATCTTGGCTAACTTTTCCGTGTAGTACCTCGACAAGCGACTGTTTGTGCAGTTGAACGGCAGCCGTAAAG